>NC_133164.1:59988700-61244301 GCF_040802235.1 Manis javanica | reverse complement strand
CTTGAATTGCTGTTTTTAAGTGCAGTTCAGGTTGACACCCAAAAGATGGCTATCCATCAACCCCAACAATCTATTTGTTATTAATTAAACATGGTGATTTCTCTCTAAAGAGCTTTCTGTTAGGAAAAGGTGCCTTCCACTAGAAAAACCCTACTAACAATACAAAATACAGTATAATGTAAACTATGACTGTGAACCACCCACTCTTACTCTGCCATGTGGCAGGGCCTTCAACCTCCTAAGCATGTTTCTGAGCCGACTGCCTTCTCTTCAAGCTGTGAAGAGCTCCCTCTTCCCCGTGACTTGCATTTGATCATTTCTTCAGTTCAGATTTTTTTTGGGCCCCTATGACCTGACTACAGAGTGAATGAAAGGTGTCCCTAAGGTATAAGCAACTACTCTATTGAGGTATAATTCACATACCATGCAATTCACCCATTTTAAGTATAAAACACCATGGGTTTTGGTACATTACATATTAGCTTTTTAAGCTGTGGCAAAATATATAAAAAGTAAAATTTGCCATTTAAAATTTTTAAGTGTACAGTTCAGTGATATTCACTACATTTATTGTGTTATGCAAACATAACCACTTTTTCCAAAACGTTTTATCTCTCTGACAGAAGCTCTGTAACCATTAAGCAAGTGCACCTATCCCCTCCCCCAACCCCTGGGAACTGCCATCTTGCTTTCTGCATCTATGAATCTGACTATTTAGGTGCCTCGTATAAGTAGAATCGTGTAGTATTTGTCTTATATGATTGGCTTAGTTCACTTAATGTAATGCATTCAAGCATAATGTTGTAGAATGTTTCAAAACTTCCTCTTTGAAGCTAAATAATATTCCATTTTTATGTATGACCACATTTTATTTATCCGTTCATCTGTCGGTGGGCCTTTGGGATGTTGCCTCCTTTGGACTACTGTGAATAATGCTGCTACGACCATGGGTCGCAAGTCTGTGTTGGAGTCGCTGCGGGCAAGCCCTTTGAGTTTGTACCTGCGAGTGAATTGCTGGGTCACGTGGTAATTCCATGCTTAGCTTTCTGAGTCCCACCAAACCGTTTTCCATGGTGGCTCCACCATTTCACAGTCCCACCAGCAATGCACTAGGGTTCCGATTTCTGTACACCCTCACCCATACTTATTATATCATGTTTTTTTGTTTCTGTAAGCTGTTCGGGTAAGTGTGCTGAGCACCATTTTAATCCCTAGCATCTGGGAGAGCGATATTCACACGCAGTGTTGGAAAGAAAGAAGGAGTTGCCCGATCTGGGCTTGGAAACATGCCAACACCACCACACTTTAAGGAATTTAATGTAGGTCAGCTTTAGTTGCAGACGGTGTTTAGCGGCCTCATTTTATGTCCTGTCACATCAAGGTTGCATATCTGGGGCCCTAAGTCCACACAGGTAGATCACCCCACTTGCAAACATGCTAATTGGTTCCTGCTAAGGGGTGACATCCAGAGAACTGGTAAGTTACCCATGGGTGCCCATAAACATGGGTATGTCACAGTAATATGTTTTATGTTCTACATGTAAGAAAGTCTCCAAAAGTTGAAGACAAATATGAGGGTAGAAAAATTCAACCTCTCAAACTGAAGTTGCGGAAAGTCCAATGTACGCACCTTTTTCAAACTCCCAACCTGCCTACCAAGCCAATATCACTAGAAATACAGTCAATTTTCTCTTCACTGAGAAAACAGAAGCAATTAATGTGGCTTTTCCATCAGGTTTGGGCTCCAGTGGGCCTTTCTCCCTGGCCCCCTTCTCTGAACAGGCTGCAGCTAGATTTGAGCGGAGGCCACTACGCAGCTCCTCCCTGCCCCTCTCATGCTGCCACACTCCCTTCGGGGTTCCTAAAGAGCAGGCCCTCAAAACATCACAGGCAGTTGACCTGAAGCCCCAGCTCTGATTCCACCTTGCACCAAGCAATCATTCTCTATGAGACCTCTTCCACCCATCTCTGACGTGGGACAAGTTATCTCCCAGGTCGTGAAGAAGGGCCTGGGGCAGCCCAGCTGACTGTCCACGCTGTGGAAATCTGCACCTTAGCCATAAGGAATGCAGTCCTCAGGGGCGCACAGAAAACAGTCACTCTGGTGGAGGTGAGGACGAGGATGGGGAGTGCTTCACAGTGTTTGTGATTCAACCTCACACAACCCTGGTCCCCTCTGCCTGACCTCAGTCACTCGGATCACTTGTCTACCCTTCTTGTTACCAATGAACAACTCTCTCTCAATTCGTTCTTAAATGATTTCTACTCCTATGTGACCCTCAAGCCACGAGGACTGCTCGGTACCCTGTGGTTGGTCAGTAAGCACTGATTTAATAAATTCTAAAATCTTTTGGTGATGGAAACACCAGCCTCCTTTCAAAGTGCCTGTTGATGTGAAAGGAGGATGGTGTGCAGGCTGATTAAATGTTTGTGTTGCAGAGGAAGTGGGGTGCTCTCCTGGGCATTTGGGGCCCAGGAGGAGAATCAGGCAGTGGCTGACATAAGGCTAGAGAGTGCATTTTCCCATTTGTTTCATGGTCGGC
The DNA here is from genome assembly GCF_040802235.1 of Manis javanica. Lineage (NCBI taxonomy): Eukaryota > Metazoa > Chordata > Mammalia > Pholidota > Manidae > Manis > Manis javanica. Next base: position 61,241,758 of record NC_133164.1, on the reverse strand, counting down.
TGCCTAGTCTCCAGCCCTGCACACACAACAGTGAGATGGGTCCACCCAGTCTTTTTGTCTACTTTATATTTTGGGCCTCAAGCCCTGAGGATTCTGTTGTTTAGAATTAAAAGCCCCTGCCCCGCCCCCCCCCCCAAGGATGTTTTAATTTGCAGGTAAATAAAAGATCTTCTTACAGATCAACCAAGAGCATTTCATCTTTCCTTTCAATGACTTCTATCCCAAAGTATACAAACAATTCAAGAAACAGTCATAATAGTTGTGAAGTCAAACATAACCAGATGGTTTTCCAGGCCCAGCTATCTAAATACCATGTCATCTGTGTTACATAATTCTTACAGAAAGCACGCTGCTTTAATTGTGCAGCCGAGATCATGACAGATTGCTTGGTATTTTGACATCACTTTCTTCAGTGTTTTCTCTGCTCCAAGTGCAGGAAAACTAATTATGTTCAGGTGGGGCCCAGGTGCTGCATGTATGTTGACTCCGGAGGGCCCACTTACATATGAAACGATTTCATTGGAGCATTCTAGCTTTGAAAATTTGCTCTCTTGGTCCTTTTTAATAAGTGCTCATCTCTCTCTAAATATTCCCCCATTCTCATGCTGATTAATGACTAACTGAAGGTCTACAGGAATGGGGCAGGCTCTGGGAAGGAAGAGAGCATCCTCAGGTCCCCTGCAAACTGTGGACCGTTGTTCTTTACTCTCCAGAAACCTATCTTCATAGCACTTGGGCTCCTTAAATTAGCATCATCCTATACAGTGCTAAGATGACTGAGCTCCCTTCAAATTTAGAACAGAAAAGTACAGTTCTAGAGAAGATCTACCAAAAATAACAGGAATTCTGAAGATGTAATGGTTGCACAACAATGTGAATGTACTTAATAGCACTGAACTTTGCACTTAAAAGTGGTTAAAATGGTAAATTTTATGTTATGCATATTTGAACACAGGAAAAATAAGAGGTAACTGGTACTAACTTGAGGAAATGGGGAGAGCAGAAATTAGGGCAATATGCCAACTTCAGACCAGTAATATTTACAGAATCCTTTCATTCTATTATTTCAGAGATGACCATCTTACATTGGCATGGAATTATTTTATGGTCTGTAAAGCACCTTCATATACCCTCTCCTATTTGACCCTCTCTGTGTATGGAAGACAAGTGGCTTTATCACCATACGGCAAAGCAGACATGTTGCAGTTATCTTTGCTGAATAATAAGCTACTCAAAACCTCGTGGCTTAAGAGCACTCATTGATTTTGTTCACCAGTCAGCAGTTTAATGAGCAGTGCTTGGTGAGGATGGCTGCATCTGCTCCACACAGCATCACTTTGAGTAGCTCAGTGAGGACTGCAGGATCCATGTCTAAGAATGGTTCCCTCACAAGGATGGCGAGTTGGTGCAGGCTGTCAGCTGGGAGTGAAGTCCGGGATGTCAACTAAGGGGTCTTCTCTACATGGGCTCCTCCACATGGCTGCTTGAGCTGTATTCTATTGGTCAAAGCAATCACAAAGCCCACCAATAATCAAGGGGAACAGACATGGACCCAACTTCTCAAAGCAAGGAACCACAACCAATCTGTGGCCATCTTTAATCTGCCCCAAGGATTCAAGGCTTAGAGTGGGCTGGCCATGGTCACTCAGGTAGTAAGTTACACTTGACCCTTGGCTTTCTGGATTGGTGTGATGATTATTGAAATTATTTCTTTCCCATGAAGCCAGTGGATAATCATGATCAAACCACTTTTCCTTCTTTAAGCTTGAGGGTAAAAGTAAATCCTTAAAAGCAATTTTTTGAACTAAAAAAAGGTTTGAGACACATCTTTTCTGGGTCTGAGATCTAGGTTTATACATGAAACCTTTAGTTTAGTTTCTGTCTATTATTTAAATGCTACCTCCCATAATATTCATTACCACCAAAAATGCCTATCAATGTAGTATAACATGTTCTAAATCTAAGCAATTTTAACATCCATGCATGTCATGCATATCGAATGATCTCGAGTAAGAAGGGATTCTTTTTATGTTAACCTAAAAATTGCAAAGATTAGAAATGTTCTACTACAATTAAGATATGTCTTTCATAATATGAACCATTTTAAGGTGAACCTCTGTAAGTAAAATAACAATTTTGCTTTGGTTAAGTTTACCTTACAGCCAAATTTGCTAGAAAGGAACTATTCCATCAAGTGGGAGATACTGACCTATGAGTGCTTCATGTTTGACAGATGAGGTCGTTAAGCCACGGAGACTTGGGAAAACGTCCATTACAATGAGAAACCTGGCTGTCACCACCTTACCCGAGTGATTGGACTCTGCATCCACATCACTAACAGTGGGACAACCTGACATGAAATGAATGCCTCTCAGTGCAATACAGTAGGAAGCACACAGGACTACCTGTAAAATATCCCTGCCAAAAATGTTTAACTTGACTCCCATCAGCCTTAAAACATAACTTTCAGCAAGCCTTTCTCAACTATGGTTCCTCCACCAACCATAGACCACAGAAAATAAGTTGAGTAATCTCCCAAGAATGGAACATAACTACTTCTATCCTAGGTGCATGGGATAGAGGTTAATTTCTTAAATAAAATAGGTGCCTAGGGACGTACAGCTCAATTGTTTTATAAATCTTCAACTGTAAAGGATCAAGTTAAATGAGGAAGTGATCAGACAAATCCAGAATGAGACATTCTACAAAACAAGTCACCTCATTGCTTCAAAAAGAAAATATCATGAAAGAAAAAGCAGGGATTGTTAATTAAAGGAGAGAAATGACTTCTCCCACAATCTAGGATTTTTGCCTATTCTTGACCTTTATCTACAGGATTCATATAAAATGCAATCATTTTGTGTCAAACTTGTTACACTCGACATAATGTCTGAGCTTCACACAAGCTATTGCATGATTCAATAGCTCTCTCCTTTTCATTGCTGTGCAGTATTCCTTTGTGTAAATATGCTACCATTTATCTGTCCATTTTATTGTTGATAGGCTTCTGAGACATTTCCAATTTGGAGAAATTATGACTAAAACTGCTATGAGTGTTCTGCTTGAGGCATAGCCAATCATTTCTTTTGAGTATATACTGAGCAATGGAATTTCTGGGCCATTGAGTCAGTATACTGAAATTTATTAGACAAATTTATTAAATTTATTCATATGTGGGCTCTACTTCAACAAGAGAAGGGAGAGCAAGAGACTAAAAAGACAACAACCAAATTCATGGGTGAGTCTTCATTGCTTTGTGGATTAAAAAAAAACAGCTCTAAAAGATAATTTGGAGTCAGTTGGAGAAAGTTTAATGTGGACTGAATGTTAAATGTTATTAGGGAATCATTTTAAATTTTCTTAGGTGTGGCAATTCTATTGTGGTTATGTAGGAGGCTGTCCTTATTAGGAAAATGCATGCATGAGTATTTGGGGGTGACATAACATGACATCTGTACTTACAAATGGTTCAGCAAATACGTGAGGCAGGGGGATGGAATGTATACACAGAAATAAAGATAGAATAAATATGGAAAAAATGTTAACCATTGTTGAATCTAGGTAGTGGGTATAAAAGTACTTGTTATGTTATTTCTTCAACTTTTCTGGATATTTTTGAATTGTTATAATAAAAATAGTAGGATATATAAATCTGAAGCTATCCGCTTAAAATGACAGCTAAGGAAAATAAAGATTCTAGAACAGACCTCGACTCTTTAATTCTGCGCTATCCGCCTCCCCATGCATTATAGCACTTTGGTGTTACAAACCGATTGTTAAATTTGAATATGCTTCTTCAAATTAATTTCCTTCTGCAAAATAGCCCCAAGAGTCTAACCAGACAGCACAAAGACACCCCAGGTTTCTGTTGTAAGTAAATTGAACTGAATCCTGCCGGCCAACTCACACCTCCCCATCCCCTCTTTCCACCTCTCTCTCCCGTTACACAGCCACTTTCAAGATCTCTCCACAACCATTTTACACCCTTGTCCACGTTGCCTTCTTCTAATGCAAAACTAAATTGAAAGCTTAGTGGCCCTAGCAACCTACACGGCCCCAGGACCCTCTGCCCGCCCCTGGGGCAGGAGGGGACTCGGTAACACGCAGCCCTTGTGTTTGAGGTTCCCTCGCCCAGCTGCTGCTCTCCGCGGAGCTTCTCAGGTGGCTGGGACGCTTTGAAGGTTTACTTTCAATTAAAAAAATAAGAAAGAAGCCAAATCAGCAGCTGTCAGGGATGGAGGGAAGATTTATTCAGGGTGGTCAAAGGGGAGCGCGGCCAGCAGTAACGGCCTGAAGGTAGAAAGGGAGGAAACTCAAGCTGGAGAGAGAAATCCCTCACGGCAAGGTCAGGGGGCTCTGCGCGAGGCCTCCCGGGGGAGGCGGCCCGGAATCCTGCTGCCGCTCTAGGTCACGGGGGAGAAGAAGGTCCTGTGCGCAGATGCTCGGAGGCCGGGTTTGGGAGGGGCGCTGCCCAGGAGGGGTGTCAACGGATAGGGCCTTGAAAGCACAGCTTATTAATCAGATGAAACCAGGCCTGCAGGATCAAAACATGACCGATTCTAAAATTGCTTCCTGATTTAGAAGCTGGTGTTGCCCACCCCCAAATGAGATGGGGGCGCGGAAGCCGGGGCCCCGGGCAGCTGCGCAGGCGCAGAGCTTCTACCGAAGTGGGCCCCGGGGAGCAGCCGCACAGGTGTGCAGAGGATGACCCCGGCCGTGTCGGTGCGCCCATCGCCTTTCGTTTCCCATCTCTGCTCTTCCCCGGCTGCAGACGTTGGACACATTCCTGTGAAAACGAACGTTCGCTTTGCAGATGGCATGAGCCCAGTCCCGCATTAAGCCTCATCTACTCCCGGTAACTTCTGGAAGTAAACAGGGAAGCCAGGCATGAGTTTGAAAAACTTCTCCACGGCCTCCTGCCCGTGTTTGCGCCCCTCGTCCTTGCCACCCCATCTTGGATGCAGTTGGAATAGAGAACCTAGAGTGAGCTCTGGGCCCTATCCTGTTCCTCCAGCGGTGGTAAGTGTCCACACTGCCTGCACCTGCTCCCATTACCCCGTGGGTAGCTGCTGGTTCCGCTGGAAGATGTTGCCCAAATATCCCAGACCTCGTTAGCCTGTTACTGCTTTAAATATATATACGTACACATATATATCATAATTTTATCCATTATATATTATTTTATCATATACGGAAAAGGATTTAATTCTTTTTAAAAAGTACAATTATGAATTAGATACAACCCACATTTGTCTGACTTCCGGACATTGGCCTTTTTTGTAGCTTTCCTGTCATTTCTGACAGTCCCCAAAGAGATGCACTCACACAAACCCCAAACCGGTTTGGCAGCTGCAGTCCGCAGAAGGCGAACGCACTCTGCCAGGGACTCCTTGGCCTTGGCCCCCTACCCCTGTCGCCCCCTGTTGGGAAAGGCCTGGGACTGCCGTGCCCGTGGAGAATCCAGTGGTCATGCTGGCCTCCAGATGATGCTGCGCCAGGTGAGCTCCGCGCGCCAGACCCGGAGCTCCGAAGAGCGCTGGCTTCCGTGCAGGGTGGCGGAGAACGTCTTCTTTCCTAGCAGCTCTGTATCGCGTTCGACTCCTGGCCACCGAGGCAGCTCTGTTACGCCAAAACAATCATAAAGTCCCTCTTGAAATGTCTTTATCAACTTCAGGCATCACCCCTTGCCTGTAAGACAGGCTTCCAGTAAAAAAAAATTATATCAACCATTGGTCCTCATACTTCCCTCCAAACAAGTTCAAACATAAGCCAGGAAGATAAATGTACATTAGTATCCACTCCTTTCTTTTCTTTCTTCCCCACTTTTCTTACCCCAAATAAATTTTTTTCTCTTTCCCAAGCTGCAGAACAAAACCTCACAGGATCTTAATAAATGAAACATATTGATTGATAGAAATGAAATGAAAGCATTATCTGCATCAATGTATCTGGGACTCTCCTTAGTAAAAATTTTTATAAATTTTAAAAGCCCATCATCACTGAGGGTTGCCCTAACTAAATGAAATGGAAAAATTCTGGAAGGCTAAAAATTTGAAATGTGACTTGGACTCATGGGACATGGTGCAATGCAAAATTAGAAGCTATTTTGTAGTTAAAATCATTTTAATTTTCCTTTTTACATCCTAATCATGTAAGCTCCTTTTGGGGCTGGACATTAGCTGGAACCTGGATGCAATACCAAATTTAGCCAGTGGGGGGTGGGGGTAGGGGGGGTGCTTAAACTGAGAAAATAAAGTTGAAGATTTGTTTTTATGAAGAGATATTTGAAGTTAGAGTATCATGAGTTCACAGCTGCTTCCAACAGTTAGACTTCAGGATATTTTGGTATATGGCTCCTACAATGAGAAACAGCTCCTTTGGGGGGAATCACAGAGAAATGTAGAGAGTAGATGAAAGAGAAATGCCAGTACAATAATACCTTGGGAAAGATGGGTAGAGGTTTGTCATGTGGAAGATAAGAAGAGAATTACTGTGTTTCAGTGAATTTTGGGAGGAAACGGTTTTGTCCACTTTTAGTGAGGAATAGTTGACATACACCACTGTGCATTAGTTCAATTTGCACATATTGTGAAATGATTATCAAAACAGGTCAGCTAACATCCATCTTCTCATATGGATACAATTTTTGAAAAAGAAAGAAGAAAGGAATCAAGGGAAAAAAATTCTTGTGATGAGAGCTCTGAGGATTGATTCTCCTAACAACATTCCTCTGGATCACACAGCAGTGTGACTACAGTCACCGTGTTGTCCATTACATCCAGAGTACTTTTTTACCTTATAACTGGAAGTCTATTATATCCAGAGTACTTTTTTACCTTATAACTGGAAGACTGCCTTCATCTAATTCCTCCTTTCCCCACCCGCGCCCCTGGTAACCATGAGTCTGACCATTTCTTCTATGAGTTTGGGTTTTGTTTTGTTTTTAAATCCACATTTAAGTGAGATCATACAGTATTTGTCTTTCTCTGTCTGACTTGTTTCTCTAAGCATAATGCCTTCAAGTTCTATCCATGGTGTTGCAAATGGTAGATATCATCATTTTTTATGTATTTCAATATTCCAATGTATGTATATATCACAGCTTTGTCCATTCATCCATTAATAGACACTTAGGTTGTTTCCCTGTCTTGGCTATTCCTGTAAGTAATGCTGCTGTGAACACGGGGGTGCAGATATCTTTTCAAGATATTGATGTTGTTTCCTTTGGATATATTCCCAGACATGAGATGGCTGGATCATGCAGTAGTTTAATTTTAATTTTTTAAGACATCTCTTTACCGTTTTCTATAGTGATTACACCCATTTACATTCCCACCAGCAGACACAGGGGTCCCTTTTTTCCACATCCTCGTCAGCACTTATTACTGCTGGCCTTTTTGATGCCAACCACTCTGACAGACATGAGGTGATACCTCGCTGTGCTTTTAATTTTCATTTCCCTAGTGATTAGTGATGTTGAGCATCACTTCATGTACTGTTAGCCTTTGGAGTATCTTCTTTAGAGAGATATCTATTCAGGATGTTTGCCCATTTTTTCATTGAGTTATTAGTCTTTATTTTTTACTATTGAGTTGCACGAGTTCTTTATGTTTCGTGTATTAACCCCTTAGCAGATACAGGGTCTGCAAATATTTTTTCTCATTCTGTAGGTTGTTTTCACTTTGTTGATGGCTTCTTTTGCTGTGAGGAACCTTTTTATGAAAAGAATGATTTTTATACGTGGGTTTGGAGGTCCTGAAATACAGTAATTTATTTAAATCCAATAATTTGTAATATTTTTTACAAAGGAAAGATTAGCAAGTGACACCCATGAAATAGGCAGAGAAAAACTTGTATATTTTCCTTATAGTGCTAAGGAATGTTTAAGGGATTCCTCGAGAAGGGATTCTTCTTAGAATGTGTGTGTCTGTGCCTGTGTGTCTCTGTATATGTGTGAGTGTTGATGTGTGTGTTGGTGTGTGGGTGTGTGTAGGGCGGGTATATGTACGTGCACATGTTCCCTTACGTGAGCCCCTTAGGGCAATCTTACCTTCCTGTAAAGGAAAAGAAGTCGTTTTTTATAGAGTTTATGTAGCCTTAACTGATTTTTTAGTTTAATTCAATATAAAATACTGAAAAGTGAGAGACCTTGTTATCAGATTTCTTTAAATTGTGGTACAAAACAGTATTGCCCATTTATTCAGTGGCTGCTCAGAAATAAAAGGGAGAAACTGTGTGGAATTACTGCCATCTGGTGGAGAAAATAAAGATTGCTGTTGTGGAGAGAAAAAAAAAGACCCATAGGTTTGGATTTTGTTGATTGGATTTGTTTGTTTTGATGAGATTTGATTCAGAATTTCATTTGCTTCATTCACTTCTAAAAACTCTGACTCACTACGTTCCTTGTGTGGAAGAGGAAGGGACCAGAGGCCTCCTATATGCTGAGAGGCGGCGTGGGATGGGCCTCAGGCAGCTGGACCCTGGTTTCAGACTCATGAGTTCAAGCGCCGGCTTCATTACCTGAATGTGCCACTGGAGCAAGTTGTCTACTCTCTTTAGCCTTTTGTTTCCTCATCAAGACAATCTGTTTTACACGGAATAAGGAAGGACGTACGTAAGTTTCCGCCTTATCATTATCAATGCCAATCCTGTTCTAGCCTTCTCCCGTCAAAGCCTCGTCTACCCTAGGAAGGACCGTGTTGCTCGGGAGGAGAGAGCCAAGCGGGCATTTCTGCAGCAGGACAGCTGTGTGGGCGCTGCCCTCTCACACCCCTGCAGACATCACTATAAAAGAAACGATTTGTCGTGCTCGCCCACTTCGCTGCAGTACACGTCTGGGTGCTGGTCCTGTTGATTCCAAGCCGGATGATATGTAACTCTTTAAAGGCTAAGGCTCTGCAACCTGTCCCATAGTCCCGCCACGTGATATGAACCCTGGGGGAGCTATTACCTCAAAGCAGCAGACGTTTTCCTCGGCCTGGTGAATACTGTGCCGGAGGTCAGCCTTCAAGCTCCAGGCTGTCCTTTTCTTGGTCCTCGTGATGCCTACAGAATGAAGAATACTGAGGAGCAGACCGTGGTGTCCAGCTCCATACGAGGGGGGCTGCAGCCCTTCTTAACTCAGTAATAATTATGACCTTTAGCCCAGGCTAAGCTTCATGAAGCCATAGGAACAAAACCAGAAATAAAGATTGAACTCGCAAAGTTGGATTCCAGAAATGGAAGCCAAAATAGTCAGAACATTGAACCAGTTGCTTAACTGCCTGTTCAGCCCTGACCCTGATGCCCTAGACTGGGGCGAGTAAACAGGAAGGGTGGAGCAAAAATTTTAAAAACATTTGTCTTCCAGATTTTAAGAAGGAACTGATACATGCCTCTCTATGGGAGAAAAAGTGAATCTTTCAGATCTTTACCATGACTTTCAGAAATTCTAGGTAAGGGTGAACATCAGAAAAGTGTTTCAATAATGTACCTAAATTTTCTTAGGATTTCCATGTCCCTGCTTACACTGCCTTCTGGTCCTGCATGCTGTCTATTTTATCCATTAGCACCCTTGGCGTATGAATCATAGTTGTCTTAAATTCCAGGTCTGATCAACATCCTTCCCACATCTTCAAATGTATTTTTGCCTTTTAGTATGCTTTGTAATTTTTTCTTGATAGCTGCATGTAATGCACTGCATAATGGAACTGTTGTAAACAGGCCTTTAGTGACAAGGGGGTGAGGTGAGGGGGTGCAGAGGCACTCAGTTGTCCTCTGGTTAGGTCTCGGTCTCTTCACGAGCCTGTGCCTCTGGACTATGAACTCACAGGTGTTATGGGGTTTTCTGCCCATGCAGGTGGGTCCAGACAGGTAGAGCTGGCTGGAGTCAGGAGTCCCCCACCCCTGGTTGGTTAGGCTGTGACACCCCAGCAGACTAGGCCCTGGTTAACTGTTACCTAACTTTTTGCTGCTGCAGTTGTCTTTTATGGCCAGTGCCTCATGATCTGTGGTCAGAGAGCAGAGCACAGGCAGTCTTGAAATCTGAAATGACAGGTGGCTTTGGCTTATCCCACTCATCCTTTCACAGTGACTCGTTGTTAACCGAACTGGCTCTTTCCATGTAAAGTCCTCTCCTTCCCCTTGTTCCCTCGTAGGGGTTTAAGCCCATAAGGAAATGACAACACGGTGGACAAGGGAAAGCATCGAAACAGAGAGACTCTTTAATACCAAGTGTGGCATCCTTGGACTGCAGCCTCTGGCGTAAGATGAAAACCCGAAGGGACTGAGAGGGAGAATTAAGGGAGAGAGGCATGAGCCTACGGACAGCTTGCTGTCACCGGTGATGCCCCTTCTATCTCCACAGTGCGGCTTTCCCCCACGAGTGTATCCATCCTACTGTGGTTACATTGTGTGCTTTATGGTATTTCAAAATCAACTACCCTTGACAGGGTCATTTTACAATGACTGTGTTCCTGTAGAGAAGTAGCTGTAATCTTTAAAAAAAAGTCTCTCCAATTTCATAATAATGTTTGTCTCTTTTATCTCAGCCTCCACAAAGGAAAGAGTGATGTAAATATCTACATCACCTACCTGTACGCAGCTTGCAGAAGCTGCACTTAATACACAGTAGGGTAGGTGTTCGCCATGTCACTAACTAGCATTAAATACAAACACTCCCAATATGCATTACCTTGCCATTGCTCAGGAGCCTTGGCATCAGCTACGTGACTCTCCTGGTCTGGGCCATGCTAGGCTTCATACAGCTGGTCTTGCTTAGCCACGTTTGCATGATCACCTGCCGAGTCCACTGGAGGCTGGCTGCTCTAAGATGGGCTCCGTTCAAACAACCTGATTCTGCTCCAGGCAGCCTCTCATCCCCCAGCAGGCTAGCCTTGGCATGTTCACCTGCAGCTGAGCGAGCTTCTGAGAGAACAGATGTGCACAGACTCCTGAGACCTAGACTCAACACTGACATGGTGTCACTTCCGCTGCCTGTTAGCAGCAGTTTATTGACCTAAGGAAATCCCTATGGATGAGAAGAGCTACAAAGTCATATTGTAAAGGGTGTAGGTACAGGAAGGGGTAGAGAACTGTGGCCTTTGGGACAGTCTTACACAATATATGAGGAAGACAACCAGATCTTCATGATGCCCCCCATTTTTCAATCCCCTTGGAGTAGACCTACCTGTATTATCTCTGCCCCTTTCTGCTGGGAACCATACCCCAGAACCTCTGGTTTCAGTCTTCTCTGGAGCATCTCCACACTGTATGTGCATTTTGATAATAGGAACCCCTTTGCCCAAGTGGTTCCAACTATGTTTCCATCACTCGGAACCAAAGAAATAATAATCGAAAGAGCCCCAAAACATAAAATTCCTGACTAAAAAGGCAGTGTTCATACTTTCAGGGACACTCACTAAACTGGGTTCATGAACCACTTTTTCTTTTTACATATAGAGCAGGGGCTGCAATCCAGAAGCCCAAAGGGAGCCCAGACGGGGAAGGAAGCAGGCCTGTGGGGACCAGAAGGGCAGCTGTCGATAGAAGCAGCTGCTACTCAGATTCTGGAGGAATTATCGGCCCAGTGTTGCTGGACCTTCCAGTTTCTCAAAACAACCTGGTCATCTCAAACTTAATGTTAAATTCCTCGATTTGTAAATAATAATAAAATCAACTCATCTTGTAGACCAGATGCATCCATAACTCCCAGCTTAGAATCCCCATTTTGAAATGCATTGTGAATTCAACACCTATTGGTGAATTGCTATCTCTGCCTCACTGCCGGCATCCACACTTCCCCGGGCTCCTCCCACCCTCCTTCACTTTCACCACCAACACAAACATGTAGAACACTTCATAAGCAGGCAGTCCAGGTGACGAGAATAGAGGCCCAGAGAACTTCACTGCACTGAGGGTGCTGGGCTTAGCAGCCAAATCACTCAGCATACCCACCGAAGAGGAGAGGATCCCAATTTTTACCATAAGAAAATTACAAATACAATGTTCTGGGCCAGTAAGCTGCCCATACCAGCTCAAGCTGTGAATGTTAAATCCCTATAGACCAAAGTTCTGCTTCATTACGCTTCAACATAGGATGCCTTTGGTAGGTATCTGTTGCCTATTAGCTCCAAGCCAACCTTTTTTATTCACTGCACCAGGCGGGAGCTAAGAGTCATATCTTTCCCAGGTGCCTTCGACAAATGTCTTTCAATTAGGTTCCACTATGGAGGCCCTGGCAAGAGATTGGAGGACAGGAGAGAAACTCACTTAGCACTTCTGACTTGACTAGACACCTTCCAGGAGTGGTGCACAGCAAGGCTTCTGCAGCAACCAAGGGAGGCTGAGTGCCAGCTGGGCCCACCTGTTGGCCATCCGTGCCCTAACTACCAGGCTGTAGGCATCACCTACAGAGATTCAAGCATCTGTCTCCAGGATCATAGATTCTCTTTTATTTCTCTCTATTTCTAAAGATGGTATCTGCTTCTTAACTTATTAATGTCTGGGTAATGTCCACATCCATTTCTTGCTTTTTCAGCTTCCCAGGATCCTGTAGTATTCAATTCCCTGTATTCAATTCCCTGTTTGAAATCACTAACGTGGTTTCTGTTCTCTTGACTCAACCCTGACTGATAACAATTACTAGAATGAAAAGTTCACTTTGTACAATAGGATTGCTTTTTCTGAAATCATAATGTGCAAAAGAGATTCTTCAGATGCCAAGATCCTTGCTACAGAGAAGTAGTTAACAAAAAGCCATGCTTCTGCAAAATAATCATGATAGTTGTGTTACTTATATCTAAAGCCCTCATAATCCATAAAAACACCAAGCCTAAAGTGTCAGTTGTAATGGGCATTTATATCCCTAAATCCATCTTCGCTCTTCTTGAATCTGTTCCCATGCAGGCCAGCTGAAGCCAACACCTAGGAACCAATATTCCAAGGGACGTTCTGCCAATTGTTCCCGTGGACTTAAGTCTGGCTTTTAAATGAGCTAGTAAGCGCTTTAAATTTTTAAAAATATGTATTTTAAAATGCTTATTTTAAATTAAGTATTAAAGTATTTCAAATCAACTTAAAATTCGATACTTTAGTTTAAAATTTAATAAGCATTTATTGACCAGCTCTCTTTGTGGAGAAAAGATTGCTCACACTGGAACAGGGACCTGCATTTGATAAAAGGATTGACCTGAGGATATTGGGAGACGTTTAGACACACAAACTTGTGTTTCTAAAGAAATGGATTTTTTAAATAGAAATATCTATACCAAAGTAATAATTATGGCTGCTTCTTAGGTCTAGGAATTACTTTATTATTTTTATGATAAGTACATTTTACTTTTATTTTAATAAAAACCATATTCTAAAGTTCTTCCAGTGCACATTTAAAAGACTTGGATTTAAAAACTGGAATTTACATTCCATTTTTAAGGAAAATGCCTAAAATACCTTTTCAATAAGTGTCTACTGACCACCTATGTGCTACCTGTGGCATTGTATTAAAAGAACCGCAAAGTAAAATACCTACCCCAGGATTTTATTGGCAAGGTTCACAGGCATCTTTGCAATAATTAGCTGACACATAATAGACTCAATAAAAAATTTAACAAATCCATGAAAGTACCACCAAAATTATTTATTCAAACTCTCATTTTATAGAGGATTATGCCTGTTCTGTTCATTCATCATACACATATCGTATTTCATCACTTCTAAGACAAAAATTGCTCCCTTTCAACAACTCTGAAATTAGAATGGGACTTTCTATCAATGTGATTTTTTAAAGTATTGTTTCATAGAAAATTTGCAGAATTTCCTCTTTTATAGTGGTAAACTAAATAACAGTATATTGTACATTGAAAACATCTTAGATTGAATGAAATACCATATATATTTTTTTGTATTTTAGAAAATGTATGTGAATATTTAGGTGTGTTTCTCCAAGGTTCAACTGAAAAAAGTTTTCATGGGGCCACACCATTCAATGAACATTCAAGCCACCAGTGGTCATGTGAAATCCACTACTAATTTATAGATGTTAAAACCAACAGCTGACAAGTAGCAACTTTATAAAAATGTGTACATTTATGAGGGTTTATTTCTCCAATTTTAAAAACTACTACTAAATGTTAAACATGTGTCTCCTAGTTCGAACTCAGTGCAAAGCAAAAGTGTATGTAAAAATTACATGCATTTCTGAGCATTTACCTACTTAAAGGATTTTCATATTTTAGTGTTTCAAATTAATCAAAGGTTTAAGAGGTCTAAGAAATATGAAAATGACTAAACTGTAATAACAACTCTGAGAAGTTACAGCAGGAACTGCTAAAATCTAACAAGAGATGAAATGTACTGTGAAATCAAAATGAAATGTTATGACAAAGACAGCAAAGAACATTGAAAAAAAAAAAAGGAACAATTAATAATGACGAAAAGAACAAAATGTCACCAGACTAATAAAATGTGACTCATTGGTAAGGTATAACCTACACCATCTGCATAATGAAGGACTTAATCTCGTTGTCAGTAAAGTATCAGGCATGCCAATTAGACATCAAATACAGAAATATATCCGATAAATCGTTATTGATAACTACAGGTTCTGTGCATGTCATACCAGGTACATCAGGTTGAAGTAGATAGTCCTTTTGCCATCTCTTAGCCTTTCTCTTTCTTCCACATTTTCTCACCGAGAAGTTTCATGATGTCCGACCTGGGAGACGTAGACAGGTGTCCACTGCCTGTCCCTCACCCTCTCCTGCCAGGGCCTCTGAGATAACTCCACTGAGGACCTTTGGGAGCCACAGTTACCTGCTCTTTCCTCCACTACCTCGCACTTCCTTCTTTTTTGGGATCTGGAGCACAGTCTGGAAGTACCCATGCCCTCCTCCCTTCCATCTGGGAGCACCCAATCTCCCTGCTCCAGCCAACGCAGACCCAACTCGCCTGCCCAGTGATCACAGCAGAGTCGACCACCCAGCAAAGAGGACAATATAGTCCATTTTCTGTTGCATACTTTAGGGAATGGTTTCAAAACCTGACAAGTTTTCATCACTATAAAATAAAAAGGGAAATTCACTTAAGACTGTAGCAAACACTGAACTTGGAAAGAAATAGCTCTTCACTTCACCACTAATGTGCGACCTAGATCTAAAAGACAGAAAAAGGTGATGACTAAGAAAACTACAGTGCTTTTGTGCCTATGAGTTTACAAAAATGTCATCATCAATTTTTAATTAAACTGTTACTATTCACCAGAATAATTTTCCATGAACTTTCAGGTTCTGATTCTTTTTTTAAGTTTTCAAGTGCTTTGATTTTATGGGCTTTTTGGTGGAGTAGAAAGGGCAAGATGAAGGCCAGATCAAAACCATATAGGTGAGGTTAAGACTAAGATTGCTGTAAGTGATAAAATTAGCTTTAAGAGGACGTTGACTGCTTATGTGATGGTGAGCTTTGTGAGCTTTGCTTTTTCACACAAAACATTTTCAAGAAAGCCCTCTGAAAATGCTTGTGACACAGTGGATATAAAAAAGGATTGACAAGGGAATTCAACCACTGAAGCCAAAATGTGATTTCATAAGCCACTGTTTGACATCGTTGATCTTGGGAGTAAGTTGAACGAACAATTGAGAACAGAGTAAAGGGGGCCCAGCAAAAGGTAAAAATACCTAAGAGAATGGCCAGTGACTTGCCTAATTTCCTGGCTTTGAGGAGCTCAAGATGTTCCCTTTGGCGAAGAGCCAGAGAATCTGAATGGGAGAGGGAGTTCACTTTGGAAGCAATTACATTGCAGTTCATCTGGGCTCTTAAAGAAAACAAGAGACTGTTCTTTCTTCCCTGCCTCTCAGAACGAAGGGACATCACTGCTTCCTTAGGTTCTGGAAGAGATGTCCTTGAAAACAGTCCGCACTTCAATGGCAGTCCACAGTTACAGGGAGAGACCGGAGACATGAGGTCAGGATGGCTTTGCCACCTACTGAGATTACAACGCTTCCAGAGGCTCCAGTAAATGTACATGTTGAAATAAGCCACAGAGAAGATAGGGAGCAGGAATTCTAAGAGTGACGTGATGACAAGGATATACCACACGGAAAAGAACCCTGGCTCACAGTTCTCCCCAATCTTCCAAGACTGTGAAAACAGAATTGCCGGCCCATGCACAAAGAAGGCCAGCACCCAGACGGACAGCATCAGAGCCACCATCTTCAGGATCCCAGTGTGTCGAGCTCTGTAATATACCTAAAAGAAACCAAATAAGTTATGTTCAATATAATGATGTGTTTCAGGGATGGGAATGCTAACCGGACTGGTAATACGATGTGGACCAGTACAGAGGGTTCAAGTTTGCAAGAGCCTGGGCCTTCAAGGCAAAAACTGTAACCCTCAAGGTTAAACCTATGACATTATAGAAAATGTCAAGCTCAGAATCTACACTAAGAATGTACTTGCCCCCAGTCCACAGACACTAATTTGAATTTACGAACAATTGAAACTGGATGCACATTTTTACAATGTTCCTCAATCTGCTGGCTGACTCATGACTGGCATTTTTTTTTAATGAAGTGGAATAGTCAGTGTCAGGATATGTCACGTATCACAAGGATATATATTGTTTAAAGAAACTTTTACTTTGGAAATACAGATTTAGACAGAAATGCGTGACTGGAATCACAGTGTAAAATGCACTTCTATCAGTCACTGTCAAAAAAGTTTGAAAGCCACTGGCTTTTCTGCTTCCAGTATTGAAGAAGAATCTATCCTGCAGTTTTTCCTGAGACTTCAAGGTGGGGTCAAAAGGAGAAAAAATTGTCATGTCTCTCCCAAGAAGATGAAGTGCAAAGAGAGAGAAGTTTAAACCTGCTGTGGAGAAATACTACAGTATTATTGATCATGACCAAATCATTTCTTTCGATAATCCTTTCTACCCAATAAAAATGGTGCCAAAGCTGTCATGGCCAGCCACCTTGGGAGACATGGCTGTGGCGAGAGCCACCGTCTCTGTTAAGGGTAAAGAATATTCTAGGTCCACCTGGTCACAAAGATAGGCTTCTGCAAGGAAAAATGAAATCCTAAAAGCGAGAATTCTCTTGGTTCACAGGACCCTTGCTCTTTGATAAATCCTGAAATCTTTAAGAATATCTCCTATAGGAAATCCAAAGGCCAACCACCTTATATGAGAGATAAATGTATGAACCAACAATTTTTTAAGGGTGCTTGGAATAAACAACCTCTCAGAATCCCTTTTAGATCAGTAAGATTCCTTCTAGCCAAATGTACCATGTTTCTGATTTCCTTACTCCAGAAACGACATACCCATGAAATTGGAACATCCGTCCCTTTTCACTGTCTCTCTTGTACTATTTCTCCAAATTTTTAAGTCTTACTCTACAGTGTTTTCCCATTCTTATTAAAAAGGTGCAACATTGCCTGGTACTGTCTTTCTTTGATGGATTGTTCATGCTGGGAAGGGTTCACCAATTGGCTGGAGGTAATAGGAAACTGGTTTAACAAAAATCTTATTTTTAAAAACTGCAAGGAAGTGGGGTTTTTTCTTTCCCAAATTTCTGAGGTTAAGCTAAAATACAGATGGTGCTGACCACAAGCTCCCATATACCATACGCGTTTTTGCCTTCTGCTTCTCATGCCACTAATTAATACATCTCTTGCACTAAATCTAACAATTATGAAGATGGTAACAATACCCAGATGGTCATAAAACTGCATTTAGTTTTTTAATTCCTCTGTTCAGCCTTTGTAATGATATGATGCAATATGCCGGAAGGTGATCTCTTTTCTATTATGCATAAGGTCAAATGGATGATGGCCAGCCAAGGGAACCTAGAACTCGACGCCGATCTCTTCATCTCCAGGTAGTATTGTTGACAGATACTCAAGCATTGCATGAATCCAGGTCCAAGCCAGTTGAAGTAGCCTCCTGACACCACCCATGGCTCAGTTCTCACCCCCTACGGAATATGTGCTTTACTGAGGATATTGCCTCTGACCCCACTTCCTTCCCTGCCCCAATAAGATACCCAAACATTCTGTCAGTGGGTTTCTTTTGGGAGGCAGAGCAGCTCTCTGAACTTGCTGGTGTTAATAATGAGACAGGATTACAGAGCTTGTTGTAGGTCACAATCCCTGAATTGTGTCCCCCAAAAAGATAATGATGCAATTCTCACACCTAGTACCACGACCATGACCTCATTTGCAAATAGGGTCTTTGCCGATGTCATCCAGTTAAATGACATCATATCAGTTAGGGTGGGCCCCAATCCAACATGACTGGTATTCTTACGAGAAGAGACACAGACGCCCAAGGAGAGCACCGTGCGCTGTGGATGCAGAGATTGGAATGACACATCTCATCGACAAGGATGGCCAGTAGTCCTAGAAGCTAAGAGGACGGCATGGAACAGGCTCCACTGGAGGCCTCAGAGAGCGCATGGCCTGCCTATGCCTTGTTTCAGACTTCTGGCCTCCAGAACTAAAATTTATTTCAGAGAAACATTTCTGTTGTTTAAAGCCTCCCAATCTGTGATACTTTCTTCATCAGTCCTAGGAAACTAGGCAACCCTCCCAGCAACAGTATTTTTCATGGTTTTGATTTTACAGTTGAGTTCCCTTCTCCCTCTTCAATTAAAGGAATGTTCTCCACGTCATCTTCATTCTGTGTGCATTTTAATTCACATCCCTTCCAGCGGTGCTGTGCCCCTTCCACCTGCTCTCTCTTGCTTCAGCCCACACAGATCTGCTGCTTCAGGAAACTTGGCTGAGCACTGTCATCACACGCTACTATCTGCATGGAGCCTCCTTTTCCAAATTCCCATCAGGTTTCCATTTCCCAGGCCCAGCCTGCCACCCTGCTCTACAACAGTCTCCTCTACTTTCAGCCACTGCAAAAGCTCAGCCTCCTCACAACCACTTCCTACTAGCCCCGCGCTCTTTGAAGGCTTCCTTCAGGCTCACAGGGCTGCATTTGAGCCATTCGCCATCAGAGGTGCAAGTGCCCCCTGAAAGACCCTGGGAGCAGCTGCGCACTCACATCTGGAGCGCCTGTTGCACGCATGACTGTGTGATGTGCAAGGGCCCAGGGTCCCACTGACCCAGCCTGCACCAAGTTTCCAGCCTGCACCATTGCCAGGGGAATTCCTCAAGGCAAGACCAGGAAACAAACCCACCATTTTCTCTCTGGACATCACTCCTCATCTTTCTTTAACTTCTAAGCACTTTTTCTAACTAGCAAGTTGTCCCTTACTTTCCCATAAACCTGGGGAAGGCTCAAGGGCCTGGACGTTCTGTGAAGGAATGTCCCAGTGAACATTAACTGGGAACACCCAGAATGAGTGAAGGCTATGAAGAAATACTAACCCGGAAAGAAAGGAAAATTTTGAAGTAGAAATGGAATAGATTATGGATTAAAGTGCTGTTTTCAAACATTCTGACTGTGACCTAAAGTAAGAAACATGGTTTTACTTCATAACCAAGTACACAGACTGAAGTATTCATAAAACAATACTTGCATCCATTATATGCAAGGTACTCTGATATTTTCTACTCTATTTTTTTAATCTGTTTTATTATGCTCCTTTCCAAATTTTTTTATTTAAAAAAATGTTACTGGTCACAACCCACTGAACTGATTTCCTGACTCAATTAAAGAAAGGGTCACAACCTGCAGTTTGAAAAACATTAAGATTATAAGCATCTGAATTGCTAATACAAACTGATCTGCACTCTCTCCATAGTCTGTCCAGTACAAACTGCACTGGGCTCTGGTGCCAGTGAAGCGCCCAGCACCCCATGTCTGGCTGTGCCACCACATCCCTTCTCCCTGCTTCCTAGCCCTGTGGCCGCTCAGCTAGACACCATATGTTTCCCACCTTCCCTTGCAGTGAGGTGGGGCCATGTGACTAAACTACACGAATAAAATGTGAGTGGAAATGTCTGTGTGATTCTGCACTAATTGATTAAAGAAAATCCCTTTTCCTGGACTTCTGCCCTTTGTTCTTCCTTTCTAGAACCTGGAGTGATAACACTTTAACCAGGCCTAGAGCAGGAGTCAGCAAACTACTGTCCATGGAACAAATGTGCAGCCTACCATCTGTTTGGATAAATAAGGTTTTTTTTAAACATATTACCTAATATTAACATATTACCTAATGTGTTATCTGTAAGATTACTTATAGACAACATATTACTGCAACTGCAGATTTGAGCCATTGCAAAAGACCACAGGTCATTTCACAGCAAAAACTTGTGGACTCCTGCCCTAGAGGATGCAGAGCCACCCCATTAGCCTGGGTCCCTGGGTGAGTCCCTGGAACAGTCTCCCACCTTCCCTGGACTGTTCCATGAAGCAAAATTAACTTTCATTTTGTTGGAGCCTCTGCATTTTTGAGTCTGTCTGTTAGAGCAGTTTGTCCCTGCCTTATCTTACATAGCCTCCCGATCCCATCTGCCTCCAAGCTGCATGGTCCTCCTGGCCAGAGCCGTCGCTGCTTTACGCCTCCAGCACCACATTCAGTTCTATTGTGTCGAACCCATTTGTTTATGGATCTGTCTCCACATTAGACTGTTATGCTCCTCAAAAATAGAGGCCCTTCATAATCCCTGTTGCACCATAATCCCCCAAAGATTGGGTCCCTCAGACTCAAGAGTCAAAGAAGTTTCCTATCTAAATCTCAAAGATTTCACATCACTGCCCATATTTCTATGGCCCCCTTTCACCTCTTGTCCTTACCTGGCAACAACCTGGCTTTCTCATTTTTATTATTGCTGATAAGTTTAGCTTGCTTAAGAATTGTCACTACCTTGTTGATGAAGCTATAAATCTTGGGTAAGTTCAGACTTCCTTGGTGTGGGTCCTAAACTGACACTGGGACTGGATCTTTCCAGTTGGTCCCACCGTATAACATGTAGCTTCTCTGTATACTGCCTTTTCCTTTGGCCATTCAAAATTGGTTTTCTCATGACATTCAAAAGTCTGAGAGTCTTTCTACTGGCCCACCAAATTCCATCCTGAGGAAAATATTCAGGTCTCAGTTTGAAGAGTGGAACTGGTAAACCTACTGTGAGCCTCCTGCATGTCCAATCCACTGTGGACCCAGTATCCCACTTCTGACAACTGCCTTGGGTTTTCTTTGATGCCCTCCCATTTTGGTGGCATATGGGGGGCGACATAGCCAAATGACACACAGAAAATGTTCACTAAGGGCCAATGAGAACTTAGTGCCAGATAACAAAAGAATAATCAGGCTCCTCTGGGGTTGTCAATTAAATAAAAAATCTGACTTAAAAAAAATTCTTGCTTGAGAACCCAAAATTCACAAGTATATAATCCTCTAAGGAAGAAAAGTTAGTGTTTTTACTTACAGCATTCGAGACTGACTGGTATCGATCATAGCTGATGAGTACAATGTTATACACAGATGTTGTACACAAAAGATAGTCAATAATGAGCCAAAATACACAGGTTTTATTTCCAAAGTTCCAATCAAACATCCTGTAAGGAATGTACAAAGGAATAGAGATTGCACCTGTATAGGGGAAAAGGGTAAAAAAAAAAAAAAAAAAGCACCTATAAATGAATACAAAGCAGAGTAGGTACACAACCCAATGATATATCTGAATTGACCAAAAATGGCTTGATTATAATTTAGAATATTCATGGTATTTCAACCATGAATTCTTACAAACTCAGGACTAATTTTCTACATGTTCTTTAATACCATTATTGTAATAACTGTCACAAACATCATACCTCTGATGGTTCCTTATTTCCAAATTAGGTACAGATGCCAACCTGTATTTTGAGCCACATACAGCAAAAACCATCTCTACGTTCATGATCCAACCCAAACAGGATGTGCCACCCTTCCCTGAGACACATCACACATTTTTACATCTCTTTGCCTCAGCTAGACTAATGCCTCAGCTAACAGCATTCTTTCTTCCTAGAATGTCCTCCTCTCTTCTATGGAGAAGTCTGTTTACTTCCTTCCCATTCTTTACTCCATTCAAAAAATGACTTCCTTGTCACTTTCTTGGAAATGCCTAGGCAGAAGTTACCCTGCCACCTGCACTCTACTATACTTTGCTCATCTCTCCCTCTCTCACGCACGATACATCCTACTTTACATCATTATCATCTGTTTCTCCTGAGGACTGGGACTATGTTGGAAGTCAATTTTTGTAGTTTTCACAACATCTACAGTTGACCAATGGCTCAGACATTTAACTTGAATAAATTAATAACAGCTAATTAGTATTTGGCAATTACTATAAGCCAGACCTTGTGCTATGTGCATTACATATATCATCTCATTTAGCTTCATAGAAACTTTTTGAGGTAGGGACCATGCTGAGTTAGCAGGTAAAGAATCTAAGGCTGGATAAAGGAGACATTATAAGACCAAAGTCCACTCAGCTAATAAGTGAAGGAATGGACTGAAACCAGGAAAAGTGATTTCAGAACCCCCATGTCTAACCACTGCCCTTCACTGAATGAGCAAATGCACACGTGATTTAGTTCAGCACAGAAATTGCTTAATTGTGAAAAATGATGAAACTATGTTCCCCTTCTTTTAGCTTTGGAGGGGTTCTGAATTGCACTGACAGTTCAAACAGGTGACACTATTCATTGAAAATATCATCTATGAAGTGCGAGCTCAGCTTATATCTTACTTCATTGAGTATCTTCATATTTTATCAGGCACTTGGCAGGAATTCCCATTTTTCATATGGAACCGAGTAGCCTATGCTTATGGTACCCTCCCTCTCAAAGGTGTGCGAATGTATGTGCATGCTCATATGCACGTGATGTAAAAGAGGTCCCCAGGTTCACCTGACATAAATCAAAGGATCCTCAAAACAGAGATATTTATTAGATTTTGGCCCAGAGTTGTGCGTTTCAACATGAGCATTTTACACACACACACACACACACACACACACACACACACACACACACACAGTCATTTCCTCCACAGAATGAGGAAGAAGAGTGCCATGCCAGTAATCATTTACATTACAGGTAGTGCTGTCTGTTGGAAGGTTAAAGGGAGGGGTGTGAGTTAAGAAATCTTTTTCACACACTTTCTGAATTACATGAAAGAGGAAAGCTGTGTTCAAAACCTTAGGAGCTACTTGAAATAGCATTTGGCTGAAAACAGGCTCCAGTCTATTCCTCTGGTTTTAACAAAACCCTGCAGTCAGCTTGTGCTCTATGTGACATTTTGGTACGAACATCATGTGCAGTTCTGTCTTGAGTGGTGAAGATGTTTGTGAATCATTCCAAAGGAGTTTCAAAACTGTGAATCAGAACTATTTCTACGATGAACCCACTCTGAAGCTTTCACTCTGGAATCATGCTTTCTGGCCTTGATAAGGAAGACTAAGAGCCAGTTCCTTGATAAGAGCAATAAGCCTCGGCATGACAGGTTAAGGGGAAAAAAGAGAGAGAAAACCCCACTGTGTTTTTTTAAAGGTGATGAAGGGGGAAAGAAAGGAGATGAGGTAGGAGGGGAGAAGGAAAGAGAAGGAGAGAGAAAAGAAACGCCCTTAGACCCTCGGCGACTTGTTCCCCGTAGCCAGACTCAGCCTCTCCCAGTCTCACCTCCTACTACTTCCTCCACTCACTCCCTTGTCTCCAGCCCCCAAGCCTCAAATACACCACACACCCCCTCAGATCCTGCACTTTCCTGGGCACAAATCCTCCTCCCTCAGGGAGCCCTGTGTTTACTCAAATGTATCTGGATCAGCGAGCCCTACGCCTAAAGTTTAAATTTCAACCTCCACCTCCAACCCGTTTCCTCTCCCTCCTGCCTGTTATGCTTTTCTCAACAGCAATCTCCACCCTCTAAAATGCAATATAATTTTATTTATCATTATTCACTTATTCATATTTATGTCTGTCTCTCCACCCTGCTCCCAGTAAAAAGAGAAGCACCATGAGCCAGGGATTTTTGTCCCCATTTTCACAGCTATATCCCCAGTCCCTCAAAGGGCGCCTGGGTCAGAACAAACCAGTACTGCCTGAATGAAGAGGCGAGGATAGCAAAGCCCAGTTTGCTTGAAAATTGCCACCAGTGTGGTATTGCCCCTTCTTTCTGAAGCCAGCTGAGAAGCTACAACTTCCGGGAGAAAATGACAATCAAAAGATGGGGGGAACTAAAAGCCCCAGTGGGCTCCCTGGACCAAAAGATGAATGGGTAGATCACAGTGAGTGGACAGAGGGTATTGCGAACTGAATGTTTATGTTCCCCCAAAATTCATTTGCTGAAGTACTGGGGTGGCTATATTTGGACATAGAGCCTACAGAGAGGTAAGTAAAGTTAAATGCGGTCGTAAGAGCGGAACCCTAATCCAACAGGAATAGTATCCTCAGAAGAACCAAAGAGCTCCTTGCTCTCTCTCTCCACATGCACACAGAGGCCAGGAGAGGGCAGCGAGACCGCAGCCATCTGCAAATCGGGAAGAGAGCCTTCACCAGGAACCAGACCAGCTAGCAGCTGGATCTGGGGCTTCCTGGACTCCAGAACCATCAGAAAGCAAACTGCTGCCATTTAAGCCACCCAGACTAGGGCTCTGTGTCATGGCAGCCAGAGCCGACCAATTCAGAGGGAAAGAGTCCTATACTGAGGCCTGAAGGCACTAAAGGCAGACCTTGCCATCCTGAAAACACGATTCCAGTCTCTGTCGGCTGCAACCATCTTTCACTCCTACAGATCCTGTCCGGGCCATCCATCACAAGGTCGTGTAGACCATAAATCCCCACACAGATGTAGGTGTGACAAAAGACCCACAGACGGAAACATTAGTCATATGAGACTAATTTTATAGCTATTGATAAATACAGATAGTACTTTTTTTCCTGGAATAGTGTACAGATAAGATATATTTATATCAATGTAGCTAGTACTGAAACTTTTCCTAAATGAAATTTTGTTTTCCAACATTATATTCAGCCTGAGAAGCTACCAGGGGGCCACCAATTTTGATTTTCAACAGGCAACCAATTCTGAAACCTATGAGAAGAGGGCATTCATCCAGAAAGCCCACAGTACTGAGCACATGCGAGGCCCTGATCTGCCCTGCCACGTGGTTCTGGGGCCCCAGGTCTCATGACCCCAGCTATTAGGAATTGCTGGCTGACAGCCACAGAGAACCTCTCAGTGTTCTGCCCTGGCCCACCAGCACTGCCAGGAGTCCTACAGGCTTAGAGCTGAAGGGCACTTCCACTCATGGCAGAGGAGAAAGAACAACATTGACACAACACTCAAATCTTGTTACCAAAAACTCTGAGACTGTTCTAACTTGCTGATGGAGGGGGGCCTCTATGGCCGCTGAATAATCGCATCTGCATGGACGCTGCTCAAAGACGAACCACATCTCTATGTTGTAGGGCTCAGGCCCATGACAGTGGCACTGGCCTGATGCTGACCCTGGGCCATACAGAGACACTCTGTTCTTATTGGGAACCATTTTTGTTCAAAAACTTCAGGCCTCAGGTTTTCTCAGCTGGGGACAGTTTTGCCCATCCTTCCTTACCTTCAGGTACTCAGGGCTCACTCGCTGAGTTGGCCAAAATACACAATCAACTTTAAGCACTGAGTGTTATCTAAAAGATACACAGTTCTGTGAAGGAGCAGAGGGACAAGCACATAAATATACTCATATGTATATGTGTTCATGTGAACATAGAGAATGACATGGAAGGATCTACATCCAGTTGTTGATGTTGGTTACCTGGCGGGGCAAAAACCGAGGAGAGAAACAGGAGGTTGTTGTGGTTCCTAATGCTTCTATATTACATACCCACCTTTATCTCTGACCCTGTCATTTCTATGCCATGGTTCCTAAATCAATCTCTCCAGCCAGAAGTCTCCTCCAGAACCTTGATCAGTGCAATGTCAGAAGCGTAAGCGGCCCTCCCCAAGGTTCCGTTTCCACTGATAACGCCATAGTTTTCTTGTTCCCAGAACTCGACCTTTAACTCACCTTTGTCCTTCCCCTGCCAGCTCTGCCACCTGGACATTTCCACCTCATCCTAGCTCAGAGCCTAATCACATGACCGCTGCTTAGGTGGCTGCAGGATCATTTGCCACTGCACTGCACCTGCTCCAACTTCTGTCACCTACTATATTTCCTGTGATGCCTCTAAGGTAAAGCTTCAATCTATCCACTCACTCACCTGCTTTAAAAATCTTTTAAGTTTCCACATTGCCTGCTGAATACACTCCAAACCAGATTCAGACTAGCATTCAAGGGCCTTCAAAATATAAAATTCGACTATTCCAACTTTATCCCCTAGTGTTCTCAGAGTGCCATGTGCACACTAGCCAGCCTGAAGCTCACGCTTGGCCAGATATGCAGAGTAACTGTCCACCAGCACATCTTTGCTGACCCTTGGAATACTCCTCCCCCTGCACTTCTGCCTATGGAAATCCTACCCATGCTCCAGGGCTGCGTGTGGATGCTGCTATCCACTGATCCTCCTCTGAGTGCCCACAGCCCCTGGCAGCTCTTCTGGGGTCCTCACACTGCTCTGCATTGTGACAGTCATTTGTGGACGTCCCTTATCCATTCTACTATATTGAGACCTTCTGAAGAAAGAGATGAACCTGGTCTTCTATATATCTCCTCATTATCTGATCGCACTAGAGTTCCTAACAGAACTTACACACGGCAGGTACTCTACTAACATTCAGGTGACACATATCTGCAGAGAAATTAAGAGAAGAGGACTAGCATTTTTTGAGCAACTACTGTGTTCCAGGCAATAAGTACACTATGAATCTTGTTTCATTTTAACACAAAAGCATGCATTTATGTAACTATAGACAATGACAAATGAAATTATACTAGAAGTTCCTATAAAACAATATCATCAACTGACATTTCTGTACATACCTAAAAACCCAAACATACAAGGCAAAGAGCTCCAGAAACAAGTAACTCTTAGACTAAAACAATTTGAGAACTATTCTGCACTTATTTCTATTTGATCAAAAGGAAATAAACTGTTTTTCCCTACAAGCCTGATTTACACATATAACATTCCCCTAAAGTAGCATATAGCCTCCCCTGAACTTTGAGCCTTAAACGTTTTGTTTTTAATCATCCCCAATTTCATACAGTTTCTTGAAATAAAAAAAAGCTTACTTTAAGGTTTTAGAAATAAATTAAGAAATAAATTAAGATTATCTTAAATAAAGATAGGTAACTTACCAACAAAGAAGTCAGAAATGGCCAAGTTAAGGAAAAAATAGTTACTTCGATGTCTAAGGCTTTTGTCCACCAGAAAAGCTAAAATGACCATGGCATTTCCTAGCATTATAGCAAAAGCTAGTAAGCTCATGAAAAATGCTAGAGTAATGCGAGTGCTTAGTGCTGAAATAACTGTGCTATTAGTAGCTGACATCTCATCAGATGATGAAGAAGCTCAATATAGCAAATTAATTAAGCAAAGCAATTCTGACAAGTATGTTTTCCAGTCAGATACCTAAAATATATAGTTTCCTACTCACAACAACATTTTTCAAAATCTAATGATGATCTCCTAGTACTTCCTGATTCTTGATAAAGCAGACTTGTGATAACAGTTTCCCTTTAACTGACACTGAAAAGGTTATTTCCAGAAGACAGTGAAATGTTTTAACAAAAGAGCATTTATAGAGCAACATGATAGAATATATATAAAATAGAATTGAGACATTGTACAGGTAAGAAATTAGGCTTAAATGAGATTCATTTTTAAACTAATATACATCCAGTTACATGTTCCCCTCTGAGCACGATGGATTGATTAACAGGGCTGAATACACCAGCCCATTTGAACCAACCAACAACTGGGCAAAATATATGAAATGATGATTTTTAAGGCACTGAGCATCAGGCAGTGAAGGCCGATGATCCCCAAGAGAAGGGGAGAAAATGAGGTGAGCCCTGCAGTAGTCCAGGCTCACCGTCTTGAGAGAGATTCCAGGGCACAGAGCAGAGAGGGGAGACCTCCAGGAGGAGCCCAGCAGCCTTCCTGAGATGGCAAGATGGATCCGAGAGTTGGGGAGTACCAGGCAGGACTCTGTGCTGCAGGGCTGCACAAAGAGAGCAGTCCAGAGAGCTGTAAAGGACCTTCCTCAAGTATTCGCCAGCACAGTACGTGAATAAACATTCATAGGCAGGAAAAGGAAGCACTCAAAAAGATCAGAGGGAACAGTACCCAACACTCACGTGGGGCCACTTACATAATTTGTTTCCACCAGCCAGACAAAAGTCATAATTCCTGGGGTTTTGGGTAGCATATTCAGTAGGGTCTTGCACAGTAGTCAGAAATAGTTAGCCCTATACTGAACATCGCTTGGATCCTGCTTCACAATGATTAAAAGACCTGAAAGGATCAAAGATTTTGCAAGTAACTTAATTACAGTTCTTAACACAGCTCAAGAATATTTATAGAACGTAAGAATATCCACTACCCAACAAGGTAAAATTTAATATCTGGGATCCAACTAAAAATTATCAGGTATGCCAAGAAGCAGGCAAATGTGACTTATAATACACAGAAAAATCTATCAGCTGAATCCACCCAGAACTGACACAGATAATGGATTGACAGACAAGGACATTAAAGTGGTTATTATAGCTGTGTTCCATATTTTCAATCATAAAAATAAAGATACAGCAGATACTTTTTAAAGATTCAAATCAAACTTCTAGAAATGAAAATGAGAATGTCTGAACCAAAAATACTTTATGAAGGATTAATGATAGATCAGAAATTGCAAAAGAAATGAATAGTAAACTTGAACATATAGCAGTATAAACTGCCCAAAATGAATCACAAATAAAAAAGAATTTTTCTTAATTAAAAGAGTCTTCCTAAGCTTACAGGACAACTTCAAGTGCCTAAGTCTGTCTAAAATGAGTCCCTAAAGAAATGAGAGAGGAAGGAATAGAAAAAGATATTTGAAGACATAATGGGCAAAATCCATTTCAAAATTTGATGAAAACTATAAATCAAGAAGCTCAATGAACCCGAAACACAAGAAACATGAAGAAAACTACACAAAGCATATCAAATCAAGTTGCTCAAAACCAATGTTTAATAAGAAAATCTTAGAGCAGCTGGAGGAGGAGGGAAGGCAAATAAAACAGCAGATTTCTTATCAGAAGCAATATAAGCAAGAAAACAGTGGTCCCACATCCTGTAAGTGCTAAAAAAAATACCTATCAATACAGAATTCTCTATCTAAGAAAAATAACTTTCAAAAACAAAAGCAAATTAGGGAATTTTCAGATACATGAAACCTGAAAGAATTCTTCATTAGTAAACTAGCACTATAAGAAATGTGAGAGGTGATCCTGCAGGCAAAAGGAAAATGACACCAAATGGAAAATGACACCAAGTGAAATTCATATTTCCATTATGAATCTACAAAAAGGAAAGAAGAGTAACAGAAATGGGGGTTTTCTGGCTTGTCTCTCCTAATGGAAACAAGAGAATATTATTCTCTCTCAGCTTTGACTCAGATGTCCCTAGGGTGAAGGACTCTGTTGGACAAAATCTCCTCTTTTGAATAACCAAGAAGTAAGCAGGACAATAGTCAACCCAATGAGGACAGTCATTGGGGAGTACCAGGCAGGACTCTCTCCTCCTGAAGGAGGAGAGACAAGGATGACAACTGGAATGGCAAAGGGTTCCTGGATAAACAGGCCTTGCGGTCGGAGTAGACACTGAGCCAACATGCCCAAATGAGTGGTGGCAGTGACCTGGCCTAGACCCAGACAGGGGGTGTGTTCTTAGGTGTCTAAATTCAAATGGTATTGAGTGAGCCAAGGCCCAACAGCCAGAGAGTCTCACTGCATGCGAGCCTTACAGGCTATACAGCCTGTGGAAATTTGTAATTAGAGAATTCAACCTATCAGGTGCTTTTTAACAACTCTAGAGCCATGCCTCAGTTTTAACCATTCCTTCCCTATGATGTAACCCACGGTATTGAACAAACATTAAACAGGACTAGCAGGCTCCCTATGGAGAACTGAAGGGCCCAGCTGTGGGACACATCTCACTAGGAAACACTATCTTGCAAACCATGTAACCAGAGAAAAGGAATTTGCCTATGTTTCTAAGAGGTTTGGAATCTTGAAATAATAGAGATATACGTTCTAACCCATACTCCTATAAGAAAAGATGGATTTTGTTGGGAAGGAAAAAGATGGTACATAATTATGTCTGATTTATATTGTACCATGTATCCATGATACTCTGTGTGGTGTGGTACAGAAATCATAGGTAAATTTAATACTGTAGAAGCTAATAAAATTTATGACATTACTGAGGTGGTTGATAAAATGTCCTGTGAGATTGAATTAAAACCCCCTCATGATGTTATCCCTTTGGAAGAGAATTGGCCCAAAGAAGATTTAGACTTGAGTGGTAGTTAGTATTCTCACACCTCAGTAGATGTATACTTTAAAGTACCAATAACTAAGCCAGGGAGACCAAAGAATTAATGAAGTTAGTCCAAAATATGAGAACATTTATGCTATTCTGTGCCAATAGTATTGGATTGCTCAGATGGCTGCTTAAATCCATACCAACCTCTTACTATTATAGTTGTTTCAAACTTACTGCATTTTGATTGCCTATGTGATTATATGCTGCTTTAAGGCAAGTACTTGCTATCAAACCAAAAGTTATCATTACATCTTAAAAAGGCCTGGATACATTGTACAGTGACAGATGGTAACTATACCTACTGTGGTGAACATTTCATAATGTATATAATTGTCAAATCACTGTGCTATACACCTGAAACTAATATAATACATGTCAACTGTACTTTAAATAAATAAATAAGGCCTCGATCGTGGGTTGGGGAGCAGGACTATGCTGTGAAAAGTATTCCAGAAGATCTGGAATTGACCTGAGTTGTTTTGCTAAAGTACCCACAAGGCCCCTGATCAAGACATGAATTGTGCTGATTAATACTGCTGTTTTGCAGCTATGGGTTTGAGTTTCAGGCCTATTGTTCCAGCTGCTAGCATTTGTTCATTGAAAACACTGAGATTGATCATTTGCACCTGCTTTCCATGAGCCCTCAGAGGGCTATGGTGTTGGGGCTGTTAAGTAGCAAGAATATACCTATATGACCAGCAAGGTTTAAGAAACCCTGGGCTGACACTCCAGTTGTGCATCCCTGGTTTCAAGGTGTTCCACGCACCCGCCAGTTGGTCCTCGTCCTAGAGAGGAAGCATGTATGTGTGGCCTTTTCAAAGAGAGGACATCTGGAGCTCAAACCTGGCTTCTCTAGACTCCCGGCTGTAAAGCAGCCGTGGGCTGTGATGCTTATCTCTCCTCTACGCTGCTGCTATACTGGGTATTGCAGTAAACCACAGACATGTGAGCATTGTCATTTTGGTTCCTGTGAGTCTTCGCTTGTGATCGAATCCTGTTTAACTATCTCCATTAATGTAGTTAGATTCCAGATACTTTAGGAAAAATACAGTTACAGCCATTTCTTGCCCTCATCTCACCACACACACACCCACACACATACAAACACGCATGCACACTCTTCAAGAACCAATGCTTGTATCTCTCGCCCAGCAGAGAGCAGTCAGTCTAATGACACACAGTGGAAACTTGAGGCTGTCAAAACTGCAAGATACAAAAAGGTGCCAGAACTTGATCTTTTCTCTAGTGAAGTAAAAAAAAAAAAAAATCCCAGTAAAAGGAGGGGCAAGGGCTTAGGTAAGACAGTGGGTGGTCAAAGAAGGAAGATTTCAAGATGAGGCAGAATTAAAACTGCAAGTTAAGGCTGAGAGAGCATTCGTTTAGGGCGTTTCTGAAGGCTTGCACAGTGAGGGCCCACCCCTTGTGTGGCCCCAGCGGGCAGAGTCACAGGGTCAGTGGCAAAACAACCAATTCATCCTTTATCCACACTTACAGCCCCCGGGCTCCACTGACGGTGTACAGTGAAGAGGTGCCCACACCTGCATCAGGGATCACTGTGTATCAGAACCAACAAACAGAAGGGCCCAGAGCAGGTAACAAGCAGCCGACCAGTTAACCAGTGTCTTACTTTACACTGTCCCGGAAGCAGATCCTGGGACAAGGATGTGTACAAGTAGCTTATTTGAGGGGTGATTCTAGAATACTGGGAGAAGAGTGAAGAAACGAAGGGAGTCAGTAAGGTGATGGTCAAGTCACCATTTTGGTTAAAGTAAGCGAAATCCCTCTGGGACAGTCTGGAAGCCAGTGTGGAGCATGCCCCTCAGAGTTATTCCTGTAGTTGTGAGGGAGCTGAAAATCACTGATCGAAGACTGCTAGGGTTTGGGGGTGACATGAATTCTCCAGTATTTCCAGCCGGAGGTGCATATGCAGAGCTGTCCAAGGCCAGCCAAGAAAGCCTGCAAGCAAAGAGATGCAGATGCTGGCAGGTGGGAGGTCAGCAGGATGAGCTGCAGCAAGAAGGCCAAGAGGTAACAGGCTGGGTGCCCGTGATATCAGTTACGACCAAGGGCTGCTCCACAGTGAAGAGGAGTAGGAACCATCTTCCCAGATTTTGCCTTTCTTAGATGGTAGCTAAGGACTCAATTTACAGACCAAAAGGGTAGGCATGTGCCTCATGACTTACATGAGGGGCCCCCATGGGAGATTTTTTAATGTGGGTGCTCTGTCTAGCTATCCTGTATTTTCAGTTTATATCCTGGAATTGAGCCACCCCAGAAGGTACATGCCACCCCCACCGAGTGCTACCCCGGCCACAGATCTATTAGCAGAAAGACACCAAGGGGACAAATCAGCCTACTTAAAGGTGTAAGAATGCTCAAATATCCTCATAGAGAGAGTGGGATGTGACAGTGGTCACTGCGACTTCAGTGCTGGAGCTGACGATGCAATAAGCTGTTTGAGAGTGGTGTCCATGGGGAAGGTCAGACTGTGTTGAGACAGCATAGTATGTGGGTTAGCCCTTGTTGCAAGAGACCAAGTGGCCTGCAAAGCCTGAAATGTTTACTATCCGAGCCTTTTACAAAAAAGTTTGCCAACCCTGAGTTAACTGCTCAGTAGGATTCCTAAAGACTAAGGGACTGAGAGTCGCCAAAGCCCATACACTGTAGCTGGGAGCCCCAGGTCCAACTCACATGCTGATGATTGTATTCGTTTTTACTACCAATATGTGAAAAGCAGATATTTAATGGCAAGAGCAGGCATCTAGAAAACCACTCTCTGGTGTTGGAGAAAGGGTGAAATGAGTTGAGGTCATAAACAACAGCCATTTGACCCTGTTAGGCTCAGCATCCCAGCCATCTAAGGTCCCCATGGGTGGACAACAGATAAAAGGACTTGGCCAGGCCAAGCTGAACCAGACGGCAGAAGCCTAATAACTGATTCTTCAGTCATTCTACACCAGTGTCATATGCCTGTTTGATTGCAAAGCCTGGGTCGATCTATAGTTAATGTAGATTACAGTAAGTCTAACAGAGTTTTTTGGGGGTTAGAGAAAGGTTGCCCACACACCGAGGTCTGGCAGGAATAGTACAAAGTTGGTTAAGACTAACTGCTTCTTCACAGAGTAAATGCAGTACTGTTAAGAAATGGGTGCCCCCTCCTCAGTCTCCTACTACCTCACTCCACTCTCACAGAGGGATCCAGAGAGACTGACCAGCCTGCCTTACTGTTGTCAGGGGTCCACAAGACCACCTTCACACTCAGTGATTTGCTGGAAGTCACAGAAGCCAGGTAAGATGTTATATTCATAATTATGGTTTATACAGCAAAAGGACACAGATTAAAATCAACAAAGGCAAAAGGTTTACAGGGCAGAGCCCAGGAGAGACCAGGCATAAGCTTCCTGATGTACTCCCCTAGTAAAGTCATGTGGATAATGCTTGATTCTCCCAGCAACACACATATGAAGCGTGGCTGACCAGGGCAGCTCTCTCGAGGCCTGGTGTCTAGGGTTTCTATGGGAGTTTGATCACATAGGTATGCAGCACCCACATGGCTGACCTTAATTATTTAGTCTCCAGCCCCTCCAGAGTGATATCACATGGCCCCAGATCTCCACCATGAATCACACTGTTAGTGTAGCCTATCTGGCCTGGCCAAGGTCCCACGTAAGCAACATCACTTTAAGCAGACAAGATATTCCAAGAGTTTAAAGGTTATCTCCCAGGAGCTGCAAGGGCCAAACCTTTCTTTGAAATGTAAAGGGTTTGGAAAATCCAGGCCTGCTGAGTTAATCCTTTACTGAACTCTTACCTTGATGATTCTGCAGAACTAGATGGATGATAGGCAGATAAAGAAGTAGCTACAAGATAACAGCAGCCAAGAAGCTCCATGGAGAATGGCCAGGGGAGTACTCTCAGCCCTGGAGAAGGAGGGCTTTGCTCCCTGCACATCTCAGTGGGCTCCATCCTTGATGCCCACGGATGATAAACATTTTCAGCTATTTTGTTCTCTATGTGGTCTTTCAAAAGCTCTCCTCCACCAGCTTGAGGACCACGAGGCAGAGGTAACTAGACAGCACTGTGGCCACTATGAAACCTGATGTCATTAAACAGTAAAAAAGCTTTAGCAGCTGCTCTTTTAAACATGTAAAAAGAATTAAATACACAAACTGAAAAGCCCAGAGAAGATCGAAGGCAGCTTAAAGAAAAAAAAAACGAGACAGAAAGATCTGTCAGTGAAAAAGAACAAAAGAAGGAAGAAGCTACAAAGAATGGGCAGAACATTCTCAGGAGAGCCTGCTCCTGCTGCCTCCTCACTCCTGCACGGAGGCCTGCTGGGAAGCCTCTGCATGGCCACGGCTTCAGTCTCTGGTTTGCTGAAGGAGACGAACGCACTGGAGGCCAGCATGCAGGGTCCAGTATCCACTGGGTGAGGTTAAGGCTCTTGCTGCATCCCTCTTGACGTTAGCAAGATGACTCTTTAACGCAGTGCTTTTTTTCACAGTGACTAGATGAGGCATCGTAATGTTTATTTCTGTTCTTAGCTGTTTAAGCATAGTAGTGGATTATGCTAAAATACCTAAACAATACCAATAGGCTTTGAATCACTGGTCACAGTCCACTAACAGAAAATTATTTTAATTCATTGTTTAGTAGCAGATTGCTAATTGATATACAAAAGCCTCAGGTGTTTAACAGTTTTTATTAAAAGGGCTTAATCATGACCTTTTGAACATTAAAGTTCATAATTATAAAAGTCTCTCTAAATAGATTGTATTGAATAGTGAACACACCTATGAAGATTACTGATAACAGTTATGGGATTCATTTATATATACTGTCTATTTCCAGAACTTGAATTTTTAAAGTAGCCTAAATATTTTAAAAGAATACTTAGACACACACCAGGAGCGATAGAAAAGGAAGGGGTCTGCCATACAAGTTAGAAAGATATTCGACATTTAAATAAATTCAATCAATACATTTAAATAAATTCAAATAGGATACCTAGAATGAAATTTTGAGCACTATGCTTAACCAGCTCTATTTTAACACAAGGTAAGAGAATGAAATGTAGCCTAACAGGATCCATCGTTATTCTTTTTCCGGAATATTATCCACCTGATAGCCCACTTCTGTGAAGGCACTTCCCTTAGCCTAAGGCCACCAGGCAAGATTCCCCAAGGCTGTCAGATTGCTTCCTCCTGACATTACAAAAAATAGTGCACAGTACCATGCACAGTCCATAAAATAAATCCCTGTTTACCTCCTGAGCCAGCCCACTCCGTGCCCCTTCACAATCTTATCTACGGTGGGTATAATCATCTTGTTTACTATCATACCTTATCTTACACTGCAGACCAAGTTTGCAACGTATTTATCTGCCTTTCTTTCCTTCCTCCTTCACACTGAATGCTCTCTAGAGTCTCCAGTTTAGAGACTGGAATTAAGAAATTACATAAAACAGGTACTACATGGCTTTTTTAATAGCAAGGCCTTGAAAGCTGACTAAAGATAAATTCTGGCTATGTTTAAAAAGGACTCTGCAACTGTGGAAGAATGTAAAAATTCCTAATGTCTCTTGGTAGTAATTAATAATGAATGAATGCAAAGAAGAGTGAAAGGTTAAGAAGTATTGACAAGTGGGGAAAATCAGATTTTTAAAAATGATCATTAGCACTAATTTGCATGCCATGAATGGAAAAATAATCAAATAAACCCTATTTTAAGTCATATCTTTCTAGGTAATGCATACTTTATCTTTACTAGACAAATCTGTAAAAATCACAAGTACCAACTTGCACACAAAACCTCCAGCTTGTGTGCAGTTTATATATATATATAAAAGGATGTCCATTAAGATTTTGAAACAAATTGTTAAAACCTGTAATGACCAGGTCATTGGTAATTATCTGTTATCATACACAATCATATGTTACTGAAATTTAATTTGCTAAGGTTCATTCACTAACTACTACTTCACAAATATCAAAACCATGTGGACCCAGTAACTCCACTCCTAGGAATTTGCCCAAAGAAAACAAAATCCCTGATTCAAAAAGATATATGCATCCCTATGTTTATTGCCACACTCTCTACAATAGCAAAGGTATGGAAGCAACCTAAGTGTCCATCAGTAGAAGACTAGATAAAGAAAATGTGGTACATGTACACAATGGAATATTATTCAGCCATAAAAAGAAAAACCCTGCCATTTGCAACAACATGGATGGATCTAAAGGGTATTCTGCTCAATGGAGAAAAACAAATACTATATGATTTCACTTATTTGTGGAGTATAAAAACAAAGCAAAACAGAAGGAACAAAACAGCATTAGACTCATAGACACTGAGAAGTGACTAGTAGTTACTAAGGGGGATGGGGAGGGGGCTAAAAGGGCACAATAATTCGGAATCACAATATAAGTTGATCACAGGGACTGCTGAACCACTGTGATGTACATTTGAAACCAGCATAAGACTGGATATTAATGATACTTTAATTTTTAAAAACCTGTGATCTTTCTCATATGTTAGTTGATTTATTAATTTTTCACATCTTTTTTTATACAATAGATTACAACTGTTAATGTCTGGGTAACCCAACATTAGTACTTTCATTGAAACAAATGAAAAATATTACATATTATGATATAATCCTACAGTAGACCCATATCATTCTGCTTCATGTTGTAATTAGATCTTTACTTCTACTCACCTGTACTTTATGAATGTACATACTTGTCTTTTGTTTCCGAAATACTATATCCAAATATCTAATATCCAAAATATACAAAGAACTCATACAACACCAAAAACACAAATAATCCAATTAAAAAATGAGCAGGGAATCTGAACAGACATTTTTCCAGAGAAAACATACAGATGGCCCACAGGCACATGAAAAGATATTCAACATTACTAATCATCAGGGAAATACAAATCCAGACCACAGTGAGATAGTCCCTCACACCAGTTAGAATGACCACTATCCAAAAGAGAATAAATAACAAGTGTTGGAAGGATGTGGAGAAAAGGGAACCCTCCTACACTGTTGGAAAGAATGTAAACTGGTGCAGCCACTATGGAAAGCAGTATAGAAGTTCCTCAAAAATTTAAGAAATTGAAAATACCATACATACCCAGTAATTTCACTTCTGGGAATTTGCCTGAAGAAAATAAAATTACTAATTCAAAAAGATATACACACTCCAATGCACAGCATTACTTATAAAAACCAAAATGTGGAATTAACCTAAGTGTCCACCAATAGATGAACAGATAAAGATGTGATATAAAGATAGAAATGAGAAAAACTTGCCACTTAAAACAGCACAGATGGACCTAGAGGGTATTAAGCTACATGAAATCAATCAAACAGAGAAAGACAAATACCGTATGACTTCACTTATATGTGGAATCTAAAAAACAAAATAAATGAACAAACAAGACAGAAATATACTCATGAACCCAGAAAACAAACTGGTGGTCACCATAGGATAAAAGGACAGCATAGGGAATATAGTCATTAATAATGTGATATCTTTGTATGTTGACAAAGGGTAACTACACTTGTCATGGTGAGCATTTAGTAATGTATATAAATGTTGAATTACTATGTTGTATGCATGAAGCCAATATAATATTGTATATCAAGTCTGTTTTAATTTTTAAAAACTGAAATAAAACTAGAGTATTTCCTGGCATGATATTTAAAAATAAATTCTTCATTGAGATATGAAAATTAATCACTTTTTTCTCTTACATATGAAATTGTAAAACTACACATTCATATAAGCTTAACTTTTGAATCATTTTAAAAGGAAAACATTGAGAATTTCAAAGTGTTTCAAATATCAAATCATTTCTCTATGCTCTTCAGTGTTTTGGTGATTGAATTATAATTTAATTGAACATGTATTTTACAAATGTGCCCACAAATAATTTTTTTGGAACACCTGACACCAGAAGTTTCACATCTATATTTTATAAAACCATTGTCACTCCCCATTACTTCTCCACCAACCCCCTTGTCCCAGCCCCTGATAACCACAAACATGCTTTCTATATTTATAGTTTTGTCTATTCTGAACATTTCATATAAATAGAATCATACAATATGTGGTCTTTTGTGACTGGCACACAAAATAATGTTTTCAAGGTTTAGCCACATCATATCATGAATTATTAGTACTTCTTTCCTTTTTACGGCTGAATAATATTCCATTATATAGATGTGTTACATTTGTTTAACCATTCATTCATTGATAGGCATTTGGGTTGTTTCTGCTTTGGTGCTATTGTGAACAATGTTGCTATGACATTTGTTTTTAAGTTTTTGTGGGGACATATGTTTCCAATTCTCTTAAGTATATACCTAAGAATGGAACTGCTGGGTCAAATGGTGACTCTATTTCTAACTTTTTGAGAAACCAACAAATTATTTCCCAAAGCAGCTATAATATTTCACATTCTCAGCATAAATGTACAAGGATTCCAATTTCTCCACATCCTTACCAACACTATTTATTTTCCATTTTAAAAATGTTGTTTTTTTATATTAATTTACCTTTTTATACCCATCCTAGAGAATGTGAAGTGGTATCTCATAATGGTTTTGATTTCCATTTCCCTAATGTCTGATGATACAGAACATCTTTTCATGTCCTTCTTGGCCATTTTGTATATTTTCTTTGGAAACATGTCTACTAAAATCCTTTATTTGCTTTTCAATTGGGTTATTTGTTGCTGAGCTGTAAGACCTTTTTATATATTCTAGGTACTAGACTCTTATCAGATATACAATGTGCAAATATTTTCTCCCATTCTGTATATTATCTCTTCACTTTCTTAATAGCTTCCTTTAAAACACAAAAGCTTTTAATTTTGATGTATGCCAACTTATCTATTGTTTTTCTTTAGTTGCTTGTGCTTTTGGGGTCATATCTAAAAAACTATTATCTAATCCAAGATCATGAAGATTTGCTATTATATCTTCTTCTATGGGTTCATACTTTTAACTCTTACATTTAGGTCCTTGATACATTTTGAGTTTATTATATATGGTGTGAAGTAGGGATACAACTTTATTGTTTTGTATGTGGATATAGAGTTGACACTGTTGGAAAGACTATTTTTGTTACCCATTTAATTGTTCTGGTACCCTAGTAGAAAGTCTGTTGACCATAAGTGTATGGGTTTATTTCTTGATTCTGAGACAGATATAACCATAGGACTATAGAACACTTCCCTTCTCCCCGTACCTCACCATCATATCACTAAAGGCCTACTGATACTAGTTCCTTTTACCCAGTACATCTTGTCTG
This sequence comes from Manis javanica, assembly GCF_040802235.1. Classification (NCBI taxonomy): domain Eukaryota; kingdom Metazoa; phylum Chordata; class Mammalia; order Pholidota; family Manidae; genus Manis; species Manis javanica. The sequence continues at coordinate 61,201,990 of NC_133164.1, read as the reverse complement.
GCTATCAATAAAAAAACTACAAGGCATACTAAAAGGCAAAAAATAACTTGAAGACACAGAGCAAACATCAGAAGCAAACATGGCAGGGATGTTGGAATTATCAGACTGGAAATTTAAAACAACTTCAATGAATATGCCAATGCAAGAAAGAGTAGCCATATGCTAACTTGAAAGGACATATGCACCCCATGTGCACTGAAGCATTATTTACAATAGCCAAGATACAGAAACAACCTAAATGTCCATTGACATGATTAGAAAAAGAAAGGTGGTATATATATATATGCTGGAATATTATTCAGCCATAAAGAGGAATAAAATATTGCCATTTACAACAACATGGACGGATCTTGAAGGCCTTGTGCTAAGTGAAATATATCAGACACAGAAAGACAAATACTGTATGATCTCACTTACATGTGGAATCTAAGAAACAAAGACAAAAAACAAACTCATAGGTAAGGAGAACAGAATGGTGATTGCCAGCAATGGGAGTTGGGGGAAAGGCAAAATGGTTAAAGGGAGTCAACAGGTACAACCTTCCAGTCATAAGATAAATAAGTTACAGTGATGTAAATGTATAGTTAATAATGCTGTTGCATATTTGAAATTGCTAAGAGAGTAAATCTTAAGAGTTCTCATGACAGGATAAAAAATTCTGTAACTATGTATCATGACAGATGTTAGTTACACTTACTGTGGTCATCGTTTCAAAACATATACAAATATAAAATCATGGTTGTATACCTGAAACTAATATAATGTTGTATATCAATTATACCTCCAAAAAAAAAAAAGAAAGAAAAGGAAAGAAAGAAAACAAATGGGCAATGTAAGCAAAGAGGTGGAAATCCTAATAAAGATCCAAAAAGAAATGCTAGAGATAAAAAACACTGTAACAAACAAACAATGCCTTTGATGGGCTCATTATTGGACTGGACATGGCTGAAAAAAGAATCTCTGGTCTAGAAGTTCTATCATCAGAATACTGCAAAATCAAAAAGCAAAGAGAGCAAAGAAACACAACAGAATATCCAGGACCTTTCAGACAACAACAAAAGATAATATATTCCTTTGGAGAAGGAAAAGAAAGAGAGAAAGGAACAAAAAGAAATATTTGAAACAATGACTGAGAATTTCCTCAAATTGTCAGACACTGAACCATAGATCCAGAAAGCCTAGAAAGTACCATGTATGATAAATGCCTAAAAACCTACATCTAGGCAAATCATTTTCAAACTACAGAAAATGAAACATAGAGAAAAAAATCCTGAAAGAATTTCAGAGGAAAAAACACTTTACCTGTAGAACAAAAATAAGAACTACATCCAACTTCTCAGAAACCACACAAGCAAGAAGAGAGTGGAGTGAAATATTTAAGGTTTTGGAGAAACTAAATTGGTGGGGTTATTTTCTGTATCTGTACCCTGCAAAATCAGCCTTCAAAAGTAAAGGAGAATAGACTTTTTCAGACAAACAAAAATTGAGGGAATTTGTTGCCACCAGACATGCTTTGTAAGAAATGTTAGAAGTTTTTTAGAGAAGGAAAATAATATAGTCAGAAACATGGATCTACACAAAGAGAATTGAAGAAGGACTAAATGAAGGTAAATAAAAACTTTCGCTTTCCTTTTTCTTAATTGATCTAAAAGATAATTGTTTAAAATAAAACCAACTGCTGATGGACAGTGACTGTAATGGGGTATGTGGTAGGGACTTGATAATAGGGGGAATATACTAACCACGTTGCTCATGTAAAACCTGAGCGTAAGATTGTACATCAATGATGTTAATAAAAAAGTAAATAAAAAATAAAAATAAAATAATACCAACAATATATTTGATTATGTATGCTTATATGTTTATCATATACATGATTATATATAAATGAAATACATGACAGCAGTGATACAAGGGATGGGGGAAGGAATTATGGTTATTTTATTATAAGATACTCATACTACCCACATAGTAATATAGTGTTACTTGAAAGTGGATGTGGATTAGCTATATATGTATATACTAAACAGTTTCGTGACTTCATTCAGTAGTTTTGACAATAAGTCAAAGATTTAATCATCAGTAGATAAATCCCATATAATCATATTTGCAAAGACAAATTTAGTTTTTTCCAGTCCTTTACAATAAAAGCCAAAAGGAAATTCAAATTACTAAATATCAAAACAAACAAAACCCCATTCTTTCTCTAGTTATTTTTTCATCTTGATTAGAATATATAACTAAATTTGGAAACTAATAAGCCCCAAACAAAATCAATTAAAATTTAAAATGATTTCTAAAAATCATCACATGCCAGTGGTATTCACTTATATTCCATTTTGGAAACAATAGCACACATTTGTCATCCCTGTGTGGAGAGACAGCAAACATGTGTCACAGGCAACTCATAAATCCTAGGAATAGAAATACCCAAGAAACATCCCCGCCGTCCACCAAGAGAAGCTCAATAGGTATTTTTGTAAGAGTATCAGAATATGGATTTATGCCAGTGGTTTATCCTGTTACCCAACCCATCACTAGACTGTAATTTTATTAGAATCTCTTTAAACTACTGTCTCTGCATTATTGCAGTAGCCTCTTAAATACTTTCCGCTTCCACTCTTAATACTTTTCAATGCTTTTCAGCTGAGCAACCAGAGTTCTCTTTCTAAAAGGCAAACCTGATTGTGTCATTCTGGTTAAAATCCTTCAGTTGTTTCACATTGTTCTTTTTAAGACCTTATCAGGCTCTTTCAGATCCTGACTGACTCATGGTCTACCTCTTCTGTTTCATCTCACAGGATTATTTCCCTAGCACCATGCACTCCAGCCACACTGACCCTTCATTTCCTCTAAGCCAAAGTTCTCAATAAGTTCACAGGAAAAAAAAATACCTGTAAGGTAGGTCCACCAATACAATCCCCAGATCCTTTATTTCAGCTGGGAATTTTTTCTCACACTCATCAGCTCCCTGCCTTTGGACAACTTCCAGCAGCTCTTCCGGCTTTTGTCCTGCCTGCCACATCACCTCACCACTGCCAAAACAAAGCCACTACTACCCTGGACAATTGAGGGTCTTATGTCTTAATTATGGTAAAATAAACATAAGATAAGATTTACTATTATTTTATGTGTCCTATTCAGTACACTTATTAATAGAGACGTTAATATTAGGGGTATTCATATTGTCATACAACCAATCTCTAGAACTGTTTTCATCTTGCAAAATTGAAATTACCAACAACTTACCATTTTCCCCTCCTCTCAGCCTCTGACAACTGACATTCTACTTTCTATCTCTATGAATTTGACTACTCTTGGTACCTTATGTAAGTAGAGTCATATAGTACTTGTCCTTCTGTGACTGGCTTACCTTAGGATAACATCCTCAAGGTTCATCCATATTGTAGCATATGTCAGAATTTCCTTCCTTTTTACAGCTGAATAATATCCCATTGTACATATGTAGGACATTTTGTGTATCAATCTGTGGATGAACACCTTGGTTGTTTCTACCTTTGGGCTATTGTGAATAATGCTACTATGAACATAAGTGTACAAATAGTTCCTCAAGGCCCTGCTTTCAATTCTTTTGGATATATACTGTTAAAAAACAAAATCCACCTGGTAAATTTGAAAGTCTAATTGGATTTATTCAACAATTTCATGAATGGGGCAGCATCCTATCTAGCAAGTAAAAAGGAGCTTCAAGGAGCCACACAAAATGGAAGGCTTTTATAGGCAAAGCAGGGCAGAGATAGGAAGTCACGAACAAAAGAAAGGTTTCAGGCAAGGTCACCTTCCTTTGGAGGAGGGGCAGGGGTCTATCATGCAGATTACCTCACTAGTGCTGATCAGATAATTCTAGATTGACTGGTTAAAGGTCACATTCCTGAGACTGCAATTAAGTCTTTGTTTTTGAGGGGACAAGTGACTCCCTTGTAGGCCCATTTCTTTTTTTTAATAATACCCAGAAGTGGAATTGTTGGATCAAATGGTAATTCTGTTTAATTTTTTGAGAATTTGTTGGAAAACAGTCTATACTGTTTTTCACAGTAGCTATACCATTTTACATTCACTCTAACAGTGCAAAGGAGTTTCAATTTCTCCATACCCTTAATCAACAGTTGTTATTTTCTGGGGGTTTTTTGGTAGTAGCCATCTTAATGGATGGCAGATTGTAGGGAAAATGGAAATTCAATGGCAGGATCCTCACCCAATCCTAATCTACTCACCCACTATGCACATGCAATGAAGTAATACTTGTCCTACTGTGCAGGCACACGCTTCCACGTTTGGCAATAAGCCATTATTGCCTGTGTTGCTGTACAAAGAGCTTCACCCAGTGCTCAGCATAGAGCCTGGAGCAGAAGCAGAGACAGAGACAGGGTTGGTGTATGCAGAATTTCCAGAGGCAGATGTGATTCTAGTGCTCAACCAGCCATCACAAGACTAAAGCTTGATACAAATCTTTTACCCCGCAATGTTCCATTGTCATTTTTCAGTCTCACTGAATTCAGAGTAAACTCACCTGAGCTGGAAACACCCTCCAGCCTGGAGCTGCACAGGTGATATATCATTGTTTTGGTTTGCATTTCCCTAATTATTAATGATGTTGAGCATCTATTCATGTGCTTACTGGCCATTTGTATATCTTCTTTGGATAAATATCTATTCAAGGGACTCTCTTGTCCCCTCCTGGTGTGAGCTGGGAGCTCTGTCCTTACACTTTATCTCTAAATGAAAGCCTGTACCTTGCTCTCCTACCTTGAGTGTTTGTGAGTCTCATTCTTCAGCTTCATGAACAAGAACCCTGGCATCAATATAAACAATGTTTTTAATTGGTCCTCTTACAAGGAAAGCAGATTCTTTTGAATCAACATCTATTGAACTTATGCAAATAAATATACTGCCTATATATATAAATCATCTTTAAATTGGGTGATTTTTGTTGTTGTTGAGTTTTATGAGTTTTCTATATATTCTGGATATTAACCCCTTATCAGACATATGATCTTTTTTATTGAAGTATAATTGATATACAATCTTATATTAGTTTCAAGTATACAACACAGTGGTTCAACAGTTACCTATATTATTAAATCTTCACTCCCAGTAGGGCAGTTACTATCAACATAGGAAGATATTACAAACCATTGGTTATATTCACCATGCTGTACTACCATCCCTGTGACCAGCTTATATTTACAGTTGAGAATTTTTGTGCCCCTTTATACCCCTTCCCTCCCCACCTATGCATCCCACCCCTTCCCCTATGATAACCACCAGTCACTTCTCAGTGTCTGTGAGCCTACTGCTGTTTTGTTCATTTTGGGTTTTTTTGTTTGTTTTTAGAGCCCACATGTAAGTGAAATCATAAGGTATTATCTTTCTCTACCTGCCTTATTTCACTTAGCAAAAGCCTCTAGGTCCATCCATATTGTCACAAATGGCAGGTTTTCTTCTTTATGGCTGAATAATATTCCATTGTATATGTGTACAACATCTTCTTTATCCATTCATTAGTTGGTGGACATTTCAGTTGCTTCCATATCTATTGTAAATAGTGTGGCAATAAACAGGGGTATACATATCTTTTCAAATCAGGGATTTTGTTTTCTTCTGGTAAATTCCTAGAAGTAGAATTACTGAGTCATATGGTATGTCTATTTTTAGTTTTTTGAGGAACTTCCATATTGCTTTCCACAGTAGCTGCACCAATTTACGTTTCAGACATATGATTTGCAAATATTTTCTCAGATTCCACAGGTTGCCTTTTTACTCTGCTGATTGTGTCCTTTGATAGGTTTTTTTTGAAGCAGTACAGTTTATCTACTTTTACTTTCCTTGCCTGTGCTTTTGATGTCATATTCAATGAGTCCCATTAGTTTGTAATTAGACATAGATAAAATAAAAATGAGAGATACTGAATTTTAAAGAAGAAAAGTTTACCCAGAGTCTTCTTATCTGTACTACATGGTCTTACTTTTCTTGAAGCAATATACTCTGTTTCCTTCTCGATGATACAATTCTGGTTCAAACTTATAGGCATCTCTTTCTTCTATGTATTCTAGAGTTTTACCTCTGACAAATTGTTCAATCCTGCCTGTAAGATAAATTTTAGCGAATATAAGCAGGCGAAGAGAGGCAACAAAGGGCCAGGTAGTTTATTTGAGTGCAACTCCTGGGTGATGTTCTGCGGTCTGGGTATTACAGGCCGGGGAAGTCACACCCAGTCAGGGAGGTGGGGGCTTATAAAGGGTTAGGAGGGGAGGAGTGGGCAAGCTATCCTAGGGAGCATGGAGGGGTATGATTGGCTAAAGGTGACATAATAGACAACTAGAAACTTTTTTTCCTTCCAAGAAGGAGGAGGCTGACATCCAGGTCTTAGTTGGCACATCAGAAGGATGGAATTCAGGAAGAGCTGTCCCCTTTCCATATAAGGCACAGACCTTGGGGTCTGGTCTGTTCTCCCCCTATGGCATCTCTCTGTTCTGTTTGCATGTCCTTGTTTTTCCTTCCTCCAGCCTAACACTGCCAACATCTCTACTTTCATAGTATCTCCTCCAATTTTAAATCTAAATTGCCTCTTGGCTTTAAACTTCACACTTGACTCTATAGTGGTGATTCCTCTTGAAAGGAGAAAAATCTCCTCTGGGATTTCTCATCCATACCCTCCCGCATATCCTACTACTTGAGAATCACAGCTGTGCACAAGCCAACATTCTTCTTTCCTGCATTCCACTGCTGGTTTCCTGACTCACTTTCCTGTTGTAAAGGAGGGCAGAGGGCATCAAGAGTCAGGAAAAAGGACTAATAACATTTAACCTAACTGCCTAAAGTATGGGCCACCCAGTTTTGAATAAACAACCGGAGCTAAGCTTAGAAATGCGCCTGCTTTAAGTTAGATAACTAGAAGTGGGCAACAGCCTGGGGACGTGATCCGTGATAAGTCACGTAGACATGCTTGCATAAGCAAGAGATAACAATTGAAGCGGTCAGGCAACTGGAGTGTTCCTATATAAGCAATACCTAAAGTTGCCTGGGGGTCGGCAGCTCGGACGCGGCCTGCCTGTCAGGGGAGGTGCTGTCGACCCCAGCTTGCTGGCTGAATAAAGACTTTGCCTGTACTTACATCTCCATGCCTGTGTGCTTTGTTCTCTCGGGAAAACCCTGAGTTACTGGACCCTAACACTGTCTGGGTGCCAAAAAGCATCTCCACTTGAGATCATCCCATAATACTTATTTGTTCACTTCCATTTTCTTTCAAAGGAAGTTTCTATGGGTTCTCTCCTCAGGAGATCCAATTTCTCTGATGTCTGGCTTCACCTTTGTTCAACCTAGTGCATCTGGGTCAGCCAGAGCCAGCACATCACATCCAAGCTGGTAGCATTCAGCAGGCAGCTACCTGAAGAGCATCATGTAAGACAGCAGAACAACAGCAATGAAAGGGTTTAGGGCATCTAAGTGGCAGTAAAATGGCTTCCCAATCAGGAAACCAGGAGAGATTTAAATGGTACTGTCATCTACCCATTTGCCCAGCCTGGTATCTGAATGCCAATCTTAACTCCTCTCTTGCCGTCAGTCTCACATCCAGTCATCAAGTTATCTCAATTTTACCTCCTAAATACATCTTAAATCCATCCACTTCCATCCATCCCCACTATCAATAGCTCAACTCAGGTCACCAGTTCCTCCAACATGGCTTTTCTTCACACCCTTTCGCATTTTAAGGGAGGAAAAATAATTTTCCCTCTACTCTTCTGAGTTCTTGGCTAAGACTTCCTGTAATGGAAAAAAAATGGATTAACAAGAAAAAAACAAACAGAAGCTTATTAACATGTATGCCTCATGTATACACTGTAGACACCCAAGAAAAATGAAAAAAACTCCTGAGATGGCCCGAGCTGCTATCTTAAATACCACCTTCAGCTAAAGGTAAAAGAGAGATGGGGGGTGGGGGAGGCAAGTCACAGGAAGGTAAGAGGAGGAAATGTTTGGCAAGCAAAGTCTGCCCCGCCTTGCAGATAAGACTCTCAGGTGAAAAAGGTATATCTGATAACCCAGTACAGGCCCTCTTTCTTAAGTAAATTTGTAATGCAAAAAAGGTAATTTGTACTCTGTTTTCAGAGCTTCCCTCATGACTGCATTTTCTTAAAGTAACCAGTTCAAGTCATCTTTATGCCAAAGAGGCACTTTCAAGGGGAGCACATTCAGCTGTCCTTCAGTATCTTATTGATTATAGAACTATCTGATTTCATTTCTTTTACAATGAGAAACATGCTAACCATCACTTGCTGAGCTCCCACTGTATGTAAAACTTTTGACTAGTGACATTTCACATATGATCTCATTTCATTCAACCCTTCAAAAATCCTGAGGAAGGATTCCTTAGCCCCACTTTACACATGAGGAAAAATAGGCTCGAAAAAGCTAAGTAACTTGTCCAAGATGGCTTTTGTGTCCAAGGCATGGAATGAAAATTTAAATCCAACTCTGACTTCCAAATCTACTTCTCCTTGATTACACACACTTGTGATTTATCTCTTGCTTGTCGAATGACAAAAATAATATAATTTAGTAAAGAGTTTGACGTCCTTTATTCAAGGGGAAACAATCAATAGATAGGGCAGTAAGTGCCACCGAAAAAATGGAGCACTCTTCCCAAGCTGATTTTGGGCAAGAGCAAGTTTTACAGAGCATTAGAGAAGTAAGGCAGAAACAGGGACTGATTGGCTAGGAGGTTAGAATTTCCTTGTAAGGCTAGCAGGTCTTATTTTTTAGAGTAAGTTAAGCTAGCTAAAACTGAGTTGGAGTATCATGATTGGTATTGAGGTAGGGCAGACATGGGACAGGCATCATGATTAACTTTTCCTGACTATGATGAAAAATTCCATGATATAAACAGTATAGTATTAACAGGAGGACTCTATCTTAAGGCTAAGATTCCATTTTAAAAACAAGGGAGCTAGGAGGTAAGATTCGTAACGTATTCTTTGGTAATCAGCCAACAACCTACCTTAAGGCAGGTCAAGCAGTCCTAACTGGTATGTTCCCAGGCTTGAGGACAACCACGATCTTACAGAACGGATCAATAAATACCTCGTGTTTATCTTACAGAATTATCTAGAGAACTGTGGAGAGAAACATAATGCCTCTCACCAGACAGACAGCATGAGACCATGTCAAGTACACACACACACACACACACACACACACACACACACACACACACTGCCTTTTGCCCCATTTTTGAAGTCTTAAAAGAATCCTAAGCCCTTAAGTGTGCCTCCTCTCTGAAGTTGCCCACATTCCCCTTTCAAGTGTGTACTTTTGGCCTTAAATAAAGATGTCTCATTGTTCAAATTATTGCATCTTGTCTCTGTGCTTTCAGTGGCATCTCTGTTGCTTTGCTATTTCAGTTTTCTGAACTTAAGCCCAAGTCTTCACTCTCTCTGTCCTGCTTCAGATAAATAGGGACGAGCTACTGAGAGCTCTGATTTGAGCTTGCAAGTTCCTGTTGCTTGGGTGACCTAGACAGGACTGCAGCTGTATGATTATGCTCTTTAGTAGCCTGCCTGAAGATCTCCTTTGCCTTTGGGAAGTTCTCAGAACATAATCTCACTCCATTCAGTGCTCAGCAGCTCCCCCAAACCCTGGGGTGGTGGGGATTTAGTTCAAACACTGTGCAGATTCAAGTAGACACTGGATGCCAGGTGACCCTAGCTTTAGGAGTTGGCAAGGGATTTCCCCCATGCCCAGCAGGAGTTTAATGAGCTTCCCTTTCCTCCATTTGCTCTTCCCTGCTCTCTGCTGCCTGCAAGGCAGCTGCAATTCCCTGAGAGTTTCACTTTAATGAATGCCTTCCTTATCTACACTCATCCCACCTGCTAGAGAATTCTTTCTCATTCAGAGTCAAGAACTCTACCCCATCTAGGTTGAGGGGGGAGGGGGGGTTGCTGGAGGTCAAATCTATCAGTGGTCACTGATTTAATCTAACCATGCCTACAATAATGGAAGCTCCATAAACATCCATACAGGTGGGGCTCAAAGAGCTTCCAGGTTGAACACATGGAAGTAACAGGGAGGGTGGCACACCCAAAGATAGCTTAGAAGGTCCATGCTCTTTCCCCCATACTTTGCCCTATGCCTCTCTTCCATACGGCTGTTTCTGAGTTATATCCTTTTACAAACAACCAGTAAACTAGAAAGTAAAATGTTTTCCTGAGTTCTGTGAGCCACTTTAGCAAATTAATCCAACCAGAGGGAGTCATGGGAAGCTCTGAGTTATACCAGCTTGGTTAGAATCACAGGTAACATCCTGGACTTGTGACTGGCATATGAAAGGTCAGTGATGCATGAATCTTCTGAGACAGAGCCCTTGTTCTAGTATCTGATGCTATTTCCAGGTAGATAGTGTCAGAACTGAATTGAATTTTAGGACACTAAGATGATGTTGCAGAATTACTTGATGTGTGGAAAATCTCAGAAGTCAAGTATTTTTTGACTAGAATTTTTGTGAGTAGAAGGAACACACAGTGTAAGGTAAAATCAAGCCAAAATGACCAGGCAAGGAGGCAACAAAGGATCCAAAAATTTAATAGGGCATAATCCTGGGCAATGTTCACCAGTCTGGTTAGTCACAGGCTGGAGAAGTCACACCCAGCAGGGCAGGCAGTGAGTTTATAAAGTTAGGGGTAGGGAGAGCAAAGGTCTACAGTGGCGTGAAGATTGGCTAGCCTAAGGCACGTGTAGGTTTTTCATTGGCCTTTACAGTAGACAAAGGACTAGAAAGTTACTACTCCTTTTCCAGGTTGGGAGGGGGCAGCATCCAGGGATTTTGGCATGTGCTAGGCTGGGGTTGGGGGCTTTGCTGCCCCCTTTCCTTATTTAGTGAGGGTTGAGCTCATCCGACATGCTCACCCCTCCCTCCAGTGCCTCTAGCCTTACATTCCAGCTTTTTTATTATAATGGGCGCCAACTTGATCTGGCTACTTCTGGCTGAGGAGGGGCAGTGCAGGCAGTGTTAGTTAAGGCTGGTGGGAGGCTGGAAGAAACTTGGAGGGAAGGGGCGAGTACTGATGTACCAGCATTTGGTTTACCACGATGAGAAATAGTTCAGCCAGGCATTGTTGTAGGAACTTAAAAATACAAGGAGCTGCTGACAGAAGAATAAATACAACAATTAGTGGGGTTATAACAGGGAAGAGCCAAGGTAGGAGTTGAGACTGCCACCATCTAGAGAATGGGTTTTTAGCTAGGTCTTCTCTGCGTTTTTGAAGATTTTCTTGTAGTTGTTTGAACCTGTCTTTGACTATGCCTGACCTGTTGGCATAAAAGCAACAATCTTCTTTTAGGAACAGGCATATTCCCCCTTCCCCGGCTGTTAGTAAATCTAGGCCTCTCCGATTTTGGAGGACCATGTTGGCAAGGGAGTCTAGTTGTGTCTGTAAATCTAAGACCGTGTCTGCCACTTGTTGTATGTCTTCTATTAGTTGTGATGATAGTTGTTTATTAAAATGAAGTGAGGAACCCAGTCCCGCTGCCCCCATCCCGACTGCCACAGTGATGCCTAGCCCAACCATCAATGGTATGAGTTCAATTGCCCTCTTCATCCATGTAATAGAGGAACCAATCAGGGGGATTGGCAGGCTCTGATTTCTGGGTGCTATCGAGATGGAAGGAAGTAGAATCACCAGGGCACAGGATCCAGACCATCCCAGGGGCAGGGCTGGGTAGATGGTGACTCCACATTGGAAGGCCATCCCATTTAATGGAGGGCAGAGGGTATGATTTACTGGAAATCACCAGGGTCCTGGAGCAGACCTGTGGAGGCCCCATCCTACCCCTAAGGAGTCATTTCATGTGATGCATTGCCCTGCAGGAGAGTCAAAGGGTAAAGGAAAGGCAAGACAGGGGGTGGGGGGACAATAAGCATTGTGTAGGCTGTGTAGGAGGTGTCCAATTCCAGGTAATGGGAACTGCTGAGACCCAAGTGGGACTGGATCTCAAACACAGCCAGCAGTCTTTGGCTAGACTGGGATTTGTGGAATTAAGTAGAGAGTGGGTAAGAGGATGGCCCTCAAACGTACAGGCTACTGGACCTGTCTCTACAGGCTTAGAGGGGATTCCCATGACACCCACAACTGAGACCTGGGAAGGACGTAAATGCCCATGAAAGGAAGGTAAAACAGAGTAGGTAGCCCCCATGTCCACCAAAAAGGAGACGGACTTACCTGCTACCCACAGCATGGCCCTGGTCTCGGCAAGGGTGATAGGGGTGTTCAAGTCCAGGCAGCTTCAGTCCTCGAGTAGGCCTAGCAGGTCCAGAGGGGAGTCCCTCAGGGGGGCCTTCCTCCCACAAGACTCTGTCATGGGGGCACGACCTTCCCCAGGTGGGCACTCTACCTTCCAATGACCTCTCTTATCACAAACTAGGCAGGGTTTAGTCAACTTATTGGTTGGGTTTGGGCATCTCTTTGCCCAGTGGCCTTCCTGGCCACACCGGAAGCAGAGTCCTGGAGGCTCATGAACTCTGGACCAGTCTTTGGTGTGATGAGACCCCTGTCCTGCCAGCCGTAGGGCCGCTGCGAAGGCTCAGGTTCAGGATGCTACCCTCCCCTCATGTTCTTCATCACAGGTATTAAAGACTTTAAAGGCCATAGTTACCAGGTCACGGAGTGGAGTCTGAGGTCCCCCCTCTGTCTTTTTTAACTTACATCTTATGTCTGGGGCTGACTGGGTAATAAAATGAGTAGCCAACACCGTGGACCCCAACGATGAGTTGGGGTTGAGGCGGGTATGTATGGAGAGAGCCTTGGTGAGCCAGTTAAGAAAACAGACAGGCTGGGTTTTCATCAGGTCTCTGTGTAATCTCTCTCAGCTTATCATAATTAATGGCTTTTTGAGCCATCTTATTCATACCTGCCAGTAAATACTAGAGCATTCAGTCCCGCTGAGTTCCCCTGTCTTGGGTATTATAGTCCCATTGGGGGTCCATGAGAGGAATCACCTCCATCCCAATTGGCTCGGCCTGATCTGTGTTATGTGCCTCATTTGCACAATGTTGGGTGGTGGAGGTAACACGGTCATATTCTTCAGATGTAAGAATGGAGGTTAGGAAAACATGTATATCATGCCAGGTAAGTTTGTAGGCCTGAGTTAGGTAGTCAAACTCTTTGGTATAAACTGTGGGGTTAGAGGAAAAAGAGCCTAGGCATTTCTCAATCTGGGATAAATCTCCTAGGAAAAAAGGGGTGTGAACCCAGACAACCCCTTCTGCCCCTGCAACCTCTTGGAAAGGGGCTACTAGTTGGGCCTTTGGGGAAGCCACTGGGCCTTGGATCTGGTGACCAGAGGGCTAGAACTGGGCGCTAAGGGCAGCACGGGCACATAAGATAGCAACAGGGTGGGAACAGGAAGTGAAGATGGCAGCAACACCAGAAGAGAAGGATACAAACGGGGAATGGCGGGTGTGGGGAGGAGCGTAGGGTCGGGAAAGGTGGGTCTGTGCTGGGAGGAGTCTTGTCCATGGCTTCCGGAACCAGAGGGTGGAAGAAGCCTGTTCCAGTGGGAAAAGAGGGCAGTGAGGGCAGAAGAAGGGGAGGGGGTGGCATGGACACCAGAAGAGGAGAGGAGCAGGAAGACAGCGTGGCTGAGGACAAAGGACCTAAAGATGGCAGCGAAGAGATGGGGAGGGGATCGCGGGCTGAGGGAGGTGGGCAACTGAGGTCCTCCAGCGGATCTGAAAAGGAGGAAGGACTGGGCAGAGTAAGAGGCTGACAATCCTTAACTGGAGACTGGGCCAGTAGAACCTGGGTCATTGAACACTTAACATAAAGGTCAGGACGGAAGTGCAAAAGGCCTGGACATATGGGACTTCAGACCACTTCCCAGTTTGGTGACAGAAGTTAGTTAGGTCGGTGAGGAGGCTAAAATCAAAAGTTTCCTCTGGGGGTCAGTGATATTGATTGTCCAGAGGATACTTGGGCCAAGTCTGAGAACAAAGTCGGACCAGTTTCCGTTTATGGATCTCCTCCACTATATCTAGGGTCACCAGATTTGATATGAGACACCGCAGAGGGGTCTGAGCCTTCGATTTACAGGACTGGCTCCCCATGTCTGTTACCCGTTTCCCAGAGCCCCTAACCTGGCAAGCCCAGTGTCCCAAACTCGCTCAGGTTAGGAGGAGACAGGGAAGTATCATACTCTTCCCCGGAGATCTGGGAGCCCAGATGAGGACGTCTCCTCTATCTCGGGACCAGGACAGGCGTAATGCCTGGAGAACCTGGACGTAGCTACAATTTTGAAGTTAACCGAACCAGGTGGAGACAGGACAGGGAAAACAGACCGGGGGAAAGGACAGACTCACCAAATCGCTGTCCGAGGTGCTGGGAGTAGGCGGAGGTCCCGGATCGGGGAAGGAGGGGTGGGAGCTACCAGTGGCCAGCCAGAGCCCCACACCTTATCTCCTTCCCGGGTTTGGGCACCAGATGTAAGGTAAAATCGAGCCGAAATGACCAGGCGAGGAGGCAACAAAGGAGCCAAAAGTTGAATGGGGCACAATCCTGGGCAATGTTCACCAGTCTGGTTAGTCACAGGCCAGAGGAGTCGCACCCAGCAGGGCAGGCAGTGAGTTTATAAAGAAGTTAGGGGGAGGGAGAGCGTAGGTCTACAGTGGCGCGAGGATTGGCTAGCCTAAGGCACATGCAGGTTTTTCATTGGCCTTTACAGTAGACAAAGGACTAGAAAGTTACTACTCCTTTTCCAGGTTGGGAGGGGGCAGCAGCCAGGGATTTTGGCATGTACTAGGCTGGGGTTGGGGGCTTTGCTACCCCTTTCCTTATTTAGTGAGGGTTGAGCTCATCAGACATGCTCACCCCTCCCTCCAGTGCCTCCAGCCTTACACACAGGAAGTGAGTTTTCCTTTACACGTTTACACAGTTGAAAAAAATCAAAAGAATATTTCATGATACATGAAAATTATATTAAATTGAAATTTCAGTACCCATAGTCCTACTGGAACACAGCCATGTGATTGTCAGTGTACAAATTATCTATGGTTACTTTCATGCTACAACAAAATCAAGTAGCTGTGACAGAGATGGTTCACAGAATGTAAAATATATAGTAGTTGGCTATTTACAGAAAAAGTCAACCCTTGGTCTATATTCCTTTACCAGATTCAGAGTTCTCCATTACATCTTCCTAACTAAGCAGTTTTTCAGTATCAGCCCATGGCCTACTTAGCTCTTTGTAAGCTTTCCAAAACTGAATGCAGAGAAATTAGATAACTTGCCCAAGCTCACACTAGCAAAAAGCAGACATAGGATTCAAATTGGACAGACTCGAGAGGCCCAGCTCTAAGCTACTATATTATATTGCCTCCCTAGGGGAGCCTAAGAAATCAGTAACCTCAATGTCAACTTGAAATTCTAGATACTGTTAAAATCCTCAGAAATTGCCTACCTTACATAAGAGGTATTGCTGTAGGACAGTTCTCCCCTAAATAGTGAAGAGAATACAATTTAGTGGCTTTATTGGATTCTATCACACACTAAACACCATGGAAGGCATCTCATTTAAGACTCATAATATCCCAGATGAGGAGGAATCATAATCCTATTTTTATAAATTAGGAAACTAACAGCAAAAAAAAGATTATGGTTCCTGATAAATTCAGACTTAGTATAACAGTGGGATGGCAATGGAGTGTAGAAAGGTATAGACCAGGCACTCAGATATGCAAAACTGTAAACTTATTTTTCACATCTGAACAAAACTTTATTAACAAGTCACCATATTTCCATTCCTGTAGTGGGGGGGTTGCAGGGGGAGAAATGTGTCATTTAGAATATTACTGTCACTTGAGGTATAAAAATGTAGTAATGAAAGGTGTTGTTTTATTAGTCATCAGGGAAAAAAACAAAATAAAATAACAAAGTGATGCCGCTACACACCACATAGCATGATTAAAATGAAAAAGGTAATACTGATGTGGATGCATAGCAATTAGTACTCTCATCACTACTGGCAGGATTGGAAAGGGCTGTAACTATTTTGGAAAACTGGCAGTATGAGAGATGGGTGCTGGAGCTCACAAGAAGCCATGCTACATTGGCAGAAATTCTGGAAGCTGATTGATTTCACACTGGTAGCTTAAAATTGGATAGAGTGGGAGTATTTACACCACAGAGACTGGCAAACATTATCAATCAGCACTGACTCCAGAGCGAGTTGTTCAAAATTTACCAGTAGGTATACACTAAAACGCCACATATACACATCCCATGACTAGCTAGGCAAATCCACTTCTAGGTATATAAGCTTTAGAAATGTGTCATATTTGGACCAAAAGCCATGTGTAGCTCTGGGAGTAAAAGAGCTCCCGGCCTGGGGCAACCTCCTTATGAATCCACTAACACCAAAGGACAAGGGGAAGGGCAGGTTGGGAGGAAGGGTTTTTACTGCTCACAGCTCAGTATCTCGCTTGGCTTCCTCTGGTATGCTCCCCAGTCCTTCCTCTCCACCCCCGCTAGCAAACCAGCTCTGTCCCCTCCAAAGGCCACTGACTGTCCCTTCCAGCAGGAACTCCATGGGCGGGTCCCTGGTGACTGGCTGGCACCAGATCAGTTAGGTACCAGGAACAGAGGAGGAAATGGCTGTTTTCTCTCCACCCCTTGCCCCCAGATCTATCAGGGGCTCTGCCATGGTAAGCACCCATTGGTACGTAAATGGACTAAGACCAGGTGGAAATTCTGGGTGAAAACTTTCACTTAGCCCCCACGACAAGAATGTTAAAAGCAGCACTAATTGTAATAGCTTCAAACTAGGATCCTAAATACCAATAAATAGAACTGATAAACTGTCGTGCTCATTTAATGGAAATACTACACCATAAGAATGAGAAAACTGCCACATGCAACCCAGATGAAGCTCACAAAATTCTGGAACAAAAGGGAGTGTGGAGGGCTGGTATTGAGCTTTTGTTCAATCTAAGTGCTGGTTATGTAACTGTTCATTTTGTGAAAATTGGTAAAAAGTTCTATTTAAAAAAAATCAGTCATTTTCATAACTAGACATCATATGCAAAAAAGTGAACTTAAAATATTTGACTAAGAAATTCTTATACAGAAGTTAACTAAAAGTGGGTAGATCTAAACAAAACACATAAAACCTTAAAACTTTAGAGAACTGCACCATGTAAGAATTTATTCACTATGTAAGAATTCGTTCACCATGTAAGAACTTGTTCGTTATGCTTCAGAAGATTGGAGACTGACGAGAATTAGGCTTGAGATGGATTAATGATTGTACATTGAGCATTGACCCCCCTATACACAATTTTATTGTTGTTAACAACCATTTGATCAATAAATATGAGAGATGCCCTCTCAAAAAAAAAAACTGTTATAAAAAAAAAAAAAACTTTAGAGAACTGAAAAAAATCTTCACAACCTGGAGTTGGCTAGGCAAGAGTTTTAAGACATGACACAGAAACATGATAAAAAAGATAAATTACACCTCATCAAAATTAAATGTTTTTAATCTGCAAAAACTAGTTAAGAGAATGAAAAGACAAGCTACAAACTGGGAGAAGATATCTGCTTAATCACATACCTAACAAAAAACTTGTATCCAGAATATTTCTTGGTTTTGATAAATATGCTATAGTTATATACTACTAGGGAAAGCTGAGTATTTTTACTTGTGAGTCTATATATAATTATTTGAAAATAAAAAGGCTCAATTAAAAAAAGATGTTGGTAGTTTTACCTACCAACTGCCTATTTTTCCATATCTTTGACTGGTATTCTAATATTCTAACAAAATGTTAATGGGAGGATATAATTGATAAAACATTTATAGAAAGCAATTTGGCAAAACCAATTAAGCTATTGTAAGGTGCAAATATTTGACTAAGAAATTCTATTTCCAGGAAATTTTCCTAAGAAAGTAATCAGGAATATATACAAAAGCCTGCACACAATTTACTTTATGATACACCCAAAAGACAGAAAACAATGTAGCCATAAGAAATTAAGCCATAGAATATTTATTGACATGGGAAAACATTAACAATATACTTCTATATGAAATATGCAGGATACAAAACAGTATATACAGTTTAATATCACTTTTATGGAAATAAAAATAGCCATATATACAAAATCATGCATAGGAAAAAAAATAGGATGTACATATCAAATGTTAGTAATGGTTATCTCTAGATAGAATTAGAGGTGGTTATACATTTTCCCAATAAATTTCACCTATCCTCCAAATAGTATGCTTCATGCTATTCTTTCTTGGTGATGATTAGGTTCCAATAATTATCTTCAAACAGGCTCTGTTTCATAACACTGCTATTTCCATTTAAAATATAGATGCTAATTGCTCCTAGATACTGGTATATGGAGAGTATTTTTAACTAATACAATATGCTATAAAATATGCCATAGCATAGATGTAGCTATAGAAAATTATTATTTGGAGAATTTGAAAATCCTCTAGTTGAGAGAAATTTTAAATACAGAAAAAAGTTTATCATTAGTTAGGAGTCTAATAGTAGAGCAGGAAGTAACTCAAGTTCCAGAGCTGGACTTTTGGATCTCTCCTTACTAGCTACCTAACTTTGGGCAAAGGCAACAAGTCAGGAAAATGTGGTGAATAATTTTGTTGAAAGAAGCAAAAATAAGGGTTTTTTTTTAATGAGGGAAAAATAAGACCACAGATATAAAGGTTTTCCATAAAGACCTAAACTAACTGTTAGATAAAACAGCAAAAAATTCAAATTTGGTGTTGCAGAAAAATTAACTCATTTATTTTTCGGTAGCAACAAATTGTTTTGTATCTCCTTTCACAGGTTTCATATGCCAAAACTGTGAGACTATTTTAATGTTAACTACTGGTTTTTAACTTTTTAGTTTAACAGCTAATACATAAGACATACTTTTCATGGAATCTGTAGTAAGTGTTCTAAATATATAGAGGTCATCCTCTGATGACTCTTGGTAACTGGCAACATTAAACACACTTACAACAAACATAATTCAGATTTTATTTCTCAGAATCCATCCTAGGGTAAACGTCAGAGAACAGAAAAACACGTCTGTCTTGTGTCCACTTTTCTCGGATCCAGCACCATCTCAAATTACCTACTAATTTCTGTTCCCTCCCTTTGGAAGGGAATCTCAGGCAAATCCATTATCAATTAAAAACTTTTGATATTTGTTTGCAATCATATTTGAAAGGAAACTGTTGATGACTTATTGTCATATCTCAAGAATAAATTTATTGTCTAGATGCCTAGAAGTCAACGGCATAACTTTCATAGAGGTCAATGAAAGAAGGAACATAAACACTGATAAAAAGAAAGATTTGGTAAGAATGGAAAAAAGAGGGATTGTCTTTGTTTTTCCAAGCAGAAGGTTTGTTCCTTCCTTCTCTCCACAAAGCCATGGACTTGCACAAGCTGGCTGGAGTGCAGACAGAATGTGTACATCACATTTATCTCACTAGAGGGCATTTTCCTATGTGACACCAGTTGTTCTGCCACCTCCACCCCACTCTGTAAACGTCCTATTAACCAGAGAAGAGCTTTTAGCACAGTTCTAATTTATCAATAAAGATCACAAGAAAGGTACTTCAGGTTGTTAAAAAGAAACCCAGAATATTACACCAACACATTTCAAGGTCAGGAGGAAAGAAACTACTGACTGTTTCACTCTACAAGAATTAACAAAAAAAAGCAGAAACTAGGAAATCACTTTTTGAAATTTCACAGTTACGTATTTGCAAAAATTGAGGCATACATTTAGGCTAACATATGTGTTAGATGAATCACTACTTCAGCACATAACTACAGATGGACACTCCTTGGTTTTCACGGAACCACCACTCAGCAATGAACACCATAAAACAAAAGGTGATATACTTACGAACTAAAATCACAAGAAACTCCCCAAGATCAATCTTCAGTGAGCTCCAATTCCAGTAAGCCACAACGACAAGTAGAAGATAATATTCATTTAACAAAATGAGAAGCCTGATGACAAGAAATCAGGTATCTGTATTCCTCTAGAGACATTTCTTCCCAACCTAACAAAGGCACTTGACATGTACTGAGATGGACAGTGAATTCAAATACTGCCCTGGGCAACTTTACCCTCCTAAAATTGGATGAAGTGGTGAATAAATCCTAATTCATTCATCCAAAAAGCCTGAAATATATGACTATATCACAAGTTCTCTATTTTTGGCAGATATCATAACCCAAGAAGAGTATGCTGGTGCCCACGATGAACTGGCTGACTTGAGAGTAACAGATCCTCTTGCACAATGTATTCCTTTATGACTGTGAGATCTGCATGTAATTACAGGGAAAATAACCATTCAAAGGTAACAGGTATTAGTGCTCACTCTTCTTCTTGTCTTTTCTTACTTTTTTGTTCTTTCCCAAAGCCTTAGATGATTCCTCCTGAAAAAGACACAAATCACTGTAGTATCTCCCTATTTATATGAAGATGATGGTGTAGGAACCCTAAATGTGATCATACAGAGTATGTATAATGAAAGTGTAATTACTTCCATATCCAAAATCTTTCTGTTTTACAGAGCACTTTCATTTGTAGTCTATTTTAATATTTCCAAAGTAATCAAGGATAATCAAGGAAAATACTCATTTACGCTTGAATTATTTCAGTACTAAACTATTGTCCATTTTCCAAAATAAGGCAGAAATATTTAAATGGATATGAATGTACTTAAGAAATATGGACCAAAAAAAATCAGAGTATGAAGGAAGAAAGCATAAAAAGGCCTACCAGGGAAAAGGGAGAGGCTCTGACACTAACAAGAATGTTAGAATTTTATACATGTTTAACGAACATCTAGTTTACTGTACCATTAGCTACAACTTCTCTGGATCTCAATTTTAGGAAGTGGAAACTAACTGGTCTCTAAGATTTTTATAAAACTCTAGGATTCTATGAAATTAAGTTTCAAAGAGATGAGGCGATCTACCCAAGGTTACACAACTGGCCAGTCACATTGTTCTGACTAGAACTTAAATCTTGGTGACTAATCCAAAGGTTTGGCTAATGCACCACACACATTAGGATTCATTCTTCTTTTTCTTTTCTTTTTTTAAACATTTTAAACTGAAGCATAGTTGACATAATATTATAACAGTTTCAGGTATACAACATAGTGATTTGACATTTATATACATTATAAAATACTCACCAGGTAAGTGTAATTACCATCAGTCACTATACCAAGTTACTACAGTATTACTATGTTCCCCATGCTGTATCTTTTATCCCGTCTTATGTATTTTATATCGGACCTATTTTGACTGCCTGCACCTATTTTGACTGTCTGCACCTATTTTGACTACCCCTCTAACCACCCTTTTGTTCTCCATATTTATTTCTAGTTTTTCTTTATTTTAGGTTCCACATGTAAATGAAATCACATGGTATTTTTCTCTAACTTACTTCACTTAGCATAATAAGTGGACCTCTAGGTCCATCTGTGCTGTTGTAAATGCAAGTTTTCATTCATTTTTATGGCTAATATTCCATGATGTATGTGCACTACATTTTCTTTATCCATCATCTATCAATGGACACTTAGGCTGCCATCATATCTTGGCTATTTAAAATAATGCTAATAAACACAGGGGTGCATATATCTTGTGAATTAGTGTTTGGGGTTTGTGTAAATACCCCAAAAGTAGAATTACTGGGTTGGATGGTATTTCTAATTTTTTGAGGAACTTCCATATTCTTCCCACAGCTATACCAGTTTACACTCCCACCAGTGGTTCATGAGGGTTCCTTTCTCTCTACAGCCTTATCTACACGTTTCTTAATCTTTTGATGCTAGTCATTCGGATTTGTGTGAAGGGATCTCACTGTGGTTTTGATTTGTATTTCCCTGGGTTTAGTGATGCCTATTGGCCATTTGTATATCTTCTTTAGAAAAATGTCTATTCTGGTCCTCTGCTCATTTTTAATTAATTATTTATTTTTTAGTGTTGAGTTGTATGAGTTCTTTATACATTTTGGATACTAGCCCCTTATTGGTATATCATTTGCAAAAACATTCTCCCATTGTGTAGGTTGCCTTTTCATTTTGTTGGTGGTTTCCTTTGCCACACAGAAGCTTTTTAGTTTGATACAGCCTCCTTTATTTTTGCTTTTGTTTCTCTTGCCTGGGGAGGTGTATCCAGAAAAATACTGCTAAGGCCAATGTTTGAGAGCTTACTGTCTGTTTCCCTTTGGGAGTTTTAAGGTTTCAGGTCTTACATTTAGGTCTTTGATCCATTTTTCAAGTTTATTTGTGTGTATAGTATAACAAAGTGGTCCAGTCATTCTTCTGCATGTAGCTGCCCAGGTTTTCCAATACCATTTATTGAAGAGGCTTTTCCCATTGTATATTCTTGCCTCCTTTGTCCTAGATTAACTGACCACATAAGCAAGGGTTTGTTTCTGGGCTCTATTCTGTCCTGTTGATCTGTATGTCTATTTTTGTGTCAGTGCTGTGCTGTTTTGATTATGTAGCTCTGTAGTAGTTTGTTATCAGGGACCATGATACCTCCAACATTGTTCTTTCTCACAATTGTTTCGGCTATTCAGGATCTTTTGTGGTCCCATACAAATTTAAGGATTATTTGTTGCATTTATGCAAAAAACGCCATTAGTATTTTGATGGAGAGTGCACCAAATCTGTAGACTGTTTTGGGTAATGTTGATATTTTCATAGTATTAATTGTTACAATCATGACCATAGTATATCTTTCCATTTATGTCATATTCAACTTCTTTCATCAATGTCTTACAGTTTTCGGAGAACAGTCTTTCACCTCCTTGGTTAAATTTATTTCTAGGTATTTTTATTCTTTATGCAATTACAATAACTCAGTTGTAAATGAGATTGTTTTCTTATTCTCTTTCTGTTAGTTCATTTTTAGTATATTTAGAAACACAACGGATCTGTGTATTTATTTTGTATCCTGCAACTTTACTGAATTAATTTATTAGTTCTAATAGATTTTTGGTGGAGTCTCTAGAGTTTTCTACACATAGTATCATGTTATCTACAAATAGTGACAAGTTTACTTCTTCCTTACTTAATTTTTTTTAAATTTCATAGGTAATGGGAGAAACTCTCTAGGTATAATATCAGTAATTGCTGCTTACCGGTAAATTTGTGTAGTTCTTCTCTACCAGTATGTTCCTGGCGCAGTTGTTGATATGTTTAAAGCGATCTGGTCCTAGCAGAATCCCTCCATACCAGCGTGATACTACCACTATGACATTTCTCACATTCAGAATCTGTTATTTTCAGAAGCATAATTAGATACACATATCGACATATGCACATATAAATTTTAAAAGAGAATGAAATAACCCATATGTAAAATTGCACATAAAATTTCCCCATGACTTTAATGGCAGAACCACATGAGTGAGCAGAGTGAGCCTGCTAATAACTCAGGAGATGGAATGTTAGAATGAGAAGGGAACTTGGAAAACACTGTGCTGCACAGGGTCCTCCAATTCCAAACTGTGGGACAACCAGGCAAAGTGAAGGGGAGATCATGCAGGTAGGCAGGCTCCCAGTTCTTTGTGACTTAAGCCAGAATAGCTTTGTTTAGGCAGCCTTTTACCCTGGGCTAACCAACAGCACAGAGCCTGCTTCCAAACAAACTACTAGAGAGAACTGGGGTTGCATGATCACTGGTTCCTACCAATAAGGTCTTCCTCAGTTTGACATCTGTCAAATGCTTCACTTAATGTAAAACCCACCAATCCAGGGACCTCACCCACACACAGTTCCTATCAAGGGAATGGCCTGGTTAGAAAACAACCTCCACATACAATAGCAGAAGAAACTATAGCAACTACCTTAGGAAAAAAAAACAATCCATTCTTAAAATTAATGGACAATCAATGATCACCAGACAGATGAAGAAAATCCAGCAGCATGAAAGAGAAAGGACAAGATAAACAAACTAAAATGGACCAGGAACAATTAAGAGAGAGAACATCTAAAAAGCAAAATACTAATTAATATACTTAAGGATATTTTAGAAGATATTACATCCATAAAACCAGAATAGCACACTATGAAAAAGGAAAAATAGACAAGAAAGAACTTTTAAAAATTAAATAATGGTTGCTAAAAAAATGTTTTAGTTCAATAGGAATTCTGGAATATAGTCAAGAAAATGTCTCAGAACATAAGGCAATGAGATGGGCAACTTAATAAAAAAAAAAGGAAACCTCTGGACCTATCCAGATGGTCTAACACCCAACTAACAGGAGAGTCACAGAGACAGAAGAGAGAAAATAGAGGGGAGGAAACTGTCAAAAACAAAAGGGAGAGCTGAAGACAATCTTCTGCTGCCTATGACTCAAAGAGCTGGAAAGCACAGCACTTGTTCTTAAGTCTTTGCTTTCTGCCCATATCCAGTGGTTAAAATTTCCTCTCAATGTTAAAAAATTAACTGCTAAATTAAACAATATATCTCATGATTATATAATCTAACTGATTTACTTATTCCTATGTGGAGCTCTGATTTGGCAAGAAATTTTTTGGCTCACAGAACAAGATTAACAGGGTTTGACTTAAACTTACCTCCATGAGATGGAGAAGACGTCCACCAGCTGCTGTTTCCCCATCATCCTCACAGTCCTGTAAGAAGGTCTGTTTATCCTCACAATATATTCTAGAAATACATATAACAGCATTACATTTTGAAACCTCAAAATATTGAGTCAATTACTCTTTCATACTTGCTGTAATCAATTTACTTCTAAAATGAGCACATTTGCTTTAAAAAAATCCTTATTGAACTATATATATTTTCACTGAGATTTACTACCCAGTATCAATTTTTTTGTATTTGGGAGAGCTGGGTATCAAGGATGCTTCCTTTAAATCAGACATGCTGTAATTACTGGAAGATATGCTTATACATAGGACACTTTCCCTACTTTAATAACCTTAAAACTATGAGGTAAAGAGTAGTCACTGGAAAACATTTATTGAGGATATATTATATAGAAGCATGATACATAATAGCCACCAGGAAATTATATAAAAGAAACAAGTAGCATACTCCTGTTTGTAAGAGAAACACTAGCCATCAAGCATTTCTCTATCTTCCCCCTTCTGAGTTAAGAATTATAAGATCTATTTTTCTCTGTAATTTATCCCTGGATAGTTATCAGTGTCATAGATAAATCATGTTATTTTTACCCATTTACGTTATCTAGAAAGTTAGCATTTGGAATCATAACGTAGGTTAAAATGTAGTACAACAAGCTTGGCAAATAGGTGCCAGATACAAAAAGAAAACAGTGCCAGTTAAGGTTATGCCACCTAATGGATTTCTTAGGCCCCTACAAGTGGTACCATCAAAAGGACTAGGCATGCATGCATCATTAAATTCATCTTTCCACCAACCTATTAATATGCAAAACTACAAACTACAAGCACAGACTAATCCCTCATTTTTATACTGATGACCCTAACTCATTAAGAAAACATCAAAATTCTATCCAGCAATATTCTAGTATGTAGGGAATTATATAGGTTTTTTGTAAGTTCTGGCACGTAAAGGGATATAACTTAGTAATATTTAAAACTCACCTATCCAAAGTGATCGATTTTTTTTGTCTTTTCAGTTTCAGATAGCCTAGATTTTTACAAGTAGTCTCAATCACATTTTTAAATTGCACCAAATCCCTATGTCTATATTGAGACTTATTTCAGTCCTAAGCTATGTTCTTTTAAGTCTGTGCTAACTTGCATATTTAAAAATAGACCTTTCACCACTTAACTAACAAATCAGCAAAGATTTGCATAAAACATTAGTACTGAAAATTGGAAGGCATGTAGTAAAAGAATCACTTTTAATTCACTGCTAAGGGGAAATAAATTGGTTAAAAAAAGAACTTTGTAAAAAATCTGGCAACATGATTCAAGGGTTTCAAAAATGTTTATACTTTTTGATAATTCTACCTCTAGAAATCTATTATATATTCCCTTTAAATTATACCATTTCATTTCAAAAATAATCTGAAGCAACCAGAATCTATCCTCTAAGGAAATAATCTAAAAAGTATACAAATATGTTCACAGGACTACTTTACATAGTTAAAACTATTTTACATAGTTAAAAATATGAAAACTAAGGCAAAGAAGAAATGGTTAAACAAAATGTGAAATGGAACCTCAAATATTATACAACCATTTAAATAATGTTTATAAAACAATTATATAGCAACATGGAAAAACGTTTTGTTAAATTAAGAAAAAAATAGAATACTGGGGTAGAGTATTGAAAAAATAAACTTTGCACAGAAGATGTATCAAAATATTATCAGTTACATTTAATGGCAGAAAATGGCTGCTTTCCCTTCCATTCTTTATTTTCTGTAGTTTCCAAATATTCTACACATGATTTTATGTGAAAAAAAACATAATACTTATTATTTTATAAAATCATGCATCAGTTTCCCCTATTTTTTATAAACTGCACATTCCTGAAATTGTGATAATCACTTACCGGTATGCATAGATGTTGTGGGTGGCACTAGCTATTTTCTTATTCTCATACAACCTGGCAAGAACCATTTTCACCTTAAAAACAGCAGTAATATAAATACACTAATGTATACTTTTTATTTGCTCTGTACATAAATGCTAGAAACATATCTTAAACATATTGATCTGAATACTATTGTATTAAAATAGTTATTTAAGAATCTTCTATACTCTGAAAAAGCCATTCCCAAATTTTTTTCATTTTAGTGGCAGAAACTGGTTCTTTCAATTTGTATAAAAATGATAGACCTAGTATTTTGAGCACCAATTATCAACAAATATTTGAGTATTCACCAGGTCTAAGCACTTGTACATAAATATTTTTCCCCAGATAATTTTAAATGTAAATATGAGAATTTCTAAAAACGAGCTCTGAGAACATACCTAATTTATATATCCAATGTGATAGGTGCACAATTATAGCATGCTCCAAATGTTATAAACCTAAACTCTCTCTGAGAGTGACACAGGGCCCATAAAAGAGGTAACATACAAGGTTCTTAAAAGATAAGTGGCAATTCTTCTGCACCAAAGGGATGAGGGGGGTGGGACAGGAAGATGCCCTTCCAGAGGAATCAGCATGTGTGAATGTACCAGATTTAGCAAATGAAAACAAAGGATGTTCAGTTAAATTAGGATTTCAGATAAACCACAAATAATTTTTTATTGTAAGTGTGCCCCATGCAATAACGTTTATCTAAAATTCCAACTTAACTAGATATCCTCTATTTTATCTGTCAACCCTAACAGGGACATAAAAAAGTTCATAAACTGACCAATAGTTTTATGTAGCTGTAACTTAAGAGTATGAATGAGAAGATGAGATGTTTTTGGAATGACGGAGCTAGGGTTATATCACAAAAGGTCTTGTGTGATGAGTTATATGTTTCCTTGTGGACAATAGAAAGTTTAATTGAGGGGTAATGATGTGGTCAGATATTTCAGAAAGGTAACTGGCAAGGAGTGTGGAAGAAAAAGGGGAGGTAAGGAAGACTGAGGGGGTGTCAGGAAGATTAACTTCAATCAGAAATTGTGCAGTCCTTTATTATCATTTTTTAAACTTTTCAGGTGCTCAGATCCTGATCAATGGAATAAAGTAGACATTTACCTCTAAGATTTACTTCAGCTCTCATAAATTATGATCCCATAAATCTAAGTGACTGTAATCAGAAATAGAAGATCCAGGATAAACAGAGTCAAAATAGAGTATCTAAGGAGAATGCTAGCTACAAGATTATAAGCAATGGCCAACAAGTTGCTGAGGAAAAAGCCTAGAAGCCTGCAGCAGAAGCTGTTCTCTTGACCACAAGTCAAGGCAGAAAAGAACTTCCTCTTCCAGAGTCTAAAAGAGAGTGAAATGGCAGCCTGGTACCAAGAACTGTATCCCTGTGGGTCAAGGCTTTCCAAGAACTTAGAGTCACTGCAGAACCCAAAGAGAAGAGACTAATGGTTAAAACCTATCCTAAGTTAATGAGGCAGTTCTGCTGTTAATTTAACCTTATAGAAATTACTGAAATTATCTCTCATCAATAAAGTTTAAACTAGGTTATATATATTATACCGTCAAGCAAGAAAATGATTCTGCTGAAAATAGAATGAGAAAGACAAAAATCTAGGAATAAATTTTTCACTAATAAGTCCCCCACTTGATATCCCTGAGTGGAAATCAGGTCACCTAAGATCAGGAAGCAGAAAAGAAAAGGAATTCCGGTGAGCAAGACTGGGCTCTGCCAGTGAGTCCACTGTCCCCTTAATCGGGCAACAGTGGAGCAGTGCAGACTCCTACACAACAGCACAAATAATCCTTTTTAACAAGCAATTAAGCATCATAATTTTCTATTAACACCATAATGGGTTTTTCTTGTTTGAAAATCCATTAAAGGGTTAAGCCCTAATCAGATATAATTTTTAAAGCAGCTACAAAGAGAAACTAAAATCTTCCATGATTCACAGTAATTCAAGGGTAGGAAAATGAGCAAATATTTTTATCTTATATGAAAATTAAACGTAATAGTAAAAATAAGGATATTATTGCAAAACCATTTACTTGAGTATCTTTGGTAAAACAACATCAAAGTGAGCTGGACATAGTTTAATTTTACCTGTTTGGGACAAACTACTGGTGCCAAGTGTGCCTGAAAAGTACTTCTTCGGTCTGTAATAGGAATGCCATGATCAATCGGCGGTAATTCTTCTATTTCTATAAATTTAAAGAATTACATTACTTTTATTTTAAAAACTCTCACATTCAAATACTGAAAATTTGGCAATGGTTCTGTGGGGAAGGGGGAGCTGGGAAAGAGATGTAAACTATATGGCATGTCAACCTAAACAGCCATTAATAGTTGTATATTATTTTAAGTAAGAAGTTGCCAAAGTAAGTAAGATAAACCTACTTGATTTTTACCTGCCAAGGTCACCCAGTGGAAGTGGCAGGTCAGGACTCAAATCCTACACCATCACAGTAGTATAAGTATAAATAGTTTTTAAAAATATAAATGGATCTTGAAACCAAAAGGATTGATGGCTGCTAACAGAACACAATTTATTTATCTATTCTTTTGTTATGGACCTCTAGGTTGGGAAACCTATGACTTTATTTTGTATAGCTATAACATAATGTCTTCTGCTAATAAAACTATTCCTACTTCAGAGAACTGAAATAGGTATATCAGTAATACACTGAATTGATATTCAGAGTATCATGATTTCCAGTTACTCTGCCTCTTAAACGAGTTTAAGAGCTATTAATTTACCCTTAACTCTGCTGAGAAACTTACCAACCATCCTGGCTGTTTGCTCCACCTGCCTCATTTAGGATGAAAAGTTGTTCATGAAAAAAGAATCAAAATTGGTTCCTCTGTCTAGTCACTGATCTGTTACATCTTACCAAGTCATTTTGCCTTACAATTGATGAAATACTTCAACTAACACATGTGAAAATATTTCTGTAGGGCTTTCAATAACTTGCCAAAAGTCACTGCACTGCTTTGTGACAGGGCTAGGATGAGAAACCAGGTTTATGTAGGACATTTTACCTTCCCCCTGATAGTGTCCTCTTCTTGAACGGCTTGTGGCCACTGTACTAGTACAGTAAAGCCAATATGAACTGGATACTATTTAGTATGATGGTGATTTTCACCAAATCTGCAAATATATAAATGAATAAAATGGGAGCTACACAGATTGAAGCAGGGGTGGGAGTTCTGGGTCTTCTCCCCCAATCTTTTACTACCCCTTTACTTCCTCCATTAGTCCTAAGATACCATGCAAGAACTTTAAAGCTTCGTAATACTGTTTCAAAGCTAAATAATGCCAGAGGAAACTCCTTCATTTCAAACAGAATGAATGTTCCCTCGGGTCTATATTTTTTAAGAGACTTGAGGAAATTGACCATCTCATTCAAAATTTTTAAATACTGAAAAGGAACATTGATAGAAACATAGAGCTGATTTAACACATCTACTTATTTATAAATTGACTACTACTTGATTGTGGAACAAATTTGCTTATGCAAAAACTAAAAGCTTATATTAAAGGCATTTTAAAAGCTTTAATTCAGTAGCTGTACTTTCAATTAATTTGTGAGCACTGACCAAAATTTAACTGGAAACATCAAGAGAAAGATGAGAATTTCAAAATGAAATATAAAAACAGGATGTGAACTGAAAACATTAACACGTGTTTCTTAGTTTCAATTTCTCCCATCATGATTCAAAGTAGCAAACAAACAAAAAAGGTAAATTTCTAGTTTTTTTTTCTCACTATTCTGAGAGACCTGGCAAACAGCAAAATGGTCAGCAGGCCAGAAAAATACAACTCATTCTCTGCAAATTAATAACTATTTCCTAACATGTGAGGATATACTAAATTTCTAGACCATTCCAAAAACAATACATAATACTACCATCCCACTTTCCTCGAAAGAAACTAGTTGGTAACATTATACCTGTTCGATTTTCACTGATAGCAAAATCCAATGCTTTAACTGCATTTTCTGGTTGATATGCTAAGATGAGATCATCCTCACATTCAACATCTTCCTCTTCAGTTTTCTTCTTTACATCCGGGCCTATGTGGATATGAGACATTATGAACAATCTACAAAGATAATAAGGAATTTCACTTAAAAAATTGTTGATGTTGGTCTTTAAACACCATTCCTCAATAGAAGGAATCAGGGCTTCTATGAGAAGTGACTGATTCCAGAGTTGAAATGAGGAAAATAAAAGATAGCCCTGGAACATCTTATGATTCCAGAGAGTAAATAAATGATCAGAAAAAGATGGGAGCACATAAGAACTTTAGTATTTTTCCTACCTGAAGGAGCTCCTAAAGGCCAAGCCTGGAACAATTTGAGCAACAAAAAATGAAAGTATGGAATTTAACCCATGGAATAAAATAATATGTAAGTTCATATTGATATAAATAAATAATGGAATAAATGGGAGACCAGACATCTCTTTCTCACAAGTGAATTCCAATTAGTAACTGTAGAAGGAAAGAGGGAATGAGAATCATCATTAAGCAAATACCACACAGTAAACACTGTTGACAAGATACACTAACAGATCCTAAAATGAGTGGGTGAAAATCTAAGAACTAGATATTAACATAGCCTCCAAGTATCTCCCCCAAGATACCTATCAACTACAAAAGGACACAGTAACTGTGATGGTTAATTTTATGTCAACTTAGCTGGACCATGGTACCTAAATATTTGGTCAAACACTATTCCAGGTGTTTCTGTAAAACATTTCTTGGATGGAATTCACATTCAAATCAGTTAACTTTCAGTAAAGCAGTTTGCCCTTCATAATGTGAGTGAACCTCATCCAGTTAAGGTCTTAAAAGAAAAAGGACTGACCTCCTCAGAGGAAGGGGGAATTCTGCCAGCAGACTGCCTTCAGATTTGAGCTACAACATCAAATCTTCCCTAGTTTCCTGTCTGCCAGACTACCCTGTGGATTTCAGACTTGCCTGCCTCTATAATCTTGTGAGCCAATTCCTTAAAATAAATCAATCTTACCCTCTCCCTCCTCTTCCTTCTTCCCTCTTACTCTATAAATACATACACACATACACACACATGATATGCATACATCCTATTGGTTCTGTTTCTCTGGAGAACCTTGACCAATACAGCAACTTAACTGTGGAGATATCTGGTCCAAGATAAACATCATCAATTACAAAAAAAAAAAAGAATTGGTATCATGTGCTCCTTGATAAAATGACTGTGAAGGACACAGTATCATTTTTGTGGTATTCTTGGCAAAATGCCAAATCTCACTACAATCATGAGAAAATGGACAAACCTAAATTGAAGGACACTCTACAAAATAGTTATCTGTACTCTTCAAAAGTGTCAGGTCATAAAAGTCATAAAAATCAAAGAAAGATTGAGGAACAGTTTACAGACTAGAAGAGAGTAAGGAGAAATAACAATTAAATGCAACATAGAATCTTGGATAGTATCCTGTAACATCAGAAGGAATTAGTGGAAAAATTACTAAAACTTGACAACGTTCTTAGTTTAGTTAATATATCAGTGTTAGTTTCCTGTTCTTAATAATTATACTATGACTATGTAAGATGTTACTAGGGGAAGCAGGGTGAGGGATATAAGAGAGCTTTCTGTACTACTTTTGCAACTTTTCTGTAAATCTAAAATTAATTCAGAATTTCAAAAAATTGTAAATAGTTGTATATAAGTGTTTTAAAATTTAATGTCTATAGTAGAAAAAATGAAATAATAAGAAATAAACTTATGCTGAAGATTAATAGTAAATTAAAAATAACTCAAGTGGCTACCCAGGATAGGAAAATTCTTATGTGGTATCTTGGTCTCTAGCTTGTACTCTTTGCAGTTCTTCAGAATTATTAATCCTTCCATTTTAATATGAAGTCTAAAAAAACAATTTTTGATTTAAAAAACTCCAAACAAAACTTATAAAAAGTATAAATTGTACAACACAAATCAGTAATTCTAAAATTTGAAGAGTGGCTAAACTAAATTATAGATAGATGTAAGTGGGAAAGGGAAAGTATCATTTTTAAGATCAGTAATTTTCACAATTTCCCAAAATTTGAGTGATTCCAAACTTTTTGGAGTCCTAAATTTTTACTGATATACATTTCATTTCTGCAATTATCCCACATTCTAGAATGGTGGATTAGCAAAAATCAGTTTTATCTTGAGATCCCATGAAATGCTGCAAAATCATCATGGATCATAGAAAGTTAAAGAAAATACTTAAAAAAAGATTGTCACATGGACAGTATCTTCAGACCATTTACCTCTTTGATTTTAATGGAAGCAGTAAAAATAGTTGCTTCTATATAAAGAGTAAAATGCTCTATTTTTTAAAAAGTAAAATAAAAAAAGTACTACAATGAACTTTAAATGCATACTGATTTTGCTAAAGGAGTCCTAAGTAACTGGTTCCCAGTAAAAAACCTAAAAAATTAGTGAACTATTATTTTTTTTAATCCCTCTTTTTTTCAAACTGGAAACAATTCTATCAGTGATAACAACAAAATTCTATTTTTAAAGGAAGTTAAATAGTGCTATATTCCTCCCTAAAAGACCTTTGTGGTTAAGTGGAACAAACACTAGCAAAGTAAATAGGAAAAATCAGAAATTTCCATTTCTTGTATTTAATGATTCAGTAGAAGACTAATAGAGCAAAATATTTATTTTCAAATGTCCTGAAATTAGTGGTGATGATTGCACAACTTTGGAATACAATACAAACCACTGAATTACACACTTCTTAAGGGTAAATAATTATGAATAACATTTCAATTTAAAAAAACAAATTTCAAAGTAGCTTTATGTATCAGCCAATGTGCCTTCCAAGGTTCTTCTATAACTTCTATAAACACTACATTCATTTGAAGCCAATGTCTAACTCATACATTCCAATAATTCATGAAGAATGTTCCATGGTTCATACTACCTTAATAATAGTCAAAGAAAGCAGAGATTTTTGACCCAAGTTCTTTAACCTTAAAAATTCTACTACTATTAGAGTATAATATGAAACCAAAGGGGCTAAATAACCCTTATGGAAAGAAAGAACCATAATTACATAAACAAATGAAATTTCTAGAGAAATTTTATCATACCTAAGCCATAAAACCAAATACAAATTATCATTAAAAATTTCAATTAGAATATCTACATGAAAATTTAATTACTGCTAAAAGAACAATGCTAATATTTTTCAAACCTACCTGGTTCTGCTATTTGAGATTTTTGTATTAGAACATCTCTTATTTTCTCCACCCACAGGTAAAGAATACTTTCACCAATATTCTGTCTAAACAAAATTCAGGGGGAAAATTTTTGTTACTTTAAAAAATTTTTTCTCAAATTCAAAAAAATACAGACATATTTACAATCTAAGAAATCATATGCAATCTAGCCATGTCTTTAAAAAAATTTATGAAAACATGATATTTACTGATATTTATAGATTGAGCATTTAATATAAATTGTGTGTATCAACATTAAATATTCCAACTGGCTCCAAAATTAAAAACAGGCAGAAGCATTACAACCAAAAAGGAGAAAGAAAATTTAACTTGAAATGATGAATTAGACAGACATAAATGTGATTTAGTTTCTATCAGTGAACATAGTTTCAGTATTGATGTCTAATCATTGCTTGCTTTTGTAAATGTTTTGAAATTTCAAACCACTTATTCAGTTCACATCATTTGGTATACTTATTTCAAAAAGGACGAATGCAGAACATCTGAGGAACCTCTCTCTGAGAGCCAATATACAAGACTTAGAAGACAATTGATGCAACAACTTTATATTCATATTTTGTTTTTGATAAAGTATTCTATTGCCCAAATTGATTCATTTTGATCCTAATGTCTGGTTGCTTCAGACCACCTCAACAAATCATCGAGAAAAAGAAGGTATCATGGTTCACATCCACTGAGTTTTATGTTAAATGAGAGCAGCAGCAATAACACAAAGGTCCAAGTGTCTACGCTTCAAGTAATGACACAAATTTTAGATTAAATTTTAGTATGTGTGTTTAAAGAAATTACTGCACTCTCATTACAACACATTACCTCCTTCCTCTAAATGTTCCCTTTCAAACCATTATCTCTTTATCACCACTCATCAGCACCCAACAAAGGCAACTTTCAAAACAAGCACACAGAAGAAAACAACAGTTTTCAAATAGTCCTGTACCCTCAAATCCTCCCCATCTCAGGACCTTAGCACTAAAGCGGTCCTGTGTTCTTGCGTAAGCTGTCATTTTAGAGAGAAGTCAGTTGGAAAGGTTTAAAAAACTGGGAATGTTGGTTGAGTTTCTTTAAACAATTCCCACTTCCATCTTATCTTCTCAATAAAAGACCTTTAGAGGCATAGGGACAGTATGTATATACTAAGCTCAAAGTACATTCATATATATGTGTACACACACACACAGACACACACACACACACACACACACACACACACACACACACACATATCTCAACACATTTAATGCCTTGGAAGCCCAAGTACATTCATATATATGTGTATATATACATATACATATACATACACACACACACACATATATCTCAACACATTTAATGCTCATAATTGTCTAATAAAGTAGGTATTACCTTCCCATGATAAAATGAGAAAACAGACCTAGAGAGATTAATTAACTGGTCTAAAAAAGTCTTAAAGCAATAAGAAGCTCAGAGCCAGATGAATGCAGACTTACTCCAAAGCTCAGGTCGCCCTATAAAGCAGCTATGCCCATAAGCAAATAGGCCACTTGAACTCGAGTCTCAGTTTCATCATCTATAAAACAGAGATTTAGAGCATCCTGTCTTAGTTTACAAAGTAGTTTCTTTTCAGATGTCTTAATTGACTCAACAAATCTTTAAGGGCCTTGCCTATACACCAAATACTAGTGCAGCCCTGGGGAGCGAATGAGAAAACTGGATCCCTTATCCCAGTGTTTGTAACCATCAATATCCCTACAAATTTATAGGTTTATAATTCATTCCATCTCCTAATCTTATTCTATTGATTTCTTTATATCATCATCCTCCAAAGTAGAAATACTAACATCTCATGTTTGCTGAACATCTACTACAGAGAAGAGATAGAAAATGCAGTTAACCACCCCGAGACAGAAATCATCCCTCCATGAATATAATTCACATTCAGTTTTGTTGTTGTTTGGCGAGTGGAGGTTAGAAAACAGCTTTGAGGAATTCTCACAACATATGATTTTTCTAAAAAATGAAGAAGAAATTAAACCTTAACTCCACAGCTCTCCTCTGGTCCATGGCTTCCTGCAGATTATACAACAGCACTTCTACTTAACATGATTTATCAAATGCTTCCTCCCTAGTATTTAACGAGACGTTCTGAAATCTAGCATAAGGAAATTATAATGGGTAGGAAAGGCTTCCTCCAGAAAATGAAAATTACTGTTTTCCCTGGACCCCAAAATTCTATCACTGATGTGTTTTTGTTGTGCTGTTAGGCTGTATTTGTATTTCCTCCTGTGACGACAGTTTGTTCACATCCTTTTAACTATCCTCTAGGGTTTGGTGGTCTTTAGACTTTCCATCACTGTAATGAAGTCTCTCAGAGAATTAGAAACAAATTAAAACAGGCGAAAGCTGGGAGTATAATAGTCTAAATATTTTTAAATCTGTTGTTTTACTTGTTCTATCAAAATATTTTCATATATTCATAACATCCATACGTAAAATATTTAACTAAAAGGAAGGTATGATAAGCAAATTAACCCACATCTAAACAACCACCAACTCCTAGTTTATATTGTTAAGTATTTCATTAAATGACCATTCTTCTCCATCTGCATTCTTGTTGCCTTAATAAAGTCCTCCACTCCCTCCCGTCTGAGTTGCTGACTGCTGTACCGATGGTGGCCCTTCACTCTTCACAGCGCATGCTCCACGCTACCGCACACCTGATTACATCACTCCCACACCTAACCCACCGACAGCCTACAAGGTAATGTCCAAACTCCTTACTGCAGCTTACAGGTTTCTTCCTATACCTACCTCAGTTTATACACCTGGCAACCTAACCTACTTGGCTGAATTCTGAAGACTGCTTCACACCTGCATGACTTTGCTTATGTAATTCTTTCTATCAGAAAACATTCTACCCTTTGATTACCTGTCAAACACTGTACTCAAAGGTCAACTGCACTATGCAACCCTCCTTTACAACCTAACCCACATGCCCAGAGACAGTTTGTCACTAAAACCTCTAAAAAATGCTACTACAGTACTTGATCCAAACCTCTCAGTAATCATGTCACTATACTGTACTGATACACATGTATCTCAATTTTTAAACTCCAAACTCCTAATAGTGTGCCAGCATATAAGAGATACTTAATGTTTACTGGAAAAACTGACTTCTTTCAGAATACCCCCTATAAGAGGAAATAAACTACAGTTCATCTTCTCATCTAGGCAAAAATCAAACTTAGCATACATTCAAAATGCTAAATTAATATGAAAATCTCAACAGTGTCACAACAGCTAAAACATAATGAAACTATAAACATTAAGACCTACAGTCATACAATTATCTCATATGTTTAATTTTCAAAAGCCAGTATTTTGATGGCCCCTGCTGGAATTTCATGGAAAAACATGATTAAAAGTTATCCACAAAACTTTAAAAACAGAATATTTCTATTTATATGTGTTCCCACACAATGCCACCGGACTAGGGTTATTCAAGCACTTTTAATAAACAAGACAGTATGAGCCATTCTATCTTTAGAACAAACTGCTTTTAATTGCTGATCCTTCCAAATTCTCAAATAGCTCAAATGAGCTAATTAGGGAAAATAGCAAGTGTGTCCAAGTTACAGGGTATCTCTTAGTAAAGGATGGAGAAAAGACAAATGGGAAGCCATTTCAGAGTGCTCGACACTGGGCACAGGTAGGGCAAAAATCTAACCGATGAATATGATTATCATGTCGGAAGCCAAGTACAGAAAGACTTTCAAGATAGAGGGAGTGTTCAACACCACCAAAAGGTACAGAGGCCAAATAAGGTTAAGAACTGAAAAATGATCATAAGATAAACAATTACAACATCAATGGTGAACAAATTTGCAGATTTTTATCTTATTCTACTTTAAGGGTGAAAGATAAGTTGGTAAAAAATAATAATAATATTTATAATGCTGAGGATGATGGAATCACTAAATGGGGATCTCTCTATTGTAATGTCCAGTTCTTGATTACTTACAGGGTCAACTGTAAATCTGGGACTCAAGGAGGACTACCCTTCTTCCAGGAAGGAACAAACAGAATAAATTCCATGAAGACACACTGTTTTTAATTAAATATTTTGGGAGGGAAAAAAACCTGGCCTAGGCCCCAGGGATACAAACAGGGTACTCCTAACTATACCAAAAGACATGGCCACCTAGAACACAGACAATACTGACCAATTCCTGGATTAGAGTAAAAGTGATATTCTAAAACATTCGTTGTTTTACTAAATTAATATAGGTCACTAAAATTATCCAAATCACAGTCATATCTTCTCTGGACTACTGAAATAGCCTCCTAACCAATGTCTCACATCTAGTTTTGCTCCCTTTCTGTCAGTTCTCTACACAGAAATAGGACAGTGTTTTCAAAATGAAAATCTTATCATGGTACCACAGCATTTAAAATCCTTCTCTGCTTCCCAAAGGTCTTGGGATAAAGACAGAAACCCTTAACAGGTCTACAGGGCTCTGATGACTTCTTGTGCCTACCTTGCTAGGTCATTTTCCTACTATGCTCCCTTCTCTCCCCTCCTCTCTCTTCCCACTTCATGCCACCATTATACTTTGTCTTGAAATGTGCCAAGCTCCTTGACACAGAGCCTTTGCTCATGCTGTGGGATTTCACTGGAGTTATCTTCACCTAAGTAACTCAGCTCTTAAGTCAAATAAGCCATCCATGACCTCCTAGACTAGCTCAGATCCTGTTTAAACTGGATCAGTACTGCACATTAATATCTTGTATAAAATATCACAGCTGTAGTTTCATGTTCATTTTTTATGTTGAGTCATATTATCTCTTACCAGTAAATTCTAAATGCCATGAAAACAGGGACCATTTAGTATTTGTTGAATGAATAAAAAAGTACAAAAGACAGTGTATTAATAGACTCTCAATCTCGTGGCCTAATACAAGAAAACTACCATTAAAAGTATATAGTTCAAAAAATAATTATGCTTAGGATTCTGCTGTTACCAGTTTCATTCAACATAGCTTATGAAAATAATTAGAACAAGACTAGTATCTCTGAATTTACTTTCACAAACTGTATAAGTGTTTTTATAGCTATTAGTTCTACATAGTACCGTACTTTCATATCTAAGAAGTCATATCAAATGTATCTAAAAGTTATACAACCAATCTTTCAAGGACTCTTCAAGAGGCTCCTTTTTGTTAATGGAAAGGCAGCTTAGCAAAAGTTTAGAAAAGGTCCTAACACAACACAGTCGCTACAGAAGTCCATAATAGAATCACTAGTAGAATTTTTTAAAATCACCTGTCACTTACATATATATTTCTTCAAGGCTATTCGATAAATCTGCACGTTCTTGCCCTTTAAGCCACGGAGCACTAAGATTAAGATAGACAAGATTATTTGAGGATTGTGCTTATACACAATTAATTTCAAACAGAAATTGACTAATTAAATCACAAATTGGTTTTATTTAATTTTCAGAAATTATTTTCATTAAAATGTTATCTTATATATATAAATCCATAGTTTCAAAATACTTTCATTTGGCACTAACTCATTTAGTCTTCACAGGAAACCATGATGAAGCCAACACCAATATTATTCAGTTAAAATATGGTAAAAAAAATAAAGAAAAAAGCCAGGGCTGAGTTCAAAGGATATCATAAACTTGCCCAAGTTGACATAAATGTCAGAACAGATTCTAGAATCTAAAGTTTCAGATTCACAGTATTTGCCACACTATCAGGAGTTCCCAATTTTTTTTCTAACTGGTATCTCAAAAACAACTCTAACCAATAAGCTCGGTGCCACAATGACTGTAAAAAATAACTTCTTCTGAAAAAGCATTTACATTTGCAAGCATTCTATTAATTTTATCTATTATTTTTGATAAAATAAAAACTAAAAATTACAGAACCATCATTAATAGTCCATTTTAATGCTGTTTGAAAACACTCATACAAGAAATCCCACTGGTAGGTAAAAATTTTAGTAATTGAGATTTAATACAATCTGTTCACACAGGTTTATACATCTTACTAGGTCAAGCAAGCAAGGATGATCAAAGGTTACTTGCAAGCAATAGGTCAAGACTCAATAAGGTTGGGATGCTGAGAAGATGGTTCCTCAACAACACAGGCTGGGAGAAGCACCAGAAGCATCATGGGCAATTCCTGGAAGGCAGGCAGTCTTAGGCAGAGGCATGTCAAAGAAATGCGGCTAAGCCGGAAGAATTAGGTTAGAGGAAACTCTATAGGCCTGGGTTTCTACATTACTA
The DNA here is from genome assembly GCF_040802235.1 of Manis javanica. Lineage (NCBI taxonomy): Eukaryota > Metazoa > Chordata > Mammalia > Pholidota > Manidae > Manis > Manis javanica. The sequence continues at coordinate 61,161,812 of NC_133164.1, read as the reverse complement.
GGTTGTCCAAAGAGGAAGACTTCCTTCCCCATCTCTAAAGATAATTCTGTAGCTCTTTTACTCCTATGAACCCTGTGATTCTCTTTTATGCTAAGTGACATACTTCAGTGTTTTTACATAATTTCATTTTTTATTTAAATGCTCTATACCAAGTTCAAAAGGTATTTTTCATTTCTATATACCTTTTGATAAGAAAGATATTTTATGTAAACACAATGTAGAGAAAGTTTTCAAAAAGTATCATCTTTTTATAAAAACATAAACAGAGAAATAAAGCTTACTTCAGTTGATAAATAGGTGGAGCTGTACCTGGGTATTCATTCGGTAGCATCACCTACAAAGCAGTTTAAAAACAAATCTGTTTATGCTTTACCATGGCTCAAATTAATGATATTTACAAAGCTAGTCATTGGACAAATTTCTAACTTGCCAAAGTGAAAAACAAAACCATTGTTTTGTTAAATCTCAGGAGAGAATTCCCTCCTCATACTTACGCTTCTACCGTAAATGTGTTGTTAGTGATGATCCCATTTTTTTAAGAAGGAGCTCATTATTTGCAGAGAAAGTAGAAAAGCAATGGAAGTTAGAAAATAAGGATGGAGAGGACAAAGATGAAAGTAAAAGAAACACTGAAATAGGGGCATTAGGCCCTAACCACAAATGAGTAAGTGGCATTACAACATGTTCCCAGTATTTTCTGAAGAAATGCTAAAAAGAAAAATCTAATTACTGTGAAATATATAACTAACATTTAGTAGAGAACCATACACCTTTCTTTTCAAATCAGAATTATTATAAAAACAAATACTTCCAAAATCTTATTTGCACTTCATTTATGTCACAAGTATAGGCAGTCATCAAAGAATAGCATTAGAACAGAGAGCCGTACTGATTTTTTCATTCATTTATCCTAACCACAACTGATCCTCAACTAATGAAGAAATAAATAGCTACTCTATGAACCATCTAAATTACTAACCTATTCTTCCTCTTAAATGTTAGCCATCATCCTAGACTTAGACCCTCTCCTATTAAATGGACAGGATAAGGAAGTGAAACTCAAGTCTTTCAATGATACATTAAGAACACTTAAATAATTAAGCTAACTGGAACAGGAAAAATTGATACTATCAAAGTTTGACTTAAGAGTGATCTGAGATTTAATTACCCATGTGTTCAGATAATCAACAACAAAAGACAATTTAGAAAAAGTCACCCAAGAACAGTCACTAGAGGGATACAATAGTAATCAACCACATACAATGTTGTAACTGGAAAATGGCTGTAAGGAAGGGGAAAAGTACCTGCAAGCAAAGTGTCCACTTGGGGTCATCTATATCGTCGCTAATTCTAATACAAAATATTTTGGCACAGTCGTCAATGACACACCATTCATCGCCATAGATGGCTGCCATTGCTTCAATTTCTTCATTCTGAAAGGTGATATGGGAAAAAAGTCAACAAATGTACATACCCTAAAAACCGCAAGTCTTCATTACTCCTTTATAAGAAAGAATTTGCATTTAACATTACTAGCATAGATGAAGGATCCCTGAAGGAACGCTGCCAAACATTCCTAGCAGTTGGTCAACATGTTCTACTTTCCAGTGACTGCAGGACACTACTGACGGTGTCTGGAACCAGCCTGGCCACTACATCACTCTACTTTTGGCCACTACCCAGCCAAAATACATACTCTGCAGCGAGATTCACAAATGAAAGGACAAATTTATCTTCTCTGCTCCAACCCTCTTTTTTTTAACAGGTAACCCCAACTCCCCAGTGGCTTTGCTACATACTAGCCCTGCATTCCTACCGAGTCTCCGTTGTGTGGTTTTAGATTTGGGCATGGCGGCTGACGGTTGTTTTGGTTTTTTGGTAATCAAACCCTCAAAACATTTCGGAAATTATTCCTTTGGTTTAGGATTAAAAAATAATAACCAGACCTAAAGGTAAACATAGGATGCAAAGTATGCAACTTTTTATCATCTCAGTTTGTCCTCACAGCCCAGGTGGAAAGCCTTAAGAGCGCCCACGTGAACCACCCTCAGGAGAAAGCTCAGTACTAAGAGAAGTACTTGTCACTGATCCTGCGGGGAACTCCCGGGGTTGTGTCATTATTGCGCATATTGCAAAGGCAGAAACCGGGGCTCTTAAGCGGCCGGACCAAGGTGAGCGGGCGGGGCGCAGAACCCGGGTTTCCACCTACGGGCCGGAGCTGCTCAGTCGCGTGCTGATGGCTGACGAGGTCCGGTCGGGGTCAGGCTGAGCCCGCCGACGCCCGGGGACAGCCAGCAGAAGAGCCAGAACCCAGCGCCGAGCAAATGCAAAGCGGAGGAGGCCCGGACACTGCAGGCGGGAACTGGGGCGGCCCCAGGCAGAGGGCCCTCGGTGGAGGCGGCGCGGGGCGGCGAGGCGAGGCCGAGCCGCGCCTGGAGGTCGGCGCCCCGCCGGGGCCTCACCTGCCTCTGGTCGCTCCCTGCGTCCCCCTCAGCCATGTGGCCCCGGGAGCGGCTGGCAGGCCGCCGCTTGCCCAAGTCCAAACCGCGGGGGCGTGGCAGTGAAGCGCCTAGCGGAGGGCGGGTTGCGGCGCTATGCGACCCGGAACCGCAACCCGGCCCGCGTCGCGCAGCCCGCATCTGCTTCCGGGTTGCAGGGCAGTTGGTGACCGGGTCTCCCTATGCCCGGGGTGCCCGGCGCCCCTGCCGCCCTCCTTCTCTCTGTCTTTTGGCCCCACTCGGGGGAAGCCGACCTGCCCAGGGTGACAGGAGGCCTTCTCGGCTGTGTCTCCTGGAAAATCGCCTAGGCTGGGGGTTTCAGGTCGCCCCCTGCGGCCTGGGTACCACCGGACCCTCAGGGGACGTTGGGGAGTCGGGTTTGCGGCCACGTCCCGGGAGGGGCTCGACGGCAGCGCACAGCCCCAGACTGGTCTTTGCATTTCAAGGCGGGTTTGGCGGTTTGGTTTTGTTTTGTTTACGTGTTTTAATATACTTTGTTTTGTTTGGGCAAGAATGGGTTTGATTTACCGGAAACAGACGAGGAGAGGGCAGGCGGCAGTTTTGAATGGGGGCTGAAAAACATTCACCCACTGACTGTCGTTGTGATAGTTTCCTTCAGTGTTCGTGAACATTTTGTATGGGCGCTTTTTTTGTTGTTGTTATCGTTAATTTACAATTACATGAAGAACATTATGTTTACTAGGCACCCCCATTCACCAATCCCCCCCCACACCCCCTTACAGTCACTGTCCATCAGCGTAGTAAGTCACTACTTGTCTTCTCTGTGTTGCACAGCCCTCCCCGTGCCCGCCCCCCCACCACATTGTACATGCTAATTGTAATGCCCCCTTTCTTTTTTCCCCGCCCTTATCCCTCCCTTCTCACCCATCCTCCCCAGTCCCTTTCCCTTTGGTAACTGTTAGTCCGATCTTGGGTTCTGTGATTCTGCCGCTGTTTTGTTCCTTCAGTTTTTCTTTGTTATACTCCATGGAGCTTTTTTTTGTAAAAGGCACTAGTTATGCCAGTCAACGTAAGGGTGATTGTTTCAGCATCCAAAATTTTTTTTTAAGTTTGTGTCATTTCTCCTCTGCACCAACACATGCATTCCATACATTGGTTGTGAAATTGTATCAGTCACCTTATTCGAGATACCTTAATCAAGCCCTGTAGTCTCTTACTCAAGGTATTTATCCCCTCTTGCCCCTTTACACAAACATACAAAAACAAAAAATATCACATCTTTCCTCTCTCCCATCTTCCTTAATCATGGGTATGTTTTAATTTCCCTTTAAAACTCTTCTCTGAGTCAAGGATGTACTTGCATGAGCACCTGTAAAGAATTCTGCCTGAATTACTTTGAGGGGATTCTAATGTAATCCTTGTGGATTTAATAATTGAACAGGTATTTATTAGGTCTTTGTAAGATATGCTTTGGAGGTGTAAATTCAGATGTCATGAATTTCCTTTAAGGAGCTAAGATATGGAGCAACAGAAGTAAATCAACATTAAAATGGAATAGAAGTATGTCTTGTGTTAGTAGCACAAAGAAGGGCCATCCATCCAAATTTTCTTGGGCTTCTTGTTCCAGAGAATTCTTAAAAGGAGTTACAGAAGAACAGGCAGTGGTTAGCTAATTGGAGAAGGGGCAAGAAGTTGTTCCGGATGTAAAGAAAAATATTGGCATAAATACTGTGACCCATTTAAGGAATCTTACAGTTCATTGTCTTTGACATCCCAGCTGTTAACCTCTTGTTTCCTGGCTGTGTAACCCCTGTATGGGTGTCTCCGGAAGTCTGCACATGCGCATTTCTTCATTTTGAGCAAAAACAGTTTCAAACCTTTCAACTAAGCTAAGCCCTGAAGTCCATGGTGCAGCCAGTCCATTACGGTATTTCTTTTCTAGGTGAGGAATTGCCTGGAAGTACTGGGGGGTTTGGTCACCGTGCATCCAGGTTTCCTGAAACTTTTCTGCAGTTATCCAATCACTGCCTATGTGTCCATCTATTATTAAACAGCTTTCCTTCCTTTCTTCACTCTGAACTCTTCCATCATGACCTCGTCATATGTCTTACAGCTTCTGTTGTGTAAAATAGTGGTTTTCACACTTTAACAAAGCCATAGAATCCTTTCTTCAGTGAAAGCTTATGTAAAATAGATTAGGTTGTTCTGGCTGAGACAGTGGTGGTGGGCCTGAAGTTCCAACTACTCAGCAATCCTCTCTCCTAGTGACCTGCCAAAGATTTTAAACTCAAATTTGAAAACTACCAGGTTAAAATGTAACAGAAAACAATGCAGAGTACAACTTCACTTTTCAAACAAAGTACAATATATCCAGTTTATTATACATGATACCTCATTTCTTACCACATGTCAACAGCAATCCAGTCTATCCTGCCTTCTGCAGAGTACACCCATATTTTTCTTTTAATTCCTGTTTACTCATAGTTAGAGCCTTAAAGTCTTTTAAGCTCAGATTCTAGAGGGAAAACGACCCTGCCAAAGATAAAAAAGCCCTCCTTGATTCTCTGAGTGCTTAAGAGTGTGGCCAGTAGAAAGAACACCAATCTCAGTTATGCAAAGAGCACTTTGGAAAGAGGAGAGAAATAATTTTGGAAGTAAGAAGTGGAGAAAATCTTCACTTTGCAGAATATATTGGGAGAAAGCAAGACTTTATAGGCAATTCAGTTGAAAAAGACTACCTAATAGAAACTTTGAGCAGTTGCCTAAACAGAGGCTGAGAATGGTCTGCAAATAGTAACATAGACAACTGGATACAAGAGGGGCCTCTAAACCAGATGTCACTGATTTCCACATCAATTTACCCAAATGGTTGTATTCAGTTCAAAACTGAACTCAGTATCTTTTTCCCTGAACGGTTCTTCCTTCCCTCTTCCCCATGTCAGTAACTGGAGTGATGGCACCCCTTCATCAGTAATTGCCCAAGCGTGAAGCCTGAGAGACACCCTATACTCCTCTCTCATTGCCTTCATACCCAGATGGCAAGTCCTGATCATTCTGATTCCTTCATATCCCTTATGTTCCCAAACCCTCCTTCCTCGTCTCTGATTCCATCTGGACCCTCTTTAAGTCATCCTCACATATGTCAGAGTAATCATTCAAATGTACAAGTCAGGCCATGTCTTTTCTTCCCTAAAATCCTGTACTTGCTTCCCATAGCCTTCATGGTAATGCTTAAACACTAGTTACCCCTCTAATTTTATGTCCCATTCTTTCATGCAATCTGTTTTATTCAACCTTTCTCTGATGAAAGAACTTTAAGGGTTTTAAAAAAATATGAAAACTGCTATTTTACACAGTAGGCACTGGATAGGGAATGGAGTTAAGATATACAAAAAGGCTAGTGACTAGAGTGAAGGAAGGGAATGGATGGATTTAACAGTAGAAGAGCCACATGGTATTAGGATGATAGCTGCATAAGTCTTCAGGCGACCTAGAAGACATGCATCAGCCAGATCTCTCTGAACTCTCACATAGAAGAGAAATATAACTGGCTGCACCAGAATTTCTATGTAGGATGGACTTTAGAGCCCAATATGTTTGGAAGGAGGTGCCTGAAATTTTTGCGTAAGATTAAGAAACATCAACTGTTTAAACCAGATAACTGGGGAGAAGAAGGGATATTATTAGACCACAAAGGGCCAAAGCCCTCTCTTAGTACCAAAAAATGAATGCATATAAAGAGAGAACACAGAGATGACCATTACTGAGTTGTGACAAAGCAGTGTGACCAGAGATAGTGACAGCTATGATATTAGAGGAAAGGGGAATGAATTATTTGAATGGGAAAAAAAATACCTGGAAGTGTATACATCTGACTGTAACAGAGATACCTGGTGTAACAATGATGCACATTGGCAGGAGGAATTAAGGCTGTGAAGAGTTCTCCATAGTCCCTGGATGGCTCAAGGTTCCTCCAAGTACACTCTAGGACCTTGCCATACAAAGTGAGGTCTGTAGCCAACAGCATCATGGAATGTGAGAGCTCATTAGAAGTAAATTTAGGCCCCACGCAGATCTGCCCAATCTGCATTTTAATAAGATTCTGGGGTGATTTGTATGAACAATAAATTTTGAGAATCATACGTGAGGACCATGAGAAAGTGCCTCAGATCCTAGAGAGCAGGGAGAGTAACTGAAGGCCCCAGCTAGTGTTCTCTGAGATGTATTAATCTGTTTGGACTGAGACCGTGTTTCCCGTGGGCTGCTCTTGGCCAGGCACATGGCAGTTACTCAAACAGGCCCATTCCTAGGAGACAAGACACTCCTCTGATGGGGAGGCTCCAGGGCTTCCTGAAGGCCTTGCTGAACTTTCCTTAGTATTACTGCCCCTTCCTCCCCTCTCCACATCCATTCAGGTTAGATTTGCCTCAGTTTGAGGGCTCTCTGAACCTCTTCAGGCTCCCTTCCTAGTTTCTGTAACAGGTATTTCCTCCAATAAATTTCTTGCACATTTAATCTCATTTTGATGACTTCTTCTCCAGGATCCAGACCAGCAGAAACTGCTTTGGGATAAGTGTAACACAACTGAATTTTCCCCATATTGTAGTAATAATATATGTTTCTGAAATATTTTTCTTAGGAAATATGTCCTTAAAATATTTAGGAAACAAACCATGTTGGCACACTATTAATAATAAGTCTCCTATTCTCTGTGTTCATTTTATGCTCCCAGCTAATAAAAGCCAATGTGGCGAACTATAGGCCAAAGAATGCCAATGCTATAGGTTCTCTGCATCATTTATTTGTGTTCTGCCAACAGTTTGATAAATTATGGCCAAGGAAAGTGATAGCAATACAAAGGAAGATTAACATGCTGGATATGAAAACCTTAAGTTTTATAGAGAAGCTCTGTAAAAGAAATAGTGAAGTACAAACAGAGTCGAGATTAGCAAGCAATTAGGGAAAAGTGGAAATCCTTGAATATTATAATGCCACCATAAATAACACTGCAGCCTGGAAGTTCAGCCTTGAGTTGTACAAACAGTATCCAGGAAAAAAAAAAGCATTGCTAGGCATTTCCTGACTTAAAAAGATACGAAGGGAATGAAAGGGTGATATCTAATGCATAGTGCTAAAGCTCATCTATGGTGAAACTGTGGAGTTACACCAGGATCCTGTGCAGCCCAATCCAATCACCTCTCCCATTTCAAAAATAAGAAACCCCACTTCAGTGGCCTCTAGGGCAGTGCTTGACTTCTCAGCAACAGTGTGTCCAAATGTGTATTACACAGAAATTAATCCCTCAGAGTATAAAGTGGTCAAAGGGAGGTATTCTCTAGCCAATCAAGTTCATTATCACTGTGCTAAACAAATTGCCTTTGATATTTTTGTTAAGTTTTTCAGGGCCTTTAATATTCTAATGTGCAATATAAATCTCCAAGAGAGGACAATAGTATTCAGCTTTTAGTAAAGAATTTGACTAAGGAATCTTTACCTCCCTCCCACTTCCTAAAATCTTGGAGCAGTACAATTTCTGGAACACTCTTTGTAAGCAGTATCCCTATTAGCATCGTTATACTTCAAGTTCCCCTCGTAGCAGTTCAAGATCACTATTACATCTATTTCTGGTCCAAAATTAAGAAAGACCTGAGTCCCCACTTGCCAGAAATATTAACTCTGGCTTTTTAAATTTTTTTTTATTTTCAAGAAGCCTTTTCTTAATAAATATACTTCTGAACAGGATAGTTACCAGTTCTATTTTTAATTAGCTGTTAAAACCTTAGGAAGGATTGATTTAGAGCCAACAAAGAATGAGATCCTGGATGGGAATGGGAGAGGGTAAACCTGGGGCTAAACTTTCCTTGGGGTTGCACACACTTAAACTGCCCTAGTCCTCGTCTTTCTACATTCTACTTCCTTACCTCTTTACATGACACCTCAAATTTCTTTTTCTCTAAAAGCTTTTCACAATTGAACATAGAAAACAAATCTCCCCATACCCTAAAATCCATGTTCAAAGGTGATGTATGTGAAAATTTTAAATGCTAGATAAAAATACAAGTTATTTGCTTTTCCCTCTAATAGGAATATTCTTTCCCCATCTTCAAATGGCTGTCCTCTTACCTTTCAGTCTCAGCACAATGCTACTTCTTTTTTTTTTATTAAAGTATCATTGATATACAATCTTATGGTTTCACATACACTATACAGTGGTTCAACATTGACCCACATTCCCAAGTCCTCACTCCCTCCATTGCAGCGACTGTCTATCCAAATGTCTATCAGCATAGTAAGATGTTATAGACTCTTTAATTGTATTCTCCATGCTGTACTACCGTCCCCGTGACCTAGTTACATTGTGATGGTGAATTCACAATGCTACTTCACTAAAGACTTCCCTGACCATCCTAACTAAAGAATTTCCCCCTTCCCTCTTGATGCCCATTAATCAAAGACCACCAGGAATACACTGTAATCCAACAAAATTGGGCTTATTGATATGCCCAGTAGGCATTCCAGTAAGAAAGTCTTCCAGTGGGGCTTGTTGGAGTTTGGACTTGTGTTCAAGAAAGTGGGGTTCACTCTGGATTAGGGGCTGTCAGGAAATGGAAGTAATTCTATGAGTATTGGTGAATTTTATTTTAAAGGCAAAAGAGCAGAGTGAGGTTAAAGCTGCAGTTGGTAAAGAACCATTCACTCATGTTAGCTGAGAGGGGTGGTTTGGTCATTTTAGTGCTTTGCAAAGTTTAAACTGTTAGTCAGAAAAATAGACAGGAACCAGGTGGAGAGAGAATAAAGGCAATAAAGCCCACTAAAAGGGACTCAGTTAACCAGATAAAACCAGAGAGCCAGAGAGGACTTACGGAGTTAATGAGTTAATGAGTTGAAGTTCCGAAGGCTTGGAGTAATTTAGAATGTCCAGATATTCCCCAGGTAAAGAAAAAGTATCCCAGTGCAGCCCGTGTCTTCATTGTAAAAATTAGATGATGCAATTGTAAAATCTACTTAGCCTGCAAAAAGGCTCAGCTTATTCTTTAACTTAACCTATGATACTTTTTCCTCTTCTTCCTGCCCCTTAATTGAGTAACTTTGAAACCAGGGCAGGAGACAGACCTCAAAGGTACAAATATACCAATGTGAACAAAGAATGCTGAGATCCAGGTCAGCACAGTCACCTAAATACCCCTTTCTTAAAAGCAAAACTTAAAAGATATTATAAATCACCTGTATACATCATGCCTTATACTGACTTCTACCCAAAAAAGCCCTGTAAAAACCCCAGACCCTAAATCCTTAAGTGCACCTCCTCTCTGAGGTTGCCACACTCTCCTTTCTTGGGAGTGTTTTTTTTTTTTATTTTGACATCGTTAATGTACAACTACTTGAAAAACATTATGGTTACTACACTCCCCCTTTTATCAAGTCCCCCCCATATACCCCATTACAGTCACATAGTAAGATGCTATAGAATAATTACTTGTCTTCTTTGTATATACTGCCTTTACCGTGGCTCCCCCGGCTACATTATGTGTACTAATCGTGAGGCCCCATTTTCCCCCTTATCCCTCCCTTTCCACCCATCCTCCCCAGTCCCTTTCCCTTTGGTAACTGTAGTCCATTCTTGGGTTCTGTGAGTCTGTTCCTGTTTTGTTCCTTCACTTTTTTCTTTGTTCTTGTACTCCACAGATGAGTGAAATCATTGGATACTTGTCTTTCTCTGTCTGGCTTACTTCACTGAACATAATACCCTCTAGCTCCATCCATATTCTTGCAAATGGTAGGATTTGTTTTCTTCTTATGGCTGAATAATATTCCATTGTGTATATGTACCACATCTTCTTTATTCATTCACCTACTGATGGACACTTAGGTTGCTTCCATTTCTTGGCTATTGTAAATAGTGCTGTGATAAACATAGGGGTGCATCTGTCTTTTTCAAACTGGGCTGCTGCATTCTTAGGGTAAATTCCTAGGAGTGGAATTCCTGGATCAAATGGTATTTCTATTTTTAGTTTCGTGAGGAACCTCCATATTGCTTTCCACAATGGCTGAACTAGTTTACATTCCCACCAGCAATGTAGGAGGTTTCCCCTTTCTCCACATCCTCGCCAACATTTGTTATTGTTTGTCTTTTGGATGTTGGCCATCTTAACTGGTGTGAGGTGATATCTCATTGTGGTTTTAATTTGCACTTCTCTGATGATTGGTGATGTGGAGCATCTTTTCATGTGCCTGTTGGCCATCTGAATTTCTTCTTTGGAGAAGAGTCTGTTCAGCAACTCTGCCCATTTTTTAATTGGCTTACTTGCTTTTTGTTTGTTGAGGTCTGTGAGATCTTAATATAATTTAGATGTCAACCCCTTATCAGATATGTCATTTATGAATATATTCTCCCATACTATAGGATGTCTTTTTCTTCTACTGATGGTGTCCTTTGCTGTACAGAAGCTTTTTAGTTTGATATAGTTCCACTTGTTCATTTTTGCTTTTGTTTCCCTTGCCCAGGGAGATATGTTCATGAAGAAGATGCTCATGTTTATGTCCAATAGATTTTTGCCTATGTTTTTTTCTAAGACTTTTATGGTTTCATTACTTACATTCAGGTCTTTGATCCATTTCGAATTTACTTTTGTGTATGGGGTTAGACAGTGATCTAGTTTCAATCTCTTGCATGTAGCTGTCCAGTTTTGCCAACACCAGCTGTTGAAGAGGCTGTCATTTCCCCATTGTATATACATGGCTCCTTTATCATATATTAATTGACCGTGTATGTTGGTTTTATATCTGGGCTCTCTATTGTATTCCATTGGTCTATGGGTCTGTTCTTGTGCCAGTACCAAATTGTGTTGATTACTGTGGCTTTGTAGTAGAGCTTGAAGTTGGGGAGCAAGATCCTCCCCACTTTATTCTTCCTTCTCAGGATTGCTTTGGCTATTCGGGGTCTTTGGTGGTTCCATATGAATTTTTGAACTATTTCCTCTAGTTCATTGAAGAGTGCTGTAGGTATTTTGAGAGGGATTGCACCAAATCTGTATATTGCTTTGGACAGAATGGCCATTTTGATGATAATAATTCTTCCTAGCTAACGGCATGGGATGAGTTTCCATTTGTTAGTGTCCTCTTTAATTTCTCTTAAGAGTGTCTTGTAGTTTTCAGGGTATAGGTCTTTCACTTCCTTGGTTAGGTTTATTCCTAGGTATTTTATTCTTTTTGATGCAATTGTGAATGGAATTGTTTTCCTGATTTCTCTTTCTGTTAGTTCATTCTTAGTGTATAGGAAAGCCACAGATTTCTGTATGTTAATTTTGTATCCTGCAACTTGGCTGAATTCAGATATTAGTTCTAGTAGTTTTGGAGTGGATTCTTTAGGGTTTTTTATGTACAATATCATGTCATCTGCAAACAGGGACAGTTTAACTTCTTCCTTGCCAATCTGGATGCCTTTTATTTCTTTGTGTTGCCTGATTGCTGTGGCTAGGACCTCCAGTACTATGTTGAATAACAGTGGGGAGAGTGGGCATCCCTGTCTTGTACCCAATCTCAGAGGAAAAGCTTTCAGCTTCTCGTTGTTCAGTATGATGTTGGCTGTGGGTTTATCATATAAGGCCTTTATTATGTTGAGGTACTGCCCTCTATACCCATTCTGTTGAGAGTTTTTATCATGAATGGATGTTGAATTTTGTCAAATGCTTTTTCAGCATCTATGGAGATGATCGTGTGGTTTTTGTCCTTCTTTTTGCTGATGTGGTGGATGATGTTGATGGATTTTCGAATGTTGTACCATCCTTGCATCCCTGGGATGAATCCCACTTGGTCATGGTGTGTGATCCTCTTGATGTATTTTTGAATTCGGTTTGCTAATACTTTTTTGAGTATTTTTGCATCTATGTTAATCAGGGATATTGGTCTGTAATTTTCTTTTTTGGTGGGGTCTTTGCCTGGTTTTGGTATTAGGGTGATGTTGGCTTCATAGAATGAGTTTGGGAGTATTCCCTTCTCATCTACTTTTTGGAAAACTTTGAGGACGGTATTAGGTCTTCACTAAATGTTTTATAAAATTCAGCAGTGAAACCATCTGGTCCAGGGGTTTGTTCTTAGGTAGTTTTTTGATTACCAATTCCATTTCTGTGCTGGTAATTAGTCTATTCAGATTTTCTCTTTCTTCCTGGGTCAGTCTTGGAAGGTTGTATTTTCCTAGAAAGTTTTCCATTCCTTTTAGGTTATACAGTTTGTTACCATATAATGTTTCATAGTATTCTTTCATAATTCTTTCTGTTTCTGTGGTATCTGTAGTGATTTTTCCTTTCTCATTTCTGATTCTGTTTATATGTGTAGACTCTCTTTTTTTCTTGATAAGTTTGGCTAGGGGTTTATCTATTTTGTTTATTTTCTCAAAGAACCAGCTCCTGCTTTCATTGATTCTTTCTATTATTCTGCTTTAATCTTTATTATTTCCCTCCTTCTACTGACTTTGGGCCTCATTTATTCTTTCTTTTCTAGTTTTTTAATTGTGAGTTTAGACTGTTCATTTGGGATTGTTCTTCTTTCCTGAGGTAGGCCTGTATTGCAATATATTTCCCTCTTAGCATGGCCTTCACTGCATCCCACATATTTTGCAGTGTTGAATTATTGTTGTCATTTGTCTCCATATATTGCCTGATCTCTGTTTTTATTTGGTCATTGATCCATTGATTAGTTAGGAGCATGTTATTAAGCCTCCATGTGGTTATGGGCTTTTTCATTTTCTTTGTGTAATTTACTTCTAGTTTCATACCTTTGTGATCTGAGAAGCTGGTTGGTAGAATTTCAATCTTTTGGAATTTACCAAGGTTCTTTTAGTGGCCTAGTGTATGATCTCTTCTTGAAAATGTTCTATGTGCACTTGAGAAGAATGTGTATCCTGTTGCTTTTGGATGGAGTGTTCTTTAGATGTCCATTAGGTCCATCTGTTCTAACACATTGTTCAGTGCCTCTGTGTCCTTACTTATTTTCTGTCTGGTGGATCTGTCCTTTGGAGTGAGTGGTGTGTTGAAGTCTCCTAAAATGAATGTATTGCATTCTGTTTCCCCCTTTAATTCTGTTAGTATTTGTTTTGCATATGAAGGCGATACTCTGTTGGGTGCATATATATTTATAATAGTTATATCCTCTTGTTAGACTGATCATTATGTAATGTTCTTCTTTGTCTCTTGTTACTTTCTTTGCTTTGAAGTTATTTTGTCTCATACAAGTACTGCAACTCCTGCTTTTTTCTCCCTATTAGTTGCTTGAAATATCTTTTTGCATCCCTTTACTTTCCGTCTGTGGATGTCTTTGAGTTTGAAGTGAGTCTCTTGTAGGCAGCATATAGACAGGTCTTGTTTTTGTATCCATTCAGTGACCCTATGTCTTTTGATTGGTGCATTCAGACCATTAACATTTAGGGTAATTATTGATAGGTATGTACTTATTGCCACCGCAGGATTTAGATTCCTGTTTACCAAAGGTTCAAGGGTAATTTCCTTACTATCTAACAGTCTAACTTAACTCTCGCTTCATGTGCTATTACAAACACATCCTAAAAGTTCTTTTTTTCCCCCTCCTTTTTTTTCCTCCTCCATTCTTTGTATGTTATGAATCATATTCTGTACTCTTTATCTATCCCTTGGGTGACATTTATTTAGCCTTAGGAATACTCCTGTTTATAGGAGTTCCTCCAAAATGCACTGTAGAGGTGGTTTGTGGGAGGTAAATTCTCTCAACTTTTGCTTATCTGAAAATTGTTTAATCCCTCCTTCAAATTTAAATGATAACCTTGCTGGGTAGAGTATTTTTGGTTCAAGGCCCTTTGGCTTCAATGCATTAAATATTATCATGCCACTCCCTTCTGGCCTGTAAGGTTTCTTTTGAGAAGTCTGATGATAGCCTGATGGTTTTACCTTTGTAGGTGATCTTTTTTCTCTGTCTAGCTGCTTTTAAAAGTCTGTCTTTATCCTTGATTTTTGCCATTTTATTTATTAAATGTCTTGATGTTGTCTTCCTTGGGTCCCTTGTGTTGGAAGATCTGTGCACCTCCATGGTTTGAGAGACTATCTCCTTACCCAGATTGGGGAAGTTTTCAGCAATTGCTGGAGTCTGTATTTTTAAAAGACTTCTTACTGCTCCACTTATTATGTTTTGTCTCTGTGCTCTTCCAGCAGTGTCTGTCACTTTGCTGTTTATTTTCCAGACTTTAAGCACAAGTCTTCACTTTGTCCTATGTCAGATAAGTAGGGCTACTGAGAGCTCTGATTTGAGCTTGCAAGTTCCTATCAATGGGCTTCCCCCTCCTGTCTGATTTATTCAACTAAACCTGCCTCTGTCTACCTTGACTCTGGCTGGCTTCTCCCTTGGAACATATTCAAATAAAACTAGCTCTGCTTCACTACTGTGTCTCAGCCCTTCACTGCTTTGTTTCAGTGGGGACAAGAACCAAAAACAAACTCAACCCCCTGCAAAAACTTGATTTTGTCTATGCTAAGACATGATTATAAAGTAGGTTTTTTTTTTCTTCATCATGGTGTTAGTGACTTTATCCCATGTTGGTGTGCCATGAAACTATTATGTTCAACAGGAGAACACCATAGTCTAGGTGGGACTGCCTGGCCAGCTCCCAGCAAAGTGATGATTTTTTTCTTTCCTCCTTTATCCCATTTCCCACTGTAATTTTCTTCACAGTGTGAATCAGTACCCAACAGTTATCTAACTTACGTATTTTTAATGTGTGTGATCTGTCTTTATATACATAGCTGTGTGAGGGCATAGTAGCATCTTCTTATTCATTGCTGTGTCTCCAACACCAAAAGCAGCTCCAGCATATGGTAGAATCTCAAAAAGTATCAGTTGAATGGATGCATAAATTAGAGCTTGGGAAAGGCTGACCTGGAGGTGGGAGAGAGGTTCATGAATGGAAGTGAGGTGTCAGAGCATATGCTTAATGGTGCTACCATTACCTATCACTTCTGCTGGGTCTGTGCCATCCTGTGACAGGATACCTGATCTGGGAGTCTGGGAAACTACTAACCCTAGAATGAATGGCCTTTCGAAATCTAACTATAGTCCTGTGAGACTGAAGTTTTCAAATCTGATTTTCTCTCTCCAGATAGGTACAGAAGATATTCTAATCCTTGCCAGTTTGGACTGTTTCAGGAAATAGAACCTGGGGGAAAAAAGGATCTTCCCATCACTTTCACACAATGGCCATGATGAAGTATCTTCTCACAGCTTTTGTTTTGATGGCCAGGCCTAAGATTCCCCTACATGTGAAAAGAATGTCAATGAATATAGCTCTTTTCTGCTCATCAGAATACTATACTATATTTGGAAATCATTCTGAAGCTTTTAAAGAAGGCATCCCAGGTAAATATGCTTTCTACTGAAGTTAAAAACTTAAAGAGTGGGAGGAGCCAAGATGGCGGCATGAGTAGAGCAGTGGAAATCTCCTCCCAAAACCATATATATTTTTGAAAATACAAACAAATACAACTATCCCTAAAAGAGAGACCAGAAGATACAGGACAACAGCCAGTCTACATCTACACCTGTGAGAACCCAGCACCTCACAAAGGGGTTAAGATAGAAACCGTGGCCCTGCGGGACTGGAGCGTCCCTCCCCCCAGCTCCTAGAGGGAGGAGAGGAGTCAGAGTGGGGAGAGAGAGGGAGCCCAGGACTGCTAAACACTGAGCCCTAGCCATCTGCACCGGAGCGCAGACACACAGTGCGTGGGGTGTTGGATACGAGGGAAATGGGACAGTAAAACCTGTGAGCAGGTCCCCGCAGCTGGCGCCCCTGGGACAAAGAAAAGCGAGTGCTTTTTGAAAGTCTTAAAGGGACAGGGACTCCACAGATGGATGGAAACATCCCGGGGCAATTAGCCCAGCAGCTGGGAACCCCAGGGAACTCTGGGCGCCCTAACCACCTGGGCAGCAGTGCAGCTTGGAGGCCCTCATGGAGATAAACAGCCTCCCACCCATTCCCCCTCCAGTGTGGCCCTGCCATAGTGGGGGGGCGGAGTGGCCATGCCCACAGCAACCACAGAGCTTACTCCACAGAGGCCGGGCAAGAATCAGAAACTCTGTCTGCATGCAGCTGCCCAGCACAAGCCGCTAGGGGTCACTGTTCTCCCAGGAGAGGAAGGCCACAAACAAGCAAGAAGGGACTTTCTCCCAGCCAACACACCCCCCAGATCCCCACAACTACCTCTATCGCCATGGAAAGGCAGAAGAATTTGATACAGACCAACATCACAGAGACAACCCCAGAGAAGGAGCTTGGAGAGATAGACATAAACAATCTCCCTGAAAAAGAATTCAAAATAAAGGTCATAACCATGCTGATGGAGCTGTAGAGAAAAATGCAAGAGCTAACAGACAAAGTAGGGAGGGAGACTACAGAAATAAAATAATCTCTAGAAGGATTTAAGAGCAGAATGGATGAGATGCAAGAGGACATTGATGGAACAGAAACCAGAGAACAGGAATACATAGAAGCTGACACAGAGAGATAAAAGAGTCTCCAGGAAAGAAAAAATACTAAGAAAACTGTGTGACCAATCCAAAAGAAATAATATCTGCACTATAGGGATACCAGAACAAGAGGAGAGAGAAACTGGGATAGAAAGTGTATTTGAAGAAATAACTGCTGAAAACTTCCCCAAACTAGGGAAGGAAATAGTTGCTCAGACAACAGAAGTACACAGAACTCCCAACAGAAGGGACCCAAGGAGGACAACACCAAGACACATTATAATTGAAATGGCAAAGATCAAGGACAAGGACAGAGTTTTAAAGGCAGCCAGAGAGAGAAAAAAGGTAACCTACAAAGGAAAACCCATCAGGCCATCATCACACTTCTCAACAGAAACCTTACAGGCCAGAAGAGAATGGCATGATATATGTAATGCAATGAAACAGAAGGGCCTTGAACCAAGAATACTATATCCAGCATGATTATCATTTAAATATGAAGGAGGGATTAAATAATTCCCAGACAAGCAAAAGTTGAGGGAATTTGCCTCTCACAAACCACCTCCACAGGCATTTTAGAGGGACTGCTCTAGATGGGAGCACTCCTAAGGTAACTAGATGTCACTAGAGAAAACAAAATCACAGCAAAGGAAGCAGACCAACCAAATACTAACTAAAGGCAAAAAACAAAATCAACTACCCACAAAAGCAGTCAAAGGAAACACAAAAGAGCACAGAATAAAACACCTAACATATAAAGAATGGAGGAGGAGGAATAAGAAGGGAGAGAAATAAACTGTGTTCATAATAGCTCAATAAGCAAGTTAAGTTAGATGGTAAGATACTAAAAAAGCTATCCTTGAACCTTTGGTAATCATGAATCTAAAGCCTGCAATGGCAATAAGTACATATCTTTCAATAATCACCCTAAATGTAAATGGACTGAATGAACCAATCAAAAGACACAGAGTAATAGAATGGATAAAAAACGAAGACCCATCCATATGCTGCTTACAAGAGACTACGTCAAACCCAAAGACATACACAGACTAAAAGTCAAGGGATGGAAAAAGATACTTCATGCAAACAACAAGGGGAAAAAAGCAGGTGTTGCAGTACTACCATCAGACAAAACAGACTTCAAAACAAAGAAAGTAACAAAAGATAAAGGACATTACATAATGATAAAGGTGTTAGTCCAACAAGAGGATAGAACCATTATAAATATATATGTACACAATACAGGAGCACCAACATATGTGAAACAACTACTAACAGAATTAAGGAGGAAATAGAATGCAATGCACTCATTTTAGGAGACCTCAAAACACCACTCACTCCAAAGGATAGATCCACCAGACAGAAAATAAGTAAGGACACAGAGGCACTGAACAACACACTAGAAAAGATGGACCTAACAGATATCTACAGAACTCTACATCCAAAAGCAACAGGATACACATTCTTCTCAAGTGCACATGGAACATTCCCCAGAACAGACCACATACAAGGCCACAAAAAGAGCCTCAGTAAATTCAAAAATATTGAAATTCTACCAACCAACTTTTCAGATAACAAAGGTATAAAACTAGAAATAAATTGTACAAAGAAAGCAAAAAGGCTCACAAACACATGGAGGCTTAACAACATGCTCCTCAATAATCAATGGATCAACGACCAAATTAAAATAAAGATCAAGCAATATATGGAAACAAATAACAACAACACAAAGCGCCAACTTCTGTGGGATGCAGTGAAAGCAGTGTTCAGAGGAAAGTATATACCAATCCAGGCATATTTAAAGAAGGAAGAACAATCCCAAATGAATAGTGTAAAGTCACAATTATTGAAATTGGAAAAAGAAGAACAAATGAGGCCTAAAGTCAGCAGAAGGAGGGACATAATAAAGATCAGAGAAGAAATAAATAAAATTGAGAATAAAACAATAGAAAAAATCAATGAAACCAGGAGCTGGTTCTTTGAGAAAATAAACAAAATAGATAAGCCCCTAGCCAGACTTATTAAGAGAAAAATAGAATCAACATACGTCAACAGAATCAGAAACAAGAAAGGAAACATCATGACAGACCCCACAGAAATACAAAGAATTATTAGAGAGTGCTATGAAAACCTATATGCTAACAAGCTGGGAAACCTAGGAGAAATGGACAACTTCCTAGAAAAATACAACCTTCCAAGACTGACCTAGGAGGAACAGAAAATTTAAACAAACCAAATACCAGCAAAGAAATTCATGCGGTAATCAAAAAACTACCCAAGAACAAAACTGCCAGGCCAAATGGATTTACTTCGGAAATTTATCAGACATACAGAGAAGATATAATACCCATTCTCCTTAAATTTTTCAAAAAAATAGAAGAGGAGGGAATACTCCCAAACTCATTCTATGAAGCCAACATCACCCTAATACCAAAACCAGGCAAAGACCCCACCAAAAAAGAAAATTACAGACCAATATCCCTGATTAACATAGATGCAAAAATACTCAAAAAAGTATTAGCAAACCGAATTCAAAAATACATCAAGAGGATCACACACCATGACCAAGTGGGATTCATCCCAGGGATGCAAGGATGGTACAACATTCGAAAATCCATCAACATCATCCACCACATCAGCAAAAAGAAGGACAAAAACCACACGATCATCTCCATAGATGCTGAAAAAGCATTTGACAAAATTCAACATCCATTCATGATAAAAACTCTCAACAGAATGGGTATAGAGGGCAGTACCTCAACATAATAAAGGCCTTATATGATAAACCCACAGCCAACATCATACTGAACAACGAGAAGCTGAAAGCTTTTCCTCTGAGATTGGGTACAAGACAGGGATGCCCACTCTCCCCACTGTTATTCAACATAGTACTGGAGGTCCTAGCCACAGCAATCAGGCAACACAAAGAAATAAAAGGCATCCAGATTGGCAAGGAAGAAGTTAAACTGTCCCTGTTTGCAGATGACATGATATTGTACATAAAAAACCCTAAAGAATCCACTCCAAAACTACTAGAACTAATATCTGAATTCAGCCAAGTTGCAGGATACAAAATTAACATACAGAAATCTGTGGCTTTCCTATACACTAAGAATGAACTAACAGAAAGAGAAATCAGGAAAACAATTCCATTCACAATTGCATCAAAAAGAATAAAATACCTAGGAATAAACCTAACCAAGGAAGTGAAAGACCTATACCCTGAAAACTACAAGACACTCTTAAGAGAAATTAAAGAGGACACTAACAAATGGAAACTCATCCCATGCCGTTAGCTAGGAAGAATTATTATCATCAAAATGGCCATTCTGTCCAAAGCAATATACAGATTTGGTGCAATCCCTCTCAAAATACCTACAGCACTCTTCAATGAACTAGAGGAAATAGTTCAAAAATTCATATGGAACCACCAAAGACCCCGAATAGCCAAAGCAATCCTGAGAAGGAAGAATAAAGTGGGGAGGATCTTGCTCCCCAACTTCAAGCTCTACTACAAAGCCACAGTAATCAACACAATTTGGTACTGGCACAAGAACCAGTGGCACAGACCAGTGGAACAGAATAGAGACTCCAGACATTAACCCAAACATATATGGTCAATTAATATATGATACAGGAGCCATGGACATACAATGGGCAAATGACAATCTCTTCAACAGATGGTCCTGGCAAAACTGGACAGCTACATGCAAGAGAATGAAACTAGATCACTGTCTAACCCCATACACAAAAGTAAATTCGAAATGGATCAAAGACCTGAATGTAAGTCATGAAACCATAAAACTCTTGGAAAAAAACAGGCAAAAATCTATTGGACATAAACATGAGTGACTTTTTCATGAACATACCTCCCTGGGCAGGGGAAACAAAAGCAAAAATGAACAAGTGGGACTATACCAAACTGAAAAGCTTCTGTACAGCAAAGGACACCATCAATAGAACAAAAAGGTACCCTACAGTATGGGAGAATATATTAATAAATGACAGATCCAATAAAGGGTTGACATCCAAAATATATAAAGAGCTCACGCACCTCAACAAAGAAAAAGCAAACAATCCAATTAAAAAATGGGCAGAGGAGCTGAACAGACACTTCTCCAAAGAAGAAATGCAGATGGCCAACAGACACATGAAAAGATGCTCCACGTCACTAGTCATCAGAGAAATGCAAATTAAAACCATAATGAGATATCACCTCACACCAGTAAGGATGGCCACCATCCAAAAGACAAACAACAACAAATGTTGGTGAGGTTGTGGAGAAAGGGGAACCCTCCTACACTGCTGATAGGAATATAAATTGGTTCAACCATTGTGGAAAGCAGTATGGAGGTTCCTCAAAAAGCTCAAAATAGAAATACCATTTTACCCAGGAATTCCACTTCTAGGAATTTACCCTAAGAATGCAGCAGCCCAGTTTGAAAATGACAGATGCACCCCTATGTTGCAGAACTATTTACAGTAGCCAAGAAATGGAAGCAACCTAAGTGTCCATCAGTAGATGAATGGATAAAGAAGATGTGGTACATACACACAATGGAATATTATTCAGCCATAAGAAGAAAACAAATCCTACCATTTGCAACAACATGGATGGAGCTAGAGGGTATTATGCTCAGTGAAATAATTCAGGCAGAGAAAGTCAAGTACCAAATGATTTCACTCATATGTAGAGTGTAAGAACAACGAAAAACTGAAGGAACAAAACAGCAGCAGACTCACAGATCCCAAGAATGGATTAACAGTTACCAAACGGAAAGGGACTGGGGAGGATGGGTGGGAAGGGAGGGATAAGGAAAGGGAAAAAGAAAAGGGCATTACGATTAGCATGTATAATGTTGGGGGGAGGCATGGGGAGGGTTGTACAACACAGAGAAGACAAGTAGTGATTCTACAGCATCTTACTATGCTGATGGACAGAGACTCTAATGGGGTTTGTGGGGGGTACTTGGTGAAGGGGGTGCCTAGTAAACATAATGTTCTTCATGTAATTGTAGAATAATGATAACAAAAAGAAATTTAAAGAATATTAGTGATCATTAGTCTTGAAAATATTCATTGAACCATTTTCTGAAAGCTGGCAAAAATTTGTATCCAATAGGCAATAATGATGATTTATGTTTATATCTACTATTTGCATATTTTACTACCATTGTTTGTTTTTAAATACCTTTTGATACTTACAAAGCTACTGAAAAGTTACTAGTTTAGTTGAATTCAACAAATATTTCTTAATATTGTCCAAGGCACTATGCAGTTCATTTCCAAGAAGGTTAATAGACTATAAAGGAAAAGGAATAACTGTGTCTCTTTCAATAAGACTTATTTTCAACTACATGTAACATACTGAATTATCCTTATTTGTGCTTACAAGATTCAAAAGCATTAACATTAACTTGTCACAGCTTAGCACCATCTTGTGAGGTTGAAATGGTACAAGTTTAAGCTGCAATTGGCACATAGTTTCTTCACATACTTTGGAAGGGCTCCAGAGCCAGGATGCTTAGGTACAAATACTGACTTTGCCAATGACTAGCTGTGTGACTTAAAGTTCTGTGCCTTGGTTTTTTGTCTGTAAATGGGTATGATAATGATAGTGGGTATTGCATAGGATTATTGCAAAAATTAAATGATCTAATCTACTTAAAGGGCTTGGTATATTGCCTGACACACAGTAAACATTCAATAAATATTTTTATTATAGGTTACATTACAATATATTATATTGCTATTATGTTATTGTATTTTTACTATGGAGTTTACAGAGCAGTATAATAAACATTTTACAGTAAACAGCTGTATAATGTTTCATACAGAAAAGGTATGAAGTTTCATTATCCAACTTAGTCAATATTTTTTGCTGCTTGCTATGTGGAAGTTTATGAATATCAGTAAGATGCAGTTTCTACCATTGAGGAACTCCCATCTAAAATTTCAGCAACTGCCCTGTGGTAGAAACAAAACTCTAGACCTTTTATCTACTTCTTGTAAATGTGTATGTGAAACCAACTTTTTCCCTTTCCCATCTCCTGTGACCTGTGTTGGTTATGTGAAGTGATTCTTGCTATCACCACTGTGTAGCTCTATTAACCACAATCTTTGTACAATGCCAAGCAAATCTCCGTGTCAGCTACTCATGTATATATGCCCACTTTCTCTCTCCTTCCAACTACTGCTGTTCTCCCAGGACACTGAGCAGAGAAGGGTAGAGAAACAACACTGAAGCCTAGTGGCTTCATACTGTAGCACAGTGCGACCAGGACACAGTTCTGCTCTGAACAGTCATTCAGAGATACAGGTTCCTTTCACTGTCAACATCACCGTCATCAATGCACAGACTCCACAGTTATTGCAGAAGGGCACAGAGTGTAGAGGATTGTACTAGAGATCTTATGGATGGGACTGGATGTGGTTTATATCACTCTGTCCACCCATTTTAGTTCTCTCCTTGGCTTCAGATGCCAGATTGATTGTTGTTTTGGAGTGTCTATTTGCCTTCTCAATCCACTCTCTGCCCCTTTCTCCTTGGCTCTGTGTCCAGTCCTCCTGGACTCCACACTGTAATTGCCCAGCCCTGTCTGCTGTTTCTCTGCCATCCCTTCTCTCCCCACTGCTCACCTCAGTTCAGGCCTCTCCTCTCAGCCCTAGACTACTGCAGAACCTTCTCCGCTCATCTTCCTGACTCCTGACGTTTCCCTTTCAGCCATCCTGCTTCCTGCCAACAGAACTGTCTTATTAAGGCATTGCTTCAATGATGTCAGTCTTCTGTTTAAAAGCCTTTCCATCTTCTGCCTTCCCTGTCTCAGTAAAGGTACCCCTATATACCAGTGCCTGGGCCAGAACCTTGGGGGCCATCTGTACTCTTCCTTGTCCCTCACCCCTCTTACACAATTGGTTACCAAGTTCTTCCTGTTCTGCCACCTAAATATTCCTTGAATCAGTTTACTACTACTTTTCTCCATCCTCAAAGTTCTTGACAAGTTCAAGCCACTGTCTGTTGACTGGCCTATGCCACAGGCTCCCAACTGGTGCTCTTGCCTCTGACATCACTCTCTCTCAACCATTCTCCACCTAGCGACCAGGTTTATCTCTTTCTATGACAGAAATCTAATACTGTGATTCTCCTGCTGAAGACTCTTTTGGGTTTCAATTCCATGGCTTTGAGGATGAATCTCAAACTCTATAACACAATGCAGAGGACCCTTCATGATGTGGCTCCTACTGACCTCTCTAGTCTCATCTCTTTATCCCAACTCTCTCCAGCTGCTTGTCTTGCTCCTATGTCCTCGCTTCACTGAACTACATTTACTTTTCTTATCAAGGCACAGGGCTGCTCACCTGTGGTCCTTCTCCTTTTTTACTCCCTCTGCTTAGAATGCTCTTTCCTCTCACCTCCCTCCCTCTACACAGTGTTTTAGACTCAGCTTCCTTGATGGCAGTTACCATGTCTTCTTTATCTTGGCATTGCCAACACCCAGTGCAGTGCCTGGCATCTGGTGGACTCTCTTTTCAGACAAGTTATGTAAATTGTTTATGGTCAGATGGCTGGTTACATAGCAGAGAGCTGGGATTCAGTCTGGCTTTCTGATCCTAAATTTTGTGGATATTCCATTTCATTGTATTGCCCCCCACCTTGGATATAATATCTTAAACATACTTTAAGATCCCAGTTCACTCATTAACTCAACAACTATTTATTGATTTTCTAATATGTGTTATGCACAGTATTAGAGTGAGTAAACTAGTGCACACACCATTCCCTACCTTCAGTACACTTCTAGTCTGATGAAAGACATTGGTAAGTAAAGAGGCCTTTGTAGCCCAGTGTGATAAATGTTATCATAGGAGTGAGTCCCAGGCAAATTGGATAGCCTGTAGGAGGGGCACATGACCCATCAAAGGGAGGCTTTTGTAGAGAAGGGACGTCCAGGCTCAGACTGTATGAAGTACAAGCCTCAGCAAGATGAGGAAGCTGGGGAAGAGGGTTCAAGGCACAAAAGAACAACACAGGCAGAGGTCCTAATGTGTCAGAGGCTCTGTCAGTACAGGGAACTGAAAGTTGTTCATAATTACTGAAGTGGAGATGCCGTGGTGATAAGGATGAGAGATGAATCTGGACATTGCAGGGTTTTATGACACTAAGGAGTTGCAATTACATCCCAAAGCAATTAAAAGGCAGAGTAAAATTCTAAGCAAGAGAATTTTCTGATCAGACTTAAACAATTTGGAAACATCCTCTGACTATAAAGTAAAGATTAGATTAGGGTTGGGTGTGTGGGGGAAGGCAGGGGGAAAAGGATGGAGAGAATGGAGGAAAATAGACATGAGTGCTTGCCATGAGAAAGACTGTAAGGAGGGAAGCTGGTTGCAGGGTGGGTGGGGAGAGGAGAGGTTGCCCTTTCCACTGGGTTGGGCTTGATTAATTGGTGTGAGTCAGCTCTGGAGTGATGTTGGGACGGGAGTCACAGATGCGTGAGGCCTGAGCACTCGGAGGGGTAGTAAGCTGTGGCAGCTCATGACCTCCCCCAGGGGGTATGAGGAGATGTGGAGTTTAAGGCAGAACCTGAAACATTCAAGGAAGGGCTAAGGACAAGGAGTTCAGGGAAACCACGGGAAGACAGCATTCCCAGGAGGAGGACGGAGTTGCTGGTGTATAGAATTAGGTCTTGTACAGGTCGACTGGGTTTTGCAATCATGATGTGTTTGGTGTCCTCAGCAGGAGCAGGCCAGCGAAACAGGGGAAGCAGAAGCCCAGGTGCAGAGACTGGAGAGTGGAGAGGAAATGGAGAAAGCCAGGGTAGGCCACTTTCAAGTAGTTTAACTCTGAAGGAGGAAAGAGAGGGTGCTACTCTGGCAGGAGGGTTTTACTTGCAAGGTGGTAGAGATGAGAGGACACTGTGTAGCAGGTGCCTTGTGGTGCACTGGAATACCTAGGACAGAGCTGATGCAGTGAGCCACTGAGGAGGCGAGCAGGAGGACTCTGCCCTGAACGCGGGCAGAGGCTGGGCCTGGGATAGGAAGCTGCCTCTTTAATTTTCACAGAAAAAGAAAAGTAAGAAACGGTATGGGAGCAGGCAAGTGCGTGTTGGTTTTGTGGCAAGAAGTTGGGGGATTCTCACCTATTGGCTTTTGTTTTCTTGCTAAAGTTGGAGGTGAAGTTGTTAGGGGTTGAGTTCGTTCTCCTCGGTTCTTGCCTGCTCCGCAACAAAGAACTGAAAGGCAGGGACACAACAGCAAAGCAGAGAGGCGGTTCAGTTGAATATGCTGGCCAGAGTCAAGGTAGACAAACGCCTTCATCTGTTAGGTGGGAGGCTTACATATTGCCTTCTGCTTAGGAGGCACCTCTTCGACTGACAAGGTGGGGTTATGTGACTTACAGGTCTTTCTACATAGCCATCCCTCTCAGTGTGCATGTCCTTTCCCCACGTTGAGGTGTGATCTGGGCAGTTCTTAGTTCTGTCCATTGGGATCTGGTTGGAGGGGAAATTTTCTCCCTTAGAAGCCTTTGTTGTCTCCCCAGGGGACCCCTACCTGGGCAGTGTTCGGGCGGCTTTTTATATGAACCTTATCTACACAGCTTCTACCTTATCTTCCCCTTTTCCAGCTACTCATGTCTATCTTTCTACCTAACATTCCTAACAAAGTAATCTGTTGGGAGTGTGCAGAGGAGCTGGTGGGGTAAGGGCTTTGAGGAAAGTGAAGACAAGCCCACCCTCAGTCCTAGCCCCTTGTACCCTCCCTCTATTGTTCCTCCCTAGGCCATTTCCTGCAGGACTCATAGCTTCAAGTGCCCTCTACACAGAGGATCACAGATTAGTATCATTAGTCTAGACGCCACTTCTGAGCTACCTGTCACCTACACTGGAGTATCTCAAAGGCTCTTTCAACTACCTACCCCTCTAGCTTCAGCTCAGAACTGACAGAGAAGGACAGCAGCTTGTTGGCCAGTGCTGAGAATCCAGCCAGCGCTCAGTTTCATGCATTTGCAGTGTGTTCTATGCTATGCAGGCAGTTTGCTTAGCATGTCATGTCCCCAGACACTTCCAGGTGTTCAAATCCTGTCCCTCTTCATGGCTTAACTTCTACAAAGCCATCCTTTCTACAAAGCATTCACTGATAGCCCCCACTGGAAAACAAAACTTTCTTCCCCTTTGTGGATAAAATGAAGGTTCCTGTTGAGACAGGGACCATGGGCTTAGAGTAGGGGGAGGGCCTCCAGAAAAAGCAAGGCATGATATTTACAGTCAGAGCAATGTAACAATGTAAGGTCCCTATCAAAACTCTGTGTTGAGCATTATGCAAAGTCAAGGTCACACTAATTCTCTAGGGTAAAGATACTAGACTAGGAATATAGACATCGTCAGTGAGATCAGTTAAAGGTCAAAAGGCCAGGGCAACTTGGCCTGGAATGTTTTGAGTGTTCTGCAAAGGTATCTCAGCATAACCTGTGACTTCACTGCAAACAGCCCTGGCAAACAGACAACAACCCAGCCCACCTTAGGGTACAAGTCCACACCCTAAGCCCTCAGTTCCCAAAAATCCTCAACTGCCTATAAATCCCCTAGACAATGCACCACCCTGGGCTCTCTTGTCCCCTCCTGGTGTGAGCCAGGAGCTCTGTCCTCTCACTGTCTCTCTCAATAAGAGCCTCTGCCCTTGCTCTCCTACCTTGACTGTTTGCTAAGTTCATTCTTCGACTCCGCAAACAAGAACCCCGGCATCACTGTGACCAGGATTCTCACCTGGCCCTAGTTGGTTAGCTCACTATTGTGTGGGCAATACTTTGTTATTGACTCTTCATAAAGAGCTCTTCCCAGTGCTCTAGCGACACAGTGGCTCAGCTGCAAGGCTGCAGGAGAGCAGAGCAGAGGCTGTAGTGGTAGCAGAGCAGAGGACAGAGTCCCAGAGGACAGCTGTGTGGGCAGAGAGGCCCAGAGGCAGAGACCAGCTTGCTGCATGCAGACTCACTCTGAGTGAACGAGATTTTAGTGATTGACCTGCCACCATGGAAATAAAGTTGGGTATAACCCTTTCACCCCAAGAATGTTGTACTGTCATTTCTTTGGTTACACTGAATCCATAGTGAACTTGCTCAGGGCTGAAACCCATTGGCAAGACAACCTTATTCCTCTTACCTGAACCTTTTTTTCTTTCTTACTCTTATTATTTTTTTGCAAATGGCAGGATTTTTATTTTTATGGGTGAATACTATTCCATTGTGTATATGTACCATATCTTATTTATTTATTTATCAGATTTTGGTATCAGTAATCTACAATTACATGGGCAACATTATGTTTACTAGACTCTCCCCATCACCAAGTCCCCCCCACATACCCCATTACAGTCACTGTACATCAGTGTACTAAGATGCTATAGAGTCACTACTTGTCTTCTGTGTTGTACAGCCCTCCCCGTGCCCCCCACACACACTATGTGTGCTAATAGTAATGCCCCCTTTTTCCCCTTATCCCTCCCTTCCCACCCATTCTCCCCAGTCCCTTTCCCTTTGGTAACTATTAGTTTATTCTTGGGTTCTGTGAGTCTGCTGCTCTTTTATTCCTTCAGTTTTTTTCTTTGTTCTTATACTCCACAGATGAGTGAAATCATTTGGTACTTGTCTTTTTCCACCTGGCTTATTTCACTGAGCATAATACCCTCTAGCTCCATCCATGTTGTTGCAAATGGTAGGATTTGTTTTCTTCTTATGGCTGAAAAATATTCCATTGTGTAGATGTACTACCTCTTTATCCATTCATCTACTGATGGACACTTAGGTTGCTTCCACTTCTTGGCTGTTGTAAATAGTGCAGCGATAAACATAGGGGTGCATCTGTCTTTTAACTGGGCTGCTGCATTCTTAGGGTAACTTTCTAGGAGTGGAATTCCTGGGGAAAATGGTATTTCTATTTTTAGATTTTGAGGAACCTCCATACTGCTTTCCACAACTGTTGAACCTGAACCTTTCTTAATGGTTATTACTCTCTACCTTTAAATATACTTGCTGTTTTAGAAGTCTTATGTTGCCTTACCTGCATTGCCAGGTTGTTAAATTCTTGAAGACAAGGCTGTTATCAGAGTCATTTTAGCCTTAAAGAGTGCCTTGCACATGTATCCACTCACAAACCCATGTCATTTACTAAGTTAATATATATTTACTGACTAAAGCATATATGAGTTAGTCAAGGATGAAGGACAAATTCTCTGCTCTGGTAAGTCTACCTGTCATTCTAGTTTTCATTCCACTGGTAAGCCTATACAATGTCATGGATATTTATGGGTGACTTATAAATCTTTTTCTAGCCTTCAGCTCTTGCCTAAAACATACTCCCAAATTTCCATTTTCCTGCTGCATCTCTCAAATTCACTATGTTGAATGTACTCATTTCCCATTTCCTGGTGTTTCCTATTTAAAGCTGAGGCCCAGTGTAAATATTACCTCTTCTAAATGTCTCCTTTACTCTGGTACTCACTGATCTTGTCTTCCCAAATCCTCTAGAATTTACTTTATCACATTGCTGTTGTTATTATGGCTTGCCTTTTTCCTTAGTTTTCATTGTATACTTTGCTTCCCAAATTAGATAAAAAAAACTTCTTGAGGCCAGGAATTTGTATATAAATGTATCACTTTTTAGCTGTACTCCCCAGGCTCCTCTAATCTCTTTCCTCTGATTCTGTTAGTTGAGAAAAAAATTAGCTACCACCAGAGGACAGCAGAGAGGTTCGACAGAATAACGATGGAAAAAAGGCCACAGGTTTAGTAAAGTGGATATAGGAGGACTTACATTACTCTCCTTAGCTTCGTAGAAACAGATGTGATTTGCTTAATTCTGGGTGCTACATTTTAAGAGAGAAAAGTAGAAACTGTGTATCAGAATGTGTGACCAGTTGGAGTACTGGGAATGTAAGCCTAGAAAAGAAAAATCAAGGCAGTTTAGCTAGTTCTCTTTGACTTGGTACAAAAGTGGCCTGTGAAGGGGGAATTAAACTTACTCTTATCAGCTTTCTGTTGAGGACTACTAGCAGGTGAGAGCTCTGTTTGAGCTGGCACTTGCCTTCCTGAGAAAATTTTTAACAGGAACAATGGTGAGGGTGGCGGTAGGGTGGTGTCTTGCCAATGGTTTTCAGCCCTGGGCAAGTTCGCTATGGAGTCAATGTGTCCAAAGAAATGACAGTAGAAAGTTCTTGGGATGAAAGGGTTACACCTAACTTTATTTCCACGGTGGCAGGTCACTAAAATCCCATTCACTCAAAGCGAGTCTGCGTGCAGCAAGCCAGTCTCTGCCTCTGGGCCCCTCTGCACAGAACGTCCTCTGGGCCTCTGTCCTTGGTGCTGCCACCACTCTAGCCTCTGCTCTGCTCTCGTGCAGCCTTGCAGCCCAGCGACCATGTCACGCCCAGAGCATTGGGCAGAGCTCTTTTTATAGAGTCAACAGCCATGCAGTGCCCACAGGTGTGCAGTGAGCCAGTCAACCAGGGCCAGGAACCCTGATTTTATCCACACTCCATCCCTCCAGGATTCTCTCCTCTCAATCTAGGTGCCATTATTCCTCTGCAATGGTCCCTGTGCAAGGAAGCTCGAACACTGTTCTCCAGCCTCTCCAGCAAAAAGTCTTGCAGACACACAGGCCAGACTTGTGGCTCTGTCTCTGACCTCTGCTCTTTGGTCTTAATGGCTGGAACTGCTGCTCTGGTTTCAGCTGTTGCCATAGCTCCACTAAGATCCTATTTGGCTTCTCGTCTAATTTCCTTTCATCTACTCCTGCCTGTATCAAGTTAACCCACATCTGGGTCCTCGTGACCCTCACAGGGCCCCTCAAATTCCTCCTATGAGTAACAGGTCTTATTTCTTTCCAGATTCTCGTTGCTTCAGCTACTGTATGTGTCACCTCGCATTTTGTAATCGCTGCCTCAAGGCGGGCTGCACTGTCAGGGAAGACAGCTTTCCCATCTCTGATCCCGACAGAACAATTCCATCCACCCCTAAGTCCCACAGCCACGGGCTCAGCCTGCATATACGGGTGGATCATAGAGTGCTCCACGACCTGGGGAGGGGCCTGCTCCTCTCCTTGGGGAACTTTCAGCTGCTGGGTCTTTAATTTCTTCACAACCACTGGGCATGCTTTCAGTACAGGAGGGGTCAGTGCCTCTGGCACAACCCCTTCATCCTTCCCCAGCTCCTCCATTTCTGGGGCTGATGGCATCTTTCTCTCCACTCCCCCGAGTGCCTCCTCTACTACAGTGCCTCGCAGCAATGCCAGCTCAGTCTTCAGAAGGTCTCTTACGTTCAGCTCAATGCTTCACAGATGCATGTTTTCGTGCCACCTCTGCCTGTGCTTCCCTCAGGAGTTCATCTTTTTCCTTGATGGCCTCTTCCTCCTTTAGAATACCTGGCAGCACTGCATCTCATCTCCAATGGCACCTTGCTGCCAGCGCTCTCATGCTGCCTCCTTCCACATGAAGGCCATCTCCTTCCTCAGGGAATTCACAGAGGATTGCAGCTCACGTTCTTGTGCCTCCATTTCTTGGGTCTCCTCTGTAGACCTTTTTAATACTGTGAGAAGCAGCCAACCCACAGTCCCCGCTGCCTCATGGGCACTCTTCTTCTCAAAGGATCTGCTTACTATGCCAAGGGCCACCCCTACTGCCTCAGGTGTCACCTCCACTTGCCTCCAGTCCTCAGGTGGGGCCCAGGCAAGCCACCTCAGACCACATACCCATTGGGGGATGACCCACTGTTTCCCCATTCACAGGGGCAGCCTGCTGAAGCACCCCTCCCATAAGGGCAACCTGTCTTTTCCCTTGGTCAACAGTGAATTCTGCCGACTTTCACCAATTGTCATGCCAATGGGTTCCAGCCCCAGGCAAGTTCGCTATGGATTCAGTGTGACCAAAGAAAATGACAGCGAAACGTTCTTGGGGTAAAAGGGTTATACCCAACTTTATTTCCAGGTGGCAGGTCAGTCATTAGAATCCCATTCACTCAGAGCGAGTCTACATGCAGTAAGCCGGTCTCTGCCTCTGGGCCCCTCTGTCCACACAGCTGTCCTCTGGGCTTCTCTGCACAGCCGTCTTGCCCAGCCGTCCTCCGGGCCTCTCTGCATAGTCATCTCGCACAGCCGTCATCTAGGCCTCTGCCCTCAGCGCTGCCACCACTCTAGCCTTTGCTCTGCTCTCCTGCAGCCTTGCAGCCCTGCCACTGTGTCGAGCCCAGACACTGGGCAGAGCTCTTTTTATAGAGTCAACAGCCATGCAGTGCCCACAGGTGTGCAGTGAGCTAGTCAACCAGGGCCAGGTGAGAATCCTGGCCACAGGAACCCTCTTTTATGCACACTTCTGATGACCCTTCCAAATCTAAGATCTAGGAGTCTGTGATTTGATCTACTTCCAATTCAGACCCAAACACTGGCCCATCAAATGCCTTTGCTTAGATCTTCAATAAATGAACTAATACCGCTTGCTATGGTAACTCATCAAGAGACGGGCCTTGATCTGAGGTATCAGGTGTTGACAGGTGACTTGGGAACAGACAGTAGAGATTACTGGGGCTTTGGAAAACAGATGTGTTTTAGAAGGCTCAGAAGAGCGAAGAGCAGTGGAGACCCTGCAGGAACAGGCAGCTACTGAACAGAAAGGCAGTATGGACAGAGCTGTTTGTTGGAGATTAAGAACAAAAGGGCTGAGAGCAAGAAAGGCTGGCAGTAGTGTGTCAGGCTCTTTCTGGGTTCAAGGAGTAGAGAAACACTGAGGTTACATCAGGTTAAGAGTAGGAGTTTGTTGCAACAATACAGAGAGATACAAGCAGGAACACCTGAGCTGCTGCGCGGCTGTGAAGATAAAACTCTAGCTCCCGGTTAGCGCCCTCTGGGGAGCCTTACCCGTTGTTCCCTACTCCAGTGTTTTCCCCCTCGGGGGTCTCGGTCACTCTTTCTGCTCTTGCTTCTGCTATTCCTCATCACCTTTTTTCAACTCTCCTTCTTGTTGTCCCATGGTTTCTGTTTTCCTCTGCCTTCACTTCCCCTCCATGTGCCTGGTGAAAGACTGTACTTTGTATACTTCCCAGTCAAATAGGCCCTGAGAGAGTCTACATTCTTTACTACTACTCAGTAGAGAGCTTTTCTGCTGGCCAGAGACTATCTGACAGGGCTTTAGTGAGCCTAATAGAAAGGTGACCACTGTGGAGCCAAGAATAGTAGGTCATATGAGGAAGCTCTCAAAAGGGGGCTCTGGGCAGGGCTGAGGCCTTCAAGAAGGGGTGGTGTAATTGTTAGGCACACTGCTTGGCCAGTTACGGATGGAAAAGCAGGATATATATTCATGATAAACAGAGTTAAGGGCTAGAGGGAGAACTGGAAATGTTGCCTAACAAGCCCATGTCTTATGGGAAAAGCTATGAAAGAGAAGGGCTTGATTGAAAAACAGGCTCTAATGGGTATTTTTATGATTGTGGGTGCCCATTATCCATGGCCTTTTCTTTTGGTAATAGCTTTGCACCAGGATATTGTGTGTGTCTATAGGTAGGTGGGTAGCTACCTCTCCTATGGAAGGTAGTCTTGTGGGATTGTCAGCCAAGGTGCCCTGCCCTGTAAGCCAAAAGTCAGCCTGTCTCTGTCTTTCTCAGTTTTCCCTCTTGTGAAGAATGCCAAAAGGACAGGAAACTAAAATAATTGGAAATTACTCCTTCCTTGTGGTAGTGTCCTGGAAAAACTATAGACTAGCTCTTCCTACCCAGATCCCTGGAAATGCCTTTGTCCTGCCCTTGCCAGGTTAGATTTTCAGCTGTTTCTTTGATACTGTGCAATACATTCCTACTTGCCTAGGTCAGCCAGTGCTGTGCTTGTTGCTTGCAGCCAAGAAACTACAGATATAGGAGACCTTTCTAAACTTTTTCTGTGTAGGGATCCAGCAAAAGCAGTCATTGGTGGAAGGCAGTTGCTTAGATGTCTGTGTGTTGTATCCCTAGCAAAAGAGGGACAGGCACAGAATTAAGGCTAGATAAAAATCAGTTAATATCTGGAAATATACCAACTCACTTACTTCAGTTATTAAATAAACTGAATGTAATGGCACAAATGGCAAATAAAATTTAGACAGCTTTTAAGAGAGAAAACACGCCCAATGACCTTATAGCCTTTATGCTCTGGAGTTAATAATAACTACAAAGTGCTTAATATGTAGGTGTAGGGGATAGTTAATTTTCCCCAACTCAACAATTTATCTGGATTTGCCTGATGACATCTGACCTACTTTTCAGCATTCCAGGCAGTAATTACCCAAAGGCCTCCCCAAAGTCTCAGTCCATAAAACCCTCCTTTTAATAAGATTTAACAAGCCTTTAGTGTGCTCCTGTAGCACTTCAAAGTCACACTGGCACCAGGGGAGTGTTTTTAAAACATGCAATGCACAAAGTGCATTCTGGGATGTTTCGGGCCAGAGATGAAACTGCACAGATACAAACATCAGGTACTGTAATCTGGAGGGAATTGTGTTCTGGAAGGTATCCTTGGAATGCGGGGAGGGCAACTGTAGTAGAGGGCTGTGGGCTCCTAAGTTTCCTGAAACAAGTAAATAGAAGCATGCTAGGTGGATCCAGTCTGAATGAGGCAATGGACAATTCTGATGAAGTGCATTGTGGTCCTAGATTACCTAGTTAATTTTTCAGTTGAGTCAGGCTGCCACAGGAATGGCAGGGCAAAGGGTTAGTTACTCACAAATCCCTTTTCCATCTATCCAGAGCTTCCATTTCTATTCCTACTTACAGCGGATATAGGGATGACATAGCTGCTTTAACGTGCTCCATCTGCAAAGTTACAATACCTAGCTGCTCATGAAGTTTGGAGAAAATAGTTTCCAGAGGTCCTATAACTATCAAACAAATAGAGTATGACATGACTGATGACAATACGGTACAACTGACCCTTGAACAACATGGGGGTTAGAGGTGCTGACCTCCCACAAAAATCCACTTACAACTTATGACTCCCCCAAAACTTAACTACTAATAGACTACTGTTGACCAGAATCCTTACTAACATAAACAGTTGATTAACACATATTTTGTGTATGTATTATATACTGTATTGTTACAATAAAGCTAGAGAAAAGAAAATATTAAGAAAATCGTAAAGAGAAAATACATTTACTGCACTGCATTTACTGAAAAAAATCTGCACGTCAGTGGACCCACACAATTCAAATCTTCAAGGGTTGTTCAAAGATCAACTATAGTTGCTTTGTTGTTCTAGAACAACACTGTTCAAGATGGTAGCTGCTAGCCATATGTGGCTATTTAAATTGAAATAAAAAATTCAACTATTTAGTCACTCTAGTCAAATTTCATGAGCTCAGTAGTCAGTTGTGGCTAGTGACTACTGTATTGGACAAGATAGAGTTACAGAGCATTTCCATCATTGCAGAAAGTTCCAGTGGACCGCAGTGTTCTACAATAATTATCACACCCTTGTGTTTTTGTCCAAACTAGTTGGCAATAACAATGTGAGAGATGTCTTTTCCTAAAGATTTTTAAAGTAAATACCAAAGAGACTCCTGTAAAAATGAATTACAATTAATGATCTTAGCAACACGGGAACTTCTTTTATGGGTCATTGTAATAATTACCTGCTATCACCTTCATCTTCCTAGTCTTGATTTACTAACTCAAGGAGAGAGTACAGTGAGTTGAAAAAATGAGAGTAGTGAATTTAGGCAATTGAATCAGCATGGTAAGAATGAAGGCTTTTGTGGAATCATGTGGAAAATTACTTCAATCATCAATTTTTATTTTGGCTCTGAAGATAATTTAGTATTCTTAGAAAATAAACCCTGAGATTTCTTCTTTGCAAGGCAAATGTGACTGCCTTAGTTACCACACATTTTGCAGTTGAAATATGCTAGTCAAGCCTTTTTTATTACTAAAAGATGATTCTAGTCTGGGATATACAAACAATGCCCTCTATGTTCTCCAAAGACATTCTGAGACATCTTTTATTACTAAAAGATGATTCTAGACTGGGATATACAAACAATGCCCTCTATGTTCTCCAAAGACATTCTGAGACATCTGCCACATGATGTATTAGATATGGTTCAATGACCCAATCCTTCTACAGTGGGTTCTCAATATACTTTTCTAGACTTCAATTGACTGAAAAACTATGGTCCCTTAAAAATATTTATTAATTTTTCATTACAAAAGAACATGTTCATTAAATACATTGGAAAATACAGGAAAGTTGAAAACATTTTCAAGTACTTATTTTTTTGTCTTTTTTAGTTGTGCATATATTTTTTAAGGTTGTAATAATACTGGAGTTTGAACCTTCACATTGCAGACTGCATTAATTCCTAGACCTGTTGTGAATCGAGTCTGAAGAGTGGACCCTTTATGAAAGATTTGATGGGGGGAGGAAGTGAAGGAAATTTTGTCATCCTCATCTCTAAGCATTTCTCATAATTAGCTTGTAACCGTTACACCTGTATGGCATTTTGCGATCATCCTTTGACCCGTGAAAAGAAAAAGGGACGTAGCTAATTTACACTGCCAGCGAAGTTCCCATGGGTAAAGTCGCAACCGAAGCAGAAAAGAAAAAAATCTGGACAGCTGGGTGATGTATTTGCTTAATAACAAATTTGCAGAGCATTAACCCAGTATTTATATTTGCTTTAACTGGGGAGGCTTCCTCTCCCCGCCACAGCTCCTCGGTGTCCTCAGAGCCCGGGCCACCCCTTCTCCCCCGTCGGGTGTGACGGGGGGCGGGGCGCGGAGGCTGTGCCCTACCTGGCAGCTGGTGGCAAAGACTGGAACCCGTGTCGGGGGTCCGGGCGGGACCGAGCGGGTAGGGGGCGGAACCCGCGCCGCGCGCCGGTCACGTGCCGCAGAGCCTGGCGTGCACAAAGCGGGCGCGCGCGCTCGTAGGGCTGGCGGCGCGGAGCGGCGGTGCCACCACGCACAGTTGTGTCCGCTTCCCTCGCACCCCGAACCTCGTCCCTGCGTGGGGCTGCGAGTCCTCCGGCGGTAAGAGCCGGAGTCGGGGCGGTCTGTCCGCGCCTGGTAGGGTGCGCGCGTCCATCATGCGCGGCTCCGAGGAAGGTCGGAGCGGTGGCGGGGCGACGCTGGGCTCCGAGCCCGGGCGCTGCATTCCGGCGGCACCTGGCTGCTAGAGCTGTGAGGAAGCTAGTTGTTAAAAGTAGCAAGATGTTGGCATTTGTTACACCAGCACTTGCGGGCTCCGACTTGGTTCATGTGTCACACGCATTCCCTATCAGATCGTCAGCTGCATGCTTTCTCAATACTTTACTGCGCGCCTCATAACTTATTTCCTAATGTGGGGAGGATCGATTCCCCGTGGAAGTCACGAGATGTCCACGTGACCATCCCACAAGACACCGCGTGGTCAGTTCGACAAGCGTGAACCACTGTTAAGAGGGATTGAGAAACTGCTGCAGCTGCACGGTGGAAACAATTCATTTACCCGGTAGCCCTGTTGATAGCCGGGAGGCGTCAAAAAGAGTTATCCTGGTTTAGTTAATATTGTAAGTCGTCGAAGGCGTTCCTT
Organism: Manis javanica; assembly: GCF_040802235.1. Taxonomy (NCBI): domain Eukaryota; kingdom Metazoa; phylum Chordata; class Mammalia; order Pholidota; family Manidae; genus Manis; species Manis javanica. The sequence continues at coordinate 61,124,293 of NC_133164.1, read as the reverse complement.
TCCCTACCCCTTATTGTGAAGTTGAACTGTTGGCACTGTAATAATTAAACGAGTCGGCTCGAGTACTGCAAATTTAGCTATTAGGCTTTTGTGGATAGTGGATAGCATAATAAAATCAGCTTTAAAATCAGTGATGTGTTTTCCCTGCAAATTTCTGCCCTAGCATTGTATTTGATAGATTGTGGATATAGAGTTCAGAATATCCTAACCCTTTCATTCAGTATTTGGAAAATACTTTTTGTTTCGAGGGCTAGCAATGTTTGTGTTCTAACCCTGATAATGAATTTTTTGCAGACAGTGTGGTAGCTATAATTCCTGAAATTTTTAAGATCTCCGTACTCATTACAGAAGAGTTAGAAAATCCACCTTCATCCCTAGTTCTGAACTAGAAGCTGTACCAACAATCAGTGAGGGGTGGGGAGGGAGAAAACTGTCAGTAACTTTTTTTAAATCATTTTTTTCTGTTCTCTCAGGCAGATCTACTCTGCCAAAGCTTCCAACAAATGGTATTCAAAAAAGGAGATAACTGCTTGCTTCAAGTTGAGTAGCGTATCTGAAGCAGTTGTATCTCAGGGTAGGCTTTTGCCAGAGCCTTTTTACCAGATGACGCTTGGTAAATATCTCACTGTTTGAAATTTCTGGTGATTAACTAATCCATGTCTCCAGAGGCTTTTGCTCTTGCAAGTATTATTTGAGCAATATTTACACCTATAATTCTGAGCATCTAGATGTTATTTCTATAAAACATTGCTCCCTCACTCTTCCCCTGCAACGAAGGGACATGATACTTGTTTAGAAGGGACAAGTAGGTAGAAGAATACAGTCAATCACTTTTGAATGATAACATGGTGCAGTATTCATTGAATTTTTTCTTATTCCTTTCTTTTATTTAGAGATACAGCTACATATATATTTTTTTCGGTATCATTAATCTACAATTACATGAGGAACATTATGTTTACTAGGCTCCCCCCTTCACCAAGTCCCCACAAACCCCATTACAGTAACTGTCCATCCGCGTAGTAAGATGCTGTAGAGTCACTACTTGTCTTCTCTGTGTTGCACAGCCCTCCCCATGCCTCCCCCACACATTATGCATGCTAATAGTAATGCCTCTTTTCTTCTTCCATCCCCTTATCCCTCCCTTCCCACCCATCCTCCCCAGTCCCTTTCCCTTTGGTAACTGTTAGTTCATTCTTGGGTTCTATGATTCTGCTCCTGTTTTGTTCCTTCAGTTATTCCTTTGTTCTTCTATTCCACATTTGAGTGAAATCATTTGGTACTTGTCTTTCTCCACCTGGCTTATTTCACTGAGCATAATACCCTCTAGCTCCATCCATGTTGCAAATAGTAGGATTTGTTTTCTTCTTATGGCTGAATAATATTCCATTGTGTATATGTACCACATCTTCTTTATCCATTCATCTACTGATGGACAATTAGGTTGCTTCCATTTCTTGGCTATTGTAAATAGTGCTGTGATAAACATAGGGGTGCATCTGTCTTTTTCACATTGGGCTGCAGCATTCTTAGGGTAAATTCCTAGAAGTGGAATTCCTGGGTAAAATGGTATTTCTATTTTGAGCTTTTAGAGGAACCTCCATACTGCTTTCCATAATGGTTGAACTAATTTACATTGCCAACAGCAGTATAGGAGGGTCTCCCTTTCTCCACAACCTTGCCAACATTTGTTGTTGGTTGACTTTTGGATGGTGGCCATCCTTAATGTTGTGAGGTGATATCTCATTGTGATTTTAATTTGCATTTCTCTGATGACAAGCAATGTGGAGCATCTTTTCATGTGTCTGTTGGCCATCTGAATTTCTTCTTTGGAGAAGTATCTGTTCAGCCCCTCTGCCCATTTTTTAATTGGATTGTTTGCTTTTTCTTTGTTGAGGTGCGTGAGCTCTTTATTTATTTTGGATGTGAACCCTTTATCGGATCTGCCATTTATGAACATATTCTCCCATACTGTAGGATACCTTTTTGTTCTATTGGTGGTGTCCTGTGCTATACAGAAGCTTTTCAGCTTGATATAGTCCCACTTGTTCCTTTTTGCTTTTGTTTCCCTTGCCTAGGAAGATATGTTCATGAACAAGTCACTCATGTTTATGTCCAAGAGATTTTGCCTATGTTTTTTTCCACAAGTTGTGTGGTTTCATGACTTACATTCAGGTCTTTGATCCATTTTGAATTTACTTTTGTGTATGGGGTTAGACAATAATCCAGTTTCATTCTCTTACATGTAGCTGTCCAGTTTTGCCAACACCAGCTGTTAAAGAGGCTGTTATTTCCCCATTGTATGTCCATGGCTCCTTTATCAGATACTAATTGACCGTATATGTTTGGGTTAATGTCTGGAGACTCTATTCTGTCCCACTGGTCTGTGACTCTGTTCTTGTGCCAGTACCAAATTGTCTTGATTACTGTGGCTTCGTAGTAGAGCTTGAAGTTGGGGAGAGAGATCCCCCCACTTTATTCTTCCTTCTCAGGATTGCTTTGGCTATTAAGGATCTTTGGTGGTTCCATATGAATTTTTAAACTATTTGTTCTAGTTCGTTGAAGAATGCTGTTGGTAATTTGATAGGGATTGCTTTAAATCTGTAGATTGCTTTGGGCAGGATGGCCATTTTGACAATATTAATTCTTTCTAGCCAAGAGCATGGGATGAGTTTCCATTTGTTAGTGTCCTCCTTAATTTCTCTTAAAAATGTCCTATAGTTTTCAGGGTATATGTCTTTCACTTCCTTGATTAGGTTTATTCCTAGGTATTTTATTTTTTTTGATGCAATTGTGAATGGAATTGTTTTCCTGGTTTCTTGTTCTATTAGTTCATTGTTAGTGTATAGGAATGCCTCAGATTTCTGTGTATTAATTTTGTATCCTGTAACTTTGCTGTATTCTGACATCAGTTGTAGTAGTTTTGGAGTGGAGTCTTTAGGATTTTTTATGTACAATATCATGTCATCTGCAAATAGTCACGGTTTGACTTCTTTATGAATCTGGATTCCTCATATTTCTTTGTTTTGTCTAATTGCTGTGGCTAGGACCTCCAGTACTATGTTGAATAACAGTGGGGAGAGTGGGCATCCCTGTCTTGTTCCTGATCTCAGAGGAAAAGCTTTCAGCTTCTCACTGTTCAGTGTGATGTTGGCCATGGGTTTATCATATATGGCCTTTAGTATGTTGAGGTACTTGCCCTCTATACCCATTTTGTTGAGAGATTTTATCATGAATGGATGTTGAATTTTGTCGAATGCTTTTTCTGTGTCTATGGAGATGATCATGTGGTTTTTGTCCTTCTTTTTGTTTATGTGGTGGGTGATGTTGATGGATTTTCAAATGTTGTGCCATCCTTGCATCCGTGAGATGAATCCCAGTTTGTCATGATGTATGATCCTGTTGATGTATTTTTTAATTTGGTTTGCTAATATTTTGTTGAGTATTTTTGCATCAATGTTCATCAAGGATATTGGTCTGTAATTTTCTTTTTTGGTGGGGTCTTTGCCTAGTTTGGGTAGGAGGGTGATGTTGGCTTCATAGAATGAGTTTGGGAGTATTCCTTCCTCTTCTATTTTTGGAAAACTTTAAGGAGAATGGGTATTATGTCTTCTCTGTATGTCTGATAAAATTCCGTGGTAAATCCATCTGGCCGGGGGATTTGCTCTTGGGTAGTTTTTAAATTACTGATTCAATTTCATTGCTAGTAATTGGTCTGTTTAGGTTTTCTGTTTCTTCCTTGGTCAGTCTTGGAAGGTTGTATTTTTCTAAGAAGTTGTCCATTTCTTCTGGGTTTTCCAGCTTGTGAGCATATAGGTTTTCATAGTATTCTCTAATAATTCTTTGTATTTCTGTGGGGTCCATCGTGATTTTTCCTTTCTTGTTTCTGATTCTGTTGATGTGTGTTGATTCTCTTTTTCTCTTAATAAGTCTGGCTAGAGGCTTATCTGTTTTGTTAATTTTCTCAAAGAACTAGCTCTTGGTTTCATTGATTTTTTCTATTGTTTTATTCTTCTCAATTTTATTTATTTCTTCTCTGATCTTTATTATGTCCCTCCTTCTGCTGACTTTAGGCCTCATTTGTTCTTCTTTTTCCAATTTCAATAATTGTGACTTTACACTATTCATTTGGGATTGTTCTTCCTTCTTTAAATAGGCCTGGATTGCTATGTACTTTCCTCTTAAGACTGCTTTCACAGCGTCCCACAGAAGTTGGGGCTTTGTGCTGTTGTTATCATTTGTTTCCATATATTGCTTGATCTTTATTTTAATTTGGTCATTGATCCATTGATGATTTAGGAGCATGTTGTTAAGACTCCATGTGTTTGTGAGCCTTTTTGCTTTCTTTGTACAGTTTATTTCCAGTTTTATACCTTTGTGGTCTGAGAAGTTGAAGTTGGTTGGTAGAATTTCAATCTTTGAATTTACTGAGGCTCTTTTTGTGGCCTAGTATGTGGTCTATTCTGGAGAATGTTCCATGTGCACTTGAGAAGAATGTTTATCCTGTTGCTTTTGGGTGTAGAATTCTATAAATGTCTCTTAGGTCCATCTGTTCTAGTGTGTTGCTCAGTGCCTCTGTGTCCTTACTTATTTTCTGTCTGGTGGATCTATCCTTTGGAGTGAGTGGTGTGTTGAAGTCTTCTAAAATGAATGCATTGCATTCTATTTCCTCCTTAATTCTGTTAGTATTTGTTTCACATATGTTGGTGCTCCTGTATTGAGTACACATATAATTATAATGGTTATATCCTCTTGTTGGACTGACCCCTTTATCATCATGTAATGTCCTTCTTTATCTTTTGTTACTTTCTTTGTTTTGAAGTCTATTTTGTCTTATACTAGTACTGCAACACATGCGTTTTTCTCCTTGTTGTTTCCATGAAATATCTTTTTCCATCCCTTGGCTTTTAGTCTGTGTATGTCTTTGGGTTTGAGGTGAGTCTCTTGTAAGCAGCATAATGGATGGGTCTTGCTTTTTTATCCATTCTATTACTCTGTGTCTTTTCATTGGTTCATTCAGTCCATTTACATTAGGGTGATTATTGAAAGATATGTACTTATTGCCATTGCAGGCTTTAGATTCGTGGTTACCAAAGGTTCAAGGGTACCTTCTTAACTATCTTACTGTCTAACTTAACTCGCCCATTGAAGTATTATAAACACAGTCTGATGATTCTCTTTATTTCTCTCCCTTCTTATTCCTCCTCGTCCATTCTTTATATGTTAGGTGTTTTATTTTGTGCTCTTTTGTGTTTCCTTTGACTGCTTTTGTGAGTTGATTTTATTTTTTGCCTTTAGTTAGTATTTGGTTGGGCTGCTTTCTTTGCTGTGATTTTATTTTCTCTGTTGACATCTATTTAGCCTTAGGAGCGCTTCCATCTAGAGCAGTCCCTGTAAAATATCCTGTAGAAGTGGTTTGTGGGATGCAAATTCCCTCAACTTTTGCTTGTCTTGGAATTGTTCAATCCCTCCTTCATATTTTAATGATAATTGTGCTGGATACAGTATTCTTGGTTCAAGGCCCTTCTGTTTCATTGCATTAAATATATCATGCCATTCTCTTCTGGCCTGTAAGATTTCTGTTGAGAAGTCTGATGATAGCCTGATGGGTTTTCCTTTGTAGGTGACCTTTTCTCTCTCTCTGGCTGCCTTTAAAACTCTGTCCTTGTCCTTGATCTTTGCCATTTTAATTATTATGTGTCTTGGTGTTGTCCTCCTTGGGTCCCTTCTATTGGGAGTTCTTTGTGCTTCCGTGGTCTGAGGAACTATTTCCTCCCCCAATTTGGGGAAGTTTTTAGCAATTATTTCTTCAAAGACACTTTCTATCCCATTTTCTCTCTCTTCTTCTTCTGGTATCCCTATAATGCGGATATTGTTCCATTTGGATTGGTCACACCATTCTCTTAATATTCTTTCATTCCTGGAGATCCTTTTATCTCTCTGTGCGTCAGCTTCTCTGCATTCCTCTTCTCTGATTTCTATTCCATAAACAGCCTCTTGCACCACATCCATTCTGCTTTTAAGTCCTTCCAGAGATTGTTTTATTTCTGTATTCTCCCTCCCAACTTTATCTGTTAGCTCTTACATTTTACTCTGCTGCTCCATCAGCATGGTTATAACCTTTATATTGAATTCTTTTTCAGGAAGATTGGTTAAATCTATCTCCCCAGGTTCCCTCTCACGGGATGTCTGGGTTATTCTCGTCTGTATCAAATTCTTCTGCCTTTTCATGGTGATAGATGTAGTCTTAGGCAGTTGGTGTGTGTGTCAGCTGGGAGAACAAAGTCCTTTCCCGCTTGCCTGTCACGTTCCTTTCCTGTGAGAATGGCTACCCCTAGCGGCTTGTTCTGGGCAGCTGCATGCCAATGGGGCCTCTGAGTCTGGCCCAGGCAGCTGCAGAGGAGTCTCTGCGCAGCTGCTGTGGGCGTGGCCAGTCTCAGGCTGCTGCTCCACTATGGCGGGGCTGCGCCAGATGGGGAACAGGCAGAAGGCTGTTTATCACCATGAGGGGCCTCAGAGCTGTGCTGCTGCCCAGGGGGTTAGAGCGCCCAGAGTTCCCTGGGATTCCCATCTGCTGGGCTGAGTGCGCTGGGACGCTTCCATCCAGCTATGAGGCTCCTGTCCCTTTAAGACTTCCAAAAAGCACTCACTTTTCTTTTGTCCCAGGGTCGGTGGCTTTGGGGACCCACTCACGGATTTTACTGTTCCGTTTCCCTAACATCCAGCACACCACGCACTGTGTGTCTGCACTCCTGGTGCGGATTACCAGGGCTGGGTATTAGCAGTACTGGGCTCCCACCGCCTCCCCGCTCCGACTCCTCTCCTTCCACCGGGGAGCTGGGATTGGGGGTGCACTCGGGTCCCGATGGGCTGTGGCTTGTATCTTACCCCATTTATGAGGTGCTGGGTTCTCTCAGGTATAGATGTAGCCTGGCTGTTGTATTGCATCTTCTGGTCTCTCTTTTAGGAATAGTTTTATTAGTTGTATTTTCAAAAATATATATGGTTTTGGGAGGAGATTTCCGCTGCTCTACTCATGCCACCATCTTGGCTCCCAACAAATTCTCCCTTTTAATTTAATGTTTAGTCTGCTCACATTTAATTTAATAATAACTTTGAATTTACATCTTTACTTTTCATTTTCTATATCATAGTCTCAGGCTTTTTGTTCCTTGTTCCACCTTTGCTGCCACCTCTTGTGTTAACAGGATTCTTCAGTGTACCATTGCAATTCCCCTGGTTATTAAACTCCTACAACATCTTAGGAGAGCAGCTTTGCACTCTATCTGCTACATTCTGCATACGGGCCAACAGAAAGTCAGTTTCTGTTACCTGCTTTTTTCTAACTATGAATCATACTTCCCTGGTTTGTTTTTCCTGTTTCACAAATTTTTATTGAAAACAAGACATTCTCTATAATACAGTTCAGCAACTCTGAACTCTGACTTTTCTCCCTAGAGCTTGTTGTTCTATTTTTCTGGCCTTTATCTGTGAAATCTGGAATGTGCCTGGCCTGCTGATATCTCCGCTTTGTTTTTTAGAGACGTTTTAATGTTTTAGCATGGTTTCTGTTATGGACTGAATGTTTGTGTCCCCCTAAATTGATAGCCCTTATGACCAATGTGATGATGTTAGGAGATGGGGTCTTTGGGAGGTTATTAGGTCACGGTGGTAGAGCGCTCTTGAATGGGATTCGTTTCCTTGTAGAAGAGGACCCGAGAGAGCTCTTGGCCCTTCTGCTGTGTGGAGACACAGTGCAAAGACAGTCTTCTGTGAACCAGGAAGCAGGCTCTCAGCAGACACTGAATCTGCTTGTGCCTTGACCCCATATTTCCGAGCCTCCAGAACTGTGAGAAATGTTGTTTAAGCCCACCAGTGTGTGGTGGTTTTGTTATAATACTGCAGATGTTTCTTAGAGTTTGCTCCACATCTACATAGATAGATGGTCAGCTGGCATCTGGGAGGAGGTTGTGCTTGAGTATTCTATCCCATAAGGCTTCTCCCCTCTGCTTGTGGAGGTTGGGGAGTGCTGTAAGAATATGGGCACTTCTCACATCTGCCTCTGCTTTTACTTTCTGCAGGGCCCTCTCGTTTCTCCTGCATAGTTAGCCAGGAATGTGTGGGCAGCTTATCATCCTTCTCTGGTTCTCATTTCCAGGCTGTTTTGCCATTTGCCCTATGAGAGGGGCATAATAATGGCCATCCAGAGAGGTCCTCCTTCTAATCCCTCGGACCTGAACATGTGTTAGGTTACATGGCCAGGAGAAATTAAAGTTGCAGATGGAATTGAGATTGCTTAACAGTTGACCTTAAGATAGGAAAGTTATTCTGGCTTATTTGGGTGGGCCCCACATGATCACAAAGGTCCTTAACAGTATAAGGGGGAGGCAGAAAAAGAGTGAAAGGGAGATGTGCCTGTGAGAGAATGGTCAGAGAAATGTAATGTTTCTGGCTTGAAAATGGAGGAAAGGGGTGACCTCTAGAAACTGGAGAAGCAAGGAGTGAATTCTCCTCTGGAGCTTCTGAAAGGAGCACAGCCCTGCTGATACCATTTTGGTGAATCCATCTGGGCTGCTGAAATACGGAACTATAAGGTCATTGTTGTTTTAAGCTACCAAGTTTGTAGTGATGTGTTGCAGCAGCACCAGAGCGTTAAAACATCTAAGGGGAAAAGCAACCTCATGCTACCAGACTTGTAGGTTTTCCCACTCGTTTCCTCCTGGATTTTCTACTTTTACTGACAATAATTCTTGGCCTTTTCCTGCAAATCAAGTTAATTTCTCAGAGGGCAAAGCTGCTGATTTTCACTGCCACTCCTGGCCCATCAAACTTGGGGGTGGAGCAGGGTGGGAGGGGTGTGGTGGGGAATAGTCTGTGGCCAGCAGCTAGGACCCCTGATGTTCTCACCTGAAGTTGTAGTTCTGGTTGAGTATGCTTCTTAATTTGTTGTTTGTCATTAGTGGATATCCAGTCCCAGGAAATGATTAGTTTTGTAATTTTGTCCAACTTTATCCTCATTTTTCAGGATGATTCTCTTATCTCTGTATGCCACCATAGCCAAAAGTTGTTTCACCCCTTTTCCCTGATAATTTTTTTTGATCATTTGAATGATCTTATAAATTAACTATGACAAAGGATATATTTCTTGTTTGATTATTAACCATAGTCTAATATCCCCAAGAGTTATTACATAATCCCATAATTGGAAGATTTATGTGCATTTACAAGTTAAAGAATGAATTTATTGTATTTCACACTTTTCATTCTAATGACTAGATTTAATTAATTTTTACATATATTATCATGAATCTACTCTGTATGTGCTATAAGCATGTTTGAATAAGTACATTTTATACCATTCCAGTCTGTTTGCTCATATGGTGATAACTTGTGAACCAGATACAGAGTCTTCACTAAAGCTGAGAAAAGAGTACCTTTTATAGTCAGGCAGCAAAAAGCAGAGGTGGTGGGTTATTTGCTATGCTTAACTCTGGGGTTTCAAAAATGAGTTGCACATAATTGAATCTGCTTGACCCCTACATGTCCTACTCAACACTGTTCACCTTCACAGCCCTGCACCTTCTCATTCTCTGAGTACCTAAAGTATTTTGCCATCTATTTCCACATGGCCCAAGTCCACCATTCTTGAAAGTACAGCTCAAGTGCTGTCTCCATAAATTCTTGCCTGAGTTCCTGCAACTGGAAGGAAGCTATGCTTTTCCAGTTCTGCCAAGCACACTACAGCACTTCAATTCATTTCAGTCAAAAACTAGATTGCATTAATCTTGCTCTCAAGGAATTAGCGTATTTCATTCTTTGTATTCTCCAGGAGCCCAGGTCTTATTGCTCATCTGAGTAGTTACATATCAGATCACTTCAGTTATCTGTACTTTGTTCTTCACACATTTGGCCATTTCTGCTGTTTTCTTGAACTTGGAACATGAGAGTGTGCTAAATTGGGCCTTAGTTTGATTTGAACATTAGCATACAATCTCTTATATTAGAAAATAAAACTTAGTTGAAGGCAAAATGATTGCATCACATAGGAAACATTCAAAATTCATGTGCTCAATATTTAGGCATGATTGAATTTGCAAAAAGCTTCATTTCTAATTGTGCTCATGAAGGGAATCAAATTACCTTGTTCCAAAGTGATCTTTTACCATGAAGATAATTTAAAATATATTAGTGAGGTTCTGTGATTTAATAAATAGAGTGATGAGTTGAAAAGGGATTTGGCTTATTATAAAGCACTTTAAATTCTTGTCCTTTGGAATATATAAAATAACAGTTCCCAAAGTTTTGTGAGGGGCCTTTCTTGGTACATTAGCGACCTCTAGTGTTCCTTAATAAAAGTCAGTATACCAGAATTTTAAGATATATTTAACATTTGTTCTTTATTTTTCAAATGCGATTAGAATTGTGAAGTTTCGCATCTTAATCAGTTGAAAATAGGGATACAGTCAATATGGTAAATAATTGGATTATGGTACTGACCTTTCTTATTAACTTGCTGTTTTCGAGCAAAGCTGATAATGCGTGAAAACAAATGCTTTCTGTGGTCTGTATCTCAGGAACTCTCTCTCTCACTTGGCATTTAGAAGATAAATATAATATAACCCTGAGGTTTATGTATGCTGATCTGTCTTGTTCCCTGTGATACCATTTCCCACGTTTATGCAGTGAATGTCCACTATGTGTCAGGTACGGTCCAGAGGACTTGACCTGTATTGTTCCATTGAGTGGAAAATGCCAGCCTCGAAGCACAGGTATAAACGTTGCTATTTCTTGCATGTTAGGCACTGCAGGAAGTAGACTGATCTGGGAATTAGCGTGCAACAGGTGTGTTGCTGTGTTAGGGTCACACCTATGGAAGGAGAAGTAAGTGGGAGCTGGCAGAGGCTGAAGTCAAGCTATGATGCACTCTTAAGGGGCACCCCCGCTGCCCATGGGGAGCTCTACAGTAGAGATAACCCTTCCAAGCTGTCCTAACCTGGGGTGAGAGTGCTTGATCCCAGGGGACAGTCAGTGGGTGGTGGCAGACCACTCTTGGGACAGGATGGGACCTTGCATGAGTGGCTTCCTTCTGCTGAGACAATCCCTGAAGTGGGGAACAGCTAAAGGCTGCTTCCCAGGGATTCCCAGCATGCGGGGTAATAAGCCCTTTATTCTTCAGAGGGGGTCTGGGCAGTGCATCACAGCTTTGACCACAGCCCACCCTTTATTCCGCTCAGATTTACTTGGTGCCTTTCTGGGAGCAGTCCCTTCAGGGGTCAGCATGCCCCTCTCCTGGGGGAAACAGAAGAGGAAGGTGCGTGGAACACCTTTACTGCCATTTAGTTCTTTGATGGATTCAAGAAGTTATAGTTTTATAGATCATCTAGTTTCTTTCTCTTGTTGCTGGAGTAGGAGTGATGCCCTTTCCAGCTTTCTGAATACCAGGTGGAATCTGTGAGTCCCAGTTAACTTGTGACTTAACGCTTTTCTTGTGCTTACTTCAGAGGCATTGCTAGTTCTTAAGTGTTTCATTAACTTGATCATGTGTCTCTGCCTTACACATGTTAGGCAATATTTAGTATGTCTTAATAATCTTTAAGGCTACATGAGTTGTCTGTTTAAAAAAAAACCCTGTGTGTACATATCTGTGCATATGTATTTCATTTTAGATGTCAGGCAATATTATGAGACTAATAAACTGGCCTTTGTCTCACACCTGCTTATTCTGCTTCACATTTTCCGAGAGGTGCCACTTTACTATTTCTCAGCTGTTATTTCTGTTTTCTTTGTGAATCTAAATACACTTATGTCACTGATTCTTTTTTTTTTTTTTTTAAGATTTTCTGCTGGCTTATTACCTCTGGATGAGTGTTTGATTCTCCGTGTTTCTCCCTGTCTTAAACCCTGCCAGAACTACTTTGCCTTTCCTGTTGCTCTTCTTTCACAACTGGATTTTGGTTCAATAAACACTGAGTTTTCATTATCACAGCTTTGCTAGCTTGAGCCACATAGGTTGTATGCTTGTTTTCTCGTACTGTCCTCCTACAGTCATATGCTTTGTGTAATGATTGCTTCTTGGAGATAGCTCTCCTGATGCCCTGTGTCCTCTTGTTCTAACCTGGACTAGTTTCCCTCTAGAACTTGACACATGGATGTCAGTCTGGAGCTTTACTTATCAGTCACTCTGGGAATTCTCTTCACTTTCTTATATTGGGTTTCCTCCTTCTTGATTTTTCTATCATTTGGTGGAATAACAGCCTTAAGGAGCTTTTTGAGAAAGCTTGCATGGAAAGTCAATTTTTTGAGAATTCATATGTCTGAAAATGCTCCTTACTTTTGTATTTGAGTGAGAGTTTGTTTTTGTATAGATTTCTAGGTTGGAAATCACTTTCCCTCGATTTTGAAGGCACTGTGTCACTGTTTTCTAGATTCCAGTGTTGAGATTCCAGTCTAGTTGTTTTTAATCACCGGAAGGTTATCAGTTAGAATGACAGATAATATAATAATTTGCAGCAAGATAGTTTATTTCTCTTGCATGTAAAAGTCTTGATAGGTAGGTAGGTATATTCGTGGCAAATATGCAAACATTCTTCTAGCTCATTCTACTAGATGAGTTGTGACCTTATCATGAGGGCATCCCAATTCTAGGAAGCAGGGTGGAGGAAGTGAAGAAGGTACAAAGAATATGTACAAACTGCCTCTTCCGAAAGATTCCTGAAGTTTCTTTTGACACTTAGTCCCATTGGCTGAGATAGTCATGTGGTCACACTAGCTAAAGGGCAGCTGAGAGCAGTAGTCTTTATTCTAGGCAGCCATATGCCCAGCTGAAAATGCTATCAGGTGAGATGGGATCCTCCCTTTGCTCTTGATTCCTAGAATCTCGTTTTTCTTCAGACTTTTTAGTCTATGTGTTTTTTCTTTCTGCTGTAACAAATTACCATACGTTAGTGGCTTAAACACTACCCATTTATTATTTTAGTTCAGAAGGTTAGAATTCCAGGTAAGGCCTAGCTGGATTCTCTGCTCAGGGTCTCATAAGACTGAAGTGAAGGTGTCACCTAGGCTGTGTTCTCATCCATGGCTTGGGGTCATCTTGAAAGCAGATTCAGCTTGTTGGCAGAATTCATTGCAGTTGTAGGACCAAAGTCCCCATTTTTTTGCTGCCTGTCAGCCAGGATCGCTCGCCGCTCTTAGATGCTCCCCTTCAGGTCTTAGCTGAACCGTCTCCTCCAAAGGCTCTCTCATACTTGCAGTCGCTTTGGCAGGAAGAGCCCAGTCCCTTTTGAGGACTCACTTTATTGGGTCCTGTACACCCAGGAAAATGTCCCTTTCTTGAAGTCTGTTGTATCATGTTACCTAATCTTAGGAGTAAAATCCATCATTTTCCCGGGTTGGGGTTATGCATATATGAGCCACAGAGGCACAGCCCTTGGGGGTTGTCTTAGAATCCTGTCTACTGCAATCTGGAAACTCAAGTTCTCTGGTTTGGGGATATTTTCTTCTGTTTCTGTATTTACTCAGTTTTACAGAAGTAAACTGTTGGTCAGATAAAAGGATTTCATGTTTGATCCTCCAATTATTTTTTATCTTTTTTCATTTATTATTCCCTCTCAGGTATCTTTTTTTCCCTAATTTTTTAAGAGGCATCTTCACATTTGCCTTCTAATCTTTCTATTGAATATTTTATTCTGCTATTAATTATTAAAAGTCCTTTATTTTCCCCTGCATGTTCCTTTTTGTAACCTTCATTTCTTATTTAATGGAGAAATCCCATTTTTGAGGATGTAATAGTTCTTTTTAATGTTTTCTTTATTTCTGTGTCTCAAGTTTTTCTTTGTCTTGATCTTTGTTCTTTGAACTCATCAGATCTCAGGTGGTAATCGGCTATTGATTCATATTCAAGAGTGACACTTTTCAGAGATTATAGAAATTTTGTGAGTATGAGTAGAACTTGTTGACTGGCTGGCTTCATTGTGAGGTGAACTTTTTTGAATTTGTGTAGTACTCTGGTGTATTTTTACACCTCTTTTATGATGTTTTCACATATACTAGTGTGCATAACATGCTTATTAACCTTGGTACCTCCGAGTTCCCATCTTTAAAAAGGGGTATCTTAGAAGGGGAGCATCTAAGAGCTGTGAGCGATCCTGGCTGACAGGCAGCAAAAAAATGGGGACTTTGGTCCTACAACTGCAATGAATTCTGCCAACAAGCTGAATCTGCTTTCAAGATGACCCCAAGCCATGGATGAGAACACAGCCTAGGTGACACCTTCACTTCAGTCTTATGAGACCCTGAGCAGAGAATCCAGCTAGGCCTCTGGGCTTTTGTCAAAATTTGAATGACTTAATAAAAGTAAAACTTTTAGAACAGAGTCTGGCACATAGTAAATGTTAACTAAATATTGGGTAGTATTATGTATTATTTCATTTATTTAGAAATCATTGTGTTTTTAAGGATCAAACCTACCCTTAAATTTGCTCTTACTTTGGATTTTCTTAGGAAAGAAATTATGCATCATTTTCAGATGCACATCTATTTTTCAATAAAAATATGGATTTTGGCTGTATTTTCCAAGTTTGGGGAACTGCATTTTTATATACATGGATATTGAATAATTGAAGCTTATCCTTTAAAGTCACACAGTGTTTAACAAGCATAACCATTTAAAAAGATTTAGATATAATCAATATATATTAGTTTCAGATGTACAACATGATTCAATATTTGTATATATTATGAAATCACTGCAATAAGTCTAGTTAACATCTGTCACCATATACAGTTTTAAAAATTTTTTTCTTTGGTGAAAACTTTTAAGTCTATTCTCTTAGTAACTTTCAAATATACAGCGCAATATTAACTATACTCACCACGCTGTACATTATCTCCTTGTAACTTTATTTTATAACTGGAAGTTTGTACCTTTTGACTTCCTTTACCCGTTTCACCCATCCTCCACCCCTTGCTTCTGCCAATCTGTTCTCTGAATCTCTGAGCTTGCTTGTTGGTTTGATTTTTACATACTCTATATAAGATTGTAAGGTATTCTTCTGTCTTTCATTTAGTATAATGCCCTTAAAGTCTATCTGTGTCATTGCAAAGGGCAAGATTTCTTTCTTTTTTTATGACTGAATAATATTCCATTGTATACATGGACCACAATTTCTTTATCCATTCATCCATTGATGGACACCTAGGTTGTTTCTATATGTTGGCTATTGTAAATAATGCTGCAGTGAATAAGGGGGTGCATATACCTTTTTTGAGTTAGTGTTTTCATTTTCTGCAGATAAATACCCAGAAGAGGAATTTCTGGATAATATGGTAATTTTATTCTTAGTTTTTTGAGGAACCTCCATTATTTTTCCCATACTGGCTGCACCAGTTTACATTCGCACCAGCTGTCTACAAGGGTTCCTTTTCTCCACATTTTTGCCAATGCTTATTCTTCTTGTCTTTTTGATAATAGCCATTCTGACAGGCATGACATGATGTCTGTATTTGCATTTCCCTGATGATTAGTGATGTTGAACATCTTCTCATGTGCCTGGCCACCTGTATGTCTTCTTTGGAAAAAGAAGTTTTCCAAATATTTAGGTCTTCTGCCCATTTTTTTAAATTGGGCTATTTTGTTTGTTTGTTTTGCTCTTGAGCTCCATGAGTTCTTTATTCTGGATATTAACTGCTTACCAGATATGATTTGCAAATATCTTTTTCCATTCTGTAGGTTGTCTTTACATTTTGTTGATGGGTTCCTTTGCTATGCAGAAGCTATGTAGTTTGATGTCGTCCCCCTTATTTATTTTTGTTTTTGTTGCCTTTACATTTGCATTTGGTTTCAGATCCAAAAAAATCATTACCAAGACCCATGTTAAGGAGTTTACTGCCCAGATTTTCTTCAAGAAGTTTTATGGTTTCAGGTCGTTAATCCATTTTGTTGTGTGGTGTAAGATCTTGGTTCAGTTTCTCCCATGTAGCTGTCCAGTTTTTCCAACACTATCTGTTGAACAGATTATCTTTTTCCCCATTGTATATTCTTGGCTCCTTTTTCATAAATGGCTGTATATGTGTGGCATTTTTGATAGCTATTTTTAAAATGTTTTAACACATTTCCCTGCCTGCTCTAGTACAGTATATCAATTTAGAAAAACCCCCAAAAAGTATTCTGATACTTTCCTCAGACTTCTATTAAAGTTACAGCTCATTTTTTAAGTAATCTTGAATTTCCCCTAAGAGGTCAGTATGCATAATTTGTAGAAAGTGTTTCTCTTTTCCAACTGATGAATTCTGAAGCATGCATTAAGAGATTTCTTTACAAGAAGTAAAATTTTTCTTGTGGAATTTCTGTTACAAGTAGATAATTATATATAAAAATTATCTTTAAAAATCAACATAGGAATGGTCATAGCATTATTCATAATAGCCAAAAAGTAGATGCAACCCAAATGTTCATAAACTAATGAGTGGTTAAACAAAATATGATGTCACACAACAGTATTACTGAGCACTACAAAGGCATGAAGTACTGACACATGTTAAAGCATAAATGAACCTTGAAAATGTGCTAAGTGAAAGAATCCATATGCAGAAAGCCATATATTAGGTGAATCCATTTATGGAAATGTTAAGAATAGCCAAATCCACAGAGACAGAAAATAGATTAGTGGCTTCCAGGGATGTAGGGGAAAGGGAATTGGGGAATGATTATTAATGGGTACAGATTTCTTTTAGAGTGAGGAGAATGTTCTAAAATTAGACAGTGGTTGTTATACAACTCTATGAATATATTAGAAGCCACAGAATTATACTAAATGGTGAAATTTATGGTACATAAATTATGTCTTAAAGCTGTTACTGAGAAGTCTGGATATGGGGATTTTTGTGATCCATCTAAGATGAATTGTGTGATGATGACAGCAAAATAATGGTGCAGTAAGGAAATGGCTGACAATTTACTGACAGAGAGTGGAGTTGGAGTGTTTTGGAAGCATAATTCATGGATTGTGTTAACTCCGCTCTTTGCTCTGACCTTTGTTGTGCACTACTGGTCCTATCATACTATGTGGCACCCATTTTTTTAAAAGGAAAAATATCATGCTCCAAGTTAATACTTTACTCCCCTCACTTTTTGGTACTTATTTGACACATTGGTCAAAATGCTGTCTTGGTCAGGAATATTTTAAGCAGTGAATATTTAGGAATAAATATTAAAAAATAAAGAGCTGCTGTTCTGAGTACTGGGGATATAGTAATAAACAGAACAGACCAAGTCCCTTCCTTCCTAGAGGGGAACAGACAATAGGCACAGGAAGTTGCAAGTGCTCTGAAAATAAATAAAACTGGGCAGAAGGAGAATTAGGGGACGGCAAGTGCTACTGGAGCTAGAGTGGGCAAGTAAACCTCTCTGAGCAAGATGCATGTTGTAGCTCTGAGTTTTAAAAAATATTAAATTGTGTCCACACTGCCTTTTTCTACTTCCTTAGCTCCTGATTATTTTGACCCTTTGAAGTGTCTAGGTCCTGTCTCTCTCCTTTCAGCTGAATTGTTTTCCTAAAAGTTGTCAGTGGTTTGCTACTTTTAGGGTTTCTGTTTTCATATTTTCATATTTCACACAGCCCTGCTCTAACAAAGCTGATCTCTTTGGGAGGAGACACCATACAGTCTATTTCTCTTGTTGCATCTGTGGCTGCTTTCATGGTTCCTATCTTGTTTTATTCCCTTTCCCCCTCTTTAAGTGTCCCAAAAAATGTTTTAAACCATTCCTCCCTTTCTCTTGAAACTTTACCACTAACAAACCCATCTACTCTTATGGCTTCCCTGTTTTTCCTGGGTGGTTATTTGGAAGCCTGTATCTTGACGTCTTCTTTTTCTCCAGGCATCCAAGCCCTCTGTTTAGCTGCATGTTGGGCACCCTTACCTGCCCCGCAGGCCCCGTAGGTTTCATGTTTTTGAAGTGGGACTGTGCTTCCTCCACACCTGCTCCTTACACAATATTTGAGTTGGTTATTGAAATACTTCTCACTCTAAGTCCTCCTTTTACTGTATCCATTTGAGAACACCTCATTATTTTTTACCCAGACTGTCTCCCAATTACTTTTCTGACTTTCTCTAATTTCTTAATGTCATTGTGTATGGAGGTGCCCCAGCAGTATCCTGATCTCAGTCCTGATTTTGTCAGTACATCCTCTTGCTCAGCTCTGGTATTGTCCAAGTACATTTTCTGTGACTCTTGGGAGGCCTCGTTAAGAGTTTAAGCATGTTAAATGAATGATTAATAAGAGTGTGAAGAGACAGCAGGAGGCTTAGAAGAGAACAAGATAGTCACTTGCTGAAAGGGTCCCTGTGAGGGGGAGTGGCTGGAGCTGGACTTTTGGAAAGCACCACTGACCGACTACTCAGGACTAGATCGGGAATGCCAGTGCCTGAGGGATGAAGAGGAAGATGATGACACTAATTGTTTTATGTCTGCACAAAGTGTTACAGAAGGCAGGATGGTCTTAACTTTGGCCCAGAAAAGCAAGTTAGGCTTAAAGAAAACCTTTCCCCCACTATACCTAAAAGCAATGATGCTGCAGGAGATTCTTGAAGAAAAATTAAAACCTCTTCTACCCGTGAGGGATTAAAAATCAACAGTGACCGCTTTGGGGTGTTTCGTTGGTGTCCTGGAATGGAAATCCAACCACTGGTCTCTTCATGTGCCTTCTATCCTCTGTTCAGTGAGTAACAGCTTTTCATGGTATTTCTTCTGCCTGAGAGTTTGCATTCCTTACTTGGTGGGCTTCTTGAAATACAGGTTGCTAGGTCTCACTCCTGGCATTTCTGATTCAGTGAATCTGGGATGGGGCCTGAGAACTTGCATTTCTGCCAATCATGGGTGATGCTGATACTGTGGGTCTGAGAATTCCCACCTAGAACTTTTCTCTGAGTCTTCACATGGTCGTCAGGTGATCTTGCTTGTGATCTGGTATCATTCCTCTGAACCTTTCATGGGTGTCCCTTCACCATAAGGGCAGCCTGAGCCCTCTGAGATTGCCTGTTATGACTCTTACCTCACGTTCGGCATTGCCCTGCTGCCCCCCACCCCCATACCCTGTTTCTGTGTTATTAAAATAATTCTTTTCTTTCATAAATGTTCCTCTCTCTGTCTTTGCATGTGCTGTTCCCTCTACCATTCCTTATAGTCTGGCCCTTTGGGGCTTTATGTTATTTAGTCAGGTTCCTCATTAGTTTTTATTGCTTTCCTGATCCTCATATCAAAACAATTTAATTACTAAAATTCTGTGCAGCTGCAAAAATGGTACGAAACAATCAGATGAGGTATTCAATAGGTTGAGAAATAACATTTCTTAACTTTAATGTACCATGTGGTGCCAGACTCGAATTTCTTTTTTTAAGCAACTTTGTTATTTTCATACTATACAATTCACCCATCTGAAGTGTACAGTTCAGTGGTTCGGGTTTATTGAAAACTTGTGAAACCATCAATACCATCAATTTTAGAACATTTTCATCATCCCAAAAAGAAACTTTATAGTCATGAGCTATTGCTCCCTATTACCCCTTCTCCTCAACTCCAGGCAATGACACACCTATGGTCTGTTGCTAATGATTTGCCTATTCTGGACATTTTGCATGAATGAAATCATACAATATATGGTCTTCTGTGACTGGCTTCTTTTATTTAGCATATTTTCAAGGTTCACCTATGTCATAGCATCTATCAGTACCTCATTCTTTTTATTGCCAAATAATCTATTGCAGGGACATAGGGCATTTTATTTATCCATTCATCAGTTGATGGACATTTGGGTGGTTTCCACTTTTTGGATATTAGGAATAATGCTGCTGCAGTCGTTCATGTGCAAGATTTTGTTGTAGACATGTATTCATTTCTCTTGGGTTTGTGTTTATACCTGGGAGTGAAATTGCCACATCATATGGTGTCTCTACATTGAGTATTTTGCAGAGCTGCTGAACTACTTTCCAAAGAAACTGTTCCACTTTCCCACTGGCATTGTGTGAAGGTTCCAATTATAACACATCCTCAGAAACACTTATTGTCAGTCTTTTTAAGGCATCATAATGGTTATGAAATAGTATCTCATTTGGTTTTTATTTGCATTTCCATAATGATGAGTGATGTTGAACATCTGTTCATGTGCTTATTGACTGTTCTTTGGAAGAATATTTACTGAGGTCTTTTGCCCATTTACTTAAAATTTTATTTTAAAGACGTATTTTTTAGAGCAGCTTTGGGTTCACAGCAAAATCGGGAGGAAGATAGAGATTTTTGCATTTATGCCCTGCCTCCACGCATGTGTAGCCTCCCCCAGTACCAATATCCCCCACCGGAGTGGTCCATTTGTTACAACTGATGAACCAACTTTGACGTATCAGAACTACCCAGAGGTCATAATTATCTTAGGGTTCACTCTCATATGTCCTCTGGGTTACGACAATGTATAATGATATGTGCAGAGTATGTTCACTGCTCTAAAAATCGTCTGTGCCCACCTCTTCGTCCCTCCTCCTACCCAATCTCTGGCAACCACTGATCTTTTTACTGTCTCCATAGTTTTGTCTTTTCCAGAATGTTGTATAGTTGGAATCATACAATATGTAGCCTTTTCATGTCCTTTGCCCATTTTTAAATCAGGTCTTTCGGGATTTTTTTGTTGAGTTTTAGGAGTTATTCTGGATATACGTCCTTTATCAGATATATGACTTGCAAGTATTTTCTCCCATTCTCTGGATTGCCTTTTCCCTCTCTTGATAGTATCCTTTAATATACAAAGTTTTAAATTTTGATATAGTCCCGTTTATTTCTGTTTTAGTTTATATTTTTATGCCTGTGCTTTTGGTGTTAGATCCAAAAAAATCATTCTAAATCCAGTGTCACAAAGCTTTCTTTCTGTTTTCTTCTAAGATTTTTATTAGGTCTTAGATCCATTTCTAGTTAATCTATATGTATGGTGTAAGATATGGGTCCAACATAATTTTTTTTTTTGTACATGGATGTCCAGTTTTCCCAACACCATTTGTTGAAGAGACTGTCCTTTCACCTTTGAATGATCTTGGCACCCTTGTTGAAAATCATTTGACCATATATGTGAGAGTTTATTTCTGGGCTGTCTGTTCTGTTTCAGTGGTCTATATGCCTGTCTTTATGCCATTACCATACATGTTTGATCACTGTAGCTTTTTGACATTACTTTTGATATCAGGAAGTGTGAGATCTACATTGATGTTTCTTAACGTTTGGCTGTTCATGGTCCCTTAAACAGGGATTCCATGTGAGTTTCCAGATGGGATTTTTTATTTCTGGAAGAAACGTCATCAGGATTTGATACTGACTGCATTGAATCCATAATTGCTTTGGGTAGTATTCACATTGAACAATATTAAGTTTTCTCATCTGTGAGCACTAGATGTCATCCCATCTATGTCATCTTTAATTTCTTTCAGCTATGTTTTATAGTTTTAGTATACAGATCTTTCGCCTCTATGGTTAAGTTTAATCCTAAGCATTTTATTCTTTCTGATGTTATTGTAAGTGGAATTATTTTTCTTAATTTCCTTTTCTGATTGTTCATTTTTATCTTTGCCCATTTTTAAATTGGCTTATTGGCCTTCTGTTTGTTGTAAAGTTTTTTATATATTCTGGCTACAAGTCCCTTATTATTACATGATTTATAAATATTTCTGTATTCTCTGGATTGTTCTTCCTTCCTTACTAATATGAACTCTTTGCATAAAAAAGTATGAAAACACTTTCCCCAAAATGTTACCTTTAAAATGATAGGAAATGCTAAGACATTTTATTAGGATTCACTTTGTTAAAAGATCAGACTTCATGATCATTTTTCTGTTTTTAAAATGTGGTAGTGCATTTTACAGAATAATATTCAGCCATGAGAAATGTTTATCGACACTATCATAATACCCTGGAAAATAAATATTGGTAGAAGGAGTATAACATAAGCAAATTTTTAGATTTGTCTAAAAAATTTCAAACTTCTACATAGGAAAAATGATTAGAAACAAATAAACCAAAATGTTTACAGTAGTCATATAATGACTAGGACAATGCATATTTTTTCTTCTTCCTGTTTTATGTTATATTTAAGCATTTCTCACTATACCTTATTTTTTAAGATCATAGGAAATTTTGCAGCCCAAAGGAAAAGTGAAACTCATGGGAAAAATAAATATAAGGATAGGATATCCCTTCATATGCACAGTCAACCTGTTAGAATATCACTCATTGTATTTCATCCCGCCTTAGTGTAGAACTAGAGAGAAGTGTCACCCCCATCCCTCCCTCACATTCTCCTGCAGAATTCTTCTCCATTTCTTCTGTCTTGTTAAGTTGCGAACTGAAGTGAATCAGTGATACTGTACTTACATATATTACCAATTAGTTTGAAATTCCTAAAGGAGCAGTTAGCCACTTACAGAAAATATGATTGATGTAGTTTATTTTCCATTATTGAATATTGACTTTTGGAGAGATCATTTGCTTCATTATAAACCATTCCTTCACTAGTGATACATCCTGTTAGTCTATATCACTTTAGAAAATACTGTTTTATTTCTTTTTTCTTTTTTTTTTCTTTTTTATTAAATGAAACCTAATTTGAAAAAATACTCTTAAAAGTATAATGCTATGCCTACTTGGATAAGGGAATCATAGTATCAGTTAAATAACAGTAGCTAAACCTAAAAGAGAGAAATCAAAATTAGCTTACAGACAAACACCTGCAGAGCTGTGCCATGGCTGTGGGTGGTCAGGACCTGGCTGCTGTGAGCTGATCACACCTATAGGTCACCCCTGGGACCTCACAGTGATACCCTCTTCCTTCCTGGGGGTGCCTAAGGATTCAGGGGATCCTGGGACAGCTTGTGGCCTCCGTGGGCTGCAGGTGGAGCAACAGGAGCAGAAGGGCCACTTGGGAAAGGCTGCAGGTGGGCCTGGGCGCTGGCCAGCATTTGTCTGGTGCGGTCGCCTTCTCTTAGCTTCATGAGGTCTCTCAGTCTGTATGGCTGCCTTCCAGCTTTTCTGAGCCCTTTTCTCATGCAAGAGGAACTCCCTTTGATAGAAGGACCTGCTTCTCTCCAATTCTTTGCCCATGTCTTTGGCTGTCTTGTTGCGCAGCTGGAGAATTTGAAACTTGGAGTTCCAATTTCTGCACAAGTTAATCAGCTTCTTCTCAATTTCTGCACACCTCTTTTTCTCCTTAACGATTTGGCTCTCAAATTGCACAGTACATTCTTGGTGTAGTTCAAGCAGACTCTGGAGCTTCAGCTGAAGTAGTTGATTTCCAGCTGTAGGATTTCACACCTCAGATGTTTCCTCTGCCTGGAGGGTGGCTGTTGTTTCAGCTCTTCATTCACTTGCTTTTGTTCCCTCGATGATCTGGCTCTCTTAGGACTTTGAGGGCACACAGGGGAGTCAGCAGCATGCATGTCAGCCTTCAGTGCCACTTCTGACTCAGGACGGGGTGTTTGCAGTTTCCCACTTCCTGCTTCTGCTTGACTTCCAGGCCATCGCCATCCAGGAGATGTCTTGGGGGTGCAAGTGTGGGGCAGTGAGGAGCAGGGTCTCAGCCCTGACGGTAGTCAGCTGACTCCCTCTTTCAGGACCTGCTCCATGCGTGCGTTCGACTGCAGCAGTCCTTCCTTCTCCTCCTTTTCCTTCAGCCTCTGCCTGCATCTTGCGATGTCCTGGGCAAGGACTTCTGCCCTTTCTGGAAAAGCAGTGTTTCCTTTCCAATCATCCAACATTTTCTTCCCAAGTTGTTCTCCATCCTTCTGTGATGCCTGAGGGTCAGTTTCTCATCAGTGGCCTTGGGAAGTGTAGAAGGCTGCCTCTCTCATCCCTTTGCCAGAAAGCCCAGAGTGATCTGAAGGGACAGCCTCAGGTGTGTGGTCACCGCTGCCAAGCTCAGGCTTTGTACGGTGGGAGGACTGGCCTCCCCTGCAGGTCACCTACCGGTGTCATCATCTGGAGTCGTTCATTCTGCAGTATCACCACAGTTTCCTGGTACTTTTGGCAGGCAGAACAGCTTCTGCCCTGAGCCTTGGCACGTCGTGAATTCCATGCTCTCCTTACCATGAAAAGCATCTGCACAAAACCTGCCAGGGTCCCCCAGGGGACTCCAAGGAGTTCGGTTAGGCATCCCCAGCTCTCCGCGATCACCAGGAGAGCCCCCCACAGGCACCCCAGGATCAGCTGGCCCATGAGTCTGGCAGCAGGCAGCAGGCTGTCCATGGCTGCAGGGGCTCCACAGCTCTGCCTCCAAGTGCCGATGTCTGTGGGCAGAGGGGACCACTCAGAGCCCTGCAGAGTTCCATCACTAAGGGCAACAGGGGCCTGAATAATAGGGCAGATCTGTTAGGTGGGGGAGGGGAGGCCAGCCAGGTTCTAGAGCACAGCTCTCCCTACCTGCTCTGACGGAGGAAGTGATGTCACCTGCACAGGCACACAGGGCAGGAGGAAAAGGCCTTTCCCAACCGGAGCTCTGACACTCTAGGCCCACCTGGCCCTGCAGCTGACCTGGCTGACAACACAGGGCCAAGCCTGGCCTCTCTGTGTATGAGGGCGTCAGTGCAGAGCTGCTGGGACCCGTCCTGGCTGAGGCCATATCTCCTGTTTTAACATTTTCTTCTGCTCCAGGGATGCCCACTGCTGCCCACCAGGGCCCAGAATCTCCCTCCCCTGAGGCTCCCTCTCTCCTTGTGTTCTTGTCCCTGTGGGTGTCATGTGAACATGTTTCCAGACACTGCTTTACAGGATCCTAGAAACATGATTTGGGCATGATTTCTAAAAGGTAAATATTAGGAAACAAGGTGAGTTAGGAGCTGATGACAAATGTCAGTTACATAATTTCAAGTAACTTAGCAGCCTCCAGTTCATTAGCCTTTTTTAATAGGAAACACAAATTTAAGTAAATCAATTGACCACAGTTTATTTTCATTCTGGAAAAGAGATAACCTTCAACACTTTAAAGTGCCTAAGAAATCTTATATATCAGGAAAGAAGAACAATTTAAGAAGAAGAGTAATTGCTACAATTTCATTGCTTGAGGTATTTTGTCACTCCAGTGGAATTGCCTAGATTTTCTCTTTAAAAAATTTAAGTGCTCAGAACCCAAGAATGGACTAATAGTTACCAAAGGGAAAGGGACTGGGGAGGACGGGTGGGAAGGGAGGGATAAAGGTGGGAAAAAAAGAAAGGGGGCATTACGATTAGCATGTATAGTGTGTGGGGGGCACAGGGAGGGCTGTGCAACAGAGAAGACAAGTAGTGATTTTACAGTATCTTACTATGTTGACGGACAGTGACTGTGAACGGGGATGTGGGGGGGACTTGGTGAAGGGGGGGAGCCTAGTAAACATAATGTCCTTCCAGTAATTGTAGATTAATGATACCAAAATAAAATTTAAAAAAAAATTTAAGTGCTTTTTCTTGTTATGAAACTAGACAGGTTTACATCAAAATGTTGAACTCTCTGCCTTTCCCAGCTCTTACGTGATAGCATATAACAAGTGCTGCTCATTGTAAAGCATGGAGGTCTGTGTGGAGAGATAGCTGGTCTCTTTTGGTTTTAATGTATGAAAGGAGACTTAGGCCCAAGCGGTGCTCCCTTCATGTCCATGAGAGTTTTACCAGATCTGTGAAAACCCAGTGAGGGAGCGAGCAAGTCCAAAGGACGTGAGCTCTCAATCCGGGGTGTTGTCCCAATACTTTCATAAGTGACACACATCTGTGCAAGAGAAGTGTGTGCTAGATTTTTGCCCCTGGAGCCCGTAGTATTGAAGGTAAATTCTAGGGTAAAAGTTACCTTTTGGGGCAGAATTTTAATGCTAAGGAACATGGTTGGTTTTAAGAAGTGGATCCTCTGTAATGTTCATTTGCAATTTTTTTAATTACTCACTGCAATTTAATTTTTCTACCACATCTCATTTTTCTTTTTTAAAAAAGGATGTTAATGCAGCAGCAGACTCACAGAGGCCAAGAAGGGACTAGAGGTTACCAAAGGGAATGGGCTGGGGAGGGAGAAGGGGACCAAGGGGCACCACAATGAGCACACACAATATACGTAAGTCACGGGGAAGGCAGCAGCACGGAGAAGACAAGTTATGACTCCAGCATCCCACCATGCTGCCAGACAATGACTGCAATGGGGTGCTGGGGGGAACCCAACAATATGGGCAAATGTTGAAACCACAGTGTTGCTCATCTGAAACCTTCATAAGACTGTAAATCAATGACACCCTAATTTAAAAAAAAGAAGCAGCAGCAGTTAGATTGACCAACACGGAAAGCTTTTGGCAAAGTGGCCTGTTCAGAAGGCATGAGAGGGAAAATGGCTCAGATCAGATGGGCTTCCTTACTGTCATTTGAACACTAAGATATCTTCTCTGAACATCCAATCATGAATGACTATTTATGATTGTTTACTGTTTAGATCTGTTAGGTAGGAAAATAGATATGAGCGGGGTGGAAAGAGAATAAGGCCAGGAAAGCCTACTAAAAAAGACCCAGAGTTAATGAGTTAATCAATTAAAGCTCAAAAAGCCAGGAGTAAGTTGGCTTGTAATGTTAGAATATTCCCCAGACAAAGGAGGGTACTTCAGCATAGCCCATGTCTTTATTGTGTTAATCATGCAGGCCGAGCTTATTTTTAAACTTTATGTACTTGCTGTTTTTTTCTCCTTCAGCCCTAATCAACTAATTTGCAAGCTGGGCAACTAAATTAGCATGTAGGCCCAGCTGTAAACATTGTAAAAGCAGGAAGGATTCCATCTTAAAGACAAGGTTGCATTTTAATACCCAGGAATTTAAGAAGTGAGATTCTTAACTTACTCTTTAACAAACACACAATAACTCAGCCCACCTTGGGGGACTGGGCAGGCAGTCTTAATTGATATGCTCCCAAACCAGGAAGCTGCTATCCTAGGAGGGGACCAGAGCAGTAAATTTCTTGTGTTGTTAATTTTAAATATTCAGAGACCACTTAACAAGTCCACACCCCTAGCTCTTTGACACATTCCTGAAAAAATTCTTAAAAGGGGGAACCCCCAAACTTTCAGGGTTCTTCTCTCTCTCTGAGGTCACCTGCACTTTTTCTCTAAGTAACTTTAAATAAAACTTTTACTCTGCTTCACTACTGTGTGTCTGCCCTTCAATTCTTTGTTGTGGCAGGGACAAGAACTGAGGAAAATACACAACCACCACCCCCAACAGACCTTATAATAAAAAAGAAGTAACACTGATTATGGACACATTGAGCTATATAGTAGGCACCTTCATTGAGTTGAGCTTAAATCAAGTTGTTTTAAAACTGACACATATTGTTGCAAAGCTCTTAGAATGAATACAGGTCTATCTGTATTCCCATTTTCAAGGGCCCTTTCAGGGAAGTAAATATTGATGTTAAAATTCCTAAGAGCAATGTTATGTTGCATAATTTTAAAATTTAATTGGAAATTCTTTGGGTTTGGTTAAGTGCCAAAATATGTTATGATCCAAAATTTGGGAGCTGTAACTCAGAAATATATTAAAAATTAAAATAGATTGTATTTGGCAGGTTTAATTCAATTTACATCATATGTTTTTTATTAAGATATTATTGATATATACTCACGATGGTTTCACATAAAAAAATAATGTGGTTACCACATCCACCCATGCTATCAAGTCCCCTCCCATACCCCAATGCAGTCACTGTCCATTAGCACAGCAAGATGCCACAGATTCACTGTTTGCCCTCTCCATGCTACACTGTCCTCCCTATGACCCGCCACACCACATGCACCAAACAATACACCTCAATCCCCTCCCACCCTCACCTGTACCCCCACACCACTCCCCCCTGGCAACCACCAGTCCCCTCCTGGAGTCTGTAAGTCTGCTGCTAATTTGTCCCTTTGGTTTTGCTTCGTTGTTACACTCCACAAATGAGGGAAATCATTTGACACTTGTCTTTCTCTGCCTGGCTTATTTCACTGAGCATAATATCCTCCAGCTCCATCCATGTTGTTGCAAATGGTAGGATTTGTTTTCTTCTTATGGCTGAATATATTCCATTGTTTATATGTATCAC
Source organism: Manis javanica (assembly GCF_040802235.1). Classification (NCBI taxonomy): domain Eukaryota; kingdom Metazoa; phylum Chordata; class Mammalia; order Pholidota; family Manidae; genus Manis; species Manis javanica. The sequence continues at coordinate 61,096,184 of NC_133164.1, read as the reverse complement.
ATCTTCTTTATCCATTCACCTACTGATGGACACTTAGGTTGCTTCCATATCTTGGCTATTGTAAAAAGTGCTGTGATAAACATAGGGGTGCATATGTCTTTTTGAATCTGAGAAGTTGTATTCTTCAGTGCATATGTCTTTGTATCAAGGAGTGGCATTCCCAGGTCAAATGATATTTCTATTTTTAGTTTTTTGAGGAACCTCCATATTGCTTTCCATAATGGTTGCACTAGCTTACATTCCTACCAGCACTGTAGGAGGGTTCCCCTTTTTCCCACCTCCTCACCAGCACTTGTTATTCTTAGTCTTTTTGATGCTGGCCATCCTTACTGGTGTGAGGTAATATCTCATTGTGGTTTTAATTTGCATTTCCCTGATGATTAGTGATGTGGAACATCTTTTCATGTGTCTGTTGGCCATCTGAATTTCTTTGGAGAATTGCCTCTTCATATCCTCTGCCCATTTTTTGATCAGGTTATTTGCTTTTTGGGTGTTGAGGCATGTGAGTTCTTTATATATTTCAGATGTTAACCCCTTGTTGGATATGTCATTTACAAGTATATTCTCCCATACTGTAGGATGCCTTTTTGTTCTGCTGATGGTGTCCTTTGCCATACAGAAATTTCTTAGTTTGATGTAGTCCCCTGTGTCCATTTTTGCTTTTGTTTCACTTGCTTGAGGAGATGCGTTCAGGAAGAAGTTGCTCATGCTTATAATTAAGAGATTGTTGCCTCTGTTGTCTTCTAAGAGTTTTATGGTTTCATGACTTACATTCAGGTCTTTGATCCATTTCAAGTTTACTTTTGCGTATGGAGTTAGACATTCTCTTGCATGTAGCTGTCTAGCTTTGCCAACACCAGTTGTTGTAGAGGCTGTCATTTCCCCATTGTATGTCCATGGCTCCTTTATCATATATTAATTGACCATATATGGTTCGGTTCATATCAGGGCTCTCTAGTCTGTTCCATTGGTCTATGGGTCTGTTCTTGTGCCAGTACCAAATTGTCTTGATTACTGTGGCTTTGTAGTAGAGCTTGAAGATGGGGAGCATAATCCTCCCAGCTTTATTCTTCCTTCTCAGGATTGCTTTGGCTATTCAAGGTCTTTTGTGGTTCCATATAAATTTTAGAACAATTTTGTCTAGTTCATTGAAGAATGCTGTTGGTATTTTGATGGGAATTGCACTGAGTCTGTAGATTGCTTTGGGCAGGATGGCCATTCTGACAATAATAAGTCTTCCTATCCATGAGCACAGGATGTGTTTCCATTTATTGGTATCTTCTTTAATTTCTCTTAAGAGTGTCTTATAGTTTTCAGAGTATAGGTCTTTCACTTCCTTGGTTATGTTTATTCCTAGGTATTTTATTCTTTTTGATGCAACTGGGAATGGAATTATTTTCCTGATTTCTCTTTCTGCTAGTTCATCAATAGTATATAGGAATGCCACAGATTTCCATGTATTTAATTTTGTATCCTGCAACTTTGCTGAATTCAGATATTAGATCTAGTAGTTTTGGAGTGGATTATTTAGGGTTTTTAGGTACAATATCATGTCATTTGCAAATAGGAACAGTTTAACTTATTCCTTACCAATCTGGATGCCTTTTATTTCCTTGTGTTGTGTGATTGCCATGGCTAGGACCTCCAGTATTATGTTGAATAGAAGTGGGGAGAGTGGGCATCCTTGTCTTGTTCTTGATCTTAAATGAAAGCTCTCAGCTTCTTGCTGTTAAGTATAATTTTGGCTGTAGGTTTGTCATATATGGCCTTTATTATGTTGAGGTACTTGCCCTCTATACCGATTTTATTGAGAGTTTTTATCATAAATGGATGTTGAATTTTGTCAAATGCTTTTTCAGCATCTATGGAGATAATCATGTGATTTTTGTTCTTTTTGTTTATGTGGTGGATGATGTCGATGGATTTTCGAATGTTGTACCATCCTTGCATCCCTGGAATAAATCTTACTTGATCATAATGGTTGATCTTTTTGATGCATTTTTAAATTTGGTTTGCTAATATTTTATTGAGTATTTTTATATCTATGTTCGTCAGGAATATTGGTCGGTAATTTTGTACTTTGTGGTGTCATTGACTGGTTTTGGTATTAGAGTGATGCTGGTCTCATAGAATGCATTTGGAAGTATTTCCTCTTCTATTCTTTGGAAAACTTTAAGGAGGATGGGTATTAGGTCTTCACTAAATGTTTGATAAAATTCAGCAGTGAATCCATCTGGTTCAGGGGATTTGTTCTTAGGTAGTTTTTTGATTACCAATTCAATTTCATTGCTGGTAATTGGTCTGTTCAGATTTTCTGTTTTTTTCTGGGTCAGCCTTGGAAGGTTGTATTTTTATAGAAAGCTGTCCATTTCTTCTAGGTTATCCAGTTTGTTGGCCTATACTTTTTCATAGTATTTTCTATTAATTCTTTGTATTTCTGTGGTGTCTGTAGTGATTTCTCCTTTCCCATTTCTGATTCTGTTTATGTGTACAGACCCTCTTTTTTTCTTGATAAGTCTGGCTAGAGCTTTATCTATTTTGTTTATTTTCTTGAAGAACCAGCTCTTGCTTTCATTGATTCTATTGTTTTATTTTCAATTTTATTTGGTTATGCTCTAATCTTTATTCTTTCCCTCCTTCTACTGACTTTGGGCCTCATTTGTTCTTCTTTTTGTAGTTTTGTTAATTGTGAGTTTAGAGTGTTCATATGGGATTGTTCTTCTTTCCTGAGGTAGGCCTATATTGCAATATACTTTCCTCTTAGCACAGCCTTAGCTGCGTCCCACAGATTTTGTGGTGTTGAATTATTATTGTCATGTGTCTATATATATTGCTTGATATCTGCTTTTATTTGGTCATTGATCCATTGGTTTTTTAGGAGCATGTTGAGAAGCCTCCATGTGTTTGTGGGATTTTTCATTTTCTTTGTGTAATTTATTTCTAGTTTCATACCTTTCTGGTCTGAGAAACTGGCTGGTACAATTTCAATCTTTTTTAATTTACTTAGGCTCTTTTTATGGCCTAGAATATGATCTATTCTTGCAAATGCACTTGAGAAGAATGTATATTCTTCTGCTTTTGGGTGTAGAGTTCTGTAAATGTCTGTTAGATCCATCTGTTCTAATGTGTTGTTCAGTGCCTCTGTGTCCTTACTTATTTTCTGTCTGGTTAATCTGTCCTTCAGAGTGAGTGGAGTGTTGAAGTTTCCTAGAATGAATGCATTGCATTCTATTTCCCCTTTTAATTCAGTTAGTATTTGTTTCACATATGTAGGTGCTCCTGTGTTGGTCTCATAGATGTTTATAATGGTTATATCTTCTTGTTGGATTGACCCCTTTATCATTATGTAATGTCCTTCTTTGTCTCTTTTGACTTTTTTTGTTTTGAAGTCTATTTTGTCTGATACAAGTACTGCAACTCTTGCTTTTTTCCCAATTAGTTGCATGAAATATCTTTTTCCATCCCTTCACTTTTAGTCTGTGTATGTCTTTGCATTTAAAGTGAGTGTCTTGTAGGCAGCATAGCAATGGGCCTTGTTTTTTTTTATCCATTCAATGTAACTCTATGTCTTTTGATTGTTGCATTCAGTCCATTTACATTCAGGGTGATTATCGATAGGTATGTACTTACTGCGATTGCAGGCTTTGGATTTGTGGTTACCAGAAGTTCAAGGTTAACTTCCTTACTATCTAAGAGTCTAATTTAACTCACTTCATATGCTATGACAAACAATCTAAAGGTTCTTTTTTTCTCCTCCTTTTTCTTCGTCCTCCATTCTTTATATATTAGGTATCATATTCTGTACTCTTTGTCTATCACTTGATTCACTTTGGGCATCATTGATTTAATTTTGCATTTGCTTAGTAATTAGGTGTTCAGCTTTCTTTACTGTGTTATTATTACCTCTGGTAACAGCTATTAAACCTTAAGAGAACTTCTGTCTATCGCAGTCCCTCCAAAATAGACTGTAGAGATGGTTTGTGGGAGGTAAATTCTCTCAGCTTTTGCTTATCTGGAAATTGTTTAATCCCTCCAAATTTAAATGATAATCTTGCCAGGTAAGTTAATCTTGGTTTCAGGCCCTTCTGCTTCATGGCATTAAATACATCATGCCACTCCCTTCTGGCCTGTAAGGTTTCTTCTGAGAAGTCTGATGATAGCCTGATGGGCTTTCCTTTGTATGTGATCTTATTTCTCTCTCTGGCTGGTTTTAACAGTCTGTCCTTATCATTGATCTTTGCCATTTTTATTACTATATGTCTTGGTGTTGTCTTCCTTGAGTCCCTTGTGTTGGGACATCTGTGCACCTCCATGGCCTGACAGACTATCTCCTTCCCCAGATTGGGGAAGTTTTTAGCAATTATCTCCTCAAAGACACTTTCTATCCCTTTTTCTCTCTTCTTCTTCTTCTTGTACCCCTATAAAGCAAATATTGTTCCATTTGGATTGGTCACACAGTTCTCTCAATATTTTTTCATTCTTAGAGATCCTCTTTTCTCTCTGTGCCTCAACTTCTTTGTGTTCATCATCTCTAATTTCTATTTCATTTATCATCTCCTCCAGCATGTCTAATCTGTTTTTAGAACTCCATTGTATGTTTTATTTCTGGTACTGTTTTCCATAATGATTGGATCTCTGACCAGAATTCATTCCTGAGTTCTTGAATGTTTTTCTGTACCTCCATGAGCATGTTAATGATTTTTATTTTGAAATCCCTTTCAGGAAGAGTCATGAGGTCGATTTCTTTTTGTTCTTTCTCAGGTGTTGTATTCATAATTTTTCATGTTTGTATATGGTGCCCACTAGTGCCCAGAACTTTACTCTCTGAAGCCACTCAGCCCCTGAAGCAATGTTGGGGGCGTAGGGGAGTGGTATTGGTGCCTGGTGGGAGGAAAGAGCTCCTCCCTGCTTCTGGCTGCTATGCCTGTCTCCACTGCCAGAAGCTGCAGCATGCAGGTATAAGCCTCTATGCTTTGCATTTGTAGTTGCTGTAGTCAGATATTCCCTCTTGCTGGCCTCACGCCAGGTCAGGGTTTGCCAGTTTGTGAGCCAGTTAGGGCTGGCCGGGAGAAAGGAACAGTAGGCTGCCTATCACAGAGGGGTCCTTGGAGCTGTGTATAAAGCCAGGGAGCTTGAGCTTTGCGCAGAGTGCACCCATACAATTTTGTCTACCTGTCCTTTCTCCTGAGCAGTAAGCTCTGTGCAATCCTTGCCCCTTTAGCAGCCCTCTCACTATTAGGAAGTCTCTCAGACTGCCCACCTTTCTTTTGTCCCAGAGCAGCCAGATATTTATCCCTGCTTTCCACAAGTGGCTGAAATCTCATTCTCTCCAGGAATTCTGCCTGTCTTAGCTTTCCAACCCGCTAATCATGAGAGTACCATGAAAGCACCATGAAATATAGGTTTGTGCTCCCAGAGCAGATCTCCGGAATTAGGTATTCAGCAGTCCCAGGCCTCCACTCCCTCGCTGCTCTGTTTTTCTTCCTCCCACCAGTGAGCTGGGTGGGGAAAGGGCTTGGGTCCCTCTGGGCCACGGCTTTGGTACATTTCTCTGTTCTGTGCAGTTTATTCTTTTCTCCAGGTGTATGTAGTTTGGTGCAGCCCTCTTTCCTGATGCTCTTTTCAGGATTAGTTGTATTAATTATATTTTCATATTATATGTGGTTTTAGGAGGAAACCTCTGTCTCACCCCACCATCTTTAATCCTTTTCCAATGTTCTATTTCTTACTAACACAAAATTTTTTTTTAAATCCAGGTTTGAGGGTGAATTTTTTTTTGGCAGGCTTTAGAGGAGTAATGTTGAATGAATGTACCTTGTGCTCTAATTGAAATAATGGCTTTGCTAACTTACACATCTGGTTTGACCACAGTATCTGATTTAACAGTAGTATTCACTTATTTTAGACATAATGGATGTGATAGGAAGATTCCTATGTAGCACTTGTTTCTATTGTAGAAACTCTGTAGTAATGAGTAATTTGGAAAAGGGCTGTAATACAGCAGAGTCTTAGTTTAACAATAGCCCAATGTGTTTCTGTGTTTTAGGAGTTGGTAATGCTTCTTTTGGAATATAATGCCAATGCCACTGTTGTTAATGGGAGCAGACAAACAGTAAAAGATATCACTCATTACAGAGAAATCAGAACCATGCTTCAAGGAAAGTATCATGGAATCTTAACATAAATAGCATTTTCTTTGATTGTAGCCAAGGCCCAGAATATAAGCTGAAATGGTTTTTAAGCTGCCAAAATAGACGACACCATGCCTGTGCTCTACAATAATGTAATTTGGAAGTCATTGATTAGACACAAAATTATGCAAATTTCCTCATAGCATTTAAACACTTTATACAAGATTTTGGCAAATTTTGGAAATCTTTTCACCAAGTCTCCAGCAAAGCTAAAAGTAGAAAATTAGTGGCATGAGAGAGAATGGTTGACAGGCTACAGAAGCATGATAATGAAGGAATACAGAGAGCAGAACAGAGAAATTACAAGAGATACAGCTATTTGGAGTCATTTGCCATTGGGGAGGATTGCTCTGGCCAGCTCCCTTGTCCTGAGGGCTTCATTGTAAGCATTTCTTACTACAATAATTCCTTGATGGGTCAACCTGATTGTTATGAACCTCAAAGATTAAATTGCATTTAAGAAGACATATGAATCCTCAGTAACTCAGAAGGACTTCTCTAAAATAGCTTAAACCCTCATGCTTTATCTTCTGAATGTTCTGGGATTTGCTTATAATAATTATTTTTCAGTAGTCTGTGTTAGAGAACATTTCTTAATTACTGCTTTAGGAATAAATATATTGAATTAGAGTTGCAATTTCATACATAACCTTTGTTTCTTTCCTTTGCAGAGTAAGACAAGGATGAAATAATTTTGCATTTGGATGTGTTCATTTTTTTGTATTTTTACTGTAAAACCCAAGGTCTTGTCTTTTACTATTTTCCAATTGTCTTTGAGAATTAAAATCTTGTTTTCTAGTTAAAAAAATGTGTACTTCTCAGACATCTTTAGGTTGATGTCTTAACACTTGCTTGCATTTAAAATGAACCCTCTCATTTTTAATGAACAAGTGAACCAACACATATCTTCTGTAGGGGTCTGTATTATGTGATTTTGGGGAGTCCTTTAATACATTATAATCTCATTGAAAGGATGAGGTACTGTCTTTGGTCTGGTCCTACCATTTTAATTATAACAAGGTGAAAACTGAAAAAGGTTCTTCTGACAGACTAGTATAGTTATATATATAACTAGTTAGGTTAGCCTGTCAAATGACATTTCATAGGGTCAGTTATAAAGACATGCTCTATGGCCTCCCCAAAACCAAAATGCATTTAGGGCAAACACTTAACTTTGTAGGCACTATGATTTGTCAGCTAAAATGATTCTAACTTGGGAAATGGAGGTACAAACTGGAGTGATTCAGCTCTGAGATCACCTTACATAGCTGTATACAAAATAATTTGTGGCTATTATGTTAAATGGGTCAGACTGCAGGGAGTGTATCCAACAGCCCACCAAGTTAGACCAGAGACCATATCATAGGTAATGCATGTTGAGACAGGAAATGTAACACCCCCGAAATAGACATAGGTAGACCAAACAAAATAGTTTTCTGTATCTGAAGAGCTATTATATTGGAGGAGAGAAAATCTTACTTGTAGCAGACCAGGGCCACTTGGAGTTCCAGGAAGTTTACTTTGGGGCCTGCATATTGTAATAATGGCTTGGGTTGCCTGGAACAGTGTAGTGAATTTCCCATGATTTGGGAGAGGATAGATTACTACTTGTCAGGCATTGAGTTTCTTCTTCATACCATTTGTTTATTTGTAGAAATTTCCAACCTATGGGAATTTTCAAGAATAGTAACAGTGAACACTTGTATGTCCTTCACTTAGATTCACCAGTTGTTAACATTTTGCCACATCTGGTTCATTCTTTTGTATATTATTTAATTTTAATTTTAATTTTTTTAACTATTTGGGAATAATTTATGGACACTATGATACTTAAGCCCTAAATACTCCAGTATGTATCTCTTAAAAACAAGGATATTACATAATCATAATCACTTTCAGGAATTTTAGCATTAATATGGAAAAATTATCTATGTAATATATAATTATTATGTATTAACTATATAATAGATAGTTTATATTCAAATTTTGCTAATTGCCCAGATAATTTCCTTTGTAGCATTTTTCCCCCAATCCAGGGTCCAGTCCAGAATTTCACATTGCATTTGTCATATCATTTGTCTCCTCTTACCTGGAATAATTCCCTAACTTTTGTCTTTCGTGATCTTGACCTTCTTGAAGAGGAGGGCAATTGTAGACTTATTTGTAGAATGTCCCTCAATCTGGATTTTTCCCTTTTTATATAATTGGATTCAGGATGTGCATTTTTGGCAGGAATATCCTGTAGGCACAGTTGTATCCTTTGCCCGTGCCTCTTGTTAGGAGCTGCATGCTGTCATTTTGTTCTGTCGCTGGCAGTGTTAATTCTGCTCACTTTGTGCTCCACTATAAAGGTACCTTCCCCTTTGGGTAGGTATTATTTGTGTAGAAAATATTTTGTGGGGAGATTTATTAGGTAGAAAATAATTTGTGGGGAGAAAAATTGAGACCATGTAAATATCCTGTTCACCAATAATTACTTATTAAGGTAGAGATTGTGAAATGGTGATTTTTTTTTTTTTTTTTTTTGAGAGGGCATCTCTCATATTTATTGATCAAATGGTTGTTAACAACAATAAAATTCAGTATAGGGGGGTCAATGCTCAATGTACAATCATTAATCCATCTCAAGCCTAATTCTCGTCAGTCTCCAATCTTCTGAAGCATAACGAACAAGTTCTTACATGGTGAACGAATTCTTACAGAGTGAATAAATTCTTACATGGTGAACAGTACAAGGGCATTCATCACAGAAACTTTCGGTTTTGATCATGCAATATGACCTATAAACCATCAGGTCAAATATGAATATTCATTTGATTTTTGTACTTGATTTGTATGTTGATCCCACATTTCTCCTATTATTATTATTATTTTTATTTTTAATAAAATGCTGAAGTGGTAGGTAGATGCAAGATAAAGGTAGAAAACATAGTTTAGTGCTGTAAGAAGGCAAATGTAGATGATCAGATGATCAGGTGTGTGCCTATGGACTAAGTATTAATCCAGGCTAGACAAGGGCAGCAAGACATCCACGGATGCAGAAGATTTCTCTCAAAGCAGGGGGGGTGAGGTTCTGAGCCTCACCTCTGTTGATCCCCAAATTCTCACCTGATGGCCCCCCTGCGACTGTGCCTGTCTTAGGTTGTTCCTCCCTTGAGGAATCTTACCCGTCTCTGGCTAACCAGTCATCTTCCGGGGCCATACAGGGAAATGTAAAGTTGGTAAGTGAGAGAGAAGCCATATTGTTTGCAAAGGTTAGCTTTTTACTTCTTTGCAGATTTATGCCCTGTGGCTTCTATGCCCAGCACTTGTCTCGAGGTATCTTTACCACCTGGAGGAATTATGATACTCGGTAAATTCGATATGAGGCACGAATTCTATTTAAGGTTTGTAATTAGGAAGGAAGAAGAAAAGCTATAGATGTAGCATATGAAGGAAACTTGGGAGGATTGATTATTTCTTTGACATATCTTCTTCTATAGTACCTTAAGTATGTATAGGTTTTAAACTACTAACTAATTTGCACACACATATTAACATAATAGGAATACGATGACATAAACAAAGCAAATCTATAATTACCAGCCATCTCCAGTGAAGCCAAGAAAACCATTTAGGCACCCTAGGCATTTGTGAAAATTTATCTATGATATGATGGATATTTTCCAACTGTCCTTGAACCATCAGACAAATTAAAGCAGCCCATTTCTGGGATCTGTTCACATCCCATATGTTCTTTTAACCATAGATAGTCTATAGTCATGAGATTTTGGGGTGCTACAACTTGCACCCCTCCCAACTCCTGGTTGAGTTCCAACAGTACAGATCCAGTCAAATTCGTTGTCTCACTGTATGCACATGCCAGCCTAGACATCTCCCTCCTCCTTCTTATGGCAAGTCCAGGAGACGGTGGGCTGGATGCAGCCACAACCGCAGCATCGTCCGGATCCCTGTGGAGGCTTTTTGATGATCATCCCCCGGCACGAGTCCTCCAGAGAGTGCTGATGCCGGAAGCTCCTCCTCATATCGTATCTTAGTTCATTTTCTGGGTATCCAAGCTAGGCCTTGATCTTCTGCGTAGAAACAAACAGACCCTTTGCCCACACTTTGACATGCCCTCTATACCACTGTGCAGAACTCATTGGAGGTCAGCACACAGTAACTGCTTTTTTTTTTTTTTTTAATTAAGAGAAAGGAATATTATCAGAAAAGAGTACCTCCATAGCTGATCATCTGACACCCTTTAAGTGATCAACATTAAGGATATTTAAAGCATGCGTTGATCTTTGATTTACCAATAGTTTTATCCTGTTAAGGAGTAATCCCCCTTTTCTTTCTTTCTTTTTTTTTTTAAATTTTTAATCTACACTTACCTGAAGAATACTATGTTTACTATGCTCTCCCCTATATCAGGTCCCCCCTAACAACCACATTACGGTTACTGTCCATCAGCTTAGCAAAATGTGGTAGAGTCACTACTTGTCCTCTCTGTGTTGTGCAGCCCACCCTCCCCTTTCTCCCTCCCCCCCATGCATGCTAATCTTAATACCCCCCTTCTTCTTCCCCCCCGTTATCCCTCCCTGCCCACCCATCCTCCCCAGTTCCTTTCCCTTTGGTACCTGTTAGTCCATTTTTGGGTTCTGTAATTCTGCTGCTGTTTTGTTCCTTCAGTTTTTCCTTTGTTCCTATACTCCTCAGATGAGTGAAATCATTTGGTATTTCTCTTTCTCCGCTTGGCTTATTTCACTGAGCATAATACTCTCCAGCTCCATCCATGTTGCTGCAAATGGTTGGATTTTTCCACTTCTTATGGCTGAGTAGTATTCCATTGTGTATATGTACCACATCTTCTTTATCCATTCATCTACAGATGGACATTTAGGTTGCTTCCAATTCTTGGCTATTGTAAATAGTGCTGCGATAAACATAGGAGTGCATCTGTCTTTCTCAAACTTGATTGCTGCGTTCTTAGGGTAAATTCCTAGGAGTGGAATTCCTGGGTCAAATGGTAGGTCTGTTTTGAGCATTTTGATGCACCTCCATACTGCTTTCCACAATGGTTGAACTAATTTACATTCCCACCAGCAGTGTAGGAGGGTTCCCCTTTCTCCACAGCCTCGCCAACATTTGTTGTTGTTTGTCTTTTGGATGGCAGCTATCCTTACTGGTGTGAGGTGATACCTCATTGTAGTTTTAATTTGCATTTCTCTGATAATTAGCGATGTGGAGCATCTTTTCATGTGTCTCTTGGCCATCTGTATTTCTTTTTTGGAGAACTGTCTGTTCAGTTCCTCTGCCCATTTTTTAATTGGGTTATTTGTTTTTTGTTTGTTGAGGTGTGTGAGCTCTTTATATATTCTGGACGTCAAGCCTTTATCAGATCTGTCATTTTCAAATATATTCTCCCATACTGTAGGGTTCCTTTTTGTTCTATTGATGGTGTCTTTCGCTGTACAGAAGCTTTTCAGCTTAATGTAGTCCCACTTGCTCATTTTTGCTGTTGTTTTCCTTGCCCGGGGAGATATGTTCAAGAAGAGATCACTCATGTTTATGTCTAAGAGGTTTTTGCCTATGTTTTTTCCCAAGAGTTTAATGGTTTCGTGACTTACATTCAGGTCTTTGGTCCATTTTGAGTTTACCTTTGTATATGGGGTTAGACAATGGTCCAGTTTCATTCTCCTACATGTAGCTGTCCAGTTTTGCCAGCACCATCTGTTGAAGAGACTGTCATTTTGCCATTGTATGTCCATGGCTCCTTTATCAAATATTAATTGACCATATATGTTTGGGTTAATTTCTGGGGTCTCTAATCTGTTCCACTGGTCTGTGGCTCTGTTCTTGTGCCAGTACCAAATTGTCTTGATTACTATGGCTTTGTAGTAGAGCTTGAAGTTGGGGAGTGAGATCCCCCCTACTTTATTCTTCTTTTTCAGGATTGCTTTGGCTATTCGGGGTCTTTGGTGTTTCCATATGAATTTTTGAATTATTTGTTCCAATTCATTGAAGAATGTTGCTGGTAATTTGAGAGGGATTGCATCAAATTTGTATATTGCTTTTGGCAGGATGGCCATTTTGACGATATTAATTCTTCCTAGCCATGAGCATGGGATGAGTTTCCATTTATTAGTGTCCCCTTTAATTTCTCTTAAGAGTGACTTGTAGTTTTCAGAGTATAAGTCTTTCACTTCCTTGGTTAGGTTTATTCCTAGGTATTTTATTCTTTTTGATGCAATGGTGAATGGAATTGTTTTCCTGATTTCTCTTTCTATTGATTCGTTGTTAGTGTATAGGAAAGCTACAGATTTCTGTGTGTTGATTTTGTATCCTGCAACTTTGCTGTATTCCGATATCAGTTCTAGTAGTTTTGGAGTGGAGTCTTTAGGGTTTTTTATGTACAGTATCATATCATCTGCAAATAGTGACAGTTTAACTTCTTCTTTACCAATCTGGATTCCTTGTATTTCTTTGTTTTGTCTGATTGCCGTGGCTAGGACCTCCAGTACTATGTTAAATAACAGTGGGGAGAGTTGGCATCCCTGTCTGGCTCCCGATCTCAGTGGAAATGCTTTCAGCTTCTCGCTGTTCAGTATAATGCTGGCTGTGGGTTTATCATATATGGCCTTTATTATGTTGAGGTACTTGCCCTCTATTCCCATTTTGCTGAGAGTTTTTATCATGAATGGATGTTGAATTTTGTCAAATGCTTTTTCAGCATCTATGGAGATGATCATGTGGTTTCTGTCTTTCTTTTTGTTGATGTGGTGGATGATGTTGATGGATTTTCGAATGTTGTACCATCCTTGCATCCCTGGGATGAACCCCACTTGGTCATGGTGTATGATCCTTTTGATATACTGTTGAATTCTGTTTGCTAATATTTTATTGAGTATTTTTGCATCTACATTCATCAGGGATATTGGTCTGTAATTTTCTTTTTTGGTGGGGTCTTTTCCTGGTTTTGGTATTAGGGTGATGTTGGCTTCATAGAATGAGTTTGGGAGTATTCCCTCTTCTTCTATTTTGTGGAACACTTTAAGGAGAATGGGTATTATGTCTTCTCTGTGTGTCTGATAAAATTCCGAGGTAAATCCGTCCGGCCCCGGGGTTTTGTTCTTGGGTAGTTTTTTGATTACTGTTTCAATTTCTTTGCTTGTAATTGGTTTGTTTAACTTTTGTGTTTCTTCCTTGGTCAGTCTTGGGAGGTTGTATTTTTCTAGGAAGTTGTCCATTTCTTCTAGGTTTTCCAGCTTGTTGGCATATAGGTTTTCATAGTAGTCTTTAATAATTCTTTGTATTTCTGTGGAGTCTGTCGTGATTTTTCCATTCTCATTTCTGATTATGTTGATTTGTGTTGACTCTCTTTTTCTCTTAATAAGTTGGGCTAGAGGCTTATCTATTTTGTTTATTTTCTCAAAGAACCAGCTCTTGGTTTCGTTGATTTTTGCTATTGTTTTATTCTTCTCAATTTTGTTTATTTCTTCTCTGATCTTTATTATGTCCCTCCTTCTGCTGACTTTAGGCCTCATTTGTTCTTCTTTTTCCAGTTTTAATAATTGTGATGTTAGACTATTCATTTGGGATTGTTCTTCCTTCTTCAAGTGTGCCTGGATTGCTATATACTTTCCTCTTAAGACTGCTTTCGCTGCATCCCACAGAAGTTGGGGCTTAGTGTTGTTGTTGTCATTTGTTTCTATATATTCCTTGATCTCTATTTTGATTTGTTCATTGATCCATTGATTATTTAGTAGCATGTTGTTAAGCCTCCATGTGTTTGTGAGCCTTTTTGTTTTCTTTGTAGAATTTATTTCTACTTTCATACCTTTGTGGTCTGAAAAATTGGTTGGTAGAATTTCAATATTGTGGAATTTACTGAGGCTCTTTTTGTGAGCTAGTATGTGGTCTATTCTGGAGAATGTTCCATGTGCACTTGAGAAGAATGTATATCCTGTTGCTTTTGGATGTAAAGTTCTATAGATGTCTATTAGGTCCATCTGTTCTAGTGTGTTGTTCAGTGCCTGTGTGTCTTTACTTATTTTCTGCCCGGTGGATCTATCCTTTGGGGTGAGTGGTGTGTTGAAGTCTCCTACAATGAATGCATTGCAGCCTATTTCCCTCTTTAGTTCTGTTAGTATTTGCTTCACATATGCTGGTGCTCCTGTATTGGGTGCATATATATTTAGAATGGTTATATCCTCTTGTTGGACTAAGCCCTTTATCATTATGTAGTGGCCTTCTTTATCTCTTGTTACTTTCTTTGTTTTGAAGTCTATTTTGTCTGATATTAGTACTGCAACCCCTGCTTTCTTCTCACTGTTGTTTGCCTGAAATATGTTTTTCCATCCCTTGACTTTTAGTCTATGCTTATCTTTGGGTTTAAGGTGAGTTTCTTGTAAGCAGCATATAGATGGGTCTTGCTTTTTTATCCATTCTATTACTCTATGTCTTTTGATTGGTGCATTAAGTCCATTTACATTTAGGGTGACTATTGAAAGATATGTACTTATTGCCATTGCAGGCTTTAGATTCGTGGTTACCAAAGGTTCAAGGTTAGCTTCTTTAGTATCTTACTGCCTAACTTAGCTCGCTTATTGAGCTGTTATATACACTGTCTGGAGAGTCTTTTCTTCTCTCCCTTCTTATTCCTCCTCCTCCATTCTTCATATGTTGTGTGTTTTGTTCTGTGCTCTTTTTAGGGGTGCTCCCATCTAGAGCAGTCCCTGTAGGATGCCCTGTAGAGGTGGTTTGTGGGAAGCAAATTCCCTCAGCTTTTGCATGTCTGGGAATTGTTTGATCCCACCATCATATTTAAATGATAGTCGTGCTGGATACAGTATCCTTGGTTCAAGGCCCTTCTGTTTCATTGCATTAAGTATATCATGCCATTCTCTTCTGGCCTGTAGGGTTTCTGTTGAGAAGTCTGATGTTAGCCTGATTGGTTTTCCTTTATAGGTGACCTTTTTCTCTCTAGCTGCCTTTAAAACTCTTTCCTTGTCCTTGATCCTTGCCATTTTAATTATTATGTGTCTTGGTGTTGTCCTCCTTGGATCCTTTCTGTTGGGGGTTCTGTATAATTCCATCGTCTGTTCGATTATTTCCTCCCCCAGTTTGGGGAAGTTTTCAGCAATTATTTCTTCAAAGACACTTTCTATCCCTTTTCCTCTTTCTTCCTCTTCTGGTATCCCTATAATACGAATGTTTTTCCTTTTGTATTGGTCACATATTTCTCTTAGTGTTGTTTCATTCCTGGAGATCCTTTTATCTCTCTCTATGTCAGCTTCTATACGTTCCTGTTCTCTGGCTTCTATTCCTTCAATGGCCTCTTGCATCTTATCCATTCTGCTTATAAATCCTTCCAGGGATTGTTTCACTTCTGTGATCTCTTTCCTGACATCTGTGATCTCCTTCCGGACTTCATCCCACTGCTCTTGCATTTTTCTCTGCATCTCATCCCATTGCTCTTGCATTTTTTTCTGCATCTCTGTCAGCATGTTCATGATTTTTATTTTGAATTCTTTTTCAGGAGGACTAGTTAGGTCTGTCTCCTTCTCAGGTGTTGTCTCTGTGATCTTTGTCTGCCTGTAGTTTTGCCTTTTCATGGTGATAGAGATAGTTTGCAGAGCTGGTACAAGTGACCGCTGGAAGAGCTTCCCTTCTTGTTGGTTTGTAGCCTTTTCCTGGGAGAATAGCGACCTCTAGTGGCTTGTGCTGGGCAGCTGTGCGCAGACAGGGCTTCTGCTTCCTGCCCAGTTGCTTTGGGGTTTATCTCCGCTGTTGCTGTGGGCTTAGCCTGGCTGGGGCTGTTCCTCCAAAATGGTGGAGCCCCGTTGGAGGGGGAGCAGCCAGGAGACTATTTATCTCCGTAAGGGGCCTCTGTGCTCCCTGCTGCCCAGGGGGTTAGAGTGCCCAGAGATCCCCAGATTCCCTGCTTCTGGTCTAAGTGACCTGTCCTGCCCCTTTAAGATTTCCAAAAAGCACTCTCCAAACCAAAACAACAACAGCAACAATGAGAGAGGGAACAGAAAGAAAGAGAAAAAAAAAAAGGAAAAAAAAGGAAAAAACAAGCGATTTTTTTTTTTTTTTTTTTGTCCTCAGGTGCCGGTCCCAGGCACCCGCTCACTGGTCCTGCTGCCCTGTCTCCCTAGCACCAGGGTCCCTGTCCTTTCAAGGCTTCCAAAAAGCACCCACCCACCGGTCCCGCAGGGAAGGAACGCTCAATATTCTTTGTCCCCAGGCACTGGTCCCACGCACCCGCTCACCAGTCCCGCCGCCCTGCCTCCCTAGCACCGGGGTCCCTGTCCCTTCAAGGCTTCCAAAAAGCACTCAGCAAAAAGAGAGAAAAAAAAGGGGAAAAACGCGCGATTTCTTCCGTCCTCAGGTGCTGGTCTCAGGCACCCACCCACCGGTCCCACAGGGAAAAATGCGGGATATTCTTTGTCCTCAGGTGCCGGTCCCAGGCACCCGCTCACCAGTCCCGCCGCCCTGCCTCCCTAGCACCGGGGTCCCTGTCCCTTTTACGCTTCCAAAAAGCACTCGCAGAAAAGAGGAAAAAAAAAGGGGAAAAACGCGCGATTTCCTCTGTCCTCAAGTGCCGGTCTCAGGTACCCGCCCACCGGTCCCGCAGGGAAAAACGGGGGATATTCTTTGTCCTCAGGTGCCGGTCCCAGCCACCCGCTCACCAGTCCCGCCACCGTGCCTCCCTAGCACTGGGGTCCCCGTCCCTTCAAGGCTTCCAAAAAGCGCTCGCCAAAAAGAGAAAAAAAAAAAAGGGGAAAAATGCGCGACCTCCTCCGTCCTCAGGCACCGGTCTCAGGCACCCGCCCCCAGGTCTCGCAGGGAGAAACGCGGGATATTCTTTGTCCTCCGGCGCCGTTCCCAGGCACCTCCTCACCGGTCCCGCCACCCTGCCTCCCCAGCAATGGGGGCCCATCCCTCTAAGGCTTCCAAAAAGCGCTCGCCAAAAAAAAAAAAAAAAAAAACCGCTCCGGTTTCTCTCCACCCGCCGGGAGCCAGGGGGAGGGGCGCTCGGGTCCCGCCGGGCTGGGGCTTGTATCTTACCCCCTTCACAAGGCGCTGGGTTCTTGCAGGTGTGGATGTGGTCTGGATGTTGTCCTGTGTCCTGTGGTCTCTATTTTAGGAAGATTTTTCTTTGTTATATTTTCATAGCTCTATGTGTTTTTGGGAGGAGATTTCCACTGCTCTACTCACGCCGCCATCTTGGCTCCCCCACCAAAATGGTGATTTTCTGATGTCAGTGAAGTACGTTTGCCAGGGTCTTGCCTCCATTTCAGGTGTACTGCTGTCTAACTTACCACGGGCATGGACATAAGTGTGTTGTCAGGATGGGGTTAGATGTCACAGTCTCTGTAATCCCTACAGTCTTTGGGTTCTGATTTAAAAGAAAGGTAGAGTTAGTTTAAAGTCATAACAAACTTAATATTTATGGGACAAATTAGTTTTTGAATGGAGTATTTGCTTTAAAAAATTATTGAAGTATAAAATATATGGGTGAAAGTATACATCATTCATGGATGTATATGCACATCCGTGTAAACCACACCACAAGAAACAGAATGTGGCCAGCACTCAAAATGCCTTACCTCCCTAAACTGGGGTATTTGCTATCCACTGGCCAAGTCACCTGTCTTTCAGTGTCCTGAGTACACACACTGTCTGGACAGGAAATGGCCAGGAACACAGGACAGGAACATATTCAGGGTTTTCAGTTTCAAGTGGCTCTTTTCCTTCATTTATGAGCCTAGACAGTCTAGAAAGAAGTGGCAGGGCATCCTTTACCCCTCTTCCCCAAAGTTGGGAGCCAACATCATTAAACATTATTGGATTATTCAATAAATATTTATTGGGCAAATACATATTGTGCTAGACACTGTTATAAATGCCTAGGATACACAGAAGAGTAAGAACAGGTACCCGACTGCAAGAAAGACTGAGGGGCTGCATTACATGCCAGGTAATACACCAAGTAGCAGAGGTTTGTCCTAGAGAGATAGGATGTGACTGTACTCAGCTCCCAGTCCAGTAGCCATAGAGCCAGGAGAGGAAAGATCAAAGAGTGTGAGTTGTGATCCTGGCCAGCAAAAGAAGCATGGAGAGGAGCCTGTGGAGAGACTTGCTCACCTCGTCTGAGGCAGAGAAGGAGTCTGGGCATGTAAATATAAATGAGAGAATGGAAGATGATGGTATGGGTAATGTCAGTCATTTCATCAGACAAAGCTAAACTAGTTTCAGCTATTCCTATATTCGAGACAGTACGCGCAGTGTCTTGAGCAACAGCACCGACTGGTTACTAACTATTAGTAAATGTTTATCTGTTTCCCCAGTCACCTGGCTCTGGTTCCCCACTCTGCTTCTCTGTCCATGACTTGACTTAGGCCAGGAAAACCTGAGGAGACTTTCATAGTTTTTCCCTTGTAGCCTTTTGCACAGGAGATTATACACATATTTTAAATAGGATTATCAAATCTTTCTATGAAATTGCTTCTTTTCTGTAAGCCAAAACAGAAATCAAATAGCAAAAATAAGACCTTAATACATATTCCAGTCTCTTAAATCATATTACCAATTGCTCTCTTTCCCTGTTAGAGAAGAAGGTTATGGTAGTGATAAGAGCATGGACTCTGGAACCAAGCTGCCCAAGTTCAAATCTCTGCTTCTCCACTTCCTGGGTGTGTGATGTTGGTTAAGTTCCTTAACCTCTTGGTGCCTCAGTTTCTTCATCTGTACAAATGGGGTAATAGAACATTACTTTATAGAATAGTTAGAATTTAATGAATTAGTATTCTTAAAGTGCTTTGAATACAACTTAGCACATAATAAGTGCTTTACTATTTGTTAAACTTTATATTATGTGGAAGTATATAAGTATATATAAATCTATATTTATATGGTTTGTACATCTTTGTACCAGTGCTATTTCTGACTATTGCTTTTCACATTCTAATGTTCTAGAAGTGTATGAATGCCACCACCCACTTACCTGCCTTCCCAAGGCAGATAGGTAAACTCAGCATGCAATAGTAATTTAGAATTATTTGTGATGGGTATTGTAGTGAGTAAGGTACTTAAAAGACCTCTGAATTGAAAATGTAAGTTCAGCTGAACCTCAAAGAAGTTGAACTCTAATCTGAAATGTAAGGCAATGAGAATAACAATAAAGCCTAACTATGTTTACATTACAGTTCAAAATACTGTGACTCTTATGGTGATAACCATATTTTTTATACATCTTTGTAATGATTATAGTAATAGGATCCTGTCTAGAAGTAGAGTAATATGTATGCTATTTCTGCAGATGTAGAAAGGACTCAACAAAGAAAGCTTGAAGAATTATTTTTAGCAGCAGCAAGAGAAGGCAGAACAGCAGAACTCATAGGTCTGGTAAAAACAACAACATGCCTACTTCTTTATAATTCCAGAAACTTTTTACTTAAGATCATAAGTTAGTCGGATGGTGACCAAAGTACTCTATCGTAATGAATGATCAAAAATCTGTAAAAATCTAAAAACACTTAATGTGATAATACGTTAAGCAGGATATATTGTAAATTATAATGTTTTTCTCTGAATTTCTGATGCACATCCCCACTGCCTGCTGAAAACTTGATGGATTAAAAATCAGGCTTTTCAAGGTATTACTTAATGTAAAGAACATTTTATTTTTTCAGTTTAAGCCAATTTAAAATTGAAACATAATATACAAGATCCTATAAAAGAGTAAATTTCTCTCATTTTGATGATTAGTACTTCTGAAAGGTATGCTGTACTTCTAGAAAGTAACATCTAAAGAATGGACAATATTTTGGAATATTTATATCATGTTTAGAACAGAGTGAAAGCTTTACATTTTCTTCTTAGGAGACTTACTTTCCAGTTTCCATTTCTTACATAGTCTCATTAAACATGACACTCTAAATTTGTTCTAAATTCAAGACTGAAGCATTGC
The DNA here is from genome assembly GCF_040802235.1 of Manis javanica. Lineage (NCBI taxonomy): Eukaryota > Metazoa > Chordata > Mammalia > Pholidota > Manidae > Manis > Manis javanica. The sequence goes on along the minus strand of NC_133164.1, from coordinate 61,076,033 downwards.
CATTTGCTTTAAAGTTATTTCAGCTGATTTGAAAAGGCGTTTATGGTTTCCAAGTACAGCGCCTAAAACATTTTTTAAACTTTGTGAAATATAGACTAGATAAAGAAGTTTTTAAAGCAGTAAATTAGGAACAACAAATTCTGTAGAACCTTAACACTACACATTTAACAGTTAGGGTTTTCTCTTCTGAATGATCGTCTATGGTAGACTGATTAGTAATTTTGTGGCCACCAGTGTGAATTGCAAGACCAATAGGAGTGAGCAAATCGTCATGAAATCCTCATGTCCAGGAGGGGATGGGATGGCACTGGTGTCATGGGTGGCGTCTGTTGTCGGGGCATGCAGAGCCTGAGACTGAATTGCATTTGAGGATGAGCATGGAGAGTGATGAGAGTTGGCTGGTTTGGTGAGCAGGAAGCTGCTGAGGGCCCAGATGCCAGCCAGCCTGGCTCTTCAGTGGGAAGGTCCAGCTGAACGTTTGTACCATCATGTGTTTAATGGGAGAAAGTCTATTTTGATATGTAATTAAACACTGCATTTTTTTCAATTGTTAGCTCAACAGGCCCAAGTCTCCGGATATTAACTGCTCGGATCAGTTAGGAAACACACTGTTGCATTGTGCAGCTTACCGGGCTCATAAGCAATGTGCCTTAAAACTTCTAAAAAGTGGAGCAGACCCTAATCTGAAGAATAAAAATGGTAAGCATGTTGCTGAAAGCCACTGTTAGTCATGTGACGCTGTAGAAAGAAGTCAATGCAATATGAAATGAAGTGTTTTGTTTTAGTATCCAGCCTTTGTTGAACTGTATGATCCCTACTTAATTTTGAAGTCAAGGCATTCACACATAAGAAAAAATAAAATTAATTGACTTTCCAGTTAAGACTTAAATGTTTAATAGTGCCTACTGATGCACTAATGATACTAAGATATGTTTCCCTTGAGGGAGGAATTTAAGTACAATTGGTTCTCATTGTTTGCAGTAGTTACGTTAAATAATACTGTCACAAACACTGAATTTAGTGAATATTGAACCATTGCTCCTAGAGGAAATGCAGAGTTAGGTTCTTGTAAGCCTCTGGTCATAACATTTTTGTCCACTGATGAATACATTACCTGTGTTAAGTTTGTTTCTGTTTAATAACACCTTATTTAACATACACTATTGATGCATTAACATTTTGCTCACTGTGAAGAGCACTGTAACTCAGGCCTGAACAAAGCCTAACACATGTATTCTCCATAAGGCACATTACAGCCTTCTTGTGCTTTGGAACACTACACAACAGTTTAGCACTATGCTTCATGGCCACTTTCAAGAGTGAAATCACTAGCAAAACAAAAGATGTGAAAAATGTGGCACTATATAGACTGTGATGAGGATACTTGTTTATCATATGAGAACTGAAACAAGACAGAGCATCACCTTATTCTGCCTGAGCTGGGAACATATGCATCAGAAAACTCAAGTTTTTTACCACTCTGGACATGCCCATGAATGACCGAGAAACTGCTCTGAGTATTGTTTTACAGATGAATGTTAATAATAAGTGAATTTGGAAATATGGAATTTATAAATGAGTACCAACTATACATGTATGACAGTATCAAAGACAGAATGGGATAACCAAAAATTAGATGCAAAAACTGTCTTGGATGTTCAGAGGAAGAACAGTCATTTAGGGCCTTTGCGCATCACTTTTTAGGATGCTTCCCCCTGCTTCCCACCAACTTGGATTAGGACTTGTCAGTGGTCTCACAGGACCATGTGTTCACCTCTGTTGTAGCCTAAATCACACTCCGTGGTAATTATTGGCTTCTGTAGCTGTCTCCCATGAGACTGAACTCATAAGGGTCGGGCTAATATTTCACTGTCTAGTTTACCCAGCACCTAGAGTAACTAGAGTAACATATATCACATGACACCTACATGTTGCATGCTTGTTGAAGGTTTAGGTGATTAGAAACAGCTTCACAAAGAAATAGGTATTTGAGATAGACCTTGAAGTCCTAGTAGGATTTTTTAAAATTGTTTTCATCTCTAAGTGCTTCAGTTTATATCTCTAACAAAAGTACCCCCAATATGTTCTTTTTTAATATAAACAGAATACCATTATTATCTAATAATATTTTGATAAGCAGATATTTGGGAAATTATATTCAAAGCAGAGAAGGTTATGAACAAAGGCATTAAGGTGAAAAAAATGAAAGCCGTGCTTATGTGACGTCCCCAGGTAGGCACATCTGAATGCATGAGAGGGAGCAGTGCTAGATCATCCTGAAAACGCAGATTTGTCTTATAGAGTGGAAAACCTTGAAATGCCAGACTATCCTACCACATAATTTGGAGGATCAGGGGGACCCTGAAAAAAGAAATAGGTTAGCAATGGAGGGATGAGGTACTTTAAAAAGATTAATATGGTTACAGTATCTAGGACAGGTTATGACAGGCCTAAGATTGTAGGAAGGGATCAGTAGGACCACTGAAGTGGCCTTAGGTGGAGAAATAGGTCTTAGATGAGAGATAGTTAGGTCTTAGGTGATTAGTTTTATTGAAATTCGTGGAAGTAGAAAAGAGAAAGACAATTAATTATAGAATCTCCTGTGTCTTTTCTGTTCCCTTGATTTGGCTTTAGCTCTAGACTGGCACTAGCCAATAAATACATAATGGGAGCTACATACATAATTTCAGGTTTTCTAGTAGCCACATTAAAATAGTAAGAAGAAACAGATGAAATTAATTTCAATGTATTTTATTTAAAGCAATATATCCAAAATATCATGTCAATATGTAATCAATGAAAATAATTATCAATGAGATTTTGCATTCCTTTTTTGGTACTAAGTCTTTGAAATCTGGTGTGTGTTTTATGCCTAACATCACATCTCAGTTTGGACTAGCCACATGTCAAGTACTGAATAGCCACATGTGCTGATGTCCACTGTATTGGACTGTGCAGCTCTGGACATACCAAGTGGCTTGAAGCTCTCCAGTTAGCCATGCTCTCCAGCTCACCATTCATATACTCTTCTTTCTACCTTAAATGCCCTTTTCCTGCACATCCATCTGCCAAACCCTAGGTTCACTCAAGAGTTAGTTCAAACTTTCTTCCCTAAAGGGGCTTCCCTCTTTATCCCTGGAATAAAGGTTAGAAGAAAAATTGGGGAATTGAGAAGGGGAAGCACTCAGGGGACATGAGGGAAATATCAGTTCTGTGGAAGCCAAAGAAAGAGATAAAATGCTGCATAAAGGGATAGGATGTTCATGTTGTCCTGTGCAGCTTAGACTGCAGAAGGTGAACACTGAACAAAGGCCTTGAGATTCAGTGGCTCAATTCCCACTGGTCATTTCTGAAAGAGCAGTTTCTTTTGGCTAGCTGGGGTAATTGAGCAAAAGCTAGGCAAGTGGTTAAAGATTGAGTAGGAAATCAAGCTGAAGCAGTACCATGCACTGTATCTGCATCTTCACAGTATTTAAGAACATCAGGAATGGCTCTGTGGCCAAGTGAAAGATTTTTTTTAGGCCAAGAGAAACAAGTATATTTAAAAGTTAAGGAAAGCAAGGAGGAGCCAAGATGGCAGCGTGAGTAGGGCAGTGGAAATCTCCTCCCAAAACCATATATAATTTTGAAAGTACAACAAATACAACTATTCCTAAAAGAAAGATCAGAAAATACAGTACAAAAGCCAGGCTACATCTACATCTGTGAGAACTCACCACCGCACGAAGAGGGTAAGATACAAGCTGCAGCTTGGTGGGACCCAAGCACTCCCTGCACCCCAGCTCCCAGTGGCAGGAAAGGAGTTGGAGTGGGGAGGGAAAGGGAGTCCAGGACTGCTAAATACCCAGCCCTAGTCATCTGCACCGGGAGCACAGACACACAGTGTGTGGTGTGCTGGACATTAGGGAACGGAACACTAAAACCTGTGAGCGGGTCCCCGCAGCCAGCGCACCTGGTACAAAAGAAAAGCAAATGCTTTCTGAAAGTCTTAAAGGGACAAGGGCCTCACAGCTGGATGGAAGCGTCACGGCACACTCAGCTCAGCAGCTGGGAATCCTGAGGAACTTGGGGTGCCCTAACCCTCTGGGAGGCAGTGCAGCTCTGAGGCCCCTCACAGCAGTAAACAGCCTCCCATCCATTCTACCTCTGGTGCGGCCCCACCATAGCAGGGCAGCAGCCTGAGAGTGGCTGTGCCCACAGCAACTGCCCAGAGCCTCCTCCACAGACGCCTGGGCCAGACTCAGAGAACCCATTAGCACACAGCAGGCCAGCATAAGCCAGTAGAGGTTGCCGTTCTTGCAGAACAGGAAGGCAACCAGCAAGCAGGAAGGGACTTTGTCCTCTAAGCTGACACATGCGCCAACTGCCCATGAGTACCTCTATCACCATGAAAAAGCAGAAGAATTTGATCCAGACAAGAATAACCTAGACAACCCCTGAGAAGGAGCCTGGGAAGATAGATTTAACCAATCTTCCTGAAAAAGAATTCAAAATAAAGGTCATAACCATGCTGATGTACCTGCAGAGAAATATGCAAGAACTAATGGATAAAGTTGGGAGGGAGAATACAGAAATAAAACAATCTCTGAAAGAAATTAAGAGCAGACTGGATCAAGTGCAAGAGGCCATTAATGGAATAGAAATCAGAAAACAGGAACACAAGGAAGCAGAGACAGAGAGAGACAAGAGGATCTCCAGGAATGAAAGAATATTAAGAGAACTGTGTGACCAATCCAAACGGAACAATATCTGCATTATAGAGGTACCAGAAGAGGAAGAGATAGAAAAAGGGACAGAAAGTGTCTTTGAAGAAATAATTGCTGAAAACTTCCCCGAACTGGGGGAGGATATAGTCCCTCAGACCATGGAAGCACACAGAACTCCAAACAGAAGGGACCCAAGGAGGACAACACCAAGATACATAATAATTAAAATGGCAAAGATCAAGGACAAGGACAGAGTATTAAAGGCAGCCAGAGAGAGAAAAAAGGTCACCTACAAAGGAAAACCCATCAGGCTATCATCACACATCTTAACAGAAACCTTACAGGCCAGAAGAGAATGGCATATATATTCAATGCAATGAAACAGAAGGGCCTTGAACCAAGGATACTGTATCCAGCACGATTATCATTTAAATATGAAGGTGGGATTAAACAATTCCCAGAAAAGCAAAAGTTAAGGGAATGTGCCTCCCACAAACCACCTGTACAGGGTATTTTAGAGGGACTGCTCTAGATGGAAGCACTCCTAAGACTAAATAGATGTCACCAGAGAAAAAATCACAGCAAAGAAAGCAGATCAACCAAATACTAACTAAAGGCAAAAAACAAAATCAACTACTCACAAAAGCTATCAAAGGAAACACAAAAGAACACAGAATAAAACACCAAACATATAAAGAATGGAGGAGGAGGAATAAGAAAGGAATGAAATAAATAATCACCAGACAGTGTCTATAATAGCTCAATAAGTGAGTTAAGTTAGGCAGTAAGATACTAAAGAAGCTAACCTGGAACTTTTGGTAACCATGAATCTAAAGCCTGAAATGGCAATAAGTACATATCTTTCACTAATCACCCTAAATGTAAATGGACAGAATGCACCAATCAAAAGACACAGAGTAAGAGAATGGATAAAAAAGCAAGATCCATCTATATGCTGCTTACAAGAGATGCACCTCAAACCCAAAAACATACACAGACTAAAAGTCAAGGGATGGAAAAAGATATTTCATGCAAACAACAGGGGGTAAAAAGAAGGTGTTGCAGTACTACCATCAGACAAAATAGACTTCAAAACAAAGAAAGTAACAAGAGATAGAGAAGGACATTACCTAATGATAAAGGGGTCAGTCCTACAAGAGGATATAACCATTATAAATACATATGCACCCAATACAGGAGCGCCAACATATGTGAAACAAATACTAACAAAATTAAAGGAGGAAATAGAATGCAATGCATTCATTTTAGGAGACTTCAACACACCACTCACTCCAAAGGGCAGATCCACCAGACAGAAAATAAGTAAGGACACAGAGGCACTGAGCAACACACTAGAACAGATGGACCTAATAGACATCTACAGAACTCTACACCCAAAAGCAGTATGATACAGATTCCTCTCAAGTGCACATGGAACTTTTTCCAGAATAGACCACATACTATGCCACAAAAAGAGCCTCAGTAAATTCAAAAAGGTTGAAATTCTACCAACCAACGTCTCGGACCACAAAGGAATAAAACTAGAAATAAATTGTACAAAGAAAGCAAAAAGGCTCACAAACACATGGAGGCTTAACAACATGCTCCTAAATAATCAATGGATCAATGACCAAATTAAAATAGAGATCAAGCAATATATGGAGAGAAAGGACAACAACAACACAAAGCCCCAACTTCTGTGGAATGCAGGAAAAGCAGTTCTAAGAGGAAAGTATATAGCAATCCAGGCATATTTAAAGAAGGAAGAACAATCCCCAATGAATAGTCCAAAGCCACAATTATTGAAATTGGAAAAAGAACAAATGAGGCCAAAAGTCAGCAGAAGGAGGGACATAATAAAGATGAGAGAAGAAATAAATAAAATTGAGAAGAATAAAACAATAGAAAAAAATCAATGAAACCAAGAGCTGGTTCTTTGAGAAAATTAACAAAATAGATAAGCATCCAGCCAGACTTATTAAGAGAAAAAGAGAATCAACACATATCAACAGAATCAAAAATGAGAAAGGAAAAATCACGACGAACCCCACAGAAATTCAAAGAATTATTAGAGAATACTTTGAAAACCTATATTACTAACAAGTTGGAAAACCTAGAAGAAATGGACAACTTTTATAGAGAAATACAACCTTCCAAGACTGACAAGGGAAGAAACAGAAAATCTAAATAGACCAATAACCAACAACGAAATTAAAGTGGTAATCAAAAAACTACCCAAGAGCAAAATCTCTGGGCCAGATGGATTTACTCCATAATTTCATCAGAGATACAGAGAAGACATAATACCCATTCTCCTTAAAGTTTTCCAAAAAATAAAAGAGGAGGAAATACTCCCAAACAGATCTATGAAGCCAGCATCACCCTAATACAAAAACCAGGCAAAGACCACACCAAAAAAGAAAATTACAGACCAATATCCCTGATGATCATAGATGCAAAAATACTCAAGAAAATATCAGCAAAACGAATTAAAAAATACATCAAGAGGATCATACACCAAGACCAAGTGGGTTTCATCTCAGGGATGCAAAGATGTGGTGGATGGACATCATCCACCACATAAAGAAAAAGGACAAAAACCACACGATCATCCCCATAGATGCTGAAAAAGCATTCGACAAAATTTAACATCCATTCATGATAAAAACTCTTAACAAAATGTGTACAGAGGACAAGTACCTCAACTAATAATAATAAAGGCCATATATGACAAACAGACAGATAACATTATACGTAACAGCAAGAAGCTGAAAGCTTTTCCTTTAAGATCGGAACAAGACAATGATACCCACTCTACCCACTTCTATTCAACATAGTACTGGAGGTCCTAGCCATGGCAATCAGACAACGCCAAGAAATACAAGGCATCCAGATTGGCAAGGAAGAAGTTAAGCTGTCCCTGTTTGGAGATGACATGATATTGTACATTAAAAACCCTAAAGAATCCACTCCAAAACTACTAGACCTAATATCGGAATTCAGCAAAGTTGCAGGATAAAAAATTAATACACAGAAAGCTGTGGCTTTCCTATACACTAACAATGAACTAACAGAAACAGAAATAAGGAAAACAATTCCATTCACAATTGCATCTAAAAGAATAAAATACCTAGGGATAAACCTAACCTAGGAAGTGAAAGACCTATGCCATGAAAACTACAACACACTCTTAAGAGAAATTAAAGAGGACACTAACAAATGGAAACTTATCCCATGCTCTTGGCTAGGAAGAATTAATATTGTCAAAATGGCCATTCTGCCCAAAGCAATATACAGATTCAATGCAATCCCTATCAAATTACCAAAGGTATTCTTCAATGAACTGGAACAAATAGTTCAAAAATTCATATGGAACAACCAAAGACCCTGAATAGTCAAAACAATCATGAGAAGGAAGAATAAAGTGGGGGGCAATCTAGCTCCCCAACTTTAAGCTCTACTACAAAGCCACAGTAATCAAGACAATTTGGTACTGGCACAAAAACACACCCACAGACCAGCAGAACACAATAAAGAGTCCAGACATTTACCCAAACATATATGGTCAATTAATATATGATAAAGGAGCCATGGACATACAGTGGGGAAATGACAGCCTCTTCAACAGCTGGTGTTGGCAAAACTGGATGGCTATATGTAAGAGAATGAGAGTGGATCATTGTCTAACCCCATACACAAAAGTAAATTCAAAATGGATCAAAGACCTGAATGTAAGTCATAAAAACCATAAAACTCTTAGAAAAAAAAATAGGCAAAAATCTCTTGGACATAAACATAAGCATCTTCTTCATGAACATATCTCCCCAGGCAAGGGAAACAAAAGCAAAAATGAACAAGTGGAACTATATCAAAGTATAAAGCTTCTGTACAGCAAAGGACACCATCAGTAGAAGAAAAAGACATCCTACAGTATGGGAGAATATATTCATAAATGACATATCTGATAAGGGGTTGACATCCAAATTATATTAAGATCTCACAGACCTCAACAAACAAAAAGCAAGTGAGCCAATTAAAAAATGGGCAGAGTTGCTGAACAGACTCTTTTCCAAAGAAGAAATTCAGATGGCCAACAGATACATGAAAAGATGCTCCACATTGCTAGTCATCAGAGAAATGCAAATTAAAACCACAATGAGATTTCCCCTCACACCAGTAAGGAATGCCACCATCCAAAATACAAACAACAACAAATGTTGGTGAGGGTGTGGATAAAGGGGAACCCTCCTACACTGCTGGTGGGAATATAAATTAGTTCAACCATTGTGGAAAGCAGTATGGAGGTTCCTCAGAAACTCAATATAGAAATACCATTTGACCCAAGAATTCCACTTCTAGGAATTTACCTAAGAATACAGCAGCCCAGTTTGAAAAAGATAGATGCACCCCTATGTTTATTGCAGCACTGTTTACAGTAGCCAAGAAATGAAAGCAATCTAAGTGTCCATCAGTAGATGAATGGATAAAGAAGACGTGGTACATATACACAATGGAATATTATTCAGCCATAAGAAGAAAACAAATCCTACCATTTGCAACAACATGGATGGAGCTAGAGGGTATTATGCTCAGTGAAATAAGCCAGGCAGAGAAAGACAAGTACCAAATGATTCCACTCATCTGTGGAGCATAAGAACAAAGAAAAAACTGAAGGAACAAAACAGCAGCAGACTCACAGAACCCAAGAATGGACTAACAGTTACCAAAGGGAAAGGGACTGGGGAGGATGGTGAGAAGGGAGGGATAACGGGGGGGGGAGAAGGAAGGGGCCTTTAAGATTAGCATGTATAATGTGAGGGGAGGCACGGGGAGGGCTGTTCAACACAGAGAAGACAAGTAGTGATTCTATAGCATCTTACTATGCTGATGGACAGTGACTGTAATGGGGTTTGTGGGGGGGGACTTGGTGAAGGGGATGTCTAGTAAACATAATGTTCCTCAAGTAATTGCAGATTAATGATAAAAAAAATTCAGTGGTGAAGCCATGTGATCCAGGAGTTTTGTTCTTAGGAAGTTTTTGATTACCGGTTCAATTTTGTTGCTGGTAATTGGTCTATTTAGATTTTCTGTTTCTTCCTTGTTCAGCCTTGGAAGGTTGTATTTTTCTAGAAAGTTGTCCATTTCTCCCAGGTTATCCAGTTTGTTAGCATATAATTTTTCATAGTATTCTCTAATTAATTCTTTGTAATTCTGTCGTGTCCATAGTGATTTTTTTGTTTCTCATTTCTGATTCTGTTTATGTGTATAGATTCTCTTTTTTCTTCATAAGTCTGGCTAGGGGGTTATATATTTTGCTTATTTTCTGGAAGAACCAGCTCTTGCTTTCATTGATTCTTTCTATTGTTTTATTCTTCTCAATTTTATTTATTTCTGCTCTAATCTTTATTACTTACACCCCTCCTTCTACTGACTTTGGGCCTCATTTGTTCTTCTTTTTCTAGTTCTATTAATTTTGAGTGTAGACTGCTTGTATGGAATTGTTCTTTCCTGTGGTAGGCCTGTATTGCAATATACTTTCCTCTTAGGATGGCCTTTGCTGCATCCCACAGATTTTTGTGGTGTTGAATTATTGTTGTCATTTGTCTCCATATATTGCTTGCTCTTTGTTTGTGTTTGGTCATCAATCCATTGGTTATTTGGGAGCATGTTGTGAAGCCTCCATGTGTTTGTGGGATTTTTCATTTTCTTTGCATAATTTATTTCTGGTTTCATACATTTGTGGTCTGAGAAGCTGGTTCGTACAAGTTCCACCTTTTTGAATTTACCGAGGCACTTTTTGTGGCCTAGTATATGATCTATTCTTGAAAATGTCCCATGTGCACTTTAGAAGACTGTGTATTCTGCTGCTTTTGGGTGGAGAGTTCTGTAGATCTCTATTAGGTCCATCTGTTCTAGTGTGTTGTTCAGTGCCTCTGTGTCCTTACTTATTTTCTGTCTGGTGGATCTGCCCTTTGGAGTGAGTGGTGTGTTGAAGTCTCCTAGAATGAATGCATTGCATTCTATTCCTCTTTTAATTCAGTTAGTATTTGTTTCACACATGTTGGTGCTCCTGTGTTGGGAGCATAGATATTTATAATGGTTATATCTTCTTGTTGGATTGACCTCTTTATCATTATGTAATGTCCTTCTTTGTCTCTTATGACTTGCTTTGTTTTGAAGTCTATTTTCTCTGATACAAATACTGCAACTCCTGCTTTTTTCTCCCAATTAGTTGCATGAAATATCTTTTTCCATCCCATACATATCCCTTTAGTCTGTGTATGTCTTTAGGTTTAAAGTGAGTGTCTTGTAGGCAGCATAGCGATGGGCCTTGTTTTTTTTATCCATTCAGTAACTCTGTGTCTTTTGATTGTTGCATTCAGTCCATTTACATTCAGGGTGATTATCGATAGGTATGTACTTACTGTGATTGCAGGCTTTGGATTTGTGGTTACCAGAAGTTCAAGGTTAACTTCCTTACTATCTAAGAGCCTAATTTAACTCACTTCATATGCTATGACAAACAATCTAAAGGTTCTTTTTTTCTCCTCCTTTTTCTTCCTCCTCCATTCTTTATATATTAGGTATCATTTTCTGTACTCTTTGTCTATCCCTTGATTGACTTTAGGGGTAGTTCATTTAATTTTGCATTTGCTTAGTAATTACCTGTTCTACTCTCTTTTCTGTGGTTTTATTACTCTGGTGACTGCTGTTAAACCTTAGGAACACTTCCACCTATAGCAGTCCCTCCAAAATAGACTGTAGAGATGGTTTGTGGGAGGTAAATTCTCTCAGCTTTTGCTTATCTGGAAATTGTTTAATCCCTCCTTCAAACTTAAATGTCAATCTTGCTGGATAAAGTAATTTTGGTTCAAGGTGCTTCTGTTTCATTGCATTAAATACATCATGCCACTCCCTTCTGGCCTGTAAGGTTCCTGCTGAAAAGTCTGATGATAGCCTGATGGCCTTTCCTTTGTATGTGATCTTATTTCTGTCTCTGGCTACTTTTAACAGTCTGTCCTTATCCTTGATCTTTTCCATTTTAATTACTATATGTCTTGGTGTTGTCTTCCTTGGGTCCCTTGTGTTGGGAAATACGTACACCTCCATAGCCTTAGAGACTATCTCCCTCCCCAGATTGGGAAAGTTTTCAGCAATTACCTCCTCAAAGACACTTCTATCCCTTTCTCTCTCTCTTCTTCTTCTTCTGGTACTCCTATAATGCGAATATTGTTCCATTTGGATTGGTCACACAGTTCTCTCAATATTCTTTCATTCTTAGAGATCCTTTTTTCTCTCTGTGCCTCAGCTTCTTTATATTCCTGTTCTCTAGTTTGTTTCATTTATTGTATCCTCCACTGTATCCAGTCTGCTTTTAATACCCACCATTGTGTTCTCCAATGATTGGATCTCCAACCGGAATTTATTCCTGAGTTCTTGAATATCTTTCTGTACCTCCATTAGCATGTTAATGATTTTTATTTTGAACTCCTTCAGGAAGAGTCATGAGGTCCATGTCATCTTTCTCAGGTGTTATATTAATTTTACTCTGTACCATGTTCCTTTGGCATTTCATATTTGTGTATGGTACCCTCTAGTTTCCAGAAGCTCTACTCTTTGACACTGCTCAGCCCCTTAAGCAATGTTGGGTGTCACAGGGGAGTGGGATTGGTGCCTGGGGGGAGGAAAGAGCTGTTTCCTGCTTCCCAGCTGCTATGCCTATCTCCACGGCCTGAACCAGTGGGCCAAGCACACAGGTATAAGCTTTTGTCCAGAGCAGCCAGATATGGATCCATGCTTTCTACAAACACCTGGAATCTCAGTCTCTCCAGGAACTCCACCTGTCCCAGCTTTCCAACCCCGTAATCATGAGAGTATTATGAAAGCACCATGAAATGTAGGTTTGTGCTCCCAGAGCAGATCTCCAGAGTTAGGTATTCAGCAGCCCCAGGCCTCCACTCCCTCCCTGCTCAGTTTCTCTTCCTCCCGCTGGTGAGCTGGGGTGGGGGAAGGGCTTGGGTCCTGCTGGGCCACAGCTTTGGTATGTTACCCCATTCCGTGAGGTCTGCTCTTTTCTCCAGGTGTATGCAGTCTGGCGCAGTCCTCTTTCCTGTTGCTGTCTCAGGATTCATTGTATTAATTATATTTTCATGTTATCTGTGGTTTTAGGAGGAAGCCTCTGACCCACCTCTCACGCCGCCATTTTTAATCCCTTTGCACTTTTTGACAAAGGTTCTATGATGTGCAAGTCCGAACGTTGAGGCTGGGGTGCCCCTTCTTTCCAAGTAACACCACTGCGGGTTCTGGAAGTACTGACCAGCTGTTATATTGTCTCAACTCTATGGCTCTAGTGGGGAAAGAGGCCTTTGGGATAGCCTCATTTGAGCACCAGGGTTGCTTGGGCCCACAAGTCCTCACAATCCTAAGCCCGGAATGACCTGGTCTGGCAGCATCCAGGGATAACATGCTTTGCCTCATACATGGGTTATAGGAAAAGCACTTTGTGAAATGTATTTCCCTGCCTGGGAAATCAAATTAAGACCTCTGTTCTCAGTTCTTTCCAGACCACCCACATGTGAACACTTTTCAGTTTGGAGCAGAAGCTGTGATTTTCAACAGTGGCCACTGGTTTGGACTCTCCCCCAAAGCCACAGATTTACCCCAAAATGTGGCCCCATGCCACATTTAAATATTTAGGCTGATGAGCCTGATACCAAAGTCATCCTTCCCTGAAGGCATTGGCAATCAGAAAACCAACAGCATTGTACCCTAACACCAAACAATTTTGCTTTGACAGAGAAGATTGGCAGAATCTGAGGGCTTTTCCTTACCTTGGCCAAACTCCATTAGGTGTCCTTGAGTACACAGTTCCCGTTGTCTCACTGCAGGGTCTTGCAAAATATGGAGAAAAGGATTATTTTCTTCTTAAGGTTAATGAGCCAAATGTTTGCAAGATGGCTTGAGAAGAGTGCTGGAAAATTTTTAAACAAATTTTTCCAAAGCCATTTCCTCAAAACCCCACTTTATCAAATTCCTTATTTCAAAAACTAAGTTCAATTCTAAAATGATATTAAAAAGGATCAAGGTCACATTCTGAAATCTGTCACAGACCTTGTCACAAACATTGGAACCAGCTTTGTCAAGCTAAGGCCATGGAAATTATGTCTTAATCTAACTGTTCGTTTCCATTTTTTCTAACTTTGTAGTACCAGAAACATGCAATTCTCTTCATATGACAGTCATTCAGGGTTATGATAACAAGCTAACTGTCTCCCAGTGATGCATACGTCCCAGTGCTTCCTGTCTCAAGGCCCACTTGCTTGCTTTTCTTGCAAACTTCATCCTGCTCAGTCATCTCAGCCAGAACTTTCCTGCTTCACAGCTGAAGGTAAGCACATTTTCTTCCAATTTCATGGGTTCTTAAATGCCTTGGGGTCATGAAATAGAGCAGGTTAGAAACAAATCTAAGAAAAGGTTATGTTGAGAATTTCTCCTAACAGTTCATCCTTTTAAGGATATTTTTTTGCTGTGTGTAAGCAGCATTCATCTCCCATTCATTGTATAAACTGCTTTGGCCAAGGTCTCTGCTAGGTACTGGGTTTTCTTTATTCCTGGGAGAGTATATTGTTTTTCTAGTTAAACTATAACAATAAAATTCTATTACCCTTTTGTTTAACAAAGGCAGCCTTTCATATTAGTGAAATTATTAACATCTCTTTATTCTTAGTCTTAAATTATTATCAAGCCCTATTCAAGAACTATGGCCTGATTTTCCTAATGGAATTGGGGGTGAAAAAGCATATTTCTTCTACCCCTTCATGAGAGTTACCCCTTTACTTAACTAACTTTTGTGTTTTTAGGAACACAGTATGCCTCTAGTGATTAGGGATGCTTCCTGTGCCTGCGGTGTTAGGATCTAAGTAACTCTGCCGTCAGCATATGCATGTGGGTGATTTGCGGTTCTGGGACAATTTATGCTCTCTGCTTCTTGGTCCATTGGTTCAGGGGTGGCTTTTTAAAATACTTTACACTTAGAAAAATGGAAAGGAACAGTTAAGTTGAGACATAATTTCCATGGCCTTAGCTTGACAAAGCTGCTTCCAATGTTTGTGACAAGGTCTATGGCAGATTTCAGGTCCATTGCTTGCTGACTTCCTAGCAAGCAATAAAGGGTATAGTATAAATAAGAATTTAAAGTATATTCATTAGCACACACTCCTCCACAGTAGTTATCACTTGGACAGCCATGTATTCACAGCTAACTTGAGACACTTAGTCTTTGTCTGGTTGGCTCTGTCATAGCAGCCATGCAGTCTCCAGATTGGAAGTCCAAGTCTTTTTATAAAAAACAGCTATTCTCCATGTTTCTACTTCCCTAGGTTGCACTAAACTTTCTCTCCTTCTCTCAAACACATATACACACATTCAGATGTACATGCGTACACATATACACATGCAAAGCCCGAGGGATAGAAATGGTACAGGGATGAGAAGGGATATGCTGACAGGAGACCCTGAGCAAGACTGGGAATTTTGCCTTTCAGGGGTCCTGCATCTTTTGCAGCAGAAGTGTTTCTCTAGCAGTATTGCCCCCTCTCTGCTCAGAGCCACTTAAGGCAGTTCACTGTAAAGGGTGTGTAAAGGATTTCAAAAAGCCACCCTTAAGCTTTGCCTTGTTAACTTTTCCAAGTATGTTTTCTGTATGAATACTTAATGGCTAATTAATCTTTCAGGATACTTTTTTGCTGGGTGTAAGCAGCATTCATCTCCCATTCATTGTATAAATTGCTTTGGCCAGGGTCTCTGCTAGGCACTGGGCATACAGAGATGGTGAGGGCATTTCTTAACCTAAAGAACTCAGAATGCACTGAAAAGGGATTCCCATGTATTTTAATGTTAGCAATGCCATGAGAGATAAGGAGAAACAGTGTATAGGAGCATAAATCAGAGGCTCATGATCCTTTGGGAGAGGGGGCAGTGTAGGACAGTGTGCACAGAGAAAGGTGCCTCTGTGTTGAGTGTGAAAAGGTGAGGAAAGAAGTGGGGAAGGGATGTCACCTGGACACTGTATGGCAGGAACAGGCTCAAAGGAGAAAGACTGTATAAGCAGACAGACAGATGATCTGCGGTAGATGGAACCCAGGTATTTGGAGCCCAGAGAAGTGAAAGACAAGCAAGAAGGTGAGGAAATGGTGTAAATGTCATCTTAAGTCTGTGCTTTGTTCTCTGGCTATGAGGAGCCATGGTAATAAAATTTAGATCATTTTAAAATGCTCAACTCAAAATATGTATGTGCCAAGCACTTTTCCAGCAACTTATGCATATGTCAAGTGTCAAAGTATAGGGCCAGTAAGCATTTATGAGGCTGCATCCTCTGCAGGGAACGAAGAGCATGGAGACATGCAGGAAGGGTCTTGGAGGAAGTGTGAACCAGTGAAGCCGAACTTCAAGAAAGGGAGGAGTGGAGTTGGCAGTAAGTCAAGGTTGGGGTGAGGAGGGCAGGGGAGGGGAGCTGCCCCACGCATGGAGGGAGCCTTCCCAGCTGTATAATTTGGACAAAAGCTCACTTCTTGAGACCTTCATTTACTTATCCTAAGATGTGATGACCTTGTCATTCCCACCTAATCCCAGACTCCTGGTGAATATCAAATGAGAGATTATACTGTAAGTGCAGAGCTCTGGATGTGGTGTAAAATCTATACACCTGATAAGGACAGGCAACTTCCCACTTGCTGCATACACTGAGGAGAGCTTCTACTTTTACAGTGCAGTGGAAGAGAAAAGAGGAAGGGTGCCTCACACCCCAAAATACAGGGTCACTGGAAGGCCTCTTATAGTTGGTCCTGGATGGAATTCAAAGAAGGGTGTGCTCTGGATTCAGATGAGCCATTGTTTATCATGGATGAGCATTGCCATGTGAATAGCCAATTTCAGAGCTATAGCTTCTGTTCAGTGAGAGCAAGAATATTTGCATTAGCTGATCATGTTGATTTGATGCTAACAAAGACTGTAAAGACAGCCACAATCCACAAGTTAGAAATGCATCTATGCTGGAGTTCCTCCTCACTTTTTCTTTCAACAGAGTACTGATTAATAATATCCACAATGTGATTCAATTTGATTCAGCAGCACCAAAACAACCTTAGAGTCAGGAGCTCCCAGGCCTAGTGTTGCCCGGGTTCTTGTTCATGGAGCCGAAGAATGAACTTCGCAAACAGTCAAGGTAGGAGAGCAAGGCAGAGGCTTTTATTTAGAGAAAGCAAGAAGATAGAGCTCCTGGCTCAGGCCAGGAGGAGACAAGAGAGCCCAGGGGTGGTGGGTTGTCGAGGGGTTTTATAGGCAGTTGAGAGACAAAGGGCTAGGGATGCACACCTGCTAAGTGGTCCCAAATACCTTTTGAAGAAACACTAAATTTCTTATTAGTCTTCCTGGTTATTTACAAGAATTTTACTGCTCTGATTTCCTCCCAAGATAGCAGCTTCCTGGTCTGGGAGCATATCACTCAAGACTGCCTGCTTTGCTCCGAAGGTGGGCTGAGTTGTCTGTTTTTCAAGAAACTTTAACTAATTGGGTTTTAAGATGGAATCCTTCCTGTTTTTACTATGTTGTTTTGGGCTTGCTTGCTACATTGCCTAAGTTGCAACAAATTATTTGTTTAGGGCTGGAGGAAGAAAAGCAGCACTTGGGTAAAGTAAAGTTAGAAAAATAAGCTGTGCCCCCCAGCAGGCCAAAGCAAATCTCACAATGGATTCTCTTGCTTTTGTTTTTTTCCAGAGGCCCTCACCCTACTCTAAGCCCATGGTCCCTGTCTCACCAAGCTCCTTCCACAGCTCTGCACCCAAACCAACCCACCCTTAAACAGGCGCACATGCTTGGGGGAGGGACCCTGACCCAGTCAAATTAGCCTGTGGACTGGAATCCTGATGCTCCCACTTAGGCTCAGTCTCCAGAGGCTGTTTGAATAAAGGAGAAAAGATGGGCCTTGGAGCAATGCAGATGTAGCAGCTGGATGACCTTAAGCAAGTTAGTTGACCTCTCTGAGCCTCAATTTTCGTATCTTTGAAGTGGATGGGGGAGCAGGACATCAGAAGAGCACCTACTAATAGTTAATTGGTACATTAAAGGAGAATACCTTTCACTGTGTGCCCTCTCTGACCTTAACATAGAGACCATGTAAGAGAAACCATGGCAAAATCAAATTGCCCTTAAGTACAGAATTTCACATTAAATGATATATACAGAATGATGTACTGGAAAGTTTGCTTTTTTATCTGTTACAGTTCAATTAAAATTGCTAAGCACACATTTTAGGCCCTATACAATAGACAATGAGTTGCCTACAGTGCTTGTAGTAAAGTTAATCTTTTTGTTTATCAGGTACACCATGTAGTCCCCATGACTCAGATTAGCAAGTCACCATATTCTTATCTGTTCTCTTTCTCAGGTGTCTTATATCCTCAGCTAGATTTTGGTGAGCAGTATGGTGTTTTGTATCTTTTTTTATTACCAACCACACATAACCTGAAATTGGAACCTAGAAGGTTCCCACAAAGTTGATTAATTACCTAGATTAAAGCCAAAAGATCCAAAAGTTTTCTCCCCTATAATTCTCCCATATACACACTCCTGCCACTCCCCCTGGATAACAACTTGGAAGCTGAGACCCACCTTGGGGGGCACACAGCACAAAGTGATCACTAGTTTCTCAACACTCCAGAGCAGGGTCCAAAGACCAAAAGCTGCCCTTGTGCTGAGGGCAACCTAGTCCAGTTAGGCTGGTGTCAGCTCACTTCCCAAAGGTGCTGATAAGAGGAGCCAGGTGAGTCAGAGAAGGCCTCAGGAAGTCCATCCAAATATATGAAAAGGGTTAAAAATTTCTCATCTGGAAGAGGAAAGCAGCTGTTTAATATTGTTTTATTTAATGGCATTTGTTCAGCAGACTGAACCAGTTAGAAACTATTTCATGCTGTGGCAAAAGAAGGGAAATCTGGAGCCATTTTAGGGAGGGGAATGGAAACAGAACTTTGCAGAGAAGAATCTAGTACTGATTCTTAATCTAGTGCTGAATCTAGTACTTAACTGCAAAAAGGGTGTGGGGAAAAAGGAAGTTCCTATGACCAAGATTGGCACCTGACCCTAAACTGCTTGATGATGTAATTGGCCTACTGCTAGGCTAATGCTTCCACACCCTAGGCAAGAAGCTATTATTGACTGAGTTACTAGATAAAGAGCTCCCCCCAGTGCTCTGGGTGGAGGCTGAGACAAAGGTGGAATAAGGATCTGCAGACTGCTGGATGCAGATGTGATTCTAGTGCTCGACCTACTGCCAGGAGAATAAAGCTGGGTATAAACACTTTTACCCGAAGAATGTTCTATTATCATTTCTCAGTCTCACTGAATCCATAGTGAACTTGCCTGGGGCTGAAACACTCAGGAAAGACAAAGGGTTTGATGGAGTTTCTTGACTCAATAAAAATGAAGCTCCAGGAGAGATAGTTATAAATTCACAGCATCTTAGTGTACTTATAACTATTTTTTCATCTTCTTTTCTTCAATTTTGATTTCTTTGAACTGTCGTTGGTCAGATTAGGCTTCAATGTTAATAGAAAACCATTTTCCTTAGCCATTTTTCTTTCCTTCATCCAACTTTCACACGAAGGAGAGAATAATTACTTCCCATGCAGTCCAGCCAATCATTAGCATTTATTTTTCCTAGATAAAAACACTTCAAACAGAATCAGAGAAGGGATGTCCTGCTTCTGGGAGACCTATAACCTTTTCAACTCACCAGGCTACCTTTTGATTTGCACCAAATGGAACCCCAGAGATGTGAAATTAGTGAACATTTTAATTCCTCTACATTGATAATATTGGTCTTATTCTTTTTAATTGTGGTCTGTATTTCCTAACTTTTATTCATAGAATGATACAACACTTTATGTTAGGCTGGAGGAAGGAAAAAGAAGGACATGAAAACAGAACAGAGAGATGCCATAGGGGGAGAACAGACCAGACCCCAAGGTCCATGCCTTATATGGAAAGGGGACAGCTCTTCCTGAATTCCATCCTTCTGATGTGCCAACTAAGACCCGGATGTCAGCCTCCTTCTTCTTGGAAGGAAAAAAAGTTTCTAGTTGTCTATTATGTCACCTTTAGCCTATCATACCTCTCCACACCCCCTAGGATAATTTACCCACTCCTCCCCCTCCTAATCCCTTATAAGTCCCCACCTCCCTGACTGGGTGTGACTTCTCCAGCCTGTAATACACAGGCCGTGGAACATCATCTGGGGGTGCATGCAAATAAACTACCTGGCCCTTTGTTGCCTCTCTTCGCCTGCTTATTTCGGCTAGAATTTATCTTACACTTTTTATCCTGAATATCTCACATACTTCAGGTTTTAATATAGACAGACCTCATGTAACCAGTATGGGTAGTTCCACAAAATAGTGGTAAAAGTAGTCACATCCCTTAATATTTGAATTAAGTGCTCAAGCACCAATCTGTTATATTGGAGGGGAAAAGCCAATATCTTCCTCTAGGCTGTCTCTGTACCCTGAATTTTCAAAAACCTTACCAGCTTACAGACTCCAAAGCTGAGTAATGGTGGTCTTGCATTTGGTCAATCTACCACTGTCTTTACTTCTCATTGCCACATGGTGCCACACTGTTGGGAACCACTACACCTTCCAAGTGTTTGCTGTCCAGGTGGCCATGGTTCCCTTAGGCACCTGGGCCAGCCCTGCCAGGCATGCCTCATCAGGATGCTCAGACCCAGGCTCATACTCATCAGCACTTTCAAACCCATCAGCTGTAACCCCCAGGGTACTAAACAACCCTGAAGTTCTGGGCCACAACTGGGTTTGACCTTCACCTTCCCACTCTTCCTCTTCAAAGACCCACTGATTTTTTTTACCTAAGACTAAACTGTCCTGGAGGTTGGACATTTTTCCTTTTCAACATTCAAAAACTAAGACATCAGATTTCAACTACATTCTACTCGCAAAATGTACTCTTTTGCCCCTTTTAAGTAAAACAGTCTTCCTTTCTCTCTTGCACAAAAGGTCTCATTATTTTCTGCTTTTACCACCCATGAAAACATTGGCCCTGAACATGCTCCTGTGTTTTCTGGGACATGAGAACCTGATAGTTCACCATTTCTGAGAAGAGTGAAGGCTGTCCATTTTACTGGCACTACTTCAAAAGAAGAGGAAAACAAAATTTTAATCTCTGGCAAAAGCACTCATTTTGCCACAAAATTTAACAGAAATATTATCCACTAAAACTTTTAAGATATGACATATGAAAAAATGAACCCACTAACTCTGTTTCTTGCACATATTATGTCCCCCAAATATATCTCTTTAGAAACACAAACTGTTGATATCCCATTGATTAGGGTCACATTTTGACACATTAACAAGTAGTTACTTGGCACCTCAGTAAGTCACTGAAGTGGATGTAAAGAGGAGGGACTTAGAATTCACCAGTTCTCCAGGGTGTTATGTGTGGCTACTCAGGAGATGACACATAAACACTGGAAGTTGACTTTTCACATGAGCAGACTATGCCACATGCCAAATTCAAGGCTAGAACAAAACATGCTTCAGGACATGAGAGCAAAGAAGGGTCATGTGATTTAGATGGTAGGCAGACACTCAAAGCATTTGGTCTTGACTTAAGGCTTAACTAATGGAAAATTTCAGAGAGAGGACAGTAGTAAAACTGTGAAAGGCAAACAGCTTCCTGGAGATAAGAACTCATGGAAGAGTAATACCCTTTATAGTGCCCACACTGCATTCTGCCTCTGGGCTGGGGAATTTGCATATAGTATCATATGTAAACCAAACTGTAATGTAAGAACTCTATGACCTAGGTAGTGTTGCCTCCATTTACATATGTGGGAACTAAAGATGACCAAGGTTAAGGAGATCTATTTCCTTGGTGCTTTTTCTTTGTTTCAATGATCATTTCTCTTACCTAAGACAAAAAATAACTCACAAATTCTATCTTTAGGATAAATTGGATATAAAACTCTAATAATACTCATACACCTATGTCTTCATCTGTCATTTCTCTCCCCACCCCCACCACACACACACCATTTCTCAAATTTCCCTTCCAAGAATATTGGAAATTTTCTAAGAATATTAGAAATTATTTCAAAGAGAAAGAAAAGTGAGTAAACAGAGACATAAAGATATATCATTGCTAAAAATATGAACTCCTCCAGAGGCCAAATACCTTGTCACAGTCAGGTGTCTGGAGATGAGATTTAATAATATCTTTTAGGTAATCCCTCTGGTGAGCATGTACAGCTGTATTTTTGTGAACATGCTCCTTTCCCAGAAACATGCACCATCTTTCTGGAATATAATTGAACAAGGTAACAGACCTAAATACCCTATAGACTCAGCCTTTCTACTTCAGTGGAGTCTTTTATCTTCATTTGCATTATATAATTTGAGAAAAATCAATATCCATTTAGTTGTATGTATGAAACTCAATCTCCTATTTTGTTAATGATTTCGATTGAGTTTCCCCTTGCTGACAAGACAAATATTTATGTCAAACCCCAAAGTAAATAAAAATGATGAAGCTGGCACAAGTGATGGTTGGGACTAGTTGAGATTACTACTACTTTGGTAGGGTCCGGGGAATGAAAGTCATAAACATAAAGCCTTTTTTGTTCAATTTGGTGGAAAAGACAAGCAAGAAAAATATCCCTAAATGAAAAAATTCTCAGCATCATAACTGATGAGCATAGGTACCTCCAAGGCCCTTCCACTTTATCAATTCAGTTCTGCTGCTCCATATAAATATTAACAGTGCTATAAAGTAAACAAATCAATAAGCTTCTGTAAGTCCAGGGAGAGGAAATCCCAGGGCAAAATACCTCTAAAAACCAAAACCAGTTAAAGGGAGAAATAAAGTTTAAAATCTGTTTATTGATTACAAACTGCAGTCTGGGCCCTCTCTCTTTCCTGCTCCAGCAGAAGCAAAAGCGGCCCTCCCCCTCACCTCTTGGGTTCAGATAAGCCCTTCTTGCCCAGTTAATTACCCTTTGATATGGAGATGAACTTCTTTCCACTGCTGAGGAATGAAGCAAATGCACTAAAGCCATACTTCTTTCCATCTCTGAATGCCTATTGATATGCAGATGTACTAAAGCCAAGTGAGATATTCTGGAAATACTACAATTTTACCCACTTCTTTTACTTCAAATTGGAAGTTTTTTGCACATCAGTTGATTCCAAGAGAACCAAAGGCAAGGTTGTACAGAATTACTTCTCTGACTTTTAACTTCAGTACTAACATTCTTCCAAATTAGATTCTTTTCTACCCTCACAAACCACAGTGGATAATAATACCCATGCTTGATTTGGGGTCATCTTTCAGTCATACAAAAATGTTCATTTTAGAAGGTCACACAGAATTAAACCAAATAAGAAATCAGATGGAAGCCTTCACAAATCATTCCACAGCAATCAGTAGCACTCCTGTCTGAAAAATATCAGCTCAATACCAGTGGTGGGCTTGGGCGTCCAGTGGGAGGTACAAGAGGAGGGGGTGTATTTCATTGAAAATGACATCACCTTTAAAGTTCCTCACAACAAGCACAGAATCTTCTCAATTTATTCAATCACTTTCAAGAGAAGTCCTTCAAAATATTCTGCCCTACTCAGGTCAAAACATCTGGGAGAGAGGGTGTGAACTGGCAAGGGCTCAAGATCCTCCTGCAGGGGATTGATTGTGTCAAAACTGTGGCAAGACCGCTATTAAGTAACACACACTCTACTCTGACCACACAGCCTCCTGCAGGGACTGCCAGTGCCATGTGGCATTGGTTTCTGGGCAGGAAGGAAGACTGGGGCAAGCTCACTGGCCCGCATAGACTCCACCCTGCTGGTCTCCACTCTTTGTCCTCCATTTTTTATGTGTCTGTCAGAGCCTTTAATGACTGGTGAAAGTCTAAATAGGTCTTCCCCTTCCAAAGAGTGGCTTCCAACATTTCAGAGACTTCATCTTGACCTTCAGTCAGAGTAATACTCAAAATATTTAATGCCACACTGGGTCACTGACCTATCTGAGCAGGAGATTCCCTCCTACATCCCTACATTAAGGTAGACAGCCCCTAGATGGAACTAAAATGGGTCCAGTCAGGACAAAGTCTACAATGTGGCTACTTTTAATTTATGTAAAACTGTTGGGAAGGAACTTGGTTCAGAATCATAGGAAAGTCAGAGTGAATTGTTAAACCAAAGTAAAGAAAGCAAAGTTTTATTATACTCTGCAGCAGAGTAACAGGGCAGACCTGCCTAAGGTTGAACAGGCAGGCTGCTTACTGTGAGGCTTCTTTTTATGGGGTTTTTGGCAGGACAGGGAAGTCCTTGATTGACAATCTTTGGCCTTGGAGGCCTGATCTAATTGGTAAAAAGAAGACATGAGCTATACTCTGATGTTTTTCTTTATCTGGGGAGTGTCTGTGCTTGGATGCTTCTCATCTGGGGAGTTGTTTTTCTTCTGGGGAATGGACATTCCAAGTCACTCCTGGCCCTTGAAACTTCAACTAATTCACTGTGAGTACCTTTTGGCACTCTGGGGTATTTTTTTGGTTAAGACTTTGAGTCACTTTTAGTGGCTTTACTCTCTTTTTTTCTCTTTCTACCCAACTCCTGTCTGTCTTTCTGCCTAACAAAACCAAAACTGTCCCTAAATGTTGGTTTTCAAGATTTTACTGTTGTTTCCCATTTCTCATCTCTTCTTTCTTTACATCTCAGACTCTCCTTGCTCAATTCTCCTTCCTTCCCCATTGAGGCCAGAGTCAGATGGGCTTCACAGTCCTCCCCTGCCTGCTCCTGTGCCCTGCCTCTTTATCCTTCATAGGCATTTCTAATCCCATCTTGTCACCTGTTCCTCAGAGAACCTAACAACTAGGAGAAGATGCACATATGCATACTTGCTTATATATGCATAAGAAACTCCAGGAGAGATTGGTCACCTCTTGAGGAGTAATGGGGCATATGGGATAAAGGTGATAGGAAGACCTTTTATTATTCATACATATCTACACATATGTACTTGTATACACATATAAATATATATGACTGTAGTACCTATTCAAAGAATGAAATTAAAATGTTAAATGCATCCAGTGAAGACAAGGAAAGAAGGCAGCACAGAAGCTGGACTGCTGAGAGGAGCCTTGTGATACTATGATTTGTAATAAGAAATGTGTAATTGGTCTTCCTTCACATTTCTGACACAGAGCTACAAAAGCCATTGGAATTTTCTAAGTGCTAAAAGCAATAAAGGTGTTCTTTGTTATGTTAATGAGGGGGCTTTTGAAAAGCACCTGAGGATGGGGGCTGGTTGCTTGGGGACCAACCATGTGATTAGAGGGTTAGAACTTTCATTCCCACCCACTGACCTCCAGGGAGGGGAGACACGGGGAGGCTGAATCAATTGCCAAAGGCCAATGATTTAATCAATCATACCTATCTAAACAAGCCTCCATAAAAGCCCCAAAGGAATTGATTTGAAAGCTTCTGGGTTGGTGAACACTTGGAGATGGGGCGGGTGGGTGAGTCGTGTGCTCAGAGGGCATGGGAGCTCCATGCACTTTCCCCAAACCTGGCCTTTGCATCTTTTCCATCTGGCTGTTCCTGAGATGTAGCTTTCTATAGTAAATTGGTAATCTTTTATGTAAACTGTTTATCTAAATTCTGTGATATGCTCTAGCAAATTAATTGAACCCAAGGAAGGGGTCATTGGAACCTCTGATTTGTAGCCAATGGGTCAGAGACAAAGGTGACAACCTGAATTTGTGATTGGCACCTGAAGGGGTAGAAGGGAAGTCTTGTAAGACTGAGGTGGGATAAGGTTCTATCTCCATGCAGATAGTGTCAGAACTGAGTTGAATAGTAGAACATCCAGTTGGCATCAAGAATTGCTTGGTGTTGCAGTGGGGGGAACTCACACATTGGAATGGAGGCTCTCCATTCACTAAGAGCTAATCCAGAATCTTATCCACCTCAGTCCCAGCCACACCCAGCAGTTCACAAAGACTACCCCCAACCCAGAGCTCAATCCTATGCTTTCTGTAAAGCTAATATATAAAATTATCATCTGAAAAAAGTGAAATCCATATAATAAAAATCATTCCCAATAGGAAAATAAGCCATATTATTCTTCCCACCAGCTGTTCTCCAGATGAGGAACACAACAAACTCTCAGCAGTGCAGAGAAAATGCAGGCACAGTGCTGCTAGTTTATCTTCAGAAAGATTCAGGGGAGCCCTGAAAACACAGCTCACCATCTCCAGGATACCCACAGATTTTCCACTCAAGGGCTCCAATGGCATCAGTGTACTTTCTCAACCAAAAGTGAGGATTAGGGGGTCTCTCTGTTCTCTGAACATCTTTTTTATTTTTTGTTTTATTTTGACATCATTAATCTACAGTTACTTAAGGAACATTATGTTTACTAGACTCCCCCATCAACAAGTCCCCCCCCCATTACCCTGTTACAGTCACTGTCTATCAGCATAGTAAGATGCTGTAGAATCACTACTTGTCTTCTCTGTGTTGCACAGCCCTCCCAGTGGCCACCCCCCACATTATACATGCTAATCATAATGCGCCCTTTACCCCCTGACCTTATACTACCCTTCCCACCCATCCTCCCCAGTCCATTCTTGGGTTCTGTGAGTCTGCTGCTGTTTTGCTCCTTCAGTTTTTTTCTTTGTTCTTATACTCCACTGATGAGTGAAATCATTTGATACTTGCCTTTTGCCACCTGGCATTTCACTGAGCATAATATCCTCTGGCTCCAGCCATGTTGTTGCAAATGGTAGGAGTTATTTTCTTCTTATGGCTGAAAATATTCCATTGTGTATATATACCAACTCTTCTTTATACATTCATCTACTGATGGACACTTAGGTTGCTTCCATTTCTTGGCTATTGTAAATAGTGCTGCGATAAACATAGGAGTGTATATGTCTTTTTCAAACTGGGCTGCTGCATTCTTAGGGTAAATTCCTAGGAGTGGAATTCCTGGGTCAAATGGTATTTCTATTTTGAGTTTTTTGAGGAACCTCCGTACTGCTTTCCAGAATGGTTGAACTAATTTACATTTCCACCAGCACCGTAGGAGGGTTCCCCTTTCTCCACAACCTCACCAACATTTGTTGTTGTTTGTCTTTTGGATGGAGGCAATTCTTACTAGTGTGAGGTGATATCTCATTGTGGTTTTGATTTGCATTTCTCTGATGACTAGCAATGTGGAGCATCTTTTCATGTGCCTGTTGGTCATCTGAATTTCTTCTTTGAAGAACTGTCTGTTCAGCAACTCTGCCCATTTTTTAATTGGATTATTTGCTTTTTGTTTGTTGAGGTATGTGAGCTCTTTATATATTTTGGATGTCAACCCTTTATCAGATCTGTCATTTATGAATATATTCTCCCATACTATAGGATGACTTTTTGTTCTATTGGTGGTGTCTTTTGTTGTACAGAAGCTTTTCAGCTTGATATAGTTCCACTTGTTCATTTTTCCTTTTGTTTCCCTTGCCTGGGGAGATATGTTCATGAAGAAGTTTCTCATGTTTATGTCCAAGAGATTTTTGCCTATGTTTTTTCTAAGAGTTTTATGGTTTCATGACTTACATTCAGGTCTTTGATCCATTTTGAATTTACTTTTGTGTATGGGCTTAGACAATGATCCACTTTCATTCTCTTACATGTAGCTGTCCAGTTTTGCCAACACCAGCTGTTGAAGAGGCTGTCATTTCCCCATTTTATATCCATGGCTCCTTTATCATATATTAATTGACTGTATATGTTTGGGTTAATATTTGGATTCTCTATTCTGTTCCACTGGTCTATGGGTCTGTTCTTGTGCCAGTACCAAATTGTCTTGATTACTGTGGCTTTGTAGCAGAGCTTGAAGTTAGGAAGCAAGATCCTCCCTGCTTTATTCTTCCTTCTCAGGATTACTTTGGCTATTCAGGGTCTTTTGTGGTTCCATATGAATTTTAGAACTATTTGTTCTAGTTTTTTGAAGAATGCTGTTGGTATTTTGATAGGGATTGCATTGAGTCTGTAGATTGCTTAGGCAGGATGGCTATTTTGACAATATTAATTCTTCCTAGCCAAGAGCATGGAATGAATTTCCATTTATTGGTGTCCTCTTTAATTTCTCTTAAGAGTGTCTTGTAGTTTTCAGGGTATAGGTCTTTCACTTCCTTGGTTAGGTTTATTTCTAGGTATTTTATTCTTTTTGATGCAATTGTGAATGAAATTGTTTTCTTGATTTCTCTTTCTGCTAGTTCTTTGTTAGTGTATAGGAATGCAACAGATTTCTGTGTATTCATTTTGTATCCTGCAACTTTGCTGAATTCAGGTATTAGTTCTAGTAGTTTTGGAGTGGATTCTTTAGGGTTTTTTTATGTACAATATCATGTCATCTGCAAATAGTGACAGTTTGACTTCTTCCTTACCAATCTGGATGCCTTTTATTTCTTTTTTTTGTCTGATTGCCATGGCTGAAACCTCCAGTACTATGTTGAATAAAAGTGGGGAGAGTGGGCATCCCTATATTGTTCCCAATCTTAGGGGAAATGCTTTCAGCCTCTCGCTGTTAAGTATGATGTTGGCTGTGGGTTTGTCATATATGGCCGTTATTATGGTGAGGTACTTGCCCTGTATACCCATTTTGTTGAGAGTTTTTATCATGAATGGATGTTCAATTTTGTCAAATGCTTTTTCAGCATCTATGGAGATTATCGTGTGGTTTTTGTCCTTCTTTTTGTTGATGTGGTGGATGATGTTGATGGATTTTCGAATATTGTACCATCCTTGCATCCCTGAGGAGAATCCCACTTGATCATGGTGTACGATCTTCTTGATGTATTTTTGAATTCGGTTTGCTAAAATTTTGTTGAGTATTTTTGCATCTATGTTCATCAGGGATATTGGTCTGTAATTTTCTTTTTTGGTGGGGTCTTTGCCTGGTTTTGGTCGGAGGGTGATGTTGGCTTCATAGAAAGAGTCTGGGAGTATTCCCTCCTCTTCTGTTTTTTGGAAAACTTGAAGGAGAATGGTTATTATGTCTTCTCTATATGTCTGATAAAATTTTGAGGTAAATCCATCTGGACCGGGGGTTTTGTTCTTGGGTGGTTTTTTGATTACCACTTCAATTTCTTTGCTCGTAATTGGTTTGTTTAATTTTTGTGTTTCTCACTTGGTCAGTCTTGGAAGGTTGTATTTTTCTAGAAAGTTGTCCATTTCTTCTAGGTTTTCCAGCTTGTTAGCATATACATACTCATAGTATTCTCTAATAATTCTTTGTATTTCTGTGAGGTCCATCGTGATTTTTCCTTTCCCATTTCTGATTCTGTTGATGTGTATAGATTATCTTTTTCTCTTAATAAGTCTGGCTAGGAGCTTATCTATTTTGTTTATTTTCTCAAAGAACCAGCTCTTGATTTCATTGATTTTTTCTATTCTTTTATTCTTCTCAATTTTATTTATTTCTTCTCTGATCTTTATTATGTCCCTCTGTCTACTGATTTGGGTCCTCATTTGTTCTTCTTTTTCCAGTTTCAATAGTTGTGAATTTAAACTATTCATTTGGGATTGTTCTTCCTTCTTTCAAAGGCCTGGATTGCTATATACTTTCTTCTTAGAACTGCCTTCGCTGTGTCCAACAGAAGTTGGTTCTTTGTGCTGTTGTCATTTGTTTCCATATATTGCTTGATCTCTATTTTAATTTGGTCATTGATCCATTGATTATTTAGGAGCATGTTGTTAAGCCTCCATGTGTTTGTGAGCCTTTTTGCTTTCTTTGTACAATTTATTTCTAGTTTTATACCTTTGTGGTCTGAGAAGTTGGTTGGTAGAATTTCAATCTTTTTGAATTTACCGAGGCTGTTTTTGTGGCCTATTATGTGGTCTTTTCTGGAAAATATTCCATGTGCACTTGAAAAGAATGTGTATCCTGCTGCTTTTGGATGTAGAGTTCTGTAGATATCTGTTAGGTCCATCTGTTCTAATATGTTGTGTGTGCCTCTGTGTCCTTACTTATGTTCTGTCAGGTGGATGTGTCCTTTGAAGTGAGTGGTGTATTGAAGTCTCCTAAAATGAATGCATTGTATTCTATTTCGTCCTTTAATTCTGTTAGTATTTGTTTCACATATATTGGTGCTCCTGTATTGGGTGCATAGATATTTATAATGATTATATCCTCTTGTTGGATTGACCCCTTTATCATTATGTAATGTCCTTTATCTCTTGTTACTTTCTTTGTTTTGCAGCCTATTTTGTCTGATAGAAGTACTGCAACACCTGCTTTTTTCTCCCTATTGTTTGCATGAAATGTCTTATTCCATCTCTTGACTTCTAGTCTGTGTATGTCTTTGCATTTGAGGTGAGTCTCCTGAAAGGAGAATAAAGATGGGTCTTGCTTTTTTATCCAGCTATTACTCTGTGTCTTTTGATTGGTGCATTCAGTGCATTTACATTTAGGATGATTATTGAAAGATATGTACTTATTGCCATTGCAGGCTTTATACTTGTGGTTACTAAAGGTTCAAGGGTAGCTTCTTTAATATCTAACCGTCTAACTTAACTCACTTATTAAGCTATTATAAACACAGTCTGATGATTCTTTATTTCTCTCCCTTCTTATTCATCCTCCTCCATTCTTTATATGTTAGGTGTTTTATTCTGTACTCTTTTGTGTTTCCTTTGACTGCTTTTGTGAATAGTTGATTTTGTTTTTTGCCTTTAGTTAGTATTTGGTTGATCTGCTTTCTTTGGTGTGATTTTATTTTCTCTGTTGACATCTATTTAGCCTTAGGAGTGCTTCCATGTAGAGCAGTCCCTTTAAAATATCCTGTAGATTTGGTTTGTGGAAGGCAAATTCCCTCAACTTTTACTTATCTGGGAATTGTTTAATCCCTCCTTCATATTTAAATGATAATCATGCTGGATACAGTATTCTTGGTTCAGGGCCCTTCTGTTTCATTGCATTAAATATATCATGTCATTCTCTTCTGGCCTGTAAGGTTTCTGTTGAGAAGTCTGATGATAACCTGATGGGTTTTCCTTTGCAGGTGACCTTTTTTCTCTCTCTGGCTACCTTTAATACTCTGTCCTAGTCTTTGATCTTTGCCATTTTAATTATTATATGTCTTGGTGTTGTCCTCCTTGGGTCCCTTGTGTTGGGTGTTCTGTGGATTCCATTGTCTGAGAGACTATTTCTGTCCCCAGTTTGGGGAAGTTTACAGCAATTATTTCTTCAAATACACTTTCTATCCCTTTTTCTCTCTCTTCTTTTTCTGGTACCCCTATAATGCAAATATTGTTCCATTTCGATTGCTCACACAGTTGTCTTAATATTCTTTCATTCCTGGAGATCCTTTTATCTCTCTCTCTGCCTCACCTTCTATGTATTCCTGTTCTCTGATTTCTATTCCATTAGTGGTCTCTTGCACCTCATTCAGTCTGATCTAGTCCTTCCAGAGATTGTTTTATTTCTGTATTCTCCCTCCTATCTTGATCCCTTAGCTCTTGCATATTTCTCTGCAGGTCCAAAAGCATGCTTATGACCTTTATTTTGAATTCTTTTTCAGGAAGACTAGTTATATCTATCTCCCCAGGCCCTCTCTCGGGTGTTATCTGGCTAATTCTGGACTGGACCAAATTCTTCTGCCTTTTCATGGTGATAGAGGTAGTCTCAGTCAGGTGGTACATGGATCAGCTGGGAGAACAAAGTCCCTTCCTGCTTGCTGGTCACCTTGCCATTCTCCACTGCCTGTGTCAATTACCCGCACACCGGGAGCAGCCTCCTGGTTAATCCCCTGAGCCGCTGTGGGTGGGGCAGCCATCAGGGTAGCCCAGTGCCCTGTAGGGAGTGGCAGGTGTGCCAGTTGTGCTCTCCGAGATTGGCACTCCTCTGTGCTTTGCCCTTGCTTCCTCTGCCTGCACCATACAGCTGTGCACTGGCAGCGGCCTCTGGGTCTGGCCCAGGTGGCTGTGTGCTGTGAGGAGACTCTGGATGCTTGCTGTGGGCACGGCCGCTCTCCAGCTGCTCAGCTGCTGTGGCAGGGCAGTGCTGGCTGGGAATGAATGGCAGGCTGCTTATCACTGTGAGGGGCTTCAGTGCTGTGTTGCCACCCAAGAGGCTGGGGCATGTGAAGTTCCTCAGGATTCCCAGCATGCTGGGCTGAGTGTGCCAGGACAATTCTGTCCAGCTGTGAAGCCCCTGTCACTTTAGGACTTTCAAAAAGCACTCGCTTTTCTTTTGTCCCAGGGGAGCCAGCTGTGGGGACCTGCTTGCAGATTTTACTTTTCTGTTTACATAATCCCCAGCACACCATGCAATGTGTGTCTGTGCTCCTGGTGCGGATGACTAGGGCTGGGTATTCAGCAGTCCTGTGCTTCCATTCCCTCCCCACTCTGACTCCTTTCCTCCTGCCGGTGAGCTGGGGTGAGGGGAGCGCTTGGTTCCCACCAGGTTGCAGCTTGTATCTTACCCCCTTCAAGAGATGCTGAGTTCTGATAGATGTAGATGTAGCCTGGCTGTTGTACTGTATCCTCTGGTCTCTCTTTTAGGTATAGTTGTATTTGTTGTAGTTTCAAAAATATATATGGTTTTGGGAGGAGATTTCTGCCCTACTCATGCCACCATCTTGGCTCTTCCTCTCTGAATTTCTTTAATAATCTTTGAGGGAGAGTTGGGAATACTATCCTGAATTGGTCAGGTATACTGGTTTAAGGTTTTTAAGTTAGTTTGTTTGTACTAAAGCTGTTAAAGGTTTTCCTCTAATGCAACAAAAAATTGAAAGGCAGAGCCACAGTAGTGGAGCAGAGTGAAAGTTTTATTTGAATATACTCCAAAGGAGGAGTGGGCCAGAGTAATAGTAGACAAAGGCCCTGAATTTTTAGGGAAGGGTCTATTTATCACCACCTAGTTGGGAGGCACTAATTTTGGTTGACAAGGTGAGGTCATTTGATTGACAGCACTAGTTATACACCTGTTCCCTTGGTGCTTCTGTCTTTTCCAAAAATGCACACAGAAAAACCCAAGGGGAATGGGGGAAGCAAAACCTCAATTTTATTTAAATGAGATTATGAGAAGGTATGGTTTGAACAGTTCTTAGTTTTATTCCATTGTGCCTGCATTGGGACCTGGTTGGGACCAGTTTGGCCTCATCTGATTAGTCAAGAAGTTATCTCCTTAGAAAGCCTTTGTTGTCTTCATGTAGGATGCCCTACCTGGGCAGAGTTTGGTCAGTGTTTTTTCCTTGAACCTTATGCTCCCTTCCCCTTATGCTCATGTCTATCTTTCAACCTAACAAAGCCAGTAAGAATTTTTTATTGAAGTATAGTTTATATACAATATTATAGTGACTTCAAGTATACAACAGTGGTTTTTTTTGTCAGGCAGCTATGTCTGGGAAGTCTCTCCCTGCACACTAGGTGAAACCTCAACCTGGACTGGGTAGGGTTCTTTACAAATAAGAAAGAATTCTTGAAAAGGTCAGATGAGTGTAGGTAAGGAAGGAATTCATTAAAGTGAGAGTATGAGCAGATGTCAGCAGGTGTGCAGGCAGCAGAGAGCAAGGAAGAACAGAGGGAAGAAAGGGAAGTTCATTGAACTCCTGCTTGACATAGGGAGGTTCCCTTGTCAACTCCTAAAACCAGGATCACCTGGAGTCCAATGTCTTCTTGAATCTGCATAGCATGGAAACTAAGCCCCTACCACCCCAGGATTTGGGGGAGTCTCAGGGCACTGGATAGAGTGAGATTGTGTTTGAGAACCTCACACAGGTAAAGAAAAGAGATTTTGGAGCAGACTGCTAAAGAGCATGATCCAACAGCTGCAGTCCTGTCCAGGTCACCCAGGTGACAGGAACTTGCAAGCCCAAGTCAGAGATCTCAGGGACTCCTCCCTACTTCAGAGGCAGAGTGAAAACGTGTGCTTAGGTCTAGAAAATACAATGAAATAGCAAAGTAACAAAGATGCTTGCCACTGGAAGAGTGCAGAGAAAATGCAAAAAGTTGAGCAGTGAGAAGGCTTTGTTTAAGGCAAAATGTACACTCTCAAAGAAAGGGAAGTGTGGGCAACCCTAGAGGAGTGCACTTAAGGCTTCCAAGAATGGGGAAAAAGGTGGGGGCCAGGGGAATAGGCTTGACATGTGGTCTCAGGATGCCTATCTCCTGTGAGAGACATTATGTCACTAGCCACAGTCAGTCCACTAGATATTCTGTAAGATAAACTCAACACAAGGAATTTCTTGATCCTGTTCTTCTCCAAGATAGTGGTTACCCTCAAGCAGTAGAGCCATATCTTTTAGGACTACTTACCCTGCCTTAAGATAGGATTGCTTATTGTCTGATTATAAAATGTATTAGGAATCTTACTTCCTAACTCTGTTTTTTTTAATGAATCTTAGCCTTAAAACAGGGTCCCTCTTATTCTTACTATAATATGTATAGCTTAGCACTTCTCATCATAGGCAGGAAAAGTTTATCATGATGTTTGTCCCATGTCCCTGCCATACCTCAATTTGACAGTTATATACATTATTAAATGCTCACCCCACCTAATGTAATTGTATCAGTATAGAAAGATATTACAGTATTATTGACTATATTCTTTATGCTGTACTTTCATCCTTGAGACTGTTGTATTATAATTGAGATTTTGTGCCTCTTTATCTCCTCCACCTATTTTATTCTCCCACTGCAACCTTTCCCCCATGGTTACCACCAGTTGCTTCCTCCTTCTATGAATCTATTTCTGTTTTGTTCATTTTGTTTTGTTTTTAGATTCTACAAATAAGTGAAATCATATGGTGTTTGTCTTTCTCTGCCTGGCTTATTTTACTCAGCACAATACCCTCAAGGTCCACACATGTTGTCGCAAATGGCAAGATTTCTTTCTTTATTATGGCTGAATAATATTCCATGTGTATATGTACCACATCTTCTTTATCCATTCATCTATGGATGGACCCTTTTGTTGCTTCCATATCTTGGGCTATTGTAAATAATATGGCAGTAAACATAGGAGTGCATATATCTTCAAATCAGTGATTTTGTTTTCTTCAGGTAAATTCCT
Organism: Manis javanica; assembly: GCF_040802235.1. Classification (NCBI taxonomy): domain Eukaryota; kingdom Metazoa; phylum Chordata; class Mammalia; order Pholidota; family Manidae; genus Manis; species Manis javanica. The sequence goes on along the minus strand of NC_133164.1, from coordinate 61,041,195 downwards.
AGAATTGGAATTACTGTGTTGTATGGTATTTCCATTTTTAGGTTTTTGAGGAACTTCCATTCTTTAGACCCAACAAAATTTCTTTATTAACTGATTTGGTGTAAGAGATATTCTTTTTTGGAGCCACACAGACCTTGATTTAAGTCCCAACTCTGCAATTCAAAGCCTATGGAAGGTCAAGCCAGTATCTTGGCCTCTCTGCCTCAATTCCTCATATGCAGATTGGGAAGAACACAATTACCTCACATGGTTTTGACAGAAGGGTTAAAATGAGAAATGCACATGACATAGTACCAGTTGACACATAATAGGAAAATAAATAATAGAGCCTTCACCTTTCTTTTAGAGCTCTTTAAAATATAAATGTGATACTTTTCCGTTTTCCAGTCAAAGTCAATAATCAATATAAAAATCTCATTTTACAGTTGCCCATGCTCCCTTTCCTTTTGCAAAGAGCATCTGCCAAGTTGAGCAGCTTAACAGTAGCTGGGGCCACATTCATTTGTCCCATGATGTCATTAACTTTGATGATTCATATTCCGCCAGACCCAGTCCAAAGACACAAGCTGATTTTGCTTTTCCCTATAGTCATTATGTGGTTATAATTGCCCCCCAATTCTCCACTTTACACTCCAAACCTAACCCTTCAGGGAAAATGAGTCAGCAAAGGTTGTCTATGGGTCCAGATTCTACAGCCATGAAAGACTATCTCCAATTTTCCTTCATCACTCACCCTCCTGTCTCTGCCTCCAGGCAGTGCCCCAGAGGTGAGACTTCTATGATCTCAGTTAAGGAAGCTTAAGTTGAGGAGCTTGGTCTTCAGTCATGAATATAAGAGGCAGATAATGAGGAACAAACATCCAGTTATAAAATAAATCAGTCATGGAGATGAAAGTACAGCATAGAGTATAGGGTCAAAGATACAGTAATATCTTTGTATGTTGACAGCAACTATACTTATTTTGGTGAGCATTTGGTAACATATATAATTGTTGAACCATTGTATTGTGCACCTAAAACCAAAGTAACATTGTATATCAACTATATTTCAATTAAAAAAATAAAATAACAAAAATATTAAATGCTACTGGGCAACCATAAAAAATAAACTGAATTCACATGTACATGGAAACAAAAAAAGATTGAAATTTGATTACTCTGTACATCAGGTCTTAGCCACAGTCTAGCTGCATTAGTCATGCTGAGTGTGATCTCCCATGGGGGTATGCACAAATAGCTGATTGATCAGTAAGTTCACAGTCATAGTGAGTTTAGAGAATCAGATGCTTGACTCGTGAAAGGCCAGAGTTAGCATGAAGCAAAGAAAAACACAAAAGGAAACAAAATACCTGCCAGTGTCAGTATAAATTGATTCTCTCTTTATTGTGGGATAATAACTCTTGGTGTCACTTTCTAAAATGCTTTGTTTGGCCATTTTAGCAATTGCTTAATAAATACTCAGAAATAGAAACTTTGGATCATATGGTATTTCTATTTTTAACTTTTTGAGGAAACTCCTTACTGTTTTCCATAATGGCTGCATCAGTTTACACCTACCAACTCAGCACAAGGGTTCCCTTTTTCCAAATCCTCACCAACATTTGTTATTTATTCATTCTTTTCCATTCTTCCATTCTGATAGGTGTGAGGTTGCAATGAAAGGTTTTGATGTTCACTTTGCATTTTGATTTGCATTTCCCTGATGATTAGCAATACTAAGTATCTTTTCATTTGCCTGTTGTTCATTTGCATGTCTTTTTTTAGGAAAAATGTCTATTCAGGTCTTCTGCTCATTTTTTCATTTGGATTTTTTGTGTGTGTTTACTTGTATGAATGCTTTATATAATTTTGATATTAACCCCTTATCAAATATATCATTTGCAAATATCTTCTTTCAGTAGGTTGCCTTCTCATTTTGTTGATGGGTTCCTTTGCTGTGCAGAAGCTTTTTAGTTTGATGTAGTTATTTTTTTGCTTTTGTTGCCCTTGTATGAGGAGACAGATCCAAAAAAGTATTGCTAACACCAATGTCCAAGAGTTAACTGTGTATGTTTTCTTTTAGACGTTTTATTGCTTCAAGTCTTACATAGGTCTTTAATCCATTTTGAATTTATTTTTGTATATGGTGTAAGAAAGCCATCTAGTTTCATTCTTTTGCACATAGCTGTATGGTTCTCCCAACACCATCTTTTTTGAAGAGACTGTCTTTTCCCCATTAAATATTCTTGCTTCTTCTATTGAAGATTAATTGACCATGTAAGTGTGGGTTTATTTCTAGGTGCTCTATTCTATTTCATTTATCTATGTGTCTGTCTTTGTGTCAGTGCCATGCTGTTGTGATTACTATAGCTTTGTAGTACCGTTTGAAATCTGGGAGTGTGATAACTCCAGCTTTGTTCTTTTTCCTCAAGATAGTTTTAGCTATTTGGAGTGTTTTGTGATTCAATACAAATATCAGGATTGTTTGTTCTAGTTTTGTGAAAAATTGAATCTACAGATTGTTTTGGGTAGTATGGCCATTTTAATAACATTAATTGTTCCTATCCACAAGCACAGAGTATCTTTCCATTTTTTGCATCATCTTCAATATCTTTCATCAGTGACATAGTTTTCAGAGTACAGATTTTTCATTGCCTCGGTTAGATTTATTCCTGGGTATTTTATTCTTTTTGATGCAACTATGAATGGGATCACTTTCCTAATTTCTGTTTTTGTTAATTCATTCTCTGTTCATTATGATTTATGTATAGGAACACAGCAGATTTCTGCATACCAATTTTATATCCTATGATTTTACTGAATTCATTTATTAATTCTAATTTTTTAAATTGAGTGTTTAGGGTTTTCTACATATAGTCTTCTGTCATCTGCAAATACTGACAATTTTACTTCTTCCATATCAATTTGGATGCCTTTTCTTTCTTTTCCTTGTCTGATTGCTATGGCTATGACTCCCAATATTTTGTTGAATAAAAATGGTGAGAGTGGGCATCTTTCTCTTGTTTCCTATCTTAGAGGAAAAGCTTTCAGATTTTCATCACTGAGTATGACGTTAGCTGTGGGTTTTTTGTATATGGCCTTTATTATGTTGAGATATATTCCCTCTATACTCACTTTGGTGAGTTGTTACTATGAATGGATGTTGAATTTTGTCAAATGGTTTTTCAGCATCCAGTGAAATGATCCTTCTGTTAATGTGGTGTATCACAGAGATTTATAGATATTGAACCATCCTTTCATCTGTGGCATAACTCCAATTGGTTATGGTGACTGATGCTTTTAATGTTTTTTGAGTTCAGTTTGCTTATATTTTGTTGAGGATATCTGCATCTATATTCATCATGGATACAGGTCTGCAATTTTCTTTCTTTTTTTTCATACTATCTTCAGTTTGGGCATTTATGCTGGCTTTGTAGAATGAATAGAGAAAGCTTTCCTTTTTCAATATTTTGGAATAGCTTGAGAAGGATTGGTATTAACTCTTCTTTAAGTGTTTGGTAGAATTCTTCTGCAAAGCCATCTGGTCCTAGGACTATTTCTTGGTAGTATTTTTTTTATTACTGTTTGTCTTGCCAATGGGTTTCAGCCCCAGGAAAGTTTGCTATGGATTAAGCGTGAACAAAGAAATTGACAGCAAAATGTTCTTTGGGGTGAAAGGGTTTATTACCTGGCTTGTTCTCCTGGTGGTAGGTTGAGCACTAGCTTCTCTGCCTCCACCTAGAGCACTGGGCCGAGCTCTCTACATAGCACAATAATAGCTTATTGCCTAAAGGTGTGGAAGCGGAAGCCTAGCAACAGGCCAGTTACATCATCAGGGGGTTTAAGTTCAGTGAGGATTCCAGCCATAGGAACCCCAACTTCCCCACACCATTTCAATGTTGTTACTAGTAATCAGTCTGTTCAGATGATCTATTTCTTCCTAGTTCAGTCTTAGGAGATTAATGTTTCTAGGAATTTACCCATTTTTTCTGGGTTGTCCAATTTTTTGGAATTTTTTAAAATAATAGACTCATAATCATTTGTATTTCTGCAGTGTCACTCATAATTTCTCTTTCATTTCTGGTTTTACCTATTTCAATCAGCTCTCATTTTTTTTTAATGACTCTAGCTAAAGGTTTATCAATCAATTTTGTTCATCTTTTCAAACAATCACCTTTTAATTTCATGATCTTGTATTTTTTCAGTCTTTCATTTATCTCTGTTCTGATCTTTATTATTTCCTTCCTTCTACTAACTCAGGTCTTTGAATGAATGAAAGTATTCTGGAGAGTAGTGAGGGTTATTAAAGCACCCTCCCTGGCACAGTGATATAGAAAACCATTATTTAGCACAGTGGATAAAATGAGAGTTCCTGTGGCCAGGTTTCTCACCTGGCGATGGTTGACTAGCTCACTGCACACCTGTGGGCAATACATGGCTGTTGACTCTATAAAAAGAGCTCCAAACAGTTCTCTGTGCATGACACAGTGGCAGGGCTGCAAGGCTGCAGGAGAGCAGAGCAGAGGCTGGAGTGGTGGCAGTACCAAGGACAGGCCCAGAGGATGGCTGTGCAGGACAATTGTGCAGAGAGGCCCAGAAGATGGCTATATGGGACAACTGTGTGGAGAAGCCCAGAGGACAGCTGTGGAGCCGAGAGGTAGAGACTGGCTTGCTGCATACAGACTCACTCTGAGTGAATGGGATTCTAGTGACTGACCTGCCACCTGGAAATAAAGTTGGGTATAACCGTTTCACCCCAAAGAGCGTTTTGCTGTCATTTTCGTTGGTCACATTAAATTCATAGCAAACTTGCCCTGGGCTGAAACGCATTGGCAAGACAATTGGTGAAAGTCGGCAGGGTTCATTGTTGACCAAGGAAAAAGACAGGCTGCCCACTGGAGGCAAGTGGAAGGGATACCTCAAGCAGTAGGGGTGGCTCTTGGTATAGAAAGCAGATCGTTTGAGAAGCAGAGTGCCTGGGAGGCAGTGGGGACTGTGGGTTGGCTGCTTCTCTCAGTCTTAAAAACATCTACAGAGGAGACCCAAGAAATGGAGGCACGAGAACGTGAGCTGCAAACTTGTGTGGGTTCCCTAAGGAGGGAAATAGCATTGATGCAAGAGGAGGTGGCATGAGAATGAGAGCTGCCAACTTCTGTGGGTTCCCTGAGGAAGGAGATGGCATTGATGCGGGAGGAGACAGCACGATAGCGCCGGCAGCAAGGTGCCATTGGAGACGAGATGGCAGCGCTGCCAGGTGCTCTGAAGGAGGAAGAGGCCATCAAGGAAAAAGACAAACTCCTGAGGGAAGCACAGGCAGAGGTGGCACGAAAACATGCATCTGTGAAGCATTGAGCTGAATATAAGAGAGCTTCTGAAGACTGAGCTGGCATTGTTGTGAGGCACTGTAGCCGAGGAGGCACTTGAGGGAGTGGAGAGAAAGGTGCCATCAGCCCCAGAAATGGAGGAGCTGGGGAAGGAAGAAGGGGTTGTGCCAGAGGCACTAGCCCCTCCTGTATTGAAATCATGCCCAGTGATTGTAAAGAAAATAAAGACCCAGCAGCTGAAAGTTCCCCAAGGAGAGGAGCAGCCCCCTCCCCAGGTCGTGGAGCACTCTATGGTTCACCCCTATACTGAGGCTGAGCCAGTGACTGTGGGACTTAGGGTGGATGGAATTGTTCTGTCAGGATCAGAGATGGGAAAGCTGTCTTCCCTGACAGTGCAGCCTGCCTTGAGGCAGCGATTACAAAATGGGAGGTGACACATACAGTAGCTGAAGCAACGAGAACCTCGAAAGAAATAATACCTGTTACTCACAGGAGGAATTTGAGGGGCCCCATGAGGGTCACAAGGACCCAGATGTGGGTTGATTTGATACGGGCAGGAGTAGATGGAAGGTAATTAGACGGGAAGCCAAATAGGATCTTATTGGAGCTATGGCAACAACTGAAACCAGAGCAGCAGTTTCAGCCATTAAGACCAAAGAGCAGAGGTCAGAGACAGAGCCACGAGTCCAGCCTGTGTGACTGCAAGACTTTTTGCTGGAGAGGCTGGAGAACAATGTTCAAGCTTCCTTGCACAGGGACCATTGCAGAGAACTTAGGGCACACATATTGAGAAGAGAGAATCCTGGAGGGGTGGAGTGTGGATGAAATGAGAGTACCTGTGGCCAGGATTCTCACCTGGCCCTGGTTGACTAGCTCACTGCACACCCGTGGGCAATACATGGCTGTTGACTTTATATTATAAAGAGCTCTGCCCAATGCTCTGGGCATGCCATGGTAGCAGGGATGCAAGGCTGCAGGTGAGCAGAACAGAGGCTGGAGTGGTGGCAGCACCGAGGACAGAGGCCCAGAGGATGGCTGTGTAGGATGACTGTGCAGAGAGGCCCAGAGGACTGCTGTGCAGACAGAGGGGCCCAGAGGCAGAAACTGGCTTACTGCATTCAGACTCGCTCTGAGTGAATGGGATTCTAGTGACTGACCTGCCACCTGTAAATAAAGTTGTGTATAACTGTTTCACCCCAAAGAGCATTTTGCTGTCATTTTCTTTGGTCACATTGAATCCATAGCGAACTTGCCTGGGGCTGAAACCCATTGGGAAGACAGGCACACACTAAAGTCTAGATCTTCAGTGGTTTAAAAGGAATTTTTGAAAATTACAACTAGAAAAAGCAAAGAGTGTTTGCAAAGAAAACTGTTATCTCAAGAAATGTAAGTGTTCCACTATTAACTTGGAAAAGAATCTCACATTTGGTACCTTTTACCCATTGAGTGGGAAAATGAACTAACATTTTTTCAGGTGACAAAGAACACAAACTGGCTCATTTAGATTTTTTACTAAATATCCTAGGAATAGTTAATATTTTACCTTTTATGTTTACCAAAAGCATTGCTTTTTAAAAAGAAATAGTGAAAACTTTAAAAATACCCATTAGAGGCATAAGGATTAGCACACATAATGTAGTCGGGGGGTGGGGACAATGGGAAGGCAGTATAACACAAAGAAGACAAGTAGTGACTCTATAGCATCTTACTATGCTGATGGACAGTGACTGCAATGGGGTATGTGGTGGGGACTTGAAAATAGGGGGAGTCTAGTAGCCATAATGTTCCTCATGTAATTGTACATTAATGATCCCCCCAAAAAAATACCCATTAGATTCTCCTACTATGATGAATAATTTACCTTATATTGAGAGATTATCCAGCTGGGGTGATTTCTTATCAGTATTTGAGCATCCATAGTAGTCTATGACTCTGCCAAATTTATAAAGAGAAATACAATATTTACTCTAAAATATAGAATATAACTAGATGTATTGAATGCTGTATGTTAATGCAACATTCTGTACCAACAGAGGTCACAGTGGAAGGGATGAGGGGGTTAGTGGAGGCTGGGGTCCTGACACATTTAGTTGTGTCAGTAGAACACTGGAAGAAGAGAAGTGTAATGGATTTGAAGGCCAGCCATTTATTGTGCAGCAAAATGCAAGCCCAGAGTGGAGGTGAAAGTACTCTAGAACTGCATTGCTTGGAGTAAATAAATCAAAAGCATATACAAAAAAAGGAGGTGGGAGAGAAGCAGTACAGGGCTTTAAATCGGTGAGAATCAGGCACAAGCCAAGTGGGGATCATTACCCAGGTTAAGTGAAAGATCACTTTCACCTGAAATATTTGGATCACTGAGGACAGTTAATGGAAGATTCATTATGAAGTGTTTCTGAAGTGAGTTTTATTTATTTTGTCACTTAATGTTCTCCACAAGCAATACCTCACAACAAAGGCATAGTAACATAACTTATGACCCCACTGGGTTCTGAGAAGGGCCCTGAGCCAATGAGAAAATAATATATATCAATTTTGGTGGCAATTTGGTTGGGATGGGGAATGAGTTGTCTGCTTCCTTGCATATAGCATTACCCCCTTGCTACTTTGAAAGAGGGGTGCAGTGTGGCAGTTAGGAGGTGGCTCCAGGACACACATGCCCAAAGTGTGGCATTGGGCAGTTATGTAACCTTTCTGGGTGGTTTTCTCAATTGTCAAGTGAGGATAATAACAGCACCGAGCTCACAGAATTAGATGTGAAAATTAGATGACTTAGTGCATGTGGAGTGCTTAGAGTGTTGTCCTGAACACTGTAAGCATACCTATTAGTGTCATCACCCCTCAAACCAAGAATGGCCTACATATCCCCTTTTACTCCCTCTCCACCAGGTGGGCAAATTGCAGTAACAGGAGCTGATTGGTGACGTGGATAAAGTGGCCCCATGGACTGCACTACATTTATTTTCACATTCAGAACCCTCCCATGGATTTACAGTATTGACTGCAGCAGATCAGCAATGCACAATGACTGAAGCTGGCTTTCAGTCACTCTGCCACAATCTCTTTCAACATTTCTTCTTTTCTGTATCAATTCTACCAGCAAATGCATTCCAGATTAAAAATATATAGCAAATCTGATCACATTCAGTGGATGCAGGCCTAAGACAGGAGTCTCTGTCAGAACAGGATCTCCACAGTGGTTCATGTTGGGCACAGTCCTTGGGCCTACATAAGGCAGGGCTCTCCAGAGAAATAGCTAACAGGAGAGATGTCTGTAAACAGATGTGTTATAAGGAATTGGCTTGTGTGATTATGGAGGCTGACAAGTTCCAAGATCTACAGTCAGCAACTTGGAGAGTAAGAGAGCCAGTGTGCAGTTCCAGTCAGAAAACTGGCAGGCTCAAGACCCAAGAAGAGCCTTTGTTTTGGTTTGAGCTAGAGGCAGAAAAAGACCAATACCCAATCCAGCAGGCAAGCAGGAGTAGCTTCCCCCTTACTCATGGGAGCTGATCTGTTCTATTCAGGCCTTAACAGATTAGATAAGCCTGCCTGCACTGGGAAGGACCATCTGCCTTACTCAGCACACTGATTTGAACCTTGATCTCATGTAGAAACACCCTCACAGACACACCCAGAATGATGATGGGCCAGAGCACCCAGGGCCCAGTCAGGTTGACACACAAAATCAGCCATTATAGGCCCATGCTTTCTAGCACATATGGACACACAAGAGGATCCTATCTGCATCCAGACCTCCCTGGGCCCTAAGAAGGCAGAACCAGGTGGTGAATCATCCCATTTTCCTGGGATTGAGAGGTGTCAGGATGCAGGATTTTGGCCCAGACAGCCAGATATAAGCGGGGCAGCCAGAGTACAGGCCTATCGGTGGCTACCACCTGTCATTCCATTCCTTGCCTAATCACCTACCTACATAACTTCTAAACTTCAGCCTTAGTGCTTGACCTCTGACTCCAGTCCTTTGTAAGGAAATTAGTTCCTTCCCAGAAGAAACGTTAGTGTAAGGCAGTAATGAGCAACCTGTGGACCTTGTGTCAAAAGCTGCCATCCCAGATTCACTCTCCCCAGGGATACTTCATAACATGGCTTCTTAAACACTTATGATGGGGCAGGTAGTGGGGGGTGAAGGGGGTGATATTAAGCTCTATTTCCTTTTTTTTAAATTAAGGTATCACTGATAACACACTCTTATAAAGATTTCACATGAAAAACGTTGTGGTTACTACATTCACCCATATTATCAAGTCCCCCCAATACCCCATTGAAGTCATTGTCCATCAGCATAATAAGATGCCACAGAGTCACTACTTGTCCTCTCTGTGATACACTGTCTTCCCCGTGACCCCCAACACACACCATGTGTACCAGTCATAATACCCCTCGATCCCTTTCTCCTACCAAACCACCCTCCCTAACCCTCCCCTTTGGTAACTACTAGTCCCTTCTTGGAGTCTGTGAGTCCGCTGCTGTTTCCTTCCTTCAGTCTTGCTTTATTGTTGTACTCCACAAGTGAGGGAAATCATTTGGTACTTGTCTTTCTCTGCCTGGTTTATTTCACTGAGCATAAATACCCTCTAGCTCCATCCATGTTGTCGCAAGTGGTAGGATTGTTTTCTTCTTATGGGTGAATAATATTCCATTGTGTATAAGTACCACTTCTTCTTTATCCATTCATCTACCAATGGACACTTAGATTGCTTCCATTTCTTGGCTATTGTAAATAGTGCTGTGATAAACATAGGGGTGCATACGTCTCTTTGAGATGTTGTTTCTTTTGGGTAAATTCCTAAGAGTGCGAATCCTGGGTCAAATGGTATTTCTATTTTTAGTTTTTTGAGGAACCTCCATATTGCTTTCCACAATCACTGAACTAGCTTACATTGCCACCAGCAGTGTAGGAGTGTTCCTCTTTTTCCGCATCCTTGCCAGCATTTGTTGTTCCTTGTCTTTTGGATGTTGGCTATCCTAACTGGTGTGAGGTGGTATCTCATTGTGATTTTCATTTTCATTTCCCTGAATATTAGCAATGAGGAGCATCTTTTCATGTGCCTGCTGGCCATCTGAATTTCTTCTTTGGAGAAGTGTCTGTTCATATCCTCCACCCATTTTTTAATCGAGTTATTTGCTTTTTGGGTGTTGAGGTGTGTGAGTTTATATATTTTGGATGTTAACCCCTTGCCAGATATGTTATTTATGAATATTGTCCCATACTTTAGGATGCCTTTTGTTGTACTGATGGTGTCCTTTGCTGTACAGGTTTTTACTTTGATGAAGTCCCATTTGTCCATTATTGCTTTTGTTTTCCTTGCCCAAGAAGATGTGTTCAGAAAAAAGTTCTTCATGTTTATATTCAAGAGATTTTTGCCTATGTTTTCTTCTAAGACTTTTATGTTTTCATGACTTACATTCAGGTATTTGATCCATTTTGAGGTTGCTTTTATGTATGAAGTTAGACAGTAATCCAATTACATTTTCTTACATGTATTTTTCCAGTTTTGCCAACACCAGTTGTTGAAGACTGTCATTTCCCCATTGTATGTCTATGGCTCCTTTATCGTATATTAATTCACCATATATGCTTGGGTTTATATCTGGGCTCTCTACTCTGTTCCATTGATCTATGGATCTGTTCTTGTCCCAGTACCAAATTGTCTTGATTACTGTGGCTTTGTCGTAGAGTTTGAAGTTAGGGAGCATAATCCCAGCTTTACTCTTCCTTTTCAGGATTGCTTTGGCTATTCAGGGTCTTTTGTGGTTCCATACGAATTTTATAACTATATGCTCTAGTTTGTTGGAGAATGTTGTTGGTATTTTGATTGGGATTGTATTGAATCTATATATTGCTTTAGGCAGGATGGCCATTTTGACAATATAAATTCTTCCTATCCATGAACACAGGATATATTTCCATTTAAGCTCCATTTCTTGAGGGGAAGAGCATAAAGAACTTGTGGTCATATCTTTAAAATGACCAAAATGACAAAGGTAAATTTCATACAATTCATAAAAGTGCCTGTGTCCAGCCATCTGGAAACTGAATCAATAAAAATTCCATGTTGTCACTAGAAGGAGACTTCTCAAAATCATTCAACTCTGATCTAGTCAGACGTTTCTGCTTCAGGGAAACTGGACCGTTTTTAAAAAAATTATTTATTTATTTATTTATTTATATTTTTTGAAGAATATTATGTTTACTAGGCTTTCCCCTACCCCAAGTCCCCCCAACAAACCCCATTACAGTCACTGTCCATCAGCATAGTAAGATGTTGTAGAATCACTACTTGTCTTCTCTGTGTTGCAAAGCCCTCCCCTTTCCCCACCTCCCACATTATACATGCTAATCATAATACCTCCTTTCTTCTTCCCCGCCCTTATCCCTCCCTACCCTCCCATTCTCCCCAGTCTCTTTCCCTTTGGTAACTGTTAGTCCATTCTTGGGTTCTGTGATTCTGCTGCTGTTTCGTTCCTTCAGTTTTTCTTTTGTTCTTATACTCCACAGACGAGTGAAATCATTTGGTATTTGTTTTTCTCCACTTGGCTTATTTCACTGAGCACAATACCCTCTAGCTCCATCCATGTTGTTGCAAATGGTAGGATTTGTTTTCTTCTTATGGCTGAATAATATTCCATTGTGTATATGTACCACTTCTTTATCCATTCATCTACTGATGGACACTTAGGTTGCTTCCATTTCTTGGCTATTGTAAATAGTGCTGCGATAAACATAGGGGTGCATCTGTCTTTTTCAAACTCGAGTGCTGCATCCTTAGGGTAAATTCCTAGAAGCGGAATTCCTGGGTCAAATGGTAAGTCTATTTTGAGCATTTTGAGGAACCTCCATACTGCTTTCCACAATGGTTGAACTAATTTACATTCCCACCAACAGTATAGGAGGGTTCCCCTTTCTCCGCTATCTCGCCAACATTTGTTGTTGTTTGTCTTTTGGATGGTGGCCATCCTTACTGGTGTGAGGTGATATCTCTTTGTGGTTTTAATTTGCATTTCTCTGATAACAAGTGATGTGGAGCATCTTTTCATGTGTCTGCTGGCCATCTGAATTTCTTCTTTGGAGAACTGTCTGTTCAGCTCCTCCACCCATTTTTTAATTGGATTATTTGCTTTTTTTAATTGAGGAGTGTAAGCTCTTTATATATTTTGAATGTCAAGCCTTTATCGGATCTGTCATTTAAGAAAATATTCTCCCATACTGTAGGATACCTTTTTGTTCTATTGATGGTGTCCTTTGCTGTACAGAAGCTTTTCAGCTTGATATAGTCCCACCTGTTCATTTTTGCTTTTGTTTTCCTTGCCTGGGGAGATATATTCATGAAGAAGTCGCTAATGTTCACATCCAAGAGATTTTTTGCCTATGTTTTTTCTAAGAGTTTTATGGTTTCATGACTTACATTCAGGTCTTTGATCCATTTTGAATTTACTTTTGTGCATGGGGTTAGGCAGTGACCCAGATTCACTCTCTTACATGTAGCTGTCCAGTTCTGCCAGCACCATCTATTGAAGAGGCTGTCATTTCCCCATTGTATGTCCATGGCTCCTTTATTGAATATTAATTGACCATATATGTTTGGGTTAATGTCTGGAGACTCTAATCTGTTCCACTGGTCTGTGGCTCTGTTCTTGTGCCAGTACCAAATTGTCTTGATTACTATGGCTTTGTAGTAGAGCTTGAAGTTGGGGAGTGAGATCCCCGCCACTTTATTCTTCTTTCTCAGGATTGCTTTGGCTATTCGGGGTCCTTGGTGTTTCCATATGAATTTTTGAACTATTTGTTCCAGTTCATTGAAGAATGTTGTTGGTAATTTGATAGGGATTGCATCAAATCTGTATATTGCTTTGGGCAGGATGGCCATTTTGACGATATTAATTCTTCCTAACCAAGAGCATGGGATGAGTTTCCATTTGTTAGTGTCCTCTTTAACTTCTCTTAAGAGTGTCTTATAGTTGTCAGGGTATAGGTCTTTCACTTCTTTGGTTAGGTTTATTCCTACGTATTTTATTCTTTTTGATGCAATTGTGAATGGAATTGTTTTCCTGATTTCTCTTTCTATTGGCTCATTGTTAGTGTATAGGAAAGCCACAGATTTCTGTGTGTTAATTTTGTATCCTGCAACTTTGCTGTATTCCGATATCAGTTCTAGTACTTTTGGAGTGGAATCTTTGGGGTTTTTTATGTACAATATCATGTCATCTGCAAATAGTGACAGTTTAACTTCTTCTTTACCAATCTGGATTCCTTGTATTGCTTTGTTTTGTCTAATTGCTGTGGCTAGGACCTCCAGCACTATGTTAAATAACAGTGGGGAGAGTGGGCATCCCTGTCTTGTTCCTGATCTCAGAGGAAAAGCTTTCAGCTTCTCGCTGTTCAGTATGATGTTGGCTGTGGGTTTATCATATATGGCCTTTATTATGTTGAGGTACTTGCCCTCTATACCCATTTTGCTGAGAGTTTTTATCGTGAATGGATGTTGAATTTTGTCAAATGCTTTTTCAGCATCTATGGAGATGATCAAGTGATTTTTGTCTTTCTTTTTGTTGATGTGGTGGATGATGTTGATGGATTTTTGAATGTTGCACCATCCTTGCATCCCTGAGATGAATCCCACTTGGTCATGGTGTATGATCCTTTTGATATATTTTTGAATTCAGTTTGGTAATATTTTATTGATTATTTTTGCATCTACATTCATCAGGGATATTGGTCTGTAATTTTCTTTTTCAGTGGGGTCTTTGCCTGGTTTTGGTATTAGGGTGATGTTGGCTTCATAGAATGAGTTTTGGAGTATTCCCTCCTCTTCTGTTTTTTGGAAAACTTTAAGGAGAATGCATATTATATCTTCTCTGTATGTCTGATAAAATTCCAAAGTAAATCCATCTGGCCCAGGAGTTTTTTTCTTGGGTAGTTTTTTGATTACTGCTTCAATTTCTTTGCTGGTAATTGGTTTGTTTAGATTTTGTGTTTCTTTCTTGGTCAGTCTTGGAAGGTTGTATTTTTCTAGGAAGTTGTCCATTTCTCCTAGGTTTTCCAGCTTCTTAGCATATAGGTTTTCATAGTAGTCTCTAATAATTCTTTGTATTTCTGTTGGGTCTGTCGTGATTTTTCCTTTCTCATTTCTGATTCTGTTGATGTGTGTTGATTCTCTTTTTCTCTTAATAAGTCTGGCTAGAGGCTTATCTATTTTGTTTATTTTCTCAAAGAACCAGCTCTTGGTTTCACTGATTTTTTCTATTGTTTTATTCTTCTCAATTTTGTTTATTTCTTCTCTGAACTTTATTATGTCCCTCCTTCTGCTGACTTTAGGCCTCATTTGTTCTTCTTTTTCCAATTTTGATAACTGTGACGTTAGACTATTTATTTGGGCTTGTCAATATGCCTGGATTGCTATATACTTTCCTCTTAAGGCTGCTTTTGCTGCGTCCCACAGAAGTTGGGGCTTTGTGTTGTTGTGGTCATTTATTTCCATATATTGCTGGATCTCCATTTTAATTTGGTAGTTGATCCATTGACTATTTAGAAGCATGTTGTTAAGCTTCCATGTGTTTGTGAGCCTTCTTGCTTTCTTTGTACAATTTATTTGTAGTTTTATACCTTTGTGGTCTGAAAAGTTGGTTGGTAGGATTGCAGTCTTTTTGAATTTACTGAGGCTCTTTTTGTGAGCTAGTATGTGGTCTATTCTGGAGAATGTTCTATGTGCACTTGAGAAGAATGTGTATGTTGTTGCTTTTGGGTGTAGAGTTCTATAGATGTCTATTAGGTCCATCTGTTCTAGTGTGTTGTTCAGTGCCTCTGTGTCCTTACTTATTTTCTGTCTGGTGGATCTGTCCTTTGGAGTGAGTGGTGTGTTGAAGTCTCCTAAAATGAATGCATTGCAGTCTATTTCCTCCTTTAGTTCTGTTAGTATTTGTTTCACATATGCTGGTGGTCCTGTGTTGGGTGCATATGTATTTATAATGGTTATATCCTCTTGTTGTACTGAGCCTTTTATCATTATGTAGTGTCCTTCTTTATCTCTTGTTACTTTCTTTGTTTTGAAGTCTATTTTTTCTGATACTAGTACTGCAACACCTGCTTTTTTCTCCCTATTGTTTGCCTGAAATATCTTTTTCCATCCCTTGACTTTTAGTCTATGCATGTCTTTAGGTTTGAGGTGAGTCTCTTGTAAGCAGCATATAGATGGGTCTTGTTTTTTTTATCCATTCAGTGACTCCATGTCTTTTGATTGGTGCATTCAGTCCATTTACATTTAGGGTGATTATCGATAGGTATGTACTTATTGCCATTTCAGGCTTTAGATTCGTGGTTACCAAAGGTTCCAGGTTACTTTCCTTACTATCTAAGAGTCTAACTTAACTCACTTAGTATGCTGTTACAAACACAATCTAAAGGTTCTTTTCTATTTCGCCTCCTTTTTCTTCCTCCTTCATTCTTTATATATTAGGTATCAGATTCTATACTTTTCCTCTATCCCTTGATTGGCTTTGGGGATAGTCAATTTAATTCTGCATTTGCTTCGCAATCAGCTGCTCCACCCTCCCTACTATGATTTTACCACCTCTGGTGACAGCCATCCAACCCTCGGAACACTTTCATCTATAGCAGTCCCTCCAAAATAGAGTGCAGAGATGGTTTGTGGGAGGTAAACTCTCTCAGCTTTTGCTTATCTGGAAATTGTTTAATCTCTCCTTCAAATTTAAATGATAATCTCACCAAAGTAATCTTGGTTCCAGGCCCTTCTGCTTCATGGCATTAAAGACATCATGCCACTCTCTTCTGGCCTGTAAGGTTTCTGCTGAGAAGTCTGTTGCTAGTCTGATGGGCTTTCCTTTGTATGTGGTCTTATTTCTGCCTCTGGCTGCTTTTAACAGTCTGTCCTTATCCTTGATCTTTCCCATTTTAATTACTATGTGTCTTGCTGTTGTCTTCCTTGGGTCCCTTGTGTAGGGGGATCTGTGCACCTCCATGGCCTGACAGACTATCTCCTTCCCCAGATTGGGAAAGTTTTCAGCAACTACCTCCTCAAAGACACTTTCTATCCCTTTTTCTCTCTCTTCTTCTTCCGGTATCCCTATAGTGCGAATATTGTTCTGCTTGGGTTGGTCACACAGTTCTCTCAATATTCTTTCATTTTTAGAGATCCTTTTTTCTCTCTGTGCCTCAGCTTCTCTGTATTCCTCTTCTCTAGTTTCTATTTCATTTATTGTCTCCTCCACCATATACAACTTGCTTTTAATACCATCCATCGTGTTCTTTAACAATTGGATCCCTGACCTAAATTCATTCCTGAGTTCTTGGATGTCTTTCCATACCTCCATTAGGATGTTGATTATTTTTATTTTGAACTCCCTTTCAGGAAGAGTCATGAGGTCCATATCATTTAAATCTTTCTCGGGTGTTGTATTAACAATTTTACTCTGGACAAGGTTTCTTTGGCGTTTCATGTTTGTATATGGTGTCCTGTAGTGTCCAGAAGCTCTATTCTGGAGCTGCTGAGCCCCTGAAGCAATGTCGGGGGTCACAGGGGAGCAGTACTAGGGGTAGGAAAGAGCTGTTCCCCACCTCCTGGCTCCTGTGCCTGTCTCCACTGCTTGAGCCAGTAGGCTGGGCACACAGCTGTAAGTTTTTATCCCAGAGCAGCTAGATATGGATCCCTGCTTTCCACAAGCAGCCAGAATCCCAGTCTCCCCAGGAACTCTGCCTGTATTAACTTTCCAACCCAGTAGTCATGCGAGTCTCATGAAAGCACCATGAAATGTAGGTTTGTGCTCCCAGAGCAGATCTCTGGAGCTAGGTATTCAGCAGTCCCAAGCCTTCCACTCCCTCCCTGCTCCGTTTGTCTTCCTCCTGCCGGTGAGCTGGGGTGGGGGAGGGGCTCGGGTCCCATGGAGCCACAGCTCTGGTATGTTACCCTGTTCAGTGAAGTCTTCTTTTTTCTCCAGGTGTGTGTGCAGTCTGACACATCCTCTTTCCTGTTGCTCTCTCAGGATTAGTTGTGCCAATTAAATTTTCTAATTGTATCCAGTTTTAGGAGGAAGCCTCTGTCTCTCCTCTCATGCCCCATCTTTAGTCTGTCTCAAAACTGGACCCTTTTTGCTGCCACTATCCAACTCCAACCAAGAGACACCTTGAAGATATTGGTAGTCTCCAGAGATCCCACACCTGTGAGTTCTACCTTTGAAACAGAAGTAATAACACATATTGCACAGTCAACTTTGAGAATGGTACATCAATACCCTTGCCATCATCCCATAAACTGTAGGGTCAGGCAGTGACCCCCAGAAAGACAAGAGTGAAAAAGAAAGGATATAAACATCTAAATCCACTGGACCCAGCCACTGCGTCCAAGTCAGACAAGGATAGTTTTGGAATTTCCTGTTTTCACACCTACCTTTCATTTCCTTACTTCTTTCCTCATTCTAATTTATCTCACATATAATTGGGTTCATGGGAAGGATGGGGGAAGAAAAGGGAGAGAACTAAGTGTAATCTTTATTTTTATCTGTGGGTTCAGAGTTCCACTAAAGATGTTTTTCACAGAGCAATTAAGATGACCAGTAAATTGTTCTAAATTATTACACCATTATATTTCATAGAAACTTTCTTAAAGCTAATATGACTTGTTTTTATTTTATAGTCTATTTTGCAACTGACATTTCTATGTATCTTCTTTAGGTGCATGTCTGGCTTTTTTATACATCAGATCTCCAGAGAGTATTACATATAAGAACAAGTTCTAAGAAATCAATCAAGTTTTCTGTCAAGTCCAAGGAATATCCATACTTTAACCACAAGCAGGATAAAATGAAGCACATTATCAATCTATATGAAAACATCAACAATACAGCAAGAAATTACTCCGACTGTCCTCGTGTGGTTTTACCAGAAGAGATATTCTTCACAATCTCTACTGTCGGGGTTTTGGAAAATCTGATTGTTCTTCTGGCTGTGATCAAGAATAAAACTCTCCAGTTACCCATGTACTTTTTCATCTGCAGCTTGGCCATTTCTGACATGTTGGGAAGTTTATATAAGATCTTGGAAAATATCCTGATCTTGTTCAGAAATGTGGGTTTTATCAAACCTCAAGGCAATTTTGAGACCACAGCAGATGACGTTGTTGACTCACTGTTCATCCTCTCCCTCCTTGGCTCCGTGTTCAGCCTGTCTATGATCGCTGCTGACCGCTACATTACAGTCTTCCACGCTCTGCAGTACAGCAGCATTGTGACCACACGCCGTGCCATCATTGTGCTGATGGTCATCTGGACATGCTGCATGGGAAGTGGCATCGCCATGGTGACCTTTTCCCACCATGTGCCCACAGTGATCACCTTCACATCACTGATCCCTCTGATGTTGGTCTTTATCCTGTGTCTCTATGTGCACATGTTCTTGCTGGCCCGTTCCCATGCCAGGAAGATCTCAGCCCTTCCCAGAGCCAACATGAAAGGGGCCATCACACTTACCATTCTGCTTGGGGTCTTCATCTTCTGTTGGGCTCCCTTTGTCCTTCATGTCCTCTTAATGACATTCTGCCCAGATAACCCTTACTGTGCCTGCTACATGTCCCTCTTCCAGGTGAATGGCATGTTGATCATGTGCAATGCAGTCATCGACCCCTTTATATATGCCTTCCGGAACCCAGAGCTCAGGGATGCATTCAAAAAGATAATCTTCTGCAATAAGTACCAGTAAAATTATTGATCTTTGTTTTTAGGAACCACAGGGATAATTTTGTTATGTGACAGAATAATGTGATATACCAAGAAATACTCCCCAACTGTCCTTTCCTTCCCTAATGCACATGAGATTATCCCACTAAATAGTATTTGTGATAGCTTGGTTCTTTGTGAACAGTCTTGCTGTAGGTACAACTTTTATAACTAGAGAGAAAAAATAGTGTACTAAAAAGAAGGATAGAATACAAGGCATATAGAGCAATACAAATTTGAGAGCTTCAGGCTAATGCAAAAGATGTTCTTCTATAGCCAATGACTTGGGTGGCCTCTCCAGGTTGTAGGCCAATATAGCTGACTTCTAGAAGATAAAGTACCAGAACAAATACTCAGGGCAGAAACTACAGGGTCTTTATAAGGAAAAGGTGCCAATTAATTGCTGCAGCTGAATGTGCCTGTCTGCACTGCCATCAGAACACCTGCCAACCTCTCTCATGCCTGTATGCTTTATTGCATGCCACCTCAAATCTTTTTGGAAGCAGGTAGGATATACATCATAAATGTCAAATTGCCAGCTTTGAGCTTTCAGCAATAAAGGAACCTTCTATGTTAGTTCCCTTTATTCAACTCAGGGTCCCACTGGCATTAAAATCCTTTCCTGGTTAAAACTCATGTTTTAGAAGGAAAATTTTAAAGGGGTAAATAAAAATGTAATCCATTTGCTTCCTGTGTGGAAATAAATAAAATTGACTGTTTGAAGAAAGTATAACCAATCTTTGCATTCCAAATGTAAAAGGAAAGGAAAAGAAGCCCCAAGCTCCAATATGTATTTTGTGAAATAAGGAGAGTGTGTATGAATATTTCCACCATGCTTTTGGACTATGGGAAAAACCAAAACCAAGACACCACTTCAGGAACAGTGCTACTATTGAGACCCAAGCCAGACGCTGATGGAAAACATTTTACCTCCTTCCACAGACAAGCCTGAGGGGCAGGTCCAGTCACTGGAAAATTTCACACTACCATCAGCCACAGGAAAGATGCCAGACATTGAAAAGCAGCCATCCCTGATAGGAATAAAATTAACGTAATTTTTAAGTTCATCCATTGTTAACAGCAAAAGATAAAGCTTAAAGAAGGAGTACATTCTGATTGTACACCTTTGCTAAGTTGAAGAGTAACTTAAAGGGATGAGTGAGGGAAGAAGTAAGGTCTTTAGGTGCGTGGAGTGTAGTTGTTCGGGATCCAACAAGTGACAGCATCTCCCGGAAGAGGCAACAATTGGCCTGAAGGAGTTTTCCCTGAGCTGGTGAAAGAAGCCAGCCACAAATAGGACTGCTGGAATGGTGATGAGTTTGACACTGCACATGGAAATAGAACAGAACATAAGAAGCTGAGCAGAGAGCATGTCAAAAGGGAGACAGTTGGAAGGATTCTGGGAAAAAGATGGTGGTATAAGAAGGCAAGGCAAAAACCTCCTTCCCAAATCACATAGAACACAAAAACACAGCAAATACAACTAAACCTGAAAATGACCTGAAGACTGCAGAACAGACCACCTACATCTGGGGAAGAGAAGACCTCCCGGAAAAGGGTAAAGTGGCAAAGCCACAATCCTGCAGGACCCCCACCTTCCCCCCACCTCAGCCCACAATCAGGAGCAAGAGGAACAGAGCAGGGAGGGAGCAGGAGCCCAGGACCACTGAACACCTGGCCCTGGAGATCTGCTCCAGGAACACAAACCCACATTACATGGCGCTCTGGTGATTAGTGGGGCTGGAGAAGAGAGACAGGTGGAACACTCAGGGAAGCTGAGATTCCAGCCTCTTGTAGAGAACAGGTACACTCTACTGACCCCCCGAGACAAAAGCAAAGCGAGCATATTGAAAGACTTCCCAGTAGCAAGAGGGGTGCCAGAGGGACAAGGATTACAGAGTGCTCTCTGCTTAGGAGAAAGGGCAGGTGGACAATACCTCCCCAGCCCACCCTCAGCCCAACAGGTTAGGAACTCTCAGGAGCTTCAGAGGCTCTGTCCTCCTTGCTGAAAACGCTGCCCCAAGACTCCTCCCTGCAGCTCTCAGCCTTGCTGGCCAGCAGCACAATCAGACTTTGCTCGTGGATAGGCAGAGGGAGACCCTCCCAGCTTGCTCAGCCTCATTTTGAGCCAGCATGTGGGGGCCAGCCCCAGGAGTTCATCTATTCCAGCAGGCACCAGTCCTGCTCGCCAGCGGCCCCAGCCATTGCAGCAGCCTGGACAGACTGGCTCTGCCCACAGCAGCTCCAGCAGTGCAGCACCAAGGCTCCTCCCTGCACACAGCCCACTTGACCTGACAGTGGAAGCAGGTGTTGCAGCCAGCAAGGCAGAGGGAAGACGCTTCCAGCTTTCTCAGCCCTGTTTTGGCCCAGCCACTGAAATACTGTAGAAGGCAGTCCCAGGAGCTCCTTTCTCCCAGCAGGCACCTATCCCACTTGCCTGTGCTCCCCCACCCCCACCCCGCTATTGATACAGGCGCGGTGGGGGCAGCTCTACCCCCAACTGCAACTCCAGCATCCAGCTCTGAGTAGTCTCCCTGCTCACGTGATCAGCCATTGGCCTACACAGCCCACCTGACATCAGATCACTGCGCCAGACAGAAAGGTGTCCCGTCCACTGCACACCAACAGCTGAGGTTCCAGCACAGGAAATTGAGTTCTGGGCACTAGAGGGCGTCCCCTACACAAAGTTACTAGTCCATAGGAAAAACTAAAAAAAAAAAAAAAAAAATGAAGAGGCAGAAGAATTTGGTCCAAACAAACCACAAAACACAAGACAGGGTTGAGTGAAATTAAAATCACCAATATTCTTGATAAAGGCACAAAGTAAAAGTCGTAAACATGCTCACAGATCTACAGGAAGATATTCAAGATCTCAGGAAGGACCTCAACAAAAATATAGAAGATCACTAAAAAAGACACTCATAGAGATGAAGAACACAGTATCCGAAATGAAAAAAAACAATGGAAAGAATTAATAGCAAGATCACACAGGTTCAAGCAGTTGTAAATGATCTGGAAATTAGGGAGCAAGAAAACAATGAAGTTGAAAAACAGAGAATAAAGGATCTCTAGGAATGAAAGAATAATAAGAACTGTGTTACCAATCCAAACGGAGCAGTATTTGCATTATTGCGGTATCAGAAGAAGAAGTAGAGAGAGCAAAGTGATAAAGTCTCTTTGAGGAAATAATTGTTGAAAACTTCCCCAGTCTGGGAAAGGAAGTAGATACTCAGGTCATGGTAGCACAGAGAGCCCCTAACCAAAGGAGAGACAGTGGAAGGCATGTTGCAGACACCAGCCTTGCAGATGGCAGACAAAATAGCAGTTAATCAGGGCTGGAGAAATCCTTCCTTCACCACATGGATGATGCTGTTCTAATGCATATTAACTTCATTTACTAATATAAAATGCTATATGTGAGTTTGTTTTCATAAAATCTAAAGCACAACCCTCTCAATTATTTTTTAAATGTTATTTCTACCATTAAAAGAATAACATAAGGCACATTTTTCTGTGATTAAATGAGTAATCTCAATAAAGTATAATCTTTCCTTGCTGTTGTGCTGTTCTATGATATGATGGAGGTGGGCAGAGGGTTTTAATCCTGTCACCAGTGGTCCCTTATTGAATTCTGCCCTTGTTAGCATCTCCCACCTCTTCATCACTTTCACTCACAAATGTCACATGACTGTTGCCAGAGAAAATCACCTAGAAATCCTTCCACTATCACTGCCTTCAATGTGTTACATCCAATCTAAGAGACAAAATCAAGCAAGCTATTCTAATAGTACATAAAGCAAAAATAAAGGCTGAGTGCTAACTAAGAGACATGTTCAATTCTAGGTCCTCAGCTATATTCAAATTTGATAAGGATCATTAATATTCAAAATTACTGAAAAAAGTATGGTTTTCTACCTCTACCTTCATATGTAATTCAAACAAAAACAGTATCAAACTGCACACATCTGAATAAGAAAGATCAACAAAGCTCTGACTTCCCATGACAACCATTTCAATTCTGTTATCAAAATATCAGACTTTAACTGTTTTGCTGATGTCATAGCATGTGTTCAGTTTTGCTAATGATCTAACTTTAGATCAGACAGCTGAGAATGTTAAAGAATTAAGTACTACAGCTGTCTTGATGCCTTTAAATGCAGGATACACTACAGCTGAGCCCTCTCTAATAAAAAGGAAGAAAAATGTCCTCTTTCTCTCCCCCATTTCCCCACGGCTATAGCCTGAATGTTTTCATCCCCTCAAAATTCAAGTGTTTAAACCTTAACCCTCAAAGGTGGTAGTATTTGGAGTCAGGGCCTTTATGAGGTGATAAGGTCATGATGGTGGAGCCCCCATAATGGGATTAATGCTCTTATAAAAGAAGCACAGAGGCTCCCTGCCCCTTCTGTATCACTTCCTGAGCACACAGTGAGAAGAAGCTAGCAGTGAACCAGGACTAGCCCTCACCAGGACCCAGATGTGCTGGTTTTGTCTCAGGCGGGGCAGCAGAGTGTACATGTGTGATCTGGGACTTCAGCCTCCAGAACTGCGAGAAATAAATTTCTGTTGTTGGTAAGCCCCCAGTCTGTGGTGTTCTGCTATGGCAGCCTGCTATGACTAGACACTATCTAGTCATAGATACCACTACATACACCTTCAGCCACACTCTCAATGGCTGAGGTAGTGTCTTGCCAATGGGTTTCAGCCCTGGGCAAGTTCGCTATGGATTCAGTGTGAACAAAGAAATTGACAGCAAAACGTTCTTGGGGTGAAAGGTTATACCCAACTTTATTTCCAGGTGGCAGGTCAGTCACTAGAATCCCATTCACTCAGAGCAAGTCCGCATGCAGTAAGCCGGTCTCTGCCTCTGGTCCCCTCTGTCCATACAGCTGTCCTCTGAGCCTCTCTGCACAATTGTCCACACAGCTGTCCTCCAGGCCTCTCTGCACAGTCGTCCCACACAGCCATCCTCTGGGCCTCTGTCCTCAGCCCTGCCACCACTCCAGCCTCTGCTCTGCTCTTCTGCAGCCTTGCAGCCCTGCCACCATGTCGCACCCAGAGCACTGGGCAGAGCTCCTTTTTATAGAGTCAAATTGCCCACAGGTGTGTAGTGGGCTAGTCAACTGGGCCAGGTGAGAATCCTGGGCACAGGAACTCTCATTTTATCCACAGGTAGGAAAGGGGCTGAAAGAGCAGTCAAGAGCACCCCAGACTATCTGGTTAATATCTACTAAGAAGCATGAGCAAATAAATAAATTAATCACAAAAAATTGTCAGTTGATGTTTCCTACATGATAACATTACATATTACTGAGTGGTTATTTTAAGTCACATTGTTCTAGGAGCTTTGCATGCATGAATCTCCACAAAAGCCTTAAGACTAGGTGCTATCACTACCCCCCATATTTTTAGATGAGTAAGGTGAGATTCAGTGATACCATGTAACTTCTGCAGTGGTACCTGTAGGGCAGTCCTTGTGACCCCTGCCTTCAGGTGCTTCACACTTTTGTGGACCTCCTGTCTCTCAAGTGTGGGTAGGACTGTGATGTGCTTCTAACCCATAGAATATGGCAAATGTGATGGGCTATCACTCTCGTGATTATATTACATCTTGCTAGCAGATGTCAGAGAGACTCTGCTTGCCAGCTGAACAAAGAAAACAGACATTCTGGAAGCCCCATTGGCAAGGATTACAGGCAGCCTCTAGGAAAGGTGCAAAAAAAATATGGAAGCCGACCCTGAACATCAGATGAGAACACAGTACAACTCACACCTGATTTCAACCCCGTTGAGATCCTGAGCAAAGGATCCAGCCAAGCTGTGCCCAATTTTATGAGCCATGGAAACTGTGGGATACAAATGTGTATTGTTTTAAGCCACCAATTTTTTAAAGATGTTATGCTGGCATGGAAAACAAATACACTCACCCAACTTAAGTTAGTGAGCACCAGAGTCAGGAGTCAACTCCAGGCTGCCACTTGCCCCAAAGCCCTGGGATGTTAGGATGCTCCAAGTGCATAACCAGGTCAGGGCCGAGTGACTTCTTATTTTGCTTCCTTCTGTGCATGACAGGCAAATGGGGAGCACCTGAGGCTACTGTCCCCTCTGTGAGCACTTAGCTCCTAAAATGGGGATGTCACTCAGAGGGAAGGGCACCACTTACACCATCCCACAGCCAGAGCCAAGGCCCAGAGATTTTTCCTGAGGGAAGAGGCAGGCCATAAAATAAATTGCTCCTAATCTCTTCCCAAAGTAACTGACTTCACTCTCAAGTGTGTGGAGAAGTCCCAGACTTCACTCTCAAGTGTTTGGAGAAGTCCTAGCACTTTCAAAAGACCGTGGAGTTGGCGCAAAAGACAGTTGGGGAAAGGGACTGGGGAGGATGGGTGGGAAGGGAGGGATAAGGGGAAAAAGGGGGCATTACGATTAGCACACATAATGTGGGGAGGGGGGCATGGGGAAGGCAGTATAACACAGAGAAGACAAGTAGTGATTCCATAGCATATTATTATGCTGATGGACAGTGACTGTAATGGGGTATGTGGTGAGGACTTGATAATGGGGCAAGTCTAGTAACCATAATGTTGCTCATGTAAATGTATGTTAATGATACCAAAAAAAAAATGACAGTTGGGGGAGAACAATAGATTCATGGCCAATGTAGGTGAATATGTAGTCAACAGTTTGCTGAGAGAAGGGAGGGCACGGGGCAATGAAGAGCCATTTGGGTCAGATCAAATCTCAATCACTGACCTAGGAACAGTCATTCAAAGATCCCAAATGTGGTTAGATTCATCTTTGGTACAATTTATGCCATAGGACATTGTTGCAAATAATAGAGCCATGTGGATAAAATGAGAGTTCCTAGGGCCAGGATTCTCACCTGGCCCTGGTTGACTAGCTCACTGCACACCTGCGGGCAATACATGGCTGTTGACTCTATATAAAGAGCTCTACCCAGTGCTCTGTGCATGACATGGTGGCAGGGCTGCAAGGCTGCAGGAGAGCAGAGCAGAGGCTGGAGTGGTGGCAGCGCCAAGGACAGAGGCCCAGAGGATGACTGTGAGGACAGAGGGTCCCAGAGGATGGCTGTGTGGACAGAGGGGCCCAGAGAATGGCTGTGTGGCCAGAGGGGCCCAGAGGCAGAGACCAGCTTGCTGCATACAGACTCTCTGAGTGAATGGGATTCGAGTGACTGACCTGCCACCTGGAAATAAAGTGGGGTATAACCCTTTCACCCCAAGAACATTTTGCTGTCAATTTCTTTGGCACATTGAATCCATAGCAAACTTGCCAGGGGCTGAAACCCATTGGCAAGACAGCCAGTAATTAGTGGTGCTTAATGGCCTGAGTATGGTCAGGAAAGTGTCACATGGAGGCCTGCCCAAACTATCACCATACCAAGGCTGCACCCACTGAGGACATCGGAGGCATCATCCTGCAGAGGGGGTGGTGGGTAGATTTCACTAAAATAATTCATCCAACCTCTGAACAAATGAACAAGCAACTAAGAATAGCAAGCCCCAGAAGGGGTAAGAGAATCAGTTCCCAGAGTTACTACATTGCACAGCTTACCCTTGAACGATGCAGGGTTGGGATGGGAGGCTGTTGGGGCACTGACCCCTTGCACTTGTCAAAAATCCAAGTAGAACTTTTGAACTTTTGACTCTTCTCAAAAATAAGTTACTAGTACTGTTAACTGGAAGCCTTGCCAATAACATAAACTCCTATTAACTGATATTTGTGTATGTATTATATATTGCATTATGAGAAACTAGAGAAAAGAAAATATTTTTTCCAATTATTGAAAATCTCCAAAAGTTTTTCCAGTATACGTATTGAAAAAAATCCATGTATATGTGGATGCATGCAGTTCAAACCAATGTTGGCTCAAGGGTCAACTGTATTATCTAAAATGTCCAGTTCCAGCAAAAAACTACAAAACATGCAAAGAAACAGGTAAATATGATCCACACACCAGGAAAAATAAGCTGGCAATAGAAACTGAGAGCAATCAAAGGTCAGACTTAACAAAGATATCAAAGTAGCTCTTATAAACATGTTCAAAAAATTAAACGAAACAATGATTAAAGAAATAAGAGAAGGTATGATGATAATATCTCTTCAAAGAATGACTATCAAAAAAGAGAAATTATTAAAAAGAACCAAATGTAAACTGTACAGATAAACTATAATACCTGGACAATTAAAGACAATGCAGGAGAGATACAACAAAAATGATGGGGTAGTCAGCTCCAAGAATTGGTCCCTCCACTGAAGAACAAACTGAATAGAATTTTCTGGCCTATAGAATCTAATCACAGACAGGGAAGTACTTAAGGAAGGAAAAGGTATCTAAATTTAAGTAGGAAAGCGTGATGGCATTTTCCCCCACTTTTATTGAGATATAATTGACATACAGCTCTGTGTAAGTTTAAGATACATGGCATAATGACCTGACATCTATATATATTGCAAAGTGATCACCACAAGAAATTCATTTAAACTTCTACCATTTCTTAAAATTACAAAAAAAAAATTCCTAGTGATGAGAACTTTTAGGATTTACTCTGTTAACAACTTTCACATATACATATAGCAGTGTTAAATGTAGTTCTCATGTTGTACAGTACATCCCCAGTACTTATTTTATGACTGGAATTCTGTATCGTTTGACTCCCTTCATTCAATTCCCCACCCCATGGTGGTATTTTTGATTGCTTACTTACTACCTCTCCATCCCCTAGCTTGCTAGTAATGATGGTGTTACTGGCTGAGGATGATGCAGTTTTTCCCAGGAACCTGCTGGAGGTGACAGAGAATGAAGCCAGCAGATAAGAGTTGGGAGGAACCAGCAAAGCTCTTTCAATGAGTGAAAAGAGGAAGTTCCTGCTACTCAGAGGGCTGTGGGATCTGGGGTTTACACTGCCTCCTTCGAGGAGGAAGTCCCACCCTCCCCAGACCAAATAGAGAACTGAACTGATGACATCACAACCCACTCTTGATTGGCTGAAAGTACAGTGCTTCATCTGCACAGGGCATAACCAATCAGCTCACATAGGGCAAAGCCAACCAGAGCTGAGGTCCTAATTAAGTGTACTTTTTGAGTGGCTGAGTTTGGTGGGAGCTTTTTGAAACTGTGGGTAGGAGTACCTCAGGTAAAGGTTAGATACACAATTTTTTTGTCACTGGCACCAGACTGAACTAACGGACCACCCAATGGTCCGGAAGACAAGTGAGGTGAATTTCATTAGGAACATGCTGAATCATGACTTTTATTAAAAAGAACAGCTGGAAGGCACAATTTCAGAAGCAGATAATTTTTATTTTATTCCTTTGGGCTAAAATTATCTGAACTGAACCTCAAAGTGGACAATTAATGTGGTTTTGCCCATTCATAGAAAGCATCATTTGTTCTGCTCATCACAAAAATATTCTGAAAGCAGTGAAGCTAAATTTGAGGTCTTGGAGGATGCTTGTATTACTTACTTAGTATTTGTGTGCATACAGATGTAAGAAATGTGTAAAATAAAACTTTTCAAGCACCTATTCAAACATGGCTTTGTAAGAGATATTCTTACCTTCCCCATCCAGTTGGGGCATGGGGCATTCAGTAAACCTACCTTGTTCAGACACTTGTACATCCTTCACCCATTCCTTCATCAACATGTTTTAATATCTAATATTCTTAATATAATAGAGACAGCATATGAATAATATCCTGGTGCATTTCTAGTAAGATTATGTGATTATTCATCAACCCCTGTTCAGGGTATTGGTGAAAATCTTAGGCATATCTGGTGTGCCAGTGCTCTAGTCCACTCAGACCTCCACACATCGACAAGCCACTCCTTTGCATCACAACTGATATATTGTGCACAGACACTGTCTGATCTCTGCAACTGTTCAAAGTATGGTCTTTAAAATTCAGAGACCACTCCCTCCACCACACAAATTTCTAATATACCTACTGCTCAAATTATTTCTAATATTTTGCCAAATAAAGATTTCTTGCTAAAATGCTAATGATACATTCCCTTTTAAAGGGAAATAAACTCTGCCAAATGTTCCTACTGAGTGCCTTCCTTCTATGAATATCTGAAAGCTATGACACAATGTTTTGAGGTTTAGTGGTTTTATACCAAGTACCTCAAAGGCAAACTGCAATGGCATGAACAATTCAAATAGTAAACATCTCTATTTGACTTTGTAATATGTTGTATAATTTTATTCCAATAAAAACCTATTTGTTAACTAGTTTGCTGCTTAGGCTAATATTAAGTTAATTTTCACTCCTTAATCACAAGAAAGCCTTTCATCTTCTCACTTCTATATGTTTATATTCAGATTCAGTTCTCTTCTCTCTCTGGGTGTAACTATATTGAAATAGTTATTTTGTAAATGATGTTTTCTTTGAGCAGAAACGAAAAGAGATAAATCTTTCTGACTATGGGACTTACTCTGGTGTTGAGTTCATTTAATTTAATATTTTATTAATTAAATATTTCAACATACACAATATAGAAAATACAAAACAGATGTAGATATCACTCAGCTTTACCAAATTATAACATTGCCTATGTCTGCTTCAAATTATTTAAGAAAATAAAACATTACAGATAGACTGGAGGCCCAGAGCTCTCCTTCCTACCACCTTCTCTCTAAGAGCCAGCCTTCAGGGGGCCTGCACTGGACTACTCCATGGAGAACCATGCATATTGGACTGGAGTTCATTATAAACTAAGTCACCAGAATGTTGCTTCTCGAAGTT
Organism: Manis javanica; assembly: GCF_040802235.1. Lineage (NCBI taxonomy): Eukaryota > Metazoa > Chordata > Mammalia > Pholidota > Manidae > Manis > Manis javanica. The sequence continues at coordinate 61,011,378 of NC_133164.1, read as the reverse complement.
GTGCAAGGCAGTACAGACTTGAGACCATATGTGATATTGTTTTGCATTAAAAAAATTTTTACATCAATGGTAACATAGTGCACATATTTTTCTGTAATTTTTCTCCACTTGTATTGATACCAATAGATGTAGTTCATTCATTTCACTGTGTGTTATATTTCACTGTATGAATAAAACATCATTTGTCTATTTTCCTGTTGTCTCAAATTATTCATTATGAGCAATGCTTCTCTGAACATTCTTGTGTCTGTCTGCTTACGAGCATGTAGAAGAGTTTCTCCAGAGCACATAGAGCATATTCACAGAGTGGGCACACCTCAAATTAACTGGAAAATGCAAAACTATTTTGCAAAATATTCTGCCAATTTATAATTCCACCACCAATGTATGGAAATTCCTGTTTGCCTATATCCTCACCAATTTATGATATCTTCAGACTTTGGTTATTTGGTCTCCAGTGCCTATAAGGTTGAGTTAGATTTCCACAATGTTAACCATTTGTGTTCCATGAATCCTTACTGATGACACATTCATTTTACTGGTTTGTCTTTGGATTCTTTGGGGTTTTCTATGTAGACACTTAATATTTGCAAATGTAGCTCTCATTCTTTTTCTCATTTCTCTGACTAGGACCTACAGTACAATACTGAAAATAAGCAAAGATTGAGGTATTGCTTATGTTTTTCTTAACTTTAAAAGGAGTTCTTTTTAAAATTTCACCAATGTTTGTTTTCTGAAAATTACCTTTCATCAAGTTGAAGATGCTATTTTCCTGCCTCACTTTCTAATAGCATTTTTATTTTTCATGAATGTTGATTTTTATTTATGCTTTTTCAGCATCTATCAGATATCATTTGTTCTTCAATTTATTAATATATATTACATTAATAGATGTTTTTATATTGAGCTACCTTTGCAAAGTACAAATAAAGATTAACATATATTATACCAACTATGGCCATGTTTACAAAGCTAGAATGTTTTTTAACAAAATACTTATTTTTAATTGTATTTTATAATTTGAAGTTATTTAAACTGATATAATTAAATATATATTTCATGAATGACCTTTAATGAATTTAATGAGAAATGGGAACAGTTCATTCAAGATATGTCATTTCCATAAATATTCTTTTTAAGATAAAGGAAAAGAAGAAATTCTATATGTAATAATTAGTTGGCTACTCCTTTAAATATATTTAGTGATATTTTTATCTGTTTTATGCAGGTCCATATTTGCTACACATGCAGCAGTTTGCAGCTGGAAATTTTTATACTCACGGTGCCAATCTCCTGTCGACATTACTATATGATCATAGCAAACAACTGTTACATATTTTGCCAAAATGTGTTAAGAATTTAAGACCTATTATTTGTAAAATATTACTGAGAAAATAATCCAGTTATTCCTCTTTGCAAATCTACACACATGCTCTTTTACTGATGTAAATGTAGTCTGTACTATTATTGAAAATGTTGACAATATGTTAAGTCTTTAAGAGCCTCTAAATAGATATATAACCTCAATGCAATGAAAGTACATATTTCTCCATATTCCCTAATGTCTCAAGGGCAGATTTTGACCATGTTCCCCAGAACTCTGACAAAATCAGGTGAGCGGGGGTAGGAGCCCCACAAGAAGTTAAAACATACCCTCCAGAAGAGTAAGTGTCTCTTGCTTTATTTGGGTGATTAATAAATTTACCTAATTAATTCCTTAAGAGTTTCATATTTGTAGAAGCTATATCACATCTGAGGTAACAAATTCCAAGAGCTCATAATCTGTTAAAATTATTTATTTTTTATGTCCCTAGTTTATCCTTTTCAATTTTCTATAGGTCCTAGCAGTCTGGGGGTGATGAATAAGGATGTGATATTACAAAAACCTTAACTGTGAAGAATGCCAAAACTTCTCTTCTTCCTTCAAACAGCCTGCCTTTTTGATGATATCCAACTCAAGAGAGTTGGGACACACTGAAAATTGTCATAATACCAATAAAGTTAAAATGTTGGCTAAATTTTATGGAATGTGTCTAGAAGTGGTAAACCTTTTAAGATAGGGAAAACACTGTCCTGAGAAGTGATAGAGTGATTTAGAATTCACTGGGGCTTAGTGGAGTTCAAATACTAGCTCCATGCCTACTATTTATATGACCTTGGACAAGATATTTAATTTCAAGAAGACTCCATGATTCCACTATTATATAGAGACAATAATATTACCTACCACATGGGATTTTTGTAAGAAATAAATTAGACCATGCTCAGCATAATGCTTAGAATGTGGTAAATGCTTGATAAATGTTAATGTCTATTGTTATTACTCCAGTGTCAGACAAGTGGTTGGAGCCTTTTGACCACAGCATAAAAATGGAGTTGCTTAGTTTAGTGCTTCCTCTTCTGATACTTTCACTATATAGGGCCTTTTCTTTGCCATTTCCCCTGTTTTCTTAATCTCTAACTCTCAATATGTAAAAATACTACTAACTAAAAAGCCCATCTCTAAATTTATTATAACAACAAGAATTTCAGTCTAAAAATTATGCTTTCAGCCTGATGACTAAACCAATTTCTCATAACCATGGCAAAGAAAAATGTGTAGGTCTAGGAATCCTGAATGTTTTCCTGAAAACTATTTGCATGCTTCTTTGATGATACATGCTTCTAAATATTTCCATGGCACATCTTCACTACAGCTCTAAATTTATAGTTGTGTTGTTATGATTTTCACTAGTTTCTATGCTTAAAAAATAGCCCTAACATATACATTGATTAGTGCTTAAAAGTTCAGGTTCTAAATTCAGAAAGAGCGGGATTCATATATGGGGTATCTTTGGAAAATAACCCAAGCTCTTTGAAGCCTCATTTCTCTCATCTATAAAACTGGACTAGTGACTCTCTGTACAGGTATGCTATGCCTAGATAAGGATATAGTGAGGATTTGATAAGAGTGCATTTAAAGTGCTTAGCATTAAATGCAGTATATTTGTTGACTAATGAATAGTTAAATGATAGTATATTTATTTGTTGTTTTCATTTCTATCATTTCAGATAATTAAACAGGGATCTGAAAGATTGAGCTACCAATTTTTAACCTTAGGTTGTGACCAAATTTATTACAGATGACCTTCTAGGAGCCTTATAAGAAATATTTAAAAGAAAGGCTTGAGTTCCACGTCAGGTGTGCTGAAGTAGGCTCCTAATAGCCAACCCTCTAAGAGATAATTATATGCCCTGGACACAATTGTTAAATACCCAAAGTTCTGAGAAGTGAACAAAAGGCCAGCAAGTTTTAGATAGGACTTATTTATATCTTGGAAGAAGGGAGTGACATGAATGAATCTCCATTTCTGTAGTTTTGATCTGAGGGACAGCAGTCTCAGTACCATGTAGGGTAATTAAAATTCTCCTATAAAGCCCATTTTTTTTCTAGCCTGAGGAACCAGGGCAACTACAGCTGCCAGAAAGTAAAGGGAGTTGTTACAGAGGGGGTAAACAAGAAAAATAGGAGCTCCTAAATTTTGTGTATTAATCTGCCTAAGTCTCTGCCTGGCCCTGAACCAAGCACGTAGAGGGCACACTCAACATAGCTTGCATATAAGGCTTAAAGAGCTAAAGTGGATTTTGAACTGCCAACATATAGGTGATCAATAGTTTGCAATTTGAATTTAAGCAAGTTAATTACATGCTAAACAAAATCTTCAAAATTCTTTAGAGGACTACAGCAGAAATCAGTGTCTCTACAGCACAATATTCATAATTTCTAAGATCAAATTCAAAACTAGTCAATACACAAACTAGGAAAATTTACCCTTACTTAGAAGAAAATACAACAAAAAAAGGCCAACTCTGAGATGACTCATGTTATAAATGTCAACAAAGACATAACTGCTATTAATGCTCAATGAGGTAAAACTAAAATGTATGCAAAATGAATGAATGAAAAAATAGAAAATATCACCAGAAAAATAGGAACTATAAAAAATAGAAATGGACATTTCAGAAATTAAAAATTCATTGGATGGGTTCAATAGTGGAGTGGATATAACAGTGAAAGAGCCAATGAACTTGAAGCTATATCAGTAGAAATAATCTAATTTGGGAAGAGAAAGGAAAAACATGGTTGTACAAAAATGAACAGAACTTCACGAAACTGTTATGTAATATTAAAAAGTCTAGCACAGGTAGTCCAAATCCCACAAGAAGAAGAAAGAATTAGGCTGACGAAGAAAATTGGATAGTGGCCATAAACTTTACACATTTGAAGACATCAATTTACAGATTCAAGAAGCTCAGTACACCAAAGCAGGAATTATAAAGAAAACCATTTCTAGGTACATTCAAGTCAAGCAGTTGAAAAGTAAAGATGAAGAGAAAAATTTTTAAAGGAGGCAAAAAGAGAACATATTACACAGAGGGAAACAACGATTCAAATAACCTTATACTCACTGTCAGAAACAGTGAAAGCAGGAAGATAGTTGAACAACATCTTGGTGTAAGGCAAAATTGAGCCGAAATGACCAGGCAAGGAGGCTACAAAGGAGCCGAAAATTTAATAGGGTGCAATCCCGGGCGATGTTCACCAGTCTGATTAGTCACAGGCTGGAGAAGTTGCACCCAGCAGGGCAGGCAGTGAGTTTTTAAAGGTAGGGGGAGGTAGGGCATAGATTTATAGCAGTGCAAGGATTGGCTAGACTAAGGCACCTTTTTCCGGTTGGGAGGGGGCAGCAGCCGGGGACTTTGGCACGTCATCAGTGTCCAACGTGCTCACCACTCCCTCTGGTGCCTCCAGCCTTACATTCTGGCCTTTTGGTTATAATGGGCGCCAACTTGATCTGGCTACTTCCGGCTGAGGATGGGTGGCACGGGTAGGGTTGAGGCTGGTGGGAGGCCAGAGGAGGCTTGGAGGGAAGGGGAGAGTACTGATGTACCCACATGGTCTTGTGCACTTCTACTGTCCGGCCTCTCTATCGGTGGCTGGAGGTTCTAGCAGATATGTTGTCTTTGTCTCTCCGGACAGGTATATCTAGCATGATCACCTAGGCTTTGCCCCATCTAGTACTGTTGTCCTGACGATGAGAGACAGACTGAGGCTTGTTCATAGCAGGCAGCCTGGATGAAAGAATGGAAAGACGAGCATTGGGCAGGACAAGGGGGTATCTTTCTCAGGAGTGAGAAGGTAGGTAGGTAGGAGAGGTGTCCGGGGGATCTTGAGATAAGAGAGTATAAGGGTTAGGGACGACCGGATGAAGAAGGACTACAGCTTCGTTGATTATCCACAGATCTTGTACAAGCTGGTAGGCCCCCAATGGCTTCTTGACTGGAAGGATTGGAGTGTTACAGAGAGAATTAGTTGGTACCAGAAGCCTTTGGGAAAGAAGATGGTTAATGATAGGTTGGATGCTCTTGCAATGGGCATGGGAAATAGGAAATTGTGGTCTAGAAGGAGAGGAGGATGGGTCTTTGAGGCAGATGAGGACTGGAGCATGATGGCTCAACACTACAGGAGTAGAGGTGTCTCAGACTATCGGGTTAACACCAGTCGACAGTACAGGAGTGTCTGTGGAGGCCTCAGGGCTACAACTTATATTGGCTAAGACGATGAGTGAGCTTGGTGGGGGATGACTAAGAGGCAGGGAGAGAGAGGCACCAAGCTTGGAGAGGAGATCTCTCCCTAACAAAGGGATGGGACAGGATGGGATGACTAGAAATGAGTGGGTAAGAGGATGGCTCTCAAACGTGTAGGCTACCGGACCTGTCTCTAGTAGAGGCTTAGAGGGGGTTCCTGTGACACTCACGACCGAGACCTGGGAAGGAAGGATGTAAATGCCAGTGAAAGAAAGGTAAAACAGAGTAGGCAGCCTCCGTGTCCACCAAAAAGAAGATGGACTTACCCGCTACCCACCGTGTGGCCCTGGGCTCAGCAAGCATGATAGGGGTGTTCAAGTCTAGGCATCTTCAGTCTTTGAGTAGGCCCAGCAGGTCTGGAGGGGAGTCCCTCAGGGGGGCCTGCCTCCCATGAGACTCTGTCATGGGGGGATGACTTTCCCCAACTAGGCACTCTACTTTCCAATGACCTCTCTTACCACAAACTGGGCAGGGTTTAGTCGGCTTGTTGGTCGGGTTGGGGCATCTATTTGCCCAGTGGCCTCCTTGGCCACACTGGAAGCAGGATTCTGGAGGCTTACGAGCTCTGGACTGGTCTTTGGTGTGTCCTGCTGGCCGCAGGGCCACCGCAAAGGATCAGGTTCGGGACACTGTCCTCCTCTCATGTTCTTTATCACAGGTATTAAATACTTTAAAGGCCATGGTTACCAGATTATGGAGTGGAGTCTGAGGCCCCTCTTCTGCCTTTTTAACTTGTGTCTTATGTAACTAATACCTGTTCTGGTGAAGTCCAGTTCTTTACTAGTTTAGGAGTAATAAAACAGTGACTATAAATGACAAAAGACTTACAAATGACAATGGTTAAAGATCTGATGAGAGCTTACTGTAAGACAGTTGACATAAGGAAATTCGGATATTTCTGTAACACAAAACATTTAGTAACAAAGTTTAGCATCATTCCCTTTGACAGTGCTTTCTAGGTAACCAAGCAGGTAATTTTATATCAGATAAATAAGCCAAATTGGCCAAATACTTTCTCTAATGAGAAAAAAATCCCTCTGACATGTTCCAGGGGCTCTCTGGAAAATATCAGAGTTAACTAGAGGTAAAAGCACCTTTTTGAATTTGATTTTGGGAAGCTGTTAAAGGTTTTTAAGGCATTTGTCTAAATAGAATCATAGGTCACTATGAAACAATACTTATCTATTTAACTAGAATGACAATAAAAGATTTTAAAGGCAAATACAAAAGGCTACATAGTTATTAGCAAAGATTAGCTTTTAGTTTTTTCATATTAAGATCTCATTATCTTAAATATTCAGACAACTCATTGAGAATTTAAGCATGAGAAACTGTTTTGATAAAACAATTAGAAAACTCTTTGCAATCTTTCAACATTAAGAGCAGACAGTTAAGAAAACTTTGTCTTTTTAACTGAAAACAAAATTCTAATTTTGCTGTGTACTTGATACTGAGACGTATAGCATGACCATATTAAATTCTTCCACAACCTTTCTACAACTTTCTTTTTACATTCAGTGATCTCCCTCTTAAATAAATAGCTGTACTTTAGAACAATTACCTTCTTTTACTCTCAACAAAACGAATTTCCATTCTTTACACTTTCTCTTATTAAAACACACATCTTTTTAGCAGGTAGAGATGTTTTCTTCTTTAAGTAGCTTTAATTAGACCTCAAAACCATTAGGAACTTTAATTTTAAGTGAACACTGAGAAGTGGACTATTGTAAACTATTGCACTAGCATTCTTTAGATTAACAAATTCATGTACACACTTTATAATTCTTGACACCATCTGCTTTACAGCATAATCTCTAAGCACAAAATATGTCAACTTTACTTAGCAAAACTTCAAGATTCTAGGTCACCACAAAAATTTGCAGGCTGTAGGCAGGCACACACATGGCAATACACAATCACTAAGATGTTTCCTTGCTACGCCCAGCTCACCCACTCCCAACAACCACACCAGGCCACTTACAAAATGGTGGGTGTGGGGAGGGGTGTAGGGTCGGGAGAGAAAGGAGGGAGGTCTGTGCTGGGAAGAGTCTTGTCCGTGGCTTCCACAACTGGAGGGCGGGAGGAACCTGTTCCAGTGGGGGAAGAGGGCGGGGAAGGTGGAAGGAGAGGGGGACGGGGTGGTGCAGCCACCAGAAGAGGAGAGGAGCAGGAAGGCGGCGTGGCTGGGAACGAAGGACCTGAAGATGGCAGTGATGTGAGGGAGGACAAAGAACTTAAAGATAGTGGCAGAGAGGGGTGGGGTAGTGAGCTGAGAGAGGCAGGAGACCAAGGTCTTCCAGCGGATCTGAAAAGGAAGAAGGACTGGGCAGAGTAAGCGACTGACAATCTTTACCTGGAGATCAGGCCAGGAGAACCTGAGTCGTTGAACACTTAATGTAAAGGTCTGGGTGGGAGCACAATGTCCAAAAGGCCTGTACATACAGGACTTCAGAATACTTCCCAGTTTGGCGACAGAAATTATTTAGGTCTGTGAGGAGGCTAAAATCAAAAGTTCCCTCTGAGGGCCAGTGAGATTGATTGTCTAGAGGATACTGGGGCCAAGTCTGAGAACAGAGCTGGAGCAGTTTCTGTGTACGGATCTCCTCCACTATATCTAGGGTCGCCAGATTGGATATGAGACACCACAGAGGGTTCTGAGCCTCCAATTTAAAGGACTGGTTCCCCATGTCTGTTACCCGTTTCTGGAGCCCCTAAACTGCTGAGCCCAGCATCCCAAACTTGCTCAGGTTAGGAGGAGACAGAGAAGTGCCCGGCACTTACCCAGAGATCTGGGAGCCTGGATGAGTATGTCTCCTCTATCTCGGGACCAATACAGGCGTAATGCCCAAAGAACCTGGACGTAGCTACGATTTCAAACCAGGCAGAGACAGGACTGGGAAAACAGACCGGAGGAAAGGAGGGACTCACCAAATTGCCATCTGAGCTGGCAGAGGTCCTGGGTTGGGAAAGGAGGGGTGAGAGCTGCCGGTGGCCAGCCGGAGCTCCGCACCTTACCTCCTCCTGAGTTTCGGCACCAGCTGTAAGGTAAAATTGAGCCGAAATGACCAAGCGAGGAGGCTACAAAAGAGCCAAAGTTTAATAGGGCGCAATCTCGGGCAATGTTCACCGGTCTGATTAGTCACAGGCTGGAGAAGTCGTGCCCAGCAGGGCAGGTTGTGAGTTTTTAAAGAAGGTAGGGGGAGGCAGAGCACAGATTTACAGCAGCATGAGGATTGGCTAGACTAAGGCACCTTTTTCAGGTTGGGAGGGGACAGCAGCCGGGGACTTTGGCACATCATCAGTGTCCGACATGCTCACCCCTTCCTCTGGTGCCTCCAGCCTTAGACTTGGAAGTGCTGAAAGAAAAATATGCCAATGCAGTATTCCATATCCAGGAAAGCAAAATCCTTTAAGAATGAAGGGAAAACAAAGATATTTTCAGAAAAATAAAGTTAGGAGAACTTATCAATAACAGACATGTACTATAAGAATTGCTAAAAGAAATTCTTCAGACTAAATAGAAATACAAGAGGAAACTCATTGCTTTAAGAATGAATGAACAGCATTTGGAATTGTAAATAGGTGAGAAAATATAAATAATAATTTTCTTTTCATTTCTTGAAACTGCATATGACTATTTAGAGGAAATTTATACAATATTTTCTTGTGAGACTTTGTGTGAGTAGAATATGTAGGATAGCTATGGCATAAAGGATTCGAGTGGTAAATAGAGCTCTGCAGTTGTAAGGCTGCTACTATTATGTGAAATTGTTGTCAGAGGGGTGAATTTATTTTCCTTGGTTCTTGTCCCCAATGCAACAGATTTAAAGGGCAGAGACACAGAAGTGAAGCAGAGTAAAAGTTTTATTTGAATGCACTCCAAGAAAGGAATGGGCCTGAGTCAAGGTAGTTAAAGGCAGGTTTACTTGAATAAAGCACAGAGGAAGGAAAAATGGAAGAAAGGGAAGCTCATTGAACTACTGTTTCGCCTAAGGGCATAATCCCTTGCCAACTCCTGAAGCCAGTGTTACCTGGTATTCAGTATCTGCTTGAATCTGCATGGCATGGGAACAAAGCCCCTAACACCCCAGGATTTGGGGGAACTTCAGAGCACTAGGTGGAATGAGATTATGTCCTGAGAATGTTCCAAAGACAAAGAAAAGAGATTTTCAGGGAGGCTGCTAAGTAGTATGATCATATAGCTACAGTTCTTCCCTGGTCACCCAGGCCACGGGAACTTGTAAGCCCAAATCAGAGCTCTCAGTAGCCCCTCCCTACTTATCTGAAGTAGGGCAGAGAGAGAGTGACACACTCAAAGAAAGATGAGTGTGGGCAGGCTCAAGGAGGAAACGTGCTTAAGGTTTTGGGGTCTGGGATTTTATAGGGCGTTTTTGGGTAAGAGTCAGTATAAGACATAATGTATACAGGTGATTCATAATTCCTTTGAAGTTTTGTCTGAAGAACTGGGTTTTTTAGGTGACTTTGTTTGGGACTTCAGCATTCTTCATCCACATAGGTTTGTTTACACTTCTGAGCTCTGTGCATGCTGGCAGCAGCGGCGACAGATGAGCCCAGGAGAGGCCCGCGTGAGCAGGCGGTGACGGTGGCCAAGTGGCCCGGGAGTGGCCCATGTGAGCCTGGGGCAGCAGTGGCAATGGAGCGGCCTGGGAGCAGCCGCCTAGAATCTCATCCCAGTCAGTGCACAGCCACGAAGGCAAGACTCAAGGCCGTCAGCAGTGTGCAGCTGCATAGCAGGGATGCTGCTTTGGCAGGAGAGCACACCTGGCATGCCTGCCACTCACTGCAGGTCTCTGAGATGCCCTGACAAAGACCCCGCCAACAGCAGCTTAGGTGATTAACCCAGAGGCTGCTCCAGGGGTGCAGGTAACTGACACAAGCAGCAGAGAAGGGCAAGGTGACCAGCAAGCTGACATACACGCTACCTGATAACAGCTATCTCTATCACTATGAAAAGGCAGAAGAATTTGGCCCAGTCCAGAATTACCCAGACAACCCCCAAGAGAGGGCCTGGGGAGATAGAGATAACCAATCTCCCCGAAAAAGAATTCAAAATAAAGGTTATAACCATGCTGATGGATTGGCAGAGAAATATGCAAGAGTTAAAGGATAAAGTTGGGAGGGAGAATACAGATATAAAACAATCTCTGGAAGGACTTAAGAGCAGACTGGATGAGGTGCAAGAGGCCATTAATAGAATAGAAATCAGAGAACAGGAACACAGAGAAGCTGATGCAGAGAGAGATAAAAGGATCTCCAGGAATGAATGAATATTAAGAGAACTGTGTGACCAATCCAAATGGAACAATATTTGCATTATAGGAGTACCAGAAGAAGAAGAAGAGAGAAAATGGGAAAGTGTCTTTGAAGAAATAATTGCTAAAAACTTCCCCAAATTGGGGGAGGAAATAGTCTCTCAGACCATGGAGGCCCACAGAACTCCCAACACAAGGGACCCAACAAGGACAACACCAAGACATACAAAAATTAAAATGGCAAAGATCAAAGACAAGGATATAGTATTAAAGGCAGCCAGGGAAAGAAAAAAGGTCACCTACAAAGGAAAACCAATTAGACTATCATCAGACTTCTCAACAGAAACCTTACAGGCCAGAAGAGAATGGCATGATATATTTAATGCAATAAAACAGAAGGGCCTTGAACCAAGAATACTGTATCCAGCATGATTATAATTTATATGTGAAAGAGGGATTAAAAAATTCCCAGACAAGCAAAAGTTGAGGGACTTTGCCTCCCACAAACCACCTCTACAGGGTATTTCAGAGGGACTTCTCTAGATGGAAGCACTCCTAAGGCTAAATAGATGTCATGAGAGAAAATAAAATCACAATAAAGAAAGCAGACCAACCAAATACTAACTAAAGGCAAAAAATAAAATCAACTACTTGCAAAAAGAGTTAAAGGAAACACAAAAGAACACAGAATAAAACACCTAACATATAAAGAATGGAGAAATAAAGAATCATCAGACTGTGCTTATAATAGCTTAATAAGCGAGTTAAGTTAGACAGATAGTAAAGAAGCTAAGATATTTCATGCAAACTATAGGGAGAAAAAAGCAGGTGTAGCAGTACTGGTATCAGACAAAATAGACTTTAAAACAAAGAAAGTAACAAGAGATAAAGCAGGACATTACATAATGATAAAAGGGTCAGCCCAACAATAGGATATAACCATTCTAAGTATATATGCGCCCAACACAGGAGCACCAACATATGTGAAACAAATACTAACAGAATTAAAAGAGGAAGTACAATGCAATGCATTCATTCTAGGAGACTTCAACACACCACTCACTCCAAAGGACAGATCAACCACACAGAAATAAGTAAGGACACAGAGGCACTGAACAACACACTAGAACAAATGGACTTAACAGACATCTACAGAACTCTACACCCAAAAGCAGCAGGATACACATTCTTCTCAAGTGCACATGGAAGATTCTCCAGAATAGACCACATACTATGCCACAAAAAGAGCCTCAGTGAATTAAAAAATATTGAAATTCTAACAACCAACTTCTCAGACCACAAAGGCATAAAACTAGAAATAAATTGTACAAAGAAAACAAAAAGGTTCACAAACACATGGAGGCTTAAGAACATGCTTCCAAATAATTAATGGATCAATGACCAAATTAAAACAGAGATCAAGCGATATATGGAGACAAATGACACCAACAGCATGAAGCCCAAACTTCTGTGGGATGCAGCAAAGACAGTTCTAAAAGGAAAGTATATAGCAATCCAGGCCTATCTAAAGAAGGAAGACTATTCCCAAATGAATATTCTAAAGTAAAAATTATTGAAACTGGAGAAAAAAGAACAAATGAGGCCTAAAGTCAGCAGAAGGAGAGACATAATAAAGATTAGAGAAGAAATAAATAAAATTGAGAACAATAAAATACTAGAAAAAAATCAATGAAACCAAGAGCGGGTTCTTTGAAAAAATAAATAAAATAGATAAGCCCCTAGCCAGAATTATTAGGAGAAAAAGAGAATCAAAAATAAGAAAGGAAAAAACACGATGGATGCCACACAAATACAAAAAATTATTAGAGAACACTATGAGAATCTATATGCTAACAAGCTGCAAAACCTAGAAGAAGTGGACAACTTTCTAGAAAAATACAACCTTCCAAACTGACCAAGGAAGAAACAGAAAATGTAAACAGACCAATTATCAGCAAAGAAATTGAATCAGTAATCAAAACACTACCCAAGAACAAAATCCCTGGACCAGATGGATTCACTGCTGAATTTTATCAGACATATAGAGAAGACATTATACCCACTCTCCTTAAAGCTTCCCAAAAACAAGAAGAGGAGGGAATACTTCCAAACTAATTCTATGAAGCCAGCATCACTCTAATACCAAAACTAGGCAAAGACCCCATGAAAAAAGGAAATTATAGTCCAATATTCCTGAGGAACATAGATGCAAAAATACTCAACAAACTATTAGCAAACTGAATTAAAAAATACATCAAGAGAGTCATACACCATGATCAAGTGGGATTCATCTCAGGGATACAAGGATGATAAAACATTTGAAAATACATCAACATCATCCACCACATCAACAAAAAGAAAGACAGAAACCACATGATCATTTCCATAGATGCTGAAAAAGCATTCGACAAAATTCACCATCCATTCATGATAAAAACTCTCAACAAAATGGGTATAGAGGGCAAGTACCTCAACATAATAAAGGCCACATATGACAAACCAACAACCAACATCATACTTAACAGCGAGAAGCTGAAAGCTTTTCCTCTAAGATCGGGAAGAAGACTGGGATGCCCACTCTCCCCACTGTTATTCAATATAGTACTGGAGGTCCTAGCCTCAGCAATCAGACAAAACAAAGAATACAAGGTATCCAGATTTGTAAAGAGGAAGTCAAACTGTCACTATTTGCAGATGATATGATATTGTACATAAAAAACCCTAATGACTCCATTCCAAAACTACTAGAACTAATATCTGAATTTAGCAAAGTGGCAGGATACAAAATTAATATACAGAAATCTGTTGCTTTCCTATATACTAACGATGAATTAACAGAAAGAGAAATCAGGAAAAAAACTCCATTCACAATTGCATCAAAAAGAATAAAATACTTAGGAATAAACCTAACCAAGGAAGTGAAAGACCTATACCCTGAAAACTACAAGACACTCTTATGAGAAATTAAAGAGGTCACTAACAAATGGAAACTCATTCCATGCTCTTGGCTAGGAAGAATTAATATTGTCAAAATGGCCATCCTTCCTAAAGCAATCTACAGATTCAACGCAATGTCTATCAAAATACCAACAACGTTCTTCAACAAACTGGAAGAAATAGTTTTAAAATTCATATGGAACCACAAAAGACTGCGAATAGCCAAAGCAATCCTGAGAAGGAAGAATAAAGCAGGGGGCATCTCGCTTTCCAACTTCATGCTCCACTACAAAGCTGCAGTAATTAAGACAATGTGGTACAAGCACAAGAACAGAGCCACAGACCAGTGGAACACAGTAGAGAGTCCAGATATTAACCCAAACATATATGGTCAATTAATATATGATAAAGGAGCCATGGACATACAATGGGGAAATGAAAGCCTCTTCAACAGCTGGTGTTGGCAAAACTGGACAGCTACATGTAAGAGAATGAAACTGGATCATTGTCTAACCCCATACACAAAAGTAAATTAGAAATGGATCAAAGACCTGAATGTAAGTCATGATACCATAAAACTCTAAGAAAAAAACATAGACAAAAATACCTTGGACATAAACATGAGTGACTTCTTCATGAACATATCTCCCCAGGCAAGGAAAACAAAAGCAAAAATGAGCAAGTGGGACTACATCAAGCAGAAAAGCTTCTATACAGCAATGTACACCACCAAGGGAACAAAAAGGCATCATACACCATGGGAGAATATATTCATAAATGACAGATCTGATAAAGGGTTGACATCCAAAATATATAAAGAGCTCATGCACCTCAACAAACATAAAGCAAAAAATCTAATTGAAAACGGGCAGAGGAGCTGAACAGACAGTTCTCCAAAGAAGAAATTCAGATGGCCAACAGACACATTAAAGATGCTCACATTGCTAGTCATCAAAGAAATGCAAATTAAAACCACAATGAGATATCACCTCACACCAGTAAGGATCGCCACCATCCAAAAGACAAACAAGAACAAATGTTGGCGAGGTTGTGGAGAAAGGGGAACCCTCCTACACTGCTGGTAGGAATGCACACTAGTTCAACCATTGGGGAAGCAGTATGGAGGTTCCTCAAAAAGCTCAAAATAGAAATATCATTTGACCCAGGAATTCCACTTCTAGGAATTTACCCTAAGAATGTAGCAGCCTAGTTTGAAAAAGACAGATGCACCCCTATATTTATCGCAGCACTATTTACAATAGCCAAGAAATGGAAGGAACCTAAGTGTCCATCAGTAGATGAGTGGATAAAGAAGATGTGGTACATATACACAATGGAATATTATTCAGCCATAAGAAGAAAACAAATCCTACCATTTGCAACAACATGGAAGGAGCTAGAGGGTATTATGGTCAATGAAATAAGCCAGGCAGAGAAAGACAAGTACCAAATGATTTCACTCATATGTGGAATATAAGAACAAAGAAAAAACTGAAAGAACAAAACAACACCAGAAACACAGAACCCGAGAATGGACTAACAGTTACCATGGGAAAGGGACTGGGGAGGATGGGTGGAAAGGGAGGGATAAGGGGGGTGGAAAGTAAGGGGGCATTATGAATAGCATGTGTAATATAGGGGGCGCCCACAGGGAGGGCTGTGAAACACAGAGAAGACAAGTAGTGATCTACAGCATCTTACTACGCTGATGGACAGTGAGTGTAATGGGGTTTGTGGTGGGGGGACTTGGTGATGGGGGGAGTCTAGCAAACATAATGTTCCTCATACAATTGTAGATTAATGATACCAAAATAATAATTTAAAAAATCCATAACAGAAAACTTGTACCTTAATCCCCCATCTTACACTATTAACAAAAATTAGTGAGATTTCATATTTAAAAGTGAAAGGTAATACAAAAAAGATTTTAGAAGAAAATATAACATCTTCATGATCTTCCAGTAGGCAAACATTTCTTAAGCAAAATATGGCACCTATGAAGAGAGAATATTGATAAATAAAAATTAAGAACTTCTTTTCATCAAGTATACCTCACAATACATTTAACAAAGGGCTTGTGTCCAAAATAAATACTTTTTAAAATCCAACAAGTTTCTACAAATAAAGACAGTCCATTCAATAGAAAAACAGACAAGAACTTGAATTGACATTTTACAAGAGGGCAAAGGCTAATAGGCACATGAAAATTTCTTTTTTTTATTAAGGTATCATTGATATACACTCCTATGAAGGTTTCATGAGAAAAAAGATGTGGTTACTACATTCACCCATATTATTGAATCCCCTCTATGCCCCACTGCAATCACTGTCCATCAGTGTAGTAAGATGCCATAGCATCACTACTTGTCTTCTCTGTGCTACAATGTCTTCCCCGTGACCTCCCCCACACCATGTGAGCTAATCATAATACCCCTCAATCCCTTTCTCCCTCCCACCTGACCCATCCTCCCCAACACCTCCCCTTTGGTAACCGCTAGTCCCTTGGAGTCTGTGAGTCTGTTGCTGTTTTGTTCCTTCAGTTTTGCTTCATTTTTATACTCCACAAATGAGGGAAATCATTTGGTATTTGCCTTTCTCTGCCTTACTTATTTCACTCTGCACAATACCCTCTAGCTCCATCCATGTTGCAAATGGTAGGATGTGATTTTTTCTTATGGCTGAATAGTATTCCATTATGCATATGAACCACCTCTTCTTTATCCATTCATCTACTGATGGACACTTAGGTAGCTTCCATATCTTGGCTATTGTAAACAGTGCTGCAGTAAACAAAGGGATGCATATGTCTTTTTGAATCTTAGAACTTGATTTCTTGGGTAAATTCCTAGGAGTGGTATTTCTGGGTCAAATGGTATTTCTATTTTTAGTTTTTTGAGGGACCTTCATATTGCTTTTCACAATTGTTGAACTAGTGTGCATTCCCACCAACAGTGCAGGAGGGTTCCCTTTTCTTCGCATTCTCACCAGCATTTGCTGTACCAGTATTTTCGATGTTGGCTATCCTAACTGGTGTGAGGTGATATCTCATTGTACTTTTAATTTACATTTCCCTGATAATTAGTGATGTGGAGCATCTTTTCATGTGCCTGCTTGCCATCAATCTGAATTTTTTCTTTGGAAAATTGTTCATTTTTTAATCTGGTTATTAGCTTTGTGAGTGTTGAGGAATTTGAGTTCTTTATATATTTTCGATGTCAATCCCTTGGCAGATACGTCATTTACAAATAATCCTCCCATACTGTAGGATGTCTTTTTTTTCTGCTGATGGTGGCCTTTCCTGTAAAGAAGCTTTTTAGCTTGATGTAGTCCCATTTGTTCATTTTTGCTTTTGTTTCCCTTGCCCAAGGAGATGCATTCAGGAAAAAGTTGCTCATGTTTATATTCAAGATATTTTTGCCTATGCTTTCTTCTAAGAGTTTTATGGTTTCATGACTTACATTCAGGTCTTTGATCCATTTCGAATTTACTTTTGTGTATGGGGTTAGACAATGATCCAGTTTCATTCTCTTACATGTAGCTGTTCAGTTTTACCAACATCAGTTGTTGAAGAGGCTGTCGTTTAACCCAATCGTATATCCATGGCTCCTTTATTGTATATTAACTGATTTGGATTTATATCTGGGCTTTCTATTCTGTTCTCATTCAAATGACTGGATTTATAACTGGGCTTTTTATTGTTCCGCTGGCCTATGGGTCTGTTTTTGTGCCAGTACCAAATTATCTTGATTACTGCAGCTTTGTAGTAGAGCTTGAAGTTGGGGAGCATAATCTCACCAGCTTTTTTCTTCCTTTCCAGGATTGTTTTGGCGATTTGGGGTCTTTGGTTCCATGTGAATTTTATAACTATTTGCTATAGTTCATTGAAAATGGTGTTGGTATTTTGAGAGGGATTGCATTAAATATGTAGATTGCTTTAGGCTGGATGGCCATTTTGACAATATTAATTCTTCCTATTCATAAGAATGGGATGTCTTTCCATTTATTGGTAATCTTATTTAATTTCTCTCATGAGTGTCTTGTAGTTTTCAGGGTATAGGTCTTTCACTTCCTTGGTTAGGTTTATTTCTAGGTATTTTTTGTTCTTTTTGATGCAATTGTGAATGGAATTGTTTTCATATTTCTCTTTCTGCTAGTTCATCATTAGTGTATAGGAATGCAACAGATTTTTGTGTATTAATTTTGTATCCTGCAACTTTGCTGAATTCAAGTATTAGATCTAGTAGTTTTGGAGTGGATTCTTTAGGTTTTCTTTATGTACAACATCATGTCATCTGCAAACAGTAACAGTTTAACTTCTTCCTTGCCAATCTGGATCTTTTATTTATTTGTGCTGTCTGATTACCATGGCTAGGACCTCCAGAACTATGTTGAATAAAAGTGGAGAGAGTGAGCATACTTGTCTTGTTCCCAATCTTAAAGGAAAAGCTTTCAGCTTCTTGCTATTAAGTATGATGTTGGCTGTGGGTTTGTCATATATGGCCTTTATTATGTTGAGGAACTTGTCCTCTATACCCATTTTGTTGAGAGTTTTTATCACGAATGGTTGTTGAATTTTGTCAAATGCTTTTTCAGCATCAATTGAGATGATCCTGTGGTTTCTGTCCTTCTTTTTGTTGATGTGGAGGATGATGTTGATGGATTTTCAAATATTGTACCATTCTTGCATCCCTGGAATAAATCCTACTTGATCATGATGGATGATCTTTTTGATGTGTTTTCAATTCAGTTTGCTAATACTTTGTTGACTATTTTTGCATCTGTGTTAATCAGGGCTATTGGTCTGTAATTTTCTTCTTCTGTGTTATCTTTGCCTGGTTTGGTATTAGGGCACATCAAAATTTCTTAATGTTATTAATAATCAGTGAAATAGAATTATACCCACAATGACACCACTACATGTCTGTAACTCTAGGGGGAAAATATGCTCCCAGCCCAGGCAAATAACGTTTGAAGCTGTAATCAGTCACAGGGAGAAGTGGGAGAAACCCATTTATTGCTTACAAGCAGTCATATACTTCTGCTTGCCCATGTCTCTTGCAACCCAGATGCAAAAAGTGTTCCCATGCAAACTCTCAGGTCCATAAATGCCCTTGCTCTCTCTTGTAATCACCTATTGATGTTGAGATGAACTATTTCTCTCCACCATTTGGACGCACCTATTGATATGGAGATGTACTAAGTCCATGCCAGAGATTCTGGAAATATTGCAATTTTACCCATAGCCCATCCCTCCAGGTATCTCGCCTCATAATTTACTCATTCCCCATCTTCTGCAATGGCCCCCTGTGCAAGAAGGCTGAAGCAGTGTTACCAGACTAATAAAAGCTAAGTTCAAAGTCCTATACAGATTAAGTCCATAGCTCACCCATTCCACAGGCACCAGTAGCTGAATGTATAGTGAGTTCAGAGTAATCATTCAACAGCAGCTGTAGCCAGGGGTGAGGTCCAGGCCACAGAGACTGTAGAAGAAAATAATTAAGGGTGATAAGACATATGATTTAATGACACTGGCATAGGCAAATCTTGTCCATCAGAGAGGATGCCTGCAAGAGAGTGGTCCTGAGAAAGGACAGTGACAGGAATGGGATCTCATCCTGGCCTCGCATACCAGACCTTCACCCCCCACTCCCTGTGGGAGCTACAGATGGGTCAATATATTGGGCTACAGGAGGTATATGTACTGGCCATAAAGATAAAACAAAACTTCCCCATAAGATGCTCTTACTTCCCAGCTATTTTGTGTGCACTACCATGATTGTTAGCTGCCATTCTGCTGTTACTCCAGGAACACAGCCATCGTTGATCCAGGTGTCAGAATATCCAGAGCCACATCCACTCAACACAGTCTCCAGGGATTAACATAGTTGGGGCTGGCAGCAGGATGTTGCTCTGCTGGTCATATTCTGGCTTCAGTAACTCCTCTTTGGTTTCCATATACAGTTGTATAGGAGAGCAGCTATGTGTTGTTAGCATGTCCACAGGACTCAAGGCTCCTTTTCGGGGCTTCTCACTCAAATGTTGTAGCACTGTCCATAAGCAAAGTGGCCAGCTGTGTAGACTACTGATGTCCAACTTCAGGCCAGATTTCAACATGGCATTGTACCTATCATGCCTGCTCCGGTAGTGTTATATGGTACATTAAACTTCAACTTTATTCCTAATTGCTGCACCCAGTCTTGTAACTCATGTCCAGTAAAGTGGGTACCTTGATCACTCTCAGTTACCCTTGGTGAGGCATAGGCTGCAAAAAGAAGCTCTAGGTCTCTTTTGATGGTTTGCTGATATGCACAACATGCAGGAAAAGCAGTCAACAGCCCAGTAGCTGTGTTCACACAAGTCATGGCATACTGATAGCTTTCTGATATGAGCAGTGTCCCAATATAGCAAATCTGCCACCTTAGTATTGTAAGGTATCTCCCCCTTTACTATTGTCACATGTTGCTGTGGGACTCAGTGTAAATCCTTCTTAGAGCACACAAGGCAATCATTCTAGGCTCTATTGACTTTTTCAAAGATCAACAGCAAGCCCCAGTGCCAGGCTACAGACCACATTGTCTTTTGCCCCACATGCAACAATTGCGGATGTAACTATTGGGCTAAAGCTTTACTTTTACCCAATACACCTGGGCCAATGTATCTGCTTCATCATTCCCTGGGGATATCAAAGGAAAATGGACAGTTATGTGATATATGGCAACTGTCAGTCTGACCAGAGGCCCATAGGTCCTGCCACAACTCTTGCCCTCAAAAGGGCCGATGACCAAGCATCCAGTTGGCATGGTACCATGTTGGTAGCCACAAGGTTAAGCCTTGATAGAAGGCCCAGCTTTCAGTGCAGACAACTTATAGGGGAGGTTTCCTCGGTGATCACAAGCCATACTGCCTGCAACTCAGCCCATTGACTGCTCTTCCCCTCTCTGTCTTCTATCCATATTTAATCAGTCTTAGGATGGAAAGCCACAGCCCTCCACTGTGGGGCTGCCCATGACTGGAGCTATCTGTGTCAAAGCATCTTCAGGGATAGGGGCTTTTCCCTCCCGATAAGGACCCTCAGCTACCAATGGCTCAAAGCAAGTTCTTCCTGCTTTCCACTGGTATAAGTCACTGGCCCCAATAACATTGGAGTTCTCCACTTAAGGGGCTAGTAGAAAGGTCACTATGCTGCTGTAAATATGCACCCCATTTCACCAGTGTAGGCATCTGTGCCACGCCACTTCACAGGCTTTGAGTCCAGTCTTGCACCCACCCCATGATGGGATAGGTAGTTACTACTTTGGTCGGAGCTTTTCCAGTGATGGGCTCCATGGCCAGCAAGGCATGGTAGACAGCAGCCAATTGCTTCTCTATTAAGGTGTACCAGACCTCTGCTTCCTTTCCATAGTTCGGACCTGAACCCAATAGATTGGTGTATCCATTCAAGCTGCTGCCAAGGGCCCCATCCATAACTGTCTTTGGTTACATGAACATCTGGGTCACAGGGCCTTGATGAACCCATTACACTCAAGGCCTGTATGGCCTTGACTGCCCACTTAGCAGCAATAAAAGCAGCTCCATGTTTCATCCCAGTCCCACCTGATGTCCTTTCATATCAATTTGTATAAGGGCTTCAGAATTTTTGCTAAGTGCGGGATAAATACTTTCCAGTAGCCAAAAACACTGAAAAACTCTTGTAATACTGCCATAATGGTAGGGGGTAAGGAAAGCCTGGACCTTGTCTGTAAACTGCTACAGGAATAACTTTAGTGTTAACTGAACAGACAACCCCCAAGAACTTTACTGACAAACCAGGTCCCTGGACCTTGGTGCTGTTCACAGCCCATCCTCTCTCTTGTAGATGTTGCAGCAATCTAGGAACTGCCCCTTCTAGATCTGCAAGAGAATCAGACGTAAGCACGATTATCATCAATGTAGTGATACAGCCGCACCTTTGTGGATTCTTCCATGTGGCCAAGTCCTGGGCTACAACTCTGTGACAAATGGTGGGGCTGTGGATGTATCCCTGTGGAAGGACAGTGAATGTCCACTGCCAGCCTTCCCACATGAAGGCAAACTCTTCCTGACTTTCCTGTGCTATGTCAAGAGAGAAGAAAGCATTACCAAGGTCCATAACATAAAGATACATCCCTGGTTCATGATTGAGGGTATCCATAAGGGCTGCTATAGAGGGACAGCAGCATGCAAAGGTGGTGTGACTTTATTCAATTCCCTGTAATCCAAGGTCATGTGTCAGGAGCAGTCCGGCTTTTTCACTGGCCACACCAGGGAATTAAAAGGACTATGAGTGGGCTTTATGATGCCCACCTTCTCCAATTTCTGTAGAGTTTCTCCAATCTTCTTGTGCCCCTCAGACAATTTATACTGCTTAGTATTTGTCACCCACTGAGGTACAGGGGGGTGCTTAGCATGTCCCCTCAGAACTGCCTTTACGACATGTACCCTCAGTCTGAACTCACCTACAGTGGTCTGTAACCACAGGCCCTGCAGGGTATGAAACCCCAAATATATTTCTGGATGGGAGAAATGTATACAGTATACTCCTTTGGGGGTAAAAACCCTATTCTCAATGGGATTTGGGCTTTCTTCACTCTAATTGCCTTACCCCCATAGCCATCTATCACAGCAGGGGTCCCAGGAAAATACTCAAGGTTGCCATAAATCAGAGAACATTCAGCTCCTGTGTCCATCAGTGCCAGGACACATTGTACATTCACGGGTAACCAGTGAATTGCTAATTCTACATGTGGCCTCCAGTCTTCACTGCATCCCCCAAGGTGGGGGCCTTGACCACCACCCTCAGTCAAACCACAATGCCCAATTATCCTCCTGGGGGAGTGAGGCCCAGGCAGAGCCTGAGTACTCTCCCTAAGGAAGTCTTTCAGGGACATAAGTAGGACATGGGGCTTTGCATCTGGCTTCTGTGCTCTGGACCTCAGCAACTGGAACTGCTGCTCTGGCTTTAACTGGTGCCATTCCAACAAGATCCTACTGCACTGCCCAGGAAATTTTTATTTTACTACCCAGCCTTTATCAAATCCACCAACATCTGGAGACCTCCATGGGGATCTTTGCCCGTCTCCTTTCAGTCATAGCCCATTCTTCCTTCTGTGCTCTTATTGTTTCAACCTCCCCCAGATCTGCTAAAGTACGAGTAGCCTCAGTTATGGGTTGCCCTATGTGGGGGGCAGGAATAGTCACTAGAGACCCAAAGTGAGATGGGGGTGCTGTATGGAGCACCAATCATTCCTATGGTGAACAACTCCTCATCAGGGCCCTGGAGGCCCATATTATAGATGATATTTTTAATGCCCAACTCCTGTAACACCTGCTGGCGCTCTGCATACATTTTCAAGCTAGTGGGTAAGTATAAATCACCCTGATTAGGCTAAACTGCCCTGATGGCAGCTGTCAGCCATTCCAGAAGTACCTTATTCCCTGAGGTGTGATGGGCACTTTGCAACCACTGCCAGAGGGAAGGGTGAGTCGTTAGGGAAGCCAGTCTACTAGTTTCTGAAGCCAGTGTAACAATGTTTTCCACCCCCATATCCCAGAGACGCAAATGCCATGTAGGCAGAGGTTCCAACAGCTTCTGCTGATACCAAATGCTATGTCCATGAGCTCATCCTGGGTATAGGGGCAGAGCATGGAGTGCTCCACAACCTGCGGAGGGGGTGGCCTCTTCCTGAGGAGCCCAAGGTTGTTGCGTTTTTACTTTATTTACAACCTGGCAGGCCTTTAGTAAGGGAAAGACTGGTGCCTCAGGCAGGGACCTCAGTAACAGTTCTGCTCTCTGCTCCACCCCCTCATATTTCCCTAACATGTCCTCTACTATCTCCAGGGCTGAAGGCAATGCTATATCCTCCACCTCCCCACGGCCTCTTGCGACAGGGATTCTCCTGCTGCCTCCTCCCTCGCTGCTATCATATCTTCCAGTAGCACAAACTGTCTTCTCAGTAACTGTCTTTCTTAAAGACATCCCATGTCATAGTCCAGCTCCTCCAAGCGACGTCAAAGTGTCTCTCTCTTCCCTCAAAAACCCTTTCCACTATTATTCCCACAATCCTGGCTGCTACACAGCTACTCAGGGACTCTAAGCAGTCTTCTATCTTACGGAGGGCTAATTCCACAACTCTGATGTCTCCAAGGGCCTACTCATCCAGGAGGTGCTTTTCCCTAGATCAACTTCCCACTAGGGGCTCCCCAAGTGGAAGCCCCATGAACAGGGGGCTCCTGGGTGAAGCCGCACCATCCATCACTGCCAGAGGGGAGGGTGAGTCATCACTCCCCACCACAGCAGCCACCAGAGCCTCCCCACCATCCACAGGTGGGTTTCTGTGTATTTCACCACCAACTCCAGTGGCAGCCTGCCCCAGTGTTGCACCCACAAAGACAGATTTTGGGTTCAGAGGTACTAGCAACTACCACCAGGTGTAACTTCACAGGGTGGGGGGAATGTATGTTCCCAGCCCAGGGCAAATAACCTTTGAAGCCAAAATCAAAGGGAGAAATAAAGTGGAAAAAACTCATTTATTGCTTACAGCAGTCATCCACTTCTGCTTGCCCATGTCTCTTGTGACCTGGCTGCAAAAAGGGACCCCACCCTACCTCTCCGGCCCAGATATGCCCTGGTTCCCCCTTGTAATCACCTACTGATATGGAGATGGACCACTTCTCTCCAACCTTGGAAACAACTATTGATACAGAGATGCACTAAGACCAGGTGAGAGGTTCTGGAAATACTGCAGTTTTACCCACAATGCCTGCCAGAAAGAAAAAGGCTGATTGTTGGCAAATATGTGGAACTGTAAGTTTGGAAAATCGACAATATCCAGAAAGCTGAGTATAATGTATATACTGTGACCCGGCAACTCCACTCCTAGACAGAAATGGGTACCTATGTGCACTAGAGTTCATGTACTGGAATATTTGAAGACGTGTTACTACTGATAGTTCCCAAGCTGGGAATGAACAAAACATCCATCAGATAAATATGCAGTTTATTAACACAATGGATTACTATACAGCCATGGGAAGCATGGAACAAATACATGCAAAAAAATCTAACAAACGTAATGTTGGGCAAATAAGCCAGATATAAAAGAATACATATTGCTTGGTTCCATTCATATGATATCCAAAAAACAGACAAAACAATCTATGCTCTTAGAAGTCAGGTTAGTGGTTACCCTTTGGGAAGTAGCAAGGGGGGCTTCTGGGTGCTGGTAATATTACTGATTGGGATGCTGATTATACATGTGTTCCATTCGTGAAAAAGCATGGACTTGTTTGTACATTACACTTCAACAAAAATGCCTCTGCCTGGATTACCAACTCAGACTGAAGAAATGATTCCTTCCCTCTTGTGTGCCTTGGTTCCCTCATTATTAAAGTAGGGGTAATGGTGCTTACCTCATACAGCTATTATAAGAATCTAAATGAGTTAATGCACAAAACGTTTAGAAAAATAATATTAAGTTGGAGCTTAGTAAGTGTTAGCTGTCAGCATGGCTTTATCTAAGGTATGCTGTCCCCAAGATAAGTAAGGAGCAGCAGGCTCTGGGACCGACCCCCACAAGTCTCCCCAGGGAAACTGAGGAGTACTCTTGAGAATCCCACATCTGCTAAGTATTGCAGTGAAGAGCACGCACACATGCCTCAGGGCTATGGAATGGGAGCAGAGGAGAAACTGAAGACCCGAGGTGGAGAGCTGGCTGTTCCCCAGCCCAGTCCCATATATATCTGCTATACCTGCTAAAAAATCTATCACTAAGTGTAGCAGCCATTGCATCCATTGCCTTCAGAGAATCAGAAATGTTGCTCTGTCAGAGGGTGGGAAATGAAACTTACCAGGTATACGTATTTTGACATAACAGCATCTAGGGAAGTTGTGACATCATATGCTTCCTATTTTACCAAAGGCCAGTAAACTACCACAGGCATTTTGGTAAACTTTTATTATAGCACCCTTGTCCCTGGACCTGACCTCTATTTTGAAGACCCAGGGCCTTGACAGTGACCAGCTCATGATATAAAGTCTGAGGTAGACAACAAAGAGTTCATCAACAATGGGAAGTTCAGAATCTAGAATATTCACACTGGCATTTTCTCCCTGTAGGCAGACCCACAGAAGCAGCCAAATCTTTATGAGAAAGGTATCTGAAGATATATTAAAATACCATAATGGCAATCAGCTAAGAAAGGCTGAAAAATAATCTCCCTGGAGAGCTAATGGGACTGGAGATCTGGATGTCTAAGAACTGGCAGGCTTGTTCTGCCTCTCCACTGGTGATCAATAGCATACCCTGCCTCAAAGCCCGTTGCTTTGTACATCTCTGCTCTGATGCTCTTTTAATGCTGGAACACAAATTTACACAGCAATCATGTGTTCCATTTCCAGGTCTGGGGAAGTGGTGGACTAGGACTCGGTACTGATAATCTGCCTTTTAAAGTAATAACACAGATGAGTTGATAAAAGTTGAAGTCTCTAATCAATGCCTTCTCTCCCTGAAGGCAAACTTCTTTGGGGAGTCACACTAGAAACTGGGCACCAACACATCCCATTTGGATTCAGCTGTAAATGGCTAGTTTCTCTTTCCATGAACACTGTGGCTACATTATGCCTTCCCTTATTCTAGACCCAAAGAATTCAATTTGAGTGTTTTAGTTATATCAGAATCCAACTATGCTCCCAAATCAATCTTCCCAATTGTAGGTGGTATCTGTCGACAAGTGACTGACTTGATCTTCATTTCCACTTTCACCAAGGACACACTGAATGGCAGGTAAATGCCCTGTAGTCACTACCATGAACCACTTACTTCAGCGACCCAACAGGGAAAGCCATGCCCCTTTCATAACAATTACTCCAAGTCTTGAATAGAAAAATCACCAAATACAGAGACTGCATATTATGTGCAAAGCTTTTACCTTGGTGATGGGAGATGGTGGGTAGGGATTACCTTTTCCTAACTGTTCTTCTTCAGTCACTTCCCACTTAATTGTAACAAGGAGATGTCAGAGAGTAAAGAACAGAAAAGGAAATGAGGCCAACAGAGGTCAAAGGAAAGGGCACCATCCAGGCATGGTTCTGCACCCCTTCTGCACACACACGGCTCACTCAGTCCCCAGAGCCTTGCATGGTACACTTGGGCTCCTTTTGCTCCTTTCTACCCACTGGAGGCCCTGGGGACTCCAGCTTCCTTTTCTCTGTTTTGTATTACTACCAATTACTCCAACATTTGGGGGAATTCTCTCCCCCACTAAATGAGAATAGTGATAGGAAATAATACAGCTTTCATACTCTATTGAACTATCGAAATACTCTCTGGCATGTTCAGCAGAACTACAATGAACCTGGAGATACATGTAACAGTAAAAGCTCACTATCTCCTCCATCCCAGCACCATTACCAAATCTTAGTTAGCTAATGGCAGCCACCATAGTAAGAATTACTATAATTTATTTCCCCAAATGACTTACAAAAAACCACTAAGGCAAAAAAATCTGAATTTTTGTAAACTAGTAACTCCAACCTTGCAAACTGGGTATCGACAGGTTGCAGAAGGAACAAAAAGTAGGTAACCTGTGTTCTCTTGCTAAAAGATCTGCTATTCTAAAACCATGAACAATTCATGTATATAAATGAATAAGAGACTACAATTTTTAAACAAGTACTCTGGATAATTCTATAAAGTAATGTCTATTAAAACCATGTAGTGGATAAGTGATTTTTAAAAGAATATGCAATAATTGCTCAGCTTTGCTAAGTTTCTCACTACATCTAAAAACTGCCACGTTTTCTAAGTGGTGATGTAGAGTAAGGACAATAGTTCACCTAGGTGTCAGTTTTGGAAGGACTCAAGCAAGAAGCCAGGGCTGACAACTGTAATCGTTCTGAAATGGCAAATGCAATTCTAGTTAGTGATGAGATGCTGGATCTTACACTGTGCAAAGTCCACGTTTTAACAGAAGAACAAGAGAAACTGCTGCTTTTTGGGTCAAAGTTGGTAATGGACCTATAGCACATAGTGCCAGTAACTGACAGCTAACCTCAGAGAGAATTCATCAGAGTCTATCTGTAGGCTTCCTTTATAGTCACATCCTCCTGTGGCCATACCACATATAAATCTGAGGAAAATGTACAACATGTTCACATGAGAGAGTTTTTCATCAAATCTTGAGAAAAAGAACTATGGCATTTTATTCAATAAAGAAAGGTCAATCTGTCTAACTACATTCTTGATAACTAGAAACATTAATTGCTACGGTAGGACGTTCTTCAGAGAAAGCCTCTAAAATCCAAAACAATTCTATGCTGGCCTCTGAAATGTTCTATCCAGTTCCAGAAATGCATCCTATTAGCAAGTAAAGTAGTTATTACTTATAATGAAATGTAATCATTGGCCAAAATTACAGGTAAATAACTTTTATGACCATCTAAAATTTAGTTTTAAACTTACAAGTTTAGCAATATATATTGAACACTTATATTCAATTGTATAGAATGCAAACCATTTAACCTTGAAACACACTATATAACAAAACTATGGAAATGAGCACACCCCCCCTGCCCCACAAACCAGTATGCTCCCGCATCAACTCTTTAATTGCAATAAATTTAATACTGTAAACAAACATTGAACAAATCAGAGTTCTGTGAAAAGAGTTCTGTGGTTTTAACAAGTCATAATTTTTATGAGCTAAGAGAGTAAAGACAGATGGAATTCTTAGAATTACTTAAAAATAGATTTTTAAAGACAAAGGTCCCTATTCATTCTTATATACACACACAAAAGTTCATCTGTCACAGACAGCAAATGTTGAATTTATACACTGGCATTTTCCTGCTGCATCCTGCACATTTAGGACAATTAAAATAAACAGAAAGTTGTCAAATCTAGGATGGATCACTCAGATCTGCATAAGGTGGAACACAGCTGCTCTCGTGCTACTGCATATGTGCTCACTGCTGTTTCTCAAATGCAAAAACCAAGTAAATACCTAAAAAGAAAGTAAATAAAAGTTAGAGCTTGGTTTCTCACATCCTCAGGGTAAACAGAACATCTCAGTCCTGTTCATAATTCGGTAAAAATTCTCCAGCAGCTTTTGAAGAGGATAAAAATCCCATTATTTCTAAGAGTTCCTCAACTATTTTGAGTGACAGAACTGTATCTGTTTACATGAAAACAAGTACCAACCTACTGTAATATTGAGTGATACAGCCTTTGAGAAAACCAATTCAACAGCTCTGAAAAATCTCTAAAACAGTTTGAGATTAAGAAAAATGGAAAGAATGAAAGCAAAGAAAAATCATATGACATAACTCTTTTCACCTGGAGCAAGAGAGTGAGAATAACAGCACTGTTAGGAGCACTACTGACAGTGGTACTTTTTAAGTTTTCTATTCAGGAAACTAAAAAACAAAAATCTAGTAAGAACAATTTTAAGGAACATATATATGGAGCACAGTAAAATCCATCCAATTATCTAACTGTTGTGTTGTAAGGCCTGGTAAAGAGATAGAGCCAAAGCCCCATGATTGTGGATTCTTTGAGATATTCTTTATCTGGCCCCAACAGTGATATTCCTGCATGAATCCAGCACCTTAAATAAGGTTACCTGCTTTGATGTGTGTTCATTCAAAGACATCTACATACATCTCTGGTTCCCCATTTTGAATCACACTTAAGTTCAAATTCTATTATATATTTTCATAAGATACCAACAGACGTTATGTAAGAACGTATCTGAAAAGATGACAATTCCTTAAAACATTACAAGGATGTTCAGGTGTGTGCTAGGACATTTAAGCAGTGAGTCAAGATAATAGGCAACATAATTTGGCATCCATGCTCCCTGAGATAACTTCAGAACAGGGAACGGATGAACAATAGCAGACCATAAAATAGCCTCCCAATTCTCCATCTTTCTGTCCTTCTGATCCAACAAATACAGGAGTATCATACCATTCTTTTTGAAGTACTACTTTGATCATGCTACTCTCTGCTCCTTATCTATTAGTTCCCCATTTTTCTGCAAGGGAAATGAAATATGGCTGATGTGTAGCAGACAGGTGGACAGAAAACAGGCAGGGTGCTATCAACACTAAAGATTCTTCTAGAGGATAAGGAAGCAAAGCAGTCTAGAACATTCACGAGGATGTCAAAAGATTTAGGACAGGCCAGTATCACATAGCTTGCCCCATACTCCATGTTATCTTTTTGCAGTCCAACCCTGCCAAATCACCCCAGACACACTCATACCTACTGCAAACAACACAGCAGTCCTGACCTGCACTAATATACGGTCATTTCAAAACATTAAGAAGCAGTCTGATTTCAAAACGCCAATTCTTTCCTTTGTAACTCAAACTTCCTGAAAGTCTCAGGTATTGTATAAAATGCTTTCTGCACAGGGCACAGGTATTTCAACTGGGATTTAAAGAAACAAATCTTGAACCACTTCTAAAAGCAAATCGGCAACAATTCTCTATTGTCCTATCACATTTAAAGAATCTTCTAGAGGAGCAGTGAGTTTTGGTAATACTTGCTTAATGATTAGACTAGTAGGAGTTTAAAATATAGCTTCTTACACTTATTAGACTGTGACATCAGGCAGGATGTTCTCCAGCCCATGAAGCCCTCCAGTTTAGAATAGTGTATGCAATTTGCCAAAGAGCAGCAGACTAGTTGATCCCGAGATGGTAGATCCTAGTACAATTTGGCCATTGCTCCTTTCATGCTCTTTTCACATCCGTAATCTGTTTCTTCCTCAACTCTCATGAGTGCCATCCAATTCTTCACTGGCATGTTATCCCTAAAGTCTATATTTAATGTAAAAATACAGTTCTAAACTACAGCCAGTACCACCATCATGACCTTTGCCCAAAGTTGTTTTCCTTACACTCTACTTTGGGATTGGCAGGCTATCTGAGAAAGCTGGCTCACTTCCTCTCTAAACAAAGTAATGCAATGGGTAGTCAATGCACACATTTCTCAGTTTGTCAAAGAAAATCATGTCCCTAATATATCCCCCACTTCCATTTCGAGTAAGGGTACCCATGTTCTAAGACAAACAGGCTCAAAATGTTGGCCCAACCTGTCTTTCCTTTTCCTCTCTCTGTAATTCACCAAATCCTAAGAAAATTTTCTTTCACATGGGGCTTCCATGAGACATGGTCACGAGTACAGATTAGCAATGCGACTTTAATCAAGTTATTTAACTGCTTTCTTATCTGTGAAAAGAAGATAAAACTAATAGTAGTCAACTCACAAGGTTGTGAGGATTAAATGAGTTATAAGAAAAGCTTTCAGTAGTGCTTTGGGTACATGTTAAACACTCAGTAATGGCAAATATGATTATTTCTCAGATTTCATTAGTTTTCATTAATGATAACTCCCCTTCATCTGTTTTCCCCATTACAGTAACTTTAGCACTTAAGACAGTTTGCCTAGTAGTGCATTTGTGTCTGCTTCCAGTGGAAGGCACAAGGTCCTTACTTGTCTACTTTTTTACCCCCCAAAGGACTCTCACAGAACTTAATGTAATACTCAATGTTTTTCAAATGGGTTCTCTTCGATGACCACTGTGCATTCAACATGATCAACAAACATTTAACTGAACAGTTGGAACTACCTTTTAAGTCCACAGGGCAACCATGTAAGGGTATTCTCAAGAATATCCTGCTTACTGCTACTTCACTAAAGGTTCTATTATTTATTATGCTTTCACTGTCAACATCAGAGTGGCCAGATTTATATAAAATCCATAGATGTGTTCTCATATTTCCAACAGAAATCTGATGAAAAGACATCATATACAGATGACTAAATAGTAACAAGTAATCAAAGTGTTTAAGAATGCTTGTGAAAGTCTACCTGAAGAAACATCTTGCATCTATTTTCCCTTAGCACTAAACAGCTGTGTGAGAAAGGGGGTATTACA
Organism: Manis javanica; assembly: GCF_040802235.1. Classification (NCBI taxonomy): domain Eukaryota; kingdom Metazoa; phylum Chordata; class Mammalia; order Pholidota; family Manidae; genus Manis; species Manis javanica. The sequence goes on along the minus strand of NC_133164.1, from coordinate 60,979,579 downwards.
CATACATACAGGGGTTTCTAAACATAAACACACACAACTAATATGTCAGAAAAATTCTAAAGTTTTCAGATTTTAATGATCACTTTGAAACAATCTTTGAAAATATCTGTAAATGTACATAGATGATATACTTACTTGTAGCTTCCCATTCTGATTTACTTAAGGTTCCCTAAAATTACAAAGAAAGAAAGAAAATTTAGATTGAATATGGAAGTACATCTATGCTTCTTTCAGTAATGGACAGAGGTGCCCAAACAACCCTAACTTCACTGAACATATGATTAACTGAATATTGTGATCTGAACATACAGAAGAAATCAGTGACATTAATGTTTAGTGTCATCTTCTTACCACTTTTACACTCCTGCCAAATTCTCTAAACTGCCGATTCTCAAAGGGTGAATTTGTGTAGAGGGTATTCCAAGTGTGTGTAACTGGAAAAAGCAACTACATTAAATTTTTAACTTGGAAAATGAAAAATAAAAAAGCCTATCTCAAAACATCAAATAGTATTACAAGAGGAAGATTTTGGTATTTTTACAAAAGGAATCACAAAATAAAGTACATATCATACAAAGGATATAAATTATATTTAAAATCTTATCAAAATACCAAAAAAATCTTTGATACAGTAATATATATGTGCTGCTTCTGCACATACATTGACTAACAAGAAATAATGGTAATTCTAGTAATTACTGTCATTTTGAAGAAGTGATGAACATAAGTAGTTTAAGATGTCACCACAATGTCTGATGAAAATATCTGTGACAAAGTCATGGCTACAGCTAACACTGTGGTATTGCTGCATCCATAATTAAAGAAAATGTGAACTTCCACATAGAAGTCAGTGAAAATGAAGATGGATTTTTTCCCATCTAAGTTCATGAGCTCCTGAATTTTACCTATGGAACACATGAGTTAATAGCACTTAGGTTAAGATAAAATGATATAGCAAGGAATATAACCAAGCCTTAAACTTTTTCTTCATCTTCAGCTATCACTCTATTCACAGTTCATGAAGTACATTTTAACCTATAGCCTATAGATTATAAAAAAATCATCATAACTTAGGGGAAGTGGACTGATTTGTATGTGATCTGTAACTCAGTGAACCCAAGTACTGTTCAAAACCACTGAAATAATTTCCTAAGTTTCCCTATAACATATGCTTTTTTAAATTGGCTATAAAATATGTTAAAAATGAAAACATACCAAAGGTAACCTTACTTGACTGTTTTTCATGTACTTTGCTGCATGTTCATAGTCGTCCACCTTCTCAGAGGCAAGTTTGGAATTCTCGTTTGCAGGATATGGCTAGGGAATCAAAGACAATTCCTAGTTAAGATAGTACAATGAAATTCACAATTCACAATTAAGCACACTAAATCACTGAAATAAAATAACTAAGACAATAGTCCCTAAGTATTACTATAAGAATACAAACTACACATACTTTTGAAATATGGGAAAAAAAATGGGTGAAGGGAATCCTCTAATGAAGCAGTGGTGATGGTCAACTTTGATTGTAATCATAGAATATTTACAGTTGGCCTAAACTACATCATTTTATCACCACCAAGGACCACTTAGCAGCAAACCTGGCATCCTAGGTTTTTCTGTTATAACACAAAGCTGAAAGAAGTTACTATCAAAAGAGCTAAATATTAATTTGAACATTATGATGGTTTAATAGCCATGGAAAGCATTAACAGCAATTAGAAATACAATAAATGAAAAACTCAAGTTGTCAGAGAACACAAGTTCAAGACGATAAATACTCCAGACTTCAAAATATAGGCTGTCTCCATATTTCCACAAGAATCTGAAAGGCCACCCCCAAAAATGCTGTATTAGAGGGTATGCTGGCTAAATGTTTATTCAAATTATCTCAAGCATTATTTTTAATCCATTTTAAGTAATCTCTTTATAACATGGAGTATAGTATTTTTTTGGTAATATATGTCAATCAAAACATAGTGAATTGCAAAGAATACTTACTTAAACAGCCATCTACTCCACAAAAAATATGTATTGTTTGTAATTCCTTTCTTTGTCTCATTACAGCAAACCAGCTAGCAAGGAAACACTTAAGACATAGATCTTTCTGACAAATTTTTAAGAAAATGATCCAGGAATGTCTACTTTGTTATCTTCTTTTCTCCCTTTCTTTATAAATATCCTGCAGAAAGCTCAGATATTAGAAGTTTAGCTATTTGTTTGCTGTTTAAAAAGTGTTTAGCTTTATGAATTCCCATACTGTTACCACTAGCAACTTTACTTTTTATCGCATCTTAACACAAGGGACTTAAGAAATACCACTTTCTATTGCTAAGTTTTTTTTTTTAACTGTCAATGCCATATCTTGTGGTTTTGTCATATCACAAAGCTTCAAAACTTTAATTTGAATGACTGCCAAACTACTCTTTTGGACACATAAGACTCCTCTATGTGATTATTTGCCTGTCACTGGAAGTCTGGTTCCTATCTCCTATTGGCAATTGTAAAAGACCAAACAACATATGATTTATAAAGCTGCAAAACTGCTTTTTCAAAATTTGCTATTATACATACATCCTATTACGTGTCTCTCTCAAAGTAGTTACTATTCCAGTACTATATTCAGGTGAGAAAAAAGAACCAAGTGTCAGGACTTTACAAGTACACCCCCTTGGCTCAAGTCTCTTCATTCTTCCTCCCCTCTGCTGCACTGCTCCAGGAGAACAGAACAAACTTCTGGTTCTTGCTTAAATTCTGGGCCAGCTGAACACTGACAGCTGTAGGAAAGGACTTTTTTAATAGCAAATATCAGAAAACAGACTCATTTACACCGCTGACCTGTACTAAGGCAATACCATTCTGACTGTTCTTTCTGCCTCCCATTGTAACATGTTCTCACCCTTGTTGGGTCATTCCTCTTCCGCTCAAAGTCTTTACAGGCCTGCAGAAGTGACTTGGTGAAGAAGTAGGAAAAACCAAAGGACTTTTTTGAACTACACCCTTTTCTGCTCATGTATGTGTCCCTGGACAGCCACAGTGACAGGTCCTATCCCAAAGGACAGTACTGGGAGAAAAGGAAGAGTGGAGAACCACCGCACTAAAGAAATACTGAAAAGTTCTTAGTGCTTCCTTAAACATCCCCTTCTTATGTTTCTCTGTCTTCACTCTTACAGTTTACTTTCTTCGGCCCTTTTAAATATGCACAGCACTTTGAATCTTTCATTACTGCAGTCCTCACCCTGTACTGAATTATTTGCTTATATGTTGATTTCCTCAATATACCATAAATCTTTGAAGGAATGGGACCCTGCTATCCCATATCCCACAGCCTACGTATATTTTTGAATAAGTTACACAAACCAATTAATTACCTACATGCTAAGAGAAAGTATAAATAACTGATTACTGTACACAGAGCACCATGGAGTAAAAATGATGTACTAAGGGCATGCACATGCATTGCAGTTTATGTACACACACATTTTCTAGTTTTCTCCTTTCCTTAAAACTAACAAAAACAAGCCTCTCCTCCTAACATAAAGCAAATACAAGCATTCCTAATTCTAAAATATAGGAAATATAACCAATGAAGAATATAACATTTTAGTGATTATTGGTTTCAAAAGACCATTTAGATTTAAAGACAACGACCCTCTTCTCAAAACTGTGGACAGCGCTATGTGGATACAACTCCACTGGGAGACTTTTGTTTGAAGACCACCTATAAACACTGAAAAAAACCTGAAAGCTAATAGCCATGTGACCTTGAACTAGTCATTTCTCCTGAGCCTCAGACTGCCCATTTACAACTGAAATGTGGCTGCTTTGCTACTTCATGGGAGTAATTATGAGGATAAATAAGAGTATTTATTTATTATTTGTAAGTATCTAAATTTACTATTGAGTATCTAAAGTACTTTAAAAAATTCAAAACTGAATAAACTCTCTACAATTTCATGACCATTTGGGTAATATGATTCTGCTGATCAGTAACAGAAATGCTGAGTATTTTAATCTGTCCAGCTAAACACCAATAAAGGACATAAGGAAAATTCATCAATGGCTACACACTGTTTAAGCTTGAGTAGGCTACCGTAACTGTGGCATCAGGGAAGTACAGAAATCCAGGAGTTAAAGCAGGTCACAGCAACAACACAGTATAAAAGACCCAGATCTTGCTAGCCAGTAACCAAAGAACTAAATTATATTGTATGGTCTATCAGCTCATCTTGGACCTGACTAAGAAAAGTTTTATATTACTAATGTAATCAAAGTGCATTACTGGAAGGAAGTAGTTCTCAACTGGGGGTGATTTTGCACCTGAAGGGACATTTGGCCATGTCTGCAGTCATCTGGGGCTGTCACAACTGGGGGTGGGGGTGCTAGTGGCATTGAGTGAGCAGAGGCCAGGAATGCTGAACTTCCTTAAGTGCACAGAACAGCCCCCCAACAACGAAATTATCCAGTCCAAAATGCCAACAGTCCTGAGGTTAAGAAATCCGATTTAAAAACAGTATTATCTAGAAAACAGAATTTGATGACAGCATCAATGATTCATTCAAATACTTCCTAAGCACCCACCACAGAAAGTTTCTGTGCTGACTCTGTCCTAGAGAAGAGTCTAGAGTACGTTATAAATAACCTGTAATTTATATAAATATTGGCTGTCTACCTGGCCTTGAAAGGAATCTCAGAAACAGCCAAATAAGTTTACCATGACCTTAAACTTTTACACCTTCTCTAAATACTTACCTCAAGGGCCTGCATTCTTTTTAACAGCATTTTGTTTTCATTGTTCTTAATCTTTTCTTCATAGAATTCCAGAAATGTTTTTTTGTAGATTAGTTTCATATTGTACTTCTTCGCCATTCTGTCCAAAAGAGATTACTCAATGAAAAGGCTTCCAAAATCCTTGTAATTCCTCAGTAGCTTACTTTCACACAACAGTGATGGTGACATCTTCTGGGCTTAACTTTTAAGCTAAGATCTCCTCTTTAACTCATTAGAGGATGCTGCATACCATGCAGCTCATACCATGCTCATAAGGAAACATGCATTCTAATGGGTCACAGGTAACTATTAATGTAACAGGTCAGGAAGTAAAATGAAAGGCTGTGAGATGAGAACTAAGAGCTGTAAGGGCACTTTTCTACTGATTCCATGTTACCTGATTGCTCACAGTGGCACTGAGAACAGCTGCCAACTCATTTTTGGTTTCTCTGGCAGAATATACTATTAATTTTTATCCTGCATTTTGGGCTGCTTCTTTGCAATCTCTTTGGCAGGTTTTTTTTAATCCAACTTCTAAATTTAAGGTTCTAAAGAGTTTGGCCCAGAGCCTTACTGCGTTTTCACTTTCCTACTTTACACACCTTACCAGGGGCTCTCCGTAGCTCAGCTGTGTCTTTTGTCACACTCATTTATCCACTGCTTCCTAGAAATGTCTGCCATGATGTGTTCTAGGCATTCTCTAACTTTCCATATCCCAGGCTGAACTCCACTATGTTGTTCTGCTAGCCAATCTTTGCTAGTTCAGTAAATCTAACGATTCATGCCAGAAACCTGGGAGCTCCCCATGCCATCTCCCCCTCTCCTATGCCCACCATATCCTCTCCACTTACCTATAACCTGCCCACCTCCTGCCTCTTCACTGCCCTCCATCTTGCCCAGTCACTATTACCACTCAGCTGCACCACTGCACTTCTTTCCCTGCTTCTGTTCTTACTCCCCCTCAATGAATTTTCTAACTGCAGCTAGACTGAGCTTTCCAATATGCATACATGTATTTTTATGCTCTTCACTGGCTCTCCAGCACTCTTAGGACAGAGTTCAAAAGCCTATGACATGGCTTCTAAGGCACACATTTGTAGGAATGCCACCTCATTTTGAGCCACCTGGTCCATGATTCCTTAAGACCCGGTCCCAGTGGCTGTCCTTCAGTTCCTTGAATGAGCCAAGCTCTTTCCCACTTCAGGGCCTCACACATCTCCCACTACTTGGGACATTCTCCCTTCCAGTCTTCAACTGGCCAACTCCTACTCATCTTTTAAATGTTGACTTAAACATTCCAGGGGAACCCCTTAAATCCTCAATAACATTAGGTCTCCCTATTATACTCTTTTTTTTTCCCTCACAGCATTTGTCAAGTTTATAACTATCTGCAGACAATACAAGGCAGCCTGGGTAAAGACAGTAAAGAGGCAGCAGGTAAATAAGGAGAGGAAGAGAGGAAAAAACTCTGAAAGGGTACATGGGAGTAAACGCTTGTGAGGTAACAGCTGAGGGGAGAGGGTGAAAGGAACATTTGTGAGCCAGTGTGGTTGGTATGTAAGAGGTATATGTGAGACAGGAGTCCCTGTAACTTGAATTAGCCTGCCTTGGACAGACAACATGAGTAAAATTAAAAGTCTCTTCTATTCCAGGCAGTTCATTTTCTATCATAAATCTTCAAAACAAGCCCTTAAGAATGAAACCAAGTTTAACAACTAAGAAATTTCATAATTACAAAGAACTGAAATGGATTTGACCAATTTGAATAGGTTTGCCACATAAAAACTAATGGTATTTTTGTTCAGTTTCTTATGGTAAAATGGCATTTCAAAGTGCCTACACATTTTCAGATTGTCTTACCAAATGATATGTTTCAGTAATTTTTAAAAAATTTAGATACTAAAGTGATGAATTTAAGTAGAAAATTTAAGTGCTTAATGCCAAATGATTTCCCTCATTTGTGGAGTATAACAATGAAGCAAAACTGAAGGAACAAAACAGCAGTAGCCTCACAGACTCCAAAAAGGGACTAGTAGTTACCAAAGGGGAGGGGTGGTGGGGAGAGGGAGAAGGGGATTGAGGGGTATTATGTTTAGTACACATGGTGTGTGGGGGGTCACGGGGAAGACAGTGTAGTACAGAGAAGGCAAATAGTGAATCTGTGGCATCTCACTACACTGATAGACAGTGACTGCAATGGGGTATGGATGGGGACTCGATAATATGGGTGAATGTAGTAACCACATTGTTTTTTGTGTGAAACCTTCATAACAGTGTATATCAATAATACCTTAATAAAAAAAAAGAAAAAGAAATTTAGGTGCTTACATATTAACATTTAAAAAAACCTTTCATTGTATTCTTAATCTTTTTGGGTATACTCAAATGACCAACTTTGTTAACCTAAAATACCAATCTAATATATTAAACACATGAAACAACCTGCTAAAAATACTTTTCTTTTATAAAGTTGAAGAGCAGTATCATATACAAAAGAATACTAATTTTAAGGGGAAAAATGTATTTAAAATTTTTAACTTTTTAGTTTTTAAACTGCGCATAACAATTTTCCTCATGTTAGCTCATATGCTACTTAATTTTCTTGTATTATTGTAAAAAATTTTCAGATATTGCAGAATTCTGAAAATCATATTATACCCTGAATTTCACAAGCTGACTGACAGATAATTCAAATAATCACCAGACAAAAACAAGCAATAAATAAAGCTCTTCTTTTTCCTCAGTTAATAAAACTTCTGTTCTTAAAAAGCAGGAAATCAAGTTCAGTCAACTGTGACATGCCCTACATTAAGTGAACTCTTCCACTCTCCCTATTAGGGAAAACCCCAAGACCAAGATGTCTTATAAAGCCTTGAAGCCTTACCTGATGAAGCCTGGTAGCCGGGCTTTCCCTGTGTCTATGGTTTGCCAGGACTCCTAGGAATTCAGGTGCATGAGTGAATACACTCCTGAATTGGGATTTTATTAGCAACATTGCCTAATTTCAAAGCTTTGTGAAATTTGAAACACCTTTCAATACCTATCCTGTCAAAAGGAGGATTTTGCTCTATGGGACTCTTATTACCAAAGTTACTAGTAGTTACTTGAAAAAAAAGCTTTTTGCTGTTTGCAATGTCAGTTATTTTCTGCCATATGGTGAAGCCAACAGGCTCCCTTTTTTACCTTCTACATAAAATTATTCCAGGAATTAAAGAAAACTAAGTAAGGCTTTTGGAAAACCTATGGCACCAACCCTGAATTTGAGGCTACAAGGTAACCTCTTTCTTTTACAAGGTTATACTTTTTTTGGGGTCTCATTTAAAATGAAAAAGGAATAGAAATGCTGACTTTTTTCCCCTCTCTTCTTTCTCTCTTAAGGCAAAAAGAGAACAGTAACAGATTAATGACATTCTTACTCATTTAGCAATGGAAAATAGACCAAGAATTCAGGGACATCAACAACACCCTCCAAGTTGAAGTCGTATTTGCAGCCAAATAAAGGATAATTTCCTTTCTTCTGAAATTTCACAGTATATATTTCATTTCCAAACGATTCTGTTTCTGAAACTTCAAGGCGTCTTCTATAAAGGTTATCCCCAAACCAAAATAAAAAGATTAAAATTGGTATTAGTTCATTTATTTTGATCAGATTATGTATGTGAACAAAACTATATGATGCAATTTTAAAGACATTTGATTAAGTTTTTAATTGGATGTTACTTTTAAGAAACAATGCACTCAAAGATCATTAACAATCTCACCAGTAAAATTAGATTGCAAGTAGATTTTACTCTCATGACAGCTGGTTAAGCCTCTGTGCCTCATTTCTGACCTGGAGTTAGACTAGCAGTATACCACCTCTGGTTTGATAGAGTATCAATCTCCAACTTACACATGAAAATGTTTTAGGGGTTCATCTGTAAATCTCTTTTGAACTTGTTTTGAGTTTCTACTCAAACACATTATCAAAGTGCTCATCCCTTTTAAGATACACATGGTATGTTTTATAAACTCTATTTCTGATAGTTGTTACTTTAAAATAAGCTTAATGCTGAGTATTTTTTAAACCACAATATATTTAAAAGTACTTACATCAGTTCAAAGCTATTGGGAGTGGTTCCAATAAAATAGCCTCCAGGGCTCAGTCTCCCACAGGCATTTCTGAGCATCATGTCAGCCTGCTCATAGGACTCAAATGAGTAATGACAAACAAACTGACAACTGCAGATGTCAAAGCACATTTCCGGGTCACGGAATTTGTCAATCAAAAGTTCCTGAAATAAATTAAAATGGGCCAAGATTTTGAAGCTAACTGAAACATAAGAACTTTCAGTGATTTCTAGAATTAGAGTCCTTAAAATAAAAGTAGACATGCCCCTCCCACTAACATATCATTTCTGTTATTATGTTTAATAAAGGTCATAATGAAATCTTTAGTTCTGGTTCAACAGAATTTGATTTGTTTTCATAGTCATTTTAAAAACCAGAGATTCTCAAATCATGTTAAAAAATAATCAACTATATTTAAAGGAGTTGATCCTTTCATTTAGCTTTACTTGAAAGTAAAATGATGTTGAACAGTAACTAGGGTTAAAAAAAAATACAAAGCTGGCCTTTGGAACATTTTTTTAAACGCCAGTTTCCAACTTCCTAGAAAAATACTACCACTTCTCACTTTCACAACTGCAAATAAAATGTGTAGAGTTAAAGGTACTTATAATAGTTTAATGAGGTAGCAAGTCAAAGAACATAAAGTTAAGCTGAGACTTTCACTATTCAAGTGTGTCTTAGTTCTTAACTGTCATAGTTGTAAAGAGATTCAGAGACAGGAAGAAGGTGGATAACATCAGACTCTGATATGTTGGGACACTATTCTAGTAAATTACAAGGTGAACAAATTTATATTCTAATACATTACTGGTAAGTCCAGTTCTATTTCAAAACACTGGAAGATAAATCTTGTGCAAACAGGAAAGTGACAAACTATTTAAAAAATTTAAATTATTAAAAGCAAGCAATTCCCAGAAGAACTTGGGTAGATTTAGCAAAATTTACCAGAAACAGAATTGAAACTGAAAATGTATATCCTAAGATTTTTAATGCTTCAGAGCACATTTTTAAAAAAGAGCTGTTTTTAAAACAAATCATTTACTGAAACTAAAATTTAAAAAAGTAACAAAATAACCAAAAAATCCTATACCTTTGAACTATCAGCAATTATAAATTCTGCATTGAAAATATATTCATTATCACAACAACGGTTTTTCATGTCCTCATACCGCTGCTGACATTGTTTGACAGAAATATCAGCAATATCTGGAAGGGAAACAGGTGTTAGTAACTGTCAACAAAGACCCACAGAGAGAAAATGTAAACGCAAAGATGGCACAAATCTAGACATTAATCTCAACAGATAAACTATGGCATGAAATCAAACCTTAGTACACTAAAAAGGTTTTTTCCTTCAAAGAAGAAAAACTCTTTGATGCAATGCAAATGCCCTATAGTTTTTCAAAAGGATTAAAAGCTTTCTTAATAGACACTGGCAAGTTCTATCACGATTTTTAAATGCTTATCACAAATTAAAAGTTGGAAGTTTAGATTCAAATTTGTTATAAAACCTAACACTATACAACCAACTTTGGAAATATCAAGTTTTTTCTTAATAAAATGTATTTGCCTTTTCCTTGTGTTGAGATTCGCACTGATGATGCAAAAGCAATGGTGGGTAAAATGCTGGTACCTCAATCATGAATACAAGGTAGTAACACCAAATAGTATTGGTAATAGTTAATGCAGTCTTCACTACTATAAACTAGCATAGGAAAAAAAAGCCAATTTCATTTAAGAATGTCCTTGATAAACCAGTAAAAATTAACTTTATTAAATCTTGGCTCTTGAATACATGTTTTCCATATTCTGTGTAATGAAATGGAAAGCAGTAAAATGTTTCAGCTATATAAAAATGTCTGATCAGGAGTGGGGTAACTGCCTTTTGAATTGTACTGGCCACTTTTTTCAAAGAAAACTGTTTTCACTTGAACCATGGACAAACTGGTTATTCAACTTGGCAATCTGGCAGACATTTTATTTTCTTGAAAATGAAGAAAGTAAGCCTGTCACTTCAAGGAAAACAACACACGGTATTTATTACCAATGATAAAATCTGAGCTTTCAAGTGAAAATTACAATTCTGAAAAACTCGTCTCTACCACCATGGGCTGGGCATCTTGCCAATGCTCAAGACTTTTCTGACTGTTAGTGATATTAAACAAATGTCATTTTTTAATGTCAACATTAGACATCATTTCTTGATGTCAACATAACTTAAGTGAACACTACTTCTCCAAATTAGAAAATCTTGCAGGAAAAAACATCCATTCAAATTGCAATGTAGACTAATGGATTTAAATATAACAAATTATGAAAAGTTCATCTATATGAATTCAGATTCCACACTGTAAATGACCTTGAAGGAACTACCATTTGTGATGTTCTGATATAGTACCAAAGATGAATATCCTCAGTTATCAGAAATGCTATTGAAAGTCCTTCATTTTACAAGTACTTATCAAATAAAGTAACATATCAAAACATGGAATGCAGTAAAAGGTGTGAGAATGCAATTGTTTCCTCTACTATTCCAGACTTGAGATTTGCAAACACTTTTCAAAATTCCAGTCTTCTCACTAAATGTTATTTAATTAAAAATACTTTTATAATTCTCCATTTTAATGTCTATAATCAATAGATATAACCACATACACAGCAGCTTTCAGGATCCTCAATTATTTTTTAAGCGTGTACAGTGGCCATAAATCCAAGAAATTTGAGAAATGCCAATCTAGGCAATACTTCATAGGTGGTGCCATGTACTTCCTGTTAATCATCACAATGGAAAGAACAGGAAGTCTCCTGTCATCATTCTTCAGTGTGAAAACTGAAGAGTGGATTCAGAGATTTGACTCTTTCAGTTATTAAGTTTCTATCAACCTTTCACCTAAAAGCTTTCACATCTTTTTATGCTTATTGCTTACATCTATTATTGCATGAAGGATAGAAAATAGTGATTGTCATCATTTCTCCTTTATTATGATTTTCAATAAAAAGGAATTCCCCTTTTCCTACATTTGGTTACCTTGAAATATGGTTCATATACAGTAGGGAAGATAAATATTCAATCTTTCTCCCTCCCACACTTAATTTCTGAATTTCAGATTAATGAGTAAGCTTTCTAGCAAACTCCAAGGGTGAACAAGATGTTTCCTTTTATTTGATGTGTTTCAGTCCACTGTAATCACACACCTTTTAATGAAGAAATTGTTCTATCTTTGGCCAGTGGAAGCCTTTTCAAGTTTGTGCTTTAAACATGACTTCAATCATCTTTCATTGCTTCTTTCTTTTAGGATTATAACACCATTGTTAATGTATCACAACTCATTTTAAGAAACACCTATCTCATGTGTACCCCCTAGATATCTTGTCATAAGATATTTTAGTGTCATTGGATAATCAGGTCCTTCTTATTTTCCACTTACCTAACTGGCCACAAATTACTCTTTCACATGCCATTTTTTATCTTACCAGTACAAACGAGCCTGCTAATTCTTCCCTTTTTCCACTTGAGCAAATCTCCGCCTTTACCACATCCCAGGTCCAAAACAGTGATATCACGTTTCTTTTTCTGTCGTACCTTTTCTAAAAATTCTCCTAAAAGAGAGAAATGTCATAATAAATGATCTCTTCTCCATTTTTACTAAAGTATAAATTGTTATGCCTCTAATAACTAACTTTTGCCCAACACATAAACTACTAAATGTTCATTTATGTAATTATATAATTATAACTTATATATATATATGTTATATAAATGTAACTTTTGACAAACATTTTGAAATATAACTAAGAGTTAATAACTTGATCCTCTAGTACTAAACATGCAAGAGTATGTGTCTGGTATTTTAAAAAATTTAAACACGTTTTTGAAGGTTACTTTCAGGATTTGATTCAACATTAAATATCAGCTATTTTAATTAATAATTAATACAAGATGACTCAACACTTGTTCGTAAAACACTTTTTTTTTGCAATTTTCCCTTTCCAAAGCATTTAGCTTATTATATACTTAAGTAAATCAAAATAATTACGGGATAAGACTATTTGATTTTCATAAAAAATGTCAGGTTTGCCACCAAAAGAAATATAAGAAACTACTCAAAAAATTACACATTCCTCCCAATTTTACTGTCATCAGAATTCTTAAACACTTTTAAGTAAAAATGGAATCTTTCATCCCATTCTACAAAATCACATTAACAGCCAATGATTATCAGCAGATCTCCATACATCCATAGCCAAATGGTTCAAATATTAAAGGTATACTAACACTTTTAGACAACTAAAGTATTCAGCAATTTTAAAACTTGATACAATCCTAAATCCTAGATCTACTCTTCCTGTTTGAGTTTAACTCTTCCTATTTCACGTGTACTATTTCTGACTGCTAAAATATTCTGTGTAAATACTTCTGCTTTTCACTATCCATAGGATCTTGCTTTCAACAGAAGCACAAGTATTCCATATTTAACTTTCTGCTATGAATCTTAAGAAAACAGCATTAAACAACATTGAAACAGTGAAAAACAAGAATTACAAAAGCTCTTTATTTCCACATAGTAAAACTAAAGACAGGGGAAGTGATCACCATAAATCAAAGATATCTTTATCAAATTCAAGAAGAGCACTCAACTAGTTACTGAGCTATAAGCACCAACAAGAAAGAGAAAATGAATGACAACGAATGGGTGTTGAAAAGAGAAAGGAAAAAAGCCAGAGAAGCAGCTGGCACAGGCCACCTGGACTGCATTAGGACCACAAGGACAAGTGCAGATAGCAAACAACCCACTGAGACAGCTGCTGGAACAACTGAAAAAGGAAAGAAAAACATGAATATGCTGACATCTAAATTTTAAAGTCTGACTTAAGTCTTTTTAGAAATTACCAATTTTCCTGATTATAAAGATAATACAACTAACAATGTAGAAAATATGGCTGAACTTAAAACACTTTACTGTGAAAAAGTTCTAAACACACTGGCTTTTAAAAATTCTCTAAACTCATGTAAGAATATGACTTTAACGTACTAGAAATATATAGGAATAAATACATTCTGAATCCTTTCCTCCACTGACATCCATTTCAACTTCAAAGGTGAGCTTCCATAGGTAAAATACTGGCTGCAAAAGTGGAATGTCTTCATCAATCTTCAAAGCACACTTTATTTCTCCCCAGTTACCGCACAAGAAAAACAAGTTCACTGAACAGTCAACACACATGACCTTCATCAATTCATTAAAGGCCCAGAGGTAAAATATCATGATGCTGTCCATTTTCTTGACTTAATGGAACTTGAAAGTTTAATCCAATACTACGTCATTGCTCCAAAAGCATTAGAGTAGAATAACCACTGATTAGCACTAGGTAACCTTAGTTTTAAGTTAAAAAGAGCACATTGCCTTTTGAAAGCCTGATTATCAACTTAGTATCAATCAAAAACATTAATATCTTATGTAGTCAACCAAAAATAAATATGAGAAGAATTTATCTCAAATACCTAGTTTTAGTTTTGACTCCAGTTTTAAAAAGTCAAGGTTTGGTAATTAAATGAATCAGAATTAAAGACTTAGTACGTAGTGTACGATTAACCCTTTTGGGAGAAAAAAAAATAGGACATAAGCTGAAACAAAAAATTTCAAGCTATAAATGAAAAAACAATCTTACCAATGAGGACACTTTTCATCCAATTATTAAAGTTTCTTAAGTAAAAAATACGACTTTGGCTACGCTTCTCCAAACCAACTTCCTGAAGTTCATTGTAGTGGGCAGCCACAGCTGAGCTGTGTCCTTCTTCCAAGTTCTGAAAATAAGAGAATGGAACAAAACTAAGGATTAGAACATGGCAAAAATAAGCCTAAAGAGCATCTGACCTATGTAAGGATAAAATACCACTGGCATGGATAAGCTTCACTAAGCAATGAACCACAGAAATTCCACTAATTATAATCAGACATAAGATTTGTTTTCCCTCTTTCCCTATTTTTAAAAACATCCTGGTTTAAAATTTTCATCTTGCTCTTTCATCTGTATAATTTTGGTGTCAATGTCTTAATAAAAACAGTACTCTGCAAAAGTTCTGATTTATTCAATAAATGCCAGTCAGTGGATGAGGTTCTTACAAAAATAAAATTATATTTATTATATTATTAAAAAATTGTTGTATTAAATGAAATAATATACACAAAGTGATTAGAACTCACATTATATTCAGTGTCAGTGATTTCTATTATTTGCTATTAATCTAATTCAATAATTTCCTTTTGTACTCCCTATTTAAGACCCTAAAAGTGCCAGGCTTCAGATCCCCCAACTTCCCTATTCAACCGAAGTGCTTCACTTTTGACCTATTTTACATATTAAGTTTAAGATTTTTCACTTGAAAAAAGGGATCTCTTGCTAGTAAAAGTTTGAAAACTGTGTTTATAATGCACGTTTGTCACTCTACCAATGACAGATGCCTAGCTTATCTACCACTTTCCTCTTCAAGGCTGATGGCAGGTTTTTACTCATTTAATGAAATAACACTAAATACTCTTTCTGTCCAAATCCAGATTCTGTCCTTCACAATATAGTATTCCCAGATGGAAAGGACCTGCTATCCCTTGCTCTGTAATATCCCTGCTACTTATCAGGCTTTTGAAAACACTTACATAAAATGTATGTAACTACCCCCAGTAAGTTGGAAACAATATAGCTTAAGGTATTAAATTAAGAAAGTACTGTAAAGCTGGGTATCATCTTCAAATTTATCATTTTTAGTGACAATCTCAATTACTTCACACAAAAAAGATGAACACCTAATAAAAAGGGAAAAAAGGCAAATCATCTGAACCTTATACTCTTACCTTTTTTAAAACAGTAAGGAAATGCAAACAATAAAAACTAGCTATCAAGGTTCAAGTTAAATAAAGAGTCCTGAAATAGCATAAAAATTATTTCATTAGCAGAAATTTCACATATATAAAAACAATTACAAGAGTTTTAAAAGCCTACATTCTATCTTAAGATATAATTTATTAGAAATAGAACATTCTTAACTTAGTAAGATTATGTAAAAACCAGTATTATTTCACAGCTGCTCCGATTTTCAATCTGGCATATTCCATTACAAATAAAAGAAAATAAATTCAACATACTTTGTGCCTTTCAGGAGCATCCTTGAGTTCTATTTTTCTCTTTTTCTCAGTACCATCTTCAGCAGAAGGTTCATCTTTTGGAAAATCCTTAATTTCCAGTCTTCTTTTCCTTGAAATACCTTCATCATCACCAGACCCTTTTTCTTCTGGGACAGTTTCATCATCAAGTTTTCTTTTCTTGTATGTAGAATCTTCCCCACAACTAGAACTCTCCTTTACAAGATCATCTTCAAACTCCATTTTTCTCTTTTTTAGTGTGTCTACCTGCCCGCAGGTAGGAGCCTCTTCAGAAAGTCCAATCCCAAGAGTGGTTGAGATTTCATTAATATTGAATGAAGACACTGTTCCTGAATTTATTGGTGCTTTTGCCTCTTCAAGAGAGATCTCTGCACATTCCTCTGCTTTTGCAGAATTTTCCATTTTTGATTACTTACACCATAAAATTTTATGAACTAACACTGGAATGGCAAAAATGTGATATTATTTGTAAATATAATAATGAGACTTTAAACAATTTAACCAGCAAGTAGCCACTTAATTTCAGTGATCAAATAGTTTAAAAAAAATCATTATAGAATATTGAAAACAATGTTAATTGATATATATTACATAGGAACTTCTGAATATGCTAATATGGAAGCGCTAATTATAATCCCCAAACACTTCTACAATCTTAACCACAGAAGTCACTATTGGCATGGAAACTGACAAATATAGTAGGGGTACTATGCAAGTAATAGTTCCATTTCTATTCTGATCCTTATTTTACAGACTTGATTCCCAAACTGTGTGCTGGGCACTGTAACAAACATTCAGAAAAAGCAGGATATTTCAAAACATTAAGGGAAAGAGTAGAATCTGACATGTGCAAGAAATCACAGATACAGCTTCAAACAGCACAGTTTCAACAAGTATACTGTGTTACCTTTCTTATCAGTAACATTAGAACTCTGTGGAGCTGAGATTTTGGTGGTACCAGAGAATATCAATGTGAAAAAGGAAATAAAGATGGTGAACTCAAATCTAATTCAAGGTTTGAGAAGTTGTCTAGTACCCAACAGGTGACCCACACTATTAGTAAGCACTAGTGGTTAACTAAGAATTAAACACAGAATTATTTTTTCTTTAAATTTGCATATTAAAAAATTAAGTTATGAGGACATAAATACTACTAAATTTTTTTGGAGTAAACTACTAAAGTGGTACTGCTAGGTATTTGTTTTGGCCTAGTAATACTGAAAAAAGTCAGAGACATTAAGGCCACCAACAGGAAAAGGCTGGGAACCTACAGATGACTTCTGAAATCCTTATTTCATAATGGCTGTCAGAATTAGGTAGAAAATGATGAGAGAGAAAAGGCTTTGGACAGAAGTTTCAAAACCCAGCCTGCAACTTAATGATCATTAAGTTTCTTTCCAATATTCTTAGGCCTATGTGTACAATAGGAGGGGGAGGAGGGAAGAGATAAGTGAACCTATCTTTTGGACAGGAAGTCATTCAACAAATTTACTGAACTACAGAGGAGCTCAATGAGGCACTGCGTATACTAGTCTCCAAGAAGTTTACAGATTATATACCACTATTAAAGTATTAGGATGTACTATTCAATCCAAATGAAGAAGGGAGAGAAAAAAGTCCAAACAACAGTGAGATTCAGCAAACTCAGAACTGGAAAGTTATGGAGGAGGTGGGAGGGCAAAAGTCTTTTCAATAAAGAAATTAAATAAGAAATAAAGCTGCTCAAGGGAATTAGTCAAAATAACTCACTATAAACCCAGAAGGATTTAGAAGATAATAGTTTTCACTGTCCAAGATTTGAAGTAAAATACCAAGGCATACCAAAGCAGGAAGAACTGAATCAGAGGGAAAAAAATCACCAAGAAATGTAGTTTTCAGAGTAACTTCTTAAAATGCTCACCTAGTAAAACCCAATTATCAAGTCCCTACCTCCTCTTCCCTGCCATTTATTTCCTAAAAGAGAAATAGAAATAGGTTTTAAATTGAAATAAACCAATGTGATTTGTCACCTTTAACTATAATTAATCGCTAAAAATTAGTATCAGGAATGAGAGTGAACTTTATATTACTTCTGTAAGTGAAATGTCACAAAAACATAATCAGAGTCCTGATTCTCAAGATGGCAGCATGAGTAGGGTGGTGGAAATCTCTTCCCAAAACCATATATATTTTGAAAATACAGCAAATACAACTATTCCTAAAAAAGTGACCAGAAGATACAGTATTACCAGTCAGGCTACATCTCAACATCTCATGAAAAGGGTAAGATACAAAGCCGTGACCTGGCAGGACCCAAGCAATTCCCCCACCCCAGCTCACCAGAGGGAGGAAAAGAATCAGAGTGGGGAGGGAGTGGAAGCACAGGACTGCTAAATAACGAGCCCTAGTAATCTGCACCAGGAACACAGACACACATTGCATGGTGTACTGGATATTAGAAGAATGGAAAAGTAAAATCCAAGACTTAGACTGCAAACAGGTTCCCACAGCTGGCTGCCCTGGGACAAAAGAAAAGTGGGCGCTTTAAAAGTCTTAAAGGGACAAGGGTTTAACAGGTGGACAAAATTGTCCTGACACACTCAACCCAGTAGGCTGGGAACTTTAAGGAACTTCAGGCGCCTCAACCCCCTGGGTGGCAACATAGCTCCAAAGCCCCTCACAGTGATAAGCACCCTGCCATTCATTTCCCCACGCCAGTACTGCAAGCAAACTGGCTGATGCGCCATTGCTGCAGAGCAGCCCCGCCCACAGCAACCACACAGACACTTCTCCCAGTATGCAGCGAACTGGGACAGACCCAGAGGCTGCGCAGTGCCCACAGTTGACCAACACAGACAGTGGAGACCGACACAGAGTCTGGAAGGCACAAAGGGGCTTTATTCTCTCAGCGAATAAGCGCTGCTTGATTGTAACCCCCGCCAGTGCCCTAGGCCATCCTGAGGGCCGCCCCACCAAGGGCAGCTAAGGAGATTAACCCAGAGGATGCCACCTACACCCACCTGACCAGCACAGCAGAGGAAACTGGCATGGAGTCCGCAAAGCATGTACGGGCTCTGGCCTTGAGGTGAACATGCACTGTGGGCTTGCAACCACCGTCAGTGCCCTAGGCCATCGCGAGGGCTGCCCTACCAATGGCAGCTCAGGGGATCAACCCAGACACTGCTACCTGTGTGCGGTTGCCCAGCACAGGGAGCAGAGACAAGCCCAGAGTCAGGAAAGCAAATGGGGCAATGTTCATGTGGGAGAACACATGCTGTTCACCTGCAACCCCTGCCAGTGCCCTAGGCCATCCTCAGGGGATTAACCCAGGGGCTGCTCCCTGTGTGCAGTTGACTGGCACAGACAGCGGAGATGAGCAAGGCAACCAGCAAGCAGGAAGGGACTTTGTTCTCCCAGCTGACATGCACCACTTGTCGGCAATCACATCCATCCCCATGAAAGACAGAACGTTGTTCAGTCCAAAATCCCTCAAACACCAGAAAGAGGGCCTGGTGAGACTGAAAACACCAATATTTCTGAAAAAGAATTCAAAATGAGAGTCATAAGCATGCTGATGGAGCTACAGATAAATATACAAGTCCTAAGGGATGAATTCCAGAGGGAGATAAAAGAAATGAAACAAACGATGGAAGGATTTAAGAGAAGACTGGATGAGGTGCAAGAGACTGTTAATGGAATAGAAATCAGAGAACAGGAATAGAGAGAAGCTGAGGCAGAGAGAGATAAAAGGATCTCTATGAATTAAAGAATATTAAGAGAACTGTGTGACCAATCCAAATGGAACAATATTTGCATTATAGGGGTACAGAAGAAGAAGAAGACAGAAAAAGGGATAGAAACTGTCTTTCAAGAAGTAATTGTTGAAAACTTCCCCAATCTGGGCAAGGAAATAGTCTTTCAGACCATGTAAGTCCACAGATCCACAACACAAGGGACCCAAGGATGACAACACCAAGTTATATAATAATTAAAATGGCAAAGATCAAAGATAAGGACAGAGTATTAAAAACAGCCAGAGAGAGAAGAAATATCACCTACAAAGGAAAACCCATTAGGTTATCATCAGACTTCTCAGCAGAAACCTTACAGGTCAAAAGAGAATGGCATGATATATTTAATGCAATGAAACAGAAGGTCCTTGAACCAAGAATACAATATCCAGCAAGATTATCATTTAAATTTGAAGGAGGGATTAAACAATTCCCAGATAAGCAAAAGTTGAGGGAATTCACCTTCCACAAACCATCTCTACACTGTATTTTAAAGGGACCGCTCTAGATGGAAGTTCTCCCAGGGCTAAATAGATGTCATTTGAGAAAATAAATATAAGCAAAGAAAGCAGACCTACCAAATACTAACTAAATGCAAAATCAGCTATCCACAAATACAGCCAGGAGAAACACAAAAGAGTACAGAATAAAATACCTAACATATAAAGAGTGGAGGAGGAAGAAAAAGAAGGGAGAAAAATAAAGAATCATCAGACTGTGATTATAATAGTGTAATAAGTGAGTTAAGTGAGATGGTTAGATGGTAAAAAAGCTACCCTTGAACCTTTGGTAACCACGAATCCAAAGCCTGAAATGGCAATAAATACATATCTATCGATAAACACCCTAAATGTAAATGAACTGAATGCACCAATCAAAAGACATAGAGTAACAGAATGGATAAAAAAGCAAGACCCATCTATATGCTGCCTACAGGAGACTCATTACAAACCCAAAGACATACACAGCCTAAAAGTTAAGGGGTGGCAAAAGATATTTCATGCAAACAATAGGGAGAAAAAAGCAGGTGTTGCAGTACTTGTATCAGACAAAACAGACTTTAAAACAAAAAAAGTCACAAGAGATAAAGGACATTACATAATGATAAAGGGGTCAATCCAACAAGAGGATATAACCATTATAAATATCTAGGCACCCAACACAGGAGCACCTACATATGGGAAATAAATACTAATAGAATAAAAGGAGGAAATAGTATGCAATGCATTCATTTTAGGAGACTTCAACACACCACTCACCCCAAAGGACAGATCAACCAGACAGAAAATAAGTAAGGACACAGTGGCACTGAACAACACATTAGAACAGATGGACCTAACAGACATCTACAGAACTCTACACCCAAAAGCAGCTGGATACACATTCTTTTCAAGTACACACGGAACATTTTTGAGAACAGACTACATACTAGGCCACAAAAAGAGCCTCAGTAAATTATAAAAGATTGAAATTGTACCAGCCAACTTCTCAGAACACAAAGATAGAAAACTAGAAATATATTGTACAAAGAAAACAAAAACACTAACAAACAGCATGGAGGCTTAACAACACACGCCTAAATCATCAATGGATCAATGACCAAATTAAAAAAGAGATCAAGCAATACACGGAGACAAATGACAACTACAGCACAAAGCCACAACTTCTGTGGGACACAGTGAAGGCAGTTCTAAAAGGAAAGTATACAGCGATCCAGGCCTATTTAAAGAAGGAAGAACAATCCCAAATGAATAGTCTAAATTCACAATTATTGAAACAGGAAAAAGAAGAACAAATAAGGCCCAAAGTTAGCAGAAGGAGGAGCATAATAAAGAAAAGAGAGGAAATAAATAAAATAGAAAAGACTAAAACAATAGAAAAAAATCAATGAAACTAAGAGTGGCTTCTCTGAGAAAATAAAAAAAAAGATAAACCCCTAGCCAGACTTATTAAGAGAAAAAGAGAATCTACACACATAAAGACAATCAGACATAAGGAAGGCAAAAATCATGGCGGACACCACAGCAACACAAAGATTCATTAGAGAATACTACGAAAATCTATATGCTAATTAAGTGGATAACCTAGAAGAAATGGACAATGTTCTAGAAAAATACAACCTTCCAAGACTGACCAAGGAAGAAAGAGAAAATCTAAACAGACCAATTACCAACAACGAGATTGAATCAGTGATCAAAACACTACCCAAGAACAAAACTCTAGGACCAGATAGATTCACCACTGAATTTTATCAGACACTTAGAGAAGACATATACCCATTCTCCTTAAAAATTTTCCAACAAGTAGAAGAGGAGGGAATACTCCCAAACTCATTCTATGAAGCCAGCATCACTCTAATACCAAAACTAGGCAAAGACAACACAGAAAAAGAAAACTACAGACCAATATCCCTGATGAACATAGATGCAAAAACACTCAACAAAATATTAACAAACCGAATTAAAAAATACATCAAGAGGATCATGCACCATGATCAAGTAGGATTCATCTCAGGGATGGAAGGATGGTACAACATTCGAAAATCCATCAACATCATCCACCACATCAGCAAAAAGAAGGACAATAACCACACGATCATCTCCATAGATGGTGAAAAAGCATTTGACAAAATTCAACATCCATTCATGATAAAAACTCTCAACAAAATGGGTATAGACAGCAAGTACTTCAACATAATAAAGGCCATATAGACAAACCCACAGCCAACATTATACTTAACAGCGAGAAGCTGAAAGCTTTTCCCCTAAGATAGGGAACAAGACAAGGAAGCCCACTCTAGCTGGTTTTATTCAACATAGTACTCAAGGTCTCAGCCATGGCAATCAGACAACACAAAGAAATAAAAGGCTTCCAGATTGGTAAGAAAGAAGTCAAACTGTCACTGTTTGCAGATGACATGATACTGTACGTAACAAACCCTAAAGAATCTACTTCAAAATTACTAAAACTAGTATCTGAATTCAGCAAAGTTGCAAGATACAAAGTTAATACACAGAAATCTGTGGCATTCTTATAAACTAACGATGAACTAGCAGAAAGAGAAATCAGGGAAACAATTCCATTCACAATTACATCAAAAAGAATAAAATACCTAGGAAGAAACCTAACTACGGAAGTGAAAGACTTATACTCTGAAAACTACAAGACACTCTTAAGAGAAATTAAAGAGGACACTAATGAATGGAAATTCATCCCATGCTCTTGGGTAGGAAGAATTAATATTGTCAAAATGGCCATCCTGCCCAATGCAATCTACAGATTCAATGCAATCCCTATCAAAATACTGAGAGAATCCTTCAACGAACTGGAACAAATAGTGCTAAAATGCATATGGAACCCCAAATGACCCCAAATAGCCAAAGCAATTCTGAGAAGGAAGAATAAACCAAAGGGGATCTCGCTTCCCAACTTCAAGCTCTACTACAAAGCCACAGTAGTCAAGACAATTGGTACTGGTACAAAAACAGACCCACATACTAGTGGAACAGAATAGAGAGTCCAGATATTAACCCAAGCATATATGGTCAATTAATATATGACATAGGAGACATGGATATACAATGGGGAAGTGAGAACCTCTTCAACAAGAGAATAAAACTGGATTATTGTCTAATTTCATACACAAAAGTAAACTCAAAATGGATCAAATACCTGAATGTAAGTCATGAAACCATAAAACTCTTAGAGAAAAACATAGGCAAAAATCTCTTGGACATAAACATGAGCAACTTCTTAATGAACATATCTCCATGGGCAAGGGAAACAAAAGCAAAAATGAACAAGTAGGACTACATCAAACGAAAAGGCTTCTGTACAGAAAGGACACCATCAGTAGAATAAAAAGGCATCCTACAGTATGGAGAATATATTTGTAAATGACTTACCCAATAAGGGTTTGACATCCAAAATATATAAAGAACTCACGCACCTCAACAAACAAAAAGCAAATAAGCCAATTAAAAAATGGGCAAAGGATCTGAACAGACACTTCTCCAAAGAAGAAATTCAGATGGCCAACAGACATGAAAAGATGCTCCACATTGGTAGTCATTAGAGAAATGCAAATTAAAACCACAATGAGATATCACCTCACACCAGTAAGGATCGCCACCATCCAAAAGACAAACAACAGCAAATGTTGGCAAAGATGTGGAGAAAGGGGAACCCTCCTACACTGCTGGTGGGAATGTAAACTAGTTCAATCATTGTGGAAAGCAGCATGGAGGTTCCTCAAAAAACTCAAAACAGAAATACCATTTGACCCAGGAATTTCACTCCTAGGAATTTACCCTAAGAACGCAGTAGCCCAGTTTGAAAAAGACATACGCACCCCTATGTTTATCACAGCACTATTTACAATAGCCAAGAAATGGAAGCAACCTAAGTGTCCATCAGTAGATGAATGGATAAAGAAGATGTGGTAGATATACACAATGGAATATTATTCAGCCATAAGAAGAAAACAAATCCTACCATTTGCAACAACATGGATGGAGCTAGAGGGTATTATGCTCAGTGAAATAAGGCAGGTGGAGAGAGAGAAGTATCAAATGTGTAATATAAGAACAAAGCAAAAATTGAAGGAACAAAACAGCAGCAGACTCACAGAACCTAAGAATGGACTAATAGTTACCAAAGGGAAAGGACTGGGGAGGATGGATGGGAAGGCAGGGATAAGGGGAAAAGGGGTCATTTGGATCAGCACACATAATGTAGGGCAGGGGGCACAGGGAGGGCTGTATAGCACAGAGAAGACAAGTAGTGACTGTAGCATGTTACTATGCGGATGGACAGTGACTGTAATGGGGTATGTGGTGGGGACTTGATAATAGGGGGAGTGTAGTAACCATAACGTTACTCATGTAATTGTACATTAATGATACTAAAATAAAAATAAAAATAAAAAAAGAATAATGATAATTTGAAAGTGATTAAAAGATAAAATAAAAAAACATAATTCGGTGAGAATAGACAAGACAGAATTGTAAATGATGGCAGAAATGGGTAAGAATGTTTAAAACCAGCGTCAAAGTGGAACAATGAATAAACTCCAAACTCAAGAGAGTTGCCCCTCAGAATCTTTGAGAAAGGAGTGTAGGGTAGTTAACTGACAAAGAAATGGATATGCATGAAATGACCAAATAGGTATTTTGACTTGGCTTTCCAGTCACGTGAAGCCACGTCTCCGTCACTACGTTTCCCAGATAACCACGGAGCAGGACGACAAGGCCGCCGGGCTCCTCCACAAGCAGGGCAAGCTCGAAGCCCTGATTCGCCTGCTGGACGGGGTCAACTCGTGGGCCCAGCTCGGGGGCCGTTAAGAACGCAACAGAGGCGTGAAGTGAATTCTCCAGCCAAGTTCACCCTCTTCAATCCTCGGCGCACCTAAATCCTACTAAACTCGCCGCTCAGGTTTCCGAATAGCCGCTCAAGACATTACAGACGATTCTTCGGTTCCAACAACCCATCCCCAGCCCGTCCTGTCAACGCGGCCCTGGGTTGCGGCGTGATGCCGCTCTCTGGGCTTCTCCAGAGCCGGGTTCGCTCGGTTTGGAGGAATCACAGCGCCCGCACTCTCACAAGTAGTGCCCGTTTTCTTTCGGGCTGGGGGCACAACAAAGCCCTAGTAATGGGTCTGAATGCACAGGGCTAATGCGAAAGCAAGGCCCCGTCAGGAGTAACTGGAGCGCCCCTTCTACTTCCGCGGCAGCGGCGGCGGCAGCTGCGGCGGAGGGGCTACAACCAAAGAAGAAACGAAGGGCCAGAGCTCCAGCCACCACTCACCGATACAGCTATCCACCATTCTGTTTGCGGAAGCGGCGCCTGCGCCACGCGAGGTTTGTACGCCATTTCCGGGAGGTGCGCGGGTCACATGATACCGCTCTCAGCCCTGAGTGGAGTGCCTCGCGGCCGTTGAGTTCCGTCGTGCCACGCACGGCGGCTTGCTGAGGGACGCGCCGTGCGGGCACGCGCGGTCGCGAGCACGTTGCTCGCGGATGCGGTTGGCGGGGCTGGGGTTGGCGGGCCTGGGGTTGAAGAGCGATCGTCTTTCGGCGTCTTGACCCATTTTTGGTTCGGTCACTTTTGAGTGACACCTGTGTAGCATCTGAGTGCTCTCGTCCGGCCTGTGCAGCGGGAAGCAGCGGCGGCTTCAACGTCCTAGAAGGTAGCCCGGGCCCAAAGTTCTTGGGGCAGCGGGAGGCGTCGGAAGGGCACCTTCAACCCCGTACACGTGCTGGAGCAGACCCGGGCGCGCCCCTCACGGGCGGCGACGTGGTTTCGCTTGCGGGGCCAGGGTCATCCACGTTTGCCCTCCCCACCTCAGCCGCCGGCCGATGGAAGTCTCCTGCCGCGTGCCAATCCTGCCTTTGGGACTGTTCTTCAGCCTTAGGCTCTGTAACCCTTTGCTCTCTGCCCTACCCTTCCTCAGAAGCCCTCCGAGTAGGTGTCTGGGTCCTATCCGCCCCCGGAATTGTTTTAAAAACAAGCAACATCTTCTCCGGGTCTGGCAGTCATTCCCTGCCGCCTTTTGGGGAAGGCCTGCAGTACCTCCCTACAAAGAGGCCATTCTCATCTGTCAAATTCTGGAGAAAGGTGCCACCCATACCAATTCTTAAAAACGCCTTAATTGGAATATTTTTTGTTGGCTGGACTTTGGTATGGGATGGTTGCGGGAGACTAAATACACTTTTTGTTCATTCCCTGATTTCCCCTAGAGAGTCGATGAGATTGGCAGCTACTGTACTGAAAGCTCAAAGCTCTGTAGTAAAGGGCTTTGAACCTCAGGCTAGGGTCAAAACTGTACTTGAAAACTAAGATTACTGATGCGTGTGTGTATTGACGTTCTGTGCCTCAGCACCTCTCCACTTTAAGGGTGTAAAATACCATATTTACAGCCCATCTTGAATTATTATTTACCAAAATTGATCCCTTTAAAAGCAGCTGTGAAAATGTGTTTTACTAGTCTGCCCACTTGTCAATGGGCACAGTTAAATTAATGAGTAGACTTAGCCTGGGGGAAGGCAACATTCCCAGCATGTGTTTAACAGTCTAGTCACTTGTAAATTGTGGGTATTAACCTTTCTAAGGTTATTGATCCCTTAGAAACTTTGGACCAAGAATGAGGCCTATTTTTAACAAATGAGGATGAGCCATCAATTTCAGATGACTTTGCTTGTATTTTAGTAAGGTAGGTTGAGAATTTACTTTAGTTCATGAATATTGACAACTGCAAAAGTATGCTGTGCTGGAGATTGAATTTACTATTTACATATGCATGCATTAGAACAGCGTTTGTGTGGCCATTATCTGCACGGTCTGATACTAATTTTCTAGGGGTAATTGCTTTTGTAATTTTAGGATAAATGAGTTTAATTTTGACTTTCTAAGATTTTTTTCACTAGTTTAAAAGCCTCCTAATTATATGTTCCTACAGACTCCACCGTGAATTGGTGTTGTGCATGAGGTATTAGAGATCACATTTTGTCATTCTTATAATACTTACCTGGAAGTCATGTAAATTCAATTGAGAAAAAAGGAAGAACTCTTGAAAGTAGTAGTAATGAAGGGGGTAAATGGACTAGATAAAATGTTTTAAAGCCCATTACTGCCTGTGTAATATCTTGTTTGATAGAATTGAATTAAAATAATAATAGCTAGTATTTTAGTATCTTCCGTGTGCCAGACTAAGTGCTTTACACATTTAAACTCATTTAATTCTAACACAATCCAGTAGTTGTTAGGGGTAGTTGTTACAATTATTTTTGCTGTATAGATGAGGGTCAAGTAACTTGGCCAAGGTCATGCAACTGGAAATTAGTGTGTAGGATTTGGACCCAGGCATTCTGGCTCCAGAGACCAGACTCTATGCTAACAATGAAACAGTACCTGCTAAAAGACCTCACTCTGAACTGGAAACTGGCTGGCACATAGTGAGACAGGGACCATGGGTATAGTCAGAGTAGGGTGAGGGCCTCTGGAAAAAGCAAGGCAGGATATTTACAGTCAGAACAACATAACTTACATGCAAGGAAACCCCCTACCCAAACTCTGTGTTAGACATTAAGCTCTAGAGTCATTCTTCAGTGAGATCAACTATTACTCCACAAATAAAGGAAAGTAGCCCATGTAAGCTAATCGTTGGTAATCATGTGTAAGAATCACTTTAGCATGCTGTGGGTAAAACTGTAACATTTCCGGAATATCTTGCCTGGCTTTAGTACGTTTGAATATCCACAGGGGTGGAGAGAAGTTCTGGTTTTGCTTCTGCTGGAGCAGGAGAGAAGGCCCCCGACTGCAGTTTGTAAGCAATAAACAGATTTTAAACTTTATTTCTCCCTTTGACTGATTTCGGTTTTTAGAGGTATTTTGGCCCTTGGAAATTAGTGTGTAGGATTTGGATCCATGACTTCACATGCTAAAAGGCCTAGGCCTATGTGCTGTCTTTCCTCCTTCAGACCTGATGAGATGACTTGCAATCTGGGCAATTAATGGCAAGCAAGCCCTGCCATAAACAACATAGTAAAAGGCAGGAAGGAGTCCATCTTCAAGATAAGATTGCATTTTAATACCCAGGAAGTTAGGAAGATCCTTAACTTAATCTTTAGCAAATACACAATACCTCAGCCCACCTTGGGGGCTGAGTAGGCTGACCTGTTTGATATGCTCCCAGACCAAGATGCCAGTAACTCAGGGAGAAATCAGAGCAGGAAGGTCCTTGTGCTAATTTAATTCTAAAAATTCAGGTACCACTTGTCTTGCCAATAGGTTTCAGCCCCAAGCAAGTTCACTATGGATTCAGTGTAACCAAAGAAATGACAGTAGAACGGTACTTTGGTGTGAAAGGGTTTATTACCTGGCTTGTTCTCCTGGTGGTAGATCGAGCACTAGCTTCTCTGCCTCAGCCTAGAGCACTGGGCCAAGCACTCTCTGTAGTGAAATAATAGCTTATTGCCCAAAGGTGTGGAAGTGGTAGCCTAGCAACAGGCCAGTTACGTCATCAGGTGGTTTATGTTCAGTAAGAATCCTGTCCATAGGAACCCCAGCTTCCCCACACTCCACCCTTCCAGGATTCTGGCCTTACAGTCTACATGCTTTCAGTCTTCCGCAATGGTCCCTGTGCGAGAAAGCTGGAGCACTGTAACCAGATTCCACAACAGCAACAGAGGATAACAACAACTTAGAGATAATAACAAAAATTAAGATACAACAAGATTTTGATACAGGTAACAAAAATTATAATAATCCTCAAGCCAGAGGAAGTTCCCAATCCACAAAGACCTGAGGGGAGATAAGAAACATGTTTTAATGACACCAACATAGGCAAATCTTGTCCATCAGGTAGGGTGCATGCAAGACAGTGGTCCTGTGATAGGACTGTAGCAGAAGGGGGATCCCTTCCAGGTCTAGTATACCATATTTTTACTCCATTCCCTGTGGGGGGTTACTTAAGGGTCTATATATATAGTGCTACTGGAGGTGCAAACACTGGCTATAATGATAAAACAAAACTCCCCAGTAAGATGCTCCTACCTTCAGGCCATTCAGGATATACTACTGTAACCTTTGGCAGCCACTCTGCTAATATTCCAGGGATACACAGGAGGCCAGCTTCCAGGCCTTGTCCCCAAGGTGCCAGGAGAGCCAGCCATTGTTGGTCCATGTGTTGAAAGGTCCAAGGCCATGTCCTCTCAATGGAGTCTCCAGGGTTCAGTGCAGTTGGTGCTGGCAGCAAGATAATATTTTGGTGGCTGAACCTCGGCTTCAGTGATTCTTCCTTCGTTTGTACTTGCAGTTGTATAGGGGAGGCAGCCATATGTGTTAACATGTCTACAGGGCTCAGGGCTCCCTTTTAGGGTCTCATTCAAACGCCGTAGCACGGTCCATAGGTGAACTGATCATCCCCGCAGACTGTTGGCATCCGACTTTAGTCCGGAATTTAACAAGCCATTGTGCCTCTCTATCATGCCTGCTGCGGTAGGATTGTATGGCACATGAAACTTCCATTTGATTCCCAGCTGTCTCACCCATTCTTGCAGTGTATGTCCAGTAAAATGGGTGCCCTGATCACTCTCAGTTACCTGTGGTGGGCCATAGGCAGCAAAGGGACGCTCCAGGCCTCTTTTGATCATCTGCTGGTCTGCACAATGGTAGGAAAAGGGTAGGAAAAGCACAATGGTAGGAAAAGGGTAGGAAAAGCAACCAGAAGTCCAGTAGCTGTGTCCACACAAGTCATGGCATACCGATACCTTTCTAACACAGGTAGAGGCCCAATATAGTCTATTTGAAACCTGACGAGGGTATAGACCCCTTAGCTATTGTTCCATGTTGCTGTGGAACTCAGTGTAAGTCCCTTTTGGAGCACATGACACACTCCTGCCAGGCTCTAATAACTTCTTCAAAGGTCAAAGGCAAGCCCCACTGACAGGCTACAGTCCACATTGTCTTTTGCCCCGCATGCAACAAATGCTGATATAGCCATTGGGCTACATCAGAGGCAGGCTTTCCTGATAACCAATGTATCTGGGCCAGTTTATCTGCTTCATCATTTCCTGGGGATGCCAGTGGAAAATGATCTGCCACATGGTTTACTGTAATTATTTTAGTCTGACCACAGGCCCAGAGGTTTTGCCATAGTTCATGCCCCCAAAGGGGTTGGTGACCAATCAGCCAGTTGGCATGGTATCAGGTTGGTAGCCACAGGGTCAAGCTCTGATAGCCCAGCAGACAACTATAGGGGAGGGCTCTTGGCTGATCACAAGCCACACTACCTGCAGCCCTGCCCATTGGCTGCTCTTCCCCTCACCATCTTCCATCCATATTGTCTTAGTCTGAGAATGGAAAGCTATGGCCCTCCATTTTGGGGTCTGCCTGCGGCTGGAGCCATCTGTGTACCATGCATCTTCCAGTATAAGGGATCTTCCCGCCCGATAGGGACTCGCTGCTACTAATGGTTCACAAGCAAGTTCTTCCTGCTTTTCACTAATATATGTCACTGGCCCCAATAAGTGTTGGATACTAGAGAGCTACTAGAGAGCAATATGCTGCTATAAATATGCACACCATTTGGCCAGTATAGGTGTCTGTGCCACACCACTCTTTGGCGTTTGCATCCAGTCTCATATCCACCCCAAGATGGGATAGGTGGTTATTACCTTTATTGGGGCCATTCCAGTGATGGGTTTTGTAACCAGCAAGGCGTGATACATGGCAGCCAGTTGTTTTCCTATTAAAGTGTATCACACCTCTGCCTCTTTCCAGAGTTGTGACCAGAATAATCCAGTAGGTTGGCGAGTTTGTTCAAGCTGCTACCAGAGACCCCAGACATAAGCATCTTCAGTGACATGAACATCCAGCTCACAGGGCCTTGATGGGTCTATCGCGCTCAAGGCCTGCACGGCCTTGGCTGCCCATTTTACTGTAGTAAAAGCAGATGCATATGTCTCATCCCAGTCCCACCTGGTGCCCTTTCATACTAACTGGTATAAGGGCTACATTCAGAATTTGTGCCAAGTGTGGAATAAATACTCTCCAGTATCCTAGAAGACCCAAAAACTACTGTAGCAGTGCTACAGTTGTAGGGGTTGGAAAGGCCTGGACTTTATTTATAACTGGTTCTGGTATAACTTTGGCCTTACCCGACCAGAGGACTCCCAAGAATTTGACAAACCAGGTCCCTGAACCTTGGTACTGTTCACAGCCCATCCTTTCTCCTGTAGATGTTGCAGCAGTCTAGGTGCTACACCGTCTAGATCTGAAAGAGAATCAGATGTGAGCATGACATCATTAATACAATGGTACAGCCACACCGTTGGCGGTTTCTCCCATGTAGCCAAGTCCTGGGCTACAAGTCCATGATAGATGGTGGGGCTGTGGAGGTATCCCTGTGGAACGATGGTGAAAGTCCATTGCCGTCTTTCCCACGTGAAGACAAACTGTTCCTGACTTTCCTGCCCAATGTCAATGGAAAAGAAGGCATTAGAAGATCTACCACAAAATAGTATGTTCCTAGTTCATGGCAGAGGGTATCCATCAGGCCTGCAATAGAGGGGACAGCAGCATGCATAGGAGGTATGACTTTATTCAGTTCTCTGTAATTCACAGTCATCTGGCTTTATTTACTGGCCACACTGGGGAATTGAAAGAACTATGGGTGGGCTTTATAATACCCACCTTTTCCAACTCCTGGAGAGTTTCTCCAATCTCTTTATGCCATCCAGGCAGTTTGTATTGTTTGGTATTAGTCACCCGCCAAGGCACAGGCAAAGCTATGGGCAGGTGCCTAGCATATCCCCTCAGAACTGCCTTAACCACATGTACTCAGTCTGAACTCACTTGCATTGTTCTGCAACCATAGACCCTGCAGAATATCAATCCCCAAAATATACTCAGGGATAGGAGATATATACATGGTATACTCTTTTGGGGGTAGATGTCTCATTCCCAAAGGGATTTGGGCTTGTTTCACTCTGATAGCCTTACCCTCATATCCATCTACGATAGTGGGAGTCCCAGTGAACTGCTCAGGGTCACCATGAATCAGTGCACATTTACCCCCTGTGTCCACCAGCGCTAGGACATGTATGTTCACTGGGGACCAGTGGATAGGAATTTCAACATGTGGCTTCTGGTCCCTCAGGGGAGGTACATAGACCTTCCCCTCAGTCAAACCGTGTTCTCCAGTCACCTTCCTGTGTGGACTTGAGTGAGGTTGGCTTGCTCCCCAGCAGGAAGTCTTGGAAACACCCACACTGGACTTGTGGCTCTGTCTCTGACCTCTGCCTGTTTGGTCTTAATGGCTGGAACTGCTGCTCTGGTTTCAGCTGTTGCCATAGCTCTAGTAACATCATATTTGACTTCCCATCTAATTTCCCTCCATCTGCTCTTGTCTGTATTAAATCAACCCACATTTGGGTCCTGGTAACTTTCATGGGGCCCTTTAAATTCTTCTTGTGAGTAGCAGACCTTATTTCTTTCTGTGTTCTCATTGCTTCAGCCTCTCCTGAGCCTGCTACTGTACATGTCACCTCACTTACGGGATGCCCTAAGTGAGGGGAAGAATGGCCACTGTGACCAAAAGAGGGATGTGGGAGCCATGTGAAGCACAATATTTCTCATCCCAGTAGTGAAAATCTCTTCATCTGTGCCAAAGTTCTCTAGACTGTAGATGGCATTTCTTATGCCTAGCTCTTGTAACACCTGTTGGAGCTCAGCATACATCTACCATGTAACAGGAGGGGATGGTAGGTCACCTGGATTGGGCCACACAGCACGAAGTGCAGCCATAAGCCAATCGAGGAGGGAGTGACTCCCTGGGCTCTGATGTGCATTTTGTAATCGCTGCCTCAAGGCAGGCTGCTCTGTCAGGGAAGCCAGCTTTCCTATCACTGATCCCGACAGAACAATTCCATCCACCCCTAAGTTCCATAGATGCAGAAGCTAAGCTGGTATTGACTCCAAGGACTTCTGCTTAAACTGGGAGCCCAAATCCATCAGCTCAGCCTGAGTATAGGGGCAGACCATAGAGTGTGCTCCACGATCTGGGTAGGGGGCTGCTCCTCTCCTTGGGGAACTTTTGGCTGCTGGGTCTTTAATTTCTTTACAACCACTGGGTGTGCTTTCAATAAAGGAGGGGTCAGTGCCTCCAGCACCACCCCTTCTTCCCAGCTCCTCCATTTCTGGGCCTGATGGCATCTTTCCCCTTCCTCAAGTGCCTCCTCTGCTACAGCCTTTACCCTTTCTACTGTGCCTTGCAGCAGTGCTAGGTCAGTCTTCAGCAGCTCTCTTACCTTCATCTCAATGCTTTGTAGCTGGTTTTCTCATGCCACCTCCGCCTGTGCTTCCCTGAGGAGTTGTCTTTTTCCTTGACGGCCTCTTCCTCCTTCAGAGCACCTGGCAGCGCTGCCGTCTTACTCTGTAAGAAGTCTTTTACCTCTTCAATGGCACCTTGCTGGTGTTCCTGTGCTGCCTCCTCTCGCATCAATGCCATTTCCTTCTTGAGAGAATCCACAGAAGTTTGCGGCTTGAGTTTACATGCCGCCATTTCTTGGGTCTTTTCCAGGAGCATGTCCTTCTCTTCTGTAGACTTTTTTAATCCTGTGAGAAGCA
Organism: Manis javanica; assembly: GCF_040802235.1. Classification (NCBI taxonomy): domain Eukaryota; kingdom Metazoa; phylum Chordata; class Mammalia; order Pholidota; family Manidae; genus Manis; species Manis javanica. The sequence continues at coordinate 60,945,642 of NC_133164.1, read as the reverse complement.
GCCAACCCATAGTCACTGCTGCCTCATGGGCATTCTGTCTCTCAAAATACCTACTTACTATACCAAGGGCTATTCCTATTGCCCCAGTTATCACCTCCACTTGCCTCCAGTCCTGGGTTGGGTCCCATCTTCTAGGAGGCAAGCCACCTCAGACAACATACCTGTTGGGGGATAATCCACTGTCTCCCCATTCATAGGGGCAGCCCACTGAAGCACCCCTCCCATAAGGGCAGCCTGTCTTTTTTCTTGGTCAACAATGAACCCTTCGACTTTGCCATTGTCTTGGCAGTGGGTCCACCAAGTTTGCTATGGATTCAGTGTGACCAAAGAAATGACAGTAGAACGTTTCCTTGGGGTGGAAGGGTTTATTATCCGGCTTGTTCTCCTGGCGGTAGGTCGAGCACTAGTGTCTCTGCCTCCACCCAGAGAACTGGGTCGAGCTCTCTATATAGTGCAATAATAGCTTATTGCCTAAAGGTGTGGAAGCAGTAGTCTAGCAACCGGCCAGTTAAATAATCAGGTGGTTTAAGTTCAGTGAGGATCCTGGCCATAGGAACCCCAACTTCCTGACACCACTTAACAAGTCCACACCCCTAAGCCAGGAGCTCTGTCCTTTCATTTTTCTCTCTAAATTAAAGCCTCTCTCTGGCTCTCCTACCTTGACTGTTTGCTAAATTCATTCTTCAACTCCACAAACAAGAACTCCGGCATCAATAATAGGTTTTCAGAAAATGTTTTGATAATTAATGGTTGGGTTATTATGTGCAGAGAGAGAATAGTTATATAAAGATGTTATCATGTTAGACTGGGAGCTCCACCAAGACAGCAATCATTATGTTGTCCAGTGATTTAACTCAGGTTCAATGGTGCCTGGCACACCATGGATGCTTACTGAAGAATGAATAACCAAGAAAGTTTTAAAAACAATCCTTTTAATTTTTAAAGGACATACAAGATTTATTTCAACCCCTTTATATGACTTCTTTATGTGCTGTTTGGATTATTTCACCTGTTTTTCATCCACTCACCCAGCCTGGTTTGAATTTCTCCTGATTTGGATTATCCTTTGTCAGTGAGGGAAAATGAAATAGTAACTTGTAATTTCTGCTCAGCATAAAGGCAAGCAACAGATTCAGTAGATGTCATTCCTTTTTTTTTTAACTCAGTGTTCTCAAATTGAGCCCTGAGAGGTGTAAAGTATAATTTCTATTGTAGAGTTGCAGATCATTTTTTAAAAATGTAAACATTGTTTTTATGGATACAGTGTTACAGCTTCCGAAAAATGTTGGTGTTCTTGGAGGTAGGAAAGAGGTGGTTTATGGAAGTCTGTTTCTCCAAACAGTAGAGGACAAACTGTTCCTCCAGTCCACTAACTAAAGTGTCCCTACTGAAATTTTGCTGCCTTTTTGGAGCACATAAGAAATTCTTGTTTAAAAGGCTTTTCCTATAGTTGAAATTAAGTTTTGTTTGAGAAATCTCTAAGTTTTTATGTGATAGTTTGTTTTGTATGTCAGCTTGTCAAGGCTATATAGTACCTTATTATTTGACTAAATACTAAACTAGGTATTACTGAGATGGTATTTTGAAGATGTGGTTAACATCTGCAATCATTGACTTTAAAGGAGATTGCCCTCAGCAATCTGGGTAGACTTCAGCCAGTCAGTGGAAGGTCTAAATTTCAATCAGAGGTCTCTGAAGAAGTAAAAAACTGCAGCATTGATTCCTGCCTGAGTTTCCAGCCTGCAGATCTACCTTACACATTTTAGACTTGCTAGCTCCCACAGTTGTGTAAACCAATTTCTTACAATAAATCTAAATGTATTTAAATGATCTAGTGATGCATTTCTAATAGATAAAAATACCTATTTATCTAAATATAGATAAGCCTAAAGACAAGATATTGATATATGTATATATTTTTTCCTATTGGTTCTGTATCTCTGTAGAACCCTGTTTGATTCAGATTTTGGTACTGAGCGATTCTAGAGGAAAAGGATGTTAAGGATGAATTTTCTGAATTGTTTTTTGACCTTCCCTAATCTGATTATATTTAAAGGCATGAATGACTATTTCCAAGGGGTGATAATGCAATAGAAATACTCAAAACACAAAATATCACCCAAATACTTAAAAAGGACAAGGTTCTGGGTGACCACATATTTGATGACTTAAAACATTTTTGTCAATTTAACAAGTATGAAATTGACTGGTTTCCCCTAACTGCTGGAAGAAGTGGGGAAAGAATGGGATGAGTTCAGGTCTTCACGTACCCAGCTCCAGCTCTGCATAGACAGTTTCTATGTCTGCCCTAAAGAAACTCTTACCTGCTGTAGATGCAGAGCTGAGATTGCCAAAACCCAAACCCAGAGTCTCATCTGAAAAGTGGCTGAATAACAGTGAAAAATGGATGTATTTTGTCTGACAGGGTATATGCTGTTAAAATGAGAGTGCTCATTGGGAAGGAATGAGATCCTCAAATTTGGAATTGAGTTCTGAACCCCATTTTAATCAGTCTTCTTTGCCAGTAGAAGCAGTCCTTCCCTCCCTTTCGTGGAGGTTAACCCATTTTTGCCTGAATTATCTGAGGTAAATTGTCTTTCAAGCATTGCTGATTATCCTCAGGAACTACCCCTACCACCCCTCTTGCTTCTCGGCCTGTAACTAGACTCAAGTCCCAGCAGACCCTCAAGGGTCAGCTGCATAGTATGACCCATGAAGAGGTATTCTACACTCTTAAAAACTGCATGATTTATTTCAATTTATACACATAGAAATCTGGGGAACATGTATGGGGGTGGATATTAAGGGTGTGGGATAATGATGGAAGGAACATGAAGTTGGATCAGGCCAAATTTATTGATAAGGGACCACTAAGCAGATTCTGGATTCACTATTATAGTTCACGGAGGTTAGAAAGGGCTCTAACACTTTGGTTGGCTGAAGCATGGAATCTGCGGTGACCTGCACTAAATGAAGTTGCATTGCCAGGCCTGCCTTGGTGCACTGTAGAGGATGCATCCAAAGGTTTAGAGAGCATGGAGTGGTAGAGTGGGCTTATTGTGTAGGACCAGCTCACCTGCCAGGGGACTTTCTCCACAAAGGTGAGAGGTAAACTTGTTAGGAGAGCCCCCAAATTGTTGAAGAGCTCTGTGGTTCAGAAATCACAAAGGGAACTGTTGGCACTGAACTGGGGAATCCTTAAATGCAGTGGGGATAATCGGAAATTGGGCAGATATTATTTTCTTAATCGCATATCTATTATGCTGAAGGAAAAAGCCAGAGGAGAGGGTGGTTGAAGTGCAGGAAAGATAAAAGCAGTAGAAAAATACAAGGAAAATGTGATTGAGCAGAGTCTTGGAAAAGACAGGAAGGGGTTAGATCTAGAACACAGAGGGAGGACTGGCTTTGAATGGAGAGATGGTTCATCTTTTCTTTCTTTAGCACTTGTCGCTTCACTTTGTGCTTTCATGTTGTGGAGATGGCTTCTTTACAGCTCACGAACCAACCTCTGTAGTGTCAAACTCTTTCTACTGCAGCTTCCTTACCTCTCTGAGCCTCCATAGAAATGAAGAGAATTAAGAATTAGGGCCTTGCTCTAGATCAGGATTAAGGGAATGTCAGTGGCTGGTTTGATCTTCAACCCAGACACTAAAACTTTCTCCATATTAGCAGTAAGGCTGTTTTGGTATATTCACTGGAGAAGCACTTTTAATTTCTTTCTAGAACTTTTTCTTTGCATTCACAACTTAGCTGTTTGGTGCACAAGGCCTAGCTTTTGGCCTGTCTCATTTTTTCACATCATTCCTCACTAAGCTTAGTAATTTTTAGCTTTTGATTTAAAGTGAGAGATGTGTGATTCCTTCCACTAGAACACTTAGAAGCCATTGTAGCGTTATCAGTTGGCCTAATTTTTTTTTCATTATTGCAGTTTATTTCTTACTGAAATATAGATTGGCTTCAGTATACAACATAGTGATTCAACGGTTATTTACATTATAAAATGCTTACAACTAGTGTAGTTCTGTCAACATAGAAAGATGTTACAGAACTATTCACTGTATTCTTTATGCTCTGCTTTCATACCCATGACTAATTTATATAGATTTTGTGCCTCTTTATCCCCTTCACCTATTTCATCCACCACCCCACCTCAAACCCTCCCCCATGAAACCACCAGTTGTTTCCTCAGTGTCTGTGAGTCTATTTCTGTTTTGTTCATTTCATTTTGTTTTTAGATTCGGCATATAAGTGAAATCATACGGTATTTGTCTTTTTCTTTATCTGCCTGGCTTATTTCACTTAGCATAATACCCTTTAGGTCCATCCATGTTGTCAAAAATGGCAGGGTTTCCTTATTTTTATGGCTGAATAATAAATATTCCTTTGTGTGTATGTACCATATCTTCTTTATCCATCTATCTATTGATGGATACTTTGGGTGCTTCCATATCTTGGCTATCGAAAATGTTGTGGCCATAAAAATAAGACTGCATGTATCTTCTTGAATCAGATTATATATATACTTTTTGAATAAATATGTAGAAGTGGAATTACTGGGCTGTGTGGTGTTTCTATTTTTAGTATTTTCACTCAACCTCCATACTGCTTTTCTTAGTGATTGCACCTGTGTACATCCTTTCAACAGTGTAGGATGGTTCCCTTTCTCCATATCCTTGCCAACACTTGTTATTTCTTGTCTTTTGGATAGTGGCTGTTCTGACTGTTGTGAAGCGATAATCTCACAGTGGTTTTTATTTACATTTCCCTGGTGATTAGTGATGTGGAGTATCTTTCCATGTGCCTGTTGGTCATCTGCATTTCTTTTTTGGAAAAATGTCTGTTCATGTCCTGTGCCCATTTTCTAATTTGTTTATTGTTTTTGTGGTATTGAGTTTTATGAGTTCTTTGTATATTTTGATGTTAGCTCTTCATTGGATATATCATTTGTGAATATATTCTCCCATACTATAGGTTGCCTTTTTGTTTTGTTATTTCCTTGGCTATAGAGAAGCATTTGTTTAATGTAGTCCACCTGTTTATTTTTGCTTTTGTTTCCCTTGCCCAAGGAGATATGTCCAGAAAATAATCTCATGCTTATTAAAGAGATTTTTGTTTATGTTTTCTTCTGAGAGTTTTATAGTATCATGTCTTATATTTAGGTCTTTAATCTGTATCAAGTTTACTTTTGTGTATGGTCTTGGTAATCCAGTTTCATTTTCTTGCATGTAGCTGTCCAGTTTTCTCAAACTATTTTTATTGAAGAGACTGTCTTTCCCTTGTTGTATGTTCTTGCCTCCTTTGTCATGTATTAATTGACCATATGTGCATGATTTTGTTTCTGGGCACTCTATTCTGTTCCATTCATCTATGGGTCTGTTCTTGTGCCAGTACCATACTATTTTGATTATTGCAGCTTTGTAGTACAGTTGAAGTCAGGGAGTGTAAAATCTACAGCTTTGTTTTTCTTAAGATTGATTTGGCTATTTGGGGTCTTTTGTGGTTCCATATAAATTTTTAGGATTATTTGCTCTCGTTCATTGAAAAATGCCTTTAGCATTTTGATACGGATTGCATTGACTCTCCAAATTGATTTGGGCAGGATGGCCATTTTGACAATATTCGTTCTATTCCTGAGCATGGGATAGATTTCCATCTATTTGTGTCTTTTTCATATCTTTTCATCAGTGTCTTACAGTTTTCAGAGAATAGGCCTTTCACTTCCTTGGCTAGGTTTATTCCTAGGTAGCTTATTCTTTTTAATGCAATTGTAAATGGAATTCTTTTCTTGATTTCTCATTCTGGTAGTTTGTTGTTAGTACATAGGAATACAACTGATTTCTGTGTTTTAATTTTGTGTCCTGCAACTTTGCTGAATCTAGTTATTAGTTCTAACAGCTTTTGGTGGAGTCTTTGAGTTTTCTATATGTAGTATGTCATCTGCAAATACTGACTGTTTTACTTCTTTACCAATTTGGATGACTTTTCTTTTTCTTGTCTGATTGCCGTTGTTACTACAGTTTGTTTTCTGAGGAAGGAGTTAGACAAGGAAGGGGTTAATGAATTCTGAGATGGGTATGGATTGGTAACTCTGTAAGGGGAAAGGCTAAAGTTGAGAAAATTCACCCTTAATAACTTTAGTTCATTTTTAAAGGGAAGAGGGAGATAGCTTCAGCTGATTATTCATTCAACAAATATTTCTTGAGCCACTCCTATGTATCAGCCAGCATTTATTTTAGAGGAACCTGGAATGGCACAGTGAACAAAATGGGAAAAAATCTCTGTCCTTGTGGGACTGTAAGTAGTAACCGCAAGTTACATAGGATGTTAGAAGGTAAGTACTATGACGAAGGAAACAAATAGAACAAGATAAGGAAGATTGAAGTGTCAGTGCTGTAAGGGAGGGGAGGATTGAGAGCTGTGCTGGAATTTTATGTAGGATAATCAAGGTAGGCTTCACAGATCAGGTGCCATTTGAACAAAGACTTAAAAGAAATGAAGGGGGTAGCCATGCAGATATCTAGAGAAAGACTGTGCTAAGCAGAGGGAACAGCTAGTGCAAAATACTTAAACCAGGAGCCTTTTTAGCATTTTGGAAGAGCTGCAAGGGGCCTAGGATGGCTGGAGCAGTGAGCAAGAAGACTGAGTAGACGATGCATTGATTTGGTAAGGCGTTGTAGGCAATCATATGAACTTACGCTCTTATTCTAAGAGAAACTGCAGTTTTAAACAGGAGAGACATGACTGATGCATACTTAATATTCTGTCATCAGTTGAAACTAAAGTGTAAGCAGCTTGAAGAGATTGGGAAAAGTATGGAATGGTCATTGAAAGGAATGAGATAGGAAGCTGATCTGATCAGAAACCATCATGGGTTATCACACAGCATTCAGAGCCTTTCTAAGGTGGGATGATGGACCATCAATATATGCTGGTACTAATGTACTCCATTGTGTGGGTTTCATTAGTGCTCAGCTATCCAAATGTTGTGAGAAAAACAGATGGTTAGCCTGGGTCGAAATTAGATTTTGTGGGCTGGTATTGCAGGGGGACAAAGTAGTAATTTAAGTAATGCACTGCAGAGTCTAGGCTGGATAAAGATCTCAGAGTGAAACCAAGAGGAGCTGTTAGATTTGAAGGGGAAAACGGGGCAGGGCAATTTCCTGGATTAGAGTTGAGAGTATGGAAGTGGAGGCTGGAAGTAAAAGAGGCTGTAGAGAGTGGGACAGTGTAGTTTTAGACTTTCAGGTGTGGAGTAGTATACAATGATTTTAAGGTCAAAGACAGGACCAGTGGACTGAATTGCTTAAGAAACTGGGATTTTACATGGGTCACCTAATGGAATAATGGCAAAAGTTTAGGTGAAGGAAGAATATGAACTTGGTTTGACCAGGTCCATAGGTGAGAAGATGAAGAAGGGAAACTAGAACTCATTATTGATACCCCATTTTAAGAATGAGGAAAAAATTGAAGTAATGCCAGAAAGGTTTAGAATTCACATCTTTCTGATGAAAAGCCTGTATTCTTCCAATTACAATAGGATAACACCTACCAGAGCCAAAAAGAAAGTGGGTGGATGTGGAACCCTATGGATTCTGGACCAGTGTGACTTTTAACAGATCACCATGACTTGATTTATGGAACTCAGATCCTCTAAAAGAGATGCGGAAACATTTTTATGTAAAAGAATATATGTAATTTTGGAGAAAGTCATTGATTTTCTTTATAAGTGATACATTTGATATTGAAGTCTGCTCTGAAAACCAATGGATTTTTTTTAAGAGTCTGAACACTTCTTAATATGTATATTACCCTTCAGTATAAGGGTTTTTATGTTTTTTTGATATCGTTAATGTACAATTACTTGAACAACATTATGGTTACTAGACTCCCCCTGTTATCAAGTACCCCCACATACCCCATTACAGTCACTGTCCATCAGCATAGTAAGATGCTATAGAATCATTACTTTCTTCTTTGTGTATACTGCCTTTCCTGTGTCCTCCCCCAGTGCATTATATGTGTGCTAATCATAATGCCTCTTTTACCCCCTTATCTGTCCCTTCACACACATCCTCCCCAGTCCCTTTCCCTTTGGTAACTGATAAACCATTCTTGGGTTCTATGAGTCTGCTCCTGTTTGGTTCCTTCAGTTTTTTCTTTGTTCTTATACTCCACAGTTGAGTGAAATCATTTCATACTTGTCTTTCTCAGTCTGGCTTATTTCACTGAGAATAACACCCTCTACCTCCATCTATGTTGTTTCAAATGGTGGGATTTGTTTCCTTCTTATGGCTGAATAATATTCCACTGTGTATATGTACCACATCTTCTTTATCCATTCATCTACTGATGGACACTTAGGTTGCTTCCATTTCTTGGCTATTGTAAATAGTGCTGCGATAAATATAGGGGTGCATATGTCTTTTTCAAACTGGGCTCCTGCATTCTTAGGGTAAATTCCTAGAAGTGGAATTCCTGGGTCAAATGGTATTTATATTTTCAGTTTTTTGAGGGACCTCCATGTTGCTTTTCACAATGATTGAACTAATTTACATTTCCACCAGCAGTGTAGGAGGGTTCCCCTTTCTCCACATCCTCACCAATATTTGTTGTTGTTTGTCTCTTGGATGTTGACCATCCTAACTGGTGTGAGGTGATATCTCATTGTGATTTTAATTTGGATTTCTCTGATGATCAGGGATGTGGAGCATTTTTTCATGTGCCTCTTGGCTATCTGCATTTCTTCTTTGGAGAAATGTCTGTTCAGATCCTCTGCCCATTTTTTTATTGGCTTGTTTGCTTTTTGTTTGTTGTGGCGCGTGAGCTCTTTATATAATTTGGATGTCAACCCCTTACTGGATATGTCATTTATGAATATATTCTCCCATACTATATTATAGACTGTATTTTTGTTCTATTGATGATGTCCTTTGCTGTACAGAAGCTTTCTAGTTTGATATAGTCTCACTTGTTCATTTTTGCTTTTGTTTCCTTGCCCAGGGAGATATGTTCATGAAGAAGTTGCTCATGTTTATGTCCAAGAGAGTTTTGCCTATGTTTTCTTAAGAGTTTTATGGTTTCATGACTTACATTCAGGTCTTTGATCCATTTCGAGTATACTTTTGTGTACGGGGTTAGACAATGGTCCAGTTTCATTGTCTTACATGTAGCTGTCCAGTTTTGCCAGCACCAGCTGTTGAAGAGCTGTCATTTCCCCACTGTATATCCATGGCTTCTTTATCATATAGTAATTAACCATATATGCTTGTGTTAATATCTGGACTCTCTATTCTGTTCCACTGGTCTGTGGGTCTGTTTTTGTGCCAGTACCAAATTGTCTTGATTACTGTGGCTTTGTAGTAGAGCTTGAAGTCAGGGAGCATAATCCCCCCAGCTTTATTCTTCCTTCTCAGGATTGCTTTGGCTATTCGGGGTCTTTTATCGTTCCATATGAATTTTAGAACTATTTGCTCTAGTTCATTGAAGAATGCTGTAGGTATTTTGATAGGGATTGCATTGAATTTGTAGGTTGCTTTAGGTAGGATGGCCATTTTGACAATATTGATTCGTCCTACCCATGAGCATGGGATGAATTTCCATTTATTAGTGTCTTCTTTAATTTCTCCTAAGAGTGTCTCATAGTTTTTAGAGTATAGGCTTTCACTTTATTGGTTAGGTTTATTCTTAGGTATTTTATTCTTTTTGATGCAATTGTGAATGGAATTGTTTTCCTGATTTCTCTTTCTGCTAGTTCATCATTAGTGTATGGGAATGCAACAGATTTCTGTGTATTAATTTTGTATCCTGCAACTTTGCTGAATTCAGATATTAGATCTAGTAGTTTTGGAGTGGATTCTTTAGGGTTTTTTATGTACAATATCATGTCATCTGCAAACAGGGACAGTTTGACTCCTTCCTTGTCAGTCTCAATGCCTTTTATTTTTTGTGTTGTCTGATTGCTGTGGCTAGGACCTCCAGAACTATGTTGAATAAAAGTGGGGAGAGTGGGCATTCTTGTCTTGTTGCTGATCTTAAAGGAAAAGCTTTTAGCTTTTCGCTGTTAGGTATAATGTTGGCTGTCTGTTTGTCATATATGGCCTTTATTATGTTGAGATACTTGCCCTCTATACCCATTTTGTTGAGAGTTTTAACATGAATGGATATTAAATTGTGTCGAGTGGTTTTTCAGCTTCTATGGAGATGATCATGTGGTTTGTCCTTCTTTTTGTTGATGTGGTGGATGATATTGATGGATTTTCAAATGTACCATCCTGGCATCATTGGGATGAATCCCACTTGATCATGATGGATGATCTTTTTGATGTTTTTATGAATTCGGTTTGCTAATATTCTGTTGAGTATTTTTGCATCTATGTTCATCAGGGATATTGGTATGTAATTTTCTTTTATCGTGGTGTCTTTGCTTGGTTTTGGTGTTAGAGTGATGTTGGCCTTGTAGAATGGGTTTGGGAATATTCCCTCCTCTTCTACTTTTTGGAAATCTTTAAGGAGGATGGATATTAGGTCTTCACTAAATGTTTGATAAAATTCAGCAGTGAAACCATCTGGTCCAGGAGTTTTGTTCTTAGGTAGTTTTTTTATTACATATTCAATTTCTTTGCTGGTAATTGGTCTATTCAGATTTTCTGTTTCTTCCTGGGTCAGCCTTGGAAGGTTGTATTTTTCTAGAAAGGTGTCCATTTCTTCTAGGTTGTCAAGTTTGTTACCATATAATTTTCCATAGTATTCTCTCATAAATCTTTGTATGTCTGTGGTGTCCATAGTGATTTTTCCTTCTAATTTCTGATTCTGTTTATGTGTGTAGACTCTCTTTTTTTTTTCTTGTTAAGTCTGGCTGGACATTATCTATTTTGTTTATTTTCTCAAAGAACCAGCTCCTGCTTTCATTGATTCTTTCAATTGTTTTATTCTTCTCAATTTTATTTATTTCTGCTCTAGTCTTTATTATGTCCCTCCTTCTACTGACTTAGGGCCTCATTTGTTCTTCCATTTGCAGTTTCATTAATTGTGAGTTTAGACTGTTCATTGGGGATTGTTCTTCTTTCCAGAGGTAGGCCTGTATTTCAATATACTTCCCTCTTATCACAGCCTTTGCTATGTCCCACAGATTTTGTGTTGTTGAATTATTTTTGTCATTTGTCTCCATATATTGCCTGATCTCTGTTTTTATTTGGTCATTGATCCATTGATTATTTAGGAGCATGTTATTGAGCCTCCATGTGTTTGTGGGCTTTTTCATTTTCTTTGTGTAATTTATTTCTGGTTTCATACCTTTGTGATCTAATAAGCTGGTTGGTACAATTTCAATCTTTTTGAATTTACTGAGGTTCTTTTTGTGGCCTAGTGTATGATCTATTCTTGGAAATGTTCCATGTGCACTTGAGAAGACTGTGTATCCTGTTGCTTTTGGATGGAGTGTTCTGTAGATGTCTGTTAGGTCCTTCTATTCTAATATGTCATTAAGTGCCTCTGTCTCTTTACTTATTTTCTGTCTGGTTGATCTGTCCTTTGAAGTGAGTGGTGTGTTGAAGTCTCCTAAATTAAATGAATGGATTGCATTCTGTTTCCCCCTTTAATTCTATTTGTATTTGTTACACATATGTAGGTGCTCCTGTGTTGGGTGCATAGATACTTATAATAGTTATATTCTCTTGATGGACTGACCCTTTGATCATTATGTAATGTCCTTCTTTGTCTCTTGTGACTTTCTTTGTTTTGAAGTCTATTTTGTCCTATCCAAGTAATGCAACTCTTGCTTTTTTCTCACTATTAGTTTCATGAAGTATCTTTTTCTATCCCTTTACTTTCAGTCTGTGGATGTCTTTGGGTTTGAAGTGAGTCTCTTGTAGTCAGCATATAGATGGGTCTTGTTTTTTAATCCATTCAGTAACGCTATGTCTTTTGATTGGTGCATTCAGACCATTTACATTTAGGGTGATTATCGATAGGTATGTACTTATTGCCATTGCAGGCTTTAGATTCATGGTTACCAAAGGTTCCAGGTTAATTTCCTTACTATCTAAGAGTCTAACTTAACTCACTTAGTATGCTGTTATAAACACAATCTAAAGGTTCTTTTATGTTTTTCCTCCTTTTTCTCCTCCATTCTTTATATATTAGGTATCATATTCTGTACTTTTTGTCTATCCATTGATTAACTTTGGGGATAGTTAATTTAGTTTTGCATTTTCTTAGTAATTATCTGTTCTACTTTCTTTACTGTGGTTTTATTACCTCTGGTGACAGCTATTCAACATTAGGAACACTTCCATCTATAGCAGTTCCTCCAAAATAGACTGTAGAGATGGTTTGTGGGAGGTAAATTCTCTCAGCTTTTGCTTATCTGGAAATTGTTTAATCCCTCCTTCAAATTTAAATGATAATGTCACTGTATAAAGTAATCTTGGTTCCAGGCCCTTCTGCTTCATGGCATTAAATACATCATGCCACTCTCTTCTGGCCTGTAAGGTTTCTGCTGAGAAGTCTGATGTTAGCCTGATCGGCTTTCCTTTGTATGTGATCTTATTTCTGTCTCTGGTTGCTTTTAACAGTCTGTCCTTATCCTTGATCTTTTCCATTTTAATTACTATATGTCTTGGTAGTTGTCTTCCTTGGGTCCCGTGTGTTGGAAGATCTGTGGATCTCCATGGCCTGAGAGACTATTTCCTTCCCCAGATTGGGGGAGTTTTCAGCAACTACCTCCTCAAAGACACTTTCTATCCCTTTCTCTCTCTTCTTCTTCTTCTTGTGTCCCTGTAATGGGTATGTTGTTCCATTTGGATTGGTCACACAGTTCTCTCAATATTCTTTCATTCTTAGAGATCCTTTTTTCTCTCTGTGCCTCAGCTTCTTTGTATTCCTCTTCTCTAGTTTCTATTTCATTTTATCATCTCCACTGTATCCAACCTGCTTTTAATACCCTCCATCGTGCTCTTCAACGATTGGATCTCCGACCTGAATTCATTCCTGAGTTCTTGGATATCTTTCCGTATTTCCATTATCATATTGATTATTTTTATTTTGAATTCCCTTTCAGGGAGAGTCACGAGGTCCATATCATTTAAATCTTTCTCGGGAGTTTTATTAATAATTTTACTCTGGACCATGTTTCTTTTGTGTTTCATATTTGTATATGGCACTCTCCAGTGTCCAGGAGCTCTATTCTGGAGCTGCTCAGCCCCTGAAGCAATGTTGGGGGTCGCAGGGGTGTGGTATTGGTGCCTGGAGGGAGGAAAGAGCTGTTCCCCGCTTCCCGGCTGCTGTGCCTGTCTCCACTGCCTGAACCAGTGGGCCGAGCACAGAGATATAAGCTTTTGTCCCAGGGCAGTCGGATATGGATCCCGCTTTCCACAAGTGGCCGTAATCCCAGTCTCCCCAGGAACTCCGCCTGTCCTAGCTTTGTAACCCCATAATCAGAAGAGTATAATGAAAGCACCATGGAATATAGGTTTGTGCTCCCAGCGCAGATCTCCGGAGCTAGGTATTCAGCAGTCCCAAGCCTTCCACTCCCTCCCTGCTCAGTTTCTCTTCCTTCCGCTGGTGAGCTGGGGTGGGGTAGGGGCTCGGGTCCCGTGGAGCCACAGCTCTGGTTACCCCATTGGTAAGGTCTGCTGTTTTCTCCAGGTGTATGCAGTCTGGCTCCGTCTTCTTTCCCATTACTCTTTCAGGATTAGTTGGACCAACTATATTTTCTAATTGTATCCAATTTTAGGAGGAAGCCTCTGTCTCTCCTCTCACACCAGCATCTTTAATCCTCTCCAATAACTCATTTCTTTTTATCACTAAATAATATTCTATTGTATTGGAGTCTCCTCAGGTTACTTATCCATTCATCTATTAAAGGACTTCTTGGTTATTTCAGGTTTGGGGCAATTATGAATAAAGCTGTGGTAAAGATTTGTGTGTGCAGGTTTTTGTGTAGACATGACTTTTTCACTCACCTGGTAAGTACCTAGGTCTGATACTGCTGAATCATATGGTAAGCCTATGTTTGGCTTTGTATGAAAGTGCCAGACTGTCTTCCAAAGTGGCTGTATCATTTTGCATTCCCACTAGCAGTGTGTGAGAGTTCCTGTTGCTCCACATTCTCACCAGCATTTGGTGTTTTCAGTGTTTTGAGTATTAGTCATTCTAATAGGTGTGCAATGGTATCTCTCATTGTTTTAATTGCAACACCCTAGTGACATGTTGAACTTTTTTTTTTTTTTGAGATATGATTGGCATATATTTCAGGTATACAACATAGTGATTCAATATTTCTATGTATTGTGACATGGTCACCACAATAAGTCTAGTTAACATCCATTACCACATGTGCTGTCTCTGCACCTCTGGCACCCATCAATCTGTTCTCTGTATCATTGAGTTCAGATTCTCTCTCTCTTTTTTTTTTTTAGATTTCACAAATAAATAATATCATGCAGTTCTCTGTCTGACTTATTTCACTGAGCATAATGCCCTCAAGGTCCATCCCTGTTGTTGCATATGGCAAGTTTTTCCATTTTTATGGTTTAATAATATTCCATTGTGTATATATACCATGACTGCTTTATCCATTGGATACTTTGGTTGTTTCCAATATCTTAGCTATTATAAAAAGCAGTGAACATGAGGGTGAATATATCTTTCTGAGTTAGTGTTTTCATTTACTGCAGATAAATATGCAGAAGTGGAATTACTATATCATCTGGTAGTCCTATTTTTAATTTTTTGAGGAATCTTCATACTATTACCCATAGTGGCTGTACCAGTTTACATTCCCACCACCAGCAGACAAGGTTTCCCTTTTCTCCACATCTTCACCAGTATTTGTTGTTTCTTGTCATTTTGATGACAGCTCTACTAAAAGGTGAAGTGACTTCAGCATCTTCCAGGTGCTTATTTGACATCTGTGTATCTTATCTACAGAGATGTTTCCACTTCTTTATCCCATTTTGTCATAGAGTTTTCATATCATTGAGTTTAAAGAGTTCTTTCAAATGTTTTCTCCTAGTTTGTGGCTTGTCTTTTTATTCTTTAAACAGTGTTTTTCATAGAGCAGAAGTCTAACTTACCTTTTTTCCCCATGGATTGTGCTTTTGGTGGTATAAAGTCCATTTTATAAATGGTACTGGATTTTTTTTAACTTTAAATTCCTAAATTTCATTACTGGTATATACTAAAGTAATTGATTTTCATGTATTGGTTTTGTATCCTGTAACCTTGCAATACTTGTATATTAGTTCCAGGACCAGGAGTCTTTTTGTAGATTCTTTGAAATATTCTGCATAGACAATTATGCCATCTGTAAATAAAGATAGTTTTATTTCTTCCTTTCCAATCTGTATGCTTTTTTGGGGGGTGGGGGATCTTATTGTACTAGCTAGGACTTGCAGTACAGTGTTGAATAGGAGTGATAAGAAAGGACATCCTTGTCATGTTCCCAGTCTTAGGAAGAAAGTGTCCTGGTCTCTTACTATTGAGTATTAGATTAGCTGTAGGTTTGTTGTAGATGTTCTTCATCAGATTGAAGAAGTTCAGGTTCTCCTGTACTCTGTCTGCTGAGAGTTTTTAAAATCATGAATGGGGTGTTAGATTTTGTCAATTGCTTTTGCTGTATTAATTCATATAGTCATATGATTTTTCTTCAGCTTCTTCATAGATTACATTGATTTTTCAAATGTTGAACCACGCTTGCATATCTGGATTAAATCCCATTTCGTTGGGGTGTGTAATTCTTCCTTAACATTGTTGGATTGGATTTGCTAATATTTTGTCTAGGATTTTACATCTATGTTCATGAGAGATACCAGTTTGTGGTTTTCCTTCCTTGGATATCTTTCTTTATTTAAATTTGATATCAGGGTAATGTTGGCCTCACAGAATGAGTTAGGAAGACCGCCTGCTTTCATTTTTGAGAAAAGTTTGTGGAGAACTGGTATTATTTCTCCCTTAAATGTTTGGTAGAATGCACTAGTGAAACATCTAGGCTTGGTGGTTCCTTTTGTTGAAAGGTTATTAATTATTGATTCGATTTCTTTAAAAGATATAGCGTTATTCAGGTCAACTATTTCTCCTTGTATGCATTTTGGTAGTTTTATGTCTTTCAAGGACTTGGTCTATTTTATATAAGTTACCATATCTGTGGGCATAGAGTTGTTCCCAGTATTTATTAGTTTTAAATGTCTTTGATCCAGATTAGTAGTCATGACTCCTGTTTCATTCCTGATACTGGTATGTTGTGTTTCCTCTCTTGGTTAGCGTGACTAGAGATTTATCAGTTTACTGTATTTTTCAAAGAATCAGATTTGGTTTGTTATATTTTCTATTGTTTTCCTTTTCAATGTCATTGATATTTACTCTGATTTTTGTATTTTTCCTTTGGCTTGCTTTAGGTTTATATTACTTCTCTTTTTCTAGTTTCACAAGGTAGAAATTTAGCTTATTGAGTTTAGATCATTTTTCTAATCTGTACATTCAGTACCATAAATTTCTTTGTAAGTACTGCCTTGCTGCATCCCACAAATTTTGAAAAGTTGTATTTTCATTTTAACTTACTTCAAAATAATTTTAAAATTTCTTCTTAGTCTTTTTTGACCTCTGGATTATTTAGAAGTATGTTGTTTAATTTCCAGATATTTAGGGGCTTTCCAGCTAGCTTTCTGTTAATGATTTCTAGTTCAATTCATTATAGTCTGAGAACATACTTTTCATGATTTCCAGTCTCAAGTACATGAAAGTGTATTTTATGTCCCAGAGTGTATTCTGTTTTGTTGGATGTTCCATGTAAGCTTGAGTAGAATGTATATCCTGCTGTTGCTGAATGATGTAATCTATAAATGTCAATTAGATCAAGTTGGTTAATCACACTGTTAAGTTCAGCTATATCTTTACTGATTTTCTGTCTGTTAGACCTATCAAATAATGATAGGGGTGTTGGAGTCTCCAATTACAATAGTGGATATTTATGTTTCTCTTTTCAGTTGTGTCATTTTTTTTTTTTTTTGGTCCCCTGTATTTTGATCCTCCTGTTTTTAGGTGTATACATGGTTAGAATTGTTATGTTTTATCATTACATTATTGTTATGAAATAGCCCTGTTTTTTTGGCAATCCAGGAATTTCTGAAGTCTGCTTTGTCTGAAATTAATATGGCTACTCCAGCTTTTTTTGTTGTTAGTGTTAGTATGGTATATCTTTCCCCATCCCTTGAATTGTAACTTATATGTGTCTTTATATTTAAAATGGGTATTTTTTAAACAAAATATAGTTGGCTTTATTTTTTTTAATCCACTCCGACAGTCTGTCTCTTAACTGGTATATTTAGAACATTTTCTTTTAAAGTTATTACATTTTTGGATTATTATCTGCCATGTTTGTAAATGTTTTTTACTCATTGCCAATTGTCCTTTCTTTTTCTTCCTCTTTTCTGCCTTCTCTGGTTTTAATTCATAATTTTATGATTCACTTGTACTTTTTTTAAATAAATTTTTTAGTGGTTTCCTTAGAGTTTGTAAAATATATTGTTACCCACTCTAAGTCCACCTTCAAATAACACTATGTTACATCATATGTGGTTGCAAGTACCTTATTCTCAATTCCTCCCTCCTGGTCATTGTGACAACAGTCTTTCATTTCACTTATTTATGTGCTATTAATCACCCAATACTATTAGTATGTTAAATGACTATCTTTTAGGTCAATTAAGAATAAAGATTTTATTTTACCTTTATTGATTCCTTCTCTGACAGTCTTCCTTTATAGATCTAAATTTCTCCGCTATTTCCTTCTTGATGGACAAATCTACTGGTAATGAATTCCTTCAATTTTTGCCTGATAACATCTTTATTTTTCTCCGACTTTTGATGGATGATTTTGCTCTATATAGAATTCTAGTTTGGTGTTTTTCCTTTAATCATCTTAAATATTCATTTCACTCTCTTGCTTGCCTAGTTTCTGATGAGAAGTTGACTCTAATTTTTACACTTGTTCCCATGTAGCTAGGGTGTTTTAACTAACCTTCCAGCTTCCTTCAAGATTTTCTTTGTCTTTGATTTTCTGCAGATTGAATGTGATATGATTAGGTATACATTTTAGATATTTATTCCTACTTGGTTCTCCAAATTTCTGGACCTGTGGTTTGGTGTGTGTTGATACAGATTCTGGAAAATTCTCAGCTAGTATTACTTCAGATATTTCTTCTGCTACTTTCTGTGTGTCTTCTCTTTCTGGCATTCCTCTTATGTGTATGTTACCTTTTAAAATTTTCAATGTAATACTTGGATGTTTTGGTTTGGTTTGGTTCATCAGTTTTTTTGTGGGATTTTTAACCTTTTTTTCTCTTTGCATTTCAATTTGGGAAGCTTCTGCTGACCTTCTTTTAGACTAGCTGATTCTTTCTTTGGCTGTGTCATTCGTGTGTTCATTAGAGTAGCACTTTTAATTTCCTTCAAGAACTTTTCCTTTGCATTCATAACTTGGCTAACTAGTGCAAGAAGTCTAGCTTTTGGCCTGTTTCAGCTTCCTACATGCCTTCTTCACTAAGCTTACTTATTTCTAAATTTGACTTAAATTGAGAGGTGTGGGACTGTTCCTTACACTTGAACATTTAGAGGCCATGTAGGGTTATTAATTGGCCTAATTTCAATATTGTTGTGTCTCAGGGAATAGGGAGGCCTGAGGAGAGGGAGAGAGACAGGGGAAGGGAATAGTCAGAATACACACAACTTTATCCATTTAGTTTACCATCTTATGTGGGCATGGTTAGTGGTGCCCCCAAACAATTGAAATAGTAACATCACAGGTCACTGTAACAAATCTAATAATAATGGCAAAGTTTGAAATACTCTGAAAATTACCAAAATATGAGATAGAGGCACAAAGTGATTAAAGGCTGCTAGAAAAATGGCACCAATAGATTTGGCTCAATGCAGAGTTGCTGCAAACCTTCAGTGTGTAAAAATGCAGTATCTGAAGTTCAGTAAAACAAGGTGTGCCTGTAGTATCTATGCTGTGACTTGCAGTTAGACAAAGTAAAACTGTCATTTACATAGAACTCGTCTGCTTTGTTGTTATATTTTCACTGTTAGGGCTTCTGTGGCTGTGCTGTATGGGCTGGAGGAAAGCAAGCCAAAAGACTCCATTCCTTTCACTCTTGCTTTAACCTGAGCAGCTTTGCTTTTATTATTTATTTTCTTTGTTGGACATCCAAATGAGATTTTGTTTGACAGAAGAGTTTTTTGAATTCACACAATAGAGAACCAGATCTTGCTGTTGAAAACTGCTGTTTCAACTCTTTAACTTTTTAGTCAATATGTTTTATATTTCTTAAATAAGAATAGAGTATAAATTAGTTAATTCCTGGTACACTCAGTTGTATTTCTAGTGCTGCTTCAATGTCTCAGACTTCGATATTGTGAGGAACAAAAACTTTATGTAATCTTGAGCAGTGTGTGTTTGGAAGGGATATAGAGGGAGGAGAGGAATCTCATTAGCTATCCCATTCAGCCTCATGGAACTGCATCATTTGGCTTCAGGATATAACTACTCTAGAGTCCCAGCAGCACATAATGTTTGTGCTTTCTCACTTATGTGTTCAAGTCTAGTCCACCCTCCCTCCAGTCCTTTAACTCAGTTTCTCTTCTTTTGGTGACATTGCTTCCTTAGGGCTTTACTCTTGATTACTGTGTCTTCATCCTTCACCCTGCCTCTCTTTGCCCCAGGAGTGCTACATGAGAGGTTCCTACCTACTGTTTCCTTAGCCTGGGCTTGGGCTTATCTCTAAAATACTGGGTATTACTAAATTGGTTAGTTAAAATTTCATACATGTTTTCAGGGTTTGTACCAGGACCATGCTGAGCAACTGTTTATCCTGTAGAATCTTCTTTTGACTCATGCACTGATCCTAAGGTTGTTTTGCTGTGAATAAGGGTAAGAGATTACCTTGCTTGCTTAATAACTTGTAACATTTTCTGAGCACTTGCTACATGGTAGGCATTTTCTAACCATCTTACTTATATTCATTTATTTTGTCTTCATAACACCCTATGAAGTAGGAGTAGGTTCTTTAACCCCACTTTGCAAATTGGAAACCAAGGCACAGGGAAACTGAATAACTTGTCCAAAGGGTACATGGTTTATAAATAATGTTTCCAGGATTTGAACCCAGGCAGTCTGACTTCTGAGATTCTGAGCTCTCAGTTGTTAAACTCTACTATACTACATGCTCACTAAAGTTAAGTCATGACAGAATTGGGCTTTACTTAGAATTTCTAAAGCATAAAAGGGCAGCCACAACAGCAATGTTATCTTGTCTCTTCATTTGAGTCCAGTGATGTATTTCATCTTGTATTTCCATAACTGAAGCAATAAGTGATTTGGAACACTTTCCTCATTTATTCATACTGCTGGGGCAGGAAAATAATAGTAACTTTTGTGTGAGAAATATGCTGTCTCATTGTTTTTTAAAACGTATTGGTAAAATTATTGTATTTCATTGGAAAAAAATTATGATTAAGTTGCTCATCACTCCTGGTTCTCCATTTGTGTCAGAAATATTCTAGGGGCTGTTCACAACTTCCTCAGGTCTATTCCTCCACCTGTTGGAATATAGCTGATTTGATCTGGGTAGGGTTTATGAGGAATGGCACCTCCATCACTGGCCAATAACCAGCAACTTTGATCTTTAATTGAGAAGATGAGTAGACTAGTAAAATCTGGAAATGGAAGCTGCTGGTGAGCATGGGACATTATACACAGGTGCTAGCTGTGAGACAAAATAATTCCTACCTTGCCTTGGTTTTTATTGTTCCTGAAGACTATTCATTCTAAAATAGTTAGGATACTGCTCAGTCTGTACTTGCCCTCTACTTTTACTTGCACTCGTCTAAAGTAGGTTTGTTACTTGGAATCTAATGAGTCTTATTTGTGTATGTCATCAGTATTATGATTGATTCCCTTTGAAGTCAAGAGCTGCACTGTCAAGTATGTTAACCATCACTCACATGTTGCCATTTAAGTGTAAGCATATTTAATTTTAGCTTAATTTTAGTTTTTGAGTTAAAATTTAAGACATATTCTGGGCCCTGTGTTTATTTAGGGAGTTTTCATCAGGTATCTTAATGTGTTTTGGTCTACTGAAAATTGGCATAATCTTTTCCTTCTATAAATTAGTGATGCAGCAGTGCCTGGGATCAAACTAGGTTTGAGCCCCAGCACACTTAACAATTTAAGTGATATTGGGCAAGTTATTTCCTCTCTCTGTGCTTCAGTATCCTTAAATATAAAAGGGTGACAGTAGTCCCTTCTTTGTAGGGTTATTACAAGAATAATATGAATTAATAAATGCAAAGTATTTATAAAACATCATCCTGCAGTAGGGGCTCAAAAACATCTTACCATTATGATGATGGTGATCGTTGAAAATCCCCATGCTGCCGCTAGTACTGAAGCCATTTGCTTGCTGGATGAGAAATGATCCCCCAATTCATATTGTCAGGAGTAAGCTTGTCTGCAGGAGATAGTGTTTTATTTGGTCTAGGTGGAGACCAGGAATCTGTGTTTTCAAACCACCTCCACCTAATGTGTAGCCACAAGCCCAGAAGTTTAAAGGAACAAAGGTCAGTCTTAGCTGAAGAGGTAATAGGAATGATCCTTGAAAATACTAAGCTAAGTGAAAGAAGCCAGTCAAAAAGGACCACAGACTATGAATTTATATATAAATATCCAGAATAGACAAATATAGAGAGAAAGTAGATTGGTTGTTGTCTGGGCCTGGGAGGTTGAGGGAATGGTGAGGGGTTTCTTTTTGGGGTGAGGAAAATGTTCTAAACCTGGATATTCACAACTGTGAATATACTAAAAATCATTGATTTCTACACTTTAAATGAATGAACTCAGTAGTATGTGAATTATAGCTCAGTAAAGATGTTTTTCTAAATAGAAAATGGGCAGAATAAACATTTTTTCTAAAAACGAGAGGGAGTAGTTGGGGAAAGCAGAGGAAAAGGTGCAACCTGGCAGCTTGGAAAAATCTTGGAAAAAATTTTCTTTAAACCTTTTTCTGTTTCTTTTTTATTCACAAACAGAAACTTGATATTCTGATTATCTGAAAGTTAGGTTTACAGGAACTTCAACTGCTGGAAAACTGACTTATAAGGAAATAGATTTAGAGGAAAAAAAGCCTTTTGAATTCAGAAAACACCTGCACTAAAACTACAGGCAGGAATCAAAGATAATGGTGTTGGAGAAAAGCCTCAAAATAAATCCTACCAAAATAGAGACCAAAAATTCATGGCAAAAAGTTTGAAAGGAATTTTTTGTGAAAAATGAAACTAAACTTTATATTTGACAGATTTTAGGTTATAATTCCAGCTGAGCTAATTCTTAGAATAACTAGTTGGTGTTTTTTCTTCTTGGCATATACATAAGCATAGATTTGTAGATAGGGGATTGTAGGAGTGCTCAATAAGATACTTTTTATTTAGTACAACAAATAGTTTTATAGATATAATTAAGGGCTTAATCATTTTCTCTATGGCTTTTCTAAGTCATTTAACACTTAAGTTATTCTTTATTGAAAGCACCTGTCCTCATCCCTGTAGCTTTTTCCCTTTGGTTGTTAACTGGTGATTTTTCAGATTGTTACTTGTCATTGACTTTGTTTTTGATTGGATCTGTCTCCAGTATCACCTAGCAAGGATTCCTGGGAGCCTTATTTGTTTTGCAAGATTTGCAGTTTATTTCACAACTGTGGGGAAGTTGGGCATCCTGTGGCCGGGATCCTCACTGAACTTAAACCACCTAATGATGTAACTGGCCTGTTGCTGGGCGGCCGCTTCCACAAGCTATTATTGTGCTATATAGAGAGCTCTGCTCATTGCTCTGGGCAGAGGCAGAGATGCTAGTGCTCAACTTACCGGGAGAACAAGCCGGGTAATAAACCCACCCCAAAGAACGTTTTGCTGTCAATTTCTTTGGTCACACTGAATCCACAGTGAACTTGCCCGGGGCTGAAACCCACTGGCAAGACAGCAACTCATCTGCATTATGTTGTTGGATTACCTGAAAGCCGGATAGGAGTGTACATTAATTATTATTTAGGGAGTGATGAGTCAGGGGATAAATTTTATAGGGGACAGTTCGTTAGTGGATGTTTATATATGATGATAGTCAGCTTTGTACCCCAGTAACAAATATTCATGTAAAATGGAGTATATATATCGGAGTGCAGATTTATTGGGGTGCTAACTCAAATCTTATTGACTCTTTGTAGCTCGGGGAGGAAGGGGATTACCTGCCTGGAGCAGGTTCCCTATGAATCTGATGAGGGGGAAGGAAAACAAGGGTAAGAGGTTGGGGATTAAAAGTTTTATTCAGCCCTACTCTCAGCACTGCCTAGGGCTCCCCACCTTGGCTGGGCTCCCAAGCTCTGTCTCTCTGGCCGCCTCACGCACTCCTTCCCTCAGCCCCTTGTCCCCAGAGGAACTCTGGGCGGGTCCCTGGTGACTGGCAGGTGCCTGACCAGTTATGTACCAGGAATGGAGGGGAGGAGAGAATGGCTGCTTCCTCTCCACCCCTTACTCCAGACCGGCAATCCCGTGACTGACTATAGCTCTGCTGCCAATAAATATCACATTGATGTGCAAACAAACTCATGTATCTACAGTGGGCACTATCAAGGCCAGGTGGAAATTCTGGTCAGAAACGTCCATTTTTCCCACACTTATTTAGTTTAAATTTTAAAAATAAGATCTATTCTCTCTGTATATTGGAAGTAGTAAGATGACTGCTGTGGGGTGGGAGTAGAGATTGGAGTCTAATAGGTCCTGCCTGTGATGTTGTGGGAGGGGAACTGATTGCTGTATAATAATGGAGAATCCTGTCTAGAGAGACACTAAATGGTTTGTTCAAAGTAATATCACTGTTAGCTAATGAGTCCATTTTATTTCAAGTCATTATCTTTTAAAATTACATTATGCTTATGATTAGCACACATAATTTAGGGGACGGGTATATGGGAAAGGCAGTATATACAGAGAAGACAAGTAATGATTCTCTAGCATCTTACTGTGCTGATGGACAGTGACTATAATAGGGTATGTGGGGGGGATTTGATAATAGGGGGAGTCTAGTACCATAATGTTGTTCAAGTAATTGTACATTAATGATATAAAAACATTTTAATTAAATTAAAAAATTACATTATGCTGTCTTCCTGGCAAAGTGTTTTAGATACCTGGAAAAGTCTCATTTCTCACCAGCCAATAACGTAGGTGATTTACGATTTTAATGTAAGTTAGTCTAAAGGTGTTACAGAATAAGTGATACTGATCTCAGCTGTTCATCAAACCTTAACATTTGCAGTAACAACTGACACTTATGTGATCCTTGTTAGTTTAGAAAAGCACTTTTACATCAGAACTTTCATATAATTCCTGTAACAATCCTGTGACACAGTCCTCGTTTGACTAGTGGACTTGAACTCAGAAGCTAAAGACAGCTGCATGGAATAATGTCCCCAAAACATTAGAGTCCAGGTCTTTTGCTTTCAGATCGTATGGTTTTCCCATTATACTTGACTGCTTCTTTGGAAAATAATAGCCTCACAAGTATCCCCTTTGTAGCAATAAATAGCCTCAAAACATGATGCTCCATGATATCTGCTGGACCTGTTTACCATATTATATTTAAATTATGTCTTCTGATAGAATTTATTAATTGTGGTATGTTAGGACTATATACATTCACTTTAATTTCTATGGATTTGGTAGCAGAGTCTGTCCTTTTACTTCCTAATAGCTCATGGTTTGTTTTTTTTTAATGGATTGTTTTAAAATGGAAATTTCTTTTTGTAATCTTGCCTCTTTAGAAGCTGAAATTCATCAGTTGCTATCTTCAAAATGCAGTGGAATGTACCTAGGACTCTATTCCAGCTGGCACATAGGACATGCATGGAACCATATAAAGCTGGTCTTTTTGGACACTGTCAAAACATAAAGGGACCGTTATTTTTGCATAAAGTTGAATCCAGAGTGGTTTTGGTACAGGACCCTCAAAAACAACGGGTGCACTTAACCACTGCCCAGTGTGTTGCAAAGGAAAAGAAGCAATTTAATGCTCATCCACCTCGAACAGGAGTCCTACCCAGTAAGCAGTGGGAGCAAGACATTTTATGCAGGAGGCTTGTATCATCCAGTGCCTCCTCCCCAGGAACTCCTTCGGGAAAAAAGGAAGAACCTGATCCTTTGCAAGACAAATCTATTAGTCTTTATCAGCGATTTAAGAAGACATTTAGACAATATGGAAAAGTTTTGATTCCGGTGCATCTGATAACTTCTGGTATTTGGTTTGGAACATTTTATTATGCAGCCATAAAGTAAGTCTTTGCTGGAGTGCCTTTCCTTGTTTTATCAGTATGTTAATCTTAATTGTACTAATGAGAGCCTCAGATAGTTTTTTTAAAATGCTTTAATGTCTTTAATTGATGAGGATTACTATTTGTAGCTGCTTTTCACATTTTAACGAATGAGCTAACATTTGCTGACTTTGCATAGCAAACATTTGGCTAAAAGTTAACTATCATCTCATTTAATCCTCACAGCACCCATTTGATGCAGGTAGTGCAAATTTCATTTATTAATGATAGAATAGATTAAGCAAGAAAGTTAAAATAACTTAGCTTTCAAAGTAACTCGGTCTGATTTCAAAGCCCATCCATGTGCTTGCTTAATCACTGTGCTCATCTATTAGCATCTAGGGTAACACAGGAAAAAAAACATGAGATTTCAGAAATTTGGCAATGCCTTGAGTTCTGTACAACATATTTCTTCATTTGTTCATAAATGTAAAAAGAGATCTATTTTTTCATATGGATGATTTTGGTGGAAATCAGTAAGATACTTATTTGGCTAATACCCCTCATAGACACAAAAATGAACAAATTGCATGCTTATGTTTTAATGTTACATCTGATAAATGTCAAGATAAGGTCTTTGTTCTGATCAGAAGTTAATTTGTTGTGTACTTAAGTGTTTGTTATGGCAGATCTCATGTTAGGTGTTCTCACCACAGTAAAGTAACTTTTAAAAAGAAAAGTTTATTTGGTGGACTTAGCCTCCAGGTGTTAAAAAACCTAGAATTTCTAAATGTACCTTTCTTGTTAAATACATTTCCTTTCTTTTAAGGTAAACTATATTATTTACACTGTTTTAGGAGCAGGAGTACATATGGTAACAGATTCCCAGTGATTTCCTATTTGTTTCTGTCACTAGCAGAACTGAGTTCGTGCTGATGTGTATGCCTCTTCCTTTGGGCATGTTGTCTGGGCTTTCCTTGTAGTGGCCCGGGCATGACAGAGCATCATTGTCCTGAGGGCAGTGACATGCCACAGTGTAGACCACTTTGGCATCTTAGTAATACTCCTAATGGGTTTAGAATTACTTTATACTTTTGAAAAGTCCACTGATTTTCAGTGTTTGGTTACATTTACTGGTTTGATGTTAAGGTCTTAATAAAATAGGGTGGTTCTGCATATAAAGCTCACTCCTTGGAAAAAGCTATTTACTAAATTAAAAAATAATAGAATAGAGACTGTACTAATTCTTGGGAAATATGGGATGTTTCTTTACAAAGGTTCTGAAAGGGTTTTTTTTACCTTGTATAATTGATGCTGTTCAGTTTCTCTTCATATCTGTCTTGCCATTATGTTCCTGTTGCTCAGTTATATTCTTCTGCATTATATATCATGATGTTCTTTAAGAATTGTCCCTTTGCATAAGATCCTTGTATGTACACTTTATGAAATATCTTTGTTTATTGATGATGTTTTCTGGACATGTATAATATTTAAAGAAGTCTTCAAAACTGCCTTTAGTTTTTAATACAGCATAAAATTGTGTACCAATTTAAATTACAATTATAGACAGTCAGTCCTTCTACTTAATGAATGGCTATCTACATACTAAATTTTCTTTTTTGAGCAATCAAGGATTTTTCTAATTCATTATTGTGAACATGAGTCACAGTTATTTCTTCCTCCCTCTGTAGGTTGCCCTAAATAAACCTTCAGAAGCCAGGAGACCTTAGAGAAATATTAATTAATTAATTAATTAATTGCATATGAGATTTTCATATGGACTATTAAAAAGAGACTTCTGTTCCTTTCACTTTTCCTTGTCTTAACTAAAAGTATTCTATAATGAAAACAGCAGACCCCAAATAACTGAGTGATGTGAATTGAACTTAAGATTTTTTTCAGGACTGTCCGGCACCTGAGGCAGTTGTGACATCCTGCTAGACCCTGTGGAATACATACATCTTTTTTAGTTTTGCAGTTAGAGCATCACATAGCCAGCTTATGTAGGAGGATGTGTTGCTTCTCAGCCCAGTCCTTCTTAGTGTTTTTATTAAATCCTTAGTATTTCAGAAATTGAAAGTTGATTTGTTCTAAGTGAAGATCTTAATCACAAGTAATACTTAGAAGGTAAAGAATTATGGTGTATTTGAATAGCAGTGTACCTTTTATTGTGAGATAATTTTATTGTAAAATTAGAGTTGATTATATTAAATGCAGGCTTTCTGTTCAACTGACAAGAGGCTGGCTTTATTTTA
Organism: Manis javanica; assembly: GCF_040802235.1. NCBI lineage: Eukaryota > Metazoa > Chordata > Mammalia > Pholidota > Manidae > Manis > Manis javanica. The sequence goes on along the minus strand of NC_133164.1, from coordinate 60,918,035 downwards.
TGTGGTTTTAGCTAGAAAACGTTCTCTGTTACTTGCTTGTTGCTGAGTTAGTATTAAAAGAAAGGGAAAAAATAGTTTGTAACATGAAAGATGGGCATTTGATGTCCCACTGCATTACTGGTCAGGATTTGTTTGTCACTGTGACCACCAGCATTACTACCTCTCTAGGCACCACAGAGCAAAATGTCATTCTGTATTTAAATAACTCAGTGATGCAGATCTCAGACTTTTGTTTCAGGGAGATCTAAATTGTGCATGCTAATAGATTTTATTTTAAGCTAAGCTGTTGCCACTTCTGTCTGGGAAAAGCTGGCAGAGATCTTAATCTAACCAGAAGTGCTCTGTTTGATCAAATGTAACTCTGATGATGACTTTGTCCCTCCCTACATTTGGATGCCTCATGTTTTGGGCCTCAGGTTACTACAGTTACAGATCCACTCTGAAGCAAAATCTTGCCTGGTTTTTCCTACACTTTATCTGCACTGTGAATGTCCTTTTGCCCTTGTGTATTTCTGCATTAGTTTGAACAGCCATAAAGCTAACAGCTTGTAAAGCACAGATTTTCTGTCAGGCCTGGGAATTCCAGAGTAAAAAGTGACGACAAGTGGATATTACTGTTGACTCAGAACCTCATTAATATTTCATATGTAGCAATTCCAAAAGAAATAAAGGTTATTTTTATTTTTAAAAAAATCAAGTCATCAAGTCAATATTTTAGAAATAAGTGGAACCACAGGTCCTTGCTTCTTTATTTTACAAAGGATACTTGTGCAAACTGTCTAAGGTAATTATTGTTTGATCTTTATAGTAGTCTTTTTTAAAAATCATTCATCTTATTTTTGTCAAACATATGCCCTTTTTTTCTTCTTCATGATTGTTGTAAAATTTGTAGGTCTTACATACTGGGCTTCGTCTGAACTAAGAAATAATTGGTGAAATAATTTTCTAATTGTATTGGTACTAGAAGATATAAATAGCATTTCATGGTAGAATGTTACTCTACATAGTGATTGATGAGATCCATAGAGTCTGTTGTTACCTAAGGAGATTTGGAAAGGAGCTTATGGTGGAGACAGAAGAAACCAGGTTAGATCTATAGTTATTTTTTAAATTTAACCCTTAAAGGTCCTTTCACTTACCCAGTGCCTTCTTGTAGATGGTAGGTAATTTTACTTGATGATGAATAATCCTGGCTATTGATTTCTTAGATGATAGTGAAATTACAGAGAGACTTTTTCCCAGTTACCCAAATTAATTTTTAATATTTAAAATAAATTACATGTTTACTGCTACCATAGGTACAGCAGATCCAGGCAATACCTTTGCTTAATTACAAAGAGGAAGAGTATCTGTACTATGGAGCAAACTGTGGAACCTACCTCAACTAAGAGTCAACTTAATTAAACCAATGACAGAACAAACTGACCCATTATATGGCCCTTATGATGTACTGAAATGGACACAGAATCAACTGTGCAGTTTTCCTGATGAAAAATATTTAACCTGAATCTAATCATGAGAAAACAATCAGACAAATCCAAATTGAGGGATGACCTGCCATGCAACTGGCCTGGGAGCTTCAGAAATCTCAGTGTCAACAAAGACAGCCTACCTTCCTCCTCAACGTAGAGTTCTGGGGAGCACTTACAGAGAAAAGGAGACTAAAGACACGAGGTGTTGATAAGGGACATACGGAACGATTCAGGAGCTCCTATTGTGAAATAATATTGTGCCAACTGCACACCATAGTGTGTGTTCAATTTCCTGAATGTGGTTGGCATATCTAGAAGTACAGAGCAAGACTCTGGTTCTAATTTAGGGTGAAGGGTCCCAATGTCTGTAAAACCATGTACGATGAGAGAGATGGAGAGAGCAGGTGCCAGTACAGCAAAATACTGATAATCAGGGAAATAAAGAATAAGTTAAGGCTTAAAAGCTCAGATGAGAGGCTTTCTCTGCCTTCTTTCCCTCCCTCCAAAAATTTTTTGGAATTTATGGTGGTTGCTTCTTCACTTGCCTTTTAAGTCTGATAATAGAATAGAAGCATCCTTTTAGAGTAATTGAAGTTTTAATCAAACCCACAGAATCATTTACTCTGCATAATAACACAGTAAGTGATATTACAATATTATTTGCTTTTATAATAATAGTAGAGTTTTACATGTAATTTTAGAGGTAAAAAGCCTATGTCTTGTTTGATTTAGAGCATTCTAAGGCAGTGGTGTTTGAGAGAACCAAGATCAGGTAATGTTTCTGACCCATCCTTTTCTCTTAGGTTAGTTAAAGCTATCTTACTGTTTGTAGCTTCTGCCTTGCTTCTGCACACGGACATCCCTAATTAGCTTGTTTTAAAAAATAGAAGGATTTACTAGAGCAAAATTAAGAGACAGTGTGACACTAATGTCTGTGTACATGTTCTTTTAGAATGAAACTAAAGTGCTTGATGACAGAATTGACTTTTAAACAAAATTTGGTTTTGGTGTTTTCAGATAATCTTTTGAAAATACTTTGTTTCTTTCTTAGAGGAGTGAATGTCGTTCCTTTTCTAGAACTCATTGGGTTACCTGACAGCATAGTAAACATTCTGAAAAATTCCCAGAGTGGAAATGCACTAACAGCATATGCCTTGTTTAAGGTAGGTACTATTATAAATAGATTGCTCCTCACACTTAAAAAGTGACCTGCTTAGTTCCCTCATAAAACCCTAAGTTAACTCCCATTAGTTACCTTTTGAACCTTAAAACAATATACTGATCTCTTATATGTCTAATGACTAAGTTTAAAGATTTTAAGTGTAAATAAAATGATGGTTTAGGAAGAGAAGTGCTTTGAAAATAGTAAATCATAACCTGCTGTGATCATTTCAGATGAGACTTCTGAATTTCCAAAACTCATCTCTTTGGCATTTCTCCTATTGATAGTATATTAATTTTCCTTAATTAGAGATCCACAAGCTACCTCACTTGGTAGTGAAATGTGACATTTATTTTACTGTTTATAATAGTTCATCTTCTTTATAAGTAAAATAGTAAAGTTTAATTCAAATTATTTTATACAATAAACCTTAGATTTAGTTGTGAGATAGTATGTATGCCTCATTTTTAGAAGTTCAGTTTCTACAACTGTTCTGGATTCAGACAATGACATATTTATAAATATTTCTGTAACTATGGGTATTTATTTTGGAAAAGATTCAGTATAAATTGTGGAATTTAGCCATATTAATCTCATTGTTCTCAGTTGTCAAATAATTACAAAGTTCTGTATAGCTTCATCCTAAAAAATAAAACATTTGAAAAATAGATGTTATTTTGTTTTGCTTCTGTTATATAAAAATATTTAGAATTATGGTTTTGTAGCAGTAATCAGGCATAATGTTTTATTCTGTAGCTCTCATTAGAAGTCTCTGAAATCTTGGGGTAATTCTTCCTCTCTTACTGTAATTTTGACTAGAGGGTTAAAGCTCAATTGCTGAGTGTTTCTCTCTCATTGTCTTTTCACTCTGCCTAGTATGCTCTGGAGGCAAATCGATGCTCAGTGTGCTTTGTTGATTTGGAAATAAAACATGAAGTTGTACATGTAGGCAGGTTAGGGTCAGCAGTGTTTCTTCATGTTTATTGTTCTTCTGTGAGGTGGGAAATGAGGGGATTCTCCTGGGTATTTTCTGTAACCCACAGTTTCTCAAGAAGAGCTTCACACACTGACATTTATTGCTTTAGTAAGGCAAAGCCTCAAAAAAAGGTGTGGCAAAGAAGATTAAAAAAATAACCTGTGAGTATGACTTGTGGCACTGGCTCTGAGGCAGCTGGAGAGAGAGAGAGAGAGAGAGAGAGACACACACACACACAGACACACACACACACACACACACACACACACACACGATGGCAAGTGCTAACAGGACAGAACAGACCGGCACACACACACACACACATACACACACACACACGATGGCAAGTGCTAACAGGACAGAACAGACCGGCACACACACACACACGATGGCAAGTGCTAACAGGACAGAACAGACGACCGGCGCGCGCGCACACACACACACACACACACACACACACACACACACACACACACACACACGATGGCAAGTGCTAACAGGACAGAACAGACGACCGGCGCGCGCGCGCGCACACACACACACACACACACACACACGATGGCAAGTGCTAACAGGACAGAACAGACCGGCAGTGGGAGATGTTTGTGGTGTTTGTTTTCCTGATGAGGATTACAAGAAGGTGGGAAAAGTGATCAGGAAGCTGTATGGGCAAAGAGCTTTGTCAGCCAGGGAATCCTAAGTGCAAAATCCTGAGCCTGCAGGATACCTGCAGTATTTGAGGGGACAGTGGAGAAGCCAGTGTGGGTGGAAGGAGTGAGCAGCAGACCAGCAACAGAGTGGCCAGATCAGGGCAGCCTGCAAGGCCATTGTGAGCACACTGCCTTTTAATGGGGAGATGAAAAGTCAGTGGGCATTTGCACATCTGACTTGTGTTTTAACAAAATCACTTTGGCTTTGAGATTGAGAATATCTATATATAGCAGGACAAGTAGAAGCCCAGAGCCCTGGTGGAAGTTTACTGCAGCTGGTCTGGGGAGGAGCTGATAGTGCCAGGACTAAGGTGGTACAGGAGAGGTGGTGAGAAGCAAGTGGATTCTGATAAATTTTGAAGGTGGAGCTGAGGGGATATGCTAATAGATTGAATGTAAATTACATAAGAGAAAGGAGGATTTGAGGCTGTCTTACAGGTTTTTGGCCTGAAAACTGAACAATAAAAGTTGCCATTTCCTCTGAAGCAGCAATTTTGAGAAGAGCAGGTTTGGGATGGAGCCATTGGACTCAGGAGGTCAGTTTTGAACAAATGACAGCTTGAGATCCTATTAGACATGCAAATGGTAAAGAAGTAGGTGGTTGTATATGGTGGAATTAAGAGTAAAGGCTCTGTCTGGAAATTTTAATTTAGATTTAAATCTAAGAATCACTGGTATATAAATGACACTGCCAACATGAAACTAGGCAAGTGAGGTGGGGGGAAAGAAGGGGTCCAGGGACTGACTTCAGTCACACTGTGTTCAGAGGAGGGCAACAGGAAAAATCAGCAAGAAGGACTGGAAAGGGGCTGCTGGAAAATGGAAAGCAGGAAGCCAAGTGGAGGTTGTGCCTGAGGAAAAAAGCAGGAGTCCTACCGGCTCAGGGTCCTGTGGTGACTGGAAAGCAGCAGGGGTGCAAGTTGCCTAGATAAGTTCAAGAGAAAAGTGGAGATAAGGAGCACAGACAGTTTTCAAAGAGTTTTGGTACATGGCATGCCTACAACAAGACTGAATTTAAAAAGGAAAGCCTCAGGGTGTAATGCAGACTCTTTGCTATTATGATTCCCTTTGACTAGTAACATCTACTATTTAGTTTTAGTCCTTAAATCTCTGATCAGACTTAAACCTGTGCATATCTGCAATATATATACCATTTTGCCACCTTTTGGCCTCATGGAAGTTCCTGGTAGGGATTCCAAACTCAGTGTGGGTTATAATGAGAGTAGCATAAGGCCTAGAAAAATCAAAGGAAAGAGATTTGGAAGTGAAACTAAACTAAGTTCAGTGAATAGACATGTGGCTCATGTTTGTCTCTCACCATTTGAAGTAGTTTGGTTCTAGTTTGTTCCAGTATACAGAGTCTGCAGGTCAGCAGGACTTTGGTGTGGTGGTCCTGAGCCTCCTTTCTGATTTCCCAGTAAGCCTGCACTCAGGTTCACCAGTACATGGTTACAGACTTCATTGCTTCCACTGTGAATATTCTGTAATCCTGGGCCAGTGGCTAAGTGGCAAACATGTATAAAATGAGCTTAACCTTGTTAGGAGGGAAAATCTGTATAAAATATAACCACATTAGATTAACCACATAATAAAGCAATAAAGTAATTTATACTGTTTGGTCATTACCAAGACTTTAATTTCAGATTGTTTTTGCTTAAAAGGATAGTCCTAATCAGGTATTGATCTGCCTGTTGGCTTTTTCCCTCAGATTGCTACACCTGCCCGCTATACCGCGACTTTGGGAGGAACCTCCCTCACTGTGAAGTATTTACGCAGTCGAGGCTACATGTCAACGCCACCCCCTGTGACAGAGTATCTACAGGACAGGATGGAAGAGACAAAGGAACTTCTCACAGAGAAAATGGGAGAGACAAAGGATAGACTCACGGAAAAATTGCAAGAAACCAAAGAAAAGGTTTCTTTTAAGAAAAAAGTGGAATAGGGTCCCTTATGTAATAGGCTATAGATAGTTCTTGCACTTTAACCCTCTGGAGACTATGGACAAAGATACGTGCTCCTAAATATTTTTTTGTAGTATGTTGCCTAAATATGCCAGTTCTCTAAGGGTTAAATAACTAAGATAACTTTTTAGAGTTAAATATCAATGGAAAAAAATCAGTGTTTTTTGAAAAGGGAAAAGGAACTGAGTATAAGAATTTCACTGGCAGCATTAAGCAATGGTTAATGTCTTACAAGTCAGAGCTCTTTTTCAAGGTCTTCAGAATGATGCTTGCTTTATGTTTTGTTGCAGCTGATAATTTATACAGACAAAGTAGGTGACTCCTTGAATAACTGATGGGGCCCTGGACAGGATGTTAACACTGGGTCTTCATCTTTATGCTGTTCATGGAGGTTTTAACTGTATTCATTTTTCAGTGTGGAGACACTGTTATCATTGAGACTGCCAGCGAATAAGAGGTTATTTAGTCTTTGTATAAATATAGTATATAACAGTTACATACTAGTTAAAATAGAGACTTAATATGAAGAAAGGTGAATAGTTTGAGTCACATATATGTAAATAAGATGTATTGACTATATGTAAATGAAAAATCGGCCCTTTAGAAATGATTTTTACCTGAAGCTTATCATAATCAAGTTTTTTAAAGGACGTATATATGGTCATACTACTTTTCCATTTAAAACATAAAAGTAAGTCAATTGTTTGTGTCCTTTTCAACTAATATTTCAGAGGAAAAGTGAAAATAATTATACCTTAAGGTTATGGTTGAAATCAAATATCTTAAGCAGCAACTTAGGCTTGTGGTTCTTAGGCAGACACAGGTCTGGAGGAGGGTAAAGGGTTCCAGCTGAGGAGCTGGCACTCGCCCTGCCTCCAAGACAGCCTTTGTCTCCACAAGCCAGCACCTTCTCCCAGTGTCTTCATTTCAGAGTTGACGCTGATTTCATAATGGAGTAAATTTGTAAATTGCAGCTGCTCTTTCCCCTCATATTGAAATATCCTTGCCTGAGCATTTCACTTGAATTTTTTTTTATAGCAAAACTATCATTAAATGATCTGCTTAGAATGAAATTAAGCCAGTGTCAGATGTCAAAGTTGCTATGATGGTGTGGGTATGTTTGAGGATGGGTGTCTCTCTTTCCTTTTACTCCGTTTCCTTTGGTTCTAACCCTTGAATTGGTATCTGAAAAGGGAATGGGCTCTGTCTAGATCGTCTTTGTTTTGAGTGTCTGGTAAACGGAGAGAGAGTCAGAGGCCCTGGCAGAAACAGCCCTGCAGGGATCAGTGCTCATCAGCAGGATTTTCTGTTAAATACTTAGTCTGGCCAAATTTAGAAAATACTTTTTAAAGAGAAAAAAGTTTACATTTGAAACATTTGATTCCCATTATATTGGAAGCACCTCCATTATATTGGAGCATGTTTTAATTTACTATCTTGTGGTTGGGCAGAGTGGTGAGGAATCTGGTCATACAGTCCTGATCAGGCAGAATGGCTTGTCTTCATGGCATGATTTCAAATTAACAGCACATTTTCAAATCTAAATACAACATGTTTTAGCTTGTTTTATTAAGTAATTGATAAGTTTGCAAATATGACATGGTAAGAATCTACAAATTTCTTGTTTTTATTTTTTAACCATTTGAGACTATGCCTGTGTTTTTAAAATCTTGTGTTTTATGTAACTCTTTCTTCTAAATCAATTTCTAAATATGTGAAAACTCTTTTCACATTGCACAGGGCATATTTTCCACTGGGGATGAATTGTGGTTTCATAAAGTCACTGAGACTAAATTTTCCTTTTCCTGGCTATCTACCTTCTTCTGTTCAGTCCATTTGAATTTTGTTGCCATCCAAATTGGGTTGTGTTTATCCAGCTATAGAAAGTGAGATGCTGATGAGTGCTTTGAAATTCTCTAGTAAAATATTCTCTGAAGATGTGAGAAATTCTTCTGTCATCATTTGGCATCAGGAATATTTGTATCATGTGAAATGCTGTTGGGAGCATATTGCTAACCTAGTTCTTCAGGCACAATACAGTAGCTTAAAAGGGGATACCTGTAGTGGGTTGTTTGGGTGCTAATCCTAGGGTAACAGAATATAGTGATGTGTATCAAGTTAAATGAATTATCAAGATACATAGTAAATGCATGTAGTTTGCTATATATAATAAACCCTATTTCATTTACAGTAAGCCTCAGACTGTTTTAATTCACCCATAACTTCTCTGAGCTGGGAGGCAGAGCCCCTCCAGTGTTGGCCGTGCTTGTCTGTGTTTAAGCAGGATGTGCTGACAGGAGGAATGGGACTGACTGAGACTGAACTCACATGAAATGGATAACTAAATTAATAATTGAAAGCCAATTAGTAATCGAAATGAAAAATAGATGAAGTCAGAGACTTAGTTGTTCAAGAATAATTGCAAAACCAACCTTTCAAGTACCAAAGATGTCTTTTACTGGAACACTTTGCATACAACAGAGTACAGTTTACAGATTTAAAAAAAGGAGGAAAAAAAAGGTATATGCTGAGGTCACCTTCCCCCCAGTAGGGAAAATAATAAAATTATTCCTTCAAAGATAATCCTGTTTTTTTTTGATACTACAAAGATGAAATGCAACTATTAGCTGTCTTACTTCAGTGATCTTAGAAGATAATTCCAGGGATTTTAAAGATCTTAATAGTTTGGGCAGAACAGGTGTTTGACGAAAAGCAAGTTGTCTATTAACCAATCCAGATGTTGTAAAGAGCACTTTTGTAGCATATAATAGATCTAGTGACTAGTGAAATGGACAGAAGTTGATTTTAGTACATGAGACAGAAAAAGTACATCTTTCCTGATACTTTTGAAATAATCATTTTTATAAAATGTATTTTTGAGATACACATTTTCTGAATTAAAGAATTCTCTCTGAAAAATACTTGTTTTCCTGGTAATGTAGACATACTGCTTCAGTTGGTCATAGCTCATTTTTTGAAGTGGGGTCCTTCATTTATTTCAGATTTTCCAAACTTTGAGTCTCCAGAAAGTCTAAACTAAAATAGATTAAATGTTACAATGTTGGTTTGAGGTATTTGGGGGGCATTTAAAGCTTAATGCTTAATTGATTACATCCATGCCATGGTCTACAATGCGTCAGATCATGTCAGCCGAGATGCCAAAGTAACACAGGAGCATTAGATAGAAAAATGTGAGCATCTCCACCACCTTGGTGTTTAACCATCTGATCCAGAAAGCTTTAGAACCAGAAATGGGCAATTTTAATTATGCATTTTGTGAAATACAAACTTTGGCAGTCTTTCTTGGTCCCTGTGTATGCTGTATAATATCAAGTTAGCACTAAATGGGATTCCAAAAGATTGTATCTCTGAAGGTAGAGTCAAGACTTCATTCTTCCCTTAAAGATTTGAACATACTACGGGCCCACTCCTTCCCAGAATTCATCTTCAGCCATGAATTTTAACCTGGCCTTCTGATTCTTGAGAAATCATTCTCCTGCATTTTGAGCTTATAACTTATTTTTGAGAAATTCTAAGTGAGGCATTTGGATATATTTTTTCCTCTTGAGATTTTTCTTAGTGATTTTTGTGTCAAGTTGCTTCATTTTAGCTAGTCAGAACAAGTTTTTGATTGTTTTGCTTCTTCAAGGTTTTGAAAATAAAACTATATTTCTCCTATGCATCATTGGTAGTCACCAACAATAATAATTACAGATCATAATTATCCTGTGGGAATTATCTGGCTATTTTGATAAAAATTATCTTAGTAGAAAGAGTGCATTTCAGAGACTTTTATGGCTAAATACAATATTAAGCCTGCTCTTTATCCTGAGGACATTACTGGACAGTCATGGGGAAGTGCCCAGCAAGCCAAGGTTCATTCCCAGAGTGTGGCAGCTTCTCTTTGTAGATAAAATTGCTCGCAGAGAACACCCTGGAAAGGAGTGCTTTGCTCCCTTACTTTTTATCTGGAACAGCATGGTCCGTAAGAAAAGTCAGAGGATGGTTCAAAGATGTTCCACATGCTGCCCAAACACATCTTCATTCTTCCTGAAAGAATTGTGTAGACCTTTTCATCCATCTTTCCTTCCTTCTCCCTCCCTTTATCCAGCTTCTGTTTTGAATTTTGACTCCCTGATAGAGTACTATGAAGTGAGAAAGAAAAAAGTGACTGTGCACATGTGTGCCTGATGGTGCTGTGCATACCACTTCTCCCTCCATCTCTAGTGGGCAGATCACGAGGCCCATCCTTCCAGAACAGTGGGCCAGCAAACTTGCCGCTGTCCCTCACCTTTTTAATCAAATGCATGGCGAAAGTCAACCTTGTACTCTGTTTTCATAATTCCATAAAGGTTACTCTGTGGACATGACTGGACAGTTTATTTTCCATAAAGACTACTCTAAGCATATGACATATGGAATTAAAGTGATTCTGTATCATCCTTACACCAGTTAGATGTCTTAGCTCCTTAAAACTAAATTAGATATTTTTTTCTTTTGGTATCATTAATATACAATTACATGAGCAACATTATGGTTACTAGACTCCCCCATTATCAAGTCCCCACCACCCATTACAGTTGCTGTCCATCAGCGTAGTAAGATGCTATTAGAATCACTACTTGTCTTCTCTGTGTTATACTGCCTTCCCTGTGCTTGCCCCTCCCTACATTATGTGTGCTAATCGTAATGCCCCTTTTTCCCCTTATCCCTCCCTGCCCACCCATCCTCCCCAGTCCCTTTCCTTTGGTAACTGTTAGTCCATTCTTGGGTTCTGTGAGTCTGCTGCTGTTTTGTTCCTTCAGTTTTTTCTTTGTTCTTATACTCCACACATGAATGAAATCATTTGATACTTGTCTTTTCCACCTGGCTAATTTCACTGAGCATAATACCCGCTAGCTCCATCCATTTTGCAAATGGTAGGATTTGTTTTCTTCTTATGGCTGAATATATTCCATTGTTTATATGTATCACATCTTCTTTACCTATCTACTGATGGGACACTTAGGTTGCTTCCATATTTTGGCTATTGTAAATAGGGCTGCGATAAACATAGGTGTGCATATGTCTTTTTCAAACTGGGCTCCTGCATTCTTAGGGTAAATTCCTAGGAGTGGAGTTCCTGGGTCAAATGATATTCCTATTTTGAGTTTTCAGAGGAACTTCCATCCTGCTTTCCACAATGGTTGAACTAATTTACATTCCCACCAGCAGTGTAGGAGGGCTCCCCTTTCTTCACATCCTCACCAACATTTGTTGTTGTTTGTCTTGGATGGTGGCCATCCTAACTGATGTGAGGTAATATCTCATTGTAGTTTTAATTTGCATTTCTCTGATGATTAGCGATGTGGAGCACCTTTTCATGTGCCTGTTGGCCATCTGCATTTCTTTTTTGGAGAAGTATCTGTTCAGATCCTCTGCCTGTTTTTTAATTGGATTATTTGCTCTTTGTTTCTTAAGGTGCTCGGGCTCTTTGTATATTATGGATGTCAACCCCTTATCAGATATGTCATTTATGAATATATTCTCCCATACTGTAGGACACCTTTTTGTTCTACTGATGGTGTACTTTGCTGTATAGAAGTTTTTTAGTTTGATATAGTCCCATTTGTTCATTTTTGCTTTTGTTTCCCTTGCCCGGGTGATTTGTTCATGAAGAAGTTGCTCATCTTTATGTCCAAGAGAGTATTGCACATAGGCACATAGGTTTCTGCTGAGAAGTCTGAATGATAGCCTAATGGGTTTTCCTTTGTAGATGATCATTTTTCTCTCTCTGGCTGCTTTTAATACTCTGTCCTTGTCTTTGATCTTTGCCATTTTAATTATTATATGTCGTGGTGTTGTCCTCCTTGAATCCCTTGTGTTGGGAGATCTGTGGACTTCCATGGTCTGAGAGACTATTTCCTTCCCCAGGTTCAGGAAGCTTTCAGCAGTTATTTCTTCAAAGACACTTTCTGTCCCTTTTTCTCTCTCTTCTTCTTCTGGTACCCCTATAATGTGAATATTTTTCCATTTGGATTGGTCACACAGTTCTCTTAATATTCTTTCATTCCTAGAGATCCTTTTATCTCTCTCTGCTTCAGCTTCTCTGTATTCCTGTTCTCTGATTTCTATCCATTAACAGTCTCTTGCACCTCATCCAGTCTGCTCTTAAATCCTTCCATTGTTTATTTCATTTCTGTTATCTCCCTCCTGAATTCATCCCTTAGGTCTTCCATATTTCTCTTTAGCTCCATCACATGCTATGACTTTTATTTTGAATTGTTTTTCAGTAAGATTGGTGTTTTTGGTCTCACCAGGCCCTCTCTCTGGTGTTTGAGGGATTTTGGACTGAACAAGGTTCTTGTGCCTTTTTGTGGTGATGGGAGTGGTCACCAGCGAATCGCACATGTGTCAGCTGGGAGAACAAAGTCCCTTCCTGCTTGCTGGTCTTCTTGCTGTATCCGCTGCCTGTGCCTGTCAACTGTACTCAGGGAGCAGTCTCTGGGTTAATTCCCTGAGGTGCCATGGGCTGGGTGGTCCTCCGGATGGCCTAGGGCACTGGTGGGGGTTCACTGCGAGAACAGAGCCCTTTCTTGCTTCCTGGACTCTGTGCCAGTTTCCTTGCTCTGTGTCAGTGATCCGGGCTTAGGGGCAGCCTCTGGGTTAACCCCCTGAGCTGCCGTGGGTGGTGCAGCCTTCAGGATCACCTAGGGCAGTGGCAGAGGTTGCAGGCGAGCAATGTGTGTTCACCTTGAGAACAAAGCCCTTTTGTGCCTTCCAGACTCTGCACGGGTTTCTGCTGTTTGTGCTGGTCAACTGCGCGCACGGGTCAGCCTCTGCATCTGGCCTGGTTAGCCGCATGCAGGGAGAAGCCTCTGTGTGGTTTCTGTGGGCTTGGCTGCTCCCCTGGCTGTTCTGCAACAATGGCCGGTCAGCTGGTGTGCTTGCAGTGCCGGTGGTGGGGAATGAACAGCAGGCTGCTTATCACCGTGAGGGGCTTTGGAGCTGCGTTGCCACCCAGGTAGTTAGGGTTCCTCAAGTTCCTTAAAATTCCCAGCCTGCTGGGCTGAGTGTGCCAGGACGATTTTGTCCCCCTGTTAAACCCTTGTCCCTTTAAGACTTTGACAGTGTCCGCTTTTCTTTTGTCCAAGGGCAGCCAACTGTGGGAACCTGTTTGCAGTCTTAGTCTCCAATTTTGCTTTTCCTTTCCTCTAATATCCAGTACACCATGCAGTGTGTGTCTGTGCTCCCGGTGCAGATTACTAGGGCTGGTCTAGCAGTCCTGTGCTTCCACTCCCTCCCCACTCTTATTCTTTTCCTCCTGCCAGTGAGCTGGGGTGGGGGTAGTGCCTGGGTCCTACCAGGTCATGGCTTTGTATCTTAACCCTTTTCCGTGAGATGTTGAGTTCTCGCAGATGTAGATGTAGCCTCGCTGAAATACTGTATCTTCTGGTCACTCTTTTAGGAATAGTTATGTTTGGTGTATTTTCAAAATATATAAGGTTTTGGGAGGAGATTTCCGCCTCCCTACTCATGTCACCATCTTGAGAATCTCTCCTAATTTAGATATTTTTTAAAAAACATACAGCATTTTTTCTTTATACACAAATATCTCAGCTATTGCCTTGTACTACCTGTGCACCTCTCAGTATTAGATTTGAGATTCTGTAATAATTGAACCATGTCTTGGCTAATTTGTATTTTACTGAATTGAGGCAGTATTTCCCTTGGACACTTAATATGGTGACTTAATTGTCACTGGTGCTTTACTTCCCCAAGAATTGTGGTTACTTAGTTCTCTTTTGTGCTAAGGGGACCAGAAGCACAGGCTGTAAAGTCCTCACATACCAGAGGTTCTGACTGCGCTAAGCTGCAGGTGTAGATAGAATTACAGTGCTTGGTTGCTATGGTGCTCCATCAACAGGTACTTTTTATTCCCCTGTTAAAGGTACAGGATGTGGTAGGCCATAATTTGCATTCCTCCTTCTTTGGGTTCAGAAATAAAGGGCAAGTCTTACTTTTCAAAAGAAGTTAAAAGTACTATCAAATACTTTTGTCCACAACACCTAGCAACTTCTGTTGAGAAATCTAGACCATTAGGTAACTGCATCATTTTGGAAGCACTTTAGATTAAAAGGAGTTTTCTAAGTCATAAACCTCAGGTGTTCCATAAAGACTACTCGAAGCATATGACATATGGAGCTGCTTGTAGAGAATTTATATAGAATTTTGCCCCTTGTGGTTAGAACATAGTGACCAATACATTGAAAGAGGCACAGAAGCTGCATCTGAACTTTCGCCTCAGCTTTGGTTTGGTATTTGTCCTCTTGTGCCAGGTATTAAGACAAAGGTATTAAGACATGCTTTGGGACTTTTGAAGTGTTTTGGAGCTAAAGGCAATTTATTAACATCATTTACCCTCTACTGGTGTCTTTCATCTTTTTGGCTTTTAATAATTTTTCTTCAACTGTTACATTCTGTTATTTTCATCTTTTTTTCTTTAAAGTGACAGAAAGGGGAAAAAGTAGCTATTTTGTTGTGTCATTTCTGATTACAGTAAGGAAACATTCATTTCTCATGCTCCAGCTTCATTTTCCTCCCAGACTACAAGATGGGACGTTTGCTGTGGCCTCAGTGCTGGCATCTTATTACTATTTAGATTGATCTTGGCAAAGCAGTTAGTAGCTATTTTGAAACACCTAAATCCATTCCTTGAGAGTAAGTAATCAAAACTTTGGTAATTAGATCTAGCCTTTATTCATCTGTGCATGTTTAACATTTCATATATCCAAAGAGGATTTGACCTTAAGAAATTCCCTATTGCCCCTTGATAAAAAGGGAGTTTGCTCTTTCCTGTTGCCTCTGTGAGGGAGTCATGACCCTGGTCATGATGTCTGAGCCTGTACTTGGGGCATACTTGGAGCCAGCTCAGGTTGGAATTTTCCACTTATGTGGGACCAATCAGTGGGACATATGAAGCGATCAGAGAAGCTGGCATTTGTGGAAAATTTTAACACTGAGAAGTTCAGTATATCCTGGACTAAGAACTATAAGGTTTCACCAAAGGACACAGGCTGGCCTCTCTGAATCCCAAGAAAATGACCAACCCTAAACCCTGGCAACTTGGGAGCAGCTCTGCAACAGCGTGAAGTGTCACAGAGAAAAGCTATGTTCTTCAGTGTCTTGTCGTTGGGGCCCCCTATGGAGGGCACAGTGTCTTATGGCCTTGAGAGGCTAAAGCTTGCTGTGCTGCATTCACCTCATGTCCCTCTGTCACTCACATGTGGGTAGCATGCATCCCTACTTCTCACCAGCCAGAGAGGGAGAAGCTGACCTGCTTCTGTCATGGACGGCAGACCCTCCATCTGAATGCAGAGGACTGAGGGGCTGGAGCATCTCACCTACCCTGTCCTCAGGCTGCGCTTGGCTGATGCACTTACAGAGACCAGCAAGTGGTGGGAGAACTTCTAGTCAGTGATAGAGAATAGATGTGTTCATCTGAGGCTTAAAGGAGGTTGACAGTAAGGCAGGTGAGTCCTCCTAGATGGTGTTGCAGAAGACGGCAATTGTGTCCATGAAGCAAAGGGAAATGAAGACCATGGTGTGGGTTCTGGCTACAAAAACGGAAAGGAGCCCTGAAGTGCAAGATCCCAGCACTTGGATCCTGAAGGTTATCCATGGTCTACTTCAGGCCTAGACAGGGGAGGTGAAGGAAACCCTAAGGGCAGTCAGTATTAACCAATCTCCACATCACCACCAGCCCACCTTCCCAGAAAGAAAGCCAGAGAAGGAGAAAAGATTGGGGGAGTGGCAAGGCAGGGAAGGAAATTATTTTTTTAATTATTCTGTCTTTGGAGTTCTATAGTTTATTAAGGCTCTACAACCTCCTTGCCCACCCCACATGGTGTGGCTCATTAACCAAAAAAAATCTGTAGGTCTAGATTAATGGGGAGAGAAATGTGTGTTTTACTTAAATCCTATAGAAAGGAAGGTTGGGCCTCGTGATGTAGTCTTTACCTTGACATTGGGTACTCCAACCCTATGTGGTACTAATTAAAATTGGTGCCTGCTTTTTTTTCCCCCAATTTTACTGAGAAATAATTGACGTATCACTGTACAAATTTAAGGCACACAGCATGATGGTTTGATTTACATGTTCTGTGAAATGACTACCACAATTGGTTCAGTTAATATCCATCATTTCATACTGATAAAGTAAAAAAGAAAAATAAGTTTTCCTTGTGATAAAAACTATTAGAATCTACTCTCAATAACTCTGCTGTATATATCATACAGCAATGGTAACTATAGTTGTCATGTACATTATATCACTAGTACTTATAATGAAGTTTGTACCTTTGGACCCCCTTTTTTCCATTTCCCTGCCCCCAACCTCTGGTAAACCACAAGTCTCTGAACTCTTTGAATTTGGTGTTTATTCACCATATAAGTGAGATCATACAGTATTTGTCTCTGACTTATTTCAATTAGCATAATTCCCTCAAGGTCCATCCATGTTGTCATAAATGGCAATTTTTCCTCTTTATGGCTGAGTAATATTCCATTGTGTATATATACCATCTCTTCATTATTAATTCGTCCATTGATGGACTTGCAGGTTGTTTCCATGTCTTGGCTATTGTTAAGTAATGCTGCTATGAACATAGGGGTACAGATATCTTTTCAAGTTAGTGTGTCCATTTCCTCTGGATATATTCCTAGAGGTGAAATTACTGGATCATATAGTTCTGTATTTTACTTTTTGAGGAACCTCCATACTGTTTCCATAGTGGCTGCACTAATTTACATTTCCACCAGCAGTTTGCAAGGGCCTCCTTTTCTCCACATCTACACTGGCATTTGTTATCTTGTATCTTTTGGTTGATGGTCATTCTAAGAGGTGTGAGGCCATATCTTGTGGTTTTAATTTGCATTTCCCTAATGACAAGTGATGTTAGGCATTTTTTCATATACCTGTTGACCATTTGTGTATCTTTGGAAAAATGAGTGTTTTGTCCATTTCTTAATTGGATTATTTGTTTGCTATTGAGTTATGTGTTTTTAATATATTTTGGATATAACCCCTTATGAGGTACATGGTTTGCAAATATTTTTTCCCATTCCATACGTTGTCTTTTCACTTTGTTGGTTTCTTTTGCTGTGCAGAAGATTTTAGGCTAAATGTAATCCCACCTGTTTATTTTTTATTTTGTTGCTTGTGCTTTAGGTACCAAAGCCAAAAATCATTACCAAGAGCAATGCCAGGGAGCATCTTTTCTATATTTTTGTTCATGTTTTTAGGTTATTATATTTAAGGCTTTAATCCATTTCCAGTTAATTTTTGTGAGTGGTGTAAGATAGGGCTCAAGTTACATTCTTTCACATGTGAATGCCCAATTATCTCAGCACCATGTATTGAAGAAACTGTCCATTCTCCACTGAGTATTCTTGGCTCTCCTGTCAAATGCTAGTTGACCATATATGTATGGGTTTATTTTTAGACTCTTAATTCTTTTTCATTGGACTATTTGTCTGTTTGTATGATGCCATTACCATACTGTTTTAATTACTATAGCTTGAAATCAGAAAGTGTGATGCCTCCTGCTTTGTTCTTCTTAAGATTTCCTTGTTTTTTTGAGGTTGTTTGTGGTTCCATACAGAATATAGGAGTGTTTTTTCTATTTTTGTAAAAAAAAAAAAAGCAAAATTGGTATCCTGATAGGGATTGCATTGATTCTGTATATGGCTTTTAGTAGTATTGACACTTTAAAAATATTAATTCTTCCAATTCATGAACATGGGATACCTTTCCATTTACTGGATCTTCTTTGATTTCTTTCATCAATGTCTTATAATTTCCTTAGTTATAAGACATAAAACTTTCACCTCCTTAAATTTATTTATTGTTTTAAAATACTTTAAATTTATTTTTTAAGTATTTTTTTAATGCTATCGTATATTGGATTTGTTAGAAAATCTGTTGTTAGTGTATAGAAATGCTACTGATTTTTGTATGTTAATTTTGTTTTCTTGAAACTTCACTGAATTCATTGATTAATTTTGTTCATCTTTCAAGGAACCAACTCTTAGTTCTATTAAATCTTTTCTATTATTTTTGTGTTCTCTATTTAATTTATTTCCGCTTTAACCTTTATTATTTCCTCTCTTCTGTTAACAGTGGGCTCAGTTTGTTCTTTTTCTATTTTATGTTGTTTATTTGGGATCTTTCTTATTAATGTAGGTGTTTATTTCTATGAACTTCCCTCTTAAAACTGCTTTGGCTGTATCTCACAGTTCTGGTATGTTGAGTTCCCATATGTGTTTCTCTCAAGAAACTTTTTTATTTCCCCTGTAATTTATTCTGGTGTGTTTTTGTCACTAGCATTTTAAGCTACAGTGGTTGGTGTAGAGAGCATTCCAAAGTATACTGCTATTTACATGTCTGTAATAATTGGAGAAAATGTTTTTAAAATTAAATCTGTAATAAAGTTACAGCAATGGCAGCTCCCTTGATCAAGGGCCCTGCATGGCAAGCACACACCGTCCTCCAGTCTTCCTATCAGTGCTCCTATTGAATAGGTGATATTTAAAGACAACCATCTGCCAGAGACAATAATTTGAGATCAACCTACTATTTGAACCACTGAGGTGTGTAGGCTCCAAAGCCCTTTAACTGTAAGGAGGAAATCTGATAGAAGTGGGACAGATTCTAAATCATTTAGAGTCCTGTGCTGAAGATGGGAGTGACCAACAGAGTCCACGCCTAGGCAGCAGCTCAGGGTGGAGAGCAGGCAAGGGCCTGGGGTCACCTGGCCCACCACAATCAGAGAGACAGCATTTGTACTGGGATTTCAAATTAGGCTCACTCTGCTGTGTGGATTGCTGGAATATTTTGTGCTTACAGATGCCTGGTAACAGGAGCAAATGGCTTGTACATGAAGTTATACAGGAGTTAATGTATACAGCTGTTTGTAAGTGTATACACCTCTTCCTGGCAAGGCTGTTTGAAAGTCTATGTTTCAGTCACCACCATGCTATGTTCAAATTATTAAAACCATAGTTTTTGCACTTACGATTTTTTAGAACGGTGAGAGTATAGAGTGAGATTTGTGTTACTAGGGCAGCAGCTGAAGTCTGCATGGACACATCTGTGAACAAAACTTGACAAATGCGAATATTTTACTTTTTGGCTGTTACTTTTAAATGTACATTTAAATTAGACTCCATTCAAAGCAGAACAGTGTAATGAGAGAAATGGAATTATTATGTTCCAAATACCAGACTCATTATCAACGGTTATTTGCAAGTATCATTGTGGGGTTAGAATGCAGTGTTTATTCCAAAGCTCACCATGAGTGATCTCTGCAAGAGGGCACTCCAAGCTTGCTTTGCATTTCTAAATGACCCCTGAAGGGGTAGGGGGAGTCAGCAGCTTTGCTGTTTCACAAATGACCTGATGAGCAGAGTAAGTTGATGCAGGAAAGCCAGATTGGAGGGGTCTGGAGTCTGTGCAGGCGTGTTTCAGCAGCGCAGAAGCACCTTGAGAACTCCCATGTTCCCTGCATAGGGCTAGGGAGTGCAGGTGAGTGAGAGATGGTGATGGGTGGCCCGTAGGTCCTATACTGAGCCAAGCATACCTGAGCAAACAGTGGGTCCAGAACCTGGTGTTTTCCACCAAGCCACAGCACCTGGCACTCCCGAGGATCTGCCCAGTGTTGTGTGTGCTGTCCCAGGGGTGTGAGAGCCCCACCCCTGTTTCAGTGGCTACTTTGATTTCAGCTCCTGTGACTGTGCAGCTTCCTGGCCTAGGTTGCCTTGTTTTTTTGCCTTAGGGCACCTTCTCAAGTCTTCAGAGCCTCAGGATGACTGGGAAGATATTCCCCAGGGCCACGCTCATTAACTGGAGATTGGTGCTCCCACCTCCCCTCCCGCAAAGGTGCCCCTCTGGTTTCTTGGCACTGTGTGGAGACCAGCACCAGACCCCTCTACTGTCCTCTCCCTGCTCCCTCATTCTCCTGCTTCCTCCTCTGGGAGCAGCTCCCAGATAAGCGACCTGCACTGAGATCCTTGACTCAACTTTGCTCCCAGGTGACACCAGGTATGTCTATACCTTGTGGCAGATGAGGTGGGAGGGACTCTTTCATGTTATGGCAAGCAGACGGACGCCATGGTTTACTGAATAGGATCATCGAGTAGGAATCTCAAGCTCTGTATTCCCTTTTTCCTTCTGTGTAGAACTTTTTCCACAAGGAAAGTTGATCCTAGCTTTAGCTTCACTCAGGGATAGTAAGTTTGGAGAATATTTTTTAACATTCCTTGAATGATCTGCTGAGTAAGAGATTTTAGAATTTATTCCAGAGGATACTGTGGCTTATTAGCAACTATTTGCTGTTCTAACGGAAAGAAATCCTGTTTTTGTAGTTATTTTCCCCAATATCTTTCTTATCCCCCTTCAAGAAATTCAGATTCAAAAATGTGTGTTTTGAAGAGTTAAATAAAACTATTTAAATGGTGTTTTTAAGCTTTTAGTTTCCAAAGTTCATTACTAATATAGAAATGCAAAAATAAATTGTGTTTTCTACAACCATGCCAAATTCTTAATAGTTTGGTAGATTGTCTGAGGTTTTGTACATACATGATCATGTCATCTGTGGATTCATATACTTATTTAGTGCTTAGAGATAGTATCAGTCCAATCTCTCAGTGAAGGAAATTGAGAGTGCTACATTATCACAGACTGCAAACCTCCAGTGCAAGGACCGGAGCCTCCTAGGGTGTCTGTTGCTCAGTGGTTCTCAAGGCAGAAAAGTTGTTCATGTTTTGGGCTGATGAACTGCAGTTCCTCTGTGACAGCCATCCAGAAACCATATAACCGTGAACTCCTGCTCTTGGCCCAGGTGAAGCTGTTCTCAGCAGCTCCTCCCACAGAGGATGACCCTGAGTGTTCTGTGTAGAACCCAGAATTGGGAAAAGAATCCTATGATCTGACCGGAGTGATTTATATACAGCAGAATATAATGATATCCGAAAAGTCAGAACAATGAAAAGCTGAATGGGAAGGTTAGCTAGGGAGCCGTAAGAAGTGTTTTTTTGAGATGGATTTTAAAACACATGCAGTGTTTTTCCACTTAATGTGCTCTGTTTTTTGAGAGATTGAAAGAAAAACAGGAGACACATGTATTATCACTGGTTATTTTTAATGATTTTGTGCTGTGGTTTGACCACAACATTAAGAACAAGCAGCAAAAGCTGATTTCATAACTAACAGCACTTAGAGCAACATCTTTCTTTAAAAGTATTGTGATTGCAGACTTCAGTTCCAAGACCTACATCACCACTGTTGAGTTAAAAGAGGCAAATACACAATAGCTGAAAACCTTTTTCTGTGTGTAACTGGGAATTGTGTTGAAACGAAAGCACAAATCGCTGTTAGATACCTTAATGACTTCTCATTATCAGGTCACATATGAACCATTGAAAAGTTCCAATACAGTTGTACTTTTTTAGTAAGCTGCATTATAATAAAAATTAACTAATAAACACTATGAGCAGTATTTTGAAGTAACTTTAAACTAGACAAGTATACAATTAGAAAATGGGATTTTTGAAAGCTATGGAATGAAAAATAGCAATATACCAACAAGCACATCAGAATGAACCAACATCATTAACAATGAAGTTTAAGCCTCATTACTTCTGTAGAAAGGAAGCAATGGCATGGTAACAAATTTTAGTAACCTCTGAGTCTAGAACATTCTCCGATGACACACATGCCCAACAGTTCTCCCAAGAGATGGAACCCGGAGCGGGGTGGGGTGTTTCTGGTCGAAAGAGCCTCCGTTCTCAGTACTGATCCTGAGGGGGCCCCTGCAGCACAGCAGACAATGTGCTGGGTGGACAGAGCACGTGAGATAATTCTCTTTTCAAGGTCCTTTCAGAACATTATAAACAAAAGGCTGTCTTTTTAGTCAGCTCAATAATTGGTAATTTGTTTTGTGGAGGTTAAGGTAATGATCCTGTAGTGATTTTCAAAATCACAACATACACTACACAGTAAATTAACAATGTGGAGTTAACTAGAATTACCCTCTGATGACAATGAAATAGAAATGGATCGGAGAGACGAAATCTCACAATTGTCTTCACAGACAACATTGGAAAGGACGCAGACACCCATGGTTCAATAGTGGTTTTAGTGAAACACATTGTAGGCATTTCTGTTTGTAATGTGAAAATACTAAGATAAAAGCAGAAGTCACAGACACTAAAAAATGAACTGGAAGTAGATGCTGAGTAAGAGCCGTGTGATAACATGCAGCTGAAAATGTGACCCCTCACTGATGGCAAAACCAGGCTTGTTTTGGGTCGAGATCACCATGAGACAGCAACAGGAATGAATGTAAGATTCTTCTGGCTGCTAGCTAAATCTCTACTAATGATAACCCGAAACGAGACAGTTTCTACGAAGGGCAGTCTTCAGTGCGTTCGCTTTCCCAAGGTATTCTGTCCCTACAAACTACTGGTAGTTTATTGGCTCCACAGCTTCAGTTTTTCCAAAGAGAAAGGCCCAGAGAAACTTGGGACTGAATGGGAAGGTTAGCTCTGTGCTGAACAAAGTCCTCTGCTGCAGGCCATTATTTGCTCTGACATAATTTTTGCAATTTTAACAAAATGTGCACTTTTAACTGGGGTCTGCCATCTCATTATTCTGTAACATGAGATAATGTCTTTTCATAAAGCAAATTAAAAAATAAATTTTTTTTCTAACACACACTTGTCCATCTGAGCATTACTAAAGAGATTAAGAAGCATATAGTGGCAACCCAAAAGCTGTGGGATTTTTTAAAATTAGTATTTCAAAAGTTTTCACAGCAAAGATGCAGCTCTCGATTGCTATACATATGCTGGTCATAAACTGTGGCTTACTTGTTCAGACTTCTTTTCCTTGTGTTATTATATTGATATTTAATAGGAAAATAAACTGCACAGACTTTTATCTGTATGCATACATTTGCAAATTTCCTTACAAAAGAGGACAAAGCACATAGGCATTCACAAATTCTATGCCATTTGTGTTAAAATTGGTATCTATACATTATATTACAATATTAACAATTTTTTGTTCTACCCATTGGGTAGGATATGTGCATAATATATTCAAGTTATATACAGCACCTTATACATAAAACACAAGGAAAGACAGATAGCTGAGGAAGCACCATTGTAAGTGAGGCACGACACAGGTGACAGCAGAGCATGGCCCTGGTAGGGTCCCAGCTCCCCGAGTCTGCTGGAAGCGGATGGGTTGCTTTAAAACTCCTGACATGCAGAGCTCGAAAGT
The DNA here is from genome assembly GCF_040802235.1 of Manis javanica. NCBI lineage: Eukaryota > Metazoa > Chordata > Mammalia > Pholidota > Manidae > Manis > Manis javanica. Next base: position 60,894,431 of record NC_133164.1, on the reverse strand, counting down.
GAATAGGGATCCACACAGCACACAAGTTTGCGCATCGAAGTCTGCAGCTCGGTCCCCCGTGCACAGTAAGTGAGCACACCGAAAGGAGGGGACAGGACTGAAGGAGGACGGAGCTCGCCCAGCAAGGCCTCCCAACCACTCACCAGCTCCCTGACACTGCAGCCCAACTGCCCGATCCTGGCCACAACCTATACACTTGGACTGTGCAAAAGATGCATCTCTATGGGAGGTGAAGTCACCTAAGCCGAGGTGGTGACTCCAGCTTGGGGAGTCCTTCATGCTGGCCGCTGGGCCTGGCCAAGAGGGCCTGCTTGGAACCCATGCCCAGCGGGGCTGGCACCCAGCAATCCAGACCATCATCTGTGATTCGGGGGATGCAAGGCTTCTTGCTCTGTGACTCTGGTTAGACACAGTCTCTGTGGAGACTTGCTAGCTTGTCACCCAACCATGACTTTCTCAACGGTCCCCAAGGCCTGTCCGACCAGGTGAGCCTCAGCCCTGCTGTCCCCTGGGGTTGGGGACACCAAAGGAAAGCTAGGAGGGGGCCTATGTCACCTACAGAGGCTCGGTGCCAAGCACTGGTGTTTTTTCTGTTTTAGTCACATAGACAAAATCAAACAACAGTTAATAAAACCCAAGTATCCTTCCCAGTTTTTCCATTCGTACACTGCTGAGCTTAGGAATTTTAAGAAAATGAAGGGTGAATCTACCAGCTGGGGTTGGTACTGCACCCACCGGGCTTGCCCCATGGGGGCAGTGGCACCTGGGTCTCCCAGTGGGGCAGACAGGCCGCAAGGTGCCCTGTCACAGGGCAGGCTGGCTCTAGAAGAAGCAGGGATCGGAGCAGAGAAGCACAGCCCTTTCAAAAGGACTTGCCTTCTGGGCCCTTCTTCTCATGATGGCGAACGAAGGGGACAGCACGGAGCTCTGGGAAGTCAGGTCATGTGAACCACATGCCCCATGTGCTGAGGACCCTGTCCTGCTAGCTCCACTTCCTCTCCCATAAGCTTGAGCTAAAATTAGTGGACTTAAGTGTAGTCCTGCTATCTTGAAGTTTCTCATGGGCTGAGTGTCCGTACACAACATGGAGAAAATGTAGGGTAAGCTTGCCAAGCTTATTTGGCATTACGTTTTGGTTAGTGACTCAAAGAATAGATCCACTTTTAAATGCTTAATTTGTTTAGCAAAATCTCTTGTACCAAGGACTGCTTCAGTATCTGAAGAACTCTAGATTTAATGAAAAAGAAACTATCTGCCTGAACTTTGTGCTGCTATAAATGGGACTCAACACACCTTGGGCTTCATGCTCCTGGAAGTCCCTGAGACAGTGGACAAACGGGACAAATGGACAGCAGGTTGCCCAGGAGTATCAGTTCCCACCAGCTGTCATTTTGAACACTGTGATCCATTTTTTAAATGCTCTACTGAACTAAGCCTATTCCTGACTGCCTGACCCACCAGTTTCTAAACTGGAGCCTGGGGTCTGTGAGCATGTTGGCTCCTGGGTATCAGGCCTGCTGTGCAGACTGCATCCCCATAGTCTCCTTTCCCACACCAAGCAGCGAGGGGCAGCACTGTGCAAACAGGCTAGCCACAACCTTCAAGAGCCACTGCTCTCAATCACCTTTTTCTTATGTCAAGGGGAAACTGACTATTACTTCTCAACTGATGACCTTGGCTTTTAAACGAAGTCATTATTGAGGATCCTCAAAGACCAATCAAGCCATGGTTGATGTGACTGTGCCTTTAACTATTTAACTCAAAGGGCAATACTTTAGGCTGAGTGGGAAGGAATCTGTTTTCTCGGACGATTAAGGTTATTTGAATTAAATAATTATTTTGCCAATACTGTGGACATCTGCAGAATGTTCATATACTTCTAAAGTGACTAAAGAACATACAGGTTTCTAATCATGCCTCATTCTTGTAGCAGGTAGAAAAATAAGCACTGTAAAACCATTTTGAGCTATGGGATGGGTTTCACCCACTTTACCAGAATTACAGGCAAGGTTTGGAAGGATGACATCATTAGCTAACCCCACTTGGCAACTGAGGAGACGATCCAGCAATGACCTGCCCCAAGCCTCCACCACTGGGACAAGCTTCTTGTCTTGAGCACAGCTTGCCCCAAGAGCGGTAAGCGGGCTGGTGGAGGGGGCTGGAGGGCACAGGCCTGCCCGGCTGGGACCACCACTGAAGCCCTCGGTGGACACACTTCAGACAGGGTCTGAAGCACAAGTGACAACTGTTGCCCCTTTTCTTTCTCCTTTTAAGAGCCTAGCTAGTTCTGTGGAAGTTACTGTGTGGCATGGGAGAATCTAATGCAGGGTCCAATCCCCAAGACAAAACAAAACCCAGCTACCTTGCAACCAACAGAAACAGCATAAAACAGCAAGGGGCAGTGGACAGGACGTGGACTTCTTCAGCTCAGCCCACTCACAGGCTGTCGCTGCTTAGATCCTCAGACAGTTGCAGTCCACGGTGCTTAGAGATGGCACCCCAAACACTGTTTCATGCTGGAGGGCACAACTGCCCTGGGCGGGCAGCTGCCACAGATGAACCCTCCCAGGGCCACTACTGTGGAGCCACTGGCCATGCTGACTTCCAGAAGAAAGGTGTTTTACATAAGAATGGATGTTTGCAAATATCGGGATTAAGACTAAGAGATTTAAAAGTATTTAAAATTAGTTGTCTAGTTGCATTTTCTCACTGCACGTTGTGCTTTTTATCCTGTGCTCTGAGAGTCGCTCCCAGCCCTGCTCTGGTCTGTCACTGATTGTCCAGCTCTGGCCACCACTGCAGAGAATGAGCAGGCCCCCTCCCACAGGCACTGGGTAGGTTCTGAGTGCTGCATTCCTGCTAGAGGGCTGTACCCCACTAGCAGTGTGCAGTGGCTTACCATGCCCGGCAACATGGCGCTCAGTCACCTCAGGGGCTTCCTGTGCCTGAAGAGCCCACTGCCAAACCCTCATGCCAAGGCCAGGCGGCTACATGGGAGCCTTGGCAGCACCAAGCAGCCACCCTGTCCGACCTGAACTACCTGGGAAAGGAAAGACACAATGGGAACACACTGAGAAGTCACAGGTGTCAGCAGTATTAAAAGTAACCACCTTGCATCTTAAACAATTTATTGCATAAAATTATGTATGTATCTGAGTGTATTTCATGCCACAGGGGAAAAAAAACTACACTACCAAAGAAACTGTACTGTTGGAGGGCACATAAATGCATGTGTTGGGTTCAATTTAATAAGGTAGGCAGCCGAAGGCCAGCAGAGGGACTCAACAGGTCAGGAATGAGGGAATTCAGCACTTGCTATCTTCCATCCAAAAGTCTCCCAGAGCTCTGGTGACGACTTTCCTGACTGACAAAGGCAGCAGGGGTTAGGCTACCTCCAGCACGATTAAGGGAGCCCTCCAGGCTGTCTGCCTAGCACTCGTCCACCAGAGAAGAGGCAGCGCACACAACTTCCTGTGAAACAGCCCCCTCCCAGGGAGTTTGAACATTAAGGTGGTGCAACTTCGACCACACCAGCACAACACAAATCAACTCCGTGCGCTCATCTAACTCCCCCCACTTTATACCTGAGCACACAAAACAGAAATTTTGAATAATATTTTTAGAACAAAATAAGAGCTCCACACCTTGGGAGAAAAAGCAAACTGGCCAATTCTTCCTGGGGTGATATATAATAGTGTACATCAGTTGGTTATGAAACAGACCATTTGCGCCTCTTTCTCTGCAAAATCTGCCTTCATGTTAAATACATCAGGTGCCTCTGTGGGTTTTACTTCACAACAGCTTCCAAGTATCCCTTTCTCTGCATTCCCACACCCACCCTTTGCCAAAACCATCCCCTGTCCCCAATGCCTGCCCCCAAAAAACACTGTTTGCAGTCAGACTGGGTGGAAGTTTGTATTATTTCAGTCTCTTCTGCATGCAATTCCCCTGAAAGGAATCAGAAACAAAGACCACATGTGCACATTTGGCTTTACTCAGTTGTAGCATGTAAAACTGAATAGCATGTGCCCAGGCGCAGAGGGGCAGCACAGCACCCCCTCTCCTGGGTGGCATTCTCCTCCACTTGCGCCGTCGAGCATCAGACAAGGTCCCCAGGCTTCCTGTCTTTAACCGTGAAGGGCATCACGGTGCTCCCCGAGCTGTCCCGCTGGAGCGGCAGTCTGCTGCCCCTGTGCACGTGGCTGTGCTGGTGGTGGAAGAAGGAGGCGCCTGGGTAGTGGCCCATCACCTCGCTGTAGGTCGGGGGTGGCCCCTCCATCCTCCCACCACTGCTGCACATGCTGGCACTGATGCCTGAGTTGCTGCTGGGTGGGCATGGGCCCCCACTGTACACAGAAACATCTATTAAATCACTGTCGAATATGGTTCGGTTGGGTGGGGCCCTCACAGATTCTCGGTTGAGTTCCATCTGCTGTTCAGGGTCCCTGAGTTGCAGGGCACAGGGCCCCTGGTAAGGAGGTGGCTCCTCCCCGTCAGACAGGGAGATGGTGGGAGGAAGGTCAATTTCGTGCTGCACATAGGGGTAGGTGGGCTGGAAGCGGCTGAACCGATCCCTCTGGATAAAGGATGGGGCAGGAAACCTGTCCCTGGAGCGTGGGGCATACATGATCTGCAAGGAAAAGAGGGGAGCTAGAGACATTCCTGGTACAATGATGATGAGGGACATGATGGTATCAAGGAAATTCACCAGTTGGAAAACTTTCCCTGACAAAACAGAAAAAGTCTATTCCAGAAAAAAGTGTAGCTTTCTTATTCCTCGTGACGTACCACTCACCTTGCAAAACTCAGTTTATCCAGGATGGTCCAACAATGAAAAGGGGTGGTTAACTGAAATTTTGGGTTTAATGGGAGTTATTGCATATGCTGTGTATGATCTGCTCTGGTTCAAGTAGAACACGTGGTAATTTCCTGCGTGTAGCACACAGAACACAGTGGAAGGCAGGTGCAGACAGCGTCCAGTCCCGTCCACCTGGGGCCCAAGTACAGGTCCCGCTCCATTGCCTATAAGGCAAGAGGGCTGCCCGCCTGCATTCTTGGGTCCTTGCAGCTCTCGAACCTGTGAGTGGGGGTGCAGCTCAGTGCTTTCATTATAAGTGGAAATTTTAATTTCACACCACAGTACCTGGAGCTGGAAGAAGGCTTTGGGTTAATTTATGAATTATTTATAGGAGCTTGCCACCTTATCAAAAAATATGGAATGAGTGACTTCTCCTGTTTTCTAGGCTTTTTCAGTTACTTCTTTCTGGACAAAAGCTTCGTGTAGTATTTTTTAGTAACTGACATAAAAAATATTTTTTATTCCAAAATAAATATGATTGATATTGTTCCAAAATGAATCCAGGTAGTATATTTCTTACATAATCCTCTCATATATTCCACTATCCAGGTTTCTTCTACAGGAAAGATATTTTATATACATATATATGTATATATGTATGTATGTCCACTGACTTCTCTCACCATATTTTTTAACTCAAAAGCAAAAAACTATGTTATTTTAAAAATCATACAGTTAAATTTGGAGATTTGGGAATAAATCATGATGTAGTATTAATAAATTATGCCTGCATCTGCCAAGCCATATTATTAGCAGCTTATGAGATCATGTGAAGATCAGCAATTCTCAACCTGTTTTCTGTAAAGAGCTTTAGACTAGTACAAATAATCCCTGGGACGGTCTAGGGAAAATCCCTTCCCCACTTTCCTAACCAAAGTTATAGGTATATGCCTTAAATTAAATGTGTTATTTGGTTATCTGTGTGTAATACATTTAACCCTTTCACTGATTCTGCTGCAATGGCTTATTTCCCCTGCTGCAATGGCTTATTTCCCTCTGCACATAGGGCCCTCCTCCTGCCCCCCCTACCCTCACCCCGTCAGCCCCTTACCTCTGAGGGAACTGGCCGGGGCCGGGAGCTGTCTGAAGGCCACAGGTGCCCTTCCTGACAGGGGGAGGGGGGGAAAAACACCATGAGAAAATCATTAGTTGCATTAGCAGCCCCCCAAATCAAGGGGTCACATTCGTCTTTTGACAGTGGCAGACCTGTTTAAAACACAGAACAATAGGATACTCTGGTCCTTTGGGACACCTAACATCTAAGCAGAGAATTGTGACAGAAAGGAAAAATTAGTTTAGGTTCAGCCATAACACATTTGAAACAGATTGGATTTGAAATAGATTCAAAGTCAAACACCTTTTAAACTATACACTGTGTGCTTGAAATATATTCAAAATGTCATCAAAACCTATTCAGCAGTACATAGACTTGGGGAGGGTCTGGGTGAATTAAGCTCTTAGGTGCTCAGCTGGCCTCACTCCAGCCAAGGCCCTTGAATTGTGGCTCAGCTTTGAGTTCAGCAGCAGTGAGGACAAGCACTGCGCAGCCACACTGGGTGGCTCTCAGACTGAAAGCAGTTCTCAAACCCTGAATGCCCTTTGAGCATCTTCTAGTAAATTCAGTTTTCAGTCAATGTATTCACAAGACAGATGTAATTTGACACCTAGTTGCTTAATATCTTTCTCAAAAATGTTTGGCCAGATTGACAAGCTGACAAGTCAACAGTAGGCATCATGAAGGGTCATTCCTAATACCACAGACTTGTTTATAATGCATTTCCATATGTCATCCCTTTTGAACCCAGTTGTTGACTGGTTCTTTTGGGCTGTTACCTAAAGGCCTGTTTACTATAATAAAGAGAATAAAGAACTATGGGGCTGGAGAAGTGGAGAGATGGCTGCATTTCTGGATTCCCAGAAATACACATACATGACTTTATGTGATCACTGAGCTTCCTTATAACTTAAAAGCATCCACAAGCAGGCCTGCAAGGCAAAACATCCCCAAGTCTTCAGAGAAAAGGCTGGTCCTCTCTTGCTCTCTTCTGTAGGCCAGAATGCTAATACAAATGCCCTTTTGTGGCTGAACAGGGTGTTTGTCCAATATATACAGCCTGTTCCTAAGATAGCCACAGGACATCATGGAATCAGTGGCAAAAATATGACAGGCTCAGCTGCACTGAGAGGAAGTTTGGGCTTAAGGTCTAGCTTATAAATTATGTAACAGGCCACTACAGCTCTGGCATGGCGACAGGTGACAGACCACAAGTGAATCTAACAAAGTGGCTGACCATCCCCACTAGCAGCCCCCCACCGGGCAGAGGCAGCCTGCACAGGACCGCAGAGCACGTGTGCCTCTGGACCACAGTGAACAATCATTACCGATGTGGGTTGCTGTAGAGATTCTCCCACTGAAAACAGCATAAAAGCTCATTCTCAAAAGCTTCTAAGACTCACTACTCTGCCCAGGCCCTCTCCCTGTCTTGCCCACCAGTGTGTGGCTTACTGATGCCCAAGCACTAACTTCCTCTCTGGGAGCAGGTGGCAACTTAAAATTCAAGGAAATGGCCAGAAAGCCCACCACCAAATGTAGGGGAGGGAGCCCCAGCAGAGATGCACGTTTTCTGAAAACAGAAATAACCATCCTCAATGGCTTTCTTTTCCTAGAAATAAGCAAAACTTGAAAAATGCCTAAAAGAGATCAAGTCTTTCACAATCTTATTTCAACAAACTTGAACCAAGCTCATTGTTGTTACTACTAAACCCCTTTGATGCTTTCTGGCCCCCAGCACCGTGGAACACACTCTCGCTAGTCAGAGCAAGAACACCCCCTGGCTCACACCCTGACCTCTGCAGGGTGGGGTGGGAGCGCCCACTGGGGGGTTCCTGAAACGCTGGGGACCCTCAGAGCCCCCTCCCTGCAGCACCGGGGGCCTCCCTGCCCCCTGGGTCACCGGCTTCCCGCTGGGGCTGGGTCTGCTCCTGCCCCCTTGCCTGCTCCCCTCACCTCTCACTGACCCCGCTGACCCTCTCCTACTTGCCATTCTCCCTCACCATGCTGCTTCCTTCTGCCGTCAGCATTACTGTTTTGATAATGACAGAATTTATTTAACCACTCCATGGCAATCACTCTCTTCCATTTATTCACTTCTGAAGAACACTTGTCTTTCAAGCCATTCGTGGTACACAGGAGATGTTAAAACCACAAGATCAACAGGATGCCACAGGGAAGCAGTTAAGACCAACAGCCCAGAAAGCAGTCATTCCCATTCCATGCCTGGTGCTGATAAGGGGATGGGAAATGACACAGTTCTAGAAAGGCAGGATCTGGGCCCTGTGGTGGCCTAGGGACCTACCTCACACAGGCACTCACACCACAACTGGCGTGGGCCACTGCCCTCCAGGCTGTCCCGCCTTGCCAGGTGGCCCTCAGCAGCAGCAAGCTTCTCCTGCTGCAGTGGGGTCCATGGGGACTTGCTGTCCTTGCTGAAGTGAAGTCTTCTGAGCATAGATGGTGCAGTGAGCAGTGCCCATCCAGGCCTGGAGCCAACAGAGAGGCTGTGGCTGGCGGGATGCAGAGCTGTGGGCCGTCTTGTGCAGACATCCCTGTAGTGCCTTCTTCTCCATATGCTATGGGCGACATCCTTGGGGCCTAACTCATTATTAGGTTGGCATCTACTTAAATGGCAACATTTCTGGATCATCATTATGGAACCAGTTTTTATCTCAACAATGAAAGCTCTAATGTTCTTACAAATGCCTGTATTGTCACATTGTGTTATATTCAGAATAAGCTGTGAAATAAGGTTATACTCAAAGTAGGTCACAGAATTTTGAGCAATGGGAATAAAATTTTTCTAATATTTTTAACAGGCTTAGATGCAGTCCCTCTTTGATAGCTGTTGCTTCAAAAGAATTCCAACTGAAAGCAAGGGAAGCATTACTTATCCATTACTTTTATTATACATACCCTGAATACTTCTGGCAGCACTCAGTCCTTTCTCATTGCAACACCTGAGATGATACACGCACACGCGCGCGCGCGCGCACACACACACACACACACACACACACACCTAGCAGGTTCTGTGCAACATCCTTCCGTGGGTAGTCGGTGGGGGTGGAGCCAGGGTGTGGACAGTCCCTGTTAAGCTGTCACCCCCAACCCTTTGTTCTACTCAAGAAAGAGCATTCCAGAATGTAAGGGCATGGCATTACTCTAGGGATCAATTTGATTCCATTCTGGTTTACTTTTTTAAAGTATACTGATCTCAAATCATTCATCTCATATCTGTTATTAATGCCAGTTCCTTGAGACACACATTAAAACTGAGCCAGACATGGTGGGTGGGTGGGTGGGGAGGGGGGACTGTCACACCTGCTCCAGGAGCTTACAAGGAGGCTCCTCTGACCTTCTCTGTATGTGCACTGCTGGCATGTTTTTCTCAGTCTCTACTGTTCTCCCTGGAACAAAGACACCATAACAAGAAATGTATTGACCAATTGTTACCTGATGACAATATTACCCAATGGATTCAGCTGTGTAAGGGCAAGTGGGCCTCACGCTAGGAAAGCCTACTGCTGGAGTCCTGGCCCTACCACTGACTCCAGGCAGCTTACCCAGTTTCTCCAAGCCTCATTTTCCTTATTTGTTAAAGGAGGTTGTTGAGGTTCAAACAGAGCAATGAATGCATATTCCACAGCAGCACCACACCTTGCATATAAATACTACAGGTAATGGTTTCCTGCTATAATACACAAATGACAACTCGTGGGGGCAATTTTCAGTTATCTCCTTTAGAATAATGAGTTCACTGAGATTTCTCTTTGCTTCTATGATGATCTATTCCAAAGGTGGCATTTTGAATGGAAAGGCTGAAAATATAAGGAAGGCTTAAGCAAAGTTGCTTTATCTCAGATTTCTTCAAGACCTTTCTCATGAGGTTGGGGACAGATTCCTAAAACCAACATCACCCACAAGACTCCTCACAGCCAGTTCTTCTCCATGGCTTCCACTATTTGGTTTCAGCAAAACCCCAGGTGCTACACAGAACAGACCACAGTCATATGATGGCTCTGTGCTCCTAGATCACTAGCTCAGTATGGCAACTAGCTGTCCACAGAGGAAATGACCATGAGTACAAACATCAGCAGAGGTTCCCTGCACCGCACCCTGGTTTTTCCTATGCCATGAAGTGAAAGCTAGAGGCAATTGGCAGGTTAAAAGAAACAACAGCTTTATAGAATTCAATTTTGTAACAAGTTTTTATTTTCTCTTGGACCCTCTTTTATTTGCTAAAACAAAACCTTTATTGTGAATGAATACATTGCTGTTTGTCATTGGCTACTGCAGTCTTTATCAAGCCCTCACGTTTGATCATCTCTGAGTGGGGTGACATTTTTCTTTTGAGTCTGAAGGCTGTGGGCAGAGCTCAGACCACAGTAACCCCCTGAGGGAGAGGCTTTCCCTCATGACCGTGACCCCCATCCAGAACCACAAAGTGCAGGAGCCCGTACGAGAGTGCGTGTGTAGCTTGTTTCCTATGCACAGTACACTTTGAATCACAGTCAGACGCCCTGGCCTTCTGGGCTTGGCCTTGGAAGTTGCCTCTGTGGGCGCCCTGCTGAGCACAGCCCGAGGACCCAGGCCTATGAATCCCCTGGGTCCTGAGGAGCTGGCTGTTCCTTACAGGGGCTCTACTGAATCTACATCTTGTGGAAAAGGGACATGGGAAAGCTCCAAATCTTGGAGGCTTGAAGATATGCATTTTCCAACTCCTTTAGGCTTGAGGAATCTGCTTATGTTTTCCTCCTTCTGAATGGTCAATGAATAACCATATTGATGAAAAATTTCCAATAGGTTGACTTTGTTTGACACTAAATATCTGCGTTAAAAACTTGAAAAAAAAAATCACTTTATCTTCTAAATGATTCTCTTTATGATGCCAAAGGCCAAGATGTGTTATTTGCAGACCTGGAAGATGACTGTATTTTCTTCCTTTTAAATCTGACTATTTGGCACTTTTGGGGTATTAGTGGTAAGTGGAAAATAACAATTGACTTTTCTTTTTTTAGATGGATGTTCTAATTCAAGGAGAGAGAATTTGTCCTTCTTCCAACTTTTTGCTCTATTTGGGCTCTGAAGGGATTGGATGTTGCCCACCTGCATTTGGTGAGGGCAGATTTTCCTTATGCAGTTTATTGAGTCAAATGCTAATCTCTTCCAGAATTACTTTCACAAATAACAGCCAGAAACGAAGTTTTATCAGCCATATGGGCATTGGTCCAGCCAGTCAAGTTACACATAAAATTAACCATCACAATTAGTGATACTGAATTTTTTCATGTGCTTATTGGCCATTTGTCTATCTTCTTTGGGGAAATGTCTATTTAAGTCCTTTGTCCATTTTTAAATTGGGTTGCCTATTACTTTGTTGTTGAATTGTAGGAGTTTCTTTATATATTTTGGATGTTAATCCCTTTTCAGATATATGATTTGCAAATGTTAACTCCCATGCTGTGCATTGTCTTTTCACTCTTTTGATATGTCCATTGAAAAAATTTAAAAATTTTTAAAGTCCAATTTATCTGTTTCTTTTTGTTGTCACAGGCAAGAAACCATTGCCAAACCCAATGTCATGAAGCTTTATCCCCATTGTTTTAAGAGTTTTATAGTTTTAGCTCATATTTAGGCTTGTGATCCATTTTGAGTTATGTTTTGGTATATGGTATAAATAAGGGTTCAGTGTCATTACTTTGCATGTGGATTTCCAGTTTTCCCAGCACTGTTTTTGAAATGACTGCCCTTGGTCTGTCTGTCTGTCTGAATGCCAGCACCACACTGTTTTGCTACTGCAGTTTTGTAGTAAGTTTTGAAATCAAGATGTGTGAGACTCCAACACTATTATTCTTTTTCAGTATTATTTTGTCTATCTGGGAGGGATGTCCCTTGAGATAGCATATGAATTTTAGAATGGATTTTGCTATTTCTGCAAAAAACAGATGATATTGATATTTGATGCAAAAACACATAATTGGGATTTTGATAGGGATTGTACTGAATCTATAAATTGCTTTGGGTAATATTGACATCTTAACAATACAGGTCTTCCAATCCATGAACACAAGATGTCTTTCCATTAATTTCTGATTTCTCAGTGAACAAATCTTTCACCTCCTTGGTTAAGTTTATTCCTAAGTATTTTATTCTTTTTGATGCTATTATAAATTGAATTGATTTCCTAGTTTCCTTTTGGGGTAGTTCATTGTGAGTGTAAAGAAATTCAACTGATTTTTGCATGTTGATTTTGTATACTGCAACTTTGCTGAATCTATTAGTTCTAGCAGGGTTTTTTTGTTTGTTGGAATCTCCAGGGTTTTCTACCTATAAAATCATTTTTTTATGACTAGAGATGATTTAGATATTACCTTTCTAATTGGAATACCTTTATTTCTTTTCCTTGCCAAATTACTCTTGCTAAAACTTCCAATAAATAACATGTTGAAAAGAGGTTGTGAAAGCAAGCATCCTGGCCTTGTTCCTGATCTCAGAGGAAAAGTTTTCAGTCCTTCACCACTGAGATATCAGCTGTGGACTTTTCATAGATGGCCTTCGTTATGTTGAGGTAGTTTCCTCCTACCCTAGTTGGTTGACTATTTTTAATCATGAAGAAGTGTTGAGTTAGGTCAAAATTTCCTGCATCAGTGAGATGATTATGATTTTTTTCCCTTCATTCTGACAGCATGGTCTATTACATGGATTGATCTTCATATGTGGGACCATCCTTGCATTATAGGAACAATCCCCACTTGGTTGTGGTGTATAATCCTCTTAGTATGCTGCTGAATTCATTTTGCTAGTATTTTGTTGAGGATTTCTACATAAGGGATATTGGTCTTTGATTTCCTTTCCTTTTGTGTCTTTGTCTAGGCTTTGGTATCAGGTAATGCTGGCCTCATAGAATGAGTTACAAAGAATCCCCTCCTCTTCAATTTTTTTGAAGAGTTTGAAAAGACTGGTGCAATTTCTTGAAATGTTTAGTAGAAATCACCAATAAAGTCATCTGGTATAGGTATTTTCTTTTTGGGGAGGGTTTTGGTTATTGAACTGATCTTAATTGTTACAGATCTATTCAGATTTTCTATTTCTTCATGATTCAGTCTTGGTAGGGTGTGTGCAATATAAGAGTCATAAGAAATACATATTTTTCAGGTATATTTGGTCTTCATCCACAGTTTCTGAAAACACTGCAGAGTCTTAAAGGTGAAATGGGTGTTTTGTCATGTTAATGAGAGAATTTTGGAACCTCCCAAGGGCAGGGGCTGGAGGCTGATTCAGTCAATTGCCAATAATTTCATCAATCATGATTCTGCAATGAAGCCCTCACAAAACCCCCTGAGAAGAGCTTACTGCTCTCTGCTCCCTTGGATCCTACTTCTCAGTTGAAGAGAGTTCTAAGCTTGGTGGGGCAGAACGCCTCCGTGTGCCACCAAGCCAGGCCCCAAGCTCCATGGGGATAGAAGGTCCTTTACTTGGGACCTTGCTATATGTATCTCTTTGTCTGGCTGTTAACTTGTATCCTTTATTAAACTGGTAGGTTAAGGGCTCCATCCTGTAAGACTGCCCTCCACCCCCAACTCCAGATGCAGATTGCAAGCCCCAGGCAGTTCCCTGTGCTTCTGACCTACTGGCTAAATATTGGAGGTTCCCAAGACCTCCCCATTAGGTTTGATTAATTTGCTAGAGCAGCTCACAGAACTCAGGAAAACAACTTTACCAGTTAAGTACTGTTGATTGTAATGTAAAAGGTGTTTCTTACTGTTCTTCAAACTGAAGGCCTCTAATCTAAGCCAATTATCACTCATTTTAGATGTGAGGTAACTGAGGCCCATGAAGGGCACATTACTCACTGAAGGTGACACAGCCAGCCTGCAATAAGGAAAGGCCATTGCTGAGTATTCTGGCTTCTATCCAAGGGCTCCTCTCAGTGCACGAAAGTACTGAAATATTTGGAAATCTATTTTTTTTCTGTCCCAGGGTGAGAATTTTAATGCATAGGTAAAACTGACTTTTGGATATTCAGCAACACCTGTACTTTTGAAATTTTCTCCCATTTTCTTATGCAACCTCTCCACCACCCCAAAGCTTTCGAGTTCCTGTCTTTTCCACCCTAGATGGCAGTAACAGCTTAGATGTAGAAGCAATACTTCTAAATGTCAATGACTGTTCCCACCAGCGTCTCCCCCTTGAAATCTCCTTGGGAATCCACAGACAGACTGATTCCCAAGACTCAAGACTTCCTTCCCAACTCTACTCAATCTAGGGCATGTCCCTTAAGAGAAAGACAAATCATCCAGGAAAAGTCTGCTGGGGAGAAAAGAAAGGGAATCCTTTATATTTCCAAAAGACAGTGAATCAGGGAGGTCTGTGAGCCAGAGGAACAAGTAGAAAAGCTACACAGTTGCCTCTCCAAGCCTTGTTGATAGGGGATAGCGGGCAATTAGACTTCAAGAGAAACCAGCCTGGGAATCAGAAAGTTCATGGTGACAGGCAAATGTTGAACCACACACTTGCAGTCCAGGCAGTGACGATCACAGTTTTTTTTGGGAAAGAAAGCTGAGGCACAGGAGGAATGCTTTCCCAAGGTCAAGGAGCTAGTAGGGGGACTAACTCCGAGCCAGAACCCAGGTACCCTCCTTGAGTCTTTAGACAGCCCTGGGGAGCCTCTCTAACAAGGATCACTCAGGATAAAGTACTTTTTTCCCCAGAACAAACCACACTGACTTTCAAGGACTAAGTAAAAACAAAGAAACTTTACCATTAGAGTATAAATGCTAATGCCTGTTTAAAAGGTTACTAAAATTTGTTTATAAAAATGTTCATCAATTTTATTTAAAAATCTGATTTTATCATAACTTTTGTCACAATACAATCCATATTCACATGAGTCACCTGCGGCATCTACAGCTGCTCAGAACATTATTGGAACTGCCTTCAGCATCACTTTATGTGCACAGTTTGTTTTTTCAGTGCAAAAGTAACACATGAATACATTCTTACCATAAAAGATTTAACAACACAGCCCAGGCTCTCTTCGTCCACCCCGTCCTACCCTTGCTGCTCCCCCAAGGAAGCCATTGGTTTGCTGCGGGTTCTTCCTGACCTTTCTCCACAGTATCAGTTTGTAACTCAGACATTAGTCTTATTGAGTCACACTTGGCTTTGCACCAAAATTGTATCATTTAGCTTGATCAGCCACATAATTCATATTACTTACCTCTAAGTGGACTTTGGCAGTACCAAAAATCAAATCCATCCTCAGAGAACTCGTAAGGAAAAGGAAGATTTGTTATCATTGCTATCATTGAGATTTTTAATTTCCCTTGAAAATTTTCCAAAAATGACCTGCAAGCTCTGAAAGTAATTTTAAAACTGTTCTGACCAATGACAGCATTGGTTGAAGAACAATTTGAACTGTCCACAGTGTGTTAAAGGCAAATCTTGTTTATTGAAAAGGCCCATCTACTTTGTTCAGATGAGAACCTGCCATGTAATACCTGGCCCAGCAACCTTATCCAATTTTTGCCAGCAACTTGGCCTCCTGTTTTTTATTTGATGGAAACTTTCTTTTTTTGAAGTGGTTAAAATTAGCTACCTTCTAATGCTTCAATCAGACCAGCCAAAGGTTTTTCCTTTTATTGACCATTGTGGCAGCTTGACTCTGTGAATGCCCTCACTTGCTCAGAGAGAAGCAGCATGACAGACGGAGGAAACCCAGGTGTGGAGTGTGCAGTGGGTGCTGTCCTGCTCTGACATCTCCGCAACACTTGGAAATGCTGTTTCAGTGGCTCATGAAATAACAGTGACTTGTTATTGGATAAAACTGACAATAAATACCCCTGGTCTTATGGTGCAGCAAGAATCTGCCTACCCCAGAGGGAAACTGTCCCCTGCCAGAGTTCAGCCCAGCCTGTTGGGAAATGAAGCCTGTGGTCCTCTCCTCTTTATTCTGGGGTGACAGAGTCATGCCTATTATATAACTGTATCATCAAGCCCTTTAGTTCATTTTTTTGCACCTTGCTGAAAATAGATCATTTCCATCATTTTAGACATACTTTTCTAAACACAGGATGAAGTAGGGAGAGATAAGAAAAGGCAGGCCACACAAAGCAATCCTGAGAAGGAAAAATAAAGCAGGGGGGATCTTGCTTCCTGACTTCAAGCTCTACTACAAAGCCACAGTAATCAAGACAATTTGGTACTGGCACAAGTACAGACCCACAGACCAGTGGAACAGAAAAGAGAGTCCAAATATTAACCCAAACACACACGGTCAATTAATATACAATAAAGGAGCCACGGATATACAATGGGGAAATGACAGCCTCTTCAACAGTTGGTGTTGGCAAAATTGGACAGCTACATGTAAGAGAATGAAACTAGATCATTGTCTAACCCCATACACAAAAGTAACTTCAAAATGGATCAAAGACCTGAATGTAAGTCATGAAACCATAAAACTCTTAGACATAAACATGAGCAACTTCTTCGTGAACATATCCCCCCAGGCAAGGGAAACAAAAACAAAGATGAACAAGTGGGACTATATCAAGCTGAAAAGCTTCTGTACAGCAAAGGACATCATCAATAGAACAAAAGACATCCTACAGTATGGGAGAATATATTCATAAATGATATATCCGATAAAGGATTGACATCCAAAATATATAAAAAGCTCACGCACATTCAACAAACAAAAAGCAAATAATCCAATTAAAACATGGGAGAGGATCTGAACAGACACTTCTCCAAAGAAGAAATGCAGATGGCCAACAGGCACATGAAAAGGTACTCCACATCGCTAGTCATCAGAGAAATGCAAGTTAAAACCACAATGAGATATCACTTCATACCAGTAAGGATGGCCACCATCCAAAAGACAAACAACAACAAGCATTGGTGAAGATACGGAGAAAGGGGAACCCTCCTACACTGCTGGTGGGAATGTAAATTAGTTCAACCATTGTGGAAAGCAGTATGGAGGTTCCTCAAAAAACTCAAAATAGAAATACCATTTGACCCAGGAATTCTACTCCTAGGAATTTACCCTAAGAATGCAGCAGCCTTGTTTGAAAAAGACAGATGCACCCCGATGTTTATCGCAGCACTATTTACAATAGCCAAGAAATGGAAGCAACCTAAGTGTCCATCAGTAGATGAATGGATAAAGAAAATGTGGTACATATACGCAGTGGAATATTATTCAGCCATAAGAAGAAAACAGATCCTTCCATTTGCAACAACATGGATGGAGCTAGAGGGCATTATGCTCAGTGAAATAAGCCAGGTGGAAAAGACAAGTCCCAAATGATTTCACTCATATGTGGTGTATAAGAACAAAAAAAAACTGAAGGAACAAAATAGCAGCAGACTCACAGAACCCAAGAATGGACTAACAGTTACCAAAGGGAAAGGGACTGGGGAGGATGGGTGGGAAGTGGGAAGGGAGGGACACGGGGGAAAAGGGGCATTACGCTCAGCACACATAATGTGGGTTTGGGTGGGCATGTGGAGGGCTGTACAACACAGAGAAGATAAGTAGCGATTCTATAGCATCTTACTACACTGATGGACAGTGACTGTAAAGGGGTATGTGGGGAGGACTTGATGATGGGGGAAATCTAGTAACCGTAATGTCACTCATGTAATTGTAGATTAATGATACCAAAATAAAAAACAAAATAAAAATTTTAAAAATTAAAAAATTTTTTAAGTAATAAAAAAAGAAAAGAAAAGGCAGGCCAGAGCAGTCCAACTCCTCATTCACAGTGGGAATGAACTGTGGTGACTCCCTCACCCTGAGCCCCTCACTGGGCCCCAGGACCCAGCTGGTGGGCTTCTTGGGCACTGTGAGCTCTGAGCCTGGTGCAGAGGATTCTCATGAGTGTCTACAGCTGTCTATACTCAGGCCAGCCCACTCCCAAGGACAACAGAAAGGAGCCCAAAGCCACCTCTGCCCTCCTGGCCACAGATGCCAGCCACAAATGGCATTTGCCCTGGGGAGATGACTGGTCTTCAGGCGCCTAAATGAGCAGGGGCCAGGTGTAGAAAATGCTGTAGTCTGTTGGCCAGTCACATTTGGTTGAACTCCTGATCTTGCAGGAATGATCTTTACTTCCATAAGAGAGGTCTCTCCCATTTTCTGGAAAACAGTAGCCTTCTTGGTCTACCTTTGTTTTCATTTTCACCCTTACGGTAGAGGCAGAAGAATATTTTCTCTGAAGAACAATCACCACTGTGCAAACCAATAAATGGCCACAGCACCTGCCTACTGCTGAGGGTTCCAGGTCAAGAGATGAGACTGTAGTCAAAAGGTGAGCACAGGCTCATCTTGAGTGGCAGCTGCGCCATGGCTTCAGCCTTGGGGTGCCAGGCAGGAACAGAGGCCAGTGCATGCTGATATGCTAACTTTTCAAGAGAAGATGCTAATTCCAATTTTTATGTGAAGCCTCCCAATTTTTACAAATTCAGTCAAATTCTGTCAAACCACCTTATGGGGCCGACCACACACACCAGCCACACTCCAGGCCAAGTCTGCATTGTCCGGAGGGAAGGTCTCTGGGTGTGGGAGTCCCCATACCAGAACACGCTGGATTTGAGAGACCTGAGTTTCTGCTCCTACACAGCCAACAGCCACATTCCTTGTCCTCCTTTCCCACAGCCCAGGGACAGAACATGTAGCTTCTCTCTCTGCCTCCCACAAGCATTTTCCACTGGAGCTAGAAAGCACAGGCTGGGCTGAGTGCCAGCCTGGTGCTGCTCTGTCCCTGCAGGGAGGCCCAGGAACTCCTATTTTCACAACTGATTACTTGCAGCAATTGGTAGTGGAGAAGTGCCTGATGTGACTCCTTTTGTTAATTTTTAAATTAAAATTAACTTTTATAGGTCAAAATGGATGAATACCCACCATTTCCTATAGTTCAAACTAAGCAAAAATGTTTTTGCCCCTTTGCTGTTCCTCAAAAGAAGGCTGGTACCTTGGCCTCACCCACTGTCCACTGTCCACCACAGCCTGGCTGCCCAGGTGGGCTCAGTGGACCCCACTGGGCTGGGCTACAGGCTGTCAGAAAAGGCCACTTGGGCCTCCCCCAGCTATGGCAGAAAAGCCTCCAGAGACTTGAGCAAACATCTCTCAGGGCTGTATCGGGAAAATGTATGCCCCTTTATTGTTTTTCTGTTACTTGACAGTCTAAAATAACGAAGAGAAATATAGACAGTCTCAAAGCTCTGAAATCATAGAAACCAGGTTCTAAAAAATATGCTGAGATTACCTCAGAAAGAACCCATATGGGTTTATATCACAAGCCCACTCACTGCTGTTTACCATTATTTCAGCATTTACTTTTCTTGTAATTTAATTTAAGCCTGGGTTGCTAATTTTCATTTTCATCCAGAAATGGCTCCTTCTACCAAACTCAGGGCCAGCACTGCCCTATCCCCAGGCTCCCCTGGAATGCTGTGGTGATGAAGGCTGACTGGCCTGGGCCAGTGCAGACTCCACCCATTCTTCCCTTGGCCAGAGGGAGCTGCACAGAAAGTGCGAGCTGCCAGCAGGCACTGTCAGAGCTGGTGAGGGGAGAGACAGTGGGCGGGTGGCTGCTGTGTGGGGAAACCAGGGCGCCAGGGAAGGAGCCTTGACTGCACAAAGCAGACCTCCTGGAAACAGGGCAAGCCTGGCACTTGGCCCAGAGGGGCAACTTGTCGAACCAGCCACTTGCAGAAAGACTCCACCTGAGGACCAGGGATATACAGAGCCACTGAGATCCTCTATTACTAGCCTCAGGCGTGCTTCCCCTGGGCAGTTAAAGCAGAATGCAGTGCGGAGAGGGGCAGCTCTCAGTCGGGTAGTGAAGTTGCGTCAACTCAGAACATCTACATGCTCAACCTCCTCCTCAAAAACAAAACCCAACTGTCCTTTATTTTTCCATCTGGACTAGCTGAGCAACCCCTCCCACTTAGGCTCCTGGGAAGGCAGGATTTAGAGGTGGACAAAGTAATAGGTGCTCTTGGGGGTTCTTGGGGGCAGCCATGAAACCCCACAGTCAGCACACCACAGACACATCAAGCTCACAGTCCCCCGCAGAGGAGCCCAAAGCTGCACAGTACCAAGGGGAGCCTAGGAGGCTTCACCTGCCAAGCCGCCAGGAAGAGTAGGGCCCTCCCCACAGCAGCGTGACCGTCTCCTGTGCTCAGGCCCAGCTACTTCTCCACCCCTCGAGGGAGGGGGGAGGCTGTCACAGGCTGTCACTTTGAGATGCTGAGGGAGGGCCACCTGGAAGGGCCACTTGGGACTGCCTTGAGCTGAGTTCTCGTGCCCATTCCAAACTACTCCTGCAGTCTATAGCCAATGGACACACACCTCACCCACATACACCAATGGGCATGGAAATCCTGGGCTCCCAGAAGAAGAGAAAGCCCAGTGAGAACTAGCCAGTGGATGCTGCTGCTGGTGGGGGTGGGGGGCAGAGGCAGAGCATGGTGAGGACACGTTGCACTGTTTCTTCTTATCTTGCTCTGGCCTGGCTCATGTCCAGTGAATGACTGGAAGGACAACAGAAGGCAGAAGTCCCTAGGGGAGACTGCTCCCAGGCTGGAGTCCCAGACCAGGACCCTCTGACCACGCAAGTTCCCTGTGGGACCCAACACTTTCTGCTGTACTGCCGGGAAGTGTTCTCTTATTCTGCTGGAGCTCAGAGCCAGCCATGAGATCCACTTGTATTACCAGGCATCCTCCTCTGATGAGAGAGTGGCTTTGGGAAGGGTGGCATTTGGCACCTGGTGAGGTCAGGGGTTTTCCTCTTTGCACTACTGACATTTGGGGTCAGATCGTTTTTTGTCATGGGGGCTGCCCTGTGTACTTAAAGATGTAGTGCCCTATTTCTGAGGTGTGAAAACCAGAAATGTCTCCCAGCACTGTCAGGGGTCGCCTAGGATGCAAAATTGCCCCTTGTTGGGAATCACAGTGTAAATTAATCAGACTGCTTTCCCAGTACTATATTAAGCACATGTCATTTCTTCAAAGGAGACAGAAGAAGGAGGTAATCAGGTAGCAAAAGCCTTGTAGGGGGCAAGCTCCTGGGAAGAGGAGGACTGCAGTAGCCATGGATTTGGATCTGTGCCCAGGAGAGCAGGGTGGTGTCTTTCTCACCTGTTTCTTTCCCTCTCTGGATTGTAAACTATGCTAATAGCCCTACTCATGAAACGGAGCTACCCAGTCTGGGCCTGGATTATATATGGTCACTGTGTAAAAATGCATCCTGAGTCTATGAAACTTTAATGAAAGCTCATTGTGAAGCTGTGCAATATCCACATCCCCATTTCACTGAAGAAAATCTGACCACTGGGAAGCAACACCACCCAGAATTGGGTCACTCAAAGAAAAGAAAAAAATAGCATCATGGCAGCAAAGGAACAAACCTGTGTGCAGCCTGCATCTCCATGACCCCCAGCTCAGAACTGAGACTGAGCTCTCATAGACGAAATTTTCCAGTGTTTATTAACAAATTCAGGCACACTGTGACAGAGGCCTCTGTGAGCACAGTCGCTAGTTACTGTGGGTTCACTTGCCTTACCATGTGCAGCCCTTAAGGAACATCTAAAAGTCACCAAATTACCTTCTCAATTTCAAGAAAGGAAGGCTCTGCTGCCTGGCAGTCCCTGGAGCAGGGTAGACACAGGCAAACCGCAGCCCCTGGGGAGAGGGCACCACATGAATCCCCTTCCAGATGAAACAGAAGACACGTTTCAAAAAACACACTTAAATTTTCACTTTTCTGCTTTCATAAAATTGTCCTCCTGCTTCACCTCTGGTAAGGGCATGACTGTATGTGCCGCGCCCTTCCCCCGACTGTGCCAGGCAGCTCCCAGTCGGCAACAGTGGCTGCGGACATGGAGGACAGCTGTGGCAGGTCTGAGCTGGGAGTGGGGAGGAGCCACCTCACCCACACCAGGTCGGGAGAGGCACGTGTGTGGGGAAGACAGCAGGCGGGGGGTGCCGGAGGGGCAGTCGGCGTTCTCCGTGCGTACTCTGGGCTTGCAGGAGACTGCGGCAGAAGGGGAGGGTGGGTAATTCATGGATGTACTTGAGGAAACTTGAAAGCTGCCTGCCAGCTAGGGAGCTGACAGCAAGAGGGCACTTACAACCCTTGCACTCAGGCTGGCAAAGAGCGAAGGGTGATCCTTCTGCAGTTCTGAGGCTGCGGCAGTGGTGATTTTCTCTGTCATCCCTCTTTATAAACTCAGGACAATTACATGTTTTCTGTGTTCAGAATTTCAGAAGAATTCTTTCCCTCCTTCAGTTACCAATGTCCTTCTATAACAACAGGGAGTCTACAGGAGTCGGGACACCAGTGTTCAGTAAGCCTGAATTCCTCGGGCACCACACTGCTGCAGTGACAAAGGGCCCCCAGGGAAGCCACCGCTATGAGATGAAAGCCATGGTACAAGGGCTGGGGGGGTTTGTGGGCCTGGCTCGGGACTGGAGAGATGAAGGAAGGGGGAGGCAGCAGAGGCGGGGGGCAGCTGGCTCCTTCTCAGGTCGGGTGCTAGCAGCCCCGAGGCACCCTGTCTGGTCTCTGTGGGTCTGGAGAGGCAGGGAGCAACCCCGTCCACTTCCTTTCCCTCCACCTACCATAGACATGAGCACTCAGCAGCCTCAGCTCACTGGGCAACTCTGCACCCCTGACGAAGTGCGATCCTGCCCTCCTCAGGGGTCCCAGGGGCCTGTGCCCAGCTGCCCTCCACCATACCCACCAGGATGGCCCTACCCCACACCCACGATGGCCTTCCTAAGCCAGGCAGCAGACAGCCCTGTCCTCACACATGAGTTTCATGGGGGCTCTTTCTCCTTTGCCCACCACCAAAGCCAAGAATTTATAACTGCCTAAACTCATCATTCCCAAACCTTTCACCGGAAGCTACAATAATCAGACTGTAAAGCCAGCTCAGAACAGAGTTCCAGTAGCCCTTGGTCTCCTAGGTACACATCACAGGGCAGGTTAGCTGAATAGTTGTGCCTAATTTTCCAAAGGAGGAGGGTGATTCGGAGCAAGAAGTAGATAGAATCCTTAAACTAACCTGAAGAGCCTTTGCATGGGCTGCCCTGTGAGCCCCTGCACAGCCCAGCCCGCCCTGGTCCACCTGAGAGGTGCTAGCCCTTGCTGTCTGGTTGCCAGTCTCCTGTCTCCCCCATACCCACGGCACTGTGGAACCCCCACGATGCCTTACAGATGTAGGCGGTGCTGCACAAGTACATTCTTGATCACTGGAACACCTCCAGGCCACACTCAAGAACAAGTTTGTGTGTGATAGCACGGATGGTTCTCACATGTATAGCGTTGAATGAAAGAAGCCTTTCATGAAGACGTGAAAGAACACCTACTGTATGATTCTAATGTCATGAAATTCAAAAGCAGGTGAAACTCATCCATGCTGAATATCAAGACAGAGGTGACCTTGTGGGGGGCATGCCCAGAAGTGGGGCCTGAGTGGGTTTCTGGGGACTGGTCAATCCTGTTTCTTGATTAGGTACTGGTTACACAGGTGTTCAGTTGTGTGAGAATTTGCTGAGCTGAATGCTCAACAGTGGTGTGCACTTTTCTGTAAGTATAATCTTCAATAGAAAGTTTGTAATACCTATAAACCATAGTGGGCTGACACAAGAGCTGCCCTGCTTTGTGGTCCTCACTGGCTGCCAGCCTCACTTTTGGAGCCCAAGACAGAGGCCTGGGTGGAACCCGAGGGGCCCAGGCCCACACTTACCGGCTGCAGCCCGTCCTCTTGCCTCCGGCTCTGACTCGGGCGATGGATGAAGGACCGTGTGGAGACTTTGTAATGATTCAGCAGGCAGACGATGACTATGACCATCACTGTGACTACTACGACTATGATGATGATCTGGGCGAACTCCAGCTCCGCTGTGACAGAAGAGGAAAGTGTATTAGCCACGTGCCCTTTGCACCATCACTCAGCTCTCCAGATGCTTGCCTCCTTAGGGCACTCTGATCATTACAACCACCAGGCACCCCTGGTGCCTACGAGGACTTTGGGAGAGAGAAACCCTTTTTCCCCTAGGCCTGCTACCCAAGGCCACTGCTGGACATTGACATTCTAACAACATTTGAAGAAAGGAGACCTAGGCATGGGGCTCTTTCCAACAGACCTGTGTGTGGCACTCAGCCTAACCTTGGTGCTCAGACAAGCCTTATCTTACAATTTTATCATGCAAAGGGCCTTAGGAAAATTTATTCTATTGGCTTTACAGGCCCTCTAGAAGTGCCGTACTGAAACAGACACCATTTCACACATGGAACTCAAAGTCCAGCCCACTGTGTATCCAGAGATTGGCCACCACAGGGGCCATTCTTTCCCACTTGGCAGGCAGGCCCTCAAGGGCTGCCATCTCTTCCAGTGTGAAAGATGGCAGCTTAGGGCTCACCATCCCCTAAGCTCTGCTCCTGCCAGATGACGTCCTCATACTTCCTGCCCCTAGAGGAGTTAAGGAAGTCTCTCAAAACCGAAGCTGTTTCTCCAGTCTCTATTTCTCTAGTTAATTCCACCTTTATGGTTGTGTCAAGATCCATGCAGTACACTGCAGAGAAAGTACATATGGATAAAAAGCTCCAACCTCCCTTCCTCAAAGGCTTTGCCTTTGGAAGTAATTTAGAAAACTTATCTTCACTGTCTCCCACCATGTGACACCCTGTTTTATGAGCAGTGAGGTCACCTCTAGCACTTTCTGACACTGCGATTACAAAGATTTAAATGCTGTCAACATACGCTTCACACATGAGTACAGAGCTACCTCTAGAATAATTGCACACTGAGTTGGCAATTTGAAGCTTTGGTTTTACGGGGAAGAAGTAGGCGTTCAGTGAGGTCAGCCCAAGAACCAGACTTTTTTGCTTTCTAGCATCCAACTTATGGCTCTGCTGAGAGCTGCCCACCCATTTTCCTCTGCCTCTCCCCGCACACTGAAAGGAGGAGATTGTGCAGGGGCATCAATTTAAAGAGGTTCTAGGAGATGGTTAAGAAGACAGCACATGACTTTGTGGTAGGGCAGGGAGGTGTGGGGTATAATGAAGAGCAACAGAAAGAGGGAGAGCTCTGTCAAATGCAGTACTGCCTCCAACCTGAAACACTTGTGCGTACACAGACACACACGAACACATGCATCCACACACATGCCTAAAAACAGCATGCATGGATACACATCATCACATGGATGAGGTGCAGGTATGCATACAAATACACACTGTATGGATACACATACACAAAAGGCACATGCACATGCATGTGCAAATATACACACACATACACCCTCTTGCTGCAGGAGGGCCCAGGCTGCTGGCCAGTGGGGAGGTGTTCTCTTTTGTAATCTGGACTCACACTTGGGATGATGCCGGTAGGGTCTGGGTAGTACCTGGCCCCTAATACCTGCAGCTGTGTGTCTCATCAGCCACAGCCCAGGAGCAGAGGGATGGGAGCTCGGATGGGGTGATAGTGGGTCTTCCCGGATGCCCTTATGTCCTGTCCTGCCCTGTTGCCTGAACACTCGAGGGACAGAGCTGTATAAGCGTGCACACTGGGGGCTGCCTGTGGTCCTGGCCTGTTAGGGCTGGCTACAGGTGCATCGGGAGAACAGGGAGCTGGGCACACCCCTCACTGGCAATAAAAGGGCAGTGCCCTGGCAGCTCTAGAGGCCAGCAGTCAGCTAGGCCCAGGTGCAGATCTCCCCACTTCAATTCCACTTGACTGGCTGTCATCACTCTGGATACCCTTCCGGCCTAACAGCTGGTCAGCGTGGCCTCCAGGGGAGCTGGGAGCCCAGTTAAGTCCCAGAAGCTCCTCTGAGCATCTACTTCCTGTGAGGAAGAAACCCACAGGGAGCCACCAAATTCACGTACACCCAAACACCTCCAAGGGACTGTCAGAACTCTTCATGGTGGGAACCTCCTGGAAAAGTCTGAAACTGCTCCCAGTCAGAGGGCACAGACAGGGACCTTTGTGATTGGAGCACAGATAAATGAGCCCTTATTTATCCTCAGTCTGTGGGATGTGTGACATGCTTGTTAGCCTAGAAACACTGTCTTTGCCTTTACACATGACCTTCCCATGACCAGGATACCCTGTGTAACTGGTGTCCATGTGAAGCCTCCCCAGCTGTGTGGCTGGGGATCCCTTACTTCATCACTTATGACACAAGATGTTGCTATGTTTTTTCAGTTTGTCTCTCACATGAAACTATGATCAGGAACCTATTTCTGTTTATTTTGTATTTGTGGTGTCAGGTAGTTAAGTGGCTTCATCACCAAAAGATCAATCAGTGAATTAGGGTGTACACACCTGAAGCCCAGAGCGGGTTCTGGGCCAAGTGGCTCCAGGTGTGCTCTGCCCACCTGCACAGGCATGCTTCCTGGGAGGACTGCTACTGCAGACCAAACTGAGGCCTGCACTGGCCACAGAAGACAATGAGTGCATCTCAGAGAGGCTGTGGCAATGTATCGGGGGAGCAAGCCACCAACCAAGGGTCATCACCCCCGTGATGAGCAGACAGGGAAGCAGGGAGTTAATTCTGTTCAGGTCAAAGGCAACTGATGTAGCATGTAGAGCAGCCCAAAAGAATGCTTTGTTTACCAACTCTTCTATTTTGTGGATGAACAGCGGAGTGTTCATAAATTGCCTTTCAGGTTAAGTCATGCCCTGTAATTGACAAATTTTCTTTTCCCCAAAAAAACCCATCATTGTTCATGGACTTGGAAAGAGGTAAAAGTGATGATTATAATAAGTGGTCCCACACAAAGTCTTCATGTGTTAATTCTTCAACTGGAAGATGGCTTTCTAGATCATCTTTTCCTGAATATGGAAAGCCATACAGATAACCATTTGTAGCAAAGGAATCAAATTATATTTTCATATATCTGTGAAAATTTGGGGGAATGTCTGTGTTTATCTGAAAAGGATTCTTACTATAAAAATAATGAAGACTTCCTGACAATTTAAACTACACAGTGTACAATGCAAAAGTTCTCCTTTGTAGGCCTGCAGCACTCCCTGACCCCCCACCTAACCTCACGCCATCCTGGGGGTAGCACAGTTCTCCCACTGTGTATCTCTGTGCATGTGCCTATTGAATAAGGGCTTTCTTCTTTTTAATGAATGGAATTATTGTACACATATATTGTTCTGCTTTTTTTTCACTTAATACATCACAGACATCTTTAAACACGAATATTTATAAACTGACCTTACTCATTACGGTGGCTATCTATTCCAGAATATGCATATACTGGAACTTATATTCTCCCAGTAATGGATGTTTAGGTGTTTTCTTTTCTTTTTTTCTTTTATTACCAAAAGATTGTGTATGCATGTGAGTGAATGTATGTGACTGTGTGTTGACCCACATTTGTGAGTATCTCTACAGGGAAGATTCCTAAAATTGAAAATTTCTGAGTCAATGACATATCCTTTTAAATGCTACTGGGTACAAGCCTCTGCCTTCTAAAAAGGCTCTTGCCAGGAGAGGGCATGCTCCCACAGCCTCATTAACAGTGCACAGCCTTTTCACTTGTTCTAATCTGATGGACAAAAATATATATTTTGTTTTAATATGTATTTCCCCAATTACTAGTAATTAGTAATTATTAGTAATTTGTTATTCTAAAAAATGGTTATTAGTAATTTGTAGTTTTATTTTGCATAATCTTATTAGTTCATATCAGTTTATCTATAGTTTTCCCACTTCTTTCTCATTTATTTGTAAGCAGTCTTTACATATTACGACCATACATCTTTGCTACATGGGTTACAAATATTTTCTCCTAGTGTGTCACTTCTTTAAATTCTGCTGAGTTGCTCTATAGAAGATAAACATTATTATGTCATCTAATACCATCTTCTTTTATGTTTGTAAGCCTCCTGTTTGATTAAAGTCTTCTCCAATATTCTAAAAGTATTTTTTCTTCTACAATTTTTATAGTTTGCATTTTTACACTTATATCTTTATTTGCTCTAGATTTTATTTCCTTTGGTCTGAGACAGCACATAGAGCATTTCATACTCTCTGAAAGGCATAAACCTTCTGATCTAACATTATATTAAAAAGTTCACTGCAAGTAAGGGGAAGAAAGAAACTGTGGGAAACAGGTATAGAATCTTTCTTTCAGAGGGACAGCTTGCTCTGTAGGTTGCACTTCACCAGCTTTCCTGTCACACACCGTGAGTATAGCCCTGCCCACCACCCTGTGGACCAGCACCCTGGAAACCCACCCTGCCCCGCGTGTCCACCACACTTACTGTACACCCTCTTCAGTGCCCTGGTATGTTAGCATGATAATGCTCTGGTTTGGTTACTCTTTATACTCTTAAAAGCTACTGATTACCCTCAAAAGAGCTTTGTTTGTACGGATGACCTCTACTGATTTTATTTGAAATTAAAACTGAAAATTTTAAGTATTTATTCATTAAAAATAAACTTATTACATGTTAACATATATAATACTTAATAGTTATATATGTTATTTTTCCAAACAAAAACACATAATGATAAGAACAGTGTTGCTTTACACTTGTACACATCTCTTTGACATCTGTCTTAGAAGAAGACAGTCAGGTCCTCCTCTGCTTCACTTTCACTCTTCTGTGACACGCTGCTTTGGATGAGGAATATGTAGGAGACTGGCCTTGCTGACCACCTGGGAGGGGCTCGGGGCTCCTCAGGGATCCTTGGCCACACGTGGAGAATTGTGGTCTAAATGACTGGTAGTAGGTGCTCTGGTACAAACCCTACCAGCCTGGACACCTCGGGGACACTCTCGATGCCAGGATCTGATATGTGGTCAGGGCATCTCCTGGGTTGCTGTCCTAAGTTTTTATGCAGGAGGACAGCCACGGCAGGTGTATCTGTGGTACACAGGACACAGGGTTCATGGGCATTCTCACTTGGGACAGGGCAAGAGCAGAGGCCAGCCGGAACCAGGTTCCTGCAGCACCACTCACTGTGGTTCACGGCCCAGCTATGAGGAGCAGCTCTCAGGCAGGGATGGCCCAGGTCCCAAAGGCCTGGCCACCTGATCAGACAGAGGGGCAACAGCAAGCAGAGCAGCCGTGATTCAGCCCCTGGCTGCAGGTCAGGGTCGCCTGTGGTGTTGCTTTCAGTCCTCAATGTCAGGGACCCACAAGATGCCACAGAACCCCTGGGCACAGAGCCCCAGCAGAGCCGTGCAGCACCAGATATACAGCAGACACTCACTTTGAACTTGGCACCAGACAATGAAGAGAGACTGTTTTCTCAAACAACTGGAAAAGATTAAGGTTTTACTCTCTTTGGGGCTACAGATACTCCCCCCCCAGAAGGGGTCCAGAGGATTCTCAGAGTGAAAATGGGTAAACAGAGGGAGGGTGTGTAGGGTCAAGCATAATGATGTCCAGACCCAGAGTCCCATGCTACCAATAACCTCTTTCTCCAAGACCGCCTCTAAGCACACCCACCCATACCTGTCCTCCCACACCCTCTTTCACTTTAAACAGGAAATTCTTCTAGAAAAATGCATCATAAAAGGCCAAGTAAGTAAAAACCACAGTATCCTAGGATCTCCACTGCCTGGCAGACAGGAAGGGGGCTGTGGCCCTACAAGTCTGGCCGCCTGCCTTCCCGCCCTCCCCATATCTTTGGTAGTAATGGGCATAGATGATCCCTGTCCCTTCCTTTGCTGTTCCTGAACCTTCCCCAAGGATCCCCAGCCCCAAATGGAGACTGCTCAGAGGCAGGCAGGGCCCCAAAGTGTTCTGCCAGTCGCTGTATGTGGCTCTGTCACCGAAGACCTGGTTTTATACCTTCTCAAGGAAACAACTTTCACAGGGCAAGTAAAAGAAGCTTTACATCAAAAAACAAAACTAGCAAAACATGACACAACCTTGCATTTCCACTTGCGAATGTATCCGATGAAATTCAGCACACCCGTTCTTCAAAGTATCCAGTTTCAAGATTTCTGTACTCCTGATCTCAACCAAGATGTTTCAGGGGCTTCTCAGGACCTCACCCAGCGATTCCCCGCGCTACACACTCAGGGCTCAGGCAGGCCGAGCACTCTCCACTTCCTGACGAAACCACAATCCCTTCGAGGTGGCAGGTCCTGGTGCCGTGCTTCTCCACACAAGTGCACACACATACACACCCTCCTGCCTACCACCTCATTCATTTCTCTTCGGTATGCTCCCAACTTGAGAGGCCCAGGATGCAAAAGCTGTGTACAGGGTGACGGAAGGCACAGTGAGACCCTCATCCACTCCACAGGGAACCCTTCTGACAGGGCCTGAAGAGGCATGTTTACCAAACAGACACACATATGCTACTGCTTCCTGAGAATCAAGGTGGCACTCAAGCCTATGCCTGGGAGCAGCAGTCTGGGCACAAAGGGAGGCAGACACCAGCTGAGACCTGGCACTGCACGGGGCCCTGCTGTCCCTCCCGCCCCCTGGTCTGCCACGTCTGGCCCTACAAGATGTCTGTTTTCCTGTGGTAAGGGAGAGGCAATGTGCAATGGCACAAAGAACTGTGGGTACACAGAAAGGAAAATTCATGTGGTTTTGGTTTTGGGGGATGGGCTGGGAAGGCAAGGCTTAAAAAACAATGAATTCTGGAAGAACTATTAAAACAAATGTATTTTTTAAAAAACCTACAGGAATAGTACAGTTCTGAGAAAACAGTAAGATACTTTAGGGTTTCCAAAATTTCACATGCCCAATATGGATTCTGAATACAGTCTACTGCCAGCTTTTGATCCCATAGCTGCTGACGTCAACAGAATGCCACAAAGCAGGCCATGCTAGGAAAGAATTTTAGTCCAAAATCAAAATTTCACACTCCCTCTCCTTTCAGGGGCTGTAGTCTAAAATTTACAGGAAGGCATCATGACACCTTATTACTATAAAACAGTGATAGTGATGATGGTGATGATGACATCTATTTTTATAGAAACATCTCCAAGAAATTCCAAGCTGCGCAGTGGAGAATTACAGGAACCGAAGAAATTGTGTGAGGTCTGTCGGTCTATCCCCGGTTTTATGAAGAGCTGAACTGACTCATATTAGAAGCATGAGCGTCTGCACTATTTTTAAAGAATTCTGGGGAAGTGTGGTTCTACCACCTTAGGCTCCTAATATAACACTCATTTCTATTTGTGGGTTGGTTAACACCATCTTCCATTTGGTCTTTCCTCCATTAATATATTATCCTTCATGGAAGTCCTGTTTTCTAAATGTTTAATTATTTTTAAGGTCCAGATGGGTAATTTATGCCCTTACAGACCCTATAATGGGGTCGAGAGGGGCAAAGTGTGTGCATCTAATGAGAGACCCACGAGCCCACCCCTTTCACCAGGCCAAGCAGACACCCTGGCAGCATTCAGAGAAAGTGGCATGCATTTTGCTGTGATGGCACCAAGGGCTGAATGCCCCCCTAGGCCCCTCACACCACATGAATGGCTCCTCTCCCACCCCAGCACCAGCACTTCGCTAAGTGCTAGATCCCACTGGCACGCTGAGACCACAGCTGGCTGCCACAGAGGCTCACACTGCAGGCACCCTCTCTGCCAGGGGGCCCTCCTAGGTCCCCACCATGGGTCAGGCAGAATGAACGTGTGTCTGTACTCCCTTTCCATCCTCCTGGCGGAGATGCATGTGGAGAGAGGAGATGGTCTTAGGGGTGTTTTACTCTTTATTTATGGCTCCAAGATACTTTTAAAGGGCTGAATGTTCCTAAAGTCTGGTAAATTCTTTCCCAAATCCTATAGAGACTGGGCAGTAGGGGTAGGAAGATGGGTGGGGACAGGAGTTGGAATCTACATAGACTATAATTGCCTCAAGTTTGTGAAATGTTGGTATAAAAATACTCTTGGAGACTAATGCTTGAATTAAAGTTCACGCTCATTAAAGACCATGGTTGAGGGGGGAAAATTCAGCCTCTGTCATAAGAATAACTTCACAGCTTGAAGTTCAGAAGGAAAAATAGAGGTATAATGCTAATGATCACATGATACATTTTGAGTTTTCTTTTCCTTGGGATGAGTTGGCTACTCAAATCTGTCCTAAAACAAATAGAGCAGCAGAAGAGGAGAAGAGGCAGCCCCCAGGAATGCACGGACTGGCCGTCACTGCCCAGCTTCATCCTCCTTGAGGAGCCCTTTCCTAACCCCTCAGTGATGGGCTCACTCCTGTGCTCTGCCTGTCACAGCACTTTTCACTGTCTCATTAGTGTCCATCTTCTGGTCTTCTTCCCCCAACGAGTGAGTGTTGGGACAGCGTCCTCAGCAGGTAGCACATGCCTGCATACCAAATTGGTGCTCATTATAGATAAACTGATGAATAAATCCCTAGAAGGAAGGGACCCCAACTGCTGGGCCCCAAGTGTCTAATCTGCTTTTAACAGTGCCTAGCACAGAACCATATTCTACCAAACACTTAACTAATGACTTTGGTGGTGAAGTTTTGCTAAAGGTTTTCATATTCCATAACAGTTATTCAACTATTACTACTCAAGGCAACTGACTGGGGAAAGAGCCTCAGGGTTGCTATAGGTCACATGTTTACAGAACCCTATTTATATTCCTATATTTATATAAAATGTTTTGCATGATAATACATGTGGGAGGTTATACCTGTGATCTGTAGGAGAAGAGATGAGAACAGATCACAACCAAATGGCACAAGGCCCTCTGAGGGCAAGGTATGGCCTAGGCATGTCCACCTGATTCCAGGCCAAGGCAGGAGCCTTAGATGGCACTGACAAGAAGGTGCAGTCAGCAGTGAGACTGATTACAGGGTCCCTAGACACAGACACTGCGAGTCCACCCAGCCGGAATAACATCTCTTCAATTTACTAAGGCCCAAGCATCCATTAAATACAACTTCTCACCATGCGTTTTCGAATCTAGGATTTTATGATCTCTTTAGAAACAAGTTTAGCTAAATATGCTCCAATGAAAGATGACTGACAGAATTTTCTGAAAGCACATCAGAGGAGTAAGAGCAATTATAAACCTTTTAAAAATCTACCCCTCTGCCATGCTATAAATGGGAAAAAGTACATACATAAAACCAAAATTCCCTCTATAGGATTTACTTAAAATCTATCCTCACCCCCACCCCATTATTAATTTAGGAAAGTGTATCAGAAAAATATACAACTGCACAACTAACTCTCTTATCCACAGTTAAGAGCAGAGGTTTCTGAGAGCTCTGCAGCCAGGCATCAGTCCGTCTCTCACCTCCCTTGGCACTCTCTGTCTCCCTCTCAGTCTAGTTCTCTCCTAACACTTACTGTTCCTGCACTGGTGGCCTGAGAAACCACCCAGTGCATCACTCACATTCTGAGAAATACATCCTTTCTTTAAAATGCTGTTTTCAATGACTCAGGTTGAAAAAAAAAAGGGCCACGAGTCTAGCAGTTACAGAATTTCCGCAGGGCAATGGGTGGGTGGGAGGTGGGGGACCCTAGCCGCATGTATAGATCATTTGAAAAAAACAAAACTCCAAAGCAAGAAACTTGTGTATCTACATGTAACATCTTCAACATGAACAGACTGATGGCAGACAAGAAAGGAGATGAAAAGTCTGAAACACATCTTCCTGAGGAGAGTCCAGCCCGGATCGTCTCAGAGCTGACAGACCCCTCTCAGGTAAACACAAACTTCTCTAGAAAGAGCTTCCACTCTTCTCAACTCTGTCCTCAGACCAAACTCCAAGAACAAGTACAACAAACCCCGGAGAGCAGGCATCAGTCACAGCTGGCCTATGGAGGTGTACCTTTTTTCAAGAACAGGTCTTTAAACGGGGCCTCCTTCAGTGTGCTGTTGCTGAGGGGGTCACTGGACATAATCGAGTCCTCTGCCAGGGGGAGTCCAACCGTGATGCAGCCCCCAGGTCAAAGCATCCCTTCAGCTTCAGGGAAGCTCCTCTCCAGGCAGCTCAGAGCTGCAGTTATAGCCAGCATGGGGTGGGGTGTGAGCCCGCGAGTGTGTGTGTGTGTGTGTGTATGTGTGAGTGTGTGTGTGTTTCTGTCTGTCTCTCGACTGTATCAGCGGGGCACAGCCCAGGTGCTAGACTCCAATGCTGTGGCTCTGACCACAGACTGGCTACCAATTATCAACTGCCATCCACAGAAATCAGGAGCTCTGTGGCAGGAAGCCGGCAGTGTCACAGAGCAGATAACAAGCCCAGGGTCTCAAATCCTTAGAGCAGACAGGGACCCAGTGTTGTCTATGGCAACACATAGCAATGATGAACCCACATTTCTCACGCCTGGCCTTACACAGGACACATTACACACAGAACGGAATGCAGCTGGACAGATTATCCTGTTCTACTGTGTTCAATAATCTTTCCAACAGGCAAATATCAAACCAGACAAGGCAGAAAGTAGGAAGTCTGCAAATCTCAACACAATATTTCTTCCCTTGATAGCTGCTAGAAGCTTTGAGAGTTTAAGAAATGCAAACAGAGCTTACCGAGCAGAGCAGGCACACACAGGGCTGCCCAGCCACCCGCACTTCCTGGCTGTGGGTGCAGCTTCAAGAGCACGTCTGGCTCAGAATGCCCCCACAGCGTCCCTCACGTGGAAGCCGAGCTGCGGCTGTCCTCCGGGTCCTCCTTGCCCCAGAGTCTAACTGATGGGAGCAGCTTGCATGGCTCTTGCAGTTAAGCTCTGCACTGGCGCCTGGCAAAGTCAACAGGGAAAGATGCTGGTGGTGCTCCTCCAGCCCCTGCCCCCACTCCCTGTGCCCTCCCTTCTCCGGCAGCTCCTCTCCTCTACCCGTTCTCATCGTTCTCATCGTTACTTCTCAGTGCATGGCAGCACAAATAAGCCACAGAGAAGCCTATCAAGACAGGACTCTAACTCTTACTATGCAGCTGTAATTTACAAGGTTTAGAAATTAGAGAAAAGAATCCCAGGTACCAAAAAAAGGCAATTCAAACATGAAAGCAGAGATATATCTCAGGAGAGCGCTTTTTCCTGATTCATTTTGGTGTAAGCACAGTCTTTTTTCCCTTGAGGTAGTCTAAACAGTTTGTTTTATATGTCCACAAAGCAGCTCAGGTGCATGCTGCTGCCCTGGGGCTGTGTGAAGAGACGTAAGAAAAGGCTGCCTGTCTGTCGCAGCACTCTTCAGAAGAAATTATGGTGTGGCCACAGTGAGCAGGGCAGCATGCCATGGTGATATTGCAAATAACCCCTGCCACAAGCACTGCTCTGTGCCCAAAATAACCTTTGTTTTTCCTTATTTAGGGTAAACAGCAATGACATGTGGGCCATAACAATAGTCTTGGCTGTCCGAGGAGTTGTCAAAGCAAAACTAAACTCTGTTGGTTACTACCAGCATGAGAAATGAGGGCAGTTATATCAGCAGCCAGTCCCTGCTGTCTGCCCCAGTGTCACCTGGGGCCAGTAGCAGTGTCTGGGCTTGATGTCACTGCTGGGCCCTCAGGTTGGCCAGAAGACATCACTATCTCATGTTCTAATTACCAAGGGTGGGGTAGGAAAGGAACAAAAGATTAGTCAAGATTTCTCAGAGATTTCATGCGGATGAAAGAAATGGGAATTTCACCAGGAAAATTAACAGTTGCACACATTTGCATGTGCCAGTCAAGACAGTTTGATTTTTCTTGAGCAATTTCTAAATTTAAAACTCAATGTTCCCCTTTTGTGTTATACTTTCCCTGATTTTTTATCAGAGCCTCAGCACTCCGCTGGGTGGATTTAGAGGGTGGGGCTTGGGCTAGGGCCCACGTGTGCTGAGCAGGAACGCCCCTCAGAAGGGCCGGCATCAGAGAGCAGCGAGCCACTCTTCCTGTCCCTGGAGGCCTAGGTCGCTGCTGTCTGCGGATGGCATTTTCTCATCAGTTTAGTCATGGTAACAGGATCACTGTGAAACCAAGTCCTTAAAGAGGAATATCCAAAAATTTGCATATGACTATCATTCATGTCTGTTGTTGAAAATTAGGGATTTAGCCACCATTATGGGCCTGAAAATCTGCGACTGCTGATGGAAAAATTTGCATGTTTAAGTAGTTGCAGATAGTCTACTTTGGGGTTTAACATTATTTAATGTACATATATTATGTGTCAGAAAAATCAATATATTTTTTCATTTTTAAAGGCTGTAGGGTTTTCCACCTCGCCTTAACACACTTATTTTATCTGGCTGGCTTCCTGATCACTGGGCATTTGGGTTATGGGAGTCAATCTTAACTAAACTCCTTGTTCATTCTGTTTAATCATTCTCACTGTTTAATCTATTTAAAATCACTTTCAAAGCTCTTAAGTTTATGGATAACAGTTTACTTCAAAGTGTTGCCCAAACCTTGCAGCAGGCACACAGCTGGCTGGTGTAGGTTCCTGTGTGGGTTCCCATGGGACAGGCTGTGTGCTAGCCAAGCCGCCTGGTTAACACAGGGAGTTGCCTCTCTTCAGCATTCACTGAGGGGTTGTTGAGGCTAAGTCACCAGGTGGTGGCCTTAATTTTGTTTCTATTCCCTTTTAAGAACTGGCCTGATAAGGATGCTTCAGAAAAAAAGCATAGATGTCAGAGTGTGACCGGGGCTTCATGCCCTGACAAACACTTCAGCTGGCTGGTCCTGACAGCATGTGGGTCACTGGGGCTTTTAAACTGATAGGTGCCAATATTTCTTTTCCTTTAATTCAGAGAAAATGGCAGAACTCACAGCAGAAGGGTGTGGGAGGACACTAGCCTGCTTAACAAAAACACTTAAGTAGGAAAGT
Source organism: Manis javanica (assembly GCF_040802235.1). Lineage (NCBI taxonomy): Eukaryota > Metazoa > Chordata > Mammalia > Pholidota > Manidae > Manis > Manis javanica. The sequence continues at coordinate 60,857,735 of NC_133164.1, read as the reverse complement.
GTAAAAAACATTTGCATTCAAGAACTCTTTCCTCCCTCCTTGTCTTTAAATATACATCTTTAAAATGAGTAGTACCCCAAAGGGCTAAGTGATTTTACCAGTGTGAATTTAGTGGTTGATAACATGTTCCAAAGTTGTACAAGGTTTCCCTGTGTACAGGCAAGGTCTTAGAAATGCTTTGAGGAAGGGTCGCCCAGGACAGACACTTCACTGGGTCTGCTGAGTGCAGTAAAGACCTCAAGAGCTCTGCCTTCACAAGCTCACTCTACCCAATCTTCAAGGTTTTCTCCATAAAGGTCTTCAGTTCTTTAATTCTTCTGACAAGTATTTACTAAGTAGTTATAGTCCTTACAAGGAAAACATACTGATCTTCAATATAATCTGGCAAACAAGCATTTTCTGTAGGGTTGAATTCGTCTCAGGTGCCTTCAGCGCGTAGATGCTTATTTAAGGAAGTGAACAAGCTCTGAGGACTTGCTTCCAGCTGAGATCTGAATATGACAAGCTTTGGAAACTGGGAGCATCTGTGAGCTGAACAGCTAAAAGAGGCAGCACTGGGCAGAAATTTTTAGCTCAGGGACTATATAGAGCTCATTACCTTCAATGAGAGTCTCTGGGTGGTAAAAGGGGTGCTCTGCTATCCCAGAATCTTACTGATTCATACAACCTGGCTTATCACCTGGCCTGGGCCAATCCTGGTGTACCCTGGGCTTCCTGGTGTACCCTGTTGTCTCTCCCCCTCAAGTTCCCACCCTCAACAGGTATCTCTTACTGACAATACAAATTTTCACAATTGCTATACAGCAGAAAATTAGCATTTATAAACTGCTATGTACTAGGTACTTTAAAGCACTGATCTTTTACTCATACCAACTTGTGAAGTACATTTCATTATTCCTACTTCACAGAGGAGGGAGCTGTGGCTCAGAGAGGGTGAGCCTTTTGTCCAAGGTAAATAAATGGCTGCTAAGAGGCAGGCTGGGAGTTGTAATGCTGACCCAGAAGCTCCTATCCACCCACCCAACATTCTGCTCAGTGGGCGGTGAACTTAGAATTCTCCAACAATCAACAAACTGAAGTTCATTGAAACTAACCAAAGAACTAACTAGGTCAGCAGATCAATACAGACTTATCTGGACTTTTTTTAGCCTGACTACCTGATTCCTTTTGGGCACTAACTTGAAAATCTACATTAAAGATTCTGTATGTCTCTGCATGTTGTCAGAGACTCTCAGAACCATTGCCATGTGTCTTGTAAGCCTGTTAATGTGACTGGTTAAGAACGGATGGCCTGGCCCATTCCAAATTCCTATTCTTTGAGGTTTATGACTATGCTGTAAAATTCTGCTCTGAGATGAAGTTTTCCACATAAAAATTAAGCCTTAGAATTTGGCCCCTAGAAAACAAAACAGTACATTTTAAGTAAGTTTGCTCTGTTTATGGTCATGAATGAGGATTTTAAATGAACACAAACTTTTACTCCTACAGACTCAAAACACAGTAATGGTTTGATAATTGTGGACATGAGCCTGTAGCATGGAGTAATTTACTAATGTGTCCTGACTGCTCAAAAAATTGCAACAGAGAGGTTTTTGTATAGAAATGTGAATATTCTGCATGTATTCCACAGTACTTAATACCTCACCATTTCATAGAAATGTCAGCAAATATAAAAATATGCAATACTATGGAACAAACTGACAAGGTTGGTTAAAAGTTTATTAAATAAATTAGCTAAAATAAATAGCCTAAAAGTAGCTTCCTAATATGCAACAATACTCCCTGTCTTAACAGACTTTGGAGTTTACCTTACATATCATCTATACCCAATAGTATTTTTTTTCTCTAATGGAAAAAAAATTATATATTATTCTGCATTTATGGCGGCATAGATTTTCATAATGGCTAAGCTACTCCCTAACTAAGTGATTACCTTTGAAAACTGCAGTTAACTCTTCTAAGTCCCAGAAGAAAAAGGAAGAAGTTTAAAGTCTTCATAGTGGCTAAATTCAGGGACAAGTTAGACCCAAGGATGGGTTCCAGTCCTGCCATCTGACTGTCACCTTGAACTAAGGCTGTTTCCTCATCTGTAAAATGAGGCTAAGAATACCCATGTATCACAGTGTGGCTGGAAGGATGACATAAAATAACACATCTAACTCTTGCTGCTCCAAGTGTAGTCCAAGGCCCAATATCAGCAGCAATAGCAGGGAGCTGATTAGAAATGTAGGATCTTAGGCCCCCCCGACCTACTGAACCAGAGGCTGCATTTGGACAAAATTCCCAGGTGATTCATCTGTACATGAAAGTTTCTGAAATTTTGCTCTAATTCAAACATTAATTAAATGGGCAAACCTAGGGCTCAAAGAATTTGTGACTTGTGCCCATCTCCTAGAGGAAATGAGAGTAGAATCCAGATCTCCTGTTTTGAGCCCAAGCCACTGACACTCAACAATGATTTTAAAGAACACTACTTGACATGCAAGTGTTTGTGTGCACATGTGTGTAAAATCGTAATGCCGCCCTCTTGGGCTAAAGGCAGGGCTCAGCACCCAGGGCAGGTGTGTCCTGCTATCCTCCCACCAGTGCTGGTGTGTTGTTGCTGATCCATTCACACCCCTTAGGAGAAGCAATAGAGGATGACATGGCGTCAGGGTTCATGATAATGATGAAACTAATCATCTTAACAGAGTCTCTGGTGTTGGAATCCAATTCTAGGATATTTTGCATTCTTCATAAAAACTCCAGGAGTCCTGAAGTACTTCTGAACAGATGTTAAGAGGAATTCCAATTTTTCCTTCTGGCAAAACTCAAGAACCATGAGTAGACTCTTCTTAAGAACAGAATTATGAAAATGCCACTGATCCATTCCTATTAATCTGGCCTAGCTCTCTCATGTTCTCCTGGGCCTCCCTGCTCCCTGAGAGAGCCACATGCTAGGGAAGTAGAGTCCTGGTATTGCAGGATTCTGGGAATAGATTCCCACTTCTGCTGGTGATCAGCTGTGGCCAGCACACCCCAAAGTGTCTCCTATCAATAAGGCTATGGATAGTGCCTTCACAAAACTGACGTGAAGGAAGAGAATCTTTTTTTTTTTTTGCTAGATTAAATGTTTTATTGAGGCATAACACCAAAAAATGCCCCAATCGTAAGTGTACAACTTGGTGAGTATAGTGCACACACCCATGTAATGACCCACACCCCCAGAAGCACTTCTCAGTCACTACCATGCTCCAGGACAACCATTACATTATCCTGACCCCATAGGTTCATTTTTTTTTGGTATCATTAATTTACAATTACAGAAAGAACATTATGTTTACTAAGTTCCCCTCTTCACCAAGTCCCCCGCACATACCCCTTCACAGTCACTGTCCATCTGCGTAGTAAGATGCTGTAAAATCACTACTTGTCTTCTCTGTGTTGCACAGCCCTCCCCGTGCCCACTACGCACTATACATGCTAATCATAATGCCCTCTTTCTTCTTCCCCGCCCTTATCCCTCCCTTCCCTCCTATCCTCCCCAGTCCCTTTCCCTTTGGTAACTATTAGTCCATTCTTGGGTTCTGTGATTCTGCTGCTGTTTTGTTCCTTCAGTTTTCCCTTGTTCTTATACTCCACATATGAGTGAAATCATTTGGTACTTGTCCTTCTCCGCCTGGCTTATTTCCTGAGCATAATACCCTCTAGCTCCATCCATGCTGTTGCGAATGGTAGGATCTTCTTTTTTTCTTATGGCTGTGTAATATTCTATTGTGTATATGTACCACATCTTCTTTATCCATTCATCTACTGATGGACATTTAGGTTGCTTTCATATCTTGGCTCTTGTAAACAGTGCAGCGATAAACATAGGGGTGCATATGTCTTTTTGAGACTGGGCTCCTGCATTCTTAGGGTAAATTCCTAGAAGTGGAATTACTGGGTCAAATGGTATTTCTATTTTGAGCATTCTGAGGAACCTCCATACTGCTTTCCACAGGAAGAGAATATTTAAAGTGGTACTAGAAATGATCTATTCAAGCCCCTTCATATTTCAGGTGGAATATACACATATTTTATGTAAAAATATACCAAATATTTTAATTCTTAGAATAGCTAATTTTAATACTTGAAGGTTTAATACAGTGACGTCACTCAGAAAAATATTTTAACTTGCTTTTCAAATATCTTACATTTCTCAATTTCATCCCAAAGCTGGAAGGCTAAATAACTTTCACCAGTCATCCTATTTCTGTGTAGGTCATAAAAACATGAGGCTCAGTATGTTTATAACTCAGATCACAGATATTACCATACCACTTCCCAGTTCTTACTCCCATAAAAACTTTAACTACTCCTTGAGAGAAGGAAACACACTTTATTAGCACTACACTCCAGGCAAACACTGTACACTCTCTCTACACATAAGGTATATGGCACACATATGTAGCATCCATGTTTTGTGTGTGCTGTTGCTAAATTACTAATGTTGTGTTCATTTTTCTTGAAGATTCTAAGGCGGCAGTCCCTTTGTAATTGTAAGCATTGCTTGGACAATCTGATTGTGGAAAAGAGGGGCATACTATCATTTCTGGAGCTCCTTTTTGTTTTGTTTCCAAATTTCAGGATATGTCCAGATACTTCTGAGACCTTTAGGTTCCTGACTTTGGCAAAAGCATTACTGTCTTCAAAAGCAGAGATAAAGTCTTGGCACATTCCAGCGTTTTGGCTATTGTATTAGAGCATAAGCTAAGGCAAACACTGGATAAATCACAGGCGGAAAATCCAAGATAATCCATAGATCTACGTAACTACACCATGTTCTCATCTCTGCCACTTGAACACTCGCCTAGCACACATATGGTTTAAAAATAAGAATCACTCATTGCTTTCTGGTAATCAGATGTCTTTGAAAACATTCAATCAATCCTCAATTGTGCTGGTTTCAGAGCTGAGCACTTACTACGTGCCAGTCACTGTGAGGGGACGGGATACAAAGAAAGCCAGAAGCAGTCCTTGTCGATGATGCCTCTAGTTCATGTTCTGAGAAGAGCTAGTGAAGTAGTGAGGCCAGTATGACTCAGTGCAGCACCCAGCAGAGCACTCCGCAGGGAGCTGGTGAGCAAATGAATGAAGGTCCTGCAGGAGCATACAGGAGTGTACTTACCCTAAATAAAAAATAATAATAATCATGATAGCTAACACTTACATAGAACTTACTATGTGCCAGTCAGTATTCCAAAGTATTTTACTCATTTAATTAAATCATTTAATCCTTACAAGTACCATATGAGTACTAGTTACTGTCCCAGCTTTACAGATGACAGAACTGAGACACAGAGAGGTTATGTGACATGCCTAATGTCAAACAGCTAGTAAGTGGCAGTGGCAGGAATTGGACCAGGAAGTCTCTCTCCAGAAAATCCTAACCACTAATCAGGCTAACTCTAAATCTGGCAGGTCCAAAAAAATACTGTTTTCAGAAGGGCCTTGATCTACAGCACCATTTAAAAGATTCGATGAATTACTTCTCCTAGACCTAGGCTCTTAGAAGGGCTGGAAGTGCACAGAAACCATTTAACACCCCCACCCCCCCACCATCTGAGCAGGAAGTCCACACCTCAGGGAAGACAGTGTTAGAAGCAAACTTAATTGTATCACTGGGCAATTTTCCTTTGTGTTAAACTAAACCTGTCCTCTGGTACATTAAGGGTATTTTCTTTTATGTCTTTCCTTTCCTTGGACCCTGAAAAAATGAAGTAGCCAGCCAGCTCTATGCTGGTAGTGTAAGAAAGTAAATAAAAATAAAAATAAAAATATATAAAAATCAGAGTTTTCCAGAAAAAAGCACCCCCTCCTTTTTTTCCTTCCTATTTCTAACTTGTTGTGTCCATAACCCTTTCTTTTCTTTCTCAAAATATCCTCATTAGGGATTCTAATACTAACGATCCCAAGGAACCTGAAGGAATTATCCAGTTTAATACCATACTCATTTATGAGCTGAAAAAGTACTGAAAGTAAGAGATAATTTTTAAACCCACTATAGTGTTAGCCAGATTTCTTTGTTCAGAATGAGGAATCCTTATAGGTAGGTGATGAAATCACCACATGGAAACACAAAGCATTTAGGAATCATTCAGGAAGAAGAGCCTTTTCAACAAATGTGACAACTAGATATCCACATGCAAAACAAATGAAGCTGGACCTCTTCCTCATACTATACATAAAAATTAATTCAAAATAGAATATATATTTACATCTAAGAACCATAAAACTCTTAGAAAACAGGAGCAAATCTTTGTGATCTTTAATTAGCCAAAAGCCTTCTTATTCCACCAAAAATAAAAGCAACAAAGAGAAATTGATACATCATATTAATCAAAGTTAAAAGCTTTTGTGCTTCAAAGGACACCATCAAGGAAAAGTAAAGGATTGAGAGGAAATTTTTACAAATCATATATCTGATAAGGGACTTGTATCTAGAATATATAAAGAACCTTTACAACTCAAAAATAATAAGACAAACCAATAAACAGTTCTCATAGAATATCTGCAAGTGGCCAATTTGCACATGAAAAGACGCTTAGCATCACTAGACATCAGGGAACTGCAAATCAACACCCCCATGACATTCCACTTTACACCCACTAGAATGGCTATAATAAAAAAACTGGTAGTAAGTATTTGTGAAAACATACAGAAATGGAAACCCTCATCCCTTATTGACAGTAATGTGAAATGATACAGCTGCTGTGAAAAACAATCTGGTATTTCCTCTCAAAGTTAAGTATTGTTACTATGTGACCCAGCAATTCCACTCTAGGTATATACCTAAGATAAATGAACACAAAGACGTATATACATATATAGCCAAAAAGTAGAAATAACTCAAATGTCCATCAACAGGTGAATGGATAAACTAAACGTGGTACATCCACAGAGTGGGATATTAATCAGCCAAAAAAAGAAATGAAGTACTGATAAATGCTACCACATGGATGAAACTTGAGAAACATCATGCTCAGTGAAAGAAGCCTATCACAGAAGACCAAATATTGTATGGCTCCATTTATATGAAATGTCCAAACTCGGCAAATCTATACAGACAAAGAGAGGATATGTGGTTGTCTAGAACTAGGAGCTTGGGAGAAAATGGGGATGACTGTTAATAGGTACAAGGTTTCTTTTTGGAGTAACAAAAATGTTCTAAATTTAGATCATGGTAATGATTGCACAACTCTGTAAATATATGAAGAACTACTGACCTGTACACTTCTAAATGGAACTTTTATGGGATGTGAATTATTTCTTAACAAAGCAATATAATAAAAAAACAACTGTGAAATGAAATTGTTTTATGATTATTAACAATTAGCAATTTCTTTTACTGTTTATTATTTTTGTATTTCCAGCTTTAATAATCAATAGGTTTCTTTTTGTAATACTTATGTTTTGTGCCACTGTTTTCAAGTATCTTTCTAGGTGTGCACAATCTTTCTTTTCCATAAATATAAAATTAACCAGAATGTAATTATCAACATACTTCTCTTCTTTAACACTAAATTTTGAAAAGCCAGAAATATCTATCAGAATAATGAAACACACAGACCTGAGCAAGACAACATTGATATAAACTTGCCAAGTGATTATAATTTTTTAATCTCCTCACTATTATTTCAACATTAACCAGTGGTTCACAATGGGTATAAATTAAACAATATTGCTTAGAATAAGGACAAGTTGGACCTGCAGTGGCTAGAACTTACGGTGGCTGACACTGTCAGCTGCATGGCAGACAAAGGGACTGAGCCCAGAGCCACCTCCTCCCTCCTCTGAGCTCTGCTCCCTCTGAGCAAGCTCATGGGCACACACTCATGCTGCCTCTAAGAGGGGAGCTGCTCCTTACAGCACCCCTCTGCAGACACACTCTCTCTAGGACCCGCAGATGTGCTGTATGTAGGGTGTAGTTACAGGTGTGCATGTGTGAATATATGCAAATGCTAAGTGAGGATGGTTATGGAAATTCTGGATATACAGAAGTTTGGGAGGAGAAGAAAAATGTTGTAAGTCTACCAAACACCTCCATTCCCATGATCCTTGGCACAATCCCCTACATTTCTAGCCACAGATCAGACACCTAGATGTAAGCTAAGCTTCCCTGAGGTGAAGCATCAGAGAGTATATCTTCTGTAACCAACAGTATGCAAAGCACTCTAAGGGAAAAAGAGACATCCATGCCCGGGTCAGCTTGCAAAAACCTCACAATCTTGCCAGAGAAACAAGACTAGACTGCCATCCTGACCCCCACCAAAAAGAAAAAGCAATTAGAAAAAAATTTAAATGATATTTCTACATGTAAAGTCTCTTTTGATACAAACAAGTTTTAAAATGTGAGTCAGATAATAAAATTCATAAGAAATTGCTAGAACCTGAATCACTTCACCAAGTTTTGGCTTCCTTCTACACCCAAACTGGGAAACATGATTTCTAGAAGAAACTACAAATTCCTTCTAAAATGTGTGTAGATCATAAATGCTATATGTTCATACTCCTGTTTCTGATCTCATATTTCCAAGAGTTAAATATTTCCAACATTAAAAACTGAAGGGATCATAACATCCATGATCCTGCCTTGAAAAAATCATACCTACACTCTTTATTGTGTGATTTTTCCTTAAAAGGGTTTTAAAAGTATGGTCACTATACACTGCCAGGTCTACTAAGTACGGTTTGATCTGTGTGGGTCCACTTATGCATAAATATTTTTCAATAAAAACATTAGAAAATTTTGGAGATTTATAACAATTTGAAAAAACATTTTCTCTAGTTTTGTTGTAGGAAATGGTATATAATACATGTAACATACAAAATATGTGTGAATTGACTGTGATTGGTAAGGTTTCTGGTTTTGGGGGAGTCAAAAGATATATGCAGATTTTCCACTGTACGGAAGTGTTGGGGGAACCGGTGTTCCTAACACTCATGATGTTCAAGGGCACCTGTAATATTATTTCCTGCACACTCTACCAAATAGTATTCACTGTTGGCCTAGAGTAGATCTTCTCATATGGCTGTTTGCTCCCTAATCATGGTTTTACCCCTTCTCAGGCCTTCAGAAGGAAGGGAAGCTGTACAGTGTTTTTCAAGCCTGGGGTCACAGCGTATTAGGGCAGTCGGTGTAGTAGGCAGCTGCAACCAGAATTTAAAGAAACAAAACAGAATGGGAAATATCAGAGTGCAAGTAGCAAGGATAAGCACCACAAGAAGGCTTGTTTGGGTTCTGCATGTACATGTCCATGTTTGCAAATGGGCTGTGATAGAAGATGTATTTCTCACTGTAGGTTAAGGGAAAGACACTGGATGAAAGAGTAACTGACTATTCAAATATTTCATTTCTCTCCATTAAACAAGGTAAATCATCTTTTTCTACCAAACTCAATTCTTCATCAGGAACATACCAGCAATACACTAATGAAGTCTTTTTAAGGTATGTGGTTGTAATTCAGAAGACTAATAACACGTGTACACCAGGGCATTGTTCCTCTAGTTGGAGGATCCAGGTCCTACCTGCAAATTGTGTGACTCTGGATTAGTCACATAGCCTTCCTTACGAGTTTCTTCATCTATAAAATGGTTATCGTCACCCTCAATGCCCTAATGGTATCATAAAGATCAAATAAAACAATGCATGTATAAATAGCATACAATTATAAACCATGCATTATTTCTCATTGGGCTCATTCACAAGTGACAGCCGAGTTCTATATTACTCCTTTGCTTACAATTTTTGAACTAACTCTGCATATATTCTTTCAAGCAGTGCTTCTCAACAGGCTGCTGCAGATTTTATCACCTGAGCATTTTACAAATACCAAAGCCTAGGCTTCATCTCAAGCTGACTAAATCAGAGGCCTAAGAGGTGGGCTTAGACATCTGTAAGTTTTAAAGCTTCCCAGGTAATTTTAGTGTGTGGCCAGGGTTTGCAGTCATTGTCCTATAGTCCTACACTTACTATAGTGAACATTTAGTAATGTATATATAATTACTGAATTACTACATTGTACATCTGAAACCAATATAACATTGTATATCAATTATAGTTCAATAAAAAAAAATGAAAGAAAGAATCACAATCCTAGACTGCCTTACTGCTCTATTTACTTTAAAAATTCTGCTGTCTTCCTCTCTCTACATACAGACAGGCATGCACGCATGAGTGTGCACGTGCACACATCCTTGTGGAATACATTCTTTCATACTTTAGCTGACTTCAGGAGGAAACAAAAAGCCAAGGCTGATTTACTTAACCTCTTCATTCGTATTCTAATTACCTGTGATATCAAATGTGGAAGTCAAAAATCTTTTATGCCAAACCATTTCCTATAATAAAAATCTTTAATTTAGACAAATTAGTACCTTAGAAAATCTCAAGAAAATCTCCAAAGAGTTTTTATTTATAAGGTATTTTTTAAAACTTGTTAAGTGAGAGAAGAAATGGCATATTCTACAGTGAGCAAACAGAGCACAAGATTTGAATTCTGCCTTTCTTCCTCTGGGTGTTTTAATTGTTCAAAGATAACAAAGTAGCCCTGTAACTCCCTAATTAAAGTCAACTAAAACCCACACGTGATTACTGGGTTAGGGCCGTCTCCTCTTTTTTATTCATACTTAAAAAAAAATCTTAAAACAAAAAGCATAAAAAATTCCAGTCTTGAGGTTACTAACTCACTCTGCTTTGCTTCTTCTTTTTCGTTTGAAAATAATGAGGCCTCTGGATTAAAAATAAATTGGTCTTTCAAAGTAGTTTTAAATGTAAGATGCCTTAAAAGTTAAAAAAAAAAACCCAAGTTAAACTAAATCTCCAGGGCAAGTGATCAGCAAGTGCTTTCTGAGCTTTTAATATGTCTGCAGGTCTGATGGATACAGAAAGGGCTAGTCAGGAGGCAGGACTTCCTTGGGTCTAGAGGCTGATCATGTACATCCAATACGATGGGCCCTTGCCAGCCATAATTCCATGATGGCGTGAGTCCTTGGTAGAGATTATAAGCACTGCCAATATGAAAAGGAAAAAAAAATCAGTGAGGACTCAGGTGGTCCAGGAGGCATTGTAGCAGAGGTGGCATTTGGGATGGGCAGCTGCTCCTGGTACACGTGAATTCCGAATGCACAATTCAGGACATGCAAAAAGTGGCACCCCCACCCCCCCGCCGTGTGATGCTGCAGATTGTGGGTCACTTGGATTGTCTGCTACACACAAGTGGACTCTGAACACACACATATGCACACACCCTGCCACACATTCTCAGTACCTGCCTCTGTCTTTCTTCATTTGCTTTCTATTTTTTTGTTACAGGAGAGGCCAGTGCCCCGTGCAGTAAGGGACAGTCTCTTCCTTCCATCCATCTGCTTGTTTATTCTCCCCACCATACCTCCACCCATTTGCCTCCCCTGGGCTTTCCTTATTTCTCAAAGCCCCTTTTCCTTTTCCTACACTCCACTTCTCCCTCTTCTGAGTTTCTTCTCTCTCTTTTGATTTTTTGTTTCTTTCTAGCTTCACCATGTAAAGCCTGATCAATACTGCAATCGAAGCCTGGTGTTACTTATGGCAACCCTGGATGTAATGACCCTGCCTGGGGAAAGACAGACCAAGGAGAGGCTAGAAGCAGCTGCAGGAATCCCCGTAACAGAACTATGCATTCTGTCAGAGAAAGAGCTAGAGACAACCGTCTTCTGTCTGCCAGCTACCTTGACTCAACTCTTTCTTGACTTCTGGGGTAGTGTGGTTTTACCAGAAACTGCAACATTTCCAGAATCTCTCACCTGGCCTTAGTGACTCTCCTTATCAACAGGTAATTACAAGGGGGAGCTGAGGGCATATCTGGACCAGAGAGGTTGGGTGGGGCCCCTTTTTGCAGCCTGGTCGTGAGAGACACTGGCGAGCAGAAGTGGACAACTGCTTGTAGGCAATAAATGGGTTTCTTCCACTTTATTTCTCCCCTTGACTGCTTTCGGTTTCAAATGTATTTCTCCCTGGGTTGGGAGAATATTTCCCCCAGAGTTACAAGGAGCTATGAGAGGCGTGGCTGCAATGCCACAATCCAGCCCTGAGAAAAACATCCAAACAAGCTGGGCTGTCATGAAAGCCAGTGGGCACAGCAGCAGAAACTTTGATTAAAATGTATAAATGTAGTTCCTGCAAACTCTCTCTGGGTCTCTATCAAGGATTTTCAAACAATAACAAACACCAAGTCTTGCTGGATGAATCCGTGTGTGTCACAGTGGCCCCAGCTCCTCTTCTAAGTCTCATGAGTCACCACACACAGACAAAACCTCAAGCAGAGGAGGGCAGCTTGCAGCAGCATCCAACTATTGTTTCACTGTCTTTATCCTACCACAGATTATTTTAAACAGATTAGAAGATTCTGGAGGAAGGAGCTAATGATAAAAAGAAGAAGGAGGTCTGGGGCGGCGCGTGGGCACCGCTGGACTGCGCATGTCCGATGCAGCGCGCGGCGGGGCTCGGGGCGCGGCGTGGGTCCTGTCCGCTCGCTGCTGGAGATTCCTTTTTTCGCAAGAATTTCTTATCCTGTGGAAGAGGGTAGCTTCTTGCCCAGCTTAATGGTTCAGAAAGTTAAGGTAAAAGGCTAGAGTTGGGGCGGGAGCCAAGATGGCGGCGTGAGTAGAGCAGTGGAAATCTCCTCCCAAAAACACATAGAGCTATGAAAATATAACAAAGAAAAATCTTCCTAAAATAGAGACCACAGGACACAGGACAACATCCAGACCACATCCACACCTGCAAGAACCCAGCGCCTTGTGAAGGGGGTAAGATACAAGCCCCAGCCCGGCGGGACCCGAGCGCCCCTCCCCCCGGCTCCCGGCGGGTGGAGAGAAACCGGAGCAGTTTTTTTTTTGGCGAGCGCTTTTTGGAAGCCTTAGAGGGACGGGCCCCCGTTGCTGGGGAGGCAGGGTGGTGGGACCGGTGAGGAGGTGCCTGGGAACAGCGCCGGAGGACAAAGAATATCCCGCGTTTCTCCCTGCGAGACCTGGGGGCGGGTGCCTGAGACCGGTGCCTGAGGACGGAGGAGGTCGCGCGTTTTTCCCCTTTTTTTTTCTCTTTATGGCAAGCGCTTTTTGGAAGCCTTGAAGGGACGGGGACCCCAGTGCTAGGGAGGCACGGTGGCGGGACTGGTGAGCGGGTGGCTGGGACCGGCGCCTGAGGACAAAGAATATCCCCCGTTTTTCCCTGCGGGACCGGTGGGCGGGTGCCTGAGACCGGCACTTGAGGACAGAGGAAATCGCGCGTTTTTCCCCTTTTTTTTTTCTCTTTTCTGCGAGTGCTTTTTGGAAGCCTAAAAGGGACAGGGACCCCGGTGCTAGGGAGGCAGGGCGGCGGGACTGGTGAGCGGGTGCCTGGGACCGGCACCTGAGGACAAAGAATATCCCGCATTTTTCCCTGTGGGACCGGTGGGTGGGTGCCTGAGACCGGCACTTGAGGACGGAAGAAATCGCGCGTTTTTCCCCTTTTTTTTCTCTCTTTTTGCCAAATGCTTTTTGGAAGCCTTGAAGGGACAGGGACCCCGGTGCTAGGGAGGCAGGGCGGCAGGACTGGTGAGCGGGTGCGTGGGACCAGTGCCTGAGGACAAAGAATATTGAGCGTTCCTTCCCTGCGGGACCGGTGGGTGGGTGCTTTTTGGAAGCCTTGAAAGGACAGGGACCCTGGTGCTAGGGAGACAGGGCAGCAGGACCAGTGCGCGGGTGCCTGGGACCGGCACCTGAGGAAAAAAAAAAAAAAATCGCGTGTTTTTTCTTTTTTTTTCCTTTCTGTTCCCTCTCTCATTGTTGCTGTTGTTGTTTTGGTTTGGAGAGTGCTTTTTGGAAATCTTAAAGGGGCAGGACAGGTCACTTAGACCAGAAGCAGGGAATCTGGGGATCTCTGGGCACTCTAACCCCCTGGGCAGCAGGGAGCACAGAGGCCCCTTACGGAGATAAATAGTCTCCTGGCTGCTCCCCCTCTAACGGGGCTCCACCATTTTGGAGGAACAGCCCCAGCCAGGCCAAGCCCACAGCAACAGTGGAGATAAACCCCAAAGCAACTGGGCAGGAAGCAGAAGCCCTGTCTGCGCACAGCTGCCCAGCACAAGCCACTAGAGGTCGCTATTCTCCCAGGAAAAGGCTACAAACCAACAAGAAGGGAAGCTCTTCCAGCGGTCACTTGTACCAGCTCTGCAGACTATCTCTATCACCATGAAAAGGCAAAACTACAGGCAGACAAAGATCACAGAGACAACACCTGAGAAGGAGACAGACCTAACTAGTCCTCCTGAAAAAGAATTCAAAATAAAAATCATGAACATGCTGACAGAGATGCAGAAAAAAATGCAAGAGCAATGGGATGAGATGCAGAGAAAAATGCAAGAGCAGTGGGATGAGATGCAGAGAAAAATGCAAGAGCAGTGGGATGAAGTCCGGAAGGAGATCACAGATGTCAGGAAAGAGATCACAGAAGTGAAACAATCCCTGGAAGGATTTATAAGCAGAATGGATAAGATGCAAGAGGCCATTGAAGGAATAGAAGCCAGAGAACAGGAACGTATAGAAGCTGACATAGAGAGAGATAAAAGGATCTCCAGGAATGAAACAACACTAAGAGAAATATGTGACCAATACAAAAGGAAAAACATTCGTATTATAGGGATACCAGAAGAGGAAGAAAGAGGAAAAGGGATAGAAAGGGTCTTTGAAGAAATAATTGCTGAAAACTTCCCCAAACTGGGGGAGGAAATAATCGAACAGACCATGGAATTATACAGAACCCCCAACAGAAAGGATCCAAGGAGGACAACACCAAGACACATAATAATTAAAATGGCAAGGATCAAGGACAAGGAAAGAGTTTTAAAGGCAGCTAGAGAGAAAAAGGTCACCTATAAAGGAAAACCAATCAGGCTAACATCAGACTTCTCAACAGAAACCCTACAAGCCAGAAGAGAATGGCATGATATACTTAATGCAATGAAACAGAAGGGCCTTGAACCAAGGATACTGTATCCAGCACGACTATCATTTAAATATGATGGTGGGATCAAACAATTCCCAGACAAGCAAAAGCTGAGGGAATTTGCTTCCCACAAACCACCTCTACAGGGCATCCTACAGGGACTGCTCTAGATGGGAGCACCCCTAAAAAGAGCACAGAACAAAACACACAACATATGAAGAAGGGAGGAGGAGGAATAAGAAGGGAGAGAAGAAAAGACTCTCCAGACAGTGTATATAACAGCTCAATAAGCGAGCTAAGTTAGGCAGTAAGATACTAAAGAAGCTAACCTTGAACCTTTGGTAACCACGAATCTAAAGCCTGCAATGGCAATAAGTACATATCTTTCAATAGTCACCCTAAATGTAAATGGACTTAATGCACCAATCAAAAGACATAGAGTAATAGAATGGATAAAAAAGCAAGACCCATCTATATGCTGCTTACAAGAAACTCACCTTAAACCCAAAGATAAGCATAGACTAAAAGTCAAGGGATGGAAAAACATATTTCAGGCAAACAACAGTGAGAAGAAAGCAGGGGTTGCAGTACTAATATCAGACAAAATAGACTTCAAAACAAAGAAAGTAACAAGAGATAAAGAAGGCCACTACATAATGATAAAGGGCTTAGTCCAACAAGAGGATATAACCATTCTAAATATATATGCACCCAATACAGGAGCACCAGCATATGTGAAGCAAATACTAACAGAACTAAAGAGGGAAATAGACTGCAATGCATTCATTGTAGGAGACTTCAACACACCACTCACCCCAAAGGATAGATCCACCGGGCAGAAAATAAGTAAAGACACACAGGCACTGAACAACACACTAGAACAGATGGACCTAATAGACATCTATAGAACTTTACATCCAAAAGCAACAGGATATACATTCTTCTCAAGTGCACATGGAACATTCTCTAGAATAGACCACATACTAGCTCACAAAAAGAGCCTCAG
Organism: Manis javanica; assembly: GCF_040802235.1. Taxonomy (NCBI): domain Eukaryota; kingdom Metazoa; phylum Chordata; class Mammalia; order Pholidota; family Manidae; genus Manis; species Manis javanica. Next base: position 60,841,746 of record NC_133164.1, on the reverse strand, counting down.
TAAATTCCACAATATTGAAATTCTACCAACCAATTTTTCAGACCACAAAGGTATGAAAGTAGAAATAAATTCTACAAAGAAAACAAAAAGGCTCACAAACACATGGAGGCTTAACAACATGCTACTAAATAATCAATGGATCAATGAACAAATCAAAATAGAGATCAAGGAATATATAGAAACAAATGACAACAACAACACTAAGCCCCAACTTCTGTGGGATGCAGCGAAAGCAGTCTTAAGAGGAAAGTATATAGCAATCCAGGCACACTTGAAGAAGGAAGAACAATCCCAAATGAATAGTCTAACATCACAATTATTAAAACTGGAAAAAGAAGAACAAATGAGGCCTAAAGTCAGCAGAAGGAGGGACATAATAAAGATCAGAGAAGAAATAAACAAAATTGAGAAGAATAAAACAATAGCAAAAATCAACGAAACCAAGAGCTGGTTCTTTGAGAAAATAAACAAAATAGATAAGCCTCTAGCCCAACTTATTAAGAGAAAAAGAGAGTCAACACAAATCAACATAATCAGAAATGAGAATGGAAAAATCACGACAGACTCCACAGAAATACAAAGAATTATTAAAGACTACTATGAAAACCTATATGCCAACAAGCTGGAAAACCTAGAAGAAATGGACAACTTCCTAGAAAAATACAACCTCCCAAGACTGACCAAGGAAGAAACACAAAAGTTAAACAAACCAATTACAAGCAAAGAAATTGAAACAGTAATCAAAAAACTACCCAAGAACAAAACCCCGGGGCCGGACGGATTTACCTCGGAATTTTATCAGACACACAGAGAAGACATAATACCCATTCTCCTTAAAGTGTTCCACAAAATAGAAGAAGAGGGAATACTCCCAAACTCATTCTATGAAGCCAACATCACCCTAATACCAAAACCAGGCAAAGACCCCACCAAAAAAGAAAATTACAGACCAATATCCCTGATGAACGTAGATGCAAAAATACTCAATAAAATATTAGCAAACAGAATTCAACAGTATATCAAAAGGATCATACACCATGACCAAGTGGGGTTCATCCCAGGGATGCAAGGATGGTACAACATTCGAAAATCCATCAACATCATCCACCACATCAACAAAAAGAAAGACAAAAACCACATGATCATCTCCATAGATGCTGAAAAAGCATTTGACAAAATTCAACATCCATTCATGATAAAAACTCTCAGCAAAATGGGAATAGAGGGCAAGTACCTCAACATAATAAAGGCCATATATGATAAACCCACAGCCAGCATTATACTGAACAGCGAGAAGCTGAAAGCATTTCCACTGAGATCGGGAACCAGACAGGGATGCCCACTCTCCCCACTGTTATTTAACATAGTACTGGAGGTCCTAGCCACGGCAATCAGACAAAACAAAGAAATACAAGGAATCCAGATTGGTAAAGAAGAAGTTAAACTGTCACTATTTGCAGATGATATGATACTGTACATAAAAAACCCTAAAGACTCCACTCCAAAACTACTAGAACTGATATCGGAATACAGCAAAGTTGCAGGATACAAAATCAACACACAGAAATCTGTAGCTTTCCTATACACTAACAATGAATCAATAGAAAGAGAAATCAGGAAAACAATTCCATTCACCATTGCATCAAAAAGAATAAAATACCTAGGAATAAACCTAACCAAGGAAGTGAAAGACTTATACTCTGAAAACTACAAGTCACTCTTAAGAGAAATTAAAGGGGACACTAATAAATGGAAACTCATCCCATGCTCATGGCTAGGAAGAATTAATATCGTCAAAATGGCCATCCTGCCAAAAGCAATATACAAATTTGATGCAATCCCTCTCAAATTACCAGCAACATTCTTCAATGAATTGGAACAAATAATTCAAAAATTCATATGGAAACACCAAAGACCCCGAATAGCCAAAGCAATCCTGAAAAAGAAGAATAAAGTAGGGGGGATCTCACTCCCCAACTTCAAGCTCTACTACAAAGCCATAGTAATCAAGACAATTTGGTACTGGCACAAGAACAGAGCCACAGACCAGTGGAACAGATTAGAGACCCCAGAAATTAACCCAAACATATATGGTCAATTAATATTTGATAAAGGAGCCATGGACATACAATGGCAAAATGACAGTCTCTTCAACAGATGGTGCTGGCAAAACTGGACAGCTACATGTAGGAGAATGAAACTGGACCATTGTCTAACCCCATATACAAAGGTAAACTCAAAATGGATCAAAGACCTGAATGTAAGTCACGAAACCATTAAACTCTTGGAAAAAAACATAGGCAAAAACCTCTTAGACATAAACATGAGTGATCTCTTCTTGAACATATCTCCCCGGGCAAGGAAAACAACAGCAAAAATGAGCAAGTGGGACTACATTAAGCTGAAAAGCTTCTGTACAGCGAAAGACACCATCAATAGAACAAAAAGGAACCCTACAGTATGGGAGAATATATTTGAAAATGACAGATCTGATAAAGGCTTGACGTCCAGAATATATAAAGAGCTCACACGCCTCAACAAACAAAAAACAAATAACCCAATTAAAAAATGGGCAGAGGAACTGAACAGACAGTTCTCCAAAAAAGAAATACAGATGGCCAAGAGACACATGAAAAGATGCTCCACATCGCTAATTATCAGAGAAATGCAAATTAAAACTACAATGAGGTATCACCTCACACCAGTAAGGATAGCTGCCATCCAAAAGACAAACAACAACAAATGTTGGCGAGGCTGTGGAGAAAGGGGAACCCTCCTACACTGCTGGTGGGAATGTAAATTAGTTCAACCATTGTGGAAAGCAGTATGGAGGTGCATCAAAATGCTCAAAACAGACCTACCATTTGACCCAGGAATTCCACTCCTAGGAATTTACCCTAAGAACGCAGCAATCAAGTTTGAGAAAGACAGATGCACTCCTATGTTTATCGCAGCACTATTTACAATAGCCAAGAATTGGAAGCAACCTAAATGTCCATCTGTAGATGAATGGATAAAGAAGATGTGGTACATATACACAATGGAATACTACTCAGCCATAAGAAGTGGAAAAATCCAACCATTTGCAGCAACATGGATGGAGCTGGAGAGTATTATGCTCAGTGAAATAAGCCAAGCGGAGAAAGAGAAATACCAAATGATTTCACTCATCTGAGGAGTATAGGAACAAAGGAAAAACTGAAGGAACAAAACAGCAGCAGAATTACAGAACCCAAAAATGGACTAACAGGTACCAAAGGGAAAGGAACTGGGGAGGATGGGTGGGGAGGGAGGGATAAGGGGGGGGAAGAAGAAGGGGGGTATTAAGATTAGCATGCATGGGGGGGAGGGAGAAAGGGGAGGGTGGGCTGCACAACACAGAGAGGACAAGTAGTGACTCTACAACATTTTGCTAAGCTGATGGACAGTAACCGTAATGTGGTTGTTAGGGGGGACCTGATATAGGGGAGAGCATAGTAAACATAGTATTCTTCAGGTAAGTGTAGATTAAAAATTTAAAGAAAAAAAAAAAGAAAGAAAGAAAGAAAAGGGGGATTACTCCTTAACAGGATAAAACTATTGGTAAATCAAAGATCAACGCATGCTTTAAATATCCTTAATGTTGATCACTTAAAGGGTGTCAGATGATCAGCTATGGAGGTACTCTTTTCTGATAATATTCCTTTCTCTTAATTAAAAAAAAAAAAAAAAAAAGCAGTTACTGTGTGCTGACCTCCAATGAGTTCTGCACAGTGGTATAGAGGGCATGTCAAAGTGTGGGCAAAGGGTCTGTTTGTTTCTACGCAGAAGATCAAGGCCTAGCTTGGATACCCAGAAAATGAACTAAGATACGATATGAGGAGGAGCTTCCGGCATCAGCACTCTCTGGAGGACTCGTGCCGGGGGATGATCATCAAAAAGCCTCCACAGGGATCCGGACGATGCTGCGGTTGTGGCTGCATCCAGCCCACCATCTCCTGGACTTGCCATGAGAAGGAGGAGGGAGATGTCTAGGCTGGCATGTGCATACAGTGAGACAACGAATTTGACTGGATCTGTACTGTTGGAACTCAACCAGGAGTTGGGAGGGGTGCAAGTTGTAGCACCCCAAAATCTCATGACTATAGACTATCTATGGTTAAAAGAACATATGGGATGTGAACAGATCCCAGAAATGGGCTGCTTTAATTTGTCTGATGGTTCAAGTACAGTTGGAAAATATCCATCATATCATAGATAAATTTTCACAAATGCCTAGGGTACCTAAATGGTTTTCTTGGCTTCACTGGAGATGGCTGGTAATTATAGATTTGCTTTGTTTATGTCACCGTATTCCTATTATGTCAATATGTGTGTGCAAATTAGTTAGTAGTTTAAAACCTATACATACTTAAGGTACTATACAAGAAGATATGTCAAAGAAATAATCAATCCTCCCAAGTTTCCTTCATATGCTACATCTATAGCTTTTCTTCTTCCTTCCTAATTACAAACTTTAAATAGAATTCGTGCCTCATATCGAATTTACCGAGTATCATAATTCCTCCAGGTGGTAAAGATACCTCGAGACAAGTGCTGGGCATAGAAGCCACAGGGCATAAATCTGCAAAGAAGTAAAAAGCTAACCTTTGCAAACAATATGGCTTCTCTCTCACTTACCAACTTTACATTTCCCTGTATGGCCCCGGAAGATGACTGGTTAGCCAGAGACGGGTAAGATTCCTCAAGGGAGGAACAACCTAAGACAGGCACAGTCGCAGGGGGGCCATCAGGTGAGAATTTGGGGATCAACAGAGGTGAGGCTCAGAACCTCACCCCCCCTGCTTTGAGAGAAATCTTCTGCATCCGTGGATGTTTTGCTGCCCTTGTCTAGCCTGGATTAATACTTAGTCCATAGGCACACACCTGATCATCTGATCATCTACATTTGCCTTCTTACAGCACTAAACTATGTTTTCTACCTTTATCTTGCATCTACCTACCACTTCAGCATTTTATTAAAAATAAAAATAATAATAATAATAGGAGAAATGTGGGATCAACATATAAATCAAGTACAAAAATCAAATGAATATTCATATTTGACCTGATGGTTTATAGGTCATATTGCATGATCAAAACCGAAAGTTTCTGTGATGACTGCCCTTGTACTGTTCACCATGTAAGAATTTATTCACTCTGTAAGAATTCGTTCACCATGTAAGAACTTGTTCGTTATGCTTCAGAAGATTGGAGACTGACGAGAATTAGGCTTGAGATGGATTAATGATTGTACATTGAGCATTGACCCCCCTATACTGAATTTTACTGTTGTTAACAACCATTTGATCAATAAATATGAGAGATGCCCTCTCAAAAAAAAAAAAAAAAAAAAAAAAAAAAAAAAGAAGAAGGAGAGCAGCATGACGGCCAATTTAGCTGAGCTTCTTAAGTGCACAAACAGCTGAACAAGGACACCATAAAACATAAAGACAATGTTGCTGGGCTCTGGATTAGGGGAGCATTTCTGCTAAAATAGGTTAAGACAGTTCCAAGGGATCAGTGGTGATCATTTATTCTCTGTGAGGAACTGTGTTGACAGTACAAGGCACAAAGCAGTAGGTCTAAAAAATGTTTTCCAAAATTTAAGTGGTTTAAGGAGAACACCAGGTGAGTATGCCACCAAACAAACTGTGAGGAGGGTATGTGTCTTTTGTTCCTTCACCTGGTGAGGTCACAAGATACTGATGAGGTACTTTTCTAAAACAATTCTAAAGGCAAAGGAGAAAACTGAAACTTAAAAAAGAATGTATCAGTTGATGATATATGTGAAAATACATTCCAATTGAAGTTTCATTATTTTTAATAGTCTACTCAAAAAATAAAGGATAATAATCCATTTTCAGAAAACGGAGAAATCAATATATTGATTTCTCAGCCTCCAAAAATTATTACATTATTTATAAAATCCCTGTGTAAAAATTTTCAGCTCTGACTGGTTCATTCAAAGCAAAGAAGCTCAAAATGATATCAAAAGGGGAAGAAACAGGAAGCCCTGCAGGGGGAGAGAGGAGACAAGGGTGCACCTTAAAACACAGATATGATCTCTAGCATAGATGTTACTGGGGTTTCAACCTCAGATTCAAGGAATTAATCTGTCTTTTCACAGTATTTTCATATGGCTTCTCAAAGTTACAATGCAAAAGAGGACAAGGAAATTATTCTTGTGAGAATATTATTTCATAGATGAGTGATATAAGACCAAGTCCTCCTCAGGAACCTAGAAAATGATGCAACCTACATAACGCTTTCTGGACCCCAGATATGAGGTGTGTCATGAAGTCTAAAATAAAGAAATTACTGGTAACTTAAAGGACAGCCATCCAATTTACATGAAAGAGATCCAAGATCAGCTACGGGTTGAAAGTGACCCTGTTTTGTTTTTGTAGACACTGTAAAGCTAAAGAAATAGACAAAGGGGCAATATGAGTAAACAGGATTATGAATGAGTAAAGACTCTATCATAAACAACTGTTCTTAAATACCAGAGAAAAATAACTCTACTGTGTACCTGGCCTGGACATGGGCCCTAGAAAGTATCCAAGAGCCTCCAAATCTGTACAAATATCCAGCTATCCAAAGAGGTTAGTCTCGATCGAAAACCCACTATCACATGTCAACTGGAGATGGGAAAGAGGTCTTCTGGACAAGAGTAATTGGGAGTATTAATCCCTTTGTGTCTTGAACTATCCCATCCCATTAAACTAAGTGAGGACCCAGGGATGTGCAGGTCCTCAACTTATCCTTGCAGGTGGGCTGAGGGTGAATGTGAGCTTTTCTTGTGACAAATGCTGAGTGATTAGCTGCTCTCAGTAAAGGCCAGGACAGTATATGTCTCATATTCCCTACGTCTAACACAGTTTGTGGTAAGGTGCTGGTTAAGTGCTCAATAAGAATCTGCAAAATCTATGAGCCTGAACCCACAGAGAGAATTCTGGAACATGATGCCTCAAGCTGTGGTTCTGAGTGTGGTTTTTGGACAGCACTCCCTGGGAACTTGTTAGAAATGCACATTTTCAGGCCCAACTCAGATCTACTGAATCAGAAATTGAAATGCGGCATCTGGGTTTTATGGGGCCCTCCAGCATACTGTAATACATGCCAGAGTTTGAGAACTGTTGACCTAGGGAAATGGTAGCATTTCAAGAGTGAAAATCTCCAAGAAAAAATGAACACACACATAATGTTTTGATACTGCCAGCTTCCTAGGTCTCTGGGTCTCTCATTCCCTTGACTCTGGACTTGCAATACCTTTTGTCTTTTTTGAGTAGATTTACTGTATTGTTACAGGGACATATATACATAGAGGTCCACCCAAATTCTTCAGGCATCCAGACTACTTCAAAATTGACTTGTCTGAAAGTGAGATGCTTGAGTATGTAGATGTGCTGTAAATAAATATAGAATCAGAAAATGTACCATATCTTCAATGACCCATTCTGACAAAACTATATGATGGGAAACTTTTCCTAAAAGGGACCCTTGTAAAATTACCATCTTGTCACATGCAGTCTGATGTCTGATGAGGCGAAGAGAAAACCAGTGCTGTCTGGGAACAGACCCTCCTCGGAGGAAGCTTTCAGCAACCCAAGACAGCCTTCCCTATCCTCCTAAATAGGGCCTCTTTCTGATGTATTTTCAGTTATCTTTTTTGTTTAGTAGCTCACTGTCAAATTAATATTGTGCCTGAGTCAATTGTTCCTCTTTTTAACATCTCTCATTTCTGCTCATTTCACAAGAAGTTCTAATTTTTTCAAGAATTCCACTGACAATGCGCATTATGTGGACCATTCTGTATTTTGAGTTTCCTCCTTTAATTTCCTTTTGACTTGGCATTCACTACCATCTGCAGTGGGGAATCTAGACCTTATAACCATGTTAATTTAACTGATTTTTTCTTAAAAAGAATACTGAGTCAAATTATCTTGATGGAAGAAAACATTCTACTTCTGATCACACTGTACCCTCCCCCTATTTCTCCCCTACTGTGTGTTACTTTGGCTGAGGGAATTAAATTCCTCTTTATATTCTTTCAAAATCAGCATGAATGTCACAGGAAAACTAAGGTCAAGAAGGAATTTGGGTCTTAGAGGAAGTAATGATAAATAATGCATGGAGGATAAAAAGTAGCTTTCTACTTTTAATTTTCTCAGTTGCATTTTAATTAAGGCAACTGGCCAATTCATCTTTAGTAATTAATACACTTCATAATATTTTCATGAGACTATGTCTGTTACAGTTTTTCATTCTCTTATATCTTCAGGATATCAAAAGCACCCATTTAAGTCCTAGCAAATAAATCCCCCAAACTCCCTGCCCAGGCTTCCATCTGGGGCAGACAAATGCGTAATGTTCAACTGAGAACATTTTGCGAAAGTAAACCTTTACTCATCTGAAGTCATACTGCAAATTCCTAGTTGAAATCTTCAGGTTTTAGAACATTCAAATGAAACGTAAAAGCATTTTCTCTACATTCTAAGGTTTGAAAAATAATTCTCCCTAGCTGATGCTCTTACTTCCTCTTTCTACACTGCATTATCTGTTTTGCCTGAGGCTCAAGTGATCCTCTTTTTTTAAATATAACACAAGTCAAATCCACAAGAAATTAGATACTGCTTAAAATTTAGGTACGGAAGGAGAAAAAGCTGACTGAAGACTGTATGTATTTGTTTCAAGTCTCTGAGGCTTTTCTTAAAATTAAAAGGACAACTGCTATCATAATCTGACTTTGGCCAGAGAAAGACAGAATGCTAACTGTGACTCAGAACCCGTCTCATCTTCTGTTCTTTTCTGAGTACTTTTTTTATTTTGTAGATGATAGTAATTTTAACCTCAAGGAGTCTGCCACATTTTCAACTTTCATTCACTTCAATTTATCAGCTATTCAGGGATTAGCTAGCCATGCATTACAAAGTATTTTTGGTCAGCTTCTTTAAGGGAAGAAGCAGGGGAAATCTGAGAGTTTGGTGACAGTTCATTTAGGAGGAACTAAGTCTGCAGATATGAGCTTGCTTTCAGTCACCCTATTTGATTTGTCCCCCTGGTTTGGTTCAACATTAGGATATTTTTCTTCCAATATAAGGCTTATCACTCTAATATCCTGCTATTACTAGGAATCTGAAGTTTCCACATAATTTAACACCAGTCTGTGTTAAGTAACCGATATCTTGGTTGATGTAGCAATTGTGCTTACATGTGGAGAGAATCTGGGAGAACAGTTATCTGCATCAGTGAAATTCATCAATAAAATTAAATGTTTTAATTTTCCTAATGGGCTTCAAAGGAGGAGGGAAACCAAATGTGCTTTTGAAAGATAATCTCCTGAAAGAGGAAGTCTGTACAGAGGCTTAAACAAATCTGGGGCAGAAGTTATGCTGCCAAAATTACTAATCACCAGAATGATCCTTCTTGCTCATTACTAAGTGTGAACACCCTTCACCTGGAGCAAGCTGCTAATCCCTATGGTCAGGCATAATCCATTTCTTCTCCCATCTCTTCACTGCAACATTAAAGGCTCAGAAAAGACCCCCTTTAAAAAAAAAACCCAGAAGGCACTGTTATTTACTACCAAGATAATAAATTAATGTAGCTTGAAGCTTTTATGCTGGAATAAAGAGAGTTGGTAACAAATTTGTTCCTGATGCCTTAGAAATGAGCCCCTGTGACAAACTCCTGCTCTCTCTCTCTAGTGAAGCTGATATATTGACTAGACAGGTAGATATTAGGTACTCAGGCTGTCTGGGTGCTATGGAAATCATGTCGAGTGCATCTGACCATTGGCAATGGGGCCAGACAAGCATGAGGCTCATTCTAATTCTAGCCAGGAAAGGGGCCTCATCTGCATTTGCCTTTTCACTGAAAGGCGGCCTTATTTGTAAGCTCAGACCTGTGTTAAGATAAGCTCTGTCCTTGTTATCTACTATTTCACCAGGCAATAGAGCCAAAGAATAAAGACCATCTAAGTGCCCATGTGGGCAGGAAAGCTTTGAGTGCCGTCAGGCCCACCACAAAGCCTGAAGCCCCAACAAGAAGAGGTTTACAGAGCAAGTTAATCACTTCATTTGGAAGGAAAGCTCTGAGGGATTTGGACAATTTGGATTTATCCTAATTATACAATCAATCAGGAGACAGATCCTAAGGCGCTTGTTGGACTATTATCCTCAGACATGTTCTTTACTTTCTTCCCTCACTACATACTCTGAAATTTAATCTAAATTAAACTGAATTAAAATAAGTGAAGATATATAATTGTTGGGCCAGAGTTAGCATGGAATGGATATGAGGAGAGATCACTTTTACAGCAATCCTTCCATCTCCCCATCCATTTATTAAAGCTTCATGAGTACCAGGCACAGTGCTAGTCACTGATGAGAACAAAATGAGTAAGTTCCTGTTCTCAGAGAAGCCTGAAGTTGCTGGGGATGAGGGCAGAGACTGATAGCTAGAAATCAGCTGGCAAAGACTGTAATACTGACATTACAGCCCACAATGGGAGAGGATAAGCAGTGCCTTGCTAGTGGGAGGAAGCATGAGCTGAGAGAAGGTTCCTGGAAGATATGGCCACTAATCTGAGTGTTAAGGGATAAGTAGTAATTAGCCAGATGAAAGAGGGAGGGGAGAAAGGGACAGGATTCCAAAGGAGAGAAACTACCATGAAACAAAGACTTAGATACGACAATGATCATGGTGTGCTGGGGGCAACTTTAAGCAATGTGACGTGGCCAGGATGCTGTGATGAAGAGAGTAAAGAAGGCAGATGCAGACTTCAGATCTTGTGGGATGGGGGAGCAACTAAAGAGTGTGGGGTTATGTTATCTACTTGGGATTCAGATCAACTGAGCTCTGTGGGACACAATTAGAGGAGGACAGGAAGATGGTCAGCAGGCTGTCCCAGTGCTTGAGGGAGGAGGAGGTGAAGCCATGAGCCACTGGCAGAGCAGGTAGAGTAGGCAGGTGGTAGAAATACACAGAAGTACAATGACAGAACCTGGGAGAGAGGGAAAAGCAGTATCTAAAAGGACTTCCAGCTGTCTGAGAATGGCGTAAGTGCTTACAAGGTCAATTCTCTTCACTCTGTGCATAACATTTCTTAAGACCAATGACATATCGGAATTGTGGAGGTCAGAGGAGTCTGAAAGAAAGCAAAAGCAAAGCCAGGAAACAATGATGAAACTACACCAGCAAAGCCACAAAGTAGCAGTGCCATGCTTCAGGGTATGGTCTGCTTGAGGATGTCTGAGACAAAAGACTGGATTAAAGACTTAAATATAAGACATGAAACCATAAAAACCTTAGAAGAAAATACAGGCAAAAAACTCTTGAGCAGGAGGCGTTGAAGATGGTAGCGTAAGTAGGGTGGTGGAAATCTCCTCCCAAAACCATATATATTTTGAAAATACAGCAAATACAGCTATTCCCAAAAGAGAGACCAGAAGATACAGTGCAACGGCCAGGCTACATGTACATCTGCAAGAACTCAGCATTTCACTAAAAGGGTAAGATAGAAAGCTGTGACCCAGCTGGACCCAAGCACTCCCCCAACCCCAGCTCACTGGCAGGGGGAAAAGAATCAGAGTGGGGAGGGAGTGGGAGCACAGGACTGCTAAATAAGCAGCCCTAGGGAGCACAGACACACATTGTATGGTGTACTGTATATTAGAGAAACAGTAAAGTAAATCTGAGATGGAGACTGTGGTCAGGTCCCTACAGCCACTCCCCTAGGACAAAAGAAAAGTGGACACTTTAAAAGTCTTAAAGGGACAAGGGTTTAACAGTTGGTCAAAACCGTCCCAGCACACTCAGCCCAGCAGACTGGGAATCTTAAGGAACATCAGGCGCCCTAACCCTCTGGGTGGCACACAGCTCTGAAGCCCCACAGAGCAATAAGCAGCCTGCCATTCATTCCACCCGCTGGCACTGCAAGCAAACTGGCTGACCACCATTGCTGTGGACCAGCCAGGGAGCAGCCCTGCCCACAGCAACCACACAGTCTTCTCCCAGCACACAGCTAACCAGGCCAGACCCAGAGGCTGCCACCAGCATGCAGCTACCCAACACAAAGGAAGCTGGTGCTAAGTCCGGAAGGCATGAAGGGGTGCTGTTCTCGCAGGAGAACACATGCCATGGGCCTGCAGCCCCAGGCAGTGCCCAAGCTATCCTGAAGGCTGCCTGCAGCTCAGGGGATTAACCGAGAGACTGCTCCCTGTGTGCAGTTAACCAGCACAGGCAGCGGAGAAGGGCAAGATGACCAGCAAGCAGGAAGGGACTTTGTTCTCTGAGCTGACACACGTGCCACCTGCTAGCAATCATTTCTATCACCATGAAAAAGCAGAAGAACCTGGTCCAGCCATAAATCACTCAAACAATGCAAGAGAGAGGGCCTGGCGAGATAGATATAACCAATGTTCCTGAAAAATACTTGAAAATAAAGGAGATAACCATGCTGATGGAGCTGCAGAGAAATAATGCAAGAGCTAAGGGATGAAGTAAGGAGGGAGACAACAGAAATGAAACAATCAATACAAGGACTTAAGAGCAGACTGGATGAGGTGCGCAAGAGACTGTTAATGGAATAGAAATCAGAGAACAGGAATACAGAAGCTGAGGCAGAGAGAAAAAGAATCTCTAGGAATGAAAGAATATTGAGAGAACTGTGTGACCAATCAAAACAGAACAATGTTCACATAACAGGGGTACGAGAAGAAGAAGAGAGAGGAAAATTGATAGAAAGTGTCTTTGAAGAAATAATTGCTGAAAACTTCCCCAATCTGGGAGAGGAAATAGCCTCTCAGACCATGGAGGACCACAGATCTCCAAACAGAAGAGACCCAAGGAGGACAACACTGAGCCACATAATAATTAAAATGGCAAAGATCAAAGATAAGGACAGGGTATGAAAGGCAGCCAGAGAGAGAAAAAATCACCTACAAAGGAAAACCCATCAGGCTATCATCAGACTTCTCAGCAGAAACCTTACAGGACAGAAGGGAATGGCATGATATATTTAATGCAATGAAACAGAAGAGCCTTGAACCAAGAATACTGTATCCAGCACGATTATCATGTAAATTTGAAGGAGGCATTAAACAATTGCCAAGTAAGTAACAGTTGAGGGAATTTACCTCCCACAAACCACCTCTACAGGGCATTTTAAAGGGACTGCTCTAGATGGAAGCACTCCTAAGGCTAAATAGATATCAACAGAGAAAATAAAATCACACCAAAGAAAGCAGACCAACTGAATACTAACTAAAGGCAAAAAATAAAATCAAGTACTCACAAAAGCAGTCAAAGGAAACACAAAAGAGTACAGAGAATAAAACACCTAGCATGTAAAGAATGGAGGAGGAGGAATAAGAAGGGAGAGAAATAAAGAATCATCAGACTGTGTTTATAATAGCTTAATAATAGAGTTAAGTTACATGGCTAGATAGTAAAGAAGCTACCCTTGAACCTTTGGTAACCACGAATCTAAAGCCTGCAATGGCAGTAAATGCGTATCTTTCAATAATCACCCTAAATGTAAATGGACTGAATGCACCAATCAAAAGACACAGAGTAACAGAATGGATAAAAAAGCGATATCCATCTATATGCTGCTTAAAGAGACACACCTCAAACCCAAAGACATACACAGACTAAAAGTCAAGGGATGGAAAAAAGATCATGCAAACAATAGGGAGAAAAAAGCAGGTGTTGCAGTGCTTGTATCAGAGAAAATAGACAAAATAGATGTCACCAGAGAAAATAAAATTACGGCAAAGAAAGCACACCAACCAAATATTAACTAAAGGCAAAAATTAAAATCAGCTATCCACATAATCAGTCAAGGGAAACACAAAGAGTACAGAATAAACAACCTAACATATAAGGAGTGAAGGAGGAAGAATAAGAAGGGAGAGAAATAAAGAATAATTAGTCTGTGTTTATAATAGCATAATAAGTGAGTTAAAATTAGACAGTTAGATAGTAAAGAAGCTACCCTTGAACCTTTGGTAACCACGAATCCAAAGCCTGCAATGGCAATAAGTACATATCTATCAATAATCACCATAAATGTAAATGGACTGAATGCACCAATCAAAAGACACAGAGTCACTGAATGGATAAAAAAACAAGACCCATCTGTATGCTGCCTACAAGAGACTCACCACCTCCTCAAACCCAAAGACATACACAGACTAAAAGTGAAGGGAAAGAAAAAGATATTTCATGCAAACAATAGGGAGAAAAAAGCAGGTATTGCAGTACTTGTATCAGACAAAATTGACTTCAAAACAAAGAAAGCAAGAGGAGATAAAGAAGGACATTACATAATGATAAAAGGGTCAGTCCAACAAGAGGATATAACCCTTATAAATATCTATGCACCCAACACAGGAGCACCGACATATGTCAAACAAATACTAACAGAATTAAAGGAGGAAATAGAATGCAATGCTTGGACTTCAACACACCACTCACTCCAAAGGACAGGTCAATCAGACAGAAAATAAGTAAGGACACAGAGGCACTGAACAACACACTAGAACAGATGGACCTAACAGACATCTACAGAACTGTATGCCCAAAAGCACCACATTCTTCTCAAGTACACATGGAACATTTTCCAGAATAGAGCACATACTAGGCCACAAAAAGAGCCTTAGTATATTCAAACAGATTGAAATTCTACCAACCAACTTCTCAGACCACAAAGGTATAAAACTAGAAATAAATTGTACAACGAAAACAAAAAGGTTCACAAACATATGGAGGCTTAACAACATGCTCTTAAATCATCAATGGATCAAAGAACAAATTAAAACAGAGATCAAGCAATATATGGAGACAAATGAAAACAACAGCACAATGCCCCAACTTCTGTGGGATACAGTGAAGGCAGTTCTAAGAGGAAAGTATATAGCAATCAAGGCCTATCTAGGAAGGAACAACAATCCCAAATGAATAGTCTAAATTCACAATTATTGAAACTGGAAAAAGAAGAACAAATCATGCCCAAAGTCAGCAGAAGGAGGGACATAATAAAGATCAGAGAAGAAATAAATAAAATTGACAAGAATAGAACAATAGAGAAAATCAATGAAACCAAGAGCTGGTTCTTTGAGAAAATACACAAAATAGATAAACCCTTAGCCAGACTTATTAAGAGAAAAAGACAATCTATACACATAAACAGAATCAGACATGAGAAAGGAAAAATCATGATGGACACCACAGAAACACAAAGAATTATTAGAAAATACTATGAAAATCTATATGTTAACAAGCTGGATAATCTAGAAGAAAGGGACAACTTTCTAGAAAAATACAACCCTCCAAGACTGACCAATGAAGAAACAGAAAATCTATACAGAACAATTACCAGCAACAAATTTGAATCGGTAATCAAAAAACTATCCAAGAACAGAATCACTGTACCAGATGGATTCACTGTTGAATTTTATCAGACATATAGAGAAGACATTATACCAATCCTCCTTAAAGTTTTCCAAAAAATAGAAGAGGAGGGAATACATCCAAACTCATTCTATGAAGCCAGCATCACTCTAATAACAAAACCACGCAAACACCACAAAGAAAGAAAATTGCAGACCAATATCCCTGATGAATCTAAATGCAAAAATACTCAACAAAATATTAGCAAACCGAATTCAAAAATACATCAAGAGGATCATACACCATGACCAAGTGGGATTCATCTCAGGGAAGCAAGGATGGTACAACATTCAAAAATCCATCAACATCATCCACCACATCAGCAACAAGAAGGACAGAAACCACACAATCATCTCCATAGACGCTGAAAAAGCATTTGACAAAATTCAACATCCATTCATGATAAAAACTCTCAACAAAATGGGTATACAGGGCAAGTACCTCAACATAATAAAGGCCACATACAACAAACCCACAGCCAACATCATACTTAACAGCGCAAAGCTGAAAGCTTTTCCTCTAAGATCAGGAACTAGACAGGGATGCCCAGTCTCCCACTGTTATTCAACATAGTACTGGAGGTCCTAGCCACAGCACCAGGCAAAACAAAGAAATACAAGGCATCCAGATTGGTAAGGAAGAAGTTAAACTGCCACTATTTGCAGGTGACATGATATTGTACATAAAAACCCTAAAGACTCCATTCTAGAAATACTAGAACTAATATCTGTAATCAGCAAAGTTGCAGGATACAAAATTAATACACAGAAATCTGTTGCTTTCTATGAGGAATCTAAAATAAAAATAAACAAACAGCAATAGACTCACAGATTGAGAAGTGACTGGTGGTTACCGTGGGGGAGGGGGTTAGGATGGGTGGATAAAGTGAGGGGGATAAAGAGGCACAAAATTTCAGTCATAACATAAATTAGTTATGGGGATGAAAGTACAGCATAGAGAAGGTAGTTGATAGTTCTCTACACTAGGTGGGATAAGCATTTGATAATGTATATAATTGCCAATTCACAACATATTCTTGGAGCGAACATAATATTGTCTATCAACTATACTTCAACAAAAAAATATTGTAAAAAAGAAGAAAGAAACCAAAGTAGAAGAGCTGCGTACATTCGCTCTAGAACCTGTTACTTTCCTCCATCTTAGCCAGGCCTGACCACTGGTCTTGGGACGGTTACCCAAGCATTACATTTCCTCTGCAATGGCATGCTCCTCTCAGGTTAATTCAAATTCAAAGGGAGGTTTAGATTTAATTCTTTGACTGCCCAGAATGCCCATTCAGGGTTCAGATGGTGCCTGGCATAGAGCTGACAAGGACAAGTATTCATCCCTTTTCCTTTTCTCCCCAATAGACTCTTGCCCTTCTGGGAGCCCAAAGGCTAAGTGCTAAGTGCTTCTGTGCTTCATGCTTTGCTAGCTGCTTATGTGTGTTTTTTCCCCCTCATTTTTGGCAGGAACACTATGCCCATTTTTTACAGAGGAAGATATTAAGGCTGAGCAGGTTAATGTTACTTGAGTAAAGATACATGGCTATCAAATGACAGTGACTCTAACTCTCAAAAGCCATGCACATTTCAGTGTGGAATAAATCATGGAAAGAAAGATACATGCATTTTTTAAGTAAAGCTCAAAACTACCAAATGCTGTGGTCTGCCCTCTGCAAGCCCCAGCCACGCACACACAAGCACACACCCCCAGTCCTGGTAAGCATGGCAGCCGAGCTCAGAGTGCTCATATGCCGGCAGTGCACTGAGTCCTCAGCCCCTACCTGCTCACACACCCATCGAGACAGGTTTGCAGTTTATATTTTTAACCACTGGGTAAGGGTCTGGGAGCAAATAGAAAACAAAGAACTAAAATTATCGGTTCAAATTGCTGGACAAATTTTAGAAAAGGAGGCATAGAAAATGAATGAGACAAAACAGAGGCTAATGCTAAGATGCAATTTTATAGCTGGATGATCTCTACTTTCTTTTCATAACTACATGAGTCCCTTTTTCGTGTTCCCAAAGGGAAGGTTCCAAAGAATTTAGAAGAGTTTATCCAGAGAAAACAGAATGCAAGCAGCTCAACTGTTTGAAATATGCTAGACTGTCTCCAGATAGTTTACTAGGGAGACAGAAAATGAGAGACAAGCCTCTGTAAAAAGGGCATTACAAGGAAAACAAACGAGCAGAAAGGTGTTATACAGAGCACAGATCCAGGTGTCAACCAATTGGCAACCCTGTAATCATCCAATTTCAGAACTAAAAGTTACATGCTATTAAAAAAAAAAGAAAAAGGTGAACTTGTAACAATTAAGTGATGCTGCTCTTCTCTTCGCCAAGAGCTTTCTTAAAAAGAGAGCTACAGCTTGAAGATATTTTTATGGTTTCATAAAGCAGGAAAACACTAAATCCTTAGTGGCCATTATTAGGTCCAAAGCCCTACCTCTGGACAAGGCCATTACCCAGTCACCCAGGAAAGGAGGTGACTGATGACGGTCATCCCAGGAGAAATCCAGGCCTGGGCACAGTCACCTTGGATCTCTGTTAACAGTTGCTCCAGAGATCATCACCCTCAGGTTCCAGGAGAGTCCTCCCAACAGCAGGTGATGTTCTGATCATCTAAACTTACTCCAAGATCATCCTTGTCACACCATCTTATGTTGTGAGGGGGATGCCAGGGAACCCAGCAGACTGAGAGAAATCCTGAACTGAAGGGATTCACCCTCCAGCTGGGGAGCTAGTCCTACTATAGCCCCAGGCACGGAGAGCCCAGTGAGTGGTTCCCATAGAAAAGCCAGGCACTGGGGATGATGGCCAAGGCTGGAGAGGCAGGGAAGGCTGCAGGGGGCAGCAAAGGGGCTGAAGCAGGGGTTTGCCCCACTCTGCCCAGAGCCTGGCCAGCTTACTGGAGCAGCACAGGGGTCAGGCACATGGGGTCTGGAATGCAGACCCTGGGGTCCAGGACTCAGAACTCTATCCTATCAGCACTACAAACATGTTGAAGTTCTGGAGCAGGGCTTAGGGCATACGTGGCAGAAAGTAGAAAAATGAGACTGGTCAGGAGGTCCCTGAATTAATCCCAAGGAAAGGTGTCAGTAGAAATGAGAAATGTATAAGCAATGAATGGGAGAAAAACATAGAATTAAAAATGTAGATTCATTTGTGCTAACATTTGTGATGAACTTGGGGCAGGGGAGGTAGGAAGGGGAGGGAGAGAGATGAAGGCCTGAGAAAGGAAGGCCTGACGGACTTCATAGCTCACAGTATCCAGCACGTCTCTGCTGAGAAAGGGACATGGCACCAGGAGAAAAGCCTGGCTCTTGCCAAGTGCATATGACCCTCAAATGATGTACAGATGGAGTGCATTCTGAAAGTTCATTCAAAAGGCAGCTATTTGGAATTGGGAACTATTATTTCTACAGAAAAAAATGACATTTCAAACTATGGGGTGATGTCCAGGATACCTCACAAAAGTCTCCATAATCCACATGTAACTGAAATAATGCTACAGGCAAAGATGGCATTTCAACTCAACTATACGTAGACTCTCGGTGACTTTGGGAAACCAAATCCAATGTCATTGTGTCTCCACCAGTTTAAACCTCGATTCAGGAAGATGCCTGGAACACCTGAACTATATTTGTAGCTCGTCACAGTGAACTATATTTGTAGCTGCCATGTGGACCTACATCTCCATGTGGAGACCAGGAATTCTCTTCCTTTTAACCAGCGCTAGTTATCCATGCAGGAAGAGTCACCCAGCTTGGGGTAAGCCAGAGAGCTTTCGGCTCAGTGAGTGGAGAAGAAGTGATTGCCTACTAAAAAGGAACTGGCCTTCTTAAACACTTCCCATACTCAACCAAATAACTAAACATTAAAAAATCAAATGACTATAACTGATAATTGCATCTTTCATGAGTATTTCCTGGATATTTCTCACATTCATAAACCACCAATATAATTTTAAACAAATAATATCATATTAATAACTCAAAGCAACTTATGGTCTACTGCGATTCCTTAACTCAAAAAAAGACTTAACATCTTTCAAACTGCTTATTTTCATGGATTCTGCTCTGATTTCTAATATTTGTCCTCACTGAGTTTAGCTTCTTTTTATCCCATCAATAAACAGAAGTTGCTGCAGGCTAAATATACTTGGGTTAATAAACCAGCATCAGCATCTTATTTGGCTGCTTCCATGACCTCCAATATATACCCACACACACTCTGTGTCACTGTCACTTCTCCCAAGGGGGAGCTGCCTTCTTTCTTTGAAGATTAGTACTTCTCTGTGTTTCTTATTTCCTATATATCACCCCTCACCCTCAGCTCATTCTCTGGCATCTAGCACAACACTCAGCAAGCACTATTTGGAGGAGGAGAGTGAGGAAGATGGTGATGGTGATGATGGTGGTGTGGTGGTGGTAGTGGTGGTAACGGTGATGATGGTGCTGGTGGTAGAGGTGGTGATGGTGGTGGTGAAGGTGGTGGTGGTGATGGTGCTGATGGTAGAGGTGGTGATGATGGTGGTGGTGGCAGTGATGGCGGTGATGATGGTGACGTGGTCATGGTGGTGGTGCTGTGTTGGTCTGGCAGGTCACAAGGTGGGACAAGGGAGTCACTCTCATGTCCTAAGATAAGCAGCGTCCTAGAATAGTCAGCCTAGTTTGGGGGAAACTTTAAGGTGTTCCACAGGAACATAAATAGCTATTAAAATTGGTAAATGTAATAATAATGAGATAATTTATCAGAAAGATGATGCAACTAATTGTTTTTATTTTTTTTTAAATTTACTTATTTTTATTGAGTTTGCAGCAAGTACTTTTAACTGGGAATCCACGGATGAGCCTCAGGGGTGTGCAGACCCCATAAGTATATACTTAACTTGGTATATTTGCATTTTTCAGAGATGAGAGTCATTGGCTTATGTCACATTCTCAAAGGTTAAGAACCACTGGTTATTAGATCTAGTCTCCCCACTCAATCTCTCACCCCACCACTAAGAAGTAGAATGGCATTGACCTCCCTGTCTTCACACTCATTCCAGCCGCACATGTGGAAGGTATGCATGGACTCTATTTAAAGGCAAAAATCATAGCTCAGTTTTAGAGATAACAATAGAAAAGCCCATTCACAATTCAGGAGTGAATAAAAATTCCAGGATGTAACTATGCTGTCAGTTGTTAACTTGAAACTAACAGTCCATTTTCAGGTAACCTGATTTTGTTTTCATAAGAGGTATGTCTCACATAGCCAAACTATATTAGAATTAGCCTACCACAAATCAATTTGCGACTGATAATACAGCCAGTAGTTTTCTTTATTAAGGTTCCACTTATCCATAGGAGGGAATTTGTGTATGCTAGATACATACACAAAAGCTCACTCTTCCTTCACTTCATCTTTCCCTTACTACCACCAAGAATGAATTCATATTTTAGTTCTTTAAGAATTAGAACATCTCCATTTCTTATGTTTTAGAATTTTCTCAAAGGTTGCTCTTTTTTCTAATCACAATCCACAGAATCACAACTCATTCTGCCCAAATTTCTTATTTATTTATTTATTTGTTTGTTTGTTTATTTTGTTATCATTAATCTACAATTACATGAAGAACATTATGTTTACTAGGCTTCCCCCTTCACCAAGTCCCCCCCGACAAACCCCATTACAGTCACTGCCCATCAGTGTAAGATGCTGTAGAATTACTGCTTGTCTTCTCTGTGTTGCATAGCCCTCCCCGTGCCCCCCCCACATTATACATGCTAATCATAATGCCCCCTTTCTTTTTCCCCACCCTTATCCCTCCCTTCCCACCCATCCTCCCCAGTCTCTTTCCCTTTGGTAACTGTTAGTCCATTCTTGGATTCTGTGGTTCTGCTGCTGTTTTATTCCTTCAGTTTTTTCTTTGTTTTTATACTCCACATATGAGTGAAATCATTTGGTACTTGTCTTTCTCCACCTGGCTTATTTCACTGAGCATAACACCCTCTGGTTCCACCATCCATGTTGTACCAAATGGTAGGATTTGTTTTCTTCTTATGGCTGAATAATATTCCATTGTGTATATGTACCACATCTTCTTTATCCATTCACCTACTGATGGACACTTAGGTTGCTTCCATTTCTTGGCTATTGTAAATAGTGCTGCGATAAACATAGGGGTGCATCTGTCTTTCTCAAACTGGGCTGCTGCATTCTTTGGGTAAATTCCTAGGAGTGGAATTCCTGGGTCAAATTGTATTTCTATTTTGAGCTTTTTGAGGAACCTCCATACTGCTTTCCACAATGGTTGAAATAATTTACATTCCCACCAGCAGTGTAGGAGGGTTCCCCTTTCTCTACAACCTCACCAACATTTGTTGTTTGTCTTTTGGATGGTGGCAATCCTTACTGGTATGAGGTGATATCTCATTGTGGTTTTAATTTGCATTTCTCTGATGACTAGCGATGTAGAGCATCTTTTCATGTGTCTGTTGGCCATCTGAATTTCTTCTTTGGAGAACTGTCTGTTCAGCTTCTCTGCACATTTTTTAATTGGATTATTTGCTTTTTGTTTGTTGAGATGTGTGAGCTCTTTATATATTTTGGATGTCAACCCTTTATCGGATCTGTCATTTATGAATATATTCTCCCATACTGTAGGGTACCTTTTTGTTCTATTGATGGTGTCCTTTGCTGTACAGAAGCTTTTCAGCTTGATTATAGTCACACCTGCTCATTTTTGCTTTTGTTTCCCTTGCCCAGGAAGATATGTTCATGAAGAAGTCACTCATGTTTATGTCCAAGAGATTTTTGCCCATGTTTTTTTCTAAGAGTTTTATGGTTTCATGACTTACATTCAGATCTTTGATCCATTTCGAATTTACTTTTGTGTATGGGATTAGACAATGGTCCAGTTTCATTCTCTTACATGTAGCTATCCAGTTTTGCCAGCACCTTCTATTGAAGAGACTGTCATTTCCCCATTGTATGTCCATGGCTCCTTTATCCTATATTAATTGACCATATATGTTTGGGTTAATGTCTGGAGTCTCTATTCTGTTCCATTGGTCTGTGGCTCTGTTCTTGTGCCAGTACCAAATTGTCTTGATTACTGTGGCTTTGTAGTAGTGCTTGAAGTTGGGGAGCGAGATCCCCCCCACTTTATTCTTCCTTCTCAGGATTGCTTTGGCTATTTGGGGTCTTTGGTGTTTCCATATGAATTTTTAAACTATTTGTTCCAGTTCGTTGAAGAATGTTATTGGTAATTTGATAGGGATTGCATCAAATCTGTATATTGCTTTGGTCAGGATGGCCATTTTGATGGTATTAATTCTGTCCAAATTTCTAACATCACCACATCGAAAAGACTGGCCTCAGATGAGCAAAGGCTTATCACTGGCATCTCCAGGTGTGCCCCCAGTAGGCTGCAGACCTAGTTCAATACAAGCCACTATTTGAGACTCTCAGTACTGCAACTGCAGAGTAGCTAAATCTCTTCTCAGAAACTGGTAAACAGGCCCTTTCATCCATTAGACATCTACTAAAATATTAGTCTCATTGTGCAAAGTAATCAAGTTTTGTCCCAGTCAGTGCTGGCATGGAATAGCATGCCCAGGAGTTCACTTGCCCATTATGAACCCTGTATGTATTTACTATCACATCTGCTTCAAATCTCAAGGGCCGAAATATGAGGCAACATGAAACTAGTCTCATGCAAATTCAGACACTTAAAAAAAAAGCTAACCACAATGCCAAACAAAAATGCCACCAGGAAATTAAGGCAGAACTTGTTACATGTGAGGTCAAGATATCCAAGAATATTTTAAAAACTTATTCTAAATAATATGGGTAACTGTTGAACCACTGTACTATATATTTGAAACCAATATAATATTGTATATCAAAGATACTTTAATAAAATAAAAAAAACTTATTCTAAGGATTCTTTTCCACAGAAAACTGCATATTGTTTTGCTTCATGTTGTCAATGTTTCTTTCAAAGCCAGGCCCTTGCTGCCATGGAACCAGCAAGTTTCCCTAAGTGGCACTCATGGCTTCTCCTGTGGTCTTCCCTTCAGAGACTCCAGTGCCACACTGTCAACATCCCTCAGTTAACACTCCACCTTCCACTGCCACTGGATGCCCTCGAGCTACTGCCTTGAATCACGATTTAACTCACCATGTGTCTTTGTTCTCTTACCCCACCTGAAAGTTCTGAGTTCAAAGGGCCTAGCAGAATACCATAGACGGGGCAGACTACCCAGGCTGTCAGGTGAAGTGAGGATGAATACCTGATTTAACCGAGCCAGGACAGCATCTGTCATCCAGCTTAGTCAAAACAATTTTTAGTTCCAATCAGAAGAATTTAAACAAGAAATATTAGAATATGATTGGGTAAACATTAAATGATGGGTTATAAACTAGGTAAGACACTGGGCAAGAAATATACTCTCTTGACATTTGAGACTACTTTAGGAGACAAACTACCCTCTCCAAAGACTTCCTTCATAACCCTTCCTTTAAACTATTTTTTTTTAAGTGTCATCAGTGACTGAAGTGGGGAAGGAAAATAATGGGATGGTACATCATCTCCTCCTTCCAAAAAAGCTTTGTGCTCAAAGGAGGTGTTATATGGGGACAAGGGACAAAAAGGGAGGAGCCTCCAATACAAATACTTCCTTCAGAAACTACAAACTTCAAGCTCTGAATTCTCTCCTTTAGGTACCGTTTGGAACCCAGTAGAACTTGATTCAGAGAAGCAGGAGGGCAGTTCTGAGAACACTTGCCACCGTGGGATCCCTTTCTAACTTGTGGCATTTCAGAGCAGTAGTCTGGGAAGTGCTCACGCCCAGTGCTAGAGCCCCATGGGTGTCCAGAGCCAGTCTTAGGCAGCAAGGGAAGCGAACCCTGAGATAGGAAGTCACCAGGCAAAGCCACATTACCCTGCAATTCTGCAAAGCACTGTACAGTAAGTTCTGCTGGAGTACTTAGATGCCATGAGTTGGGGATACAAAGATGAACAGGGCATAATTCCTACCCTAAAGGAGCTACTGTGGTGAGCAAGATGTCCAGATGGGTGAATCACAACATGACAAGGATCTAAACAGCAGCTGGGACAGAGCACTGTGGACTGGAGCAGTGGCCACTCTGCTCAGGACTGGGGACAGCACCAGGAAAATGCTGGCTTGGTTGGCTTCACCCAAGAGCTGTAGTTCAGCCATGTTCCACTTTTTCCTACCAGACTTACTAATAATACAAAAGTAATCAAGTAACAGGTATAATAACAAAAGGTAGACTGTTATTAAGTTGGTAATAGATATATTTCTGCAAATCTGGCCATCTTAAAGTCTTCTCAATTACCGAAGAGGAAAAGTGAGCATTTGGAATAACTGAAATCATAGGCTTCCACTAGTCCAGTTAAGAAATGAAGTTTACTTTAATGTCTTCATCAACTACCCAAAGAGCCCCCATCCAAGGCTATGCATGAAGCCCACACACCTCCAAGTGGTCACATATAAATATCAGCCTAGAAGAAAATGCAGCCTCTTTCATGAAGTTCCTGACCAGAAAATACTGAGATGGGGACATGAGACAGAGCATCAGTTACAAAATATTTGGCTTTTCTTCCCTCCAGAAGACCTGAACCTTCTTTACCTGGAAGGTTCTAAACATCTGAAATTGAATTTGATGGCAGTCTCTCACCCTGAGTTGGCTTCTCCGACTATATTCCTTCCACCAAAACACTATTACACTCCTTCCCCATCTGACAGAAGATGAATTCCAGTCCAGTGTTTGTTTGCTTATAACACATGTTCTGTTAACCTCTTCTTGTCACCTCTCACTTTAGCCCAGGGTACTCCTCCTAAGACTTCCAAGAACAAATTGAGAAAACTTCACAGGAGTATCACTGTGAAGCAAACCTTTTGAAGCAACAATTCCTTCCCCAATGAAAGTGGCCCTTCCTGCATCCTGTAACAAGCAGCCGTACCACAAGGAGCAGCTCTATCCATACAGAGGGAGCACATAGGCACCCCAAACTTCATCAGGGATTTGCAACTCTAATTTGTGCTACTTTGTACCCTCTGCGCTCGTACTATTAGAATAGGAAAATGCGAGACCACCAACTAGAACTCTTACCACTGGTACTGGTTAAAAGTTCCCCGTTCTATGATGGTCCATGTAAAAATGATCACTTCTCAATGAACAATGGTTCAAATAAGCTATCCCCAAATACCACAGGTCAGTTGCCAAAATTTAGTAGCTCTAATTTAACTAAAAAATGATGAACTCTGTACTTTAGGAAACATCAACAAGAAACATAGAAATCATAAGACAATTCTAAGCACTTTAACTTTGTCCCTATTGATGGTTCCCTTCTCTGCTTTCCTCCTGGGGTTTCTTGCTCTGTGTGCATAGAAGCACAATAAAAGATTTAGAAAGTCTCTTGACAAGGGGTGAAGGATCCCTAAATTTTCTAAGGCAAACACAAAAAATGAGTAAAAAGGCTGAAGGGTTCTCAGAGTTTCCTTCTGTTCCAAGCCTGGTCCTCTGCATTTGAATCACCAAACAGAACCAGGAGCTGAGAGAATTCACAGCTAACTTGCAGCAACTGCAGAATGACACCAGGATGAGAAGGTAGCCAGACAGAGGAGGTGGTGGGGGCTGACTTCTTCTGATACTTGAAATCCATCAAGAAACCTGTAACTCTAAACCTGTTTCACTATCCTCTCAACTGTTAAAACTCTGGCCTAGACTAAAGGATGAATCCTGTGTATTCTTCACCCACATTAGCAATGATTAATTAATTAATCATTGTTCTAATTCTAAGCAACACTGGCATGTGAATGGCATCAGGCAGCCTTGACTACCCAAAATGATCATCTACAGTTTTAGGAGAACACATTTTCTCAGACACTAATGAGGATTAAGTCCAGGCCTTCGTTTCATTGACCACCAGAGACAGCAATGGGCATGGAAGTGGCATGACTTACTGGTAATCCCCACATGCAGAGGGCTGTGGATGGAGATGGCAGAAATGGAACTGCTTTAAGGGGCTGTGCTCAACTTTATGTGCTTTTATATGGGGCCCCTGGAAGTACTGGCAGTTACAGGGAAATGGAAACTCTCTTTGAATTTAGTGGTTCTCAGCTTTTGACTGCTCTCTGGAGGGAAGACAAGACACATTTCAGAAAGATAGCCTTCATGCATACCTATGGTCACAGGGCAGTTCTTACCCTCAAGCAGCCCTGGGCACAGGAGACTGCCCAGGTGAAGGGCCCACTGGATCTCATCACAGCAGGTCTGCAAGGGACCTCAGACAAGGAGTCAACTGAAGGCTTCCTGGTTACCTGTCCAAGCACAAAATCAGGAGCATGCCCTTTAAATGCATCTAGAGCTGTGCCGATCAGTGGCATTTCTGCACTCATTAAGTATCCAATTAAGGAAAAAAACAGCAAAATAAAAAAAAACAGACAAAGACGGTGCTGGGCCAAGGCCATGCCACACCCCTGCTGTTGGAGCCCTGCCTTTCTTCTCAGCCTCTAGGCAGGGAGGGGCCTGGCAGAGCCCTGAGGGTTACTGTGCACTCTCCCATTCTCACCTGGCCTCTCTGGCTGCAGCAACAACCAGGCCCCATGTGTCTGGGCTCCTGCTTGATGGCAGTCTAGGCAAAAAGCTGCAGGAGAAGGTCCCTATGTCCTGGGCCATAGTAGTAGTGCTTTGAGAAGACCCACTGCCTGCTGCAGAGCTGACACACACGCACACAGCCACACTTTCTACTTCCGGTTGCTCGGGCCCTCCTGGATAGTCGGTCAAATATTGGTAATTCTTTGTTGTACAATACAAAGTATTATGAGGGCCAGTTTGCTGAGAAAACTAAAATGTTATCTTCTATCACAGCCTTTTATCTTTGCTTCAGTTAGACTGAGAATGTCCTTCGAGGGCCTAAAGATTTTTTGAAAAGAAGAAAAACCGCCTGCAAAATAAAATAGAACCCCCCCATCAAAACATTTCTTAAACCCAGCTTAAGATGGAGACCAGCCATCTTGCCTTACTTATGCATAACAAAGAAAGCAGATATATGAAAATATATAGTACCTTATTCTTTCAGGGGAAATTTAATACAACTCAACCAAATTGTTGGTACAATTATTAGTTAATATCAAAAGAGAAATTAAAACTAAAAATAATGTGAGTCATTAGCACAACAGATTTTTTTAGGATATTTCTTCCTCAAAAGAAATAAGTGAGATTCCTTTTAAAATAAAGTAAATATAAGTAGAGTCCAACTTATGAATTACATTGGTTCCCCAAATTCAATTATAATTGACTTTTCCTGCAACTGATAGCATTTTTTTCTACGGAAACAGGAGTACAATGATTTATTCCCCTGAGAGCTCAGTTCTATTACTGGTTAGTATTTCAGTCCTGGGTCTGAGTCCCTGCCTGTAGGAGGACAAGGTGGCCAGGGGCAGGCAGGGGCTGGGAAAGAAGTTTCTCGGGCTGAGCAACATGAAGAACAGATAGTAGTGGGAAGGAGAAGGGAAAAGGACACTTCTCAGGTTTCTACTAGGTACCAGGCTTTTTAAATCTAAGACAACATCTAAGATAAGCATCTCAAGACAATATAGCCCCTAACATTCAATTGTTGTCACAACTTCTTCTGTCTTAATAATTTTTTTTCAAATTATGCATTTGCTCCTGTTAAGCCACTGAAATCAATTCATTCATAAAGTGTTTATGTACTAAATGCCCATGAAGGGAATTTGATTGAGTAGAGGGTGCAAGATGAGTGGAGCTAACATCTGACCTAGGTACACATCAAGGTGGCCTTTCCATGTGCCCTTTCACAGCAATCATGCCAACTAGTAGCTTATGCTAATTCGATAGAAGAGGTTAGACAGCTGTAAATCTAAGTAACTTGACTAAGGTAAGAGGCAGTTAGACCTGGAAACCAGACCCAACCGGCCTCCAAACATGCTCTTTTACAACCTGTGAACCCTGGATCATAATTAAGTCACATGTCCTGATGTTGCAGGAACTTTTCTGGCTTTAGTTCCTCCCTGCCTCTCCATCGTTAGCAAGAATGAGGCATTGCCTAGCCTCTCTTGCAGCCAGGGGTGACCAGTTGTTGTCTGGCCATGAGACATTCATGTCTAAAGGTGTTGTGGGGGACTTCTAGGGAGGGCCTTTAAAGGAAGGAAATGTGTACTATTTTGGACTTCTTACTCTTCCTCCATGGTGGATGTCATGGGTGGAGTTCCAGCAGCCATCCCAGACCACAAAGCAACCTCAAAGTTTGCTAAGTGCTGGGAGGGTGGAGTCAAAAGAGAGAAAGACCCTGGGTCCCCCTGGAGTTAAGTGAAGCTACTCTACCTGCCCCAAAACTGCTTTTTTCCAGAATTACTTTTAATGTGAGGGGAAAAAGCATTTGTGGTTTTAAGGCACTACTGTCAGATATCTGTTACTCACAATTCCTAATACCTACACCCAGTACAATAGCAAATCCACAGCATTGTAAGTTTATTAAAAATGTACATTATTTTCAACAAACCAAGGTATTTTCAAGCTAGAGTTTAAAAGCAGTAGTTATAATTGTGTTATTCTCATTTTAAAATATGCAAATATTCTAATATTTTTGGCAAAAAAGTTCTCATACTTCCATTTTAAAGAGAGAACTTTCTGTATTCTACTAGCATAACAATTATGACCAGTAAGATTAATAGAATAGAAACTAGCAAAGGAAGTTCATTTGCATTTAGAAAAAAGAAAAAAGGAGCCAAGACAAAAAAACACTTGGTCTAGTGCTAATGACAGTCCAAATCTTCAGAGAATTTCAATGCTGTGAAAAATGTTTTCAAAAGCTGTAAACAGTTTGAGTTTTTATTTTTATCTAGGCAGTTGTCTCTTTGGCAAAAGCGTAAGTTGCTCATGACTGTTTCAATGACAAATGAAGACAGTGTTTCTATGAGCAGGCACGATGAGGACAGCCAAGTGTACTGTTCTGCTGCTGAGTAACTAAGAAGCAAAATTAGCCATAAGAGTGCCTTGGCCAAAAAACCCTCCCCACCCCAGAAAAGGCCTCACCTTCAGTCCATCTCCCCCAGGAATTTCAAGCAATCCAGACATCTCTGAATTAGGAATACATGAGGTACACACTTTTCTTCCTTAAGTGTATTCATCTCAGCCACATCAGTGCGGGCTTACTGAACCTACAAAAGTGAACAGTGCACTGAAAACAGTGAGATTGGATGATGGGGGAAATGGTTAATACCAAACAAAAACAGCACAGGGTGAGGAGAAAATCAGCGAATCCCAAACAGGACAGCTCTGAGAGGCATTAGCAGCATTCCTTCCCTCTTGGGACCGGACCAGGTTTGGGCTCTCCCACGTTAGCAGTGTGACTCTGGGCAAGATACTTAAACCTGCCAGGCTTTAGTGTTCTCATCCATTCAGTGGGTACAGTTACGCTCTTCAGAGGGATGCTGAACTGATTAAATTCCCAACACAGTAACCAGCACACAATAGATGTTCAATAAATCCAAGCTTCTTTCTATTTTCTATGACACTTTTAATATCCTTTTGGATGAATGTTTATAAGCAAAACAAACAAAAATATTTTCAAACCTTCCTTCCTTTGGGCAGGGGGGACTCATGTGTCATGGATAGTACAGTCATAAAACTACAGTAAAACA
The DNA here is from genome assembly GCF_040802235.1 of Manis javanica. Classification (NCBI taxonomy): domain Eukaryota; kingdom Metazoa; phylum Chordata; class Mammalia; order Pholidota; family Manidae; genus Manis; species Manis javanica. The sequence goes on along the minus strand of NC_133164.1, from coordinate 60,811,583 downwards.
ACTCTGTTAATTATTTCCACTGGGCCAAGACATACCTGTAGTGATTTAATATATCATAAGCATGCCAAGGTCAGTGTTCTATTGAAAACAGAAGAAATCTCAAGAATATCAAGCAGAAGAGTTGGGTTTCATGCCAGTATTCTGCAGACCCTCAAGAGAAGGGAGAAAGCAGCCAGGGAACAAGGGCCTTGTTCAAGGACCTTCAACTATGATCTCTTCTTCACTGATTGAGACCCTTCAGCCTCATCAACTAATAGGACTGTTAGAACCCCACATCTTAGACACCTGCCCTGCCTGCCAGATGCCATAGCCTCGATGGGCCCTGACTCAGCTTGCTGTTGGAGACGGCTTGCTCTGTTCCCTTCCACTGCTGGAGCTTCTCCCCATACAGAGGCCTGTCAGAGGGGCTGCTGGAATCACATGACACACTCTCTTCGGCCATGGCTTTGGTCCCACCCTTAGGTATCCCTGCCTACCCCTCTATTATAGACAACTGTTAAACCTAAAAGACAATGCATAATTTTTACAAAAACCCTAGGAAACATAACTACCTGGGAACACTATGTTTTATGGGGAGCTATAGTCATAAAAAGCCTTTTTCTTTGGTGCTATGATTTCTTTTACATCACTGCTTTGAGTTCAAATCATGACATAATGAGATTTAATTGCCTTTACTTTTCAGACGAGGGCTGAACTGATTAAATTCCCAGCACAGTAACCAGCACACAATAGATGTTCAATAAATCCAAGCTTCTTTCTACTTTCTATGAGACTTTTAATATCCTTTTGGATGAATACAGGGTGAAGTACTCTATGTTCCAAAATAGCAACGTAAGCATAACTGACATACATAGAGAGACTTGCACAGTAAATCCCTACTGATTGAGCCTTACTTTTATGGTCTCTTTTTTTTTGGTGTGTTTAGTAGGGGGGAGTGTGGACAGAGGCACAGAAAGCAAGGATTCTTCAGAGAAGTGAGGAGATTCAAACCTAAGTTGTATCAAGTCTAAAGAATAATATACACCTGGACACTTTAATGACCTACAAGATAGAGGAAATAAGTAAGGGAGGACTGGAGGGCCCACACTGTAAGGGAAAAAAGTGGGTTTCCAGGCAAACTGCCAAGTTAAGAGAAGCAGGAGATGAGAGGGAAGAGACAGCAGCAGCAGAACAAGGTCACCGGGGCTCCTCAGTGTCCCTTACCTACTGTGATTTAGATTCCACAAAGGTTTGGGGTTTTAGTTTTTGGGTTTGGGGACTTTTTGTTGTTGTTTTTGAAGATAACAGGAACATATAAATGAACTGTTTATATTCTCAAAAACACAAAAACCAAGGAGAGCAGGTGAGGCAAAGGATCTCAGCACACTGGTCATTCAGGTCTTAACAGACAGAGACAGACAAGCAACCCCAACCTTCAGGGTCTGTCCCACTCAGCAGATGTGGGCAGCATGCTGCTGGCTCTGGTTTACACATGGGGAAGGAAACTGCCAGAGATGTATGATTTACCTTCAGACAAAACAACTTAAGTTTGCTTCTAATGAAGATTACTTAATAACAGCCATTTTTCAATCCAGAATACTGCTCCATTTAGGAAGAAGAAAAGGAAAATAAAATTTCCATAACCACCAACAAAAAGCATAAAAAGGGGAGGGAACTGGAACTTTGAAATGATCCAGATATGTCCTGGCTATGGGGGGTTAAACTATGGTGGCTCAGAGAATCATTGAGGGGTCTTGAAAGGCCATCTGTTTAACAATCCTTGAGAAAAGGGGTCTGTCTTGTGGCTTTTCTATCTCCTATGGGGCCAGGCATTTGACAGACACTTAAAGTATTTATTGATGCATGAAAACTATGGATACCTCTGTTTATCAGCACTAGTAGCTATGACCATCTATTCCTCTTGACCTGCTAATGTTGACTGTCACAGCACCCTATAAGGAAGCTCTGTACCCTATATTTCTTTTGTTGAGTTGAAAGGAATAATATGGAAAAGACACAGAATATGTCCATCTCTCTATAGACTTACCTATCCCTAAGTGAGGAATAGCTAGCTTCGTTTCATTATCTTCCTTATGCCACTATAACTAAAAAATCATTTTTGTGTGGACAGATTTTGGAAGTCAGGCCACTCAATATTCACCCACCAACTCTATTTAGATGGCCTCTGGTGAGCCATCCAGAACCCATCCCCTCTTCCTATTCGCATCCAGAGGTATAGCCAGAAAGGTTTTCATCTTGGGTGCTTGTAGGCACCTCTGTAATTCTTCCACCCATCCAAAATTAAGCTGGATTTAATTATCATCCTAAAAAGCACTACATGGATTTTGATTTAAAGATTAAGTAGGTATTGCAAACACATTCATATTACCAAAAACAAATCATCAGGTATCCCTAAAACAAAGATGTCAGTCATCCCAATGATAAAAGTATGTTTTACTAAAAAAAGCATGTCTTTACTGACAAGAAATAGTAAATCTTCAAGTACACCCATGGTAAACCATCAGTTCAGTCCCAAATAGTCAGAAATGGGATATGGGGTTAAGTTTCTTCTTCGTCTAACAAAGAACTGTACTAGTTACACTAGATGAAGCAAAACAGTCTCAATATAGAGGGTAACAGTTGGTTCAAGTTTTACCTTCCTTTCTCAGTCTGATCTATTTTAAGTCTGCAGCAGAGGAAACTTGGCAGCTGAATGTTTCCAAAAGTTAGCATGCCACTTCCCTACCTCAGATCACATATGAGGGCGCAGTCTGGGAAGAACAGAGATTCCTGGGGGGCGGGCAGGGGGGCAGGCACCAGCTTGGAGCTCATATGTCTTGTGAGTTCATTAATGTCCTATCAATAGCCTTTACTGAATTTTTTACTGAAATTCATTGAAAATAAATTTGAAAAACAAAGGACCTAGTTAAGAAAAATAGGGCAGGCTCAGATTCAGCTGATTTAGGTTGGCAGAGCTGGCAGAGTCACAAGGTCTCAAGGTAGCCAAACTGCATCCTAGGAGTCAAGGACGATGACGTCCATGACAATCCCTCTACCAATACAGTGTAGTGTCATTTACTCTCATTTCATCTCATTACATCTCATAGATGTACATTTACAGCAATATACATCTACCTGTAAAGTAGGATGACTGTCACCTTTTCAGATGAAGAAACGGAAGCTTTGAGACATTAAACAGCTTGCCAAAGATCACACAATTTAGACCCTGAACCTACTTCTCAATCACTCTGCAATCCCAGGGGTGAGGGAGGTCTCTGATGCCAAATGGTTGAGTAAAATTAAAGAGCTCTATAATCCTTATCAGGTATTTTGGACTTCAAACCTTTTCTTTCTTACTATTACTCATTGTTCTATGCCTTTGGCTTTTAAGTTTTCTCTAGGATAAATAAAACAATGATTATTTATAATTGCCAGAGCATTTGACAATCAGGAAAACTTTAAGGGTCAGCTGTTTCAAAATTAATTTCATATGCAACACATGTCCTCCTCATGTTGGACCACATAAGTAAAACCAATGTACATTTTAATGCTTGATATCTCATAAGGTCTAGGAAACATTCATATAGATCCTACATCAAATAAAGGCCGTGTCTGTGAATGAGCATCATCGCACCCTTGACTTCTCTGAACATGTCTCTTGAGCTGTGACCAGAACGCCACCCATGGTGATGAAGCGCTCTAGAACAGATGGCTCCTCTGCTCGAGTAGCTCCGCTGCAGTTTGATCACATGGCAGAAACCATTCGTTTTCTTATATACTCCTCTTCTTGAAAAATCTCTTAATTATCGCATTACTCCAATATAAAAATGGTGCTCAAAAATTTAATGTTAAGTACAAAATTTTAATGAGTTATAAAGTATACATCTATTTCTCATTAAGAAATATTCAAAATTCCATTTTCTAAAAGCTGGGACTAACTGGGTGATATACCAAGAAAGGGGAAAAGGACAACAGGATGTAACAGAAGCTAACTTAAAAGGGGGGGGGGGCAAACAAAATTAATTATCTACATATTGTCCCCCTGTTTATTTCAGGTAAAAAAAAAAATCTTAAAATCTTTGAATTTCAATCACAGAACCTGAGGAACAGGCATAGCATAGGGCCCCTAATGACTTCTTGGGATATTCCCTGGGGAATAGGATCTGGAAACTGGGAAGTTTTAAATATCACTAAGGCCATATGACACAATCATAAGCCATTTACAAGTGAGAAAACAGAATCCCATCTCTTAGGAGACTTCGCTATCACACCGGTTGCTTGTGAAAAACTCAGGCCTAGGCTCCTTGTTTTCCTTTATTCCACATAGACCTCAAGCTTCTTTATTAAGAGAGATACAGTTATGGGTACTGACTAGGTCACAGTTCATTTGCAGATTCTTCTATGGGTAATTTCAACCACAGCTCTGCATTCTAGTTTCTACGTTCTTATCAACCCACCAACAAGAGCTTCTGTTTCTTGAACATTTGATGTTGAAATCAGGGTCTTCTTTAATTATAATTTTCAACATAAAAGGTTAATATCAAAATAGGAAGCTTGATCTCATTAAGATCCTTTCACAGACAAGCTAAGAAGAACTCTGATACCTCATCTTGTGGGAGAAGATTAAATTAAAAAAATCACAGATGAGGAGAAAAATTATTCTCAAAATCTTGCCTTTTTAAGTAAGTCAGTCAGAATTCCATTGGTCTTATGAAATGCAAGTCCTTAAGGGGCCCTTTGGAAGGGCATTCAGCCCCACTTCTTCCCACTGGCACAGAGACTCTGTACTTAAGACGCAGAGCTCTTCTAGGCCTTGCCTAAGACAGTAGTCACAGCCTGGAAGGAAGAACTCAGAATGCCCTTGGGTTCTGAGACTGTGCCAAGTTACCTGTGCTTCCCAACATCTACTTAGAAGCCATAGAGAAAAAGTCAGCAGCCAGACACTTAGTCACTTGGGCTGTCACACGTTTTCCTTACGTATAGTAGTTCTGGAGAAGTAGCTGGCTCACGCTGACAGATGCAAAGGTAAAGAGACATTCTTATGATCACCTCACCTACTGAGGGCTTCAATTCCCTGAAAATAATTTCCTGGTTCCTCTGTTTGCTTTTAACAACATACAAAGAAAAAAATAAAAGAAAAACAGGAACTGAGGAGTTCTACTTTTTCTTTAACAGTTAACCTAAAGCTGAAAAGTACCCCTATACTCAAAAACTATCAGATCAAAAGACTGCAATGGGGACTCCTTATTGCTGCACCTCAACACCAAGCCTGGTCCATAATAAAATGGCAGACTGGGCATTTCACAGATAGAAGACAGGAAGGAACCTGCTGGTTAGAAAGCATTAAGTCACTGTCCAAATGCATGCAGTGATCTCATAAATCACACAATCTTTGAGGTAGAAGACGCCTCACAGATCTCTAAACAACTCCTGTGATGGGGAAGTTGAGGCCAGGAGAAGGGAAGTGATTTAATCAAGGTCATTGGAAAAGCAATTTGCAGAGCTGTTACCAGAACTGTTTCCTAACTGTAAAGCAGTGTGATATTGGTCTCTAAACTTTGAGGGAAAAACTGATTATATGTACATACACACACACACACACATATACACATATACAAATATATGTATATAGAAATATAAACATACATATATATTTACACATTCCAATTCTAGACAAATAGAGACTAATTCTGATACATTTTTTAGTGGATTGAACTTGATATGTAATTAATGTATTATAAAAACAACTTGGCTTAAATATCTAGACATTTTCTATCAATGCTATTTCAAGGTAAGTATCATTTATTCCAGGTCTCTGCCATTCATTCATTTATTCATTGGCCAGGGGGGTGAGTCACAGAAGGAGCTAGTAATATTTCAAGGACCCTGTGATGCAACAGTCAGGCAGATGTTGTTCTAATCACCTACTAGGTACTGAAGTACCCCTTGGTTATTAATTAGTCAACAATTATTTAGAAAAGGAAAAATGGAAGTAGGGATTCTCTTTTTCCTTAGAAAGACCTTTACAGCCACTGAAGATTGGTGATTCACAATCTGGATTAATTACTTTTATCTACAACATAGTCTCACCTTGGTCCTGCAGATCGTGGTTGCTACTGCATTCTGGAGTAGTAGTAGTGATGACATGTCCAGTGATAGTGACTTTTAAGTTCCTGAAAATTGGCAAGACATTCCTTATAAGAAAGCTATCAACTAGGCAGTTGATGTGCTTCATTATACCATGATTGCCCAAGCATGTGAGATGGCCCATTAGTGACTTTCTCTTGTGGCATGGTAGGGATGGGGTGAGTTACTCTTGTGAGAATTAGAAATACACATTTATTACGTAAGTTAAATGACCTTGTAATGTTTGTCCTAATTACACCTGTTAATAGAAAGCAACACTGGCATAAATATTCTGGGAATTTATGTATGACACTATTAATATATTTTTCTTAGTTAAAATGTATTTAACTAACATCAAAATTATTTTACATTTCTGAACAAACACTAACTGATATGAAAGAAACATATAAAGTCCTTGTGGGAATCTTTTGGCTTCTCATCTTGCTAGAAATATAAATTTGATACCCATATGCCCACAAGTGCTGTCCATTTATTCAGGTTTTGCCTACATAGATTATAGCTTTTCTTTTATTGCTGCTTTAATGCTTTATGGGTAAGCTGGGTTGGCAGTGGCCTAAATGTTGGGTCCAGAACAATGCCTTCCATGACTACACCTCTCCACATTGCCTTGACAACCTGCCCCTGCTGGTCAGAGAAGTCTAGTGTGAGTGGATGAACTAAGGCCAGCACAGGGACCTCTGTGTGCCTGCCCCATTGCCAGGGCTAGTCTCAAATGGATGGATGTCTTCCCACTTCAAGTCTTTCCATTCTTGTTTTCTTCTGCCAGAGTGACACCTACTGGATGTGTGTATGAGTGCAGCCCATTCCTGTGCTAAGTCTCACTCAACACCCTCCCTCGGTCTATTTTTGCGCAAGGGTAAGAATTTCAACCAGCTTGGATAAAAGCACAAGTTGTATAACGTGAAGATAAATTTGGCAATAGTTGCTTAGTAACTGACAACAGTGCAATCAATAGTCTATTTCCCAGAGCACCCTACTCCAATACCTTTTAAAGAGACAGTTTGAAAAAAGACAAGTGTATTTTAACATGTGAAACTTCCTTTTATCTTCAAAAAATGATTACATTTTGTTTCTGTTCAAAAACTGTTTTCTAAATCAAATTCAAAGTGGGAATAATGGGACTTGTTATCAAGAATTTGGGTATACTGGTGTCTGATAGCTGGGTGCTATTCAGTGAAAGTGATGATGATGATCATGATGTTAAAAATGATGGCTAACAGTTATACAGTGATTATTACATGCCATATGCTAACATAGATGCCATTCCTGACCTCATTTCTTAACTTCCTGTCTGCCTATAAAACATTTTGTCTAAAGGAAACTACCTTCCGGTACCAGTTTTGAGAAGGTCAAGTTTAGATTTGGATTTTTTCCAAAGTATAGGCATAAGTCTAGTATTTGCTTATTATTTTATTAAGCTTGATGAATGGTCTGGAATGGCCACGTTTCATGATAATAGATTGATAATATCTATATTTTATAAGGCATGAATCACTCTTTAAAGGGTGGTTCCCTTTAGACAAGGGACAAAAGGGTAACTTTACAGGGAAAAACCTGACAAATGCTACCTCAGCCAGGTTATCACGGCCAGCATCAACAGTTGTAAGTCACGTTGACAGTGTGTACCCTTGATCTGATCTGATGTGCAAAGACTAGGAGGTAATCAGCTACCACCAATCCCCTCCCCTGTTTTGGAATTTTCCCAATATATTTCAACTTTTCCCACTGTTATGTTTTTCTTTACTGGCTGAAATTCCTTTTACTCAAATGCATTCCCTACCTTTGGAAACCTACCCATATTTAAGAGACATGAAGCTGCCTTGCTATCTCAGTCAGAAGTCTTACTTTCTGCTTTGTCTACATGGCTATCTGATCGAGGCTCATTAGTCAGTCCTCTTTTTGAAGAAGCCCATCTGGGTTCCGGGAGAGCCAAGTGCCATGCCTCACTCTTCCCTAGTGCATCCACTTTAGTCCTGTCCTATATATTTCACATGATTAAAGAGACACATATACTGCCCATAATCATGTGTCTTCATTGGATTGTAAGGTCACTGACAGCAGAGTTTACATGTAATTTCTGCCAACTCCAACTTGCTCATTCTACTGAGGCCCTATGGCCCCCTGATAACATGCAGAAATGACAATGACCTATCATGTGGAGGTTAGCTTTGCTCACTAAAAATGTTCCCTGATCACCTGGAAACAATAAAAATCTAAGAAATTCAAACTGACAATAAATTGCTCATATTTATATGTGTCAAGTTTTCAGACATAATGATTCTAGAAAAAGCATCACTAATGCTAAAGGAGATAGATTTTATTTACCCAACTTATAAGCATGCAAAGTATGTGCCTAGTCAGTGACTGATGAGATAGGGCAGGGATGCATTCCAAAACTACCATTTGCCTTATGCTGGATGATCAATAAATCTAATGCTTAACATAGACTCACATTCGGTCTACAATAATGAAGCCACAAAGAAGACACTGGTGAAGCTGTTAAAACAGAACGAAGAGAATAATTCATGTACAAAAAACTACTTACCTACCTTCCTAGAAAATAATACACCTCACAAAAAGATCTAAATAATAATCTAACCCCCAATTTTACTCCATCTATAGGCTAATTCAATTATGTACTCCATACTTATTTCAATGTTTATTTCTGTGTCTTTGTCTAATCACAACCAGTTGCTCTGAGGCACACCTGTCTCATTAGGACAGATCATGTAATTGTTCAACTCAGAAACCAGCTGATTTGCACTTCTTTGTACCCTAAGGTAACAGTTGCTATATATCTCATAGAAATACACAACAAAACTTAGATACTTATAGTTTGCTGTCTTCTAGACCACTTCAAATCAAAATAGTAACCCAAAAATCAGTAAGTTATCTAGTATTACATTCCATGGGTAAGAGAACATCAACACATTTCATCAGAAGCCATCTATGTGAATAATTTCTAAAAACAGAACAAGAAGAAAAATATATGTGGAGATGGATGGAGAAGGAAAGCTGTGACTGACTCTATTGCTGTCTTACTGCAATTGTATCTAAAATTTGTATCCCAAACTAATTCAGAAAGATAGTGTTCAAGTAACATGACTCTACTATATGTTTTTCTATCCTCTTACGGATTAGAATTAGAAGAAAAGTTTACCAAAGTCCATAGATTATTTATATTTCCTTACTTTTTTTTTACAGAATGCCTTTTTGCTGCTCTAGGATCCCATCCAGGATACCGTATTACATTTATCCATCATGACCACTTAGGTTACACTTTACTATGATGGTTTCTCAGGCTTTCCTTGTTTTTAATGACCTTGACAGTTTTAAGAAGTACCATCAGGTAGTTTGTAGAATTACCCTTGACTGGGATTTGTCTGACTTTCTCCCTCATGAATAAAGTTATGGATTTGGGGGAGGAAAAACCACAAAGGCAGAGTGTCATGTTTGTCACATCAGATCAAGAATATATACTATTGACGTGACTCATTACTACTGATGTTAACACTGGTCACCCAGCTGTGGCAGTGTCTGGATTCTCTACTGTTAAGTTACTCTTTTTCTCCTTTTTTATACTGTACATTTAGAAGGAGTCACTCACTCTGCACAGCCCACACCTCATCCTTGGGGGTGGAATATTTACATGAATTACCGGTTAACTTTTGAAAATATGCATAAGGGGAAATTACTCACTAAAGTATTATTTTTAATGATCAACGCACTAAAACTCTGTTATAATGTTCCTGAATATTAGTTTTCCCTAAAGTATGTAATAATATTAAAGGACAATAGTTCATTGTAGCAAAAAAATTTAGTAGATCTATTTGAAAATATCTTTGGACTCTGAGTTGTTGGTGTCTAGACATTCATGTGTAGATTTGGTTTCTACACATTAACCTTTCCAGTTTAGACCTGACCATATAAAGGTGAAATATTAATGGAAAAGCCATATCTAAAGCCATATTTTTTAATTAAATGCTTGAAGTGGAACTACCAAAATACACATTTCTTTTATGTAACATTTTTGGCCTTCCTGACTTAGAAAAAAAAAGTAACTGGTCTGTTACATTCTCAGTTACTACTAGGGTTACTTTTGGATTTTGGCCATAATTTGGAATATTTCTATATGGGAATTATGTTAGTAGTTCAGACAATTGATGTTGAGCAAACAACTAAACAGAAAACACTTCTAATGCTTGTGTTTGTCTATGAATCACTCATTGATCCATCGGTTCAGTAACCATTTACGTATGGAGTACCTACTGTGTGCCAGGAGTCAGGGAAGAAAGAGGAAAAAAAGGTAACTCTATTACCTGTTCAAGCACAAGACAGACAACAAATGGGATGAGGGGATTATACTTCACTTATGTGACTAGAATAATTAGAAGAAATAAAACATACTTAAGAGTGAAAAATGAGCTAGGTAGAGACACCTCAACAGAGACAGCCTTGGATGGTAAGACCCACTCAGTAACTGGTTGTACAAATGGCAACTTCAGTCAATAAATACCAGTTACACTTACAAATCAGAATAGCATAGCTAACTTGATCTGCTCTCAGGTCACCGATGCACTCATGAGACCATCAGGATTGCCTTCACTATTAACACCAAAGACGGCAACCCACTCAGAACACATACCACAGCATACTGGTGGTGGGCAAGGCTATTGTTTTTATATGAAAGACAAACACTATTAGCAGCAGCAGGGATGGCAATTAGCCAATGTGTCGGAGCTGATCTAGATCTAGATAGTAAAGGTATCAGAAAACTAAAATTAAGTTCCATGGCTATTAATGGGATCACCCCCTGTTCCTGGCACCACTCAGGGAACATAATGTTTCAACTTCTGAAGGGAAAAACTTCTGTTCAAATCATGCAAATAATTATTTTAGAAGAAATAAATACTTTTAATTTAGGATTTTGCTAACTTTGTAATTTCTTTCTGTTAAGAGACAGTTTGCAGACATATTTTAAGAGTGCTATTCTTTATAAAGTCTCTTCTCACATCTTCAGATGCTTTCTGTCACTATAACCAGTGTCCAGATGCCCAAATTAAGTACCGTAAACCCAGCAACAACCAAAACAATCCTTGTGCCTTAGATAATGTGTACACAGGTCACCAACACATAAGTGTACAAATATTTTCAACATGCGCCAAATTGAGATGTTTATTTGTGGACAAAAATATTGATGTTGCTAAGTGATACTGAACAAATCACCAATTATGAGACTTTTTAATTTATTTCCATCTATTTCCCCATGACAAAAACTTTAACACTATTCCAGGTCTACATATATTTAGACTTAACTAGAACATCATATTTACTAAAATATATGAATAACAAAATGCTAACCTGTTACCATTTTTCAAATCCTTCTTTAAGAATATATCAAGGATGGTGAAGGATTAACTAATCAACATAAAAAAGAAAAGAAAACTTAGAAAATAAAATAATATTATTATGGCTGGTTTCAACCTAACTCTTGGTCCTTTTCTGCATAGAAAACTCTCAATATTTCTTACAAGAGAGAAGTAATCTCAGGTAAAGAAAATCCATTCACAATTCCAAACTGAAATTCAGTAAATAACTGTGTGCCCATATTCCAATAGGGTAGCCAAAGAAGAGTGAAACTGGCCAATTTTAGGTTCTGTCCCCTTCCCCGTACCTTCTAGAAGGGCAGCACCCCCTAACATTGGGACACAACCGGGAAGGATGAGGAGTAGAGAGCATAAGTCCCTAGAAGCTACAAAGACAGCCAACCACCAATCATCAGGAAGTGGTGGAAGAAAGATGAGAACCTGGCCACCAACCAAAAGTCCAAACCACACAGTGCAGAGGGGGCAGAGGGAAAGAAATGTGGCAGGGCTGGGGTAGCATCATGACTCACTGGGGGCTAAAGCAGCCTAGGACCAAAGGGATCTGAGCTTTCAAAGATGCGGGAGTCGAGATCTAGGGATTGTGTACAACTCCTCCAAATTCATAGAAGGCAGAGAAGACATAAATGTAAGCATCGAGAAAAAAGTGAAACATCTCCCAACAAGCATTCTAACAGAAGCTTCTTCCATGATAGAAGCTATCCACCTACATTCCCCTAGCAAAGCAGCAGCCTCAGGTGTCATGAAAAAGGGCTTCTGGACAACTGCAGAGAAGCAGCTTCTTGCCCAGGCTTGTCACTGGCTGCTGCACCACTGGGCCTCTTGGTGCCCCATTTTGCTTCTCTGCCCACTTCACAAACCCAAATGCATCAGAGGTCCAGGTCTCCTCAGCCTGCTTCGCAAGGTTTCTTCCCTTTTTTCCTCCTGTGCCCTCAGCCAGGGGCCCTCCACTAGCTCTTCTCCCGTTAGGTGCTCTGTGATACTGTCCTGCCCACTCTTCTAACCCCAGCTTCACCAAGTCTCAGCTACTTCTAACCTACCTCCTTTCTTCTGTCACCCTCTCCCTGCAAACCCGAGTGCTTGGGGCACACCTCTCTGCTCTCCGCTCCATCACATACTCTCTGGCACAGCTGAGGCTTCGGCCACCTTGCAGGACTCACTCTTCCTACCAGGTTAATACACGTGGCCCAGGAGCATGACCCAAAAGAGTCTCTACATATACAAAACATGAAATGGATTCTTTATAGAAGGAAACCCAACAAGTGGACTTAATCATATGTGTGTTGGGGCCCAAAAGGGAAGGTGTGTGCAACTCTTCAAGGACTGGGTGGGACCCCGCTGCTACGCCATCAGGCAGGCCCCAAAGCTGTTTACAGGGGGATGAAAGAGCCTGCTTTGTTCTCGACTACTCCGAGGTTAAGTAGACAATTGGGTCCTGCCAGAAGTTTAAGGAAGTGGCACTGGTGGTGATGGTGGTACTCAGAGACACACAGACAATCACTGGCCAGGAACCTGGAAGACAAGAAATGCGGAGTCCTCTGCCACCTTGTGATCCAGAAGCCAAGTCCCTGGGCGCGGACTGAGAAGAACTGGCATCCATACTGCTCAGGGCTGCAGGGAGGGTGTGGCTGGAGAGTAGTGTGGCCAGAGCGTCCTGGCCCAGGGAGGCAGCATCTGTACGTCAGGGGGCTCAATGGAGTGAAAGAACAGGACATGCCGAATTGGAAACCAGCACTGGTGGGACCCTGAGGAAGGGACTCATGCTGACACTAGGGTCAGGAGCCAGGCTCTGGGCACCACTTCCATGACTCAGGTTCTTGCCCTTTGTAGGATTCTCTAGGACACCATTAGGTCTGGGTAGCCCCAAGGGGCTCTCAGTCTGACCACCTTGGTATTCTATGGCACCTCAATGGTGGTCAGCTCCTGGCTCTCTGGTTTTTCTTAAGCTAATGGTGATGTGAATCCTTATGTAGTGTCTATTGTCTGACCATATTACAGAAGACTGCTCAGCAGTACTCAATCTTTACATGTACTTCAACAAAGCAGTCTAATCTGTCACACTTAGCACCTTCCTTATCAGTATTTTCAGGGACATTTCTTTTCTTATTATAACATATTTTCATAATGCAATTGAATCTACTCACTTTCTATACTGGAGAGCTTTGATTTATTCCAAGACTTTTGTACTTCCCAGTATTAAATGTATCCACAGATCCATTATGGGTTCCAGAATTTTGTTTTCACCCATCACAACTTGCATAATACTGATCAGGTGAAGATTTTCTTAATGCTAGCTTTCCTTTTACTTCATTATAGAAATCTTGAAATTCTGTGAATGGAACCTTTTTCCTTTTACATTTGAAGTGACTGCCTGCTCAGGGCTCTCTATTTTTTTATACTCTTTTTGAAGCCATCCCTTCTCTCTAAAGAACTATTACAACATTTTGTTGAAATATTTTTTTTTTGGCATTTCTCACCTAATTTACAGTCATCTGTTTTTAAATTTTATATTAAGTAGATAATAAGCCCATTGAAAACAGCAACTGTGCCTTATTTCTCTTTGTGGACATGACCAACATTAAAAAAAAAAGGGTTTATTGAATGAAAGTATGCTAGCTGGATGATGGCAGTTGTTCAGAACAAGCCATGAGGCCAGTAATATAATATATATTTTATATAAAAAAATGCAGCTCAGAAAAATTAAGGAACTTCCCAAGTTTCCTTGGCTTCTAATGTGGCCATGTCTGAATTTGAACCAAGTGTTTTGACAGCAAAACATTTGCTTTCTTGATTATTCTGCTGCTGGCTCCAAGAAAGCAAGAACTACAAAAGCCTGAGGCAGTTAAATTCCTGAAACTAAAACAAGACAGTCCTGTCTCCCCAGGGTGCAGTTCGTGGGAGCTCAGCAGGGTCCAGGGCTGCCCGACTTCTTCCTGCATTCTCACCAGGCTCTCTCCCAGCAACTCTGCAGATTCTTAAACCTCTTCTTTTAGCACCACAGCCTATTTAGGTTTCATTCTTACAGCTCAGATACTCAGGTACAGTTCCCTTTCTTCATACGTGTAAAAACACAGTCATAGATCGTTCAGTTTAAATGCCTCATGAGTAAAATAAATTTAACAGAATCATTTGGTCTTTTGAATCTTACACACTGTTGACAAAATGAAGGTTCCTGTGGCCAGGATTCTCCCCTGGCCCTGGCTGGCTAGCTCACTACACATGTGTGGGCAAAATGTTGCTATTGACTCTGTATAAAGAGCCTTGTCCAGTGCTCTGGGAGATACAGTGTCAGGGCTGCAAGGCTGCAGGAGAGCAGAGCAGAGGCTGGAGTGGTGGCAGTGCCGAGGACAGAGGGCCAGAGGATGGCTGTGCGGGATGACTGTGCAGAAGGCCCAAGGACGACTGTGCAGGTAGAGAGGCCCAGAGGCAGAGACTGGCTTGCTGCATGCAGACTCATTCTGAGAGAACAGGATTTTAGTGACTGACCTTCCGCCTGGAAATACAGTTGGATATAACCCTTCCACCCCAAGAATGTTCTACTGTCATTTCTTAGGTCACACTGAATCCATAGTGAACATGCCTGGGGCTGAAACCCATTGACAAGACATACACAAAAACCCATGCCTTTAAGCTCCCTGACCAAACACCCAGTCTCCCCAGCTCCTTCCAGAAGCTGTACCTGAGCCTGTGACTTGGACCAGCTCCCCACATCCAGTGTTGATTCTTCAACTGTGTGAGGAGTCATTTCATTGTTTCTGAGATGTACAGACAGCTGTTTCATTATGGTTTCAGCCTAAATAAAACTCCAACTGCTTATTATGAATGTTTAATAAAATCAACAGGGCATTAAAAACTGTCAGCAGGGAGCAAGCTCAGCAAATTAGATGCTTGCATAGTACCTCCCTCTGTGCCTAGATGCACATATTTCTCATCTTTGTAAGGCTTTTCCAAAACATCACAGTGCCATCGCAACCTGACAACCCTCCACCCATGTGACTGTGTCTCTGTAAGATGCATACCAACATCAATTTATGACCAAAGTGAAACTCAACTAGACTGCTTGCCTTTGGGAGCTGAAATTCAAGAAGTTGCTTTACAACTCATGAAATAATTAAGAGAGCCCTGTGGATAAAATGAGAGTTCCTGTGGCCAGGATTGGGGCCCTCCACACCTGTGGGCAATACATGGCTGTTGACTCTATAAAAAGAGCTCCGCCCAGTGCTCTGGGCACAACATGGTGGCAGGGCTGCAAGGCTGCAGGAGAGCAGAGCAGAGGCTGGAGTGGTAGCAGTGCTGAGGACAGAGGCCCAGAGGACGACTGTGTGGGATGATTGTGCAGAGAGGCCCGGAGGATGGCTGTGCAGGATGACTGTGCAGAGAAGCCCAGAGGACAGCTGTGCGGACAGAAGGGCCCAGGGGCAGAGACTGGCTTGCTGCACACAGACTTGCTCTTAGTGAATGGGATTCTAGTGACTGAGTTGCCACTGTGAGGATAAAGTTGGGTATAACCCTTTCACCCCAAGAACGTTTTGCTGTCAATTTCTTTGGTCACATTGAATCCATAGTGAACTTGCCCGGGGCTGAAACCCATTGGCAAGACAAACCCCATTCTGAGATGGTAAAATGGAAGCAATCAGTATTCATTATATTATGCCATCTAATATTTCTTAAGTACTAAGTAAAGTATACCCACATTGTTAGACATGGATGGATTTTTCCAATAAGTTTAAGACCTGTTCTTACTCTCAAGTAGTTTGTGCAGGAAGTTAATTTTTAAAATAGTTCAAGCTGTCAAAGAAATCCAGTATCTGCAATTCCAACTTTAACGTATAAAGAACCATGTGCTCTAAATGGATGTTACTCAAGTAAATGATGAAATGCTGCATATTTCTTTTCTTTTTACCTCAAAAGACAACTTAACTGAAATAAAGTCAGTAACAGAAAGGTGATTAGCAAAAGGAGGTGCATGATTTTCACAGGCATGAGAACTGTAAACGCCGACATCTGGGCCTGTTGTAATCTTATTGAGTATCAATAAATTTCAAGACAGCACACAAAAAAATGTCAAGAGCTGCATAGCTTTACCTCAGCAATGCAAATTTCCAGTGTCATTTTAAGTGGTAGAAACTCAAGAGAAGATGCCTCCATCAAGAGAAATGTAGGAACGCTGTCCCTCTAAGTCAGCTCACTCTCCCCTATGTGATTTCAAGCTTTCCTGCTGCCTCAGAGTCCCTGGGGTGAACCCACGAGCAAACGGATGCCACCCTGCTGGCTTTCACTAAGTCAGGGGAGCAGTGTGGTGGCGACCGGGGACACTTGGACAGCGTCATGCCTAACCAGCTCAGATTAAGTGCTTACCACACTGACCTACTGTGGATAATGTGAAGGTTCCTGGGGCCAGGATTCTTACCTGGCCCTGGTTGGCTAGCTCACTACACATGTGTCGGCAATATGTTGCTACTGGTTCTATATAAAGAGCTCCGCTCAGTGTTCTGGGAGACACAGTGGCACGGCTGCAGGAGAGCAGAGATGAGACTGGAGTGGTGGCAGCCCCAAGGACAGAGACTGAGATGGCTAAAGAGGCCCAGAGGCAGAGACTGGTTTGCTGCGTGCAGACTCACTCTGAGTGGATGGGATTCTAATGACTGACCTGCCACCATGGGAATAAAGTTGGGTATAAACCTTTCGCCCCAAGAATGTTCCACTATCATTTCTTTGGTCTTATTGAATCCATAGTGAACTTGTCTGCAGCTGAAACCCATTGGCAAGAAACCTACAAACCACAATGAGCACATGCCCTCTTCAGGTGTGACAACAGTTTATAAATTTTGTCCAGAAAGCTGAGTAAACCCAACATTATTCAGTTACATCAAACTGTGCTGGGGTTTGTGGTATTGAAAAAAAAATAACCGTCTTCAGCCATTTACTGTTGAGCTATTTCACTGTAAGACAAATGACTCTCGAGCACAAACAGGAATTAAGTGGTGGGTGGGGGATAAGATTCTTCCACAGAGCTTTCCTCACTGACTCCCATTCCCTCATTCCTTGGCTTTCCACCTGATGAGTTATGAACATCGGTGTCTTGCCACTGAGTTTCAGCCCAGGCAAGTTCACTTGTGAGACCAAGAAATAACAATGGAATGTTCTTAGGGTAAAAGGGTTTATTACCTGGCTTGTTCTCCCAATGACAGGTCAAGCACTAGAATCATGTCTGCGTCCAACAGTCTGCAGGTCTGCAGTCCTCCTTCATCTCTGCCTCTGCCCAGAGCGCTCAGAGTGGCTCAGTCAAAACCAGCGTGTGGCCTATGGGTGTGGAAGCAGTAGCCTAGCAGCTGGCCAGTTATATCATCAAGTAGTTTAGGTTCAGGTGAGGACCCTGGCCGTAGGAACCTTCACTTTATTCATAAAGTGTTTACACCCAAATTTATTGCCACAGTGGCAGGTCAAGCGCTAGAATCCTGTCTGCCTCAGCAAGTCTGCATGTGTCTTTGCCTCTGGCCTCTCTGCCCCTGCAGCTGTCTCCGTCTCTGTCCTCAGCACTGCCGCTACTCCAGCCTCTGCTCTCCTGCAGCTGTGCAGCCCAGAGCACTGGGTGGAGCTCTTTTTACATGGAGTCAATAATAACATATTGCCCACATGTGTGCAGTGGGTAAGCCAACCAGGGCCAGGTGAGAATCCTGGCCATAGGAACTTTTCAGTTTCTCTACAATTGGATAAAAATTATACTCACCTCTCCATCTGTGCATGTAAACCTTCTTTCTCTGCCTCAACTGTTGTTGGTTTTCACAAGCTCAGCCCCTACTAAGTCCCAGACAGAATGACAGAGGCTACCCCATGAACCCTAACCCTGAAAGGCCTCATTTCACAGGTGGGGATTTTCCTGAGGCCCAGAAGGGGAAGCAATGGGTTTGTGGCTCCATTCTAGTGACTGAACCAGAACCCCGTCCTTCCATACTGCTGCTAAACAACCCCATCTCACCTTTGGGTTTAAGGTGCTTCCAGTACTATGACTCTCCAGATGAAGCCAATGGACTCTCACCTGTTGGGGTCTTCATAACACCTTTCTTGCTTGATGGGCTTACAGGTTATCATTTACAGGTGTCACTTCTTAATACCTCAACTCCACTATGACCTGAACACATAGGCACTCACTGTGTGCCCTGGTGTGATAAATGACCTTTCTGAGCTCCATGACATCTTCTACCTTTTTCCTGACCCTCTAGTGTTACTGGGATTGGCTGTGGTCCTGTGACACATTTTGTAGGTGACAAGCACCACTATTCATGGTGCACTGCCACATGGAAGTCACACAAAAGAACAACCAAAATTACTTCTGGTACTAACCACACCAGTCCATGAAAGAGAAGGCCATTAACAAATCCCAACAGGATAAGACAAGATTATACAGAACCATTCTCTTTGAGCACTGGATATGTAGGGTCACTGAATAGTTTATAATCTTTAAAAGCTGACATTTAATCAAATTCATATTTTCCTATATTTCAAGTAAGGTTTCAGTCTGATTTTTGGTTCCACCAAAAGGATTCATTTACATTTAACGTGGATATTACAGAGCAAGGCCTCCGAAGAGCCCCCTTCCCTTCTGTATTTATAAACCAGAGCTCTTGGGCTCCAGGTGTCTGTCTCACGTGAACAAGCACAGCAGTGGGTAGCCCCACAGTGTGATGAAGAGGTGATGAGTCCTGGGGAGCAGGTCTGGAGCCATCCTCCCCCAGTCTGTCTCCAGAGTCCATGGAGCTGTGCTGTCATGGCAGTGAGCCAAGACCACCATGGGCATGACACTGACTCTACCCTCTTCTCCTAGACGAGGACTTTCTGAGGAACCTGAAAGGACTGAACTATCTGCCCATTAAAATCTCAGGACTGATGTCATACAATGGATGTTTATATTCTAAGAAAATTTAATTTATGCTTTATCTAATAATACCTTCAATTACAAGAGTAATACCTGCTGATTATAGAAAACAGAAAATACAGAGAAGCACACATGAATGTCACCTACCATTGCTTCTCACACTCTGGAGGTTTCAGGGAGTTGAATCCTTTGCCCTAGGTAGCATCTGAAACTTGAACTAAACCTCTTTGGGCTTCTCTTTGTCCTCTGAAAAAGCACTGGTGTGATCCACTTCAGCTTAAACGTCAGTAAGTCTACCTGTAAGCTCTGATGGTCCTCCTTCTGATCTTAAGGGAAAACAATATGAAATTTCCATCAGGTGCTTTGTAACTACACACACACTTTGCTTTCACAGAACATCATGCAGGCTGCCACCAACAACAATTATTTCCAGAAGCCACTCAAGGTAAACCAATCTCTGGGCCTACTACTGGGCTGATTTCAGTTTTCTGTCTCTTTGTACAGTTTCTTTTCAGGTCTATAACAGTATTAAGCTCAGGGCTCAGTTCCTTCCAGCTTTAAATACCTTTGCCTGCTTAGGAAATGAGAAGGAAAGCATAGCTTCTGCTATTTATGATGTCCAAGAAGGTTTGTTTACCCTATTAGCAAAATCAACAGTTGTGACGCCATGGAACCCTAAAAATGTTCGTGGCCCATTGCAGCACCCTGACTGGGTAATA
The DNA here is from genome assembly GCF_040802235.1 of Manis javanica. Classification (NCBI taxonomy): domain Eukaryota; kingdom Metazoa; phylum Chordata; class Mammalia; order Pholidota; family Manidae; genus Manis; species Manis javanica. Next base: position 60,791,478 of record NC_133164.1, on the reverse strand, counting down.
ACACTCCAGGAAAACAGCTCCAAGGCAAACAAGTGTCTCCAGCAATAATCCTCTTTTCACTAAAGTTTCCCAGTCATGTTTCTGGATGTTATTTTTGAAAAGCAGCATAGTTCCAGAGCAGGTCAGCAATTCAGACAGCAGGGTCAGGGCTACAAGTCTGTGATCCTAGGCTCTGTTCCACAGTGACTCACACTGCATGCATGTGCACTCATGTGCTGTGTGCATGCTCAGGGTGGCCTGGTCCTGGTGTCCCTGGGACCAGCTCCATGCCAGAGCCTGCACTGGTTCTCCTCAATGTTCATTTCTTTAATTAACCCTCCCAGCAGCCATTCTGAGGTAGTTGCTTTGTCTTTATTGAAGAATCTGTGGTTCAAAAACATTAACTGACTTCCTCAGGGGCACACACTAGATGTGAGAAGGGCAGAGTTTGGATTTGAACTAGGCTCTGGCTGACCACATAGGCTGCCTCTCATTCACCAACAAACTCCAGATAACTCCACCAGTCTATGTCTGAGACATAATGTAAGACAGACCAAGATGGTCAATGCACAAAAATAGTTTATAAATGCTTATCAAATAATGGGATGCTAATTTTAATAATAAGGCAACAGTGCAAATTTTCTCCAATTGAGAAAGACCTTGCTCTTCAGTTGAGTTTGTTAAACCATTCAGATCCTGGAACACACATCTGTGTCCCCAACCGGCAGACCAAACAGTAAATAAAAACACTGCTGCATACATTGCATGGGCTCAGGAGCACAACAGACAAAACAATATAGGAGAGAGCCAGGTGGTCTCAAAGTTCAGAGGGCTCCACACCCAGAAGGATCCCACTGCTGGAAGGGTTCTGGCAGCAGGCCACAGAGATAGGGTGGAGATAATTTTAGGAGCAGGCACTTAAGACCTTCAGCTCATACTGGACTTAGACACTGTGCTTGTCCCAGGAAGGCTTAAGGTCACACAAAGCTGACTGCTCATCTGTGTATACTTGCTATGCACACCTGACAACTTTCAAGGTCATCTGAGATTTAATTGGCAGGACTGAGTCAGAAGAACCATGTTCAGCAAACCCTTAAGAAATGTAAATAAGTGAATCCTAAATTGCCTTCCCATGAGCACCCCAGCTAACATGGCAGGGGTGCCCCTGGAATGGGGGTGGGCTACACCAATCACTGCCCGCGGGTACCAGGTAACTGCCTGTAGAGGGCAGTGACTGCAGCCCTCATCTACCTTGGTTATCCAGAAGTGGTTCTCCCTTAACCTGAGCAACTGGGCAAAAAAGAGATGCGAAAGGCACCAGGAAGGACTCGGAAGGAATACAGGCCAAGGGGAGGCATCTTTTGTATCTTGGAGCTTGGACATGCAACACAGGTCCTTCCTCCTGGTAAATATAAAGCATCATCAGATCTGTGCTCAAAATAGCCTCAGTGGCAGGGAAGCAAACTTCAGAGAGAGAGATTCACTTAAAAACACCAAAGACTCTCAAGGAAAAGCAACAAAAGAAGAAGAACAGAGGGAGTTTCGTGTTTCTGAAACACCTCCTTCCCTCCCTCTCCTTCTATTCCTGAGGGCAGCCTCAAGAGGACCGCAAGCCCACCTCTCTGGAAGTGAGGAAGGGAGATTAACACTAAACAATAGGGAGACCAGAGCGCACAGGATCATCTCAGAAACCTGTGTGGAGATGTGAGGTCCAGCAGGTTCTGCCTGTAGGATCAGGGATGATTTCATCAAGGTGCGGACACAGACGTGATTCAGGTAGAGAAGGTGCATCCAGGGAGAGGAAACAGGGTGAGCACAGGGAAAAGGCCAGTGGTCCTGGAAACCACTGCACAGGAAAGAAGTGATCAGACATGAAGTGAGAAGGGAGGTGAGGAGGTCAGTCGGTGATCACGTTCTTCAGGATGGCAAAATAACCTAATATTTACTGAGCTGGCAAGGCCTAGTCTGAAAGTAGATTATTAAGCAACTTCACAAAAGACACTGGCTTATATTCTGAACTGACACAACTTCATAAACCACTAACTGGATTCCCAACTACATAATATCAGTCAGTTCCTTGAACAGAGATTTACTATGTTAGAAATAGAATTTGAGTTCAAAGTTATTTTTTTCATATGATATCTAGTGTGATAACTTCTCAAACCAGACAAGGTCCAAGGGTAATCCACACTTTAGAGACTTAGAGAACATTCCCAAGCATTGTGACCATGGAATACTGTCCCGGGGCATCTCAACTACTAGCAATATTCAGTATTGAATAGAATTACACAGAATGCTGAACGCTATATGATCTTGCAGTAAGAAACACCAGTTTCGGTCTCCACAAGCTCCCATCTCCAAGGGCACTTTGGAATCACCCCACCTGAGAAACTGCCATTCACGTTTCAGTGGTTATTCTCCCATGCATCTCTGTATACATACACACACATGTGCACACACATGTTCACAGAGGAGATCAAAGGGCCCTCACATTTTTTTTTCATTCAACAATCTGTAGTGAACCTCTTTCTGTAATTACTGTAATTTCTTAAGCCATTGTTGGCATTAAGTCATCATTGTTGACATCAGTTCGTGTGGAAACAAGTTCTCAGGATTATAATGAGCCATTTAAAGTGAACCATTTTTAACTGTTGTAATCAACATCCTTGGATATTTATCTTTGTTCACTGGTCTGAAGTGCTGAGTACAGTGGTATGCACATTTTACCTTTTGTTACATTTTTCCCAAAACCTTCCAAAACGGCAATCCCAACTTATACCATGGTGGGAATGCCTTGTTGGGTCGGGCTGGTTTTGGAGGTAAGAGAAGTCTCAGCTGCTGGCATTCTGATGGCACCACATTGGCTGCAAAGAAACTCCATCACAGAAAGTGGAGCATGGAGGAATCCGTGCATCTAAACACTCAAGTTTTCCACTTTACTCATGGACAGCTGGCACTACCCACAGAAAGGGGCTGGACACTGGCTCTGCTTTGTCCTCTTGCGGAGATGTCAACAGACTTGATGGGACCAGAGTGGGCAAACATCCTGGCAACCCCAGAGATAAGAGTAGGGAAAAAAATGCTGCGAGACACCAAGAGAGTCTTCCATCTTAAAAACTGTCGTCGGCAGACACTGCTGATCTATGTATTTTACACCAGATCTTTCTCCTGACCTGCTGTAACTAGCATGTGTGGAGCTTCCTTCAAATTACCTTTCCTACTGCTCATTATAATCTGAAGTGATTTATAATGTTCCTACAAATCACACTGGATAGATTATTTTCTCTAATTCTAGCCAGCAGCTGTTGAAGCAGACTAGTAAATAACCACTGTAGAACCCCCACTGAACTCTCTGAAAAGGCTGTAAATATATTTAACAACCCACAGCATAAACACATCTCCAGTTCCCAACCAGGATTGAATACCTTTCCAAAACTCTGTTAGTTATGAATGTACCTGAAGGGGAAAAATAGGCTCTACAGGACACATTTGGAATGCTTATCTCTTCCAGAAAAAATACAAGTCCTGGCACTTTCTGTTTCCCTTACTATACTCTTAACAAATGCAGACATCTGCAAACATTAGTGTTCTTACATACACTGAGTTTATTTAATATCCATCTAACTTCAGATACAAATCTACTTTGCCTTAGAGACTAAACAAAGAATTAGGGAGTTCTCAATTTCTTGGCCCATGTCTCTTACCAGTGTTTTTCTTAATTTGTATTTTTAACAAAAGACAAATACAGATAAATCAGAAAGATTTGGTGTAAAAAACAAAAAATAAAACAAAAACCAGCTCTGTTTTACCTAATGTTCCCTGACAGCTATTCATGTACTTTTAAGTACACCTGTTACTTATTTCCTTGTTCTTGGGCTAGAAGGAACTTTAGCCTGTTGGTGCCTACCATTCAGTCTGCCCACACACCCCAGGGCTGTCAGAGCCTCCAGAGATATCCCTGTGGGCCCTACCATAGCTGTCAAGGGCCCAGTGGCAATAGCCAGCCCAGGGCACAGTCACGTGGCTCCATATCAGGGCATTTCTCTGCCAGCTAGGGACTTGTTCCTCCCCTCCAGTATGAAGCAGTTATACTTCTTTTTCAGGTACTGAAATTTTCTTTTTGAAATAAGAATTATATTTAGATAGCGTTTACCTGTTGCAATTACCAGGATGCAATTGAGCAAATATGCAAATATCTACCCCTATGTAAGTCCCACAAATATCTGATATAACTTCTTTCCTCCAAATAAGACACAGCCATCATGATACAAACCTAATTCATATGTTATATACATTTAAGCAAAGAAAAACACACAAACATTGCAACAGTGATGAACACTGAAAAACGCAGGGGTGGTATTGTCTTTAAAGAGTGAAAAGGACGTGGAAAATAATCCATGTTTGTATATCTGCAACACACAAACTTAGTGCTTTCTATAGTGAAGGGCACAAAGTTGAAAAGAGCTCACATCTGTTTTTTCTGTTGGCAAAACTTGAGCTTCCTCAAATTCTGATTCCTCCCTTGAATAGCTCCATTTCTATGCCAAGAAGACAAAATAAAATTGAACTATATTTAGTGACTGAAAAATTACTCCCCTGAAATCCCGCTTCAGCTAGTCGGTATTTAAACAGGCATCACACTGCTCCACAGTGTGAGTCCCTGTGCTCATCCACCAGATGCTCCCTTCTACTTCTGGGCCCCACGTCTCTCCAGAGGCCTCAGAATAAAGTGCTGTTGGGAGGCATAAAAATGATTTTCCAACAAGCTTTCACTACTCAAACAAGCCTGGGAGAGCAGTCATTCCATTCTGAGAACCACTCGTGGGGATTTTTTTCTTTGTAAAGAGGAGAGCAGAATTAAACCCCAAATCAGAAGTTCACCAAAAGAAACTGAATTTCTCATTAAGAACCAAAGAGGTGCAAAAACACTGCCCATAATTTTCCTCCTAGGGACAAATAAGAAAAAAAATTGTCATCATTCCTTCAAAGGCTTCATTAAATGGATAAACCCCAGAGCTGTGAATATTACCGAGAGCCTAAAACTTCCCTAAAGAAGACTTTTTACAGTGATAGTAAGAGAGTCATAGAAAGAAATAAAATATTTAAATGACAACTTTCATATAAAAAATATACACTGGGGAAGGAGGGGAGGGGGTAAGAGCATTATAATTAGCACACATAATATGGGTGGGTCATGGGGAAGGCAGTATAGCACAGAGAAGACAAGTAATGACTCTATAGCATCTTACTACACTGATGGACAGTGACTGCAATGGGGTGGGGGGCAACTGATAATATGGGTGAGTGTTGAAGCCACAATGTTGCTCATGTGGAACCTTCATAAGATTGCGTATCAATGATACCTCAATAAAAAAATACAGAGAGAGAGAGATGGAAAGATGCTTTTTGCTCCCATTTACACTATACTGTTTCACTCTTTAAAATTATACTTTAAATCTGCTTTGTCACATGTTCAACTATCTACATACACTAATTTGGTATGAGATAACTACAAAAGTATTCTTATCCCCATTTTATAGGTGAAGAAATCAAGGATTGATAATATGATCACATTATACACACTATATTCATCCATGCCTAGACTGTAACAATCAGGAAACCTGATTTACTGCTGCAACTCAGATATTGATGAACTTGGTACATATAACCATAACCAAATTTTTGATCCTTAGTTTTCTCAGTTTCCAGGCAGTTTCTCAGTTTCCATTTTCAAAAGACACTTTTCACTTTTCTTCATACCCCATCTAATTCTTTAGCCAACTTGCAGAAATAAATCTTCAAGTAAACTGATTGAAAGGGTATACTATACAAACAATAAACATAAGAAGGCTAGAATGGCAACATTATTATCAAATATAACAGACTTCATGATGAAAAGTATCACCAGAGAGAAAAGGGACATTTCACTATGATGAAAGTGTCAATTCATCAGGAGTACATAACAATCATAAATGTGAATGTGCCTGAAAACAGCTTTAAAATCGATAAAGCAAAAATAGAATCAACAGGAGACATAGACAATCACAATGATCACAAATAAGTATTTCAATCCACCCTCTCAGAAGCTGCTAGAATGACTTGATCGGTGGGGGGCAGGGGCATCAGGATACTTTTCCTATTAAGGGACCAGATAGCAAATATGGTAGAGCCATACGGTCTTTGTCACGATTCAACTCTTCTTTGGTAGTGTAAAAGCAGCCAGAGATGGTATTTAAAAATTGTATGTAGCTATGTTCCAATAGATCTTTATTTATAAAAATAGGCAGTGGAATAGATTTAGCCTACAAACTATAGTGTTCTAAGCCCCAAAGTAATAATAATAATTTTAAAAATGGCAAAGACACAAAGATCTGAAAAACGCTATCAAACATCAGGATTTATAAAAGAGATTACTCCTAACAACACACACAACATAATAGACATTCTTTTCAAATATTTGTGGGAACACCACATGCTATGCCTTAAAACAAGAGGCAATTAATTTTAAAGACTGAAATCATACAAAGTATACTGTTTGACCACAGTAGGATTAAATTAGAAATTAACAATATTAAGGTAACTAGGAGAGCCCCAAATATTTGGGAATTAAACAACCCATTTCTAAATAATCCATGGATCAAAGAAGAGATCATGAGGGAAATTGGAAGATATAGTGAATAATAATAAGAAGAAGAATTTCAAAATTTGTGGGAAACAGCTAAAGCAGTGCTTAGAGAGATATCTATAGCTTTAAATACTCATGCTGGAAAAGGAGAAAGATATAAAAATCAATGACCTGGGGTCTCACTATTAGAAATCAGAAAAAGGGCAAACTAAATCCTAAGTAAGTAAAAGGAAGGAGATAATAAAGATAAAAACACAAATCAATGAAATAAAAAACAAAGTAGAGAAAAATCATGAAAAGAAAAGCTGGTTATTTGACAAGATCAATAAAATTGATAAACCTCTACCTAGATTGGTCAAGAAAAGAGAGAAGACACAAATTACCAATATCAGGAATGAAAGAGGAAATAACACTATAGATCCTAAAAATATTAAAAGGGTAATGAAGAATATTATGAACAATTTTGTGCCAATAAATTTGACAACTTAGATGAAAGTCAACAAACTTCTTGAAAGACATGTGAGTGCAAAAATTAATGCAAGAAAGATAAGTTGACTCTGTAAATAAATGTCTCTCTCTCACACTCTCTCTCCCTCTCTCCAGGCCTCATATGGCTTCTCTGATGAAGTCTATTAAATATTTAAAGAAGAAATAATACCAAACCATCCACAAATTATTTCAGAAAATAGAGAAGGGAACATTTCTCATTTTATGAAGCCAATATTACTGATCGCAAATCAGATAAAGACACCACAAAAGTGGAAAACAATAAGCCAGTATCACTCATGAACCCAGATGCAAGAAAGACCTTGACAAAATTTTAGCAAGAAGAATCCAACAATAGATAAAAAGAATACATCGTGGCTAAATGCAATTTTATCCCAAGAATGGAGGGTTGGTTTAAGAATTGAAACTCAAAGTAAGTAATCCGACTTATAGAATAAATGTTTTTTAAAAACAATTAAAATTTCAATAGATGAAGAAAAAATAGTTGACAAATATAAAAACTCCAAGCAAAGTAGGAATAGAAGGATATTTCTTCAACCTGATTAAAAGAATGTAGAAAAAATATACAGCTAATATTATATACTCAGCTGTGAAATGTCCAGTGCATTCCACCTAAGATTAGGAACAAGGTAAGGATGTCCTTTTTTTAAAAATTTTATTTTGGTATCATTAATCTACAATTACATGAAGTACATTATGTTTACTAGGCTCTCCCCTTCACCAAGTCCTCCCATATACCTCTTCACAGTCACTGTCCATCAGGGTAGTAAGATGCTGTAAAATCACTACCTGTCTTCTCTGTATTGCACAGCCCTCCCCGTGCCCCACACACACTATACATGCTAATCCTAATGCCCCTTTTCTTTTTCACCACCCTTGTCCCTCCCTTCCCACCCATCCTCCCCAGTCCCTTTCCCTTTGGTAACTATTAGTCCATTCTTGGGTTCTGTGATTCTGCTGCTGTTTTGTTCCTTCCGGTTTCCTTTGTTCTTATACTCCACATATGAGTGAAATCATTTGGTACTTGTCTTTCCCACCTGACTTATTTCACTGAGCATAATACCCTCTAGCTCCATCCATGTTCTTGCAAATGGTAGGATCTGGTTTTTCTCTTATGGCTGAGTAATATTCCATTGTGTATATGTACCACATCTTCATTATCCATTCATCTACTGATGAACATTTCGGTTGCTTCCATATCTTGGCTATTGTAAATAGTGCAGTGATAAACATAGGGGTGCATATGTCTTTTTCAAACTGGAGTGCTGAATTCTTAGGATAAATTCCTAGAAGTGGAATTCCTGGGTAAAATGTTATTTCTATTTTGAGCATTTTGTGGAACCTGCATACTGCTTTCCACAATGGTTGAAATAATTTACATTCCCACCGGCAGTGTAGGAGGGTTCCCCTTTTTCCACAACCTTGCCAAAATTTGTTGTTGTCTTTTTGATGATGGCAATCCTTACTGGTGTGAGGTGATATCTCTTTGTGGTTTTCATTTGCATTTCTCTGATGACAAGCGATGTGGAGCATCTTTTCATGTGTCTGTTGGCCATCTGAATTTCTTCTTTAGAGAACTGTCTATTCAGCTCCTCTGCCCATTTTTTAATTGGATTATTTGCTTTTTGTTTGTTGAGGTGTGTGAGCTCTTTATATATTTTGGATGTCAACCCTTTATCGGATCTGTCATTCATGAATATATTCTCCCATACTGTAGGATACCTTTTTGTTCTATTGATGGTGTCCTTTGCTGTACAGAAGCTTTTCAGCTTGATATAGTCCCACTTGTCCAGTTTTGCTTTTGTTTCCTTGCCTGGGGAGATATGTTCATGAAGAAGTCACTCATGTTTATGTCCAAGAGATTTTTGCCTATGCTTTTTTTTTCTATCTAAGAGTTTTATGGTTTCATGACTTACATTCAGGTCTTTGATTCATTTCGAATTTACTTTTATGTATGGGGTTAGACAATGATTCAGTTTCATTCTCTTACATGTAGCTGTCCAGTTTTTCCAGCACCATCTGTTGAAGACACTGTCATTTCCCCATTGTATGTCCATGGCTTCTTTATCACATATTAATTGGCCATATATGTTTGGGTTATGACTCTCTATTCTGTTCCACGGTCTATGGATCTATTCTTGTGCCAGTACCAAATTGTCTTGATTACTGTGGCTTTGTAGTAGAGCTTGAAGTTGGGGAGTGAGATCCTCCACCCCACTTTATTCTTCCTTCTCAGGATTGCTTTGGCTCTTCGGGGTCTTTGATGTTTCCATATGAATTTTTGAACTGTTTGTTCCAGCTCATTGAAGAATGCTGTTGGTAATTTGATAGGGATGGCATCGAATCTGTATATTGCTTTGGGCTGGATGGCCATTTTGACGATATTAATTCTTCCTAGCCAGGAGCATGGGATGAGTTTCCATTTGTTAGTGACCTCTTTAATTTCTTAAGAGTGTCTTGTAGTTTTCAGGGTATAGGTCTTTCACTTCCTTGGTTAGGTTTATTCCTAGGTATTTTATTCTATTTGAAGCTCTTGTGAATGGAATTGTTTTCCTGATTTCTCTTTCTATTAGTTCATTGTTAGTGTATAGGAAACCAACAGATTTCTGTGTGTTACTTTTGTATCCTGCAACTTTGCTGAATTCCAATATTTGTTCTAGTAGTTTTGCAGTGGAGTCTTTAGGGTTTTTGATGTACAATATCATGTCATCTGCAAATAGTGACAGTTTAGCTTCTTCTTTACCAATCTGGATTCCTTGTATTTCTTTGTTTTGTCTAATTGCCTTGGCTAGGACCTCCAGTACTATGTTGAATAACAGTGGAGAGAGTGGGCATCCCTGTCTTTTTCCCGATCTCAGAGGAAAAGCTTTCAGCCTCTCACTGTTCAGTATGATGTTAGCTGTGGGTTTATCATATACGGCCTTTATTATGTTGAGGTACTTGCCCTCTTTGCCAATTTTGTAGAGAGTTTTTATCATGAATGGATGTTGAATTTTGTCGAATGCTTTTTCAGATGATCATGTGGATTTTGTCCTTCTTTTTGTTGATGTGGTGGATGATGTTGATGGATTTTCGAATGTTGTACCATCCTTGCATCCCTGGGATGAACCCCACTTGGTCACGGTGTATGATCCTTTTGATATATTTTTGAATTCGGTTTGCTAATATTTTGTTGAGTATTTTTGCATCTACGTTCATCAGGGATATTGGTTTGTAGTTTTGTTTTTTGGTGGGGTCTTTGCCTGGTTATGGTATTAGGGTGATGTTGGCTTCATAGAATGATTTTGGGAGTATTCCCTCCTCTTATGATTTTTGGAAAACTTTAAGGAGAATGGGTATTATATCTTCTCTGTATGTCTGATAAAATTCTGAGGTAAATCCATCTGGCCCGGGTGCTTTGTTCTAGGGTAGTTTTTGATTACCACTTCAATTTCATTGCTGGTAATTGGTCTATTTAGATTTTTCTGTTTCTTTCTGGGTCAGTCTTGGAAGGTTGTATCTTTCTAGGAAGTTGTCCATTTCTCCTAGATTTTCCAGCTTGTTAGCATATAGGCTTTCATAGAATTCTCTAATAATTCTTTGTCTTTCTGTGCGGTCCATCATGGTTTTTCCTTTCTCATTTCTGATTCTGTTGATGTGTGTTGACTCTCTTTTTCTCTTAATAAGTCTGGCTAGAGGCTTATCTATTTTGTTTATTTTCTCAAAGAACCAGCTCTTGGTTTCATTGATTTTTTCTATTGTTTTATTCTTCTCAATTTTATTTATTTCTTCTCTGATCTTTATTATGTCCCTCCTTCTGCTGACCTTAGGCCTCATTTGTTCTTCTTTTTCCAATTTTGATAATTGTGACATTAGACTATTCATTTGGAATTGTTCTTCTTTCTTTAAACAGGCCTGGATTGCTATATACTTTCCTCTTAAGAATGCTTTTGCTGTGTCCCACAGAAGTTGGGGCTTTGTGTTGTTGTTATCATTTGTTTCCATATACTGCTGTATCTCCATTTTAATTGGTCATTGATTCATTGATTATTTAGGAGCATGTTGTTAAGCTTCCATTTATTTGTGAGCCTTTTTGCTTTCTTTGTACAATTTATTTCTAGTTTTATACCTTTGTGGTCTGAAAAGTTGGCTGGTAGGATTTCAATCTTTTGGAATTCCTGAGGCTCATTCTGTGGCCTAGTATGTGGTCTATTCTGGAGAATGTTCCATGTGCACTTGAGAAGAATGTGTATCCTGTTGCTTTTGGATGTAGTTCTACAGATGTCTATTAGGTGCATCTGTTCTAGTGTGTTGTTCACTGCCTCAGTATCCTTATTTATTTTCTGTCTCGTGGATCTGTCCTTTGGAGTGAGTGGTGTGTTAAAGTTTCCCAAAATGAATGCATTGCATTCTATTTCCTCCTTTAATTCTGTTAGTATTTGTTTCACATATATTGGTGCTCTTGTATTGGGTGCATATATGTTTATAATTGTTATATCCTCTTGTTGGACTGAGCCCTTTATCATTATGTAGTGTCCTTCTTTATCTCTTGTTACTTTCTTTGTTTTGAAGTCTATTTTGTTTGATACCAGTATTGCAACACCTGCGTTTTCCTCTTCGTTCTTTGCATGAAATATCTTTTTCCATCCCTTGACTTTTAGTCTGTGCATGTCTTTGGGTTTGAGGTGAGTCTCTTGTAAGCAGCATATAGATGGGTGTTGCTTTTTTATCCATTCTATTACTCTGTGTCTTTTGATTGGTGCATTCAGTCCATTTACATTTAGGGTGATTATTGAAAGATATGTACTTATTGCCATTGCAGGCTTTAGATTCGTGGTTACCAAAGGTTCAATGTTAGCTTCTTTACTACCTTACTGTCTAACTTAACTCGCTTATTGAGGTATTATAGACACTGTCTGGTGATTCTTCATTTCATTCCTTTCTTATACCTCCTCCTCCATTCTTCATATGTTGAGTGTTTTGCTTGCTCTTTTTAGGAGTGCTCCCATCTAGAGCAGTCCCTCTAAAATACCCTGTAGAGGTGGTTTGTGGGAGGCAAATTCTCTCAACTTAATCCCTCCATCATATTTAAATGATAATTATGCTGGATACTGTATCTTTGGTTCAAGGCCTTTCTATTTCATTGCATTGAATATATCATGCCATTCTCTTGTGGCCTGTAAGGTTTCTGTTGAGAAGTCTGATGATAGCCTGATGGGTTTTCCTTTATAGGTAACCTTTTTCTTCTCTCTAGCTGCCTTTAAAACTCTGTCCTTGTCCTTGATCTTTGCCAATTTAACTATTATGTGTCTTGGTGTTGTCCTCCTTGGGTCCTTTCTGTTGGGAGTTCTGTCTATTTCTGTGGTCTGTTCGATTATTTCCTCCCTCAGTTTGGGGAAGTTTTCAGCAATTATTTCTTCAAAAACACTTTCTATCCCTTTTTCTCTCTCTTCTTCTTCTGGTCCCCCTATAATGCAGATATTGTTCCTTTTGTATTGGTCACACAGTTCTCTTAATATTGTTTCATTCCTGGAGATCCTTTTATCTCTCTCTGTGTCAGGTTCTACACGTTCCTGTTCTCTGGTTTCTATTCCATCACTGGCCTCTTGCATCTTATCCATTCTGGTTATAAATCATTCCAGAGATTGTTTCACTTCTGTAATCTCCCTCCGGATGTTATCCCTTAGCTCTCGTATATTTCTTTGCAGCTCCGTCAGCATGTTTATGATTTTTATTTTGAATTCTTTTTCAGCAAGATTGGTTAGGTCTATCTCCTTCTCAGGGGTTGTGATTTTGGTCTGTATCAAATTTTTCTGCCTTTTCATGGTGATAGAGATAGTTTGCGGAGCTGGTGCAAGTGATGGCTGGGAGAATGTCCCTTCTTGTTGGTTTGTTGCCTTCCTCTCCTGGGAGAACAGTGACCTCTAGTGGCTTGTGCTGGGCAGCTGCACACAGACAGGGCTTCTGATTCTTGCCTGGCCGTGGAGTTTATCTCCATGGTTGCTGTGAGCATGGCCTGCCTCGGGCTGCTGCTCTGATATGGCGGAGCTGTGTCAGAGGGTAAACGGCCAGGAGGCTGTTTATCTAGGTGAGGGGCCTCTGAGCTACCCTGCTTCCCAGGGGGTTAGAGTGCCCAGAGGTTCCAAGGATTCCCAGCTGCTGGACTAAGTATCCCTGGATGCTTCCATCCAGCTGTGGGGTCCCTGCCCCTTTAAGGCTTTCAAAAAGCACTCGCTTTTCTTTGTCCTGGGGGTGCTGGCTGTGGGGACACAGTCACAGGTCTTACTACCCTGTTTCCCTAGTTTCCAGCACCCCACGCGTGCACTCTGTCTGTGCTCTGGTGCGGATGGCTGGGGCTGGGTGTTCAGCAGTCCTGGGCTCCCTCTTCCTCCCCGCTCTAACTCCTCTCCTCCCACCGGGAGCTGGGGTGAGAGGCGCTCGGATCCCGCTGGTCCGTGGCTTGTATCTTACCCCCTTTGTGAGGCACTGGGCTCTCACAGTTGTGGATGTGGTCTGGCTGTTTCCTGTGTCTTTTGGTCTCTCTTTTAGGAAGAGTTGTATTTGTTGTATTTTCAAAAACATGTGGTTTTGGGAGGAGATTTCCACTGCTCTACTCACACCACCATCTTGCCTCCCTCTCTTCCTTTTTTTTTACCATTTTCATTCACCATTGTTCTGAAGAATCAGTCAATGTGGTAAGGCAAGAAAGTGAAATTAAAGGCATACAGATTGGAAAGAAGGGATTAAAACAGTCCCTCTGTGAAGATCACATTACTTTGTACAGAGAAAAACCAAGAGTATACACAGTGTTGCTAGAACAAATAACCAAATTTAGCAAGGCCACAGGATACAAGGTTAATGAATAAAAACCTATAGTATTTCTTTAAGCTAGCAATAATAAATTAAAATGGGTTTATTTATAAAGGCATAACAACACCCTAAAGAGTAAATTTAATGAATGACATGTATGCTGAAAATTATAAAACTTCACATAGAAAAAAATCAAAGTAGACCTTAGAATATATATGTAGAGAGAGATACAGTGTTAGTAGATTGGAAGAGTCAATATTATTAAGATGGTAATTCTTCCCAATTAATCTTTCCATTAAGTCTATTGCAATTAAAAACTAGCATACTTTTTCAAAAAGACTGACAAACTCAATTTAAAAATTTTTTGGAAAGGGAAAGGACCTAAGGCCAAAACAGCCTTCAAAAAGGATAAGGTGGTGCTCCATCCCCCTTGGCTGGCAACACAGCACAGAGGCCCCCACTGTAATATGCAGCCAGCTGCTCCTACCTACTGGCTGGCACCAGTTCACAATCCTGCAGCCACTGCTGGCGGACAGCTCTGCCTACAGCAGCTACAGGGGCATAATGTAGAGGCTGCTCCCTGTGTGCTCAGCCCACTGGCCCTGGTAGTGGAGGCAGGCACTGTGGTCGGAAAGCAGGAAATACCTCCTTCTTCCTGGCAAGTGCCAGAGCAAATCACCTGAAAACCCCACAATCTCTCCAGGTACTGGGCAGCTTCATAAAATAGAGCTCTGGACACTAGAGAGCGCCGCCTACACATACTCATTATTCCATATTATTCATTAGCAATGTGAAGTGGCAAAAAAAACCTTTTCAGACCAAAATACCTCAAACACCAGAAAAAGGGCTAAGTGAAACTACAATCACCAATCTTCTTGATAAAGATTTTAAAACAAAAATCATAAACATGGACGGGCAGAGCCAAGATGGCAGAGTGAGTAGAGCAGCAGAAATCTCCTCCCAAAACCACATATATTTTTGAAAATACAACAAAGACAACTCTTCCTAAAAGAGAGACCAGAAGACACAGGACAACAGCCAGACTACATCCACACCTGCGAGAAACCAGTGCCTCGCAAAGGGGGTAAGATATAAGCTGAAGCCCGGCGGGACCCGAGTGCCCCATACCCCAGCTCCCGGCAGGAGAAGAGGAGTCAGAGTGGGGAGGGAGAGGGAGCCCAGGACTGCTAAATAGCCAGCCCTAGCCATCTGCACCAGACCGCAGACACAGTGCATGTGTGGGGTGCTGGATACTAGGGAAACAGGACAGTAAGACCTGTGAGCGGGTCCCTGCAGCCGGCGCCCTGGGTACAAAGAAAAGTGAGTGCTTTTTGGAAGTCTTAAAGGGACAGGTACCCCACAGCTGGATGGAAGCATCCTGGGACACTTAGTCCAGCATCAGGGCACTCTGGGCACCCTAAACCTCTGGATAGCAGGGCAGCTCAGAGACCCCTCATGGAGATAAACAGCCTCCTGCCATTCCCCCTCCAACACGGCTCCGCCTTATTGGAGCAGCAGCCGTAGGCAGGCTATGACCACAGCAACAGCGGAGATAAACTCCATAGCAGCTGGGCAAGAATCAGAAGCCCTGCCTGTGCGCAGGTACCCAGCACAAGCTACTAGAGGTCGCTGTTCTCCCAGGAGAGGAAGGACACAAACCAACAAGAAGGGACATTCTTCCAGCCGTCATTTGTGCCACCTCTGCAAACTATCTCTATCACCATGAAAAGGCAAAATTTGAGGCAGACAAAGATCACAGAGTCAACACGTGAGAAGGAGACAGACCTAACCCGTCTTCCTGAAAAATAATTCAAAATAAAAATCATAAACATGCTGACAGAGAGCTAAGGGATGATGTCTGGAGGGAGATTACAGACACCCAGAAGGAGATTACAGAAGTGAAACAAACTCTGGAAGGATTTATAAGCAGAATGGATAAGATGCAAGAGGCCAGTGATGGAATACAAACCAGAGAACAGGAATGCATAGAAGCTGACACAGAGAGAGATAAAAGGATCTTCAGGAATGAAACAATATTAAGAGAAATGTGTGACCAATCCAAAAGGAACAATATCTGCATTATAGGGGGACCAGAAGAAGAGAGAGAAAAAAGGATAGAAAGTGTCTTTGAAGAAATAATTGCTGAAAACTTCCCCAGACTGGGGGAGGAAATAGTTACTCAGACACCGAAAGCCCACAGAACTCCCAACAGAAGAGACCCAAAGAGGACAACACCAAGACACATAATAATTAAAATGGCAAAGATCAAGGACAAGGACAGAGTTTTAAAGGCAGCTAGAGAGAAGAAAAAGGACACCTATAAAGGGAAACCCATCCGGCTATCATCAAACTTCTCAACAGAAACCTTACAGGCCAGAAGAGAATGGCATGATATATTTAATGCAATGAAACAGAAGGGCCTTGAACCAAGAATACTGCATCCAGAACGATTATCATTGAAATATGAAGGAGGGATTAAACACTTCCCAGACAAGCAAAAGTTGAGGGAATTTGCCTCCTACAAACCACTTCTACAGGATATTCTAAACAGATGTCACCAGAGAAAATAAAATCACAGCAAAGAAAGCAGATCAACCAAATACTAATTAAAGGCAAAAAAAAAATGAACTACCCACTAAAAGCAGTTAAAGGAAACACGAAAAAGCACAGAGTAAAACAACCAACATATAAAGAATGGAGGAGGAGGAACAAGAAGGGAGAGAAGAAAAAAATCTCCAGACAGTGTATATAAGAGTTCAATAAGCAAGCTAAGTTAGGCAGTAAGATACTAAAGAAGCTAACCTTGAACCTTTGGTAACCATGAATCTAAAGCCTGTAATGGCAATAAGTACATATCTTTCAATAGTCACCTTAAATGTAAATGGACTGAATGCTCCACTCAGAAGATACAGAGTAATAGAATGGATAAAAAAGCAAGACCCATCTATGTGCTGCTTACAAGAGACTCACCTCAAACCCAAAGACATGCACAGACTAAAAGTCAAGGGATGGAAAAACATATTTCATGCAAACAACAGAGAGAAGAAAGCAGGGGTTGCAGTACTAATATCAGACAAAATAGACTTCAAAACAAAGAAAGTAACAAGAGATAAAGAAGGACATTACATAATGATAAAGGGCTCAGTCCAACAAGAGGATATAACTATTCTAAATATATATACACCCAACACAGAAGCACCAGCATATGTGAAACAAATACTAACAGGACTAAAGGGAGAAATAGAACGCAATGCATTCATTTTAGGAGACTTCAACATGCCACTCACCCCAAAGGATAGAACCACTGGACAGAAAATAAGTAAGGACACAGAGGCACTGAACAACACACAAGAACAGATGCACCTAATAGACATCTACAGAACTCTACATCAAAAAGCAACAGGATACACATTCTTCTCAAGTGCACATGGAACATTCCCCAGAACAGACCACATACAAGGCCACAAAAAGAGCCTCAGTAAATTCAAAAATATTGAAATTCTACCAACTAACTTTTCAGATAACAAAGGTATAAAACTAGAAATAAATTGTACAAAGAAAACAAAAACACTCACAAACACATGAAGGCTTAACAACATGCTCCTAAATACTCAATGGATCAATGAGCAAATTAAAGTAGAGATCAAGGAATATATGGAAACAAATGACAACAACAACACAAAGCCCCAACTTCTGTGGGACACAGTGAAAGCATTCTTAAGAGGAAAGTATATAGCAATCCAGGCCTGTTTAAAGAAGGAAGAACAATTCCAAATGAATAGTCTAATGTCACAATTATCGAAACTGGGAAAAGAAGAACAAATGAGGCCTAAAGTCAGCAGAAGGAGGGACATAGTAAAGATCAGAGAAGAAATACACAAAATTGAGAAGAATAAAACAATAGAAAAAAAATCAATGAAACCAAGAGCTGGTTCTTTGAGAAAATAAACAAAACAGATAAGCGTCTAGCCAAACTTATTAAGAGCAAAAGAGAATCAACATACATCAACAGAATCAGAAACGAGAATGGAAAAATCATGACAGACTCCACAGAAATACAAAGAATTATTGAAGACTACTATGAAAACCTATATGCTAACAAGCTGGAAAACCTAGAAGAAATGGACAACTTTCTAGAAAAATACAACCTTCCAAGACTGACCAAGGAAGAAACACAAAAGTTAAACAAACCAATTATGAGCAAAAAAATTGAAATGGTAATCAAAATACTACCCAAGAACAAAACCCCCGGGCCAGACGGATTTACCTCGGAATATTATCAGATGAACAGAGAAGACATAATACCCATTCTCCTTAAAGTTTTCCAAAAAATAGAAGAGGAGGGAATACTCCCAAACTCATTCTATGAAGCCAACCTCACCCTAATACCAAAACCAGGTAAAGATGCAACCAAAAAAGAAAATTACAGACCAATATCCCTGATGAATGTAGATGCAAAAATACTCAATAAAATATTAGCAAACCAAATTCAAAAATATATCAAAAGGATCATAAACCATGACCAAGTGGGTTCATCCCAGGGTGCAAGGATGGTACAACATTCGAAAATCCATCAACATCATCCACCACATAAAAAAAGGAAGGACAAAAACCACATGATCATCTCCATAGATACTGAAAAGTCACTCGAAAGAATTCAACATCCATTCATGATAAAAACTCTCAACAACATGGGTATACAGGGCAAGTACCTCAACATAATAAAGGCCATATATGACAAACCCACAGCCAACATCACACTTAACAGTGAGAAGCAGAAAGCTTTTCCTCTCCTCTGAGATCGGGAAAAAGACAGGGATGCCCACTCTCCCCACTGTTATTTAACATAGTATTGGAGGTCATAGCCACAGCAATTAGACAAAACAAAGAAATACAAGTAATCCAGGTTGGTAAAGAAGAAGTTAAACTGTCACTATTTGCAGATGACATGATATTGTACATAAAAAAAACCCTAAAGACTACACTCCAAAACTAGTAGAACTGATATTAGAATACAGCAAAGTTGCAGGATACAAAATAAACACACAGAAATCTGTGGCTTTCCTATACATTAACAATGAACCAATAGAAAGAGAAATCAGGAAAACAACTCCATTCACAATTGCATCAAAAAGAATAAAATACTTAGGAATAAACCTAACCAAAGAAGTGAAAGACCTATACCCTGAAAACTATAAGACACTCTTAAGAGAAATTAAAGAGGACACTAACAAATGGAAACTCATCCCATTTTCTTGGGTAGGAAGAATTAATATTGTCAAAATGGCCATCCTGCCCAAAGCAATATACAGATTTGATGCAATCGCTATTAAATTACCAGCAACACTCTTCAATGAACTGGAACAAATAGTTCTAAAATTCATATGGAAACACCAAAGACCCCGAATAGCCAAAGCAATCCTGAGAATGAGGAATAAAGTGTGGGGGGGGATCTCACTCCCAACTTCAAGCTCTACTACTAAGCCATAATAATCAAGGCAATTTGGTACTGGCACAAGAACAGAGCCACAGACCAGTGGAACAGATTAGAGACCCAAGACATTAACCCAAACATATATGGTCAATTAATATTCGATAAAGGAGCCATGGACATACAATGGGGAAATGACAGTGTCTTCAACAGATGGTGCAGGCAAAACTGGACAGCTACATGTAAGAGAATGAAACTGGACCATTGTCTAACCCCATACACAAAAGTAAATTCGAAATGGATCAAAGACCTGAATGTAAGTCATGAAACCATAAAACGCTTAGAAAAAAACATAGGCAAGAATCACTTAGACATAAGCATGAGGGACCTCTTCTTGAACATATCTCCCTGGGCAAGGGAAACAAAAGCAAAAATGAACAAGTGGGACTATATCAAGCTGAAAAGCTTCTGTACAGCAAAAGACACCATCAATAGAAAAAAAAGGCACCCTACAGTATGGAAGAATATATTCGTAAATGACAGATCCAGTAAAGGCATGACATCCAAAATATATAAAGAGCTCACCCACCTCAACAAACAAAAAACAAATAATCCAATTAAAAATGGGCAGAGGAACTGAACAGTTCTCCAAAAAAGAAATTCAGATGGCCAACAGACACATGAAAAGATGCTCCACATCGCTAGTTATCAGAGTAATGCAAATTAAAACCACAATGAGATATCACCTCACACCAGTAAGGATCGCTACCATCCAAAAGATAAACAACAACAAATGTTGGCGAGGTTGTGGAGAAAGGGGAACCCTCCTACGCTGCTGGTGGGAATGTAAATTATTTCAACCATTGTGGAAAGCAGTATGGAAGATCCTCAAAATGCTCAAAATAGACTTACCATTTGACCCAGGAATTCCACTTCAAGGAATTTACCCTAAGAATGCAGCACTCAAGTTTTAAAAAGACAGATGCACCCCTATGTTTATCGCAGCACTATTTACTATAGCCAAGAAATGGAAGCAACCTAAGTGTCCATCAGTAGATGAATGGATAAAGAAGATGTGGTACATATACACAATGGAATATCATTCAGCCTTAAGAAGAAAACAAATCCTACCATTTGCAACAACATGGATGGAGCTAGAGGGTATTATGCTCAGTGCAATAAGCCAAGTGGAGAAAGACATATACTAAATGACTTCACTCATCTGTGGAGTATAAGAACAAAGGAAAAACTGAAGGAACAAAACAGCAGCAGAATCACAGAACCCAAGAAGGGACTAACAGTTACCAAAGGGAAAGAGACTGGGGAGAATGGGAGGATAGGTAGGGATAAGGGTGGGGAAGAAGAAAGGGGGTATTATGATTAGCATGTATAACGTGGGGGGTGGGGGAAAGGGGAGTGCTGTGCAACACAGAGAAGACAAGTAGTGATTCTACAACATTTTGCTATGCTGATGGACAGTGACTGTAATGGGGTTTGTGGGGGGGATTTGGTATAGGGGAAATCCTAGTAAACAATATTCTTCATGTAATTGTAGATTAATGATAACAAAAAAAAGGGGGGGATTACTCCCTGATAGGATAAAATTAACTGCACATCAATGATTAATGCATGCTTTAATATCCTTAATTTTGATCTTTTAAAGGCTGTTGGATGATCAGTTATGGAAGTACATTTTTCTGATAATATTTCTTTCTCTTAAAAAAAAAAGCAATTCCTGTGTGGTGATCTCCAATAAGTTCTTCACAATTGTATAAAGGTCATATCAAAGTGTGAGCAAAGGGTTTGTTTGTGTTTATACAGAGGATCAAAGCCTAATTTGGCTACCCAGAAAATGAATTCAGATACAATATGAAGAAGAACTTCCAACATCAACATCCTCTGGAAGAGTCATTCCAGAAGATGATCATCAAAAAACTTCAACAAAGATCCTGGAGCTGTTGCAGTTGTAGCTGCATTCATCCCACCAGTTCCTGGACTTGCCATTGGAATGAAGAAGGAGATATCTAAGCTGGCCTGTGCATACAGTAAAACAACAAATTTGACTGGATCTATATTGTAGGAACTCAACCAAGAATTAGGAGAAGTGCAAGTTGTAGCGCTCCAAAATCTTACCACTACAGACTATCTACTGTTAAAAGAACATATGGGATGTGAACAGTTCCCAGGCATATGTTGTTTTAATTTGTCTGACTTTTCTCAAACTATTTAAATTCAGTTAGACAATATCCATCATATTATTGATAAGTTTTCACAAATGCCTAGGGTTCCTAACTGGTTTTCTTGGTTTCACTGGATATGGCTGGTAATTGTAGGTCTGTTTTTGTTATGTATCTGTATTTGTATTCTGTTAATGTGTGTACGCAATTTAATTAGTAGTTTGTTAAAACCTATACATGCTTATGTTACTCTATAAGAAGTTATGTCAAAGAAATAATCAATCTTCCCATGTTTCCTTCTGTCTGCTAATTCTATAGCTTTTCTTTTTCCCTCCTAATTACAGCCCTTTAGTAGAATTCGTGCCTCATATGGAAAATTACCAAGTATCATAATTCTTCCAAGTGGTAAAGATACCTCAACACAAATGCTGGGCATAGAAGCCACAGGACATAAATCTGCAAAGAAGTAAAAAGCTAACCTTTTCAAAGAATATTGTTTCTCTCTCACTTACCAACTTAACATTTCCCTGTATGGCCCTGGAAGATGGCTGGTTAGCCAGAGACGGGTAAGATTCCTCAAGGGAGGAACAACCTAAGACAGGCACAGTCGCAGGGAGGCCATCAGGTGAGAAATTGGGGATCAACAGACGTGAGGCTTAGAACCTCACCCCCCTGTTTTGAGAGAAATCTTCTGCATCTGTGGATGTTTTGTTGCCCTTGTCTAGCTTGGATTAATACTTAGTCTATAGGCACAGACCTGATCATCTACATTTGCCCTCTTACAGCACTAAATTATGTTTTCTACCTTTATCTTGCATGTACCTACCACTTCAGCATTTTATTAAAAAAGAAAATAAGGGAGAAATGTGGGATTCACATATAAATCAAGTATAAAAATCAAATGAATAATAATATCTGACTTGATTGTTTATAGTTTATGATGCATGATCTAAACCGAAAGTTTCTGTGATATGACTGCCCTTGCACTGTTCACCATGTAAGAACTTATTCACTATGTAAGAAGTTGTTCACCATGTAAGAACTTGTTCGTTATGCTTCAGAAGATTGGAGACTGTTGAGAATTAGGCTTGGGGTTGATTAATGATTGTGCATTGAGTCCCCTATAGAGAATTTTATTGTTGTTAACAACCATTTGATCAATAAATATGAGAGATGCGCTCTCCAAATAAATAAATAAATAAAAATTATTTTAAAAAATTTAAGTAACATTTCTCTTTACAAAAAAAAGGGGGACAGGGGGCTTCTGTTTACAAGGTGATTTAACTATGAGTTCCATTAAAAATTTAACCAGCTCTCTAAAAATAGTTTGATATATGTGGAAAATCACCATGAAGCCCAAATACCAAACATACCCAGACTGTGCAGTGAGCTAATTACCCTCTAGTTTTAAATAAAAGTGTTGATATAGTCATATGGATGCTACGCTAAAGAAAAAGAAAGTTACAGGGAAGTACAGGTAAGAACTGCCTTGAAAGAATAATCAGTAAAATCTAAAGAAGGCAGCAAAAGATAAACCCATCGGGAGTGTCAGTGGCAGGAATGAAAAGTATATGGTGGGTTCTAACCTACAGGAAGCACACAAAGGAAGTTATCTTGGGAAACCAAGAGACACACCTGAAGTTATCCAGGGAATTTAACAGAAATACAAACAGGAAGGCAACATCTTCATGGCCTGTTCAAATTAAATGCACTCTTAAACTGCGTTTTAAACTAGGTCATTTCATACAGTTTTCACACTATCATTCCATTTTTCCTTTTGTCGAGCAAGAGAGCTGTGCAGGTTTCCTCAAACCTTTACACTTTACAGTTCAGGGAAAGGCAGAGAAACTTTGAAGTCTCTTTAATTCCCAAAGGAGAATGTTATTCACCAATTCAGGTGAGTCCTTAAACTCAATTCCAAAAAGCCTAGTCAGCCACCTTTTCATTCATCCTGCCAGCCAGCCTGCTATCAAAATAGGTATTTTTTAAAACCCATATTATATAAATTTGGATACATGGGAAAGGTTGGAGCATAATCATTTCCAAAACATCAACAGCAATGGGTGACTGGGGTACCATTCATAATAAAATCAAAATTTAAATTAAGCACAGATATTTAAAACCAAATTCTTGTTAGGCATAGTAGAAAATGTTCTGGTTTATACAGAGTATGAAAAACTGAGATCTATGAGCTAAATGTAAATCCTTAATCTGTTTCTACCTTCTTCACCATTAAGCCTTTCTCCTTAAGATGCTCTACATTCCCAAGATCTACTAATTTCAATGTAATTTTCTTTATCTTCTTCTTCTTCTTTAAGTGTAAGTAATGAGGAGTCAAACAGTCAAATGTTTGACAACAGGTGGGGACCAGAAATGTATTAAAGTAAATGGACTGTCAGTCTGAAAAAAAATCAGTTATAGCAAGAAAAATCTCTCCCTATGCAGATTAATGTACACAAGTTTATTAAAATAGAGATCCCTCCAGTTGGTATTAAATTTGAGCCTATAATTAGAACTATGAGGGCAGGGACATTCTCTGTCTGCTCACCAGCTTATCCCTTAACTCTTGACACAGAGTAGGTGCTCAGAAAATATGATGAAGGAATTAATGGAAAACAATGGGTGAATTAATAGCCATTATTAACCAAAACCAAGAAAACATAAGGTGCATGTTATTTATGGCCAAATGAGATTCATTTCTATTTTGCTGTGTTTTGTTTTGGTTCCAGCCAGCAGTCTCTGAACTCCTGATTGATCCAGGGCTCCTCTCCTGCCCCTGTGCAGGAAGGGGTCCACTGGCTCCTGGCTTTGGAGCCCAAGGACTGAAGGTGCAGAGCTGGGTGCTGGTCCACAATAGCAAGAGCCAGAACTAGAAATCCAAAATATCTGACAATTACACAGGTGAACATGCTTCTGTATTGCGAAGTCTGGTGACAGCCGGTTCTTCTCCAAGCACATAAAAAAACAAGCAAGGCAATAAACATCAAAAGATCAGTAGTGAGATTAGGCTAGCCGCCAAGGTCACCTGGTTGCCCAGATTGTTAATTCCTTAGATAAATGCCTTTACTCCAATGCTGTCCACCCACAGCCTTTCACACTTCCTTAGGAAATAGAGAAAACAGGAACTCTAATTTTGTTAGTATTTTTTTTTTCCCAACTCCATTGTACAACAAGCGGTGATCTGGTCTAATCTGTTTAGAACTAAATTCAGAGCACCAGTCATAGTAACCAACAGACCTATTTTATAATCATCAATTTAATGCCACATTTAGTCTGTATAGACTTCTACAACAGAAGTTTCTGCCTTGAATTTGAATTTGTAGTCATATACTTCTGAGAGGGAGGAATAATATATAATCCAAAAATCTGCTGCCTTGGAGTCCTCTCATTACCCTTTAATATTTTAATTAAATAGCATGAACCATTCCATCCCATGTACTGTGGGAAGTTCATCCTCCCCAAGATTTTAACAGTCCACAGGCATTTGGACCTTAGAATCTGACTCACTGCTTCCACTGAGTTCTTTCATTAATGTTCCCTTCTCTCAATACAGTCACCCAGCTCTAAACGTGATCTTCCTTCTTTATTCTACAAAACAACCCATCAAAGATGAACTACTGCACAATGTCTAAATCAGAAGCCACGGAGTGGGTCCGCATGGCATCACAACTTGGCACAGCAAACACATGAAGGTCCCTCAGGCAATCCACTAGCAGACTTGTAAATAGCCACTTTTCCTCCTGAGGTGCCACCCACCTGCATATTACTGTCCTCTCCACACAAGAATCCTTTCTCCATTTTCTCCCTCCATCCTGAAGCCCTCACATGGTCTGACAGTCAGCACAACTCCACATTTCTCTAAGGAAAGTCAGCTCTTTCTGTATTTTCAGACTATGGCCAGGGGTCACAGGGAGTGAAAACCTTGACCAGTCATGTTGAATGAGGGCCATGAAGGTTCCACACCAAAGAGCAAACCTTCAGTTACCAGGCATTCTGCCTCCTCCTGAAGTCAGATGATAGCTAGCCAGAATAATTTCTTTTCTTCCCACTATACAACCTTTCTGCACTATAATGTTGTGATATAGTGTGGTTATTAAGCCATAGACTGATTCAACATCTGCTCGGTAGAGTCTTGTGTTGAAGAAACATCAAACATAGGGCCAGATCCTGAACTGTAACTGGTGCCAGCCCTTCCCAGACCCTTTGCTGCCTCCAGGACTAGGTTGGTTCTAAGCCCAAGGCAGAAGCTGGAGTTAAGAGCTAGCAACTTATAGCTTTGTAAAGTGCAGGGGCCAAGAGTAAGTGAACCAGGCCTGGAGGCAGCAGGGTGCCCAGCAGATCAAATTCCTGAGAACTATGTTAAGAGATAGCTTAACACCATCCAAATCATAGCATGGAAGAGTTTTCAATGAAGCTCCTTCAGAATGAAGACCTACCTTGGCCCACATGACTCTATAACTGGGACTTCTGTCTGTGCCCCTTACCAAATACTGTGCCCACGCTAACATTTTTTTTATACACCGTCTTCTTCCTCTCAGCTCAACTATAGGCTTCCAGAGGGCAGGACTCACATTTTCTGGGGGGTCTGCTCTGAAGAGTCACTGCATATTATACATGTTGCCAAACTATAATTTAGAACCTGTGCTTTTCCAGAAACTGACTCATAGACACAGAGAACAGAGTGGTGGTTGTCATAGGAGAGAGGACTGGAGAAAGATGGGTGAAATAGGCAAAGAGAAAAACTAATTAGTGGGAATGTTTGATATCTTGATGGGGTGAGAGCTGCATTAGTGTATACGCATATCAAAATTAATTGAGCTGTACACTAAGATTTGTGCATTTTATTGTATGTATCTCAATATAAATAAACAAACACATAAAAATTCTAAAGTACCTGTTTTTTTCCATCCCAAGGGAATAAGAGCTCGTGACTGAGGTCAGCATGGAGCTTGTGGTGCTGTTTTGCGTCACATGAGCCAGTAAACTCAGACTGGCTTCCTCTCTCCTCCGGGTCATTTGCACATTATTCTTGGGTCAATTTGCTTGTACTGAAGATGCTGCTAAAAACTTCATTCATTTTGGCCAGGATATTTTTGGAATTGTGCTGGAAGGATACTTTGCCCAAGAACATGAAACACTGTTAGAATCATGTTCTTCCCTATCTAGAAATACACTGGCTATTTGATAATCGACTCTAAGATTGTTCATTAAGTGGCTCCAGGATTCAGGATTAAGTTAAAAAAAATTTTTTTAAGGGTGGTATCTTTTAGATCCAAAGATTGTTTCTCTTCTGGCAGAAAAACAGAGGGAGATGTCTTTCTTCCTCTTGTTACTTTTAAAGTCTGTAGCTATACATTATGGTTCCACACAGTTACACTGACTTTTACGTTTGTTGCAGCAGCTTGGTGACTCCACAAATTATCCCTCAAGGAACTGGGAGAAACAAGGCTAGAATCACAGGTGGGGGAAAATCTCATTCTTTTGACTTAAATATGAACTTTGTGATCAGGCAATTTTTTTTTCTCTATAACTAAGGAAATACATTTGTGGATGAGACACCCTGAAATATCATGTAGTCACCTTGAATTATCTGAGGTATTTTGAAATAGAAAGCATCCCATTAAAGTGATAAGCATATAACTTGCAAGAAAGAAAACATTATCCAAGGATGACAGTGCTTCTAATTAGAATCTTCTCAGTGGGATAGCGCCACAGTGTGTCTCTAAAGAACAGAACAACATAATGCAACAGGATGCACTGCATGTAGACAACATGTGTGGACAGAATACAAGTTAATCACATCAGTAAGCTGTCTTTTGTGCATACATATATTAAAATGCCCTGCCAATATTCAAAGAAAGGCTATCTATTGATCTGAGGATTAGCTTTTCTTTCTCAGTGTTCTTTCACACTGGATGACTGGCAGCTCGATTCCTGTTTCTTGGAATGTTCGCTCTGAATATGAAAAACATACTTCACAAACCAATCTGACAGATTCCACCATAAAAGCATGTATTGTTTACTTGTGCCTCATGCTCTAAACTCTGCAGCAGCCCAGTCCCCTACAGGGCCTTCTAAAAGTCCTGCACACCTACAGCCTGCCTTGGAGGTTGCCAAAGTCTCAATATGCATCATATCATCTGCCACGTGTGAATGACCTCCTTTTAAAAGGAGCTGGCATTCCAGGTAGCTTGCAGTAATCACCACCCATTATATCATCAAAAGTCATCCTCAGAATGCCTTTCTGGGTGTCTTGCCAATGGGTTTCAGCCCTGGGCAAGTTCGCTATGGGTTCAGTGTGAACAAAGAAATTGACAGCAAAAAGTTCTTGGGGTGAAAGGGTTATATCCAACTTTATTTCCAGGTGGCAGGTCAGTCACTAAAATTCCGTTCACTCAGAGCAAGTCTGCATGCAGCAAGCTGGTCTCTCCCCTTGCCTCTGTGGGCCTCTTTGTCTGCACAGCCATCCTCTGGGCCTCTCTGCCTCTCTGCCTGCACAGCCATCCCACACAGCCGTCCTCCAGGCCCCTCTGCACAGCCGTCCTGCACAGCTGTCCTCTGGGCCTCTCTGCCTGCACAGCCATCCCACATAGCCATTCTCCAGGCCTCTCTGCACAACCATCCCACACAGTTGTCTTCTGGGCCTCTGTTTTCCAGCATTGCCACCACTCCAGCCTCTGCTCTGCTCTCCTGCAGCCTCACAGCTGTGCCACCGTTTCATGCCCAGAGCACTGGGCAGAGCTCTTTACATAGAGTCAACAGCCATGTATTGCCCACCAATGTGCAGTGAGCTAGTTAACCAGGGCCAGGTGAGAATCCTGGCCACAGGAGCTCATTTTATCCACACTGGGACACCATTCTATTTGGAACAGGGAGAAATAAATCAGAAATCCTTGAAGCCTTTCCCAACAGCTAGATCTTCCTGAAAAGCTACCACTGCTGTATACTGGGCAGCTGACCCATGCAGGGCACCTGGAAGAAGAAGGTAGGAGCAAGCACTAGTCCACACAGAGCCAGAATCAGTCCATGCAGTCTTTGACCCAGTTCTCCTTAAACATCTTTCATTTCCATATTTTCCAAGCAAGGGTTTCAAGTAGCCCATGCTATGTCAACTTCCCTTCAACCCGACCTCAGCTGGGTCCCAGGTCTCCTTTACCCTCCTGTAATCCAGGGCACAGTAAACCAAGAACTATGGTCACAGACCAGCACAGGCATGTCACCTGGAAGTTTGTTTACAAAGGTACAATCTCAAGCTGCAACCTGACCTCAAAATTGGAATCTGCATATTTGTAAAAACCCCAGGACTCATGTGTATTAAAGGTAGGGAAGTGTTCTAACCCATGCACTGGCTGGGCACCCACATGCAGCCTCATACTTCCCTGCAGAATCAGAGTCAACAAGCCAGCACTGAGCAAACTATTCTTTTGAATATGGCATAAACTAGCTGTGTGGACTTGGGTGAATTATGTTAACCTCTTTGAAAGAAAGATTTTTTAGAAAGGTAATAATAATAGTACTTGACTCAGTGCTACTGTGAGGATTAAACTGGGTAATACAGGTGAAGCACATTTAGCTCAGTGCCTAGCATGTGGAAGGTGCCCAACAGGTGTTGGCTGTTGTTAGTTTGTGTTTACACATATGTACTTTTAGACATGGGGTGGGGGAGAGCTCCGATCTCAGGCACCTGCTCTCAGGCGACTGTGGAACAGCCCAGGTAGTGTTCAGGGAAGAACGTCAGGCAATGAGTGGACAGGCCAGGAGCGGAAGCTGCACTCTGAGCCTAGAAAGGATGACAGGCAGGCACTAGGAAGTTGGGAGGCTGGTACCAGCCTCCTGTGCCACATGAGTGAGCAGAGAGGGGAGGCAGCTGGTAGAGAATATGAAACCAAAACAAAGCAGAAGGCATGCTGCAAGGCACTGGTGCTCACAGCAGAGAGGCAGGCTGTGTTGCAGGAGTGCCAGGCCAAGTGCCCCAGCCCCAGGCCTGACTCTTGCCTTGGTTGAGGACCTGGGTGCTCTCTTGGACTCAGACGGGCCCTGTGAGGGGCTGCCCCACTCTTCTGAAGCACCAGTGTAACCCAGGCCAGACTTGTTCACTATTCTACTTCCCCACTTTGTGCTCCTGTGGCTGCCTCCCTCTCCCCCTCCAGCTGAGCCCCCTTTTCTGCCTCATTGCAGCCATGCATGCAGCCAAGTCATCAGATTCCCTTGGAGAGGGGTGGTGGCCAGAAATAAGGTCAGAAGCCAGGAAGATCACTGGGAGAGAGACTGCCTGTTGGAGAAAGGCTCACATTTGGTCAACCTGGAAGTAGGTCTTTGAAACTGGGTTAAGAAAGGGTGGGAAGAAGAATTGGGCCTTTTCAAGGCAGCAGCCACCCTCAGCATGGAGCCCGGTTCTGTGACTGGCCTGATCTCCCAAAGGCAAGCCTGCCAGAGGGCCACATGAGCCTATGCCTCAGCCTGCAGGCCCATCTGCATATGAAGGCACATATCATTCAAGGGCAAATTCATATGCCAAATGACAACCTTGTCAGCCATGTTAGGCCATCCCCCGTGCATTGCTTTTTGAGGCTAATCAGTAATGGTTGTCATGAAGTGTCTGTAGAACTGGCATTTTTTAATTCATTTATTTGTCTTCCCTGCCTCAGAGCCTTCTCCATTGAGCTGAATTAAGGTCAGAACCATCAAACTTGGTGGTGTCTTAACAAAGGGAACTTGCATCAGTTCATGAAGGCCAATGTTCTCTATGTTCTGCTATTCAGTCCAAACCCACTCAGCACTGCCTGCAGACTTGCCTCTCTTTGCCAAGGGCTACCGCAAACGACAGAGCGCTTTTCATGACGCAACACGAACAATAGTAACATACACTGTAAACACCCACCCGGATAATCTTTCATGAGATAGATGGTAATGTAACAAACACAGGGACTGTGAGACCACTCAGAGAAGGGGGTAGGACAGGAGGAGGAAGGAAAGGAGGGAGGGAGGGAAGGAGGGGGAAGGGCGCAGGGGGAGGCAGGAAGAGCCTTGGAGCAGGACCCAGGTCTTTGCTCGGCTGTGTCTGCCTCTTACTGGCTGCCGTCCCTAAGCAAGTCTCTTACCTGAGTTTCAGTTCACTCAGATGTAAATGGGAAAAGCATCTTCAAGCATTTGGTAAAGATGAAAAGAATATATGAAAAGTATTTTGTACACTACATATCATCATGGAATTTACATTTTATTTTTGCTGACTAGGATGAAATAACACCAAAGGAAAAAACAGAGTAAGAGAGATACACGGAGAGTAATGCTCAAGAACTGAGAAAATTTTGTCTGTTATTTTAAAAGTATGTCTGAATTACAAGTGATCTCAGGATACAAAGAATGCATGAGAGATTATTTTTTGCTTGTGTACTTTCAGCTTTATTGTTGCAGCTAGCTTTGCCTCCCAACTCCTACAGACGTCTCCTTTCCTCTGCTCACACCCACCAGCCTGTTCTGAGTGCACAGTATGTTTTCCAACATTATGAAAATCCCTTCTAACACTTACAGTCTGTCTCAGCTGACCTGGGGCTGATGCTTTCCCCACCCCATGTAGAGCAAGGAGTCACCACAGGCTCGTTGACAAGAAGTGGCCTAACAGGCTGCTACAGAGATCCTGAAGGCTCCAGGACTGCTGCCCCTCTGAACTGGGAGGGAAATGAACAGGCCCGGACAGCGTGCTTCATGCACTTCCGATGGGAATGTTTGGTGATAATAGTATCACAAAAAGCTCCACAGGAAGTCAGCCTACCCCATCCCCAAAATAAAATAATATTTCCAAATTGAAATAGAGTCCATGAGACTTACAGCATGTTTAATACTTTTAAAATGTTCTGAAATGAAAAAAGCTGCTCTCAGTTTGCAGGCACAGAGAAAACCCACACACATCGGAAGGGCAAGTTACCCATTGGAGATCCAGGGCTGAACAGAGGAGGGGTCGCCGCTGAGGCAGCCACAGCATGCACCCCAGCAGTCACCACCCCCCTGGTAGGAGTCTCAGCCTTCCCTTACTGGGCCGAGCCGATGCGGGTAACCTGAGGTGGACAGTGCCTGGGCAGAGAAGTCTCCCCCTCTGGCGGATGGCAGCGTGTGGTGGTGTGAGGCTTCTGAGCCTGGGGTCAGGCCCCAGGGTGTCCCAGAGAGTGCCATACAGCACAGAATGAACTTTGTGATCACATGGGGACTATCCCCAAGAAGCACCCCAAAATATTTGAGAGCACCCAGTAGTATCAAATGAAGTCACATGAATAGCAGCTCCCAGGGATGTGCTCCCCTCCTGCTGACACAAGGCCTCCTGTCCCTCCAGAGACACTCTTGAGAATTTCTGCCAAGTCCTCGTGGCCACTGGGCTCTGCTGTCCTGTCACCAGTGCTCCACAATCCTCCTAGAGCCCAAACTCCTCCCGACCCAAGGTGCAGGAAGGGAGGAAAGCAGTTTCTCCTTTTTGTTACCCTCCTTTAGAGTGGTCACAGTAACATTCTACACAGTTTGGTAAACAGGTCTTCCAGTTTTCACTTACGGGGCCCCATTCTCCCTGGGACCTGGTCCCAGTTAAGCTGGAGTTCTCTTCTTCACCCTGTGCTAGGTCTCCTACTCTCCTCCAAGGTCTCAAGCACCATGGCTGGGCCCAGCTCAGCATGCCTGGTGCCCTTTGCTGTGGATGACACCCGAACCTGGAGTGGCTCCTACTTGAGTTCCTCTTTCAGAGACTCCACAAGCCTCCTATAGGAGGGGCCTCTTATAGGCAGGCCACCCTACCAGACTCTAAGACCCTCTCAGATACAATGTAGGCCCAAGATGGGATCCCTGCCCCGTGAAGCATTTCCATTAACTTTCAACGGCGTTGGTAAAATTTCTGCACAACCCATCAAGTTTACAGGAATATCCATGTCTCCCTGGGGATCCTGACTGGTTTAGTACTCTGGCTGTCCAGGATTAACAGGATCTACAGGTGCTTTATGGTTGGAAAGGCAGACTTTAAAAATGTTTAAATTTAAGATTTGAATGGACAACTCAAAGGCATGGGAACTAATGCCCACTGAACACTTATTACATGCCAGGCACCTTGCTATACTCTTCACTCTTCCTGCAAAACAGAAAGTTGTTGTTAGTATCTCTGTTTTACAGGTGGGAACATGAAAACTTTGGATATTAAGTGATTTGCTAAAAGTCACACACAAAAAATAATGTAATAAGAATATTATTTTGTTTATATATTATATATAATAAATATGTAATATATAAATAAATAGTTAGTCAGGACTCAAAATGCAGGTCTAAACTCCTAAACCACTCTGTCCCCACCATCAGCTTTCCCAAGGTTCAGTGTACCTGACTGCCTGCACACAAGTGTGCATAGGCCTGCTGGTGAGCGTGCACCCATGCAAAGCACACAGACTCACAAATCAAGCACAGGGACTGCAATCAAGCTTTTTAACACTCGGGCAGGCACCACAAGGAGAAGTAGCTTTAAACAAAGGTGGCCTTCATATAGAAGGGTGTGGCATGGATGGTGACACAAGCCAACTTAACTGGCATTTTAATTCTTTTTAAGATCAAAAACATCAAGTCACCTACAGCACTAAACTATGTTTTCTACCTTTATCTTGCATCTCCCTATCACTTCAGCATTTTATTAAAAAAAATAATAATAATAATAAGGGAGAAATGTGGGATTCACATATAAATCAAGTATAAAAATCAAACAAATATTCATATTTGACCTGATTGTTTATAGTTCATAATGTGTGATCAAAACCAAAAGTTTCTGTGATGACTGCCCTTGCACTGTTCACCATGTAAGAACTTATTCACTATGTAAGAATTTGTTCACCATGTAAGAACTTGTTCGTTATGCTTCAGAAGATTGGAGACTGTTGAGAGTTAGGCTTGGGGTTGATTAATGATTGTGCACTGAGTCCCCCTATACAGAATTTTATTGTTGTTAACAGCCATTTGATCAATAAATATGAGAGATACCCTCTCAAAAAACAAACAAACAAACAAAAATATCAGGACACCCTTAAAGCTTCAGAAGCTGAGAATAAATAGTGGGTTTAGTTTGACCTGGAGAAGAATGCAGGGTTTCAACCACAGAGATTATGCATAAAACAACATCTACTTTTCTGGAAGCTGTAATACATACATTTCATTCCATGTGATCTGATTATCTCATGGCTTTTGCTAGAATAAGCAAGTTTTAGAATAAATAGTGTGTGGGGGGTGGTGGGAGTGAGGGGTTAGTGAGCAGTAAAAAATGGTTACTGTTTTAAGCCATTGTTTTTGGAGTAGTTTGTCACAGTATTACTGGGGTAGTAGTTAATCCATACTATAGTAACTTTCCTTTCTAGTAATAAAATGACTAGGAAAGTTAGGAAATTTTAATTGCCAGACAACAAAGTAATCACTCTGCTTACTTTTTTTCCCCTAAAACCCCAGATTAAAAGATATACCTCTATTTCGCTACATTTTTTTAAACATAAAGAAACTATATTAGTTTTCTTTAGGAGAAAATTAAATATTTTTTATGGGCTGTGAAATTGTAAGTTTTGAATGAAGCATCAAGACACAGTAAATATAGTATGTCAAAGCAAAGGTACCAGATCAAGTGCATAAAGGAAAAGCATAAAATAAAAATAAACAAGCTGCACAGGAAAATTACAGGCCCTTCAATGCTTACCACCCTGAAGTACAGAAGGGTGGTGGCAACAGTGGAAAAGGGGCCTTCCCTGGCGCTCTAAGGCTCGCTCCCAATCCCCACGGGGGGAGGAGAGGGTGCTGGATCCACACTGACCCAGGTGCCTGGGAGCGGGAGAGGAGTCTGTGGTTAGGGCCTTCTCTGGCGAGTCTGTGCTCTGCACTTCCCTGGCCAGGGAGCAGGGGAAGCAGGCAAGTCAGCTGCCTCCTTAACCTAAGGCTAAAGCACAGAGAGGTTCGTGAGACTATCCAAAAAGCTTCAGACAAGTCAGGGAGGCTCAGTTGACTGCTGCCTGATTCCCACCAGAGAAATCTAGAGACCAAGGAGAGGGGCTGACTGGCTGCTTTGCAGGCAGTGAAGGAAGGTAGCTGCTGCTGCTGCTGCATAAGATGGGGACTGAGGGATTTCCTAGAGTCTGCCACAGCAAAGGGTAGGGGTGAAGGAGAGCCCACTGAAAGTGGTTCAAATACTCCCCAAACAGTGCAACTGGAAAAGTAAAGGGATTCCAACTCCCTGTGTGCAGGGGTCATCCAAATAGTAGGGGGTGGTCAGCAAAGATAATGCATCACATACAGCAAGGGAAGTCCAGTACGGTGTGGCTGGGTTCTGTGCTTAAGGTCTCACGGGGCTGAGCTCTCCTCTGGAGCTCAAGATCCTCTTCTATATTCATCCATGTTGGTGGCATAATCCAGTTCCTAGCTGTTGTAGATGTGAGGTCTCCATTTCCTTCAACAAGGCCCACTCTTTTCACAACATGGCAGCTCACTTCTTTAAGCCCAGAAGGAGGGCATTAGCTGCTGCTTTTGACTTACCTGGTTAGATAAGGCCCACCCAGGATGACTGGGGACCTTAATCACATCTGCCAAACGCCTCCACCACTTCCACAAAACTTAACCTAATCACAGGAGTGGCTACCCTATCAGTCACAGCTCCCACGCATACTCTGAGGAAGGGGTTATCTAGGGTGTGTACACTGGGGGGCAGGAATGTTGGGGACCATCTCAGAATTCTGCCTCACATACCATGAAAGTACCAAAAAAAGACAGTTATAAACACATGGAAACCCAAGAAGCGCAAACCATCCTAGGACCTTGCCAGGCAGGAACACAGTGTCTGCTTCCCTGTGCCCTCCTTGTAAGATTTGATCCTGGTTGTAATGCTTAAGGAAGAAGGGTGGAAGCATAAGGGCAGAAGGACAGAGGGTCACACCCTGCTTCCTCGACTCCCACCCACATATATGGGCTGGGGGCACAGGAAGGGGAGAAATGATAGCTTTTTAACTACTCAGTTATGACTGTAACCTTAATTATTGCCTAAAAATGAAGAGTCAGGAAAATGCCGAAGATTTAACCAGGAAGAGTGAAGATCCTCCACAGAAGACAAACAATGTTTTCCTAATTAAAACAAAAACTGTTTCCTAATTAAACCTTGAGTCCTGCTTGGTTGATTTTAAGGCATTTGCCTAAGCAGTGGGTTGAGACTACATGCTTTCTGAACTTTAAACATCTGATAAGTGTCTTAAATACATATGTATATACTTGATATATTTAAGATAACATGATAAAATATTATTTTTAAAAACTTGAAAATAGTATGAGTTTCTTATAAAAATTCCAAAAAGAAAAACAATTTTTACACCTGTGTCAAATTAAAATGTGTTTAATCATGTCAATATGCTTAACAAAAAAATAATTAATCTTAGACTTTTCCAAACAAATATTCACAGTTAAGACATAGATTAGGTCCACTTAGGAGGTTCAGAGAACACACACACACTTACTAATTAACTAAATCAGGCACAATGGACTCTGGAAACACAGAGCATAGGCGAAGGGGTCAGGATATGCATCAAAAGCAGACAAAGTCAGGCTAAAAAAGGGTACTTGGAGAGAAAGACCGAGCAGAACCAAGAATGGCCAGCCCAAGTCTGGCTTAAGGAAGGGCATGTGTGAAAGCTCCCAGGCAGAGCAAGCACATAGCCTTAGGCACAGTGAGTTTCCTTCCCACACCGGGATTCACCAGCAGTGTATACATCCCAAAAAACCCAGTTTGAGTGTCCTCCCAATTTGTAATTCCAGGCAACATGAAAAGACTGAAAACAAGAGCATCATTTAGAACAACATCTCCTCCAAAACTGAGCTCATGAAACAGCCATGTCTGCAAGTTGCTTATGTATCTTTCTCTAAAAACAAAAAGGATTCCATGGTTAAAGAGGTATGGAGACTGTCACATTAAACCCAGTTGAGTAGGCTTTCTGACTCTCAGGATATTCAACAGGGAAAGGGATGATGAGTCTTCTAGCAGAGGAATGCCAGTGACAGGGTCAGGAGGCAGCTTAGGGAGGGGTACACATTCTCCATCAGCAGCATCCTGCCTACTTTTTAACAAAAGTCAGTGTCTGTCTTCTGAATCTCATGTAAAGTTCTATGTGAGTATAGTTTTTGAGTTGCCTCTTCTGGGTCACCTGTCCTAAAGAATAGCTGCCCCTAAGTGGTCCCCATGTGCCATTCTTGAGCAGCTGGATGTGTACACAGTGCCCCAACTTGTTTGAAAATAGCTTCCTTTGTCAAGAGACACCTAGTAATACATCAGCAAACAGAACACTTAAGATACATGAAATGCAGTGTAGGAAAACTTAGACTAGAGCTATCAAGGTGATGGTTACCCTTCTGTGCCCCACCACTATAATAGGTATTTAGCAGACATGCTAAGATGCCTTTCACTAAATATTGAAGAAAATTAGACTCATCTTCATGAATTCTTCTGAGGAATTACCAGTTACTTCAGTGTCCAAGCCCTTAAACAGCATATATTCAAAAAGAACTGGTAAATTACAGGGTCTTTAGAAGACACTGATGGTTAAAAAACTATTATTTTCAAATACACACACCCAATTTCTACATTCTTTTTCATGTGTATTCATTACTTAAGGGACCTGTAGCTAGGACCACATTTCATTTTACCTAGTGAATTCCAACTATGTTTTAAACTTTAAGTTTTTGTAGGTATCTATTTTGCACAACAGCACTAAAGGTTATAAAATATTCTTAGAGCAACTTTGAGCTCAAGAAACTGAAATATCAACAAAAAGTGGCAAACCATGGTATTCTCAGGGTATTTACCAGAGACAGTTTGAGAGAAGGTAGAGATTTTCATTTCTGCTAACTTTAAGAAGATTTTAAGACTTTTTGGAAAAGGCCAAATCCCCTTTGAGGAGATTAACTAAAAGAAGGAAAACTCAAAGCAGACAAGATAAGTGCTGACCCTGACTCTCTCTAGTACACCAAGGAGAATAGTACATATTGACTCCAATTGCCTTTAAAAATAGAAAAAGATGAGGTCCATCTCTGGCAATACAGTAAATGAGATCCCCAGACCCACCCTCTGCTGAAAAAATCTAAAGTGTTGGATAAAAATAAAATAATCATTATAATAGAAGAGGAAAAGCAAGCAACACTCACGAGCCAAAAGCCCAGTGGAACTGGGTACCTAGAGAGAGCACTGAAGATATTCACCTCCAAAGTATTTACAAGGCCATGAATTTGAGTTTCCATTTAAATACTCTTGGAGCACAATAGACAGGAGACAAAACCCAAGGCATTTCGACCATGGGAATCCAGCAGTGAATACTGCTGCTAGCAAAGCTGGGTGTCTGGGGTCTATGAAGATCATATCCTCAGTGTAATGGAAAACTAGAAATAAACCTACCACCATGTCCCAATCCTACCATTCTGATCTACAAGGAAAATTACAAGTCTTGAGTGTATGGAAAAATCTCCCATTAGAATTCATAACACTAAGCTTGACCTTAGGCAGATTTTTAACCTAAAATCATACTTTTTGAGTGAGTCAAAAACACTCAGGCCAATAATTGAAAATGGTCAAAAGCTGAGGGGTGCTCCAAAACATCTGGTAGATATAAATGCATGTAGCCTTTGGATGAATGCATCAGCCACCCTTAATCTGGGCCTCATGAATTCCCATTACAAAGTTTTAAGAAATATAAACACACTTAAAAAAAAAAAACAATCACAGAACAAATGAGGAATGAAACACCATGAGTGACAGTCAGCAAAAGCATAGAAAACTGCAACCTGCAAAGATATCAGCTATGGAAAATATCAGTGTAGAGATATAGTTAAGGGTATTTAGTATGTTAAAAAAGAAAAGAAGGAGAGGATTGACTTAAAGATGGCAGTATGAGAGATGAGACATAAACCTTCTGCCAAAAATAGATATAATATGAAAATATAGCAAATACACCTAATCCTGAAAGAGCAACAGGAAACAAGGCTGTGACAGATTACCTACATGTGGGGAAAATAGCAGACCTCACAGAAAAGGGTAAAGTAACAAAGCCTCCATCCAGCGGGACCCAAGCCCTTCCCCAAACCCAGCTAACTGGTGGGAGGAAGAGAAATGGAGAGGTGAGGGGGTGGGGGCCAAGGACTACTGAATACCCAGCCCTGGAGATTGTCTGTGGGAGCATGGACCTACATTACATGGTGCTCTGGAGATTAGTGGGGTTGGAAAGCTAAGACAGGAGGAATAGTTGGAGAGACTGACATTCCAGCTGCGTGCAGAGAACAAGTACCCACAACTGGCCAGTGTGGGACAAAACAAAGGTGGGCACACTGAGAGTCTTCCCAACAGCAAGAGGGCTGCTAAAGGGGCAAGGACTGCACAGAGCTTGCTGATCAGGAGAAAGGACAGATGGACAAAATTGTCTCGACACACTCTGCCCAGCAGATTGGGAACTTTCAGGAGCTTCAGGTGCTCCAAACCCCTCACCAGGATATGCAGCCTTGTGTGCCTTCCTCCCAGCTGGCACCAGGTCATAACCTGGCTGCCCCCACCATTGTGCCAGGCCAGCCAGAGGGTGGTCTCATCTATGGCAGCTGCAAGTGCAAAGCACAGAGGCTACACTGAGAGCTCAGCCCACAGCCCTGGCAGCAGAGACAGGCACTGCAGTCGGGAAGCAGGAAAGAGGTCTTTCCTCCCAACAGGCACAAGTGCTGCTCGCCTGTGACCCCCAACATCACTCCAGGAGCTAAGCTCCTCCCGAGAGTAGAGCTTCTGGGCACTAGAGGGTGGCGCCTACACAAAGTTATTATTATAAATATGAAATGGCAAAAGAATCTGCTACAAACCAAAATCCCACAAACACCAGAAAGAGGACCAAGAGAAACTGAAATCACAAATCTTACTGACAAACATTTCAGACTAAAAATCATAAACATGCTCATGGAGGCACAGAATAATATTCAAGACCTGAGGGAGGAATTCAAGAAAGAGAAACTTTGAAAAAAACAGTAACTGAAGAAACATACAATGGAGGAAATTAAAAGCAGACTAAATGAAGGAGAGGAGATGGTAAATGAAATAGAAATTAGAGAACAGGAATATTAAGAAGCTGAGGCACAGAGAGAAAAATATCTCTAGGACTGAAAGAATATTAAGAGAATGGTGTGACCAATCCAAATGGAAAAAGATACACAATATAAGGGTATAAGAAGAAGAAGAGATAAAAAAAAAAAGGGATAGAAAGTATCTTTGAGGAGGTAATTGCTGAAAACTGTACCAATCTGGGGAAGAAGATAGTTTCTCAGGCCATGTAGGTGCACAGACCTCCCAACACAAGGGACCCTAGGAAGACAACACCAAGACATATAATAACTAAAATGACAAAGATCAAGGACAAGTACAGTACAGAGTACTAAAAGCAGCCAGAGTGAGAAAAAAAATCACATACAAAGGAAAACCCATCAGGATGCCATCAGACATCTCAACAAAAACCTTACTGGCCAGAAGGGAGTGACATGATATATTTAATGCAATGAAGCAGAAGGGCCTCAAGTCAAGAATACTCTACCCAGCAAGATTATCATTTAAAATTGAAGGAGAGGAGGCAGAGCCAAGATGGCAGTGTGAGTAGTTTAGTGGAAATCTTTCCCCAAAAACATATATATTTATGAAAATACAATAAATGCAACTATTCCTAAAAGAGACACCAGTGGATACAGTACAACAGCCAGGATACATCTACATCTGTGAGAACTCAACATCACATGAAGGGGGTAAGATACAAGCCACGGCCAGGTGGGACCCGAATGACCCCCCACCCCAGAACCCGGTGGGAAGAAAGGAGTCAGAGCCGGGAGGGAGTGAAAGCCTAGGACTGCTAAGAAACCAGCTCTAGAAATCCGCACCTAGAGCGCAGACACAAGGTGCATGGGGTGCTGGATATTAGAGAAACGGAAAAGCAAAACCTGTGGGCAGGTCCCCGCAACCGGCACCCCTGAGGCAAAAGAAAAGCAAGTGCTTTTTGCAAGTCTTAAAGCGACAGGGACCTCACAGCTGGACAAAGTCTTCCCAGCACACTTAGCCAGCAGCTGCGAATCCCGGGGAACTTTAGGCGCCCTAACCCCCTGGGTGGCAGCGCAGCTCTGAAGCCCCTCACTGCACTAAGCAGCCTGCCAGTCGTTCCCCCAACTGGCACGGACCCCGACACACCAGCCCAGTAGTGGGAGAGTGGCAGCACGTGCAGGGGGAGGTGGTGCAGGGGGAGGTGGTGCCAGAGGGGACCGGGAGTGGCCCATGTGAGCCCGCCATGGTGGTGACCGAGCAGCCCGAAGGGGGCCATGCGTGCCAGTGGCTGCAGCTCCAGATGGGCCCAGGAGAGGTCCACGCGAACCCGTGGCGGAGGTGACTGAGCATCCCGGGAGCACAGCAGCAGTGTCAGTGGTGCATGGGAGAGGTCTGCGTGCACCTGCAGTGGTGCCAGAGAGAGCAGCCGTGCTCTCAGCAGCCGACCGGAATCCCAGCCCAACACGCAGCCAGATCCAAAGGCTGCTGTTGGCACACAGCTTCCCGGCAGGGGCGCTGCTATTGTGGAGGAGCGCACCTGGCAGGCCTGCCACTCCCCTCAGGGCTCTGCGCTGCTCTGACAGAAACCCCGCCCACAGAAGCTTAGGGGATTAACCCGGTGGCTGCTCCAGGAGTATGGGAAACTGACACAGGCAGCAGAGAAGGGCAAGGCATCCAGCAAGCAGGAAAGGACTTTCTTCTCCCAGCTGACACACCGCACCTGCCTACAGCTACCACTATCACCATGAAAAGCAAAAAAATTTAGTCCAGTCCAAAATAGTCCAGACAACCCTTGAAAGAGGATCTGCAGAGACAGATCTAACTAGTCTCCCTGGAAAAGAATTCAAAATAAAAATCATAAACATGCTGATGGATCTGCAGAGAAATATGTAAGAGCTAAAGGAGCAAGTACAGAGGGAGACTACAGAAATAAAACAATCTCTGGAAGGACTTAAAAGCAGAATGGATGGGATGCACCAATCAAAAGACACAGAGTAATAGAATGGATAAAAAAGCAAGACCCATCTATATGCTGCTTACAAGAGACTCACGTCAAACCCAAAGACATGCACAGATTAAAAGTCAAGGGATGGAAAAAGATATTTCATGCAAACAACAGGGAGAAAAAAGCATGTGTTGCAGTACTTGTATCAGACAAAATAGACTTCAAAACAAAGAAAGTAACAAGAGATAAAGAAGGACATTACATAACAATAAAAGGCTTAGTCCAACAAAAGGATATAACCATTATAAATATATATGCACCCAATACAGGAGCACCAACATACGTGAAACAAACACTAACAAAATTAAAGGAGGAAATAGAATACAATACATTCATTTTGGGAGACTTCAACACACCACTCACTCACTCCAAAGGACAGATCCACCAGACAGAAAATAAGTAAGGACACAGAGGCACTGAACAACACACAAGAACAGATGGACCTAATAGACATCTACAGAAGTCTACATCCAAAAGCAACAGGATACACATTCTTCTCTAGTACACATGGAATATTCTCCAGAATAG
Organism: Manis javanica; assembly: GCF_040802235.1. Taxonomy (NCBI): domain Eukaryota; kingdom Metazoa; phylum Chordata; class Mammalia; order Pholidota; family Manidae; genus Manis; species Manis javanica. Next base: position 60,749,352 of record NC_133164.1, on the reverse strand, counting down.
ACCACATACTAGGCCACAAAAAGAGCTTCAGTAAATTCAAAAAGATTGAAATCCTACCAACCAACTTTTCAGACCACAAAGGTATAAAACTAGAAATAAATTGTACAAAGAAAGCAAAAAGGCTCACAAACACATGGAGGCTTAACAACATGCTCCTAAATAATCAATGGATCAATGCCCAATTAAAATGGAGAACCAGCAATATATGGAAACAAATGACAACAACAACACAAAGCCCCAACTTCTGTGGGATGCAGCGAAAGCAGTCTTAAGAGGAAAGTATATAGCAATCCAGGCATATTTTAAGAAGAACAATCCCAAATGAATAGTCTAATGTCACAATTATTGAAACTGGAAAAAGAAGAACAAAAGAGGCCTAAGGTCAGCAGAAGGAGGGACATAATAAAGATCAGAGAGGAAATAAATAAAATTGAGAAGAATAAAAGAATAGAAAAAATCAATGAAACCAAGAGCTGGTTCTTCGAGAAAATAAAGCTGCTGTGTACTGTACCTTGCTGGCTATGGAGTCCATCGCCATTACAGCTCCAACCAAGGTAATAACCACCTATCCTATTGCGGGGTGCATGCGAGACTGGACCCAAGGGCTATGGAGTGGTGTGGCACAGACACCTACTGTATATCATGTGACTGGCCATTTGTCTTTGGCATCCCCAGGCAATAATGAAGCAGATACCTTGGCCCAGGTGTTCTGGCTAGAAGGAAAGCCTGCCTCTGATGTGGCCCAATGGCTACATCAGCATTTGTTTCACATGTGGCAAAAGACAATGTGGGCTGTAGCCTGTTGGTGGGGCTTGCCATAGACCTTTGAAGAAGTCAGCTGAGCCCAGAAGGAGTGCCCTGCATGTTGTGCAGTTCAGTAAACCACCAAGAGGGGCCTACAGCATCTCTTTGCAGCCTATGGCTGGTCGCCAGTGATTGAGAGAGATCAAGGCACCCACTTTATTGGACACACATTGCAACGATGTGTGCAGCAATTAGGAATAAAATGGATGTGGCCCTGGACATTTCGACACATGGACTAGTGATGGTTGGCTCTTCCAGCACCTTGAGGAAAAGGCCTGGAAGCTGGCTTCCTGTGTATTTCTGGAGTAACAGCAAAGCGGCCCCCCAAAATCATGGTTATTTGCTTCTACAGACGTGTCCTGGATGCACCCCCTGGTTGCAGCTGCCTCATGGTGGCTGGAATGGATGAGCTTTGGACTTAATCTGCATGGGACTTCGAACCTAGCTGAATCCTCTGGCTTGAGAATTATCATGATTGTGTTGCTGTTATCAAGAAAAAAATGCTTAAAGAGAGGCTTGACTTTGTCTAAAAGTTTTGTGAGTAATCTAGCATGGCTGTTAGGAATGAGTAAACAAGTGTAGCAACATATTTTGTGCTTAGTGAGAGATTGTGCTGTAAAGTATATTTACTTAATCTGCATAGGCTGGATCTTCTGGCTTGAGGATTATCATGATTTTATTGCTATTGTATGTCATTAGTTTGGTCAGAAGAGGGGGAATGAGTAAATTGTAAGGTGAGATTTCTGGAAGGGTGGCCTGTGGGTGAAACTGTGACATTTCCAGCATATCTTGCCTGGCTTTAGTGCATTTGCATCATCCCTCAGGGGTGGAGAGAACTTCCTCTCCATGTCAATGGGTAATTACCTGGGCAATGGAGGGCTTATCTATACCTGAGACGTGAGGGGGAGGGCTGGTTTTGCTGCTGCTGGAGCTGGAAAGAGAGAAGACCCCAGACTCTGTTTGTAAGCAATGAACGGATTTTAAACTTTATTTCTCCCTTTGGCTGATTTCAGGTTTTAGAGTTATTTTGCCCCAGGATTTCCTCTCCCCACACTTACAGTGGTGGTCACAAGAGAGCTTTACATATTTAAGCAAACACCACCAGTAGATCATGCAACCCTGAGGCAGCTGTGTAGCTCCCTCCAAAATGAAGCTATCCTTGGTTATATAGGTGGTTTCTTGGATGAATATCTGATTTATTACTTTAGTGTATCCTGCAGGCAGTGAACATCCTGCAAGGGGAATCATCTGACTGAAAAAGTGGAACAAAATTTGTCTCTGAACTTAGTGATCAACGGTTCCTTGGCTCTAGAAGACATCCAGGTCATCCTCAACTCTCTGGACAAGGTTAGTATGCATAAGCGACAAACTTGCCCTTGAACTCCTGCAGGCTACGGCAGTTTCTACCATCACCAATCCATCCTGCTACACAGATTAATGCCTCAGACCAAGGGGAAAGGCCAATAGAAAAATGTAAGGAAAAGCCACCTGATTTTTTCAGTAGACTGATGATTTATGAGTTTTTTTCAGCTGTTTGGTTCTGGGATACTGAGGGAGAAGGTTTAAGTCAATATTGCAGGTTGGCCTTATTCTGTTGGAGTTCTATTGATAGCTGCCTTAATTAGATGTTTCATGAAACAAATGGAATGGATTTGATTCCATCTTTGCCATGATCAACAGAATGAAATACTCATGGGAAAATTTGCCAGAAGCCAAGGTGGTGCAGAAACAAGAGTTATCTATTATTGGAAAACAGTTCTCCATGAATCTCTTGAGGTTCTGCACATCTTGTGATCAGAGGCATTAACTGTCCTTTGTTCTGGATTATCATTCCAAGAGTATCTGTATAGTAAGTAGCCTTGAGAGATAAAGACAGTGTCTCCCTCTGGAGCAAATGGCAAGTTTGTTTACTTCAGTATAATAAAAGATAGTTGTCCTTCCAGACTAAAGGACAGGCATGCTTACTGCTCATTATAAAAGATTTGGGTTCCCTAAATTAAGGGTTTATTTAATTCAACCACTGCATGCACATCCATCTGGGCTCATTTGCACCCCAAGTGAGACTTGGTGCAAGGAGAACTGATATGAATATGCTGATGCTCATGTTGCTTGTTATTCAGTGAGTAATAAAGTCCTTTGTCTCTAATCCAGTAATCTCATGTCTTTTGCCAGCATCTAGAATGGTAGGCTAAATCATTAGCTTGCAATTAAGATAGAACTTCAGACCCTTCACAGATCTTGACTGAAATAGCCCAAAAGAATATGGGCAAAAACTTTAAGAGGCAATTCACAGAAGAAAAATCAGAATACACATGTCAAATAGATGTAAATTAGAGTTCCAGTGAATATTACTTCACACTAAACAGCCTGACAAAAATTGAAGAGTCTCACAATATCAAGTGTTGGTGAGATAATTCTGGTGAAAGTATAAACTGCACAATCATTTTGGAAAACAATCTGGCCTTCTAGTACAACTGAAGATGCAAATCACTTGTCAATATCATTCATCATTCACACTGAAGAATCTCTTGCACACATGTACCAAAAGACCCAAATAAGAAAATTTATGTCAATACTATTTGCAATAACAAAATATTTAAGGCAACTCAAAAATCTGTCAATAGGGAAAAGTATATATTCACCTTGTGGCATGTTTAAAAATACTACACATGCAACAGTATGGATGGATGTCAGTAACATTGAAAAATAAAGCAAGTTGCAGAACACAGATATTATAAGTCCTCATATAAAGTTTAAAAACACATAAAACAAAAATTGTTAAGGAACACATACATATGAGACAAACTATAAAGCAAAGCAAATAAATGATAACCCAAGTTCTGGGTAGTGGTGACTTCCAAGAAGAAAGGGAAATGTGTGGGCACAGAAACTGCATAAACAAAATGTACTTGAACTGTGCGGTGGGAACCTGAGTGTCCCTGGGACTGTAATGTTTCTTAATACCTCACACATATGTTACAGATATTTGCTTAGAAGAAGCCAGGTTTTTAAAGGGATGCCAGCTGCCTGAGGAGCACAGGCTGGCACCAAGCTGCCTTCCTTCAAAAAGGCACCATTTGGGAAACACTGCCAAGGGCTTCCTCCCAGAGAGTTGCCATGTGCTGGAGTAATGAATCCAAACTCCTTTTATATAATCCCATCCAGAGCTTATAAAACTCTTGAGGATTAAACAACATTAATGCCCTGAGACACTGATCCCTCAATCAAAACTAGTGTAAATTTAAAGTACTGCTCTGTTGGTTTTCAGGAACAATGAGAATTTAGAATGCCACTCAAATAATAAAGAGCCCAACTATGTAAAAGTGTCTGCAAAGAACCTTGCTGTCAAAGTTCTGTCTGCACCCTCAGACTTCTCCACAAATCACAAGCTCAATGGCAGTCTTGCCGGAAGAAGAGGTGCTTTCACTCCATTAGCACTGTACCTCTTCAGTTTACAAGACTGATTAAACAAAGATGGGAATGCTCTCAGCAATTCAGAGGTCTCAAACTTCCTGTAAAAAATGAGCTCTTCAGGACCTCATTAAAAGAGATCACTCATGATTCAGTTTACTGTTATAGCTGCTATGGAGATACAATCTTTTTAAGACTTTGCTATAGCAACACGTATTGCAACCCCCTCGGTTTTGGGGGCAGAGAAGGAAGAGATGTAAATAAATTTTGATAAAGGTTCAAAGACCCACAATCCTCTTTTTTCTCATACATGGAGAACTTAGGAATCAAAACATTTTGGCTTATTTAAGAAACATTCCCCGTGAAATGCAAATAGATATCTAAATTAGATAAATAAATAGTTATGTAAATATAACTTAGAAATGTTTTTAGCCCTACAAGTCTTGTCCCATTGTCTGATTTTTTTTTAGATCTTGAAAATGATAAAGCAAAGAGAAACCATTGTTAAATGATGGAAATTAAACATCTGAATTTGTAAGTCTAAGAGAGTTTGAGATTTGTTAGTAAACATGAGGGGAACTTCCACTGATATTGCCCATTAGCAGTTTAAGCATCTGTTCTTCCTGGACAATTTGTATAAGCGTCTGATTGATGGTTTGCTTTATCTGACAATCTAATTTATTTATCTTGGATTCTATATGCTTTTGGCTTTTTAAGACAACTGTCCTATAAATAAAAGGCTTCTAGGACAAAGCTTTCATGAAACACAATAGCAATAATCACTTCTAGGACCAGAACCCTGTTTGTCTCCTCCCCCTTTGCTATATATTTGGGAGCATTAAAAAAGCAAAGTCAGAGCTACTCATTTTTCTTCCCTCATGGCCATAGGCAGCTCACTAAGGATTTTGGTCTATTTAGAATAGGTATAATTACAGGGACAAGGTCTCAAGAAATAGAAGAGTGCATGCCTGTGTTCTGCATAAGACAGGTACGTTCCCTGAGCCATCTTCAAAACAGAAGACTATTTACTCTATATTCCACCATTTACATTCTTTCTTTAACAACAGCTGACCCTTTAAGATTCATGCAATTTAACTGCTCCCAAACTATTTAAATATACTTGAATATTGAAACATTCCCACGAAGAGAAAAGCTGCCCACCCACTAAAACACCTTCAGTGCTCAGCCCACAGTGGTAACAGGAGAAGTGAGGATGCACAGCTGGTGGGGTTTTGTTAATATGTGCTCTTTAATCACAGCACAGAGCAATGTTTTATTCTGCTACTGGAAGAACCTTTTCATCCTGCTCATCTATAAACAGTGAAATGAGGCAGATTTGAGCAGAGATATTGAATCTGGAGCTCTCACCTGCTCACTGGGCACTGGAAGAGGCTGTGGCAGCAATGCAGGCCTGGGTTTCACCTCTACGCTTATGCACATGCCTAGAGCACCAATGTAGATTGGCTAAATCTAACTGGAATGAGCTCAGAGACGCAGCTGCTCAAGGTAGAATTTAGAAAATTAAGTGAACCCACAGCTTCTTCAGATGAATATACATATATACAAACACTGAATCTGAATGGAGTGTTAAGGCTCCTATAATAAGTAGCATCCCAATTAGGGATACCATACATAGCCATATTATTACCTGCTCAGTCTCTACTTTGGGCCCCACAATCTTGGTTAGCTGTCAGCTAAGCCCACCTGACTTAGATCTATGTTTAATTATACAAGAATGAGTTAACTCTGAACTTTATAAAGGAAGGAAGGGAGGAAGTAAATGGAATTAGTATTTGTTGAGTATCTATTATATATTAGACACTGTGCTAGGTGATTTATTTACACTCATTTAATTCTCACAGCATTCCATGTAATCAGCTTCTTTCATTGTACAGATAAAGAAACTGAGGTTGAAATAAACCATGTTAACTCTTTTTAGGTCATATACCCAGTTATGAAGGGGTCAGGATTCAACCCAGGGCTTCAGCACTCCAAAGGGTATTATGGATTCTTTGAAAACAGGTGGGTCCATATTACAGGAAGAGAACTATATAGTTTACAAGAAGTAAATGTAAGAGTTAATATGTGAAACACACTACAAATGAAAGATAACAATAGTAATTTCCCATCTCTATCCCTTCCCATTTAGAAAATGGTGAAATTTCAATAGGGTGCAGGCAAGAGACATCATTGTCTAAAACCATTTTAATTAGCCTCTTTTCATTGTCCCAGTTGCCTATCTTTATCCATAACACACTATGACCTTTTAGCTGAAAAAAGCCTTTATTACTTTCTGCTGAGAATTTTTAACCTGTCTGCAATTTCTTCATGTTCTGATTTAAGTCAGGATCTTCATCAACTGAACTCTTAAATGTTTCAAACTTTTCTTAAATGTTTGAAGACTTACAACACTAAAAACTGAACTCTTAAATGTTTCAAACTTAAAAGGATAGGCTAATGGGTGCCAGTTAGGATCCACCTTTTATTGTGACCTAGGTCTGACAGCCTTCAAATAACCTTGAAGGTGCTTTAGTGAAATCAAAGTCTAAGATATGTCCAAGGCTTAGGGCCTTATTGTTTTCTACTTGGCAAGACAACTCAGCAAAAGCTCTCAACGCTCACAGAAAGCTGAGGTAACAGGAACTGACGAGCAAGACAGGGCAGAGGTGAAAGTCTCGAAGGCCCATGAGCTACCTGTCGGCTGATGGGGGCCTAGCACTCCCCACATACCCCAAGGAACATCTGCAGCTCCTGAAGTTTGAATATCTCTCAAGAAAGAAGGGAAAGAAGAATGGGATTTAAAGGTTCACAAAGAAAAAAGTTGCACACTCTACAAAAACATCTTGGGTTTAGCTCACAGTGGTAATGTGGAAAATGTGATTTGTCCACTCTGCTTTCTGAAGCATAAGACAAGTCAGATTCCAGAAACTGGTATGATGCTGAATGTAACCCTGGGGACAGAAATGGTACAGAGAATAATAAGGACTGAGCAGGAATAGAGCTTTTCAGGACCAGCTATGTGAACACAGGGTAAGCTTATCCAGAAAAAAACAATATGCAGAGTAGGACAGACTGGGATGACTTGTTGATCAAGCCATAAACATTTATTAAGCTTACAAACTGTGCAAGCTGTTCTGGTGCTAAGCAGGCTTCTCTGGGCAGTTCAGGCCCTTATTAGTTTAAAGGAACTGATCTTGGCAACTCGTGTCTTTAGTCCAATAGGAGCCCCTGTGCTCATTGCCAGTTAAGTCAGGGCATAATCTTTGAAGCACAAAAGACAGCAAGAGAAATGGGGTATTTTCCCCAAGATAATGCATAAAATAAGCCAAAAGAATTTTACTTATCAGTGTTTATGGCAAGTAATTCATGTTGCCAGATTTATTTTCAAGCAAAATTTGACACTTCAAAATATTACAGCCAAAGGGAATTTGACTAAATACCTAGGACAATATTAGAACCTTCAAATATAGACAGAAAACTTTAAATTAAATAACAGATGAATGCAGTTATGGCTGACTAGAAGTGGGAGGAGGCAGAATACTAGGAAAAGTCAAACTCCAAAATTTTCTCAAGTTAAATGTAGAAGTCATTAGTTTCCTAAGACCATTCAATGGATCATGCGATTTAACATAGGAATTATGAACCACATAAAATTAGTCAATGAACATAAGAGTAGCCAGTGAGTCTAAGGAAGTAGGAACCTAGCATATGAATGACAAAAGCAGCAAATCTATTAGAACAGAATACACATTCAAAAACATCAATATTTGAAAGGAACCCAGAGCCAAAACTCTGAGCACCAAAACTTTCCCACTCCGGCAGCTCCTGGCAAGTGCCTTATAAACCATGCAGGGTATACCTGTTCCAGAATATTTCCTTACAAAGTCGTTCATAGGAAACAAGGCCATGGGTGATTAGGTGGCTATTAACTACATAGGGATCTAAAAGATCAAACACATACTAAGACTATGGAGGAAGCTTTGTGTTTTAGTCAGGTATTTCATGCCACAAACGATGTTCAGCTGAGGGGTTAAAAAAGTGTAGCTAATGACTGTTTGTAGTCCATGATGCATGATCAAAACCAAAAGCCTCTGTGATGACTGCCCTTGTAATGTTCACCATGTAACTTATTCACTATGTAAGAATTTGTTCTCCATGTAAGAACTTGTTCGTTATGCTTCAGAAGATTGGAGACTGACGAAAATTAGGCTTGGGGTGGATTAATGATTGTGCATTGAGCATTGACCCCCCTATACAGAATTTTATTGTGGTTAACAGCCATTTGATCAATAAATATGAGAGATGCCCTCACAAAAAAAAAAAAGTACACACTTCCAATTGTAAAATAAATAAGTAACCAGGATATAATGTATAGCATAAGGAATATAGTCAAAATATTGTAACAACTTGGTATGGTGATAGCTGGTACCTAGAATTATCATGTATATAAATGTTAAATCACTGTGTTGTACACCTGAAACTAATGTAATACTGTGTCAACTACCCTTCAATAAAAAAAAAAAAAAGAAAATCAAAAAAAAAAAAAAGTGTAGCTAAAATAAAGCCACATTTCCTTATTAAGTTCTCTTCATCCTGGAAGCCCAATGCAAGAGACAACCAGCAAAAGAAACAGGAGGACAGTTAAATTTAAAAATAAAACACTATGGTCTGCCTCCCAACACATCTTAGATAAACACAATGATGGTTAGAAGAGAATCCAGAGAACTTTAGTGATAAGCAGTAGAAGTACTCTGTAGTAATTGGGATTTCTATGCCCAAGAAATGTCTTCAACTAAGCATGTAAGCGATCACAGTAATGTACACTCCAGATATTTCACGTCTTTGCAGTCCCTGGGGCATATTTTCCCAGAGCCAATGGCAGTAAAAACAGATTTGCTGGGTTGGTTCCTGATACAGTCTGATTTGGGGGGTTTAAGCCAAACAAACAAAGGAGAGGCTAAGGTCTTTTGTTTAGGGTTAGGGATTTTTACTCCTGAGAGCGGATACTTTCTAACCCAACGTGCCCAGGAGAGACGTGCTGCTAGGTGGTGTTATGGCAGGATACACTGATGCTGTAAGCCTTTCATATCAATGAGTCAGAACGAACCATTCTCTTTCTCATCCCAATATTTTCAAGTCAATACTTTAGGAAAAATTTTCACCATTAAAGAACATGCGCATTTTGTATTGAACTGATACCTGTGTGATTATTTTTGAGAATATTTTGCTTTCTCTTCTCAGAAACAGGATTAAAAAGCACAGTGGTGACAAGGCCTTCTGAGCTTACCTGGTTTCTCCTTCTTCCTTTCTTAGGCTGCACTCAGACCATTCCCAACAGGCCTGTTTGTAAAGACACAAGTGAAGCAAGCCTGACAGTTCCCATAGGTAACCCAATGCAGGCTCAAAGGATCTTGTCCTCAGAAATTATTTCCATTTCTCTAACCTCAGTGTATTAGCTTTTATTTGGAAGAACTAAATTTAATTCCATTTCGACTGAGTTGATGAAAAGATCACTTCAGCACCACCTCCACACCTCTTCCTTTCTTTTCTCTCTAATTTTCCCTTACCTCTCATTCATGCTACATCAATCCTGTAATTACTGCAAACTCTTCATCTCTCATCCTGGTGGTCAGGCCTCTGTAGTGGAGATGGAAGAGTCGCTCACTGGGCTCTGAGGGTGAACCTCGTCAGATGTGAAACAAGCCACTGTATGTCTGGTTTTAACCTTTCCTCAGATGTCTCCTTTTTCAACCATTTAATCATCTTTATGGCTTTCTTTGGAACCCTCTATAGTGCCCCCACATAACAGAATCAAATCATCTAGAGCTGCAGAAGACTGTGTAAAAGGTCACCAGGCTTTCACAGAAGAGAAACCTGAGGCGCAAAGAGACTCAGTGACAAGCAGAAAGTCTCCCAGCTGATTACTGATGGAATTTTTAACTAGAAATCATGGGTTCCGATTCCTATGAAAACATACTACCTGTTCTTTCAAGATCTAACTGTGTATAGACTATGCTTGTTTTACCCAGTTCAGATATGAAAAAATTTCAGTTATCATACTTTCTTAAATAACATCATTCCCAAACAAGAAGATTCAAATTTCAGCTATCAGAGTATATTAATTGCACTAAGTATAAACTCTACAGGTAGCTCTTCAGTCCATAAATCACTATGTAAAAATAACAGATGAGCCTCATGATCAGTAAGCAGTCACAGCACTTCTTTGAACATCTGCAGGTGATTGGTCACCACACAGCTGTCATTCAGAGGCAGACAGCAGAGCATATAGTTGTGGGTGTCCTCTTTCCTGGGTACACATACGTGACATTTTACAAAAACGAGTAATCAAAAGAGGGATCTAGCCAATGACAAAAAAATAAATAAAAAGTGAAAATATTGGAAGTGAAATCTGAATCTATTGTAAGTGGAAGTATAGAAGAAATAGCTGACAGTGAGAAGGGTGACCCTGAGACCCATGAAGTACAGCCAGAGAAACTCAGAGTAATTGACACCAATGAGGAAAGTGGTCATGACAAACAGAATGAACTATCCCAGAGAACATGATGCTGGTAAAAAAAATTTACATTAAAGAAACTCTCAGATATTTCACAACATTGAAAATACAAAAGATAAAATATAAGCTGATCAAATTTTAAAAAGGAGTATGACAATTGATCAAAGCATCGGAAAAATGCTTGTTCAGCATCCTAGGTTGTAAAACAAAAGGCAACAAACACTGTTCAAACTACTCTTGTTAAGTTTTACAAAGAAATTCAACACTTTAATTTTCAATGTTTTAATGTTTTAATGAAATGTTTCAATTCTCAATGTTTCTAATGTTTTAAATTACAACATGCTAAATAAATGTTAGTTTTACTATTATTTGTCATTTCCTTATACATTTATAATTGATATAGTAGAGTTTTACTATTTTGACAAAAAATGTTTAAAGGTCAGAGAACAACTGTAATTTTACACATTGATTATTAGTGGTGTCAACTGGTAACATCTCCTTTCTACTGTAGGTGCAGCTGAGACTCAGCTTATTGGTGACCAGCTCCTATCACCTAAGAGAGTTGAGACATTATTACATTTCTTTATTCAGAAGTAACCACCATTCCTAGGAGTCCCCACAGTGTACCAGGGATTATACTCTAGGCTGTCATGATAAGCCTGTGAGACAGCCACTTAGTGTAACTTGTCCAAGCCACATGAATGAGTTACACTCCAAAGCAAGTTCTTCCAACTCCAAATCACCCTCTCTGCCCACCTTCCACAGCCCCTGTCCTAGTCCTTCAATGGGAAGGATGGCACCTCTTATGAAGGACAGATATTGCCACATAAGAATTCATCACAAACAGCAACAGCGAGTAATGAAGGCACCTCTGTGGGACTTTGGCATGGGTTTATTAATGAGCAGACAGACCAATCATAACTCACATTCCTGACTTTTGCAGAAAAGAAGATGTGTGTTCCGTATTACTACTTATTTAGCTCTGAGTGTGCCTGTTCATTTGAAGACAATGGATATTCTTCTTTAAGCCATGGTCTCTCCCTTCTCATCTTCTACCTGATGTTTAGTCTACAATGCCCTCCCAGAGTAAAACAAAGTTCACTTCAGAATGGGTCCGATTCAAAATGCACATATGCTTTCTTGTCTGGGTGGTCTCAAGCATGCCTATGGTAGTGATTTTCACACCTGCAATTTTTCTATTTTATACTGAGCTGCTTTAAACTCAATATATAGGTCTCTTTCATAGCAAGGAAGGCCCCTTCTGATCTTTTTTCCTCTTTCCTTTTCATATGTTTCCTTTATCTGATATTTAAAGTACAAAAATACAGAAGATTTTTGAAGTCTCCATTCCTATTCACAGCACTTAAGGTATTATTACTCAGGAGAGGGAACCTCACACATATCAATTCTGGTACCTGTGGTGGGGAAACATGTTGTTTGTTGAAAACAGTGGCAGATTGCCAACTATCTGTAGAAGAGGATTTTCAGAGGCTGAAGAGAATAGAAATACTGCTGAAGCAGAAAAGTGTTGTTTTTTCAATGACACCATTTATAATAGTAGTTAGGGCCATCTTCCACGTAACTGAGGGGGAAAAAATCATGGAGTAAAAAAGTAAAACAAAAACAAACAGACAAAAACCCATCCTCAGTACCAGCATCAATCTCCATTTTCAGGTATATAAGTTGTAAACATTTTATCACATATTATCAGTTGATATGAAATAGGTAAACGATAGGAGACAGAATTCGTATATGGTCAAAACTTAAAAATCCAATGTAATATCAGCACCTCATGTTCATGTTCATGCAAATAATTCTAACTTATACAACAAACCCTGATGTCACCCTTCATTCTAGAGCATTTTCCCCCAAAATTCTTTCTATTACAGCAGATATTTGCTGCATCCACTGTCTGGACATAAAGTCTACAGAGACACAACAGACTCCCCCCACACAGCCCACGAAGAGTTGTCCAAGGAGAATGTCTCAGCCTGTGGACATGGGACTCTTCCAGGGGACAGACAGCCCACTGATGACTCCCCAGTAACTGAGTTCTCTGAGGATACTCAGGAGAAGTCAAAATTTACCTCGAAGCACTGAGAACACCTGTTCTGTGGGCAGATCACTTTCACAGGCTTTGCCCAAACAATCCTCCCAGTGGGTAGACCTTGCTTGGTGTCAAACCTGTGGATTCCAGAAGTGATGAGCCACGCTGACTGAGAGCTCATGAGGACAGCTACAGAGCTTGATTCATTCTGCCATCAGCAGGAAGCTACTTTGCCTTTTTCCCTAAATATTTCTTCTTTTACAGAGTCAACAAATAATTCAGAATCTACTGGATAGCCATATTGTATACCTAAGAGCTTAGCACTTACAGTATTAAATTTTTTTAATAACTTGGAGGCTAGAATACACTTCATACACAAAAATTTGGTAATACCAAGTTAATAAGTAGTATTCAATTGTGGGAGTGTAAAGGAAAGAGTGCGACCTAACCCAAATAAGAGCATTTTAGAAAAAAATGTTCACAAAATATACCTCCATAGAGTCCTAAGAGCTAGTTAACAATCAGAGTCAACACAGAGGCTATTTAGCTTTGGGAAGGAATTTCAGGAGATGTGACACCAATTGATAAAGCTAATTCACTTAGTAGTAATAGCACAAAAGCTATATGATTTGAAACTGAGTCAAGAGCTAAAGAAAATATAAGGCAAGCTGGTCCTAGGATCAGATGGAGTGGTTTTCCATATCCTATTGAAAAAAAGTTTGGAATGAATATTTAGTACTTCAGAATTCGAAGCATTCTCAGTATTTTTATATTACCCAAAGATTTTACTTCTAACCCAGATTTGTTTATTAAGCTTATCCAGAACTTCTGTATTGTGTACACTACTAACTTCAAAGAGGTCTGAGGCCAGTGGAATAAGGCCACTTTAAGTAATATATTATCTCATGTTAGAAGTATCAGAAACACAATTTTACTATGATTTCAAATGTTTCAAAATATTATTTTAGTTGCTAAAAATCTTGGAATAGAACCTCCTTCACTTCATCGTGCAAGTACAATGCCCTTTGTACTTACCATGTACTAAAACAAACAAAACAAAAAACCTGTTTCATTCATCTGTCCCTGATTCTTAAAGAATGAACACTCATGCACACACAAGCATGTGCACAGGCACACAGGTGTGCATGCACATGCACATACAGGCACTCCACTTCTCCTCTTCATTCTGACCTTTTCATGTCTCTGTGTGTATTAACACCCACCTACCTGACTAGCAGACATTTCACAATGTGCCCACGTTAGCTCAGTATGAAAACAGACAATGTAAATGACAACTATGGAGGACTGGAGAGAAAAATAAAGGAACTAGGGGTGAGACCAACCAATAATCAGACGAACAGACAGAAATGCTCAAGAAAATTGCTTCTAACCAGAGTCTAGGGCCACACTGCTAATCAAGACAGGTATTCAGCTCTTCGCTTCTGCAGACTTGCTTAGCATTGAAATAGGCTGCCTGCCCAGGAGGATGAGGTAATGTCTAGGTTTAATGCCAAAATCTCTCTAACTGGCAGGACACATCGGGTAAATATTTCTACTGCAGGAGACCATATTCATTGGATGCGGCTGCCAGGTTTATTATTGTTATTATGCTCATTAATATTAATTCTTAGCCATTGTACCTGTTTAAGATTTGAAGACAGAGGGCCAGGATTTCTGCTGAAATCATACTAGTAGGTATGGGAGAAAAAGGGTAAGCCCTTGCCTTTGTTCCCCACCTGCAGTCTTCCCCTAACAATGACAGCCACAGTGCTAACCTGCAATCCCTTTCACAAACTCGGGGTTGCACAGCCACCCACCTCCCACTGCCAAGGCAAAGTCTTCCCCTGAAAGCCATTGTATGGTATTGCTCTTGCTGACTACGAATCTGGAACTGCTAGTCTTTTCCCCAATTTATCATGTCAGTGAGAATGGGTTGTGGGGGTTGACCAGTGGATTTGAAGCCTACTTTAAGCTATCATAACAGTTGTAATATTTGGAAAACTACTAGATTGCCAATGGTTTCTTCTCCCTTTTAAAAAACAATTCTAAATTTGCTATACCATCTATTTTTGATGACCTGTTTTATGGCCTCAGAGATTATGGACATGATGGTGCCAATATCCAAAAGGTCTCCTTACTGTTCCCTTGAAGATCTGTTCCTGTTGTTACTGTCAACAACATGCATTCACGTCATAGCACAGGCCACTTGACATGAACCTTTATTCAGTAAAAAAGTCAAGACTTTTGTTCTGGAAGTCAGCAACTGAATGCCTAACTTGACATGGGTTCAGGAAGGACCACCTACAAGATACAGTCAAACTTCCGCCAATCTTGATTCCTCTCACCAAAGATGGGAATAATGTTTTTCTCCCACAGGCATTCTTCAGGTGGTTGGGGGCAGAAAGCATTATGCCAGGGCAAAGTCTTCCCCAAAAAGGCATTACAACCACAGGATTATGTGTGAACAATACGAAAAGCATTTGAGACCTGACACCATCCTGCCACAGGAGAAACATGTGTACCTTTGCACTCTGACATCACCTATGTGACCTCACAGGGATGATGGAGCACTGGAGAACAGAAGCAAGAGACAACTCCTCCAATGTGCCAAAGGCAGAAAAATTAACAGAGCTGCTATGGCTGTACATGGCTAGGGCTGCTGGGCTGTGAGCTACTAAGATCGTATGCACAGTGACTCCATGAGGTTAGCTGGATATTTTTTTTAAAGATCAAACAACCCTCCATAAACAAAGAGTTTCAAGTTATTCTTAACATTTCCAAATCTCAGTCTTGGACAACATATATGTGTTTCTCAATGAGTAACCAAAATTTCCTGTGAATAAGGAAGGTAATTCATTGGAGATGGGGATAGACAGGAAATGAGATCATGGTGATGTCTTTTATTGTTAGGAGAGTGGAGGCCTGGTTGTTTTTCCCAAGAATAATATTGGAAGGAGAGTGAAGAGTGAAAAAGGAAGGGGAGCGTGAAGGTTTCCCCTAAGGAAGGTATACAGTCAGAAGGATTTCTTCCATGTCATTCTCACCTGGGCTTCATCCCATTGTGACAGATGAAAAGTCTTTCTGCCTCCCAACAATGTACTTCTTCTCAGTATAGCTTTGGTTTTCAGAAATCTTCCTTCCCCAAAGGGAAGACCTTCATCACATACAAGAAAATTAAGGCTCTCCAAATGTATTTTGATCTAATATTATGACATGAAAGCCGACTGTGCCTTCTTATAGGGCTTAGTAATCTGCGTTTGAAAAATGGTAATAATTAAGTGCTTGCCCTTTTAATGCTGTAAGAATCCCTTTTAAATCTGTAATAAAAAGAAGCTAAATAAAATTGCCAAAAGCCAAGCAGTATAGACTTTATTGAGACTGGAGAATGCTCATTATGAGCTGAGCAAAAGGCTGGATGGAAATTACTAATTAAGTGAACATTACAGCTTTCAAACTCATTAATTCATCTTACTGCATTTCCTGAATATATGCACATTTTTACTGTTTGTTAAACTAATAAAAAAGCTATGTAAATGATTGGTGCACATGGTGTGTGTGGGGTCACGGGGAAGACAGTGTAGCTCAGAGAAGGTGAATAGGGACTCTGTGGCATCTTACTACACTGATGGACAGTGACTGCAGTGGGGTGTGTGTGGGGGACTCGATAATAAGAGTGAATGTAATAACCACATTGTTTTTCTTGTGAAACCTTCATAAGACTATATATCAATGATACCTTAGAATAAAAAGCTATGTAAAAAGATTATTAGTGAGGAGGTTCTAATCCTTGTGCTGCTTGATTTTCTATCTTCAAGTCCACTGAGGTGCCATTGGCAGGGCTGACCACGTTCATATTTGCCAGAGCAAATATATGTGTAAGCGTGACATTTTATACTCTGTGGTTTTAACTTTGGCTTACATTAATGCGGTTTTAACTTTGGCTTACATTAATGCGGGGTAACTGCCACAAACCTTGAAATCACACTCTTTTCCTCCCAATCCCTTTATTAATCTAAATTATGGGAGACTGACTCTAATACCAAAAGCAAGAGTCAGAGCAGTGATGTCCTTCTCTCTGAAACCCCAGCTGATGCGGCCCAGTTCAGTGCTGATTCTTGACACTCTCCAACACAAAACACTCTCAATCTAATTGGATACTTGAAAGAGGGAATTCTGATCTCCTCTGTTCTTCGTCTCCACTGGGAACATGGCTTAACTTCCACAGGAAAGATTTAGGTCAGATGAAAAGACAGTATTAATATCTCTAACAGAAGACTTGTTAAGCACTAGACGGAAACCTTGTTCCCTGAACATCTTTTAATAGAATCAAGAGGGAAGATGGGGGTCATCTGGCTCTCCCCTTGATGTAAAGAAAGACCCCACTAAAATCACTCTGGGCAGTGAGGCTGCCTTATTTTTAAGGCATACATTTTGTTTTTCCAGAGGAGCAGATTCCACAATCTTTCTTAACAACCCACTGTACTCCAGCTCCTGGCAGCATTCACGACTCAGGATTCATTTCCTCACTCTTGACCTAAATCTCCCAAGCTGCCACCCGTGCTCGTTTCCTCCCGTGTTCTCTTTGGTGCCCATGCAGAACAGCTGGGGCCTGTCCTCTGCATAATAACCCTTCCAGTTCCTCCTGACATAACCAAATCTCCTCCAGGCCAAGGAGGGAAGGCCACAGGGGCAGCAGGAGAAGGAAGACAGCCTGGGGTTTGTTACAGAATTAAGAAAGGGTCCTTGAAGTGTGTGTGTATTGGGAGGGAGAGAAGGCAGGAGGGCAGATCAATGGGAAAAACCTCCACAGAGGATGGCAGTTGAAGGCAAAGGTGATACGACATCTGAGTTCAAAGATGAATAGAGATCTTTGAGCTCACTTAATTTTATAAAATAACTGCTTATGATTTTGCCATGTGATCTAGGTGGGATCTTTGAGTTTCATCTGTCATCTCAGTACAAAATTAATTGGGAGTTGGGCCCAATGACCTTAGGGGACCTTTTCTTGTTCCAGAACTTGTTTTATTAACCTATTCGTGACCCATCTTACCTCTAAAGGTTATTAACCCAATTTTGAGAAGCAGCTAAGGGAAGATTTAAGAATCCTTGATGTATTTCTTTCCTTTTTTACTAAGCTACATTATGAGTAACAATTTCCTTTAAAAAAAATGCCTCTTACTTCAAGATAAGAGAAAAATATACCCTTATATTTCCTCTAAGATAAATAAATGGACTCACTGTAAATGACAGCACCAAAGCTGTTTTTCTTAGGCTGATGTATAGAAAACATTTGTTGACTGAAGGCAGGTTTAGAGAAACAGAAGACATACATTTACAATTTCATTTTTCAGTAGAATTTTAAGCTCTGAGATTTGTCGACTAAAGAACAAAAGAGATTTGGGTTCAATTCCTGTCTCAATTTCAGATCCCTGTTCCCCACTTGCATTCACCTTTCTGACATGAATATTCCCCAATTTACAAAACAAGGCCATTAGACCAAATGATTTCCAATTTCACTTCTGTGATGAAATTCTGTTTTTATGGATACAGATTGGAATTTAATAGGATTTCCTCAGAATCGCACCACATAAACCCTTCTGAATAGTCCCATACTTTCACATGCATTTTCTCAGGCAATGATCTATGCAGTGTGAAAACTTGGTGAACTTGGAAATGGTATCAAATAAGATCTTAAGGTCCATCCTAACCATGGCACCAGGAGGCCAGGAGCACAGGGTCCCAGTGAACGGGGCTGAGACATACCTGAACTTGAATATAGCTCATTAGGCTGTCACTCATTAGACAGCATGTACAGAGAGAAGGTACTGAATTAGAAATTACCATTTTATAAGACTTGTTTAACAATCATTTAATAATTCATTGATAAGGCCTATATCCTGAGAGGCAGGAACCCAAACTTCTTACAAGTTACATATTTTCTTCAAGTTCATAAATTATAGATGTTACTTACCTAATGCATATTTTCTACAGTATAGACACAGTCGATATAATTAAAGAAGACATATTTCACTTGTTTTACAAAACTCAGATAAAGACTTGAGAGAAGTCCTTAAAAGAGATTCTGTTTCAGTGGCACACCGCATTGTGAACTTGTTAATAAAAGGCTCTTACAGACATCAGTAGCTAAGCTCTTCAACTGAGTCCAGGCTGCAAGTGAATCATATTAAGCTCTATCTTTTTCTTTTTTTTAACTGAAGCCCCTTTAAGCAGAAGTTAGAAGATTTTATTTCTTTTCATTGAATATATGCTTTTGTGTCAGAAAAGCCAAAAGTACCACAATTGGAATACAGTAAATGTCAATATTTAATCTGTCCCTTCCTTTTCCATTTTTAAACCACAATGCCTCATCTCAGTATGATTAATAACAACCATCCTGCCTCTCCCCGATGGGCCCCAGATCCCGTTACTGTTGCTAGGTAACGTCTGCAGTCAGATGTCCTCCAGACACAGGAGAGTAGGTCTCCGGGTGACCACTCCACATTCCTGGGTGGCAGTGCGGCCGTTACTCTGTCTGGAGCCAGCATGCCTGCCTCCATACTGCAGGGCACTGCCAGCACTGTTTCAGGAAGTGGAGCCCATGGATGGAAGGACCAAGGGGCCAAGAGGGGATAGGCGAGGCCCCATCTAACAAGCATTCTTCCTCCTAAGGACTGTGGGGCCAGGGGCCGGGGGCCATGGTGGATGTGCCTGTGGCTTTCACCTTGGCCTCCCTTTGCCTATTCTATGTGGTTCTTTTCTCTAAAATAGTGAAGCCCAGTGGTGGAGCAAGTATACAAAACTATGTTCTGCTCTCCCGCACTGGGATTTCCCGGTGTAGCCACAGAAAACCACTGAATCTCAGCTTCCCTCAGTTTCTTGAGTAAAGAAGAAAAGTTCTTATTTCATGAACCAGCAGAATGTTTTATGACTTAATGAAAGGATTCTATTGAAATATTGGAAAATATTTCCAAAGTATTCCAAGTGATTCCCAACTATCAATACATAGGGAAAGAATTTCTCAGAATTTCTTCTCAGAACATTAGGGACACCAAAGCCAGAAGCAGTAGTACATAGTACAAAGAGAGGAAAAGTGATTTATTTGTTTTCACATAATTATTTTTAGTGATCTATACTTTTAAGATCTAAATTTCTCAATTTTTTTCTAGCCCTAAAAACTGACTCTGTGGTCTAACAAAAGTGCAGAAAGAAACTTCATGACATTTTATACAGAACCACACTTCAGTACAAAACAAAAAAACAAAAGACTCAGTTAAAAAAGAAAACCAGAGTGCTGGGATTTGTCTTCAGATGAAGGGCATGTGCATTCCCAGCCTCAGTGGACTTGTAGAAAATAATTTTAAAATGGGAACAATTAAGTTTATTGGTTTTAGGCAACATGTCAAGGTATTTAGAAGACAGGGCTTATATAAGGCTTAGGATTACCCTCCAGTTATATTTTTGGCCAGGGAAGAGACATTCAGAGTCAGCAGGAGTCGGTGAGCTGTGTAATAGAATAGTAGGGATAGAAGCAATAAGGAAGGTGGGCTGTGCTTGACTTGGTGCTCCCACAGGGTACACAGATGGCCTGGGCCCTTCAGCAAAGGCCAGAGAGCCCAGTCCTCTGGGGAGCAGTGAACTCCTGCAGGATGCAGTTAGGACCAACATTCTGGGCATGCACCTTGCTCAGACGGGCTCTGTGTAGAGGGGCTCAAAGGAGGACCAGTCTACCACAGCCAAGATATCCCTGGAAAAGATCAAAGGGCCTGAGATGCCTTCCCCGAGACTGCCCCAGCCTGTAAATACCCCACTCCTGCTTCAGGCTGGACAGTGCTCCTCAGCCATATTATGTCGGCTTCAGGGAGGCAAACTACCCTGCGGGGCCAAGGGAGAGGCTTGTGCTAAGGAGCTGCTTTTCCTAACAGATGCAAGAAGGGTGAATGAACAGGCACAGCTGGGAGTCAGACACAGAAGGAAGAGATAATCAATTTTGTTGTACTAATAAAACAGATCCTCCCCATAATTTTTACCTTTACATCAAGGCAAAGGAGCAAGCACAATTCTGGGCAGTAAAAGGATCTGACTTCAGGTAGAGGCAAACTGGAATGAGAGGAAAACTTTTCAGAAAGGCAAGACTCCATCAAGTGCCTGGGAACGGGGAGAAATACCCAGTTTCACCTTCCTGCATGCCTGGGAATCCTGACAGGAAGCCACCACATACATAACTCTTAATTTGTAAGGCCTCACAGTATCACTTCCTGACCATTCAAGGAACTTAAACATGACATGTTTCTGGTAGATTTAGCCTATGGTAGCATAGGTCTTACAGAATGACAAGCTGCGTTTTCAACTCTGGCCTAGATGCTTGTCTACCTATAATTAATTCCATTATGCTATTGTGAACCAACAGTGAATGGGGGTCGGGGTAGGGTTGGGTGGGAGAGGGGGGCCAAAAACTATGTAAAAGCAAAAAAAAAAAACAACTGTCATATTATACCCATAAAATATAGTATTACAGTGCTAGATACAATGAAGCAAGCTTGATAGCTATCCATAAATTGATGACGGAAACACCTCTGTTATTCAGTGATTAATGCAAGTCTCTTCGTGGAGGTCTGTAAATCTAGTGATCCAACAGCACCAATGTGCAAAGCTCTGGTGTGACAAGGCACAGACCTGCACACTGTCACTAGTGGGAAAAGTACTGGCTTGAGAAAGAGGAGATCTGTTCTCTTGGCCTCTAGTTCTAGATCTTATTCTTTGTCTGTAAAATGGGTATAAAACACCTCTGGGCCACCTGATATTAACTTTACTACTGCTTGTATACAAACATCCTTGATACACTCAAGTGCTTCTTTTGCTGTAAACTCAAATGTTAGCATCTTAACTATGGGCTACTAATACACTTATGAACGTGACATACAATTTAGAGTCACTGGTACCAGCTATTAATATTTCCAACATACAAAGTATTTTAAACAGCAGCAAGTCAAACTTACTGTCATTCAATTTTAAATGCATCTGTCTTAGGGCATCTCTCTAGAAGTCTCTGTCTTTAAGTTAGACAGGTATATACAAGTCTGTAGACTGAGCATGATGGATGCATTCAGTGACAGAGCTGGTGACCACTGGCCACCAGAGCTGGATTTCAAGGGTTATCAGCTACAGACAGAAAAAATAATCCCTGGGATATTTTCAGTACCCCATTGCCTTACAGATAGACATTTATAATAAATCATCTTAAAAACACTATTATACAAAGGCAGTTCATCCACCCCCTCATCAGCTACACAGGACTCTGCACAGTGTAGCAGGTGGAATACAGTCTGTTGTCTTCTCCACATGAGAGGTCTAGGTGGCAACTGAGTGACTCCCCTCTGGTGAAGAGGCACAGAGATGCCCTGGCTACCCACTGTGCCCAACTAAATCCCTCTTGCAACCCAGGGATTCTCTCTGATGCCATTTTCGACCTCTGAGAGATTCAGAAGAGAATCACAGATCACTGACATCAAGGAGGGGAGACTTCAGCCTGCCTCTCCCCACCTGGTGCCCTGTACAGAGAGAAAGCAGAGACTGGCATAGCCAACACCAGTATACTTCTTGGTTGTAAGAGCCAAAACCCACTATTCCATATCCTGTAAGGAGAAAAAGCACTGCCAGAAAAGTCTGTTCAGTTTTAGGGAGTAGAACAATTCCTACTCAGGACTTTACAGAGTGGAGATTCTCAAGAGGCTAGCTCAGTCCTGCCTTCTGGGGCTACTGGCGCCCCCCAGGGCCCAGCGGCCCTTCACTGAGCACACCCTCATCCACAGCCCTTGGGGCTGCTCTGGCCGCCCTGATGCAAAACACCATCCAGGAACCAAGGCCACACGGGGTGTCAGGGAGATAGTGCAAAGTTCTCCAGTGCAAAGTTCTCCTTTGCTTTGACCATTCTTTTTTTTTCTGGCAAACATTATTAAAAACTTCCCCGGGAAACTTCTATAAACCACAAGATGAGGTAAGACATAAGAGGGTTTTAGGCTGTAATTTTTTATATTTTTACTGAGGTATAATATACATATGAAAAAAGCACACATACCACAAGTTACAGTTTTCAGAAACTGAATACACCAATGTAAATGTTTTTAAATGGACTGTAATATTTTGAAATAAAAATCTCACAAAAGGATACATGAAGTGAAAACATGTTCAATTTCAATGTAATTCACTTGCTATCATTTTATAATAGATGGTAACAAAGTAGTGAACAAAGCTTAAGGGAATATAATCACTAGACCACATTAGGTCACAGTAAGTTGTTTTTGGTCCATTAGCTTTATATCCAATAATGGTGAGTCACCAGTTGTCAGCACTTGGGATAGATGGCATACCCAAGATGGAGGTCTCCTGGTCTCTGAAGAACTAATCACAGTTTTCTAACCATCATGGAGGTTTAGGATAAGTGAATGTTTATCCTCAAGTGATAAACTGAAAAATAAAGAGAAATGAGATGGTCACATCCCATTTCTGAGTGGATATCTGGATTTTATTCATTTTAATATGAGTTATTTACACAAGGAAAATAAATATATGTAATTTTTATTCATCTTTTAGCTATTTCCCTTCATGCCTGGCACATAATCAATCCCTTGCCTTCCTCTTCCATTCTAGGTTTCTATAAGTCTCTCATGTTAAAAGGAGCAGACAGACCCTAAGAGTATTTTAATGCAGCAAAGGTGTTCGAAAGCAGAAATGTGACTCCAACCCACATGCTGGAAAAAGACTGTTGCTATGACATAATGGTATGCTTGCCTGTGTTAGGAATGGGAGACCAGGGGAACTTGAGCCACACCCTGCTGCTCTGGGAACTTAAGGGCTTTGACTTATGGGTCCTGACAGGTATTTTCCATCTGTGTATCTGCCATGGAAGTAACAGGGCCTCAGTGCTCACATCTGAGTGCCCACATGTAAGTGTGTGCATGTGCTGTGTGCATCTGCACACAGGGGAACACCGCACTCAGATCTAGAGCATACCAACATGGTCTAAGTGACAAAAAATAAGACAGTTCTGTCACAGCTGAAAATGCCCAGAGGCAAACACCAATCAAATGTCTCCCAGGCCTCACACCCCTAAAACATCCATGGTTGGTGCTCAACAATGAAGGTCTCAGGCTGGTTAACAGAAATTGCTGTCAGTGCAGTTCTCACATGGTCCACATTCCTCAGAAATGCACCTGGAAGGGTGGCAGGGGGGAAAACTAGATAGAGTTTAAGCCCCCACAACATTCAGGGCATATTCCAGTCCTGCTTCTCTGCCCTCCAAGGCAGCAGAGTATAAGCAATAACTGAGCTGGATGAAAGGTGTCGACTCTTCCTTGGTGGGTCCTGCCCCAGCTCTGCCCCAGGACGCTCTCATTTCCAGGGCTGGGGAAAGAGCTGGTGTACCTGGCTAAGGAATCAGGTGGTTTCTTTTCCATAAGGAAGGCAGGGTTATCCTATAAACCTCAATCAGCTCACACTTTTCCTGGCTCAAAGCCCTACACTGCCTTCCCCTCTTATGTGAAGTAAAAGTCAAATTCCTCACCAAAGACCGCGTGGACCTAAGCAGGCCTCTGACCTCTGGCGCCCCTTGCTTACAGTGCTCCAGCCGCTCTCGCCTCGGTGCTGCCCCTCCCGCATGAGCACACTCCTGCCTCAGGCCTTGCTGTTCCTCACACCTGAATGCTCTTCCATGAAATGGCCACGTGGGCACTCCCTCACAGGACTCAGCTCTCTGCTCCAGTGCCGCATTCCTGAAGGCCTTCCCTGCCATCTGCTGCCACTACTTCCATTCCCTCCTCATTTCATTCTTAAGAAATGACATGACATGATATTTTTAGTGTTTATTTTTGGCCTTCATGAAGGCAGAGGCTTTATTTGATGTTTTATCTCCAATGTTGAAGATATAGCAAGAGCTAAAAGACACTTATTGGATGAATTAAAGAAGAAACTAACAAAGTCATTAATTAATGCATGCAGGCTGCCTGTGGACATTAACAACCCTGACAATGAAACAAAGCCAGGGCAGCAACAAGAAATGAAGTTGATGCCATGGTGTCTTGCCAATGGGTTTCAGGCCCCCGGCAAGTTCGCTATGGATTCAGTGTGACCAAAGAAATTGACAGCAAAACGTCCTTGGGGTGAAAGGGTTATTATACCCAACTTTATTTCCAGGTAGCAGGTCAGTCACTAGAGTCCCATTTACTCAGAGCAAGTCTGCATGCAGCAAGCCAGTCTCTGCCTATGGGCTCCTCTGTCCGCACAGCTGTCCTCTGAGCCCCTCTGTCTGCACAGCCATCCTCCAGGCCTCTCTGCACAGTTGTCCCGCACAGCTGTCCTCTGGGCCTCTCTGCACAGTCGTCCCACACAGCCGTCCTCTGAACCTCTGTCCCCAGCGCTGTCACCACTCCAGCCTCTGCTCTGCTCTTCTGCAGCCTTGCAGCCCTGCCACCATGTCGCGCCCAGAGCACTGGGCGGAGCTCCTTATATAGAGTAAAATTGCCCATAGGTGTGCAGTGAGCTAGTTAACCAGGGCCAGGTGAGAATCCTGGCCACAGGAACTCTCATTTTATCTACACATGGTCACCCCTTTGCAAAGGTTTTGACCTTTGTGGGGAAGTTGGGGTTCCTATGGCCAGGATCCTCACTGAACTTAAACCACCTGATGATGTAACTGGCCTGTTGCTAGGCTACCGCTTCCACACCTTTAGGCAGTAAGCCATTATTGTACTACATAGAAAGCTCCGCCCAGTGCTCTGGGTGGAGGCAGACACACCAGTGCTTGACCTACCGCTGGAAAAACAAGCCTACCAATAAACCCTTTCACCCCAAAGAACGTTTTCCTGTCAATTTCTTTGGTTACATTGAATACATAGCGAACTTGCCTGCGCTGAAACCCATTGGCAAGACAGCCTTTCTGACCAATTCTCAACCAAACAGCCAGGGCCTGAGAAGTCCTTCAGCTCATATACCTACTGGCAGGCATCCCACAGAAAGAGGAAAGGGGGAACCCCAACTAGATGGGCAGGGCACAATGCCTTTTTCTCCACTCCCTGGATATGAGGTCAAATTCATTACGTTTCCTGAACTGAGTTATGGCTGAGGAACAGAAGAGAAATGATCACCTTCACAGAAATTTTACTAGGAACAAAAAAACCTCTATTTAAAGCAGAATTACAAAAATTCAAATAGCTTTAAATTGTACCTTGCTGTTTGTTTTCACAATTAGCCAAGCAAGTACATTTCCAGTGTTTTGGAGGAAGGAAATTGTTTTACTTCACTAAGGGGAAACAGTAAATAAGTAATAATAACCAAAAATAAATGTGTAGCAGAATTATGTTGCATGTGAAAATCAGCTATGATGTCACATATCCCAGGGAACCAGGTCTGCAATGTGCAAATGCTTCTCATACTCGGCATTTGCCTGTGCTAACAGCCCTCAGGGCCCTTGGGGAAATAATAAGATTTAGGGACTATTTCCTCATTAGATGGTTTCTGAAGCTTCATCTGATTACTGTTTGGAAAGCATACAATACAGTTAAAACTCAGTTTCTAGGACTGCTTCTTAGTTATTGATATTTCCAAGTAGCTGATGTATCCTGTACCATGGGTAATTATCAATAATCATAGCTACTTCAAGAGAGGCAACTTCCAGATTACTCTAAAACTAAACCAGGAGACAAGAAGGGAAAGTCCCTTTTTGAAGCATTAATAAGGCTTTATTTTTCTGTATATTCAACCATAGTTGATGTTTTCTATTCTTATTTGCTGTGGTTATATTATTTATCCTGGTGCCTTAATATAAAAATTACACCACACAGGACTCAGTAGTATCTCACACATGGACAAAACTATTAAACTCCTAAAATTGAAGCATTTATGCACATCAGCAGTGAGAATTCAGAGAGTGGGTAGGGGACACCGGGGCCATGCACTGGCCCAAGTTAAAACCCACACAAGAGCAGCTGCCACTTACCATGCATGTATCCAAGGAACTGGCACCTCATACACACTCCCATTCAATACATCCCTGCACAGAGTCACCTGAGACCAGGAAGTAGCATCAGTCATATGAGCACGCTTTCCGGGCCAGGTTTGCTGGGACAAGATTCAAACCTGGGCCTTCCTGAATCCCAAATCTGTGTTTTCACTGCCCAACCACACTGCCTCACAGTAAGGCAAAATGCCCAGAGAACAAAAGCAGAGATGAGCAAAGCAAGTCACCCCCATCAGTTGAGGTGGGAGCACTAACAGTGATTCTCAACACACGGTGGACATGTTTCCACAGGGTAGGGTAGAGGCTGAAGCAGCAGCTGCTGATAGCCAGAAAAACAAGCTGTGAGCATCTCCCTGGGGCTACTAGACAAAGGGTGCTGGGTGAGTGGGCCCAGAATGAGAAACAAGTCTGAAGTGCCACCGAGGCCTGTCATTTGATCTACACAGACCAACTGTATAAGCTCTTACAAAGGCCCAAGTTTAGACCATCCAGGAGGAGGCAAGGGATGGCTTCAAGGCCAGTCAGGTGGCACTCCAGCACCTATGGTAAACTTTGTCACCTCCTCTAGGAAGTCCTCCTGAATCTCAAGCAGATTCAGACCACTGGGATGAGACCTCACTGTACCTGTCACATATCCCCACTGTAGTGGTATTCACTGTCGGTTCTCATGACTTTCCCCACCAGCCTATGAACCTCCTTTCAATGAGGGTTTGTCTTTTCATCTTTGGATGCCAACAGCTAGCCAAGTCCTAGCAAATAACAGATATTCAGTTAATACTGGCTTAACATATCCTCTAGAATATTTCTCCAAATATGTCACTGGTCTCACTGTAGATACCTCCCACTGGCTAATGTGCCTTTCCAAGGCTCTCCAAAGAGCTGCAGAAGTATTATATTCTAATTTGTAAGAATGATCCTCTACCATAAGTATTAAAATGTCTAATAATACTGCTGTATTCAACACAATGGAATATTACTCAGCTATAAGAAAAAAACAGATTCTACCATTTGCAACAACATGGATGGAGCTAGAGGGTATTATGCTCAGTGAAATAAGCCAGGTGGAGAAAGACAAGTACCAAATGATTTCACTCATATGTGGAGTATTAGAACAAGAGAAAACTGAAGGAACAAAACAGCAGCAGAAGCACAGAACCCAAGAATGGACTAACAGTTACCAAAGGGAAAGGGACTGGGGAGGACGGGTGGGAAGGGAGGGATAAGGGTGGGAAAAAAGAAAGGGGGCATTACGATTAACATGGATTAACATGTATAGTGTGGGGGGCATGGGGAGGGCTGTGCAACACACAGAAGACAAGTAGTGATTTTACAGCATCTTACTATGTTGATGGACAGTGACTGTGAACGGGTATGTGGGGGGGACTTGGTGAAGGGGGAAACCTAGTAAACATAATGTCTTTCATGTTATTGTAGATTAATGATACCAAAATAAAATTTAAAATACTGCTGTATTCAAAGCCAAGCTTAAGCAACTTTGTGTAACTATGAATGATATTTAAATCCACCACCAAAACATCTAACTCAGTATCAGACTAGCTGACACTCACTTGAAGAATCCAAGAAGGTATAGGGACCTATATCATACACGTGCTCAGAGACCAACTTTCCTGGGGGAAAAGTTATATCTTTTTAATTCTGATAGGAGAAAAAATGTCTACAGTATGCTCATTAGTGATATATCAAAAGTGTTTTTAGTATCTTCTAAAGGTAATATAAAAAGCATAGCTTAAAATATGTTTTCTGAAGCTACCCCAAAAACACACATTTTGCCCACTCTGACCTTTTGTCCTCCTAACCACTAGATCTTCTGCTCCTCTCAGACTTTCAGAATCTAGCATCTCCCAGCAAAGGCCTCACCAACACCCTCAAGAAATGCCAGCTGAGCATGAACAATGTGACCAAGTATGAGCACAGTTGGGTCTTGTCCCTGCAGAAGAGGGCAGGTTGGACACACACCTCTGCTGATCCCTTTCCTGCCTGTGAGGCAGGAGCAGGTACTAATTACACAGTTTAACAAGATAACTGCTTGGCTTTCAAGACAAGGCCTAAACTGTCCCTGGAGGGAAATGCGGGCCACCAAACAGTCAGACTAAACATTGATTCGTAAGAAAATCTAATCAACTTTGACTTTCGGTAACTCATACAGCTTCTGCCTATCTTCTCCTTAAGTATGCTTGATGGCACACCTCTGGCATTTTCTGGTTTTAGTCCCCTAGGACAAGGGTTGAAGACATGCCATAGGCAAATCATTTACTAAATTATTAGCAGAGCTACAAAGTTGTTATGCAAGTAAAAAAAGGTTGTCTTCTCTCAACTAGGGGTGCCCAGAATACAGACAGAGTTCCAGAGGAATGCTTTTCCACCCAGCCTGCAGTAAATAAGGGTGTTACTGTAAGTAAAGACAAATGGAAGGTTCACTAAAGAAAATCAGAACATTCCTCATAAAAACTGTGAGCAACTTTAAATCTCTATGTCATTACAAGAGAAATTGTTGACAATTCCAGAGTTGCACAAAATATTTCACCAGCTCTCCCACACCCCTATGTTTGCTTTCTCCACTTCCTTCCACCTTTCAGACCTTGGGAGCCAGACACACAGGGAGCTCCATCCAGTGGCCTGTTCCCTGACATCTACTGGGTATGACAAACTCGACCTGTGCAAACCCAGACTACTCAGACCCACAGAGCCCGTGGCTCTGTCAATGGCAAACGAATCCTGCCATGAGATCAGGCCAGCAACTGTGGAGTCCTCTTGCCTCCTCTTTGCTCTCACATCCCACCTCTAATCTACCTGATCCACAGCAAACCACTGTTGAGTCACCATTCAAATTACACCCACTACTTCTCGTGCCCGCACAGGGACCGCCCGTAGGTGCACACCACCATCCCTTCTTCTCACTTGTATCATTCCAGTCTCCCTGCTCCCACTCTTACCTTCACCCTATGCTCACTCTCGCAGCCAGCTGAATCTTTTTAAATACAAGTCATGTCATGTGACATCCCTGTTCAGAACCTTCCAGTGCCTCCCATTTCAGAGTAAAACTCTTCCTGTGAGTGGTTTGTGAAGCCCTACGTGAGCCAGCCGTCACTCTGCTCTGATGCAGCTGCTTCATTCATGACCCTCAGCCCCATTAGGCAGGCTCTGCCCCAGGGCCTTTGCATTGAATAATCCTATCCCTCTAGCTCTGCGAGGCTTACTGCCTCTATTCCTTTGGGTCATCATGCAAATGTCACATTCCCAGTGAGACTGTCCCTGACCCCCTATTTAGAACTGGAACCCCCAAGACATTTGATACCCATTCTTTCCTTCATTTTTCTCCAAAACATTCTTCGCCTTCTCCTATACCATTTAATTAACCAATTTCATTTTTTGGCTCTTTCCTGCAACAAAATTTAAGCTCTATGTACTGTCTGCATTGTTCACAGTAGCAGATGCTCAATATTTGCTGGATGAACAAATGAACTACATTTTCACCTGAAGTTGCCAACCAGGGCTCACATGTTATTATAGTAAGTGTCAACTTCCAGATGTCTCTCAATCCCATGTTTCAACTCAAGGGCAAAATCTAGAGTCCATGATTTCTCATTATCACAAATCTGTGATGTAGCTGGTTTGTTTTACTCCACTCTATTTAATTACTCTTTTTCTACAGCAAAGCCCCTCTCCTTACCTCTCAACCAACCCAATTCATCAGTCATCTCTTCATACATGAACACTGTCCCAACAAATACTGTTTTCAGTGACACAGACACACCTACAACTACTTCAGAAAACAGACAACGGCCTTGAATAGTACTTCAGATCTATTCATCTTTACATCACAGTTTAGCATGCAGTCGTACACTATTGTTCTTGTGAGCTGTTTCATATGTGTTCATTACTTCCTGATGAGACTGTGAGTTCTGGGGGGAAAGAAGCTATTCATAAGTTCACATGTGCATTAATCAGGGTAACAGGAGTCTGCATATACCATAAGACATAAAAGCATCTGGGATGTCAGCCACAAAACACACCACATTAATATAAAACAGAACAGCCACTGCTACTTTGGCATTCCTCATAGTGGCAGGGAGAAGAGCTGCCCAGCCTTAATGAAAAAGATCTACTTAAGAAATAGTGAAAAGCACAGTATTGAAAACAGCAGAACAATGTTCACATCCTTGAATTCGCAAGTCTGCTCTATTTCCCTTTGAAGTCAATTCAGCACTTTTTGATCTAAATCAAACTTGGGGGTGTTCCAGAAACTGGGAGGAATCATACCAGACCCAGGGCAAACTCAGGTCCCTAACTGCAGTTCCCAGGAGACCATGGCATTTGCCTCTGTTCCAGGAACTGCCTTAGCCCCAGACCAAACACAACCCATACTAGACAGTGAATTGAGTCCAAGGGGAATCCTGGGCCAACCCCATTACCTGCAGTCCTTGGGCTGCCCGATTTCCTAGGTCAGCCTGTGTCCCTCTATAACCACCATCAGCAAACCTTGGGCCAGACATACCCAGCCTGACCTGAGAACTCCAGTACCCACCAGGTCTTTGCATTTGTTTACTGTCTTAGAAAA
Source organism: Manis javanica (assembly GCF_040802235.1). NCBI lineage: Eukaryota > Metazoa > Chordata > Mammalia > Pholidota > Manidae > Manis > Manis javanica. The sequence goes on along the minus strand of NC_133164.1, from coordinate 60,717,986 downwards.
GATAGATTAGCAAGAACCAAGAGTGGCCTTCCCTTGGGGGCCGAGTAGCCACAGCTTATAGTTTGTACCCTTTGTGCTTCTGTTTACAGTTACTATTTTAAATGGATAAAGTAGGCATGTGGTTTAAAAAGGAAACTTCAGATGGTACAAAAGGATGAGGTCCTTTTCAAATACACTGTATTAGCATCAAGTAATTAAAAAGTCTTCATTCATAAAAAAAGATATTAGCTTAAAATATATATTTGGGGAGGGGGCGTGGTCCAACTGCAAAACCATTTAAGTCATCCAAAACTCACTGTTTATTAGCAATGTCAAGTGTCCTAATTCTTCTGATTTGAAAAGAAACTAAAGCCTGAACCATTAGAAAGTACCCAGAGGCCATCAGTCTTTCCAATGATCTTCTCTTTTGTGATTTTCAAAAGCAGAAGAACACTTCTTGTTGGGGGGCAGTTTATTTTGTTTGTCTGAAACTAGAAAGAAGAGTTACAATTGTTTTCAGGGGCTCTAAACAGTTTCAGAATTTATGGAGAGTATTTTCGCCTTTTGTAAACAGATGAATTTCTGAAATATAACTCGGAAACATGCATGTCTAAAATAAAAAGCAACTCTTCCTTCCCTTGATTTCTCATTAGTTCAGTAATTTGCCTTTCGAACATCTCAGTGCCTAGCGGTCTGCCCAATATAGGGCAGAAACACACCCTCTTCCCTTCAAGCTCTGCTTCCTACCTCAGACTTAAATCCTTTAAAGTACCAGCCCACAGACCTTCCATTTCCACACCAGTATCCTCCAGCTCCCTCTCCTGCCTTTCTTCCCATAACCCAAATCCCTGTCTCATAGGCTGCGTGCTTACTCCTGGGGCTTCCAGGCTCAGCTCCAGCTCTCCTACCCACTGAGGCATGGGCTTTGCAACACATCCCTCAGCACTGCTGGGCACAGATACACCACTTCTCACTGGGAGCCCAAGGTTGACTCCAGCAGCCCTGGCTTAGGCTAATGTCATTGCCCCAGAGGAGACAGTGACAAGTACTTCATCACCTCAAGCTTCCCAGCAAGCCCGGCAGATGCTGACCAACTCATAGTGCTGACTTCATCACTGACCCCCTTTGGGAACCACCACCTGACCCTGGAATAGCAGCACCTCGCCCCAGACCCCAGAGGACACCTGTAGTCTAGCACACCCTCTGTCACCCTGTGCTCCCTCCCCTCTCTGCAACTTGGCACTCAATTTCTAATTTTTGTTTTTAAAGGGAGGTAGGGAAAATTAAGATATTGAAATGCTTATAAATAGTCCCTTTTCTAATTGCTCAGTAAAAGTGTTGATTTTTGCCAAGCACCTTTTCTTATAATCATGTCGCTAACAGAAATGTTTGGGGGAAGGTGGAAGAATGGTTTTCATAAAAGACAGTGTGATGTGGTCAGCAGAGCTGCCTGGACTCATCCACCTTTGAGTGTTACCCTGCCTGTGGCACAGGAGGTGGAGGCCAAAGGGCCTGATGATGGTGGGGGCAGAGGGGCACTGGTTCTTCCCCTGACATACCCATTCTGGCCCTTCTCTGCAGGCTCCCAGCCCTCTCTGCAGTACACCTCCCCACTGTCTATGGGATTCAGGGTCCACAGTGATGAACCTGCCCCCTCTGCCACTTCTCCATCTGTAGCCAGAGGCCTCTGTCTCCTTCTTTGACCCCTTCTTCCAGGGCATCCAGTAGGCCCTCTCACCAGCCTCACCTCTGTTGCTCTGTCCCCTTCAGCCTCACCCTCCTCCTGCTCTGCCCACACTCTCTCCTGTAGGACTTCCACATGCCACCCTCACCCCCACACTTTACTCACCTTTCACATCCCAGCTTAAATGTCGTTTCCTTGGGGCTTTCTTGATCCTCTAAGTTGAAGCCCCTTATTCATGACCCTCCCATAATAACTTATTTTGCCCTCTTCCAATAGACTGCATGTTGCAGGGAACAGATGGAACTTTTGCTATCCCTGAGTGCTGCAGAGTCCCCAAACCCAGCAAGGACCCGACTTTGGGCAGACACTTAATAAATGTTTGTTGAATGAACCAATAAGTGAATGCTGGTGCACAGGGATAGAAAAAGGTTGTATCTGAAAGAGACATGAATGGTGAGGGTGGGTATAGGGCATGCAATTCTGACAATAGGAGCCACGTCTTGGGCAACAGTCACATCTCTAGAGTCACTGGAGCTCTTCCCAGCAGCTGGGGACACATGCTCAACACTGTCACTTCATGTGCCCTAAGAAACCAAGCCACTGCTACAACACAGGTGATGTCAAGCCATTAGCCTGCCTGCAGAAACCTTGCCTCCTCAGGTGTGAGCCTGAATCACCTGCCTGCCCAGAAAGCAGACGTGGTATTAGGGGCTTGGAGGTGAAAAAGCCTAGGCAGAGCGGGGCAAACTTTCTCCTTGGTAACTCTCAGCAACCTGACATTCTCCTCGCCCACACTCCCAAGGCCAGACTGCTTCTTCCTGGCAGGCATGACCACTCTCAACAGAGGCAGAAATCTGTCCACCTGAAGATAGCTGCGGCAGGTGGCCAGAGGGGAGGGAGCTGTATATGCTGTCACTCAGGGTGGACACGGGCACATCTGTCTGCGGCCCACATGGTTTTTGGGACAGATCTCCTGGGAAGCCTTGCTCAAGCTGTGCCAGAGAGCGGCATGTGCCTGGGGTGATCATTGTATGTCTTTCTCAGATGCTGATGCTGGCTACGCCTCTTTGGCTGACAATGGTGACAGCCTGAATGTGGGGAGGGGCAGGAGAGGGTGGCCAAAGTGACTTTCTATGTTCAGGTCATTTATTTCTGACACATGTCATTATGCCCCAAATCTAACTTCAAAAACATTCTTTCACATTACAAAACTCAAGTCATATTGATTTTTAAGGGAAAAATCTGAAAACACTGAACTTTGACACAAAAGTAGATTTCAAATATTTTTAATGATTCTATCTAATTTGCTCTAAGTTATATGATTCCCCCTTTTGCCAAAGTAATCAATTGATCCCCTAATGAGAATAAGAAAGTCTAATTTCATTTTTCATATTACAATTACATAGTTGTAAGTCAGACTCATTTAAAATGGAAATCAATAACCATGGCCAGAACACTGCACCCAGGTGCAGACATTCCCAGAGAGCCCCTCTGTGAGGTGACACCATGCTAAAGCCAACCAAACCCAGAGGGATGCAGTGACCGCAGTGAAGTCAGTGCTGAAGTGGTTTGACTTAATGTTTCACCAAGTTATTTAAAAGGCAACTAGCAATATAATCTCATCATGAGAGATTACTTTCTGTATAATGAAGAAGCCAAAAGCATCTAACCATGTCTGTAAGAATAAATCTTTAGTTTTCAGTTTAAGAACTGCTTTTTTTGGTTTTTTTTGTTTTTTGATTCTTTTTGGTATCATTAATCTACAATTACATGAGGAATATTATGTTTACTAGACTCCCCCCATCACCAAGTTCCCCCCACAAACCCCATTACACTCACTGTCCATCAGCATAGTAAGATGCTGTAGAATCACTACTTGTCTTCTTTGTGTTGCATAGCCCTCACCGTGCCCCACCCCCACATTACACATGTTAATCGTAAGGCCACTTTTCTTCCCCTCCTCCCTCTTATCCCTCCTGTCCCACCCATCCTCCCCAGTACCTTTCCCTTTGGTAACTGTTCATCCATTCTTGGGTTCTGTGTTTCTGCTGCTGTTTTGTTCCTTCAGCTTTTTCGTTGTTCTTATACTCCATATATGAGTGAAATCATCTGGTACTTGTCTTTCTCTGCCTGGATTATTTCACTGAGCATAACACCCTCTAGCTCCACCCATGTTGTTGCAAATGGTAGGATTTGTTTTCTTCTTATGGCTGAATAATATTCCATTGTGTATACATACCACATCTTCTTTATCCATTCATCTACTGATGGACACTTACGTTGCTTCTATTTCTCGGCTATTGTAAATAGTTCTGCAATAAACATAGGGGTACATATGTCTTTTTCAAACTGGGCTGCTGCATTCTTAGGGTAAGTTCCTAGGAGTGGAATTCCTGGGTCAAATGGTATTTCTATTTTGAGCTTTTTGAGTAACCTCCATATTGCTTTCCATAAAGGTTGAACTAATTTACATTCCCACCAGCAGTGTAGGAGGGTTCCCTTTCTCCACAACCTCGCCAACATTTGTTGTCGTTTGTCTTTTGGATGGTGGCAATCCTTACTGGTGTGAGGTGATATCTCATTGTGGTTTTAATTTGCATTTCTCTGATCATTAGTGATGTGGAGCACCTTTTCATTTGCCTGATGGCCATCTGAATTTCTTCTTTGCTGAAGTGTCTGTTCAGCTTCTCTGCCCATTTTTTAATTGGATTATTTGCTGTTTGTTCATTGAGGAGTGTGAGCTCTTTATATATTTTAGATGTCAACCCTTTATCATATCTGTCATTTATGAATATATTCTCCCATACTGTAGGATGCCTTTTTCTTCTATTGGTGGTGTCCTTTGCTGTACAGAAGCTTTTCAGCTTGATATAGTCCCACTTGTTCATATTTGCTTTTGTTTCCTTTGCCCAGGGAGATGTGTTCATTAAGAAGTCACTCATGTTTATGTCCAAGAGATTTTGCCTATGTTTTTTCTAACACTTTTATGGTTTCATGACTTACATTCAGGTCTTTGATCCATTTCAAATTTACTTTTGTGTATGGGGTTAGACACTGATCCAGTTTCATTCTCCTACATGTATCTGTCCAGTTTTACCAACACCAGCTGTTGAAGAGGCTCTCATTTCCCCACTGTATGTCCATGGCTCCTATATCATTTATTAATTGACCATACATGTTTGGGTTAATGTCTGGAGTCTCTATTGTATTCCACTGGTCTGTGGGTCTGCTCTTGTGCCAGTACCAAATTGTCTTGATTACTGTGGCTTTGTAGTAGAGCTTGAAGTTGGGGAGCAAGATCCCCCTCACTTTATTTTTCCTTCTCAGGAATGCTTTGGCTATTTGGGGTCTTTGGTGCTTCCATATGAATTTCTGAACTATCTGTTCCAGTTCATTGAAGAATGCTGTTGGTATTTTGATAGGGACTGCATGAATCTATAGATTGCTTTAGTCAGGATAGTCATTTTGACAATATTAATTCTTCCTAGCCAAGAGCATTGGATGAGTTTCCATTTGTTAGTGACCTCTTTAATTTCTCTTAAGAGTGTCTTGTAGTTTTCAGGGTATAGGTCTTTCACTTCCTTGGTTAGGTTTATTCCTAGGTATTTTATTCTTTTTGATGCTATTGTGAATGGAATTGTTTTCCTGACTTCTCTTTCTATTAGTTCATTGTTAGTGTATAGGAAAACCACAGATTTCTGTGTGCTAATTTTGTATCCTGCAACTTTGCTGAATTCTGATATTAGTTCTAGTAGTTTTGGAGTGGAGTTGTTAGGGTTTTTTATGTACAATATCATGTCATCTGCAAATAGTGACAGTTTAACTTCTTCTTTACCAATCTGAATGCCTTGTATTTCTTTGTTTTGTCTAATTGCCATGGCTAGGACCTCCAGTACTATGTTGAATAACAGGGCAGAGAGTGGGCATCCCTGTCTTGTTCCTGATCTTAGAGGAAAAGCTTTCTGCTTCTCACTGTTAAGTGTGATGTTGGCTGTAGGTTTGTCATATATGGCCTTTATTATGTTGAGGTACTTGCCCTGTATACCCATATTGTTGAGAGTTTTTATCATGAATGGATGTTGAATTCTGTCGAGTGCTTTTTCAGCATCTATGGAGATGATCATGTGGTTTTTCTCCTTCCTTTTCTTGATGAGGTGGATGATGTTGATGGATTTTCGAATGTTGTACCATTTGTGCATCCCTGAAATGAATCCCACTTGGTCATGGTGTTTGATCCACTTGATGTATTTTTGAATTCAGTTTGCTAGTATTTTGTTGAGTATTTTTGCTTCTATGTTCATCAGGGATATTGGTCTGTAATATTCTTTTTTGGTGGGGTCTTTCCCTGCCTTTGGTATTAGGGTGATGCTGGCTTCATAGAATGAGTCTGGAAGTATTCTCTCCTCTTCTTTTTTTTTGGAAAACTTTAAGAAGAATGGGTATTATATCTTCTCTGTATGTCTGATAAAATTCCGCGGTAAATCCATCTGGCCCGGAGGTTTTGCTCTTGGGTAGTTTTTTTATTACCACTTCAATTTCATTGCTAGTAATTGGTCTGTTTAGATTTTCTGTTTCTTCCTTGGTCAGTCTTGGAAGGTTATGTTTTTCTTGGAAGTTGTCCATTTCTTCTAGGTTTTCCAGCTTGTTAGCATATAGATTCTCATAGTATTCTCTAATGATTCTTTGTATTTCTGTGGGGTCCTTCATGGTTTTTCATTTCTCGTTTCTGATTCTGTTGATGTGTGTTGATTCTCTTTTTCTCTTAATAAGTCTGGCTAGGGGTTTATCTATTCTGTTTATTTTGTCAGAAACCAGTTCTTGGTTTCTCTGATTTTTTCTATTGTTTTATTCTTCTCAATTTTATTTATTTCTTCTCTGATCTTTATTATGTCCCTCCTGCTGACTTTGGGGCTCATTTGTTGTTCTTTTTCCAATTTCAATAATTGTGGTTTTAAACTATTCATTTGGGATTGTTCTTCCTTCTTTAAATAGGCCTGGATTGCTATATACTTTCCCCTTAGAACTGCTTTCGCTGCATCCCAAAGAAGTCAGGGCTTTGTACTGTTGTTATCATTGGTCTCCATGTATTGCTTGATCTCTATTTTAATTTGGTCATTGATCCATTGATTATTTAGGAGCATGTTGTTAAGCCTCCATGTGTTTGTGAGCCTTTTTGCTTTCTTTGCACAATTTATTTCTAGTTTTACACCTTTGTGGTGTGAGAAGTTGGTTGGTAGAATTTCATTCTTTTTGAATTTACTGAAGCGCTTTTTGTGGCCTAGTATGTGGTCTATTCTGGAAAATGTTCCATGTGCACTTAAGAAGAATGTATACCCTAGTGCTTTTGGATGTAGAGTTCTATAGATGTCTATTAGGTCCATCTGTTGTGGTGTGTTGTTCAGTGCCTCTGTGTCCTTGCTTATTTTCTGTCTGGTGGATCTGTCCTTTGGAGTGAGTGGTGTATTGAAGTCTCCTAAAATGAATGCATTGCATTCTATTTCCTCCTTTAATTCTGTTAGTGTTTGTTTCACCTATGTTGGTGCTCCTGTATTGGGTGCATAGATATTTATTATGGTTATATATGCTTGTTGGACTGACTCCTTTATCATTATGTAATGTCCTCATTTACATTTTGTTACTTTCTTTGTTTTGCAGTCTATTTTGTCTGATGCTAGTACTGCAACACCTGCTTTTTTCTCCCTATTGTTTGCATGAAATATCTTTTTCCATCCCTTCACTTTTAGTCTGTGTATATCTTTGTCTTTGAGGTACGTCTCTTGTAAGCAACATATACATGGGTCTTTCTTCTTTATTCCTTCTATTACTCTGTGTCTTTTGATTGGTGCATTCAGTCCATTTACATTTAGGGTGATTATTGAAAGATATGTACTTATTGCCATTGCCAGCTTTAGATTTGTGGTTACCAAAGTTTTAAGGATAGCTTCTTTACTATCTAACCATCTAACCTAACTCACTTACTGAGCTATTATAAACACAGTCTGATGATTATTTACTTCTCTCTGTTCTTATTCTTCCTCCTCCATTCTTTATATGTTAGGTGTTTGATTCTGTGCTCTTTTGTGTTTCTTTTGACTGCTTTTGTGAGTAGCTGATTTTATTTTTTGCCTTTAGTTAGTATTTCGTTGGTCCTCTTTATTTTCTGTGATTTTATTTTCTCTGGTGACATCTATTTAGCCTTAGGAGTCCTTCCGTCTAGAGCAGTCCCTCTAAAATACCCTGTAGAGGTGGTTTGTGGGAGGCAAATTCCCTCTACTTTTGTTTGTCTGGGAATTGTTTAATCCCTCCTTCATATTTAAGTGATCATCGTGCTGGATACAGTATTCTTGTTCAAGGCTCTTCTGTTTCATTGCATTAAATATATCAATGCCATTCTCTTCTGGCCTGTAAGGTTTCTGTTGAGAAGTCTGATGATAGCCTGATGGGTTTTCCTTTGTAGGTGACCTTTTTTTTCTCTCTCTGGCTGCCTTTAATACTCTGTCCTTGTGCTTGATCTTTACCATTTTAATTATTATGTGTCTTGGTGTTATCCTCCTTGGTTCCCTTGTGTTAGGAGTTCTGTGGGCTTCCATGGTCTGAGAGACTATTTCCTCCCCCAGTTTGGAGAAGTTTTCAGCAATTATTTCTTCAAATACACTTTCTATCCCTTTTCCTCTCTCTTCTTCTTCTTGTAACCCTGTAAGGCAAATATTATTTCATCTGGATTGGTCACACATTTCTCTTAGTATTCTTTCATTCCTGGAGATCCTTTTATCTCTCTTTACCTTAGCTTCTCTGTGTTCCTGTTCTATGATTTCTGTTCCATTAATGGCCTCTTGCACCTCATCCAGTCTGCTCTTAAGTCCTTCCAGAGATTGTTTTATTTCTGTATTCTCCCTCCTATCTTGATCCTTTAGCTCTTGCATATTTCTCTGAAGGTCCATCAGCTATGACCTTTTATTTTGAATTCTTTTACAGGAATATTGGTTTAATCAATCTCTCCAGGCTCCATCTGAGGGGTTGTCTGGGTGATTTTTGACTGGATCAGATTCTTCTGCCTTTGCACTCGCTATAGAGGTAGTCGTGGGCATTTGGCACATGTGTTAGCTGGGAGAACAAAGTCCCTTCCTGCTTGCTGGTCACCTTGCCCTCCTCGGAGCAGCTTCCTGTTTTATTTTCTGAGCCGCCACTGGCGGGGCAGCCATCGGAGCAGCTCAGAGCCCTGCAGGGAGGGGCAGGCGTGCTGGGTGTGCTCTCCTATGAGAACTGTGACACTTGGCACCCTGTTCCCACTTCCTGTGTCTGTGCACACCAGCAGGGCCTCTGAGTCTGGCCCGGGCGGCTGCAAAGGTGGCTCTGCGCGGCCACAGTGGGTGCAGCCGCTCTCTGGCTGCTCCTCTGCTATGGTGGGGCCACACCAGAGGGGGAATGGATGAGAGGCTGTTTATCACCATGAGGGGCTTCAGAGCTGCGCTGCCTCCCAGGGGGCTGGAGTGCCTGAATTTCCCTGGGATTCCCAGCTGCTGGGTTGAGTGTGCCGGGATGCTTCCATCCAGCTGTGAGTCCCCTGTCCCTTTAAGACTTTCAAAAAGCACTCATTTTTCTCTTGCCCCAGGGGCACCGGCTGTGGGGACCCACTCACAGATTTTACTCTTCCCTTTCCCTAATATCCAGCACGCCACGCAGTGTGTGTCTGCGCTCCCAGTGCGGATGACTAGGGCTGGGTATTTAGCAGTCCTGGGCTCCCTCTACCTCCCCATTCTGACTCCTCTCCTCCTGCCAGTGTGCTGGGGTGGGGCACACACTCGGGTCCTGCCAGGCCCAGGTTGTATCTTACCGCCTTCATGAAGTGCTCAGTTCTCACAGATTTGGTGTAGCCTGTCTGTTGTACTATACCTTCTGGTCTTTCTTTTAGGAATAGTTGTATTTTCAAAAATATATATGGAGTTGGGAGGAGATTTCTGGTGCCCTACTCTTGCCGCCATCTTGCCTCCACCCTCGCTTTTGTTTTTTAAATCTTGAAAATTATTATATAATGAACTCCACTATTTAAGAAATTAAACTGAACACCTATTGAGTTTACTCAGGCTTGCTGTGAGTACATAGGCTTCTGTTTGCATCCATGCCTTCCATTCCCCACCTCTGTGCTCCCTCAAACACTGAGGCTTGTATACCAACACAGAAATGCCCAGCCTCTGAGCGCAGCCAGGACCCTTCACTCTTCCTTTCATTCCCCTACTCCCTGGCTGACCCCAAATCCCATCCAGCCAGACAGGATCACATTTCACCCACGGCCTTCAAAGCTCTGGGAGAAGGGAATAGGTTCTTTCCCCTAAGGCCAGGCATCCACCTTTCTACTTCTAAAAGGACAAAATCAGAGAGAATAGGTTTAGATCTCAGTAAGAGGTAAGACATTTATAAAAAACTTCCCAAAATCTTGGGGAGGCAGGGGTCCCCAGTGTCACAGGACAGGAGTTTTGCTTATCTTGGTCAGTCACTCAGACTAGTATTCATGGAATTCAGGCCATGTCATCAAGCAATGTTGTGGAAAACCTTTATCAAGAAGCACTTAAAAGGCACAGGCAGCTACTCAGGCAAAGCGATACATGACATCAGTAACTCCCAAGTCTTTCCTGCTGAAAACCTCGTTTGTTTCAGGTGTACAATAAAATAATTCAGTATCTATATATACTGTGAAATGATCACCAAAATAAGTCTAAATAACATCCCTCATCATATGTTGTTCTGATATAGGCATAATCTAATTTAAACATTACCACATTGCTCCATTCTCTTGTTTACAAAATTAGGTGAGGCAAACATCTGCAGGGCACCAAACCGAGGGTTAAGCAAGTGATGTCAATGAGTGAATCAGGCTGGGTGGAAGAGAACAGAGCACATCTCGCCACTTCACAAAAGGCTCTGCCTCTGTGTGAAGGACACAGCAAGCATGCAGTCATACACTATTGCTCTTGTGAGCTAACTGTTTCATATGTGTTCATTACTTCCTGAAGAGACTGAGTTCTGGGGGGAAAGAAGCTATTCATAAGTTCACATGTGCATTAATCAGGGTAACGGGAGTCTGCACATACCATAAGACATAAAAGCACCTGGGACGTCAGCCACAAAACACAGCACATTAATATAAAACAGAACAGCCACTGTTACTTTGGCATTCCTCATAGCGGCAGGGAGAGGAGCTGCCCAGCCTAAATGAAAAAGATCTACTTAAGAAATAGTGAAAAGCACAGAATTGAAAACAGCAGAACAATGTTCACATCCTTGAATTCGCAAGTCTGCTCTATTTCCCTTTGGAGTCAAGTCAGCACTTGATTGGTCTAAATCAAACTCAGGGATGTTCCAGAAACTGGGGGGAATCATACCAGACCCAGGCAAACTCAGGTCCCAAACTGCAGTTCCCAGGAGACCATGGCATTTGCCTCTTTTCCAGGAACTGCCTTAGCCCCAGACCAAACATGACCCATTCTAGCCAGTGAATTGAATCCAAGGAGAATCCTGGACCAACCCCATTACCTGAGGTCCTTGGGCTGTTCGATTTCCTGGGTCAGCCTGTGTCCCTCTATAACCACCATCAGCAAACCTTGGGCCAGACATACCCAGCCTGACCTGAGAACTCCAGTACCCACCAGGTCTTTGCATTTGTCTGGCTGGGATATTGTATTCATTCAGAAACACCTCTACTATGGACAAATGACTACAACTAGAGAGGCTAGATATGGATCCAGACAGTGTGCTCTTCCTTTCCTGTCTGGGACTGCAGTGTGGGCAAGATGAAGACAGATTTTAATGTCTCCGTTTTGAAGCAAAGAACTCACCTGGCATATGAGCATTAGACTATAATTAGGTTTGTGAACTACTTTCTGTCTTCAAGTGTTTAAACCCATCTGATGTGCTTGGGGGGTGGGGGCAGCATTCATCGTACCCATAAAGTATTTTCATTTCAGTTGAGAAGCGTAATTCATGTTGACATCTACAAACAAATGCTATTCAGAGAATGATAATGACATACTGAGATTATGAGTAAATTAAAAATAACACCATCTTTGCAAGTTTGCAAAAGATAAGCAGACACGTTCCTGCCCACAGTCTTCTCTACATGCCACTAAAGGAAGAGAGAGAGAAAGAAGAGAGGCTCCTAAAATGTCTACTGTGAATTATGAAACCTGCTCCCTTTCACCCACTGAAAACAAAGATATAGTACCTTTGTGGAGCAAAATTTTCATGAGATAGTATAAAACTCTGTAGAGCATTAGCCAGGGACCTATGTGATTCCTACATAAAATCATTTTATTGCACTTGACCTTAAATTGTCTTTTCCTAACCTTCCTGCTAACATTAAGACCAAGTAGGTGCATTAAGGTAAGAAGATAGAGGTCTGGGAAAATGAATAAGATTGGAGCCTGTCAGGTGGGTTTTCCACTGGTTGGGAGGAGACCCAAATCCTCAGACTTGGCTCACAGCCTCAGCAGGGTCAGGGTCCTGCAGACTCCACAGTCCTGCTCCTTTATTCATATTCTAATGTGTTTTTGCAGCACAGAACAGAAGCTACATTGTTGTGTTGGAACATTTCATGAACCTCAAGTCTTTTATCTGAAACTGAAGCCTAAATGACTTCTTTTATCTGCCTAGTTTGCTGTTCATCCCCTTGAGTGCCTGAATGAAAATGAGGAAGGCCAGTGCTGTCACACTTTGGGGTATGACAAACTGCACTGCAGCTCTGAGGGCAGAGAACTGTCGGGGGCTGGGACTTGGTGCACAGGGGGAGGCACCACCTGTGGGCTGTGTGGGGTGCAGTGAGGCCTCACCCAACAGCCATGCCCTCTCACCCCTGTCCTAGAGGGCTGCTGGGAGGTGTGCGGCTTTGATTCCCAAATTAAATCACTCTGCCTAATGAATCCAGTTCTCTGTATAGATCAAAATCGATACTTTTATGATCTGAGTTTCCTTCACCTCCTGACTTTCTCTTAAGAGATTCATGTTCACTCTTGGAACAAGAGGTACTATTTAGAAAATTTCTTCTACAGAGCCAAAAATTCCATAAAAGCCTTAAAACAAACAAACAAAAACACTGTTCTTTAAGAAAAACATAGCACCATCCGTGTGTGATTAGCAAGAAATGAGAAAGCTGGGTGTCTGGATCCAGGGGCTGTCCAGGCAAAGCTGTGAGCATGCTGCCCTGCCATGAGCATTCCTCTCTTCTGCCCACATTTTGGTCCTGTGCTGCCACCAGGGCCCATACCCCACCACACTCCCTGTGGCTCTAGGCTAGTGGTTCACAAAGCGTGGCCCTTGGATGCCGCTTGCAGCTCCAGCGGCATCTGCAAACTTGTAAGAACAAAAAAATCAAGGAACACCCCAGGTCTTCTGAATCTCAGAGGATGATGTGATCAGATGCCCGAAAACCTGGAGAAGCAGTGCCTGAGCCTCCTCATTAAAAAAGAAAAACAGTACTTCATTCCTTTCTAATGGTGACAATGACATTTACTGTGCACGAAATCTGCGCTAAATGTGTCACATCTCACCACATTCACTGTCCCTATGTAGCAGATACACAGTGACAGGCTACTAGAGTGGAGAACCTGATTCATGTTCACTCTTACTATTTGCACACACACACTTAACCAGATCAAGGACATGAGCCTGATTCTCAGAGGTGCCTGTTTATGCCAGGCCACTGAGACTAAAAAGGGCAGTTCTCAGTTTGAGACCGACTTTGGTCCAAACAGGCAGGCAGGGGCCCCATCAGAACAAACTAGTCAGAAAGGCCACAGAGAAGAGCCAATGGGGGAAACACCACCAGTCACAGGGACATGCTACAAGTGGTGTGTACTAATCAGGACATTGTCAGTGATATCTACAGGACTGTGTGCCGTTTCACCCACAATAATGGCATTCAACACATTGCCTGCAGACATGCTTCTTTAACAAAGTCAGCCTGGGCATGGAGAAGTGAATGTGGTTGTGGAAACAGGTGCGAGATGAAGGGTGCAGTTACAATGGCCCTACATGTGTCATCACAGTGGTCTCAGTGGGGTGCTCTAGTTGCTCAGCATATTGGGAGGGACATTAACTTCAGGGCAGGCCAGAGCACTACTAGTGAAGAAGGTGCCTATGCAGCCAAGGGGTGAGGTGTCAATCTGGGGAAGGAGAAAACAATCTCCTTATACCTGTCTTCCTGCACCCTGTACTTGGGAAGAGAGAATCAAGATGCTGTAGTTCCTCATTCAATTCAGAACGAGAAAGAGGAGAATCATTACTGTAGATCCCACATTCTACTTCTCAGAATGCATTCCTAATTTCAAAGTGTATTCTTTAAAATTAATATACAGAGAATAATGATAAGCACTGACAAATTTTAAATTGTGGTTTCAACTACTTGAGAATTAGCTAATAATCCATTCATTCAAAGTAGTATTTCCAGAGCTCATACTATATGCCAGGGAGAGTGCAAGAGGACTTGGTACACATCTCATGAAGCTTCGAGCCCAGTGGTCCAGGACATTTGCTGTTTTGCTCTGGTACAAATTTGATCCGTGCAGTGTAAGGATTATACAACCACAGAAATTTTGCCATTTTAACCATTTTAGGTACACAATTAAGTGATATCAATTATATTCACACTATATTGTGCAACCATCACTACTATCCATCTTTTCCATCACCCCAAACAGAAACTCTAAAAACATCAAACAGTAAGCCCCACTGTCCCCATCCCCCCAGCTCTTGGTAACCTCTAAATCCTTTCTGCCTCTATAAATTTGCCTACACATCTCATATAAGTGGAATTAAAAAGTAATTTTTCTTTTTTCCCCAGTTTATTTCCCTTAGCATGTTTTTCAAGGTTCATCCACACTGTAGCCTGTATCAGAACTTCATTCCTTTCTATGGCCGAATAATATTCTATTGTATGGGTATTCAACAATTTACTTTTCCACTCTTTAGTTGATAGCTGGATTGTTTCTACCTTTTGGCTGTTGTCAACAATGCTGCAATGAACACTGGTGTACAAATACACGTTGGAGTTTCTTTTTAATTCTTTGGAGTATATACCTAGAAGTGAAATTGCTGGATCTTATGATAATTTTACATTTAGCCTTTAAGGAAATGTTAAACTGACTTGCACAGCAACCGCACCACTTCATAGTACTACCAGGAAAGCACAAGGGTTCCAGTTTCTCCAACCTCACCAGTGCTTGTTATTTTCTGATTTTTTATTACAGCCCCCTAGTAGGTGTTAAGTGATATTGCATAGTTTTGACTTACCATCTCCCTAATGACTAGGTATGTTGAACATCATTTCATGTGCTTTTTTGGACACTTGCATTTCTTCTTTGAAGAAATGTCTATTAGAATGCTTTGTCCATTTTTTCCCTTGATATTTTATTTTAATCTTTAAACCTTTTTCCAGTTTAATTGAGCTATAACTGACTTACAGCACTGCATAAATTTAAGCTGTACAGCATTATGATTTGACTTACATACACAATGAAGTGATTGCTAAAATAAGCTTAGTTAATGTCTATTATCTCATGCAAATACACAAGAAAAAAAGGAAAAAATGGGTATTTTTCCTTGTGATGAGAAATCCTAGGATTTACTCGCTTTCATATATACAACTTTCATATATACTATACAGCAGTGTTAGCTATAGTCATCATGTTATTCATTACGTTCCCTGTATACTTATATATCTTATAACTGAGTGTTTGTACCTTTTTATCACCTTAATCCAAGTCAGCCCTCCATCTTCCATCTCTGGTAACCACAAGTCTGATCTCTTTTTTCCAAGTTTGGTATTTGTTTTTTTAGATTCCACATGTGAGATCATACAGTATTTGCCTTTCTTGTAGCCTGATTCCTTCAAGGTATATCTATGTTGTACCAAATGGCAGGATTTCCTCATTTTTTATGGCTGAATAATATTCCACTGTGTGTATATGTACCACATTTTCTTTATCCATTCATCCATCAGTGGACACTTAGATTGTTTCCATGTCCTAGATACTGTAAATAATGCGACTATGAACATGGAATGCAGATATCTCTTAGACATAGAGTTTTCATTTCCTTCAGATATAGTATTACCCTCTTATTCACAGGTGACACATGCCAAGTCCCCCAGTGTGTGCCTGAAACCATGGATAGTACTGAAACCTATATATACTACCATGTTTTCACCTGTACATATATACTTATGATAAAGTTTAATAAATTAGACAATGACAGATCAATAACATTTACTAATAAAAAACAAAACTTATACTATAATAAAAATTATGTAAATGTGGTCTCTCTCTCAAAATACCTTATTGTACTGTACTCACCCTTCTTTTAATGATGTTAAGTGATAAAATGCCTACATGATAAGAAGAAGTGAGGTAAGTGACATAGGCATTGCAACGTAGTGTTAGATCACTGCTGACCTTCTGATGATGCATCAGCGGGATCATCAGCTTCTGGATCACAGTTGACAGCAGGTAACTGAAACTATGGAAAGCAAAACCTTGCATAAGGAGGGACTACTGTATATTCCCAGAAGTGGAATTGCTGGGTCGCATGGTAGTTCTATTTTTAATTTTTGGAGGAATATCCATAATATTTTCCATAGCAGCTGCACCAACTTAAAACCCCACCAACAGTGCACAAGGGTTTCCTTTACTCTATATCCTTACCAGCATTTTTCCCATCTTTTTGATGGTAGCCATTCTAACATGAGTGAGCTGATACCTCACTACAGCTTTGATGTGAATTTCCCTGACGATCAGTGATGCTGAACATATTTTTATGTAGCTATTGGCCACCTGACTATATTCTTTGGAAAAATGTTATTCAGGTCCTTTGCCCATTTTTAAATTGGAATTTATTTATAGTTTTGCTTTTGAGTGTATGAGCTCTTTATATACTATGGATATTAACTCTTTATCAGACATATGATTTGCAAATATTTTTTCCTATTCTGTAGGTTGTCTTTTCATTTTATTGTTTCTTTTGAAATTCTTTGACCATTTTTTAATTGGGCTTTCCATTTAGTTTAAGGAGTTTTTATAAATCCTGGATAGTAAATCTTCATGAGATATATGCTTTGCAAATATTTTCTTCCATTCTGAGGGATGTGTCTTCACTTTCTTGGTAATGACTGGATACACAGAAGTTTTGAATTTTGATGAAGACCAGAAGAATCCACTGCCAAACCTAAGGTCATGAAGATTTTCCCCTATGTTTTCTTCTAAGTGTTTTGTGGCTTTAAACATTATATTTGGGTCATTGATCCATTTCTAGTTAATTTTTGTACTGGTATGAGGTAGGGCTCCAAATTCATTCTTTGGCATGTGGTCTCAGCACCATTTGTTGAAAAGACTATTCTTTCCTCATTGAATTGACTTAGCACTCTTGTCAAAATCAGTTGGCCATAGATGTATGGTTATACATTTCTGAACTCCCAATTCAGTTCCACTGATCTATATGTCTATCTTTATGTCAGTACCATACTGTTTTGATTACTGTAGCTTTATAAAGTTTTGAAATTGGGAATTCTAAGTCTCTCAACTTTGTTCTTCTTTTTCAAGATTATTTTGGCTATTTAGGGCCCCTTACAATTCCATATGAATTTGAGGATCAGCTTTGCATTTCTGCCAAAAAAAAGGCTGTTGTAATTTTGAGAGGGACTGCATTGAATTTATAGATCATTTTAGAAAGAGCTGACATCTTAGCAATATTAAGTCTTTCTACCCATGAATATATGGTGTTTTTCCATTTAACTGGGTCTTTAAATTTCCTTTAGCAAGGTTTTATAGATTTCAGTATACAAGTCTTTTCTCTTCGGTTAAATTTATTTCTAGGTATTTTATTCTTTTAGATGCTATTTTAAATGGAATTGTTTTCTTAATTTCCTTTTCAGATTGTTCATATCATGTGTACAGAAACACCATTAATGAACTTTTGCTGAATGTTTATTAGCCCCAGTGTTTTAGGATTTTCTATACCTAGGGTCATGTCATCTGTGAATAGAGATTGTTTTCTTTCTTACTTTGCAAATTGGATGCCTATGATTTCTTTTTCTTATCTAATTGCTCTGGTTAGAATTTCCAATATTGAATATCAATATTCAACAATATTGAATAGCAGTGATGAAAGAGGGCATCATTGACTTGTCCCTGATCTTAGAGGGAAAGCTCTTAGTCTTTCACCATTGATGCCCTTAATTTTGAGGAAACAAATTTCCTTCTATTAATGATTCTTTTAGTGTTTTATCATGAAGGGATGCTGGATTTTGTCAAATGCAGTTTTTGTGTCTACTGAGATGAGCATGTGTTTTTTTTCCTTCTTCTATTAATGTGGTATATTACATTGGTTGACTTTCTTATGTTTAATACAATTCCCTTATATTTTAAAAAGATAATTAACTGCAAAATATGTATTACTAAGCAAAAACTATGCTCTGAGCATCTTCTTAAAGATTAGTTCATTATTTCATTCAGGATATATTAACTGTACTCCCAGGCATTATTCTAAGTATTGAGGGTACATCATACCAGTGAACAGACATATCTACCCTCCTGGAGTAACATTCTGGGACAGAGGACAGCCAGCAGGCAAAATAAATAAAAAATATATTATGTTAATTAATGACAAATGACAAGGAAAAAAAAATTGAGTAGCAAAGGGAGCAGAGAGTATGAGGAGGTTGGGAGTTTAGACTGAGAGGCCTGGAGGAAACCTTGCAGCATTACAGTTTCCACACATGTCCATAACCTAGCATTGCTTGAGAAATAAAGAAAAACACTTTTACTGAAGAGGAAGAAATTGCCTGAATGGACTTTGTGTCTTTCCCACAAAAATCCTCTGCCAATCCACAAGCTATAATAGGAAATTCCACTTCCTTTCAGCTCTGTGTCCTCCCCAATAACAGATATAGACCCTAATGCCAAATGTAACTGTGGTTTTTGGAGTTGTGAGACAATGAGGGTATAAATGGCACCAAATATTGCCCTCCTGAACCAGAACAAGGCTGTAGAATCCATCAAGTGATGAGTAAGTCATACCCCAAAATCAAATGTTCCAACATACCCACTCTTTCCAATTCTCATCCCTTTCATTCATTTTTGATAGCTGAAAATATTCAGGACTGTGCATTTGTCCATAACTCCTATAAGCTAATTTCCTGATGGTATGATTCTTTAGGAAGTTATAAAAGATTAAATCATCTTTTCATTTCTGACTCCAACATGCTAACAGAACGAACATATTCATGTAACCCACAGAATAAATGAAAACATGCAGCATTGGAATGAAGAGCAGACATACTATTTGATTAACTGAATTGAACATGTAAGCAACATTTGAGTGCCAATTAACTAAATCATAGGAACAAACAGAAAATATATCCAGGTTTGTAAAGCCTGATATTATGCAGGTTAAACATGAACTAATATAAATTACAGAATAGCAATATACTTATTACCAAGTATGTAAATTTTTAATAGGGAGCTTCCCAGAGAAAACAATCATTTGACTTCATATCCAAGAGTCTGCCACCCTAAGCTGAGCAATGTTTCTTTCAGCCACTTTCACCTCGCCCACTTTTCTCCCATTGCAGCAGATAGGGCATGCTGTGTGAGCAAAAGGAAACCTGGGCTTCCTAGTCTTGTGCCCAGGCCAACCAATTAGCATGTTACCATGAGGGGCAGATGCACATGAATATGGAGCACAGAGCCTCATTTTTCTTTTCAGTCTATCAAGTCATGAATTCACTAATCTAATTTTGTCCTAAAACCTTGGAGGTTGGATTGGGGATGAAGGGAAGGAGGGTTTCACAAGCCCCACGTACATGGATATGACACTCCAAACAGCCAGGCTCTGCCATCCCCCAAAATATTTCTGAGTGAAATGGCTCCATCTTTCTAAACGCACATGTACTTCCCTGGTGGAAGGTGCTAGATACATAGTGATCTCCAAATTATTCCCTATTGCAGATAGCCTTGATGTTCTGTCATTCATTTACATAAAGAGAAAGGAAGACTTGCTGTAATATCTTGAGCCTAAAAGGCAACAGATATAATTAGACATTTAATAAGGAATACTAAAACACTGAAGTGAGATTACTGGTTGACATGAAATCAGAAAAATGTAGGGGAATGAAAATATGCAATGCCTAATTTTATTTATCAGATTAGACCAATTTCTGTCGAAAATTACTATTCTTTGCTCATCAGCACAGTTTAAGGCAATGTAAACACATCTCTCTTGCTACTGTTCCCAGATACTTCTCTGTTGAGCTATTAGCCGTAGTTTCATTTTATAAAAATCGTAAAAAAAAAAAATATGGCCAAACAGCTAGATGGAGTGTTCCCAGCAATATGGAGAAACAGTTGTTTATGCAGAGATTAGTCTTTCAAACTGAGAGATCTCCAAAGCTCCATTTGTACTTGAAAGGCTTGTCTTTTTGTTACCCAGTAAATAGCTCATTCACATTCTACAAAGAAAACCCTCTAAATTGGAAGAAATAGCCATATTTAACATTAGGTAGGGAAATGGGAATGAAAGCAAGAAAAGAAGTCTATTTCCCCATTTCTTGGACTAGATCAAAGCCTGTCTCTATAATTTAAAATAGCCTATAAGAAGCAGAAATTTCATGAAAGGCTGAGAAGTACCAGCCATAAATGCAGAAATTATGCCAGAGAACAAGTTAAGAAACACATTTTTAAAAAGAATTCTTGGGTCCTTTTCTCTTATTCTGCCACATGTATTTCTTAGCTGCTACATTCCCACCAAAGATGGAAGGGTATTTGTGAAATGGTCTAAAATGCAGTGTGAGCAACTGGTCTTTATTCCAGGGCCATCTTTCCTGAAGCACAAGAATGCCCATGAGAGTATGCTGGGATGACTGAAATGCGACCTGCAGTTAATTTCTCAGGATTAGGAAAAAAAGATCAGAATTGTGTGGGTGGAGGGTGCACTATATGATCAATAACTTAAGAGTCTCCTAAAGGCACAATATATGTTGGTCAACTCACTATCTCAAAAAAATGATAATGTGGGAGATGAGAATATGTGTTAAGAACTGTTTTTAAGCCTGTTTGAATATAAAATAACACAACAGAACTACAATGCTAACAGGTAACAAAGTCAATGTCTCCAGGTGTTCATCTGTTCATGTCCATGGGCCACTCCCTGGCTATGCTTTTCCAAACCCCAGGCTCGGGTAGGCAGGGTTCAAACAACTGGAAAGTGGAGCCTGGAAAGCAGCACACCCTTTCAAAGATGAGAAGGGGAAAGGAATTCTCTCCAGAAACAAAGAAAAGAGTTGGAGAAAAGGAGGGAGCCTGAGAATCTGTCCTCACCTGTTGAAGTTCAAGGGTGATGTGACCGCACCCAGGAAGAAGTCAGCACTCACATGGCAGTCCTTCCCTAAGTGCACATATGTATCATGCCTGAATATAGAAACTGTATGTAGTACCTTCAAGGCAATCACCAATTGCTTTACAGAAATCCTTACATCCCTGGACCCCTAGAACAGCAAGTAGGAAAAACACTCCACAAACCTTTAAAGTCATCCTCAGTTGCTGCTTCTGAAGGTTGGGACCTGCCTGTCAACTGTCCCTTAGGAGCCCAGGGAAGGCCCCCATAGCAACCCCACCCAAAGTGACTAGAGAGCCCACAAATGCCCTTCACAAGAGCACTGTTACCTTCCTTGAGTCTACGTAACAGTCATTCACCAAAGGTCAGATTCCTCTGGCTCCTTCACTACAAAAAAGTTCCTGGATGGGGCCCTGCTTGGTCTTTGCATTTCTGAGCAATGTCCTTACCATCCCTGCTCCACCCTTTACAGCCACCATATTGGAGCCTGCCCCAGTCTTCTGGACCATCAACCTGCTGTGCTAACACACTCCTTTCTTGCAGAGATTTTCAAGGCTTGGTCATAGAAGACTTTTGCATTAATTAAGTGAAGAAGATATATCCCAATTATGAATCTCCCAGATTTCTTTTTATAATCACTAAAATCACTTCCAAGAGCTAACTACTTACAGAACAATGAATGTCTCCTAGTCCTGTCTAAAATTCAGCTTATCTCACACCAAACTGAACGGTCTGGTGAATCAAATCTTTCATTCACCCAGGCATAACACCTGAAAGTTTCCCCTGGCTTCTCCCCAGCCAACTCCAGAGTTCATCAGTCATCCTTAAGTGTTGGCAGTTTTCTTACTGACCCCTTGCTTCCTACTCTTACTGCCACTGTCCAACTCAGACCCGTCTCACACCTGGTGTGTTTATTTCCTGATATCCCAGCTGACAATCTGCATACTCTGTGGTGGTAAAGGGTTCTAAAAGTATTAGTCACCGTTTTGCTGTGACTGCTGCTGCTGTTGTGGCATAATGTCAGTCCACTGCTCAAAACCTTCCCATAGTTCCTGCAGAATGAAGTTGACCACATTAACTGAACAACCAACCCCAAACTCTTTGTTCAGTACAGGTTTTCTTTTCTCCAAGAATCTTCCACTCTCCTTCAGTAAAGTCAGTGTCACTGTGCCCTAGGTCCTCCTGGCTCTTCCTTGCCTTTGTTTATAAAGGAGCACCCCTACTCCTCCTTGGTGCTCCTCATGCCTCTCAAAATCCCATATATTCTTCAAGGCTATCTGTAGCCCTAGTAACCCCAAGCTCTGGCTCTTCTCATTTTCCATAATACTCCAGCATTCATTAATAAATTCATTCATTTGCTTGACAGATGTCCCTGCAGCTCCTCCTGGGGGCTGGCACTGTGATACCCAGTGAGGACAACGCAGGTCAGCTTCCTGCTCCCACAGAATTTGCAGAGAAAATAAACGAGTCCATTCCCATATGATATGATAAAGTAAATTATTTGTCAGCTGAATAAGGTCACACAAACAGCAAGCTGAGGAGGACCTCCCTAGAATAGTGTTGGCTGTTGTGAGTGGCACACACCCAGAGGGATGGCTCATTCACTGCAGGAAGAAAATATAATTACACACACATATAATGGGGATTATCCTAAAAAATCTTTTACTGGTAAGGGGGTCCATGACCCAAAGTCAAGAAGCTATCAATTCCCTACCTAAATATTCTCATCACCAATTCTTTTTTGTTGTTCACCCTCAACAGCAGCATTTCCTCATAAGACAGATTTTTCTTTAACCAGCAAATTGATTAAAACAAAACAAAAAGACACACATGGCATTGGTCACATGATATGGGTGCACTCTAATGAACTGCCCTAAACTATCAATTTAGGGAAATAATATTAGTAAGTATTATATCCAAATACACCTCCATTCCTCTATCCTCACAAAGCACCTCTCTTTTGTATTCTTCTTCAAAAGAAACCTTGAGAAAGTGTGCAGTGAAATGATAGTGCCCACAAATGAGGACTCAGAGACTATGATTCTAGATTCAACTCTTTGTTACCAACAGAGATGGATCTAGCATGTAGCCTAAGGCAGGAACTTAGGGAATGCTAACTCAAATGAAGGGGCTGGGCTAAAATTTGTAGACATGGAGCTAATGTAAATGTCTGTATTTTTAACAGACAGTAAACACTGAGAAAATGTAGAATTGGAAAACTTTTTTTCTTTTTATATAAACATTATCTTTATGTATGACAGACCATAGGTATTAGGTTTCCTACTGTTGCTATAACAAATTACCACAAACTAGTGGCTTAAAATACAAATTTGTTATCCCAAATTCTAGAGGTCAAAAGTCCGAAATGAAACTCACTGAGCTGAAATAGAAGCATCAGAAGGGCTGTGCTCTTTCCCAGAGGCTTTAGGAGAGAATGCGTCTTCAGCTTTTCCGTCTTCTGGAAATTGCCACACTCCTTGGCTCAAAGCCCCTTTCTCCCTCTTCAGAGACAGCAATGTGGGCCTGGTTCTTTTCTCATCACATCTCTCTCCCTTCTCCCACCACCACAGCTCCTCCTGACCACAGCCAGGAAAGGGCCTCTACCTTTTCAGGCCCATATATTTGTACTAGTCTGAACAGTCCAGGATAACTCCTCAAACTCAAGGTCCTTAACATAATCTTAATCTGTAAAGTCCCTTCTGCCATTTAAGGTAACATATTCATATGTTTCAGGGATTGAGGGGTGGATGTTTTTGGGGGGCCATTATTCTGCCTGCCATACCTTACCTGTAATTTAACAAAACAATGCAGTGAATGCAACACACATGCAGAACTGCTCTCATGGAGGTATATGTAATTGTCACATGGCATACAAGCTTGAACCGGGCCACAAGTTTGGTCAAATAGAAAGACCCAGATGATGCTTGTATAAATGGTATGTGCATAAGACTCTTTCTACTTCCTCAGTCAAGAAATAGAGCTAAGGCTTATATCACTCATGCTGACAAATGGCACTTTTAAAAATGTGCAGCTTCCCTTCTTAGTTGATAAATTTATTTTGTCTAAATGGCAGTTTGAATCCCTTGTCATGCAAAGTCAACAACTGTGTCATTTGTTCCACTGCTCCTGCCTTAGAATCAGCCATCAAGCTCCTGCATGCTCCCTCCACCCAGGCCCTTCATGTTCTTATTCTGTAGTCTAGATCCAAGTAGGAGACACACCATGATGACACTTTTCAACAAGAAATGGATTTACAATTCTCACCATTAGGAAAAGTCCAAGAAGTCATTAGAAGGTGTACTGACAGCAGACATCATGGTGCCAGGAAACACTGCTTCTAGAACATTCCTGGGTTTGCTCACTCAATCAATAGACATTTGTCAAGCAACCAGTCATGTTCAAGGCACTACCGAGGACAGAACGGTCTCTAAAGCGCAATTCCCTCCCTGCCTTCAGGAAGTTCACCTCCATGAAGGCCAAGAGGATAAGCAGAGATACAAGTGAGCTACACAGGAGAAGGCAAGGCCTCACACTGCCAGAATGGAGCTGAGAGAGCAGCTCCTTATAGCAGAGGGCACTGGGCAGCTTGTGGAGGGAGCTGGACCACGCACGACAGGCAGACATGACTCTTTGGAGAGGAAAGAAAAGGCAAAGGAGAGGCAGAAGTAATTTTAGATAACACTGAAAACCATGGAATGTCCTACTGATGTACAATTTATCAAGATTCTCTAGCTTAAGTTGGGTCTAAACCTACATTGCTAATATAAATTGGTTTATACAAGCAAATACAATATTATTTTCTAATTTCTATTTATAGGAATAGTTTACAAAAGTAAAATTGTAATAAAAATATGTGTGTGTAGTTGATGTATACATGTTTGCATAAATATTAATATTATGCCAATATCACCAATGCATTGAGTGTCTCCTATGTGGTAGGCTTTGCACTGGATAATGAAGGTCTAAAAACAAATAAAACATAGACTCTACCCTGGAGGGATTAACTCATAATCTGGTAGAAGAGGGGTAATTAAACAAGTAAGTAAAATCCAACAAGGTAGGGTTAGAAGACCCCACACGGTGATCAAGGAGCACAGTGGGGAGACAGGGAAGAGGAAACCAACCCAGTGAGAACCCCAAGTAGCTCAGACACCATGACAGCCACTTGGCTGGCCTTCCTGGGCTCACCTCTCACAAAGGTGCTCAGAGAGAAAAGTCATCAACCTGTCCAGGCGGCAGCATGAAAGCAGGCAGCACCCCCCTGCGGAAGCAGCGCTGTTCCACAGGCACATGTGCAGAGAAAGAGCAGCAAGGAGGACGCAGGTTTCAGCCATTTCTAAAATGGAGTCCTCCCTTTTCAGGCAAA
This sequence comes from Manis javanica, assembly GCF_040802235.1. Taxonomy (NCBI): domain Eukaryota; kingdom Metazoa; phylum Chordata; class Mammalia; order Pholidota; family Manidae; genus Manis; species Manis javanica. The sequence continues at coordinate 60,692,583 of NC_133164.1, read as the reverse complement.
ACTCATGCCAGTTCCTCACTCCCCGACCACACTGGTCATTTGGTAATTACTATTTATATCCCAACCCAGACAGACCACTAGATAATATTTTCCGCCTGGACCTTTGTTTGCCCTGTCTCCTGGCAAGGAGTCCATGGAAGATACCCCTTCGTTCTTGGAAGACGTATTCTCACCAGAGAATCACGCAATTCTTCCACCATATGCGGCAAGCTAAACAAGAAGACATTTCTTCTAACAGTGGAAGGAACTTGCATAATGACTAGGACTCGTACTCCTATAAGGAGACCTGTTATACATGCACATGGAAGTCAAAAGAATCATATAGTGGAAGCAGCGCTGGGACTCTAAATAGAAAACAGACAATAAACAGGCTTATTTCACAAATATTTCTGCTTTCTTCATAATCTTAAAAATACATAATTGTGATTCATTATCCATTCATATTATGATCAATTTTGTTCAATTGTACATTAAACCACCAAAATGACATTAAAAGCATTGCACTTTTCACAAGACCAGTGATTATATTTTGAGAAATTGAGAATGAATTTTTACTATATAGGTATAATAAAATAACCTTTCAAGAAACATTCTTCTTTGTATCACAATTTCAGTTCCCTAGATCCTCATTAGTAAATGTCCAGTATTGATGCAATAAAAGTATTTTGCTAAATGTTGATTAAATCCTTTTGTTAACAAATGTATTTATTCTGCCTCAAACTTACACATTCTAAATATTTTTAAAGCTGTGTCTTTGATACAGCACTTATCTGTTTTTCTACATATAGTGATAGTATATTATGTTTTTATTTTCTGTATATTATGATGCTTTGACATCTTAAAAACCCTTTCTAGCTGGCAGAGCCTGCCCCTCCCAGGGCTAGCCAAATCTTGGAGCTAGCAAAGGGCTCCGCTGGAAGTTCACCTCTGATATGCAAACTGACTAGTCCAGAGTCAGATGACCCCATCAGCCAAAGCACCCCAGGAGGCAAAAATTCCTCTACGTTAATCATCCCAGGGCCAAGTACCAGGTAACTAGAGATCATCCCTGCAGCCCAAAGCCTGCCCAAGTTATTCAGACCAGCCAGTCCCAACCTGTGCACCCTGCCCCCTCACCATTCCTGCGGCCTCACAGGCAAGTAGGGTGCAGCCACGTCCCAGGGTGGACTTGCTCTGCTGGAACACTAGCTGTGAGCCCTCTGAAGTCTGCCTGCCTCTCATTCCCTGCACCCTGATGCCTCTGCTAAAACCTTCATTCCACATTTCATTTGAAACAGCCCATAGTATAGACAGCAGATACCATTAACCAGTTTATGAAAAAAAAGAAGAGAAGTGAAGGGTGAGGGTAGAGGGAGGGAAGGGGAAAAAGATGAGGGTGTGTACTTAACTTCTGTGTGGAAAGGTAGGAAGCAGGAGAAAAATGTGTTATATCAAATTATCCTTCCAAAATTACTGTAACAATGCATTTTTCGAAAGCCTGGAGAAAGGGTGACTGAGGCTTTAATTAGAATCTGTGTTGAATTTCCCACTACACAGCAAAGCACTTCATAGTTTCAACTACAAGTTGGTGCTCTTGACTATAGGTGGGGCGTACTGGCTACAAGTCCTACTGCACTGAAAGGCCCTCAGGGAGGTCGCCTGGTACAGAGCGCAGTCCATCGGACTGCTCGGAGCTGGTTCTCTTTCAGAGTCCCTCCTGGTGATACTCTTCTGCTCTGGCATGCACCATGCCCTCCCTCACCACTGTCCCATCACAGTGAGACGCATCTTACCACCGAAGTCTGACAGTAATTCCAGTAAAGAAAGGACTTTGGGTTTATTCATCTTGCTATGACACAGCGGGCTCCTCTCTCGATAAATGCTAGTGTTCAGTTCACATTTTCAGGAATGCCCCATGTAACACTCCTCAACTGCCACCCACCTCCCAGAGTGGACCTACCCACAGGTAAGAGGGAGGTGGGTGGCCACACTCCTGGGTAGCGCCACTGGGAGAAGCCAATGTGCAAGCTGCCCAGGAGCAGGGCTGCATCTCTGTAGCTGCCCTTACTCTCATGCCTCACACGTGTGTGCAAAGTAACTGAGCCCAGCTCCTCGGTCAAGAATAAAGACACACTAGACAGTGAGGAAGACATACTACAGAGGGGCGTCTGGGCTACGGGAGAAGGCTGAGATGCTCCTGGTGTTTCTCGACCTTCTCAATCAGGAGTAGGTGTCACTGCAGGCTCCAGCCTCTCACTGCCACAGGCTGCCCAGGGTCATGTCAGCACCTGTGTGCACCTCACAGCTGCACCCTAAACCACCAGCATGCACCCGCATCCTACATGGGACAATAAATCACAGTTGACTAGCTGATTTGCTGTTATGTTGACATTTAATTATATGTTCACTTCAATTTTGCACTTTTTTTTCGTACCTTGGAGGCAGTATCATCTTTATTAGACTCCAGTATTTGTGTAGGCCCTTAAAAAGTTTGCAGCCCACAAGCTCCCTGCATAGTGCTCACTGAGTAGAACAGCCTGCCAGCCAAGCCCCAGGGAAGCCCCAGGTCTGGTGCCGGGATGAACTTGGTCCTCTGCAGAGCTCCTCCCAGCCCCTCTCTGACAGCGCTGACTTCTCTGCTCTGGTCCCCAGCTCATGTGTGCACAGCTATCCCAGCATTGGTCTGCTTTATGTCCTTTGTAGGTAATGACCACCAAGTCTTACACAATTCGGATTGCCTGTCACAGCGACTGGTGCATATGAATCCATTCAACAAATACTGATTGAATACCTAGTAGGTTCCATTCCCTGTTCTTGCTGTGGGGGTTCTAGAAAAATACATCCAAGTGGTGTTGAATGGCTAAATGGATAAATGATCATAATCTGTATTTGTGGGTGGAGGGTTATACCATCTCCAAGGCAACACAAAACACTCAACATAGCAGCATCTGTCAGAGGAACACAAGGCTTCCCTGTGCCCTAGTACCTTTGGATAGAGACCTGCTGTGTGTCTGCCTGAGCTGAGTGCCCTGGCCACCCCACCTCTGCCAGCTGCCTTGACCTGCAGCTTAAAGTGAACTCCCATGTGGGACAGGTATGTCCTCCTGCTGTGCTCCCTGCAGAAATGGTCATCCTTCAGTTTGGACAAGTATCAGCAGCCCTGTACAGTGGATAGCATCTGGCTGTCCTGTCCACTTATGTTTTTCACGTGAATGACTGACTTCTGCAAAGTGAGAAGCCAGCAAATAAGGGGAAGGGGAAGCTGAAGGCATATCTTGGTATTAATAAGAGCAAAGACTGTAAAGCAATTGGAGTCATTTGGTAATATGAGCAAGGCAGCAAATGCAGGACAAAACTGTAAGCCAGAAATTCAAATTCCTATATATATTTAAAATTCAATGCAATGCACTTAAATCATCCCTTTAAGTTCAGTAGACTGGAATTTTTTAATGCATTTATATAACACATTCAGAATCTCTTCTAGAGCTCAGAACCTCCATGTAGATAAACAAACCACCAACAGGATAAAATCTATTTTACTCAGTCGACTGCATCCTATCATTATCATTAACATTTCTCCTCCACATGAGCTCTGCTCTCTTGCTCACACTCAAACTGTCTAGCACACATTCTTCTATTATCATAGTACCAGACAGATAGCACACTTTATAAAGGAGACAAGAGGTCCCTTTTGGAGCATAACATGGCAATAAACAAAACCCACCATCCAACACTGGGATATGAGCAGCACACACTCCTGTTTTTTTCCAGCATTCAGCAGCAGCCTGGAATGAACATTCGCAATGTAAAAGCGGCACCCATTAGCTCCTGCAGCTTGTTAGCATATTTTAATGCTGCGATCACAGTTTTCTATTTCCATCAAGGTGCTACTAGGTGCTAGACTCTGGATTCACACATTGCGCCATTACTGTGCCCAGTGAACAGATTACATAGCAATATTAGGGGTAGGGGTTGTAAGTACTGAGAAGGGGTAACAGTGGGAAAGGCAGATGCAGCACCTGGCACTGTGTAACCAACGGACGGGCGGATGGCACAGAGGGAGGTTCTAATTTTAGCAGGCCCTGGTAGACACTTTTTACCCTGATGAACAGCTCTCTCAAAAACCTAAAAATAAATACATTATTTATAATAAAACACCTCTCTTGAATAAATGTGTGTCCAATATTTCTCTCATACAAGTTAATAACAGAATTAAAGTCACTGATTCTGATTCTTTTTTGAGCCACAAGGGACTTTATGGATGTAAACCGCCCTCCTTGCCTGTGGACCAGGAAAACCTAGGCCCAAAGTACTAATGAGCCAAGGTCCCTGTGGGAGCAGAGCTGCTGACTCTGTGTTCCAGCTTATTCCTGTCACACAAGTTAATGCGGACACTCACTGTCATCTATGATGAAAGCAAATTCCAGTGCTGAGACTCCAAAAAAAGTATTACTAAGGGTCCTGCCCTTCCAAACATCACATCCAGAAGTTCTGTGCAACACTGTCAATTCACAGGTTTCCTGATCTCTGCAATGCACATGCCTGACCACAGACCGCAAACACACCGGCACCAAAGATGAACTGCTTCCACTTTTCATTCTCAAAGGCAAAAAGAGCTGGACCCTGTATCTTTCCTCAAATACAATTCCCACTATCATTCAAATGTTGAATCTGTATACAATATACAATAAAATCCCATGACATACATGCTCACCCATCCCCCAACCTGTGCTCCCAGCCCCTTTGCCAGTATGCTCAGGAAACAGCGGCATCCAGACCCCCCCCCCCACAAAATGAAAAGGTCTGCTCTGAGCACCCAAACTCTAAGAGACTTTTCCCTGCTGTCCCACACTGGCACTGCAAAACGTCCCGAGCCTTTATGGATTGTGGGGAAGTTGGGGTTCCTATGGCCAGGATCCTCACTGAACTTAAACCACCTGATGATGTAACTGGCCTGTTGCTAGGCTACCGCTTCCACCCCTTTAGGCAATAAGCTATTATTGCCCTTCATAGAGAGCTTGGCCCAGTGCTCTGGGTGGAGACAGAGACACTAGTGCTTGACCTACTGCCAGAAGAACAAGCTGGGTAATAAAACCTTTCACCCCAAAGAATGTTTTGCTATCAATTTCTTTGGTCACACTGAATCCATAGTGAACTTGCCCAGGGCTAAAACCCATTGGCAAGACAATTGGCAAAAGTCAGCAGGGTTCATTGTTGACCAAGGAAAAGACAGGCTGCCCTTATGGGAGGGGTGCTTCAGCAGGCTGCTCCTGTGAATGGGGAGACAGTGGATTATCCCCCAACAGGTATGTGGTCTGAGGTGGCTTGTCTCCTAGAAGATGGGACCCATCCCAGGACTGGAGGCAAGTGGAGGTGATACCTGAGGCAGCAGGGGTGGCCCTTGGTATAATAAGTAGACATTTTGAAAGACAGAGTGCACGTGAGGCAGTGGGCACTGTGGGTTGGCTGCTTCTCACAGTACTAAAAAAGTCTACAGAAGACAAGGACATGCTCCTGAAAAAGACCCAAGAAATGGTGGCATGAGAATGTGAGCTGCAAACTTCTATGCATTCCCTGAAGAAGGAAATGGCATTGATGTGAGAGGAGGCAGTACGAGAACACTGGCAGCAAGGTGCCACGGAAGAGGTAAAAGTTTTCTTATAGAACAAGATGGCAGTGCTGCCAGGTGCTCTGAAGGAGGAAGAGGCCATCAAGGAAAAAGACGAACTCCTGAGGGAAGCACAGGTGGAGGTGGCATGAGAACATCAGCTGCGAAGCATTGAGGTGAAGGTAAGAGAGCTGCTGAAGACTGAGCTAGCACTGCCAGTAGAAAAGGCAAAGGTTGTAGCAGAGGAGGCACTCAGGGGAAGGGAGAGAAAGGTTCCATCAGCCCCAGAAATGGAGGAGCTGGGGAAGGATGAAGGGGTGGTGCCAGAGGCACTGACCCCTCCTGTACTGAAAGCATGCCCAGTGGTTGTAAAGAAATTAAAGACCCAGCAGCTGAAAGTTCCCCAAGGAGAGGAGCAGCCCCCTCCCAGGTCGTGGAGCACTCTATGCTCCGCCCCTATACTCAGGCTGAGCTGATGGATTTGGGCTCCCAGTTTAGGCAGAAGCCCTCAGAGTCAGTATCAGCTTGGCTCCTGCATCTATGGAAATTAGGGGTGAATTGAATTGTTCTGTCGGGATCAGAGATGGGAAAGCTGGCTTCCCTGACAGTGCACCCTGACTTGAGGCAATGATCACAAAATGCACATCAGAGCCCAGGGAATCATTCCCTCCCTGATTGGCTTATGGCTGCACTTTGTGCTGTGTGGCTCAATCAGGGTGATCTGCCATCCTCTCCTGTTAGATAGCAGACATATGCTGAGCTCCAACAGGTGTTATGAGAGCTAGGCATAAGAACTGCCATCTATAGTCCAGAGAATTATGGCCCAGATGAAGAGATTCTCACTACTGGGATAAGAAATTTTGGGCATCAAACGGTTCCCACATCACTCTTTGGGTCTCTAGTGGCCATTCTTTCCCCTCACATAGGGCATCCCATAAGCAAGGTGACACATACAGTAGCACTTAGAAGAGGCTGAAGCAATGAGAACCCAGAAAGAAATAAGATCTGCTACTAACAGGAAGATTTTAAAGGGCCCCATGAAGGTTACAAGGACCCAGATGTGGGTTGATTTAATACGGGCAGGAGCACATGGAAGGAAATTAGATGGGAAGTCAAACAGGATCTTACTAGAGCTATGGCAACAGCTGAAACCAGAGCAACAGTTTCAGCCATTAAGACCAAAGAGGCAGAGGTCAGACACAGAGCCACAAGACCAGCCTGTATGTTTGCAAGACTTCCTGCTGGAGAGCAAGCCAACTTCACTTGAGCCCACACTGAAGGTGACTGGGGAACATGGTTTGACTGAGGGGAAGGTCAAGGTATCTACCCTGAGGGACCAGGGAGGGATTGGAGGCCACATGTAGAAATACCTATCCATTGGTCCCCAGTGAACATACAACGTGTTATGGCTCTGGTGGAAACAGGGGATGAATGTTCACTGATTCATGGTAACCAGGAGCGGTTCCCTGGGACCCTCACTATCATAGATGCACATGGTAGTAAGGCTATCAGAGTGAAACAAGTCCAAATCCCTTTGGGAATAGGGCTTCTACCTCCAAAAGAGTATACTGTGTATATCTCTCCTATCCCTGAGTATATTTTGGGGATTGATATCCTGCAGGGTGTATGGTTGCCGAACAATGCAGTTGAGTTCAGACTGAGTACATGTGGTAAAGGCAGTTCTGAGGGGACATGCTAGGTACCCGCCCATAGCTTTGCCTGTGCTTCAAAGGGTGACTTATACCAAACAATACAAACTGCCTGGAGGGCATAAAGAGATTGGAGAAACTCTCCAGGAGCTGGAAAAGGTGGGTATTATAAAGCCCACACACAGTCCTCTCAATTCCCCAGTGTGGCTAGTAAGAAAGCCAGATGGCTCCTGGCATATGACTGTGGGTTACAGAGAACTGAGTAAAGTCATACCCCCTATGCATGCTGCTGTCCCCACCATTGCAGGCCTGATGGATACCCTCAGCCATGAACTAGGAACATACCATTATGTAGTAGATCTTGCTAATGCCTTCCTTTCCATTAACATTGAGCAGGAAAGTCAGGAAGAGTTTGCCTTCACATGGGAAGGATGGCAAGAACTTTCACCATCCTCCTGCAGGGATACCTCCACAGCCCCACCATCTGTCATGGACTTGTAGCCCAGGACTTGGCTACATGGGAGAAACTGCCAACGGTGTGGCTGTACCATTATATTGATGATGTCATGCTCACATCCGATTCTCTTTCAGATCTAGAAGGTTCAACACCTAGACTGCTGCAACATTCACAGGAGAAAGGATGGGCTGTGAACAGTACCAAGGTTCAGGGACCTGGTTTGTCTGTCAAATTCCTGGGGATCCTCTGGTCAGGTAAGACCAAAGTTATAACAAAAGCAGTTATAAAGTCTCAGCCTTTCCTACCCCTGCAGCTGTAGCATTGCTACAGGAGTTTCTGGGTCTTCTTGGCTACTGGAGAGTGTTTATCCCACACTTGGCACAAATTCTGAATGAAGCCCTTATACTGGTTGGTACGAAAGGGCATCAGATGGGACTGGGATGAGATATGTACATCTGCCTTTACTACAGCAAAATGGGCAGCCAAGGCCATGCAGGCCTTGAGTGTGACAGACCCATCAAGGCCCTGTGAGCTGAATGTTCATGTGACTGAAGACGGTATGACTGGGGTCTCTGGCAACAGTTTGAATTAACTTGCCAACCTATTGGATTCTGGTCACAACTCTGGAAAGGTGCAGAGGTACAATACACTTCGATAGAAAAACTGATTTCCATGTATCACGCCTTGCTGGCTACAGAACCCATCAGTGGAATGGCCCCGATAAAGGTAATAACCACCTATCCCATCTTGGGGTGGTTATGAGACTGGACCCAAAAGCCAAGGAGTAGTGTGGCACAAACACCCACACTGGCCAAGTGGGATGCTTACCTACAGCAGTGTAGTACCCTCTCTAGTAGCCCCTTGAGTGAAGAACTCCAACACTTATTGGGGCTGGTGACATATACTAGTGAAAAGCAGGAAGAACTTGCTTTTGAACCATTAGTAGCAGAGAGCCCCTTTTGGGAGGGAAGAGCCCCTATACCTGAAGATGCATGGTACACAGATGGCTCCAGCCGAGGGCAGCCCCCAAAATGGAGGGCCATAGCTTTCCATCCTAAGACTGAGACAATATGGATGGAAGACGGTGAGGGGAAGAGCAGCCAATGGGCAGAGTTGCGGGCTGTGCAGCTTGTGATCAGCCAGGAGCCCTCCTCAATAGTTGTCTGCTCTGACAGCTGGGCTGTCTATCGGGGCTTGACCCTGTGGCTACCAACCTGGTACCATGCCAAGTGGCTGGTTGGTCACCGACCCCTTTGGGGGCAAGAATTGTGGCCAGACTTATGGGCCTGTGGTCAGACTAATATAATTATAGTATACCATGTGACAGGTCATTTGCCACTGGCATCCCCAGGAAATGATGAAGAAGATAAACTGGCCCAGATACACTGCTTAGAAGGAAAGCCTGCCTCTGATGTAGCTCAATGGTTACATCAGCATTTGTTGCATGTGGAGCAAAAAACAATGTGGGCTGAAGCCCATCAGGGGGGCTTGCCTTTGACCTTCAAAGAAGTAGTAGAGCCCAGCAGGAGTGTATTGTGTGCTCCAAAAGAGACTTACATCAAGCTCCACAGCAACATGAGACAAAGCTAAGAGGCCTATACCCCTCGTCAGGTGGCAGATAGACTACATTGGCCCTCTTCCTGTGTCAGAAGGATATCAGTATGCCATGACTTGTGTGGACACAGCTACTAGACTTCTGGTTGCTTTTCCTACCTGTTGTGCAGACCAGCAGATGACCAAAAGAGGCAGCATCTCTTTGCCACCTATGGCTGACCACAGGTGATTGAGAGTGATCAGGACACTCATTTTACTGGACATACACTGCAAGAATGGGTGTGACAGCTGGGAATCAAATCAAAGTTTCATGTGCCATACAATCCTACTGCAGCAGGCATGATAGAGAGGCACAGTGGCTTGTTAAAATCCGGAGTAAAGTCAGATACCAATAGTCTGCGGGGATGGTCAGTCCGCTTATGGACAGTGCTACAGCATTTGAACGAGAGACCCCGAAAGGGAGCCCTGAGCCCCGTAGACATGTTAACACATATGGCTGCCTCCCCTATACAACTGCAAGTACAAAACAAGGAAAAATCACTGAAGCCAAGGTTCGGCCACCAAAATAATATCTTGCTGCCAGCACCAACTGCACTGAACCCCAGAGACTCCATTGGCCTTGGACCTTTCGACACACGCACCAACGATGGCTGGCTCTCCTGGCACCTTGGGGACAAGGCCTGGAAGCTGGGCTCCTGTGTATCCCTGGAATAACACCAGAGTGGCCCCCAAAGGTCACAGTAGTATATCCTGAATGGCCATAAGGTAGGAGCATCTTAGCAGGGAGTTCTGTTTTATCATTATGGCCAGTGCATGCACCTCCAGTAGCACTATATATAGACCCTTCAGTAACTCTCATGGGGAAAGGAGTAAAAATTTGGTATACTAGACCTGGAAGGGACCCCGTTCCTGCTACAGGCCTATCACAGGACCACTCTCTTGCATGCATTCTACCTGATGGACAAGATTTGCCTATGTTGCCGTCATTAAAACATGTGTCTTATCACCCCTAAGGCCTTTGTGGATTGGGAACTTCCTCTGTCTTGAGGATTATTATAATTTTTGTTATTAGGAACCTCCTCTGGCTTGAGGATTATTATAATTTTTTGTTACCTGTATCAAAATCTTGTTGTATCTTAATTTTTGTTATTATCTCTAAGTTGTTGTTATTCTCTGTTGCTGCTGTGGAATCTGGTTACAGTGCTCCAGCTTTCTCACACAGGGACCATTGCGGAAGATTGAAAGCATGTAGACTGTAAGGCCAGAATCCTGGAGGGGTGGAGTGTGGGGAAGCTGGGGTTCCTATAGCCAGGATCCTCACTGAACTTAAACCACCTGATGATATAACTGGCCTGTTGCTAGGCTACCGCTTCCACACTTTTAGGCAATAAGCTATCATTGCACTATATAGAGAGCTCAGCCTAGTGCTTTGGGCAGAGGCAGAAACGTTATTGCTCGACCTACCGCCGGGAGAACAAGCCAGGTAATAAACCCTTTTACCCAAAGGAACGTTTTGCTGTCCATTTCTTTGGTCACATTGAATCCATAGCAAACTTACCCAGGGCTGAAACCCATTGGCAAGACATGGATCTTCTCAGGCACATCATTTTAGCAGTAGATAGAAAGAGAAGCCCATACACTGTAGCACTACATAAAAAGCAAATACCTAACCCACCCCATACACCTGCAAACTCTGCAACTACCCCATGCCGCCTGTACACCTGTACCCAGCCCATCCCCCATGCCTCCCCAGGAGCACTTCTACCCAGCCCATCCCCCATGCCCCCGTGCACCTGACCCCGCCCATCCCCCATGCTCCTGTGTACCTGCACCCCGCCCATCCCCCATGCCCCCTGTGCACCTGCACCCCGCCCATCCCCCATGCTCCCGTGCACTTGCAGCAAGCCCACCCCCCATTCCCCCCCTACACCAGAGCTGCTTCAAACTCAGACTAGTGAGATTCTACTAGTCTGAGCACACCCCATTGCTGCAAAACAATACCTGGCCTTTCCCCCAAGATCTAAGGATCAGAGGTTTTGCTCAAGTTCTTTTCTCTCCCATTTTTTAGAATTGAAGAGATGAAGGCAACACATCTGACTGCCCCTTCCAGAATGTGAGGGCAAGTACCTCTTCTCAAAGAGGGGAATATACACAAGTCCACGAGTCACCCATGAAATCTTGAGTCTTTGCAACAGGCAGATGCATGTTTTATTCCTCTGATTGTAAGTGAACAGAACCAAAAGGTGCTGTAGTTCTGCCAAGTGTTGTGGTTTGCCTTCCAGACACCCAAGGCTGCCAATGTAAGTTGGCATCACACCCCCAATTTGCACCGTTACCACAAATGGGCTTTCCTTATAGGTTATCCAAAAGGTGCAATAATTTATGCCCTACATATAAGAGTCTGATGGGGCAGCAGACAAGAGTTTTAGGGAAAGGAGAGGCATTTCTGAAAGACCACCATTCCTTCTGGACTTGGAGATATTTCTAAGAAGAGCCATTTTGGAACAAGGATGGATTTGCTCACTATTTATGTCTACAGCATTTGAACACAAGATTTCTTTTCTCTCCAGAAATTGTGCACTTTAAGAATATTTTTCATCTTTGATTTTCCATTTCTGTCTGGGAAGAAGAAAAAACCATGTACTTTTCCCTCTGCTGTTAGCTCTTAGGACATAACAAGAATGGATGAAGGAATAAACAGAAGATTATTGCTTAACTTAAATTGTTGGGAGTTTTTTCCAAACTAAAAGCCTATGCTGGTGCCTCCACTGAGACAAGCCCAGATGGTTAAGTCAGAGGCCTGGGGGTCACTCCACTTCTGCAGTACAAGATATAACACATGATGGTTGAGTTCTCATTTTATTTTTGTAAATAATACTCAAAGATGGTCCCTTTCAAGCTTTCCTATAGATCCTTTTGGGTAGTTTTTCTAAGGCAAGTGGAGGATTACTGACATCAAACAAGCCCAATCAGGAGGCCCTCCTAGCTGAGCTGGGTCATGCTCTTCTTGGAGGAGGCCCCCTCGCCTCCCTGCAATTTCATCCTGACAGCAACATCCCTTTCCCCCACCACTGCCACATTTAGACTGTGAGTTTTCGTGATTAGCAACTCACTACTTATGTCATGTAAACTCCATTCCTGCACCGATGAAACACTGAGTAAACCAACAATCAGGAAGTGGCGTGTACTCCATGGCAGCCAAGCAGGGCACGTATGAGGTTTTTACGCCATTTGCTATGGCACCATTAGCAGAGCTGCTTGTGATGAGATCCAGCTTTGGCAAGTTTTCAGAGATGCATCAGAAAAAAAAGCAAGCTAGATGAGTTTCTAAAACCCTTCCTAATTAAGAGGCTAAGTCCTAGAAAATGAATAATCAGGACACATAGTCTCAACTACAGTAGTACCGAGTACATCAATACACACAATTAACAAAGGTCGCCCGTGGTCTGCATTCTTGTTTTAATGACACAAGAAGACATGCTCCTTTTGTTCTCTTCTCCACCCTCTCAAGGACCAAGTATGAATTAAATCATTCTACATTCTGTGGCAGAGTACAGTTTAAATATGTAACATTATCATACTACAACTATCCTTTCACACTTTCACCTAATGCCTAATATTAGTCAAGTTTGCACTAAAATTGATCAGTAACAGAGGGCAGTTTCTCTTAATGCCCCCTCTGCATCTAACCTCCCCACCCACCCCTTGGCTTCCCCCAGGAAGCAGGATCAGCATTGATTTCTATTTGATTACAGGAGAGCTTGCCCTGACTTTCCCCAGTTACTTAAGCCGGCGTCTCATAGCGTGTCCTTAGAGACCAAGGCTTTGCTCAGGCAGAGAGCGTCTAGACAGTATTCATGACCCATCTGTCTGGCACAGCCCAGCGGATGGCAAACTCTATTAGAACTGAAACCATTTTTCCCTCCTCCTCCTCCTATCTTTCCCTTTGCGAAGCAGGAATCTGACACTGAAAATTACTGTCATTGTTGCAATTCTCAAAATAGCACCGCCAGACTTTCATTAACATCCACGCTAGACTACTAAATATTTAAAGAAGTGGATAAATTTCATCTGAAGTGGGACAGCCCAGCACACATGAAAGCAGTAACAGAATCAAAATGTAAATCTAAGAGGTTGTTTTTATCCACGTAAATTTAGTGTCACAGCAGGAGGAAATGATGCCCAAGGTTTATTGAAACTTTCCCTCCCGTTTGTTCTCTGCCTTTGTTTATTTGAAAAGGCAGAATTGCCTTTCAAGACCCTACAAGATTTCAATTCATCAGAAAACCATCTTGGAGAAACAAAGGCAGCAAACCAAAGTGTGTGTGCGTGTGTGTGTGTGTGTGTGCGTGAGAGATACTCTTTGGTGGTGAAGGAGGAGGGTGAGCAAACTGCCAGTACCTCCTCTGTGGCTCACCCCACAAATTGCACCCAGATGGAAGCTTGTTGCCAGTGACAACCTGCAACCTGATCAGGCTCAGTCTAAGAGATGCACCTTGTTTTAAATATCATCTTAGATCATTTTCACCCAAGTAAATAATTGTACCGATTCTTTTTTCTTTAGGTTGAAAAAGGGAGTGGATAGTCCTGTCAAAAAAATATACACTACTCCACAGGACAGCTTGATTCAAGGAAAGCAGTCTCTACTACTGGCCTTGAGCAAGGTAAACCAGAAAAAAGCAAGACGAACCTTCAGAGCCCAGGTCCACCTATCCCACCATGCTCTGGGACAACACGGCACACTGGAAGACCTTTGTCCCACCCTCCCTGCAGTCAGCAACATCAAGAGTCTAATCCACTGAGTACTTCATGGCCACAGAAGCAGGCAGAGCCCCACTCCTCTGTCAGCACAGCTGAAGGAGTCTGAAGGGGCCACAGACTCACACAAGATCTGGAGGAAAAAGCAGGGGTCTAGGGCTAAAAGCCTCCAGCCCAGGAGGGCTCTTGATGCTCTCAGCAGGTGAAGGGGGAGTGTAATGGCAGAGATAGGGTCACTCTGTCATTGAGTCCCACCATGCTTGAGCCACACAACCTCTTGTGTTCACAAGGCAGCTGTCATCATGCTCACCCTCTAGATGGGAAATAAAACAGAAGGGAACTGACTTCCCCCAGACGGAGTAAACAGTATACATCCTGGGCAGAACTGAGAAAGGGATTAGTTAACTAGTAGAGAAAACCCAAAGGAGCTCAACAAAATCAATGACCCCTGACATACTGGGGCTTTGGTTAATTTTTTGTAATTTATTTGAAAATCCAGGATGAAACCAAGATTACCATCATCTATGTATCAATTAAAAACCATCATATAAACAATCCCTCTTGGAGCACTCACTCTATGGGCCTATAAATAATAACAGATTGTTTATCTCCATCCTTGAATCCTACAAACCTTTAAAAACTGGTAAGTGAATGCTCACAGGGTTGGCGGGGCTGGGGGTGAGCAGTGGGGGGAGGAGACCATGAAAACAAATACCCAGAAGCAAAAACAAATCCACAGCCTGAAATCATTCCCAACGGCAGCCACGTTCTAGCTGTGTGTCCCTGAATACACCACCTAACCTCTCTAAGCAATGTTTCCTGTGAAACCTTTCTAGGATGGTTTTGAGAGGTACAGGAGATGATGTATGTAAATAGCTAGCACTCAGCAAATGGCAGCTCCCTGCCTGCCTCACCTGCACTCTTTAAGAAGTTCCAGGCCTTCTCCCAAGGTGCAGTGCTGCCATTCATCTTTGAATAAGGGATGTGAAATACCAGGGAAACAGAAGTGGGTTAAAAACACTGGGTCCATGAACTCCTGGTGGGTGCTCCTGTTCTGGGACACCTGAGGTGAGGAACAGGCTGATGGGGAGGGCGCCGAGTGGTCTCCTAGCACAGCCTCCCCCCACTGGTGTTCGGCTCCTCATCCTCCGAGCCTTTGCTGACTGGACAGCTGCTAGGAGAGACATGACTGAGGCCACCAGCAAGAGGTTAACGCAGACTGCATATTAGAAAACAGTACTGTCAACGTTACACGTTCTGAGTTTTGGTAACTGTACTATGGTTAAGGGAGAGAATGCCTTTTTCTTAGGAAACATACTTCAGTATTTTGAGGTAAAAAGACATGTCTGCAACTTACTCTGAACTGGTTCAGAAAAAAAATGAATGTTAATAATAATAAAGACAGAATGATAAAATAAATTTTATAACTTTATTCCAAGTTTGGAAATTATTTCAGAATGAAATTTAAAAGACAGAAAATAGAGAAACAGGGCTATAAATAGAATAATATTTATTGACCATTTACTACCTGCATTATTCTAATTCCTTGACCTAAACTATTTTATTAAATCCTCAGAAGAACCCTCTAAGGGAAGTAATAATATTACTGTTTTCATTTTACAAACAAGAAAATCAAGGCATGAAGCAGCTAAACAACTTGACTAAAGGCACAGTCAGTAGTGGTGACTCCAGGACTGGAAATCAGGGCCTGAAATTTAACTTTGTAGGACAATTTTAAATAAATTGTAGGACCAGCCTGGGAAACTAATCACAGTTTATAACATTGGGTCCATATGAAAGTATGTTTTCCAGGAGCAATATGAAACCCAGGCAAAAAATGAGCACCTGCCCTGGTTGAACTAATCAGTTAACAAAAAGTGTACAACACACCCACACCCAGACACACTTACATACTCATGCATGCACACACCACACACAGACTGACAGTCACACACTCTAGCACACACTCACATGGCTTTAGGGCCTGGCAGGAAGCAGTTCACATTTCTCTGGGGTTTGGCTTGAACCAGCTATTCATATATGGGATAATATAGATATTCAGAAGCCAAAGGTCTCTGTCTCTAAAAGGTTGCTGTACTGGGAAACCTGGACCCCAGGAAAGAACAGTAAAAGTCTATCATACTGTTGGTCACAGAATGAATACTTTACACTAGCTGGCTTTTGCTCTGGTCACTTTGGGTGTTTATGGTAATCAAACTGTAATGATACCATCAGCAGAACAAAAAGGCATCCTACAGTATGGGAGAATATATTTGTAAATGACATATCCAACAAGGGGTTAACATCCAAAATATATAAAGAACTCACACACCTCAACACCCAAAAAGCAAATAATCATATTAAAAAATGGGTAGACGATATGAACAGACACTTCTCCAAAAAAGAAATTCAGATGGCCAACAGGCACATGAAAAGATGCTCCACATCACTAATTATCAGGGGAATGCAAATTAAACCATAATGAGATATCTCCTCACACCAGTTAGGATGGCCAACATAGAAAAGAATAGGAACAACAAATGCTGGCAAGGATGCGGAGAAAGGGGAACCCTCCTACACTGCTGGTGGGAATGTAAACTAGTTCAACCATTGTGGAAAGCAATATGGTGGTTCCTTGCAAAACTAAAAATAGAAATACTATTTGACCCAGGGATTCCACTCCTAGGAAGTTACCCAAAGAATGCAAGATCCCAGTTTCAAAAAGACATATCCACCCCTATGTTCATCATAGCACTATTTACAATGGCCAAGAAATGGAAACAACCTAAGTGTCCATCAGTAGATGAATGGATAAAGAAGATGTGGTACATATACAGAATGGAATATTATTCAGTCATAAGAAAACAAATCCTATCATTTGCAACAACATGGATGGAGCTAGAGGGTATTATGCTCAGTGTAATAAGCCAGGCGGAGAAAGACAAGTACCAAATGATTTCATTCATCTGTGGAGTATAAGAACAAAGAAAAAACTGAAGGAACAAAACAGCAGCAGACTCACAGAACCCAAGAATAGACTAACAGTTACCAAAGGGAAAGGGACTGGGGAGGATGGGTGGGAAGGGAGGGATAAGGGGAAAGGGGGGCATTACAATCAGCACACATAACGTAGGGCGGGGGCAAGGGGAAGACAGTATAACACAGAGAAGACAAGTAGTGACTACAACATCTTACTACGCTGATGGACAGTGACTATAATGGGGTATGTGGGGAGGACTTGATAAAAGGGGGAATCTAGTAACCATAATGTTGCTCATGTGATTGTATATTAATACCAAAAAAAATTGTAATGACAATTTGGGAAGACACACCTTATATTATCCTTTTCTGCCTATCTTTCAAACTGCAAGAATTATATAGGTATTTTCAACCCTCCAGTTCCACTAGCAGGGCACTAGCAAAACAAAACCAAAGTTTTCCATCTTCTGGTCAGACTTGAGTTTTCTAAAATAATCACATTTATCCATTCATTCAGCAAATATTTACAGGGTAATGCATCATATGCTATATCTTCCATGTATTATATGCTATATGTGCTATGTACTATATGTTATATATGCCATGTACCTTATGCTATATATGCCATGTGCTATATGCTATACATGACAAATACCATATATATGCCACGTAGTATGTGCTATAAATGCAATGTACCATGTGCTATACATGCCATGCAGCATATGCTATATATCCCATGTATAGCATGCTATGCATCCTCATACTGTATGCTTCATATGGCCATGCACCATATGGTATATATATGCTCTGCACTATGGTAGGCACTAGGGTTACAGTAGAGACCCTTACAGGTACTGTTCAACTCAAGGCCATGCTTATAGATGGTGGAAAGTAGCAGAGGTAGTATAAATGGCTTTCAGTTCAATTCAATAAATACTTTGAAAAGTGTCCATAGGTACAGTCCATGTTATTAGCAGTGTCAGGGCTTTCAAAGATGTATGCAGAGCCCCTCCCTTCAAAGAGCTTAATATCTAATGGGAATTCTATCTGCTTACATGTCATGATCAAGTAAAACAGAAAATACCTTAAGAGGGGCCAAAGTGTTGCAGGTTCCAAGTAGAAGAAATTATTTCTAGCTGTGGGGCGGGGTTACAGAGGGTGACCAACCTGATGTAACTGGCAGATATCAGTGGCATATATAGCACTAAGAAAATACCAGAAGAGGAATTGGTCTGGGAGTGAAGGGAGAAGAAATTGGTTAAGTCATGGATGCTCAGAGTTTGAGAGGTTTGGAAGAGAGGCCTTACAAGCAGTTGGATATACTGGCTGGGCTGGAGATAAGAATATGGGGATAGATTTGATGCCATGTAGTGTCTGGAATTACCTAGGTAAAGGCAAAGAATGAGAACTATGGGCAAAGCTGGTACCTGGAGGACAGAGGAGCTGCCAATGAGAAGGAATTACTGATGTGTCCAGAGACCAGCCAGCTGTGAATCCTGCTGCCCCACGGAATGGGGAATCTCAAAAAAGGGATGATCAACCTTACCAAGTACAGAGGAAAGACTAATAAAAAGGAAATATGGAAAAAAGTCCGCCAGATCTAGCAGTGAATGACTGACCCACAAAAGCAGCTAGGAGAGAGCAGTGGTGGGTAAGAAGGGGTTAGACGGGATAGGGAGAGCCATCAAGCCGTCTTTCAAACACGGCAGGACCTGAGCGGACACTGGAAGGAAAAGGGCTAGGTCTGGATGGAGGGTGAAGGCAAGCAGGGAAAGTCAGGACAAGTGCAAGGAAGATAGGAGCAGGCTCTACCAAAGAACTGCAACAGTTCTCATTCTGAGGGCCCAGCCCAGTGGACTGAGGTCTCAGGCCCAGCCCATTGGCAGCTGGGGGCTTCTCCGGAGGGGCTGGAGTGCAGGGTAGAGCCCCTAGGTTCTGCAAGGTGGATACAGCAGAGAGCGGTGGGCTGAGAGGCCCAGGATGTGAAGAAGGCACTTCAGGAAGTGAGATGTAGGTAGGGGAGGACAAGGGGCAAGAGGAGGCTGAGTATGCCCAGAGGAACAGGAAGGATCAGCCAGGGGAGGGGACAGCGGGTATGAGGCAGTGAACTCATGAGACTCCCGGGGACTGAGGGACACACTCAGACCCTGCAACCCTGGAGGGAAACTTCTTTGAAGTTAAACAGGCTACTGGCGACTAAGAATCCTGGATGAGACCTGGGAGTCGGTCACCTAAGTGTAGCCAACGGGGTTCCAAAAAGGTTCAGTGCACACATCAAAGGTGTTTTCATTCATCTGTTTATCAGGACCCAAAACAAACATCTCATTGGTTTTCTCTGAAGGGTAATAGGCAACTTTCTCATTATTAAAACTCATCCTAAATGATATCTACTTCATGATAATCCATAGCTGATGGGGAGGTTCTCTTAATAGAAGTATCTCCACTGATAAACAGAGGAAAAAGGACAGAATGAGGTTATGACTGTTTGGCAACCCCTAATGATCAATGATAATCACACAGCAGAGAGCTGAACAGACAGAATGGGCAGCACTGTCATGCCTGTGAGGCTCCTTCACGCAGACCGTATCCATACCCAAATGTCCCCAAGCTCTGGATGAAACTACCAGCTGATAGGAATTGTGAGGGACAGAAGAGCATATTCAGTGATTTCACAGGACAGCAGCCAGCGGAATCCAGAGTATGGAAATTCTACAGAAAAATAATCCCAGCCCCTTCCATCCAAAATTCCAAGAAGTCAGGGGGAACCTAGAGTAAAAAAATCCTTAAGGACATGTCAGTCCATCTTGGAGTAATGCTGGAGCTTCTTTGGATCCTGGTTCAAACAAACAAACTGTGAACAAAACAAAACACACATTTATTTATAAGACATCTGAAAAGATATGAACTCTAAGAGGATATTTGATTATATTGGGGAATTATCATTCATGTTTACCGAAATCATTATACAAAAAATTAAAGATCCAGTCTTTGTGAAGCCTGGTTGTGGGTATGCTTTCTATACAGTTATGAGCCTGGTCCCATACACAAAAAACTTGGTGCTAACTAAACTTATTGTGGTAATTATTTCATAATATATGTAAGTCAAGTCATTATACCGTACCCCTTAAATTTATGTAGTGTTATATGCCAATTATATCTCAATAAAATGGAGTGAATTAACCAATGAATAAACAAGCAAACATACTTGGGGAGGTGGGGTTGACAGCCAAAGGCGCTGTGGTACAGCTCAGGGTGGTACAGCTCGGTGCCTATAGGTGACTTGAGCCGAGGTGACAAGTAGGATGACAGTCCCTTTGGCAAGAAGAGAAGAAGGTAGGAAGAGCTGGCTTCAAAGAAAGACACTTAGTTCAGAGTTTAGTATTTTGAATTTTATCTTATTTTGTTGTTATTATCCTAAATAGCCTTAGAAAAAGAAAAAGAAAGTTTCTTTCTGAAAATGTCCTGAAGTTAAAATCCTGGCTTAATTGGGTATACTTTATTAACTCCAATTCACTGGTTCTGAGATTGAGTTTTATGAAGTCACCTACTGAGAAAAAAACAACTCCCCCTGCAGTAGGGATGAGAGCTTCCCACCCCCTACTTTCCTGAACCAGAGCCCCTCTGTTAACTGGAAATCCCTCTGAAGCTGAAAGTGAAAGTTGTCGGACTGACCATTGGCTGTATTTCAGCCTTGGGCTGTTGGCTACATTTCAGCCTTGGGCTGTTGGCCGCATTTCAGCCTTGGCCCATTCTTAAGGTCTAGCAGCACAAATGCCTTAGCAGTGATCGCTCATGGGAGGTATGTTCTAACCAACACTTTCAAAGTACACAGCCCTTTCCAAGGCTACTCAGTTATTGTTTCTGGAAAGTCAAAGGATATCTGCTTTCTCTCATCAAGATGTGGCAAAGGGACTTTGGAAATGTGGTATAACTGGGAACACTCAGCACGGTAGAAATCCTGAGGCAGAGAGTTCACCCTGTGAAAATCAGGGGACAGCGATGCCGGTATCACTCAGGGAGACAGGTAAGCTGTGTAGCCCTCCCCCTCCCCCCCACACAGGGTACCCACACGGTCAGTCTCTTTCTAGAGGCAAGGGCAGAAGGGGTAGCATGGCTTTTATCTATGGGCCCATCCCACCACTCCACCCTAGCGCAGGCTACTCCCAGCCCAGGCCTCCCATCCAGTCAGGGCCTCTGGCCTAACTCTCCCCATACTCACTGCTCTTGGCCCTGATGCTGTCCTTCCCATGTCACCCAGCACACCTCCTCCATGAAGCCACCATGATTACCAGTCCAACCAAAAGGATTCTCATACACTCATCCTGGAACTGCTTACTTCTCTTTGCCTTTGTTCATTTCCCCCCCCTGTGGGTGAATCTTTCAGTTCCCACTGGACTGTCAGCACCCTGATAACAGGATCTGTGTTTTGCTTTGTCCCCCATGATTCCTGCACAAGGATCAAAGAAGGGACCTAAATAATTTTATTCGTAAATATAGTAATTTTACAAAAATAATTTTATATTTATAAATAATAAATCATTTTATCTGTATAATTTGTATTTTTTGTGCTCAGGAGTACATATTTTGATGAAGCAGCTAAGAGAAAATCATGAGAAAATCAGCAATTTAGGCTGATAGAATTTTCCCTCATCTGTAGAAAGATGCATCCTGTAAAACTCTTTCCCTATGAGAAAGTCAAAACAGCCAATCCTCCACATCTGTGCAAAACCCTTTGGGGCTCACTTAACTCATACTAAATTTTAGCAAATATCAAATGAGAGAGACAGAGAGGACCAAGACATCTGAGCCATGGTGCATGCCACAGCCAACAATACAGGGAGAAAACTAATTCTAACTCATCTGGAAATCCAGAAGATTCCACCTCGCTTTAAACACAATCAAACAGCAGAACACTGAATGTTTCCTCCAGGCAAGGAAAAAGCAGATTGAGTAAGTGAATCTTGTTCTTGAATAGGAACAAGGAGGAAGCACTATTCATATTTCTGGAATGCAATATTTTATAGACAAGAATTCCTACAATTCTCAAGGTGGAGAAGAAGGGAAGCCTCATCATCAGCATTAGCATCCATGAAAGGTAGCCCGTCCACCCTCCTATATGAAATGCATTAGTAGATCCATTAAAACCTACCTACAAGTGGAGAGCATCTAAGCCTAGTTACGCAGTTATTAACAAGAAGTAAAATATCCTTTGTTTACTCTGTATTCTTACCTGATAGCATATGGGGAAGAGAATATATTCATTCAATATTAGATCATCTTCCAGCATCAACACAGAGCAGCCTTTCCCAAAGGCTTCTGACCACCAAAGAACAGACCAGCCACAACAAACTCAGAGCAAATTTTCTGATGGTGACAAATGCTGCTTCCTTCTGGTGCATGCAAAGAACCAAAAGAAAGCAGTGTACACGAGATGCTGGCCAGATCAGAGTAAGCAGCCTTCAGCCCCAGGGACAGAGTAGGCAGGAAACATGTAGATCCTCTGAGGGGAACTCACCCTCGGACACCTGAAAATTCCTGTTACATATGAACAATGGCCCTGGCATTAAAGACAGGCAATACAAAGTCATGGTGGTCCCCCTCCCCAAGAAATGGCCACATAATGAGTAGGGATAATGATAATCATGATGCAATTATGTAGGCACTTTTCCAGTATATTGTTTCATCTAAATCCTCCAGGCAACCTTATGTGACAGAAATTATTCCTGTTTCACAGATAGGAAAACAATGCTTGGAAGGGGTTCAATTAATTCCTTAAGCTGGAATCTGAACCCAAGTCAAACTAAAGCCACAGCCACAGTCATGCCCTTTGTGCTATATCCTGGTTTTCCATCTTCTTTAAAGAGAGCACATTGTAAATAATCTCTCATTTTAGCTATAAGGACACAAGTTTCAGTTATGTCTGAATAGTAGGGCCCTAAAGTTTGCCAACAGGACCTTAAGATTCCTTCATTAGGGCAAACTCTCATAGTTACCTAAGTAATGTTGAGCCATTTATACATGTAACTGCTTCATCTGGCTTCTAATCAAAAACTGAAGTGATCATATTTTTAAAAAGTGAATAGAAAAGATTGGAAATAGGCTTTAACAAACAGTAAAGAATACTAACAAGGAAGTAGAGAGGCCGGAAAAGAAAGGCAGGGAAGGGGTTTCAACACAACGGGAAAACCACATGGAAGGACCTGGAAGTGAAGGAGAAGCACCTTGAAGATGCAGAGGAATTGTGACATGCCCCAAGGCAGAAGTCCAAAGGTTTGGTCTGTCTACTTTTCACACTGAACTCTCAAATCCAGTCATGGTGCCATCCACAGTCACAATATTCTCTCTGTATTTTATCATGTATATATGTTTTCTGTTGCTCAAGTGTAGAGAAAACAAAATAAGAAATTGCCTTTATATTTCTCTTCTCCTTCTGAGACCCCCTAAGCTGAGTCTTGGGGACATCTATCACGTGGTTGGCACTAGCAAGATTCTGTCCTAAGTGCTTCAGCTGGACCAACCCATTTACTCCCCATGATACCCATTCTCGTGTCCACAGTGCAGATGAGCTCTGTTACCCAACAGAGTGGCCTGGCTACTGGCTAAGTGCCAGGGCCAGGATCCCGAGCCAGCAGTTGGCCCACAGCATGCAGGAGCATTCACTGTGGGGACCCTCCCCTGAGTCCAGTCAAGCTGCATTACCCAAAGGCCACTGCACAAACAGCACCCAAGAAGGCACATGGGCCAAACACCAAGAAAGCACACACTTAACCTTGACTTGTCTTCTCAAAGCATAAAGATGGGATTCTAAGAACACTCAATACAAGAAAATGCAAACTGGCACAACAGGAAAACTTGAGGAAAATGACAGCACTATTAGACTATTTAATCTAGCAAGCATAAATAGCAGGCTTAAAATTCACTAGGCACAGTCATTCTCTGAGCTTGCCTCCAATATAAAAATACATTTGGAATAGAAAAAACATTTCTCTTTGAAAATCTCCTCCCTTTCACATTACACTAGCAGTATTTCTATAGGCTGTTTTCCATAACAAATTTTTAAAGATCTGTAAAAGAAAAACAAATACAACTCCTCAAAAAAAATATCAGTAAAAGAAGCAGAATGTTTCATGAAATTATCTCAGTAGAAAGGCCCTGTGAAGAGGGTCAGCACTGCTGCCACAGGACATTCTCACCCTCGACCAGCTTCACGGGCCAGAGGGCCCAGGGACAATGAGCCACTTTTCCTAGGAGAAGTTCAGCAATATCTCAAAGCTGCCTGGTTTCTCCTTCCCCTTCACAAAGTCCATGATATTAAAAATCACTGAACTTCAAACTCTTGATTTCATCTTTTTCAAGTTCAAGAAATGCTAAAAGCCTCAGCCTTGGGATTCACACATGTAAACACCTCACTTAAGTTGTTTTGTATCCAGTATCAAATAGAAAAACATATCATCAGAACCTTTTTCAAAAGACTTATATAAATTTTTCTATTTTCTTATTTTAATATGATTAATCATAGACTACATATCTTTCTCTGCTTATTTAAACTCACTTAAAATTTATTTTAAGTTACTCTTTAAAAAATTCTACAAAACTGGTATGAAGAATACTAAGTCAAGGTATTATTTCTTGGAATCCAGTCAGTGCTTCTAAGATAAGTAGCAAAAGCCTCTTCCAAAACAGTGCTCCTGGCCACCCCTGAAAATAGAATGAATTTGCCACTTTCTCAGGCACTAACCTGAAAAAGAAAACATTTCCTTTGTGAAAATGTGAATTTATCTTCTTGACCAAACAACATCCTTGTTCACTCAGGACCCTTCCTCCTAACCATTTCAAAACATAATCGAGCTTAATGATGCCTGGGTGACTAGGAGGGACTTACAGTTGAAGATGCTTGGAGGTGGATGTTCGGTCACCAGGAGACAGTTTTCTTCATCACTGTTGTCTCCACAATCATTTTCCTGGTTACAGACCAGTGAGCCAAGAGACAAGCACTTACCGCTGGTGCAGGTGAACTTGCACTCTGAAAAAGCATAACATGAAATATAAGGTAGTCCATGCAAGCTCGATGCTCTTCACCTCCCGCGCCCCCCCATTTGCATGCCTTGATAGATTGGTAACTCAGTCGATCTGGAGAGCCCAGGAAACTGAACATGAGAAGGGCTCTCTTGGGAAGGACCCTCCCTTTATGAATTGTACAGGAACACACCCAGGGGCACTCTAGCACCCGCCATACATTCCTCACCCCACAACTCTAACCCACAAAATCAGTAACACAGCTACTTCCTTTCCATGGCTGGCCCAGCGAAAGTCATAGCTATGGGACTCTTATTTTGCTTGAAAACATCCTTGGCAGTTTTCCACACCTCCAAGGATGAAGGGAGCCTGTAAAGCAGCAGTTGGGGATCCAGAACTGGGCGCTCAGGTTTGACAAAAGGAGGCTCATACATTTTATTTCCAACTTGCCACTGGATGCTGTGAAGCTCTGGACAAAATATTCAACCTCTCTGGTGTTCATCTTGTGCCTATGAAAATCCAGGTTTAATACCAGGCCGGGGTAGCATTCATTTTATAATGTAAAACGTGGAGAAAAAAAAGTGTGTTCTCTGCTACCTGAGAAACATACATGCCAAGGTCCATGTGACTGGCTTAAAAAATAGGACAGAGCTCAACCCAAATCCCTGGGTCATACTGAACACAAGACTCTGAAATCTGTACAAATCAATATATGAAAATGGAATTTGCTTCAAAAATAATTTAAAATAAATTTGCAAGCTTAACACCTTACTATCCACTTGAGGATAAAAGAAATTACATAGTTATATATGCATGGGCATAGAAATGTCTAAGTATATCTTACATTGAATATCACCTTGCATTCCAACAGGGAGCTTTTTCCTATAAGTATCCATAGAAGATGGCAGGATTCACACAGTATGACCCACTCAGTGGCTAGCCAGTAGAAAAAAACCTCAGGAAAAGCAGCATCGCAGGACCCCCACTGATGCTATCCCAGCCTCTTCATTTCTTCTCAATTCTGTCTGTCTTGAATATGGTGGCAGGCATGGATCAACCCAAAGGTCCTTTGACTCTAAGATTCCATTCTTCAAATTAAAGCCTCGACATTAGTGCACCAAGGCTGCCTGCAGCTATGCCAGTGACATGTGGGCTGCAAAGAGAATCACCCCTTACTCCTTCTATAAAGAGTTAGGGCTTAAATCCTCAAAGGATTTCTGTGACCCAGTGTGAAAGGGTATTCCAATCCTCCATTTGTTCACAGTCTCCTAAAAGAATATAGAAAAAGACACTGACCACAGCCTCTGACCTAGTTTAGAACAACATGTGAGCACAGTCCAATTGCGCATCTGTATATTTATAACTGGCAGCAAGGTCCAGGTTAAAAATCTGTGCACTGACTATGATCCAGGCTATGTGGTAGCAGTGCTGCTAAAGTCAAACTCTCTCTTCCCATTAGCTGGAAAGATTAAAACCCAGCTGTTTGAAATCACACTTACAAAGTGTTTTTTTTAACTTAATGGAAAAAAGGGATTATAGAGGAAAGAATGTTTCTTTCTTTCCAAAAGAACTATCAGAGTCAGAATAAAACCAAACACAAAAAGGACATTAGCCAAAAACAGGTACTCCTAATGTTGCTGAAATGGTGATTGGAAAAAATCCTATGCCAACCTAAACTGAAATCAAATTCCAACTAAAAAATTAACCGTTGCTGTGGTTTGAAAGCATCTCAGGTTAGACTACCATGTTCAAGTTTATGTAGAACTTTAAACCAACAGGGAAATGAAAACACCTCCATTCATTTCAACTTGTTCAAGGGAGACACAGTCTAGAATACCAAAATATTTTCAAGGAAATGAATTTTGTGATTCATTCCTCCTATAATCAGTATTTTAGCCCCTTTTACATTATGTGTCAGGTATTGAGAAATGGAAGCACAAAGATAAAAGAGCTAATCCTCTTTAAAAGGCTTATAATATGAATTTTTTTAAAGTCTAAGCAGTAACTAGTATATTTGCTAACTCCCAAGGACATATTTTCCTCCTTCATATCTTCACATTTAACGTGTTGCCCAGCAAGTAACAGGCACACTCAAGTGAATCACCTATCACCTATTTGTGGAATAAATGAATGATCTAATCTGAGCCTTATAAGAACCCTATGAAATAATTAGGGTAGATATTATTCCCAGGTTATAGATGAGGAAATTAAAACTTAGAGGTTAAGTGACTTGCCCATAATTAAATTGCCAATAAATGCAAAATCCAGACATATGTTCAAATCCTCTGCCTCATGTCTCAGGCTCTCCCCCACTGCTGCCACTCAGTTTCCAAACCTGCTTTGGAAAAGGTGTAAGTCTCATTTGTAGTGAGAATGCCCATGTACATAAAAAAGTTCTCAAAATAGTTTCTTTTCTTAAGTAGGCTTAAGACATAATTAATAGGACACATTATTCAGGACACATTAACCAGGCTTGTGCTGATTTGCTTCAAAAGCTCTACTTCTTAGATAACAGAAATATCAACATCAACCCACTGAATTTCAAATTCATAAAATCTAATATATAAATATTCTCATTAGCTGAATATCAAACTAAAGTTCCCTCCATCACATGGCACTTGAAATCAAAACTGAATTAAAAATCTCAAACTATCAACTTCTTGATGTAACATAGAAAATACTAGAAAATTGCTATAATTGTTAAATGCTAATGCTAAAGCTGGAATGAACTTGCAGAGTAAAATGTCTATCCAAGTTAACATAACTCATGTTGACAGAGGCGGGCTTCCAACTCAACCCTACCTCGCCCCACTAAAACACTTCCACCACTTTGCTATCCTACAGCCAGTGCATTCAGACATTAGTGGGCGGTCCTCTAATAACTAGATGACTGTGATATTTCAAACAAACAAAGAACACTAGATGAAGTGGCTCTAACCTTGGCTGCACCTGGACATCTTCCACCACTTCTGATGCCAGAACCCCAGCCCAGGCCACTGCGCTCACCATCTGGGGCTCAGCCTGGACAGTGGGGCTTCTACAGGCCCTTAGGATGATTCTGAATGGCAGCCGAGACGGAGAACCATAACCAAATGGGAAGTAAATAATTCACTTATATTAAGCCCTCTCCTCAGCCAATGGTGTTTTATTGGAATGTTTAGTTGGTATTTGCCAATTTACTTTAAAAAAAAAAAACTCTCTTAAATACAATAGGCAGGTATTTTGACAATTCCTGGATATAGGGCCTGGTTGCTACAGTTGACAGGATATTTCAGAAACTTTGGGACCATGTTAGGTGTGACTCCTAAACTACACTGTGACATACTAGAAACAGGAAATGTCCTCAATGGAGTAAAACTCAAGTCAGAGAAAGAAGACAGAAACAATTTTATTTTTTTAAATTATATTTTGTCCATTCTTTGTGGAACTTGTTAAGTATTTCAGCTAAGCTAGAAGTTGAAGGGGCCTCAAAGATTGTTAAAGATTGGAAAGGCTTGGACTACAAATTCATGATGATGTCAGATGTGTGATACTGGAATGGAACACAGGTGAGCCACTCAGGGACTTCATCTTCTCTTCAGGAGCTATAGATTTAATTTCAGAATCTGTAATATTTAAATAATTCCTCTTCTTTAAAGTTGGGACTTTTTAAATGAAGAAAATGGAATTCCTTTCTGTCGTAACTCCCTATTTGATTTCTTATGAAAAAAATTTCTAGAATCAGCAACAGATATTAGAATCAATTTATAATACTCTTAGTAATAAAGAATTTTCTCCAAATTTGGGTTATTCTTCAGTTTCTCTACATTCCTACATAAAGCTTCTGATAAATTTCAGTGACTGACTTGTCATAGATTCATGAAATTCTAATGCAGAGGGAGCCCTAGAGACGCAGCGGTCCAATCTCTCATGTCACAGATGAGGAAATAATCCAGAGAGAATTCCTGACTTACCCCAAGTCAGACAATGAATTCCCTGTAGTGGAACATAAACCGAAGATTTCCATCAAATTGGGGGAAAAAAACCTTTTTGTCCTAAATGTCAATCTGAACTAATATTAACCAGTTGGGTTACACTATGTAAAGGAGGAGAAAGGAAAAGAATGATTAAAAGTAAGAGAATTTCCTAATACTTTGTTATCTTTGAAGAAAATAAGCAATTAAAGAGTCCTGAGACCAAGAAATGGAATGGGTGTTCTGTGAATTCCAAACTTTTACATATTAAAACTATATTTTTAAAAATTTTAAGGACCATAGCTTAACAATTTGAATATTCTAAACCTAAACTTGGACAGGATTCAAGAGAATCTGCATTTAACAGATCAAAGCTAACCAACTTGGTAGAATCAACAGTCTATTAGTTTAAAGGCAACAAAAAGTACAGGAAGATATTAGAGTAGCACTTAAATGTTCTCACTACAGAAAAAGAAACAAAGAAACAGTAATTAGGTAACATGATACAGGTGTTGGTGGTCATTGTTTTGCAACATAGGAAGTTGTCTATCAAATCAACACACTGTACATCTTAAACTTAGTAATAGCTCATTAAAGCTGGGGAAAAACAGCAACAAAAACTTGTTCTCCATTTTTCCTACACTCTTTTTAAAGCCTGAGCTTTCATAGATATGATCTCAGTCAGAAAATAAGGACCTATATACAGTATTACATCACAGCTGTAAAATCAGCCTTTTTTTGTGAGTTGGCAAAGTAGTCTATGGCAGCTATTTCTGTTAAAATTCATCTAGCAACATCACCTCATTCAGTTCACACTTCCATCATTCACAAACCTGAAAATTGAGAGTGATTCTGGCTCCAATATCTCTGACATTAAAATCTAGAACTTGCTCTCAGTAATGGTGGCCTTCTCAATGTATTTACTGTGAGTAACAAAAAGATTAAACTTAGCTATTAATAACCTATAAACAAAGAATAGTTTTTAAAAATTATCATAGTTTTACCATAAACAATATAATTTTACATTTCCTAGTATAGAGACAACAACAGTATTTTCATTGCTTTATATATACGTTGCCTACTCACTTGCAAGGCACAAGATTGCCTATCCTAAAAGTTAAGTTCAATAAATATAGAAAACAATGAATAAAAGACAAAAAATCCAGGAGACCAAGAAATGCAGGAGAAAGAAGAAAAACTTTGTACTTAAAAGAGTTCTAGTAACTAGCCACTAAACCCAACCCCAGCAAACAAGCTGCCAAGGAGACAGGAAACCCGAGGCGGGGAGGCAAGCCCTCGCTGCTATGCTGGTAACTGGAATGCGGTGGTAGCAGGCATTCCAATTAATCAGAAACAGACTTTCTCCTGCTTCTAAGACTTAAGAGGATCTGCTCATTCTTTTTATCAAAGGATGCTGTACAACAATATGGATGCTATCTTAGAAACTAGTTTTATCAAAAAGGGAAAAAGGCTCCCCATATTATTTCCTATATCACCTGTCAGTGAGGTTAGAACACTAGTGTAATTTCTATAAAGGGAGCGAGAATGACAGCATCCAGAAAGCAGTGATTTAGCAAATTAGGAAGATAAAGCTTTGAGAATCTTCAGAAATGAAAAGTTAATCCTAAGGCTATTCTTCTCAATGTCAGCTCTTGACAGCATGTGAATGACGTAAGTTTGATATATATGTACATTCTTCCACAAGATTTTTCAATGCGAGGAATATTTTGACGAACCTGTAAGAGACTTAACATCTCACATATCATCAACACTGATGTCCTGGAAATCTGAGGGAAGAGATTTGTAGAAGTCACATGTGTCTGACCTAACATCACATGGTGATCTACACAGAATGCCAAGAGTCAGTCATGAGGACAGTGCACCACTAACAGCACTCTCTCCTCAGTCTAAAATGGTGCTGACTTTCCTGGTGGTAAATTTGGAACAAAGGGAAATTTAATATGAAGCTTTATATTCTGCATAATGAATTAAGGTTCCCCATAAGTATTTAATGAAAGTCCCGTCTTAAGTGTACTACTGAACCAGTTGTCCTTCAGAAAAATGAATAGGACATGATAAAAGGACATTTGCCCATGTAATAAGATTAACATAGGAGCGCCTCCTATTGAAGACAGTAATAAAAATTATTTTAAACTCAATCCATTTTATGATAGGGCTTATCACTCCCACCATGGTATTGAAAATATGATTTTCATGTCTGAAATTCCCTGAGAACCAGAGGTACAAAATGTGTTCTTAAAAGTCCAGGGCACTTTCAAGCTGTAGACTTCTAGGCCTACAATTATCCTTTACTGCAGCTTTAAAAAATTACCCAACTTTCATCAAAACACTATCAGACATTTTAAGAGTCAGTAAAAGTCCTTTAGGATTTAAATTGGCAAATAAATAGCACTATTTCTTTTCTATGTTTAAAACCAATGAATGAATGAAGTCATTCACTCATACACAGAACTTTTCTGTATATAAAATGTGAGGAGATATTCTTATTAACTTCTTAACAGTACTGAAAGCAAGCAGGTAAAAACCACCTTAGGACACTTCTGAGGAACAAAATGTGTTATCAATGCACATAGGAAAACAGTTTGAAAGGATGTGGACTAAAATATAAACAGTGGCTACCTCTAGGTGCTGGGGTCACTAGTAAATTTTAAGTTTCTTTTGGATTTTATGTATGATTTTTATCAGAAAAAATATAAAGCCTATTTTAAGGAGAAGAATCTCTGTAAAAACCAAATTATTTGTAGAATTATAAAACTATGGTACCTTAATGTTAAAGACATGAATAAAGTACCTAATTCCCTGTGGCTCAACCAAAGAAACACAGACACAGGTCCAACCCCACCAGTATGATGCTACTTACATTTCAATTGAAGTACACCTGAGTACTCCCTTGAGTGGAACAGCAGGGAAACCAACTAGCAGTAACTGCCTGAGTTAACTGCTGTGCAAGGGGGGGCTGCCATGCTAGTGGGCCAGCCCTACGGAGCCCTGTGGACCACTAGACAGAAAGCAGCTTTTACTCTGAGTTGAGACCTGAGGCATTAAGAATTTTGAGCCCAAGGACTGATACACTCTGACATTTTAAGAAACACTATATTGCAATACAGTTTGTTTCTGTCTGTGTATGGGAGAGGGGAAGGTGAAGGAGAAGGGGAAAAAGTCCAGGTCAATGGGTTTATACAAAAAGGAAAAAAAAAAAAACACCGACGTAACAAACACAATGATCAAGATACAGAAAAGGCACAAAGGGGCAGGGGTGGGGGTGTTTCCTGAAATCTTCTGACTTTCATTTTAACAGGATGTCTCCACCTGCTATGTAAAAATAAAGACAGGGGAGAGGGGACAGGCACCCAGTTATGAAGAACCTTGTATGCCTTACAGAGGACCATTAATGGCTCTCAACCTATAGGTTTGAAATTCATGTGTTTGAATATAATGTTAATTGGACACTGCACATTTACCACATATTCATAAAAACTAACTTTGCCTAATCGTTCTCTCAACTCTGTTCCACTGAGTAAGCAGCATAAATCATAAAACTCAGCAAGAGTTCTAAGATGTCCTTTCCATACACATTTGAGGTAAATGAGATATAAGGACGATACTCAACCAGGAAGATCCACAGGGGAGCATTTATCCTTGTGTATTGCAAACACTGCGCTCGGAGCATTTTCCCTCTAAGCCATTCATTCACTCATTCATCCATCCATCCCATCCATTCATCTATCCATCCATTCATCCAACCATCCATCCATCCATCCATCCAAGGGTCACATACTGCTTTGTGCAAGGAACAAGGACACAGACACCAAGGAGAAAAGTGAACAATCCACTGTCTGGAGACTGAGGAAATTAGCTTATATTCCAGCTCTGAAACTAAATATTGAGCTTATCCTCAGGCAAGAATCTTAACCTCTGGATCCCTTGATGGCAAATATGGTGCCTGGATTAAACCAGCAGTTTGCAGACTTTCCTTTGACCAACCCAAGTGTTCTCTTTGAGGCCTCAGGCACTTCAACAGGAGATGGGGAGATGGGATGGGGTGGGGGAGGTCAGTGAAGAAATCACAGTGGTTCTAAGATCTGTGACCACGTTAAATGGCTCTCCCTGAGATTTCACTGGGAAAAGGCATCCCCCACCTAAAAATTCTGGACGTCACCAAATGTCTTACATTCTTTCTTTTTTTAGCAAAGCAGGGTGAAATTTTACTTTGAATACACTCGAAGAGAAGTGTGGGCCAGAGTCAATGTAGACAAAGTTCCTGATACTTCAAGAGAGGGTCTATTTATCATGTCCTTCAGGGAGGCAGCTCTTCTCTTGACAGGGTGAAGTCATTTTGACAGTTCTAGTTATACACCCATTCCTCTGGGTGCACATGACTTCTCCCAAAATGCACGCAATATTTATTTATTTATTTATTTATTTATTTATTTATTTATTTATTTATTTATTTATTTATTCATTCATTTATTTA
Source organism: Manis javanica (assembly GCF_040802235.1). NCBI lineage: Eukaryota > Metazoa > Chordata > Mammalia > Pholidota > Manidae > Manis > Manis javanica. The sequence continues at coordinate 60,659,135 of NC_133164.1, read as the reverse complement.
TATTAAGGTATTATTGATATACACTCTTCTGAAGGTTTCATTTAAAAAAAACAATGTGGTTACTACATTCACCCATATTACTGAGTCCCACTCCATAGTGCATTGCAGTCACTGTGTCCACCAGTGTAGGAAGATGCCACAGACTCAATATTTGCCTTCTCTGTGCTACACTGTCTTCCCCATTACCCCCCAACACCATGCGAACTAAACATAATACCCCTCAATCCCCTTCTTCCTCCCTCCCCACCTGTCCTCCCCTTTGGTAACTGCTAGTCCCTTCTTGGAGTCTGTGAGTCTGCTGCTGCTTTGTTCCTTCAGGCTTGCTTTGTTGTTATATACCATAAGTGAGTGAAATCACTTGGCACTTGTCTTTCTCCACTGGGCATATTTCACTGAGCATAATTTCCTCCAGCTTCATCCATGTTGTTGCAAATGGTAGGACTTGTTTCTTTCTTATGGCTGAATAGTATTCCATTTTGTATATGTACCACATCTTCTTTATCCATTCTTCTACTGATGGACACTTAGGTTGCTTCCATATCTTAGCTATTGTAAATAGTGCTGCAATGAACATAGGGGTGCATATGTCTTTTTGAATCTGAGAACTTGAATTCTTTGGGTAAATTCCTAGGAGTAGAATTCCCAGGTCAAATGGTATTTCTATTTTTAGTTTTTTGGGGAACCTCCATACTGCTTTCCACAATGGTTGAATAACTTACATTCCCACCAGCAGTGTAGGAGGGTTCCCCTTTCCCCACATCCTCACCAGCATATGTTGTTCTTGGTCTTTTCAATGCTGGCCATCCTATCTGGTGTGAGGTGATATCTCACTGTGGTTTTAGTTTGCATTCCCCTGACAATTAGCCATGTGGAGGGAGCATCTTTTCATGTGCCTGTTGGCCATCTAAAATTCTTCTTTGGACAACTGTCTGTTCAAATCCTCCGCCCATTTTTTAATCATGTTATTTGCTTTCTGGGTGTTGAGGCATGTGAGTTCTTTATATATTTTGGATGTTAACCCCTTGTCGGATATGTCATTTACAAATATATTATCCTATACTGTAGGCTGCCTTTTGGTTTTGATGGAGTCCTTTGCTATACAGAAGCTTTTTAGCTTGATGTAGTCCCATGTGCTCATTTCCCTTGCCCAAGGATATGTGTTTAGGAATTCTATTTAGAAGATTTTTGCCTATGTTGTCTTGTAAGAGTTTTATGGTTTCATGATGTACATTCAGGTCTTAGATCCATTTTGAGTTTACTTTTGTGTATGGGGTAAGACAATAACCCACTTTCATTCACTTGCATGTAGCTATCCAGTTTTGCCAACATCAGTAGTTGAAGAAGCTGTCATTTCTCCATTGTATGCCCATGGCTCCTTTATTGTATATTAGTTGAGTATCTACACTTGGGTTTATAGCTGGGCTCTCTCTTCTGTTTCATTGTTCTGTGGGTCTGTTCTTGTGCCAGTATCAAATTGTCTTGAATACTGTAGCTTCGCAGTAGAGTTTGAAGTTGGGGAGTGTAATTCCACCTGCTTTTTTCTTCCTTTTCAGGATTGCTTTGGCTATTTGGGGTCTTTTGTGGTTCCATATCAATTTTAGAACTATTTGCTCTAGTTCATTGAAGAATGCTGTTGGTATTTTGATAGAGATTGCACTGAATCTATGGATCGCTTTAGGCAGGATGGCCACTTTGACAATATTAATTCTTCCTCTCCATGAGCACGAGATGTGTCTCCATTTATTGGAATCTTCTTTAATTTCTCTCATAAGTGTCTTGTAGTTTTCAAAATATAAGTCTTTTACTTCCTTGGTTAGGTTTATTTCTAGGTATTTTATTCTTTTCGATGCAGTTGTGAATGGAATTGTTTTCCTAATCTCTCTTTCTGCTAGTTCATCATTAGTGTATAGGAATGCAAGAGATTTTGGTGTATTAATTTTGTATCTTGCAACTTTGCTGAATTCAGATATTACATCTAATAGTTTCAGAGTGGATTCCTTAGGTTATTTATATCATGTCATCTGCAAACAGTGACAGTTTAACTTCTTCTTTACCAATCTGAATGTCCTTTATTTCTTTGTGTTGTCTGACTGCCATGGTGAGGACCTCCAGAACTATGTTAAATAAAAGTGGAGAGAGTGGACATCCTTGTCTTTTTCACGATCTAAAAGGAAAGGATTTCAGTTTCTTGCTGTTCAGTATGATGTTGTTTGTGGGTTTGTCATATATGGCCTTTTATTATGTTGAGGTACTTGCCCTCTATACCCATTTTGTTGAGAGAGTTTTTATCATGACTGGATGAAGAATTTTGTCAAATGCTTTTTCAGCATCTACAAAGATGATCATGTGGTTTTGTCCTTCTTTTGTTGATGTGGTGGATGATGTTGATGGATTTTCTAATGTTGTACCATCATTGCATCCCTGGAATAAATCCTCCTTGATCATGATGAATGATCTTTTTGATGTATTTTTGAGTTTGATTTCTTAATATTTTGTTGAGTATTTTGCATCTATGTTCATCAGGGATATTGGTCTGTAATTTTCTTTTTTGTGTGGTGTCTTTGCCTGTTTTTGGTATTAGGGTGATGCTGGCATCATAGAATGAGTTTGGAAGTATTCCCTCTTCTTCAACTTTTTGGAGAACTTTAAGGAGGTTACATGTTAAGTCTTCACTAAATGTTTGATACAATTCAGCAGTGAAGCCACCTGGTTCAGGTCTTTTGTTTTTTCGTAGTTTTTGATTACCAATTCAATTTCATTGCTGGTAATTGGTCTGTTCAGCTTTTCTGTTTCTTTTTGTGTCAACCTTGTAAGGTAGCATTTTTCTAGAAAGTTGTCCATTTCTTCTTGGTTATCCAGTTTGTTGGCATATAATTTTTCATAGTATTCTCTAATAATTCTTGGTATTTCTGTGGTGTCTGTACTGATTTTTCTTCTCTCATTCCTGATTTTGTTTATGTGTGTAGACTCTTTTTTTCTTGATAAGTCTGGATAGGGTTTTATCTAATTTGTTTATTTTCTTGAAGAAAGAGTTACTGTTTTCCTTGATTCTTTCTATTGTTTTATTCTTCTCAATATTATTTATTTCTGCTCTAATCTTTATTATGTCCCTCCTTCTACTGACTTTGGGCCTCATTTGTTCTTCTTTTTCTAGCTGTGTTAATTGTTGAGTTTAGACTGTTCATATGGGATAGCTCCTCTTTCCTGAGGTAGGCCTGTATTGCAATATACTTTCTTCTTAGCACAGCCTTTGCTGCATCCCCCAGATTTTGCAGTGTTGATTATTGTCATTGGTTTCCATTTATTGCTTGATCTCTTTTTATTTGGTCATTGACCCATTGGTTATTTAGGAGCATGTTGTGAAGCCTCCATGTGTTTGTGGGATTTTTGTTTTCTTTGTGTAATTTATTTATAGTTTCATACCTTTGTGATCTGATAAGCTGGTTGGTACAATTTCAGTTTTATTGAATTTACTAGGGCTCTTTTTGTGGCCTAGTAAATGATCTATTCTAGAAAATGTTCCATGTGCACTTGAGAAGAATGTGTATTCTGTTGCTTCTGGGTACAGTGTTCTGTAGATGTCTCTTAGGTCCATCTGTTCTAATGTGTTGTTCAGTGCCTCTGTCTCCTTACTTATTTTCTGTCTGGTTGATCAGTCCTTTTGAGTGAGTGGTGTGTTGAAGTCTCCTAGAATTAATGCATTGCATTCTATTTCCCCTTTTAATTCTGTTAGTATTTGTTTTAAATATGTAGGTGCTCCTGTGTTGGGTGAATAGATATTTGTAATGGTTATAACTTCTTGTTGAATTAACCCCTTTATTATTATGTAAAGTCCTTCTTTGTCTCTTGTGACTTTCTTTGTTTTGAAATCTCTTTTGTCTGATACAAATACTGTAACTCCAGGTGTTTTCTCCCTATTAGTTGCATGAAATATCTTTTCCCATCCCTTTACTTTCAGTCTGTGTATTGTCTTTGGGTTTCAAGTGAGTCTTTTGTAGGCAGCATATAGACGGGTCATGTTTTTTTATTCATTCAGTGACTCTATGTGTTTTTATTGGTGCATGCAAACCATTTTCATTTAGGGTGATTATCGATAGGTATGTTCTTATTGCCATTGCAGGCTTTAGATTTGTGGTTACCAAAAGTTCAAGGTTAACTTCCTTACTATCTAAGAGTCTACGTTAACTCACTTAGTATGCTATTACAAACATAATCTAAAAGTTCTTTTTTGTTTTTTCTCCTCCTTTTTCTTCCTCCTCCATTCTTGATATATTAGGCATCATATTCTGTACTCTTTGTGTATCCCTTGACTGTTATTCAGGGTAGTTGATTTAATGTTGCATTTTCTTGGTAATTGATTGTTTTACTTTCTTTACTGTGGTCTTATTACCTCTGGTGACAGCTATTAAACCTTAAGAACACTTCCATCTATAGCAGTCCCTCCAAAATACACTGTAGAGATGGTTTGTGGGAGCTCAATTCTCTCAGCTTTTGCTTATCTGGTAATTGTTTAATCCCTCCTTCAAATTTAAATGATAATCTTGACAGATAGAATATTCTTCATCTCAGCCCCTTCTCCTTCATTGCATTAAATATATCATGCCATTCCCTCTGTCCTACAAATTTCTGCTTAGAAATCTGATGATAGCCTTATGGGTTTTCTTTTGTATGTGATCTTATTTATCTCTTTGGCTGCTTTAAATAGTCTGTCCTTATCCTTGATTTTTGCAATTTTAGTTATTATATGTCTTGATGTTGTCTTCCTTGGGTCCGTTGTGTTGGGAGAACTGTGCACCTCCATGTCCTGAGAGACTATCTCCTTCAACAAACTGGGGAAGTTTTTAGCAATTACCTCTTCAAAGACACTTTCTATCCCTTTTTCTCTCTCTTGCTCTTCTGGTACCCCTATAATACGAATATTGTTCTGTTTGTATTGGTCACACAGTTCTCTCAATATTTGTTCATTTTTTTCGAGATCCTTTTTTCTCTCTGTACCTCAGCCTCTTTGTATTCCTCTTCTCTGATTTCTATTTAATTTATCATCTCCTCTACAATATCTAATCTGCTTTTAAAACCCTCCATTGTATTCCATAATGATTGGATCTCCAACAGGAATTTGTTCCTCAGTTCTTGAATAATATTTTTACCTCCATGAGCAGGTTTATGATTTTTATTATCAAATCTTTTTCAGGAAGATTGATGAGTTTGGTTTCACTTGAGTTTTTTTCTGGTGTTTGTATGATTTGGGTTTGAACCAGGTATGTTTGATGTTTCATATTTGTATGTGGTGCTGTCTAATGCCCAGGAGCTCTACTCTCTGGAGCTGCTCAATCCCTGGAGCATTGTTGGGGGTCACAGGGGAGCAGTTTAGATTCCTGCCTGGGGGGAGGAAAGAGCTGTTTCCTGCTTCCTGGCTACTATGCCTGTCTCCACTGCCAGAACCAGTGGGCTGAACAGAGAGTTGTAAGCCTCTGTACTTTGCAATTGTAGGTGCTTTAGGTGGGACTTCCCTCTGGCTGGCCTGATGCCAGGGCAGGGGCAGCTGGTTTGTGAGCCAGGGGTGGGCTGGCTGGGAGGAATGCATGGCAGGCTGTGTATTACAGTGGGGGGCCTTGGAGCTGCATATCCATTCAGGGGGATGGAATGCCTGAAGCTCCTGAAAGCTCCCAACCTGCTGGGCAGAGTGCGCCTGGACAATTTTGTCTCCTGTCCTTTCTCCTGAGCAGTCAGCTCTGTGCAATCCTTGCCCCTTTAGCAGCCCTCTTGCTGTTAGGAAGTCTCTCAGAGTGCCCGCCTTTCTTTTGCCCCAGAGCAGCTGGATATGGATCCTTGTGTTCCACAATTTGCTGGAATCCCACTCTCCAGGTATTCTACCTGTCTTAGGTTTCCAACCCCACTGATCACCAGAGCTTCATGCAATGTAGCTTTGTGCTCCCAGACCAGATCTCCAGAGGAAGGTGTTCATCAGTCCCAGGCCTCCATTTCCTCCCTGCTCTGTTTCTCTTCCTCCCTCCTGTGAGCTGGGGTCAGGTAAGGGCTTGGGCCCCACTGGATCATGGCTTTGGTAAGTTACCCTGTTCCGTGAGGTCTGTTCTCTCCTCCAGGTGTATGCAGTCTGGTGCAGCCCTCTTTCCTGTTGCTCTTTCAGGATTAGTTGTATTGATTATATTTTTGTATTATATGTGGTTTTAGGAGGAAGGCTCTGTCTCACCTCTCACACTGCCATCTTTAATTCTCTCCCAAATGTCTTACATTCTAAAAGTCCTTTCAGTTCTTAGAATTCATGATTCTATAAAGTTTTAGGAAATAGTTTTTGAAGAATGAAATCTCACTTTAGTCCTGAAGTACTTCTGTTACCTGCTCTTGATTATTCTATAATTATCCAAATGAAGGTGGTTTTTTAAACTTCTCAGTTCTGGACATTTTGGTACATCTTGATCACCATCACCATCTCTATGGCATTCTTCACATCAGCTATACAAACTTGCTATAACTTGCCACATCTTTAAAATAAAAATGCTCTTGGCCCCATTCTCCATTTCTCTACTCTCACAGCTTAATGCCTGTGAGTTGTGATTCTCTCCTGAATGAATCTAATCAAGCTTTAGCCTCCATCACTGCACCAAAACTGCTTATCCAGGTGACTGGCAACCTCATGTCCTTATCTCTAGTATGGTTACCTCATGCCTCATCTTACTAGACAGCCTTGGCCACAGATCATCACTCCTACTGGAACCAGGTGCATCACAGATCCAAGCACACATCCTCCTCCCTTACTGACTGTCCCTCTCCAATCCTCTCTTTCTTTCCCTGATATCTGAACTGTGAATAGCCCAGGCTCTTCCCTTCTCTGCATGCCCATTCCCTTGTGATCTCATACAGTCCAGTGTCTCTAGGCTAAGTACCTCTCCAGTTATGCTGAGTTTCCCAGCTCCCCAGTGACCTGTTCAACATCTCCAGTTAGGACCTAATAGATAGCTCAGCTTACCATAGCCAGAACCCAAGCACTTTGTTCTCCAATTCAGACTGGTTCTACTCACAGCCTGCTACACCTCAGAAACTTCTGCCTTTCAATTGCTCACATAAAAACACTGGAATCATCTCTGACTCCTTTCTTGCATCCATTTGGAAATTCTGTTAGCTTCAAATGTGTGTTCAGAAACTGCCTTCAAAATGTATCTGAGAACAGCCCTTCCCACCATCTCACTAAAATCACTGAGTCTAAAGTGCCATTATCTCTCACCCAGATAACCAGTCTCTCATCTTCTCCAAAGTCCTTCTGAAATAGGGCAGGGACATGGGACAAGCATCATGGTTAAGTTTTCCTGCCTATGATGAAAAATGCTGAGATAAAAACAGTATAGTAAGAACAGGAAGGACCCTATCTTAAGGCTAAGAGTCTATTTTAAAAACCAGGGAATGTGGAGGTAAATTCCTAACATATTCTTTAGTAATCAGATAATAATCCAACCTTTCTTAAGGTAGGTCATGCAGTTTTAACTAGTATGTTCTCAGTGCTTTAGCATAACCACTATCTTGGAGAGGAATAGGATCAATAAATTCCTTGTGTTAAGTTTATCCTACAAAATTAACTAGAAGATTGACTGTAGATGAGGGCATAGTGTCCTTCACTGGAGATAGACATGAGACCACATGTTAGGCCTACACCCACCTCCCACCACCCCACTGCCCTTTGCCCAATTCTTGAAAGCTTTAGAAGACAGAATCCCCAGCCTTTCAGTGTGCCTCCTCTCTGAGACTGCCTGCACTCCCCTTTAAGTGTGTACTTTTAAATAAAGCCTTCTTGCAGCTCAGCTTATTACATCTTGTCTCTGTGTTCTTCCACTGCTAAGCTTCTTTGTAGTCTCTTTGCTATTTCATTCTATTTCCAAGTCTTCACTCTGTTTCTGCTTTACTCCTAATAAGCAGGAGGGGCTGCTGAGAGCTCTGACATGGCCTGCAAGTTCCCATCTCCTGAGTGACATGGATGGAACTGCAGCTTCATTGTCTGCCTGAAAATCTCCTCTCTTTGGGAAGGTCTCAGAACATAATCTCACTCCATCCTGTGCTTCGCAGCTCCCCCAAATCCTGGGGTGGTGGGGTTTAGTCCCCACATTGTACAGATCCAAGAAGGGACGCCTTGTCAAGGAAATCTGCCCTAAGCTGAGAAGGAGTTCAGCGAACGTTCTCTGCACTTAACCTGCTCTCAGGCACCTGCAGGGAAGCTGCCATTCATCTCTACTTTCACTCTAATGAATTCCTTCCTTACCTAAACTCATCTGACCTGCTAAAGAATCCCTTCTCATTCGGAGTCAAGAACGCTCCTCCATCCAGGTTCCTTCTAGTGCACAGAGAGAGCTCCTCAGATGCAGCTGCCTGGCAACATTTCCCACCATATTCTAGTCCTAAGGGGGTGGCCAGAATGTTCCTGCTGAAATGGAAACCAGATCAGGTCTCTCCTCTGCTCAAAACTATCAAATGGCTACTGCTTCATTCAGGGGAACCCCAAGTCTTAACAAGGAGCTCTATACAGCCTTCCATAAACCCTCAACTCTCCACCCTCCCCTCTCCCTGACTCTGAGCACAATGACCTCCTTCTTGTCCTTGAGCACACAAGGCTCACCTAAGCGTGCTGTTCATTAGTCTAGGACATACTTTCCCAGGATACCTGCTTGGCTATCTCCCTCACTTCTGTCAGGCCTTTGCTCAAATGTCACTGTCTCTGGGGATCCTCTCTGACCACTCCATTTGAAATTGGAACCTCTTCTCCATTTCACTTCTCCCCATACTCCTGGCCATTCCTGTCCTCCTTCTGCTTTTTTTTTCCCCACAGTTCCTATTTCCATCTAACATTATATTTAAATATATACATCATGTTTCTAGTCTTTTTTCCCTCACTAGAACATAAACTGCTGCCTGGTTTTACTGATGAATTCTCAGAATCTGAAACAGGGCTTGGTATATATAGTAAGCATTCAATAAATATTTGTTAAATAAGTCAATGAACAGAAATAAAAGTTTGTCAGAAGATTCTTATAGGAACCATAATTAACTACTGGTATCTGAGTGAAGGAAATTTGCTCTAACTGAACAAATATTCTAAGTAGATGGGGAAAATGAGATAAAGAGACAAAAAGAAGGAATTAAAACTCAAATATATTATTAGAAAATTACATAGATTTTTTTAAGGCAAAGAATTAGTTAAAATTATTAGCCAAGCAGTTTTTAATTACCTGTGGTCTTCATTTATGGACTCATTCTCTCCACAGTGTCCAATGTCATAAACATTTAGGCTTTTTCTGTCTGTCCCTCCCAGTCATGTGGCCTACTTCCTAAATCACACTGTTCTCTCTACCCAGCCCCTTTGTTTTGTAGAGAAAGCCTATTGTCTGGCTAATGAACTGGGATGTTTATTAAGCAAACAGCCAGCTCCTGGGTCATGGCTTCCAGGGCTTCCAGCACCCTGACAACTGGGTGTGAACTCTGAGTTCTCCACCTGTTTTACTTTTTAATATCTGCAAACAAGCTCAGGAGCCAGGGTGTAAGGCAAATATTTATGGATTCAGTGTTGCTGACCCAATCAGTCTTCATCAAGTTGATCACAGCTAGTTATTTTTTCCTATTTGGTAAAAACTGTCTCACTTTCTTGCCTGAGTCTGCAGTGGCTGTCTGCCAGGGAGTCCTGCAACTGTCACCCACCCTTTATGAAATTTCCCTTTTTGAAAACTACCTTCTGAGATCTCCCACAAATTCACACTTCTCTGACTTCAAAATGCCATAGGGAACCAGCTACCAAAACTCATATGTACCCCATCTCCTTTAGACAACCCACACAAGAATTTTGAGATGGTATCTTTATGCTTTTTTAATGGATAGCAGGATGCTCTATCATGCATGGAGAATGCCCCTCACCCCCAACAATGAAAGTTCGCTACCTTTTGTTCTGTCTTGTTTTATTGGTTCCTCAGAAGCCCTTCTTTGTCTCCTCAAATAAACTTCCCACTTTAGACCTTATTCAGCCCTCAACCCCCCAGGATAAGCTAAGGACCTCCAATTCATGATGCTGTATGCAGGCAAGCCTCAAACGTCCCTTACAACATGCACAGCCCTAGGCACTCAGAGATTATGGCAGAGCTATCTCTTCATCTCTAGAGGGAGACCTTCAGATGATAATGGCCTTTGGTTTCCACACTAGTTAAATTTGAGGCCAGCAATAAATATGGGTAGATAGTCACTGCCATGTATTCCTTCAAATGCTGTATTTTGTAGGGAGAAAAAATAGCTGTGGGTAGGGGGGCTTCTTAGTTCTCAGAAGGAGGTTCCCATGACCTTAGACCAATCCTGCCATGGGCAGGAGAAATGAGGAACCTTGAGCCTTGCATTCCACTTCCATCCATGGTTACTGCTTTATTGGAGAAAATTATCTATTTCTGACAATGTAGGCCAGGTTAGAATCCCAAGTTCTGCAAGGACAAGACATTTTTCGTCCTAAACATGCTCATTTCAGGCCTTTCATTAAGAAATTCTTTATATTACCATGGGTCAACTAAGGATTTTCTGAATTCCTTTGCGTATCTCTCCAATAACCAAAAGATGACTATTTCCTGTAGACTGAAGAGACCTCAAAAAATCTGATTAATACCCAGGACCAGGATCTTAAAACCCATCCTCCTCAATACAATACTGGCTTTGATAAAATTCTTACCTTCTGAAATTAACAACAAATCTGTCTTTTTGCTTAGTTCTTCCCCAAGGGCCCACCCATTTGGGAGCTCTTCCATTTCTGTAGTGTGACCTAATGACCCAGCACCCGGAAACACTGGGCATCCTGTTGCTAGTGGTCATTTGTCCCCAAATCTCCTCCCACTGATCACTCTGCTCCACAGACCAGAATCTTGTCTTCCTATCACTCTCAACCCTTGCCTAGCTTTCCTTCTGGCCCCCACCCCTCCAAAAGTACAATAGAACAGGCCTCAAACACCAGCAATGCCCCACACCATTGCTTCTCCACCATTGCTGCAGCTGAGTTCAGTTCAGCTAGACTGATAAGCACAGTAGTTAACAATGACTCTGTAAGCGTGGAAACATGATGAGAACAATTCATCTGCCTCCCCAGGCCATCCACTCCAGTATGGAAAACTCATGTTTGTTCACATTCCATCCTTAATGTTCCTGCTGAAATTAACCCCGTTCTTTCTTGTTCTGTCCTTAACGGAGATAGCAGTAACTGGTCTAGTTTAAAGAACAATTCACAACCTCCAAGATGGTTCTGAGGTTACTCTTCACCTTTCTAATCTCCACCCTCTAATGTGTCACATTTGTCCTCATTAGTGGAAGGAGTAAATACACTAAATGGCCCTGAAATTTAAGATTTTTGCTTGTTTTAATTAAAGTATCATTGATACACAATCTTATGTTGGTTTCAAATACACAATACAGTGGTTCAACAGTTACCCATATTATCAAATCCTCACCCTGGCCAGTGCGGTCACTATCCATCAACGTAGTAAAATGTAACAGAATCATTAACTGTATTCTCTGTGCTGTACCACTGTCCATGTGACCAGCCTATATTGTGATTGTGAATTATTGTGCCACTTAATCCTCTTTCCCCTTCTCCCTCATCCTCCCCAACCCCTCCCCCTTGTTAACCACTAGTCCCATTTCGGTGTCTGTGAGTCCACTTCTGTTTTGTTCCATTTTGCTTCGGTTTTATGCTCTACAAATAAGTGAAATCATTTGGTATTTGTCTTTTTCTGCCTGGCTTATCATTTAGCAAAATACCCTCTAAATCCATCCACGTTTTTGCAAATGGGAGGATTTTTCTTTTTATGCCTGAATAATGTTCCATTATGTATATGTACCACCTCTTCTTTATCCATTCATCTACTGATGGACACTTAGGTTGCTTCCATATCTTGGCTATTGTAAACAGTGCTGCGATAAACATAGGGGTGTGTATGTCTTCTACAATCAGGGATCTTGTTTTCTTCGGATTTAATTCCTAGGAGTGGAATTAATGGGTCAAATGGTATTCCTATTTTTAGTTTTTTTGAGGAACCACATGGAGTTGAGTTTTAGTTCTATTCCAGAGACAATATAGGAGGTTTTCTCTATTATTTCTATAAACAAATTTATAGAACAATTACCATAAATAAGAAACAATTGTGGCATAGAATTCCTCCTCACCCATGTCCAGGGCTCTCTATGTTCCTTGCTTTAGTTTTCCTACAGCACTTAAAATGATCTCTGATCACTAAAATGCAAGTTTGCCTGAATATAGGAAATTTTTACAGTATTGTTTATTGTTACATCCCTGAGGCCTAGAACAGTATCTGGCATGTAATAGGTTCTCAAAAAATACTTTTTGAATGAAGGAAGCTTTACTCTACCAAGTAAATTGCTATTTGAAATCATAAATATCATGTAACTCCTCTACTTAAATCTTTCAATAGATTCCCATCACCATCAGAATATAGTCCGTATGAGTTAGTCATATAAGACTCTTCCTCCCGATGTGGTCCTATTTTTTAACCTTATTTCCAACTCCTCCTCACATCACCCTGGAAGCCAGACACCCAAACACAAGAATGTTCTCAAGCACCCCACGGCCTCCTATCACTGTGCCTTAACACACACTATTCCTCTTGCCTAGAATGACTTGCTCCCTCCACTCCTTACCTGACAAATGCTTACTGACCTTCCAGAAAAAAAATGCACACCATGTCTGTGGAGCCTTCCCCAACCTCTCCCTTTCCACCCACAATTAAATACTGCTGCCCCTATGTTTCCATGGCTGCCTGAGCATCCTTCCACCCTCCAGTATAGCGCTTGTCACTTTGCTGTCATTATTTGTCTGTCTGTCCCACCTGTTGGTGAGACCTCTCAAGCCTAAAACACATCATATTTTTGCACCCCCAAAGTCTAATAACTGCTTCTACTTAAAAAAAAAAAAAGCACTGGGGGGAGGGGGAAAAAGAATTACACTCTGAGGTTCAGTTTTGTTTCTTTCACTTACACCTGAAATCTGTGTTTCCACCACAGACTATCTGCACAGGCATGTAAGGTAAAGAGAAAGATGTAAAAGGAGCAATACACTCATCAGTCCCCTTGTTTCACACTGAACCAGAAGCATCCATTTGTCTTTGTTAGTTGAAGCCATTAAAGCTGTGTAAATCATCCAAAGTAGTACATTCACCTCCTCCCACTATAAATTGGGAGCCCATCAATACCAGAAAATAATTTGTATATATATTTTTCACAAAGAGAGAATCACACACATAAATTATAAAATGTCAATAATTACAGGTTTCCTAAGAGACAAGGACACATGAGAAAGAACCAAGTTAACAGGACTTTCTACAACTCTTCAGTGCACACATGGCGATAGCCCCAAAGAGTTCTGTAGACACATGAAAACAATGTGTCAGCAATCAGAAAGGCAGAAGCAAGAGTAATGAGGGTGAATCCTCACAGACTCAGCCTCCCAGTTCCTGGAAGCAGCTGTAGTCACAGTTCAATGGGGAACTTGGTAAATAGGGTTTTTCCCATGTCTCCTTAAAATCAGAAACTTTTTTCCATAAAGGCCAAAAATTGTCACAGTTCTAAACAAGTGCTGGCTCACAATGACTGTATCAATATTAATGAGATAAAACAAAGGCTTCTGGACACCAACCGTGTTGCAGGCATTTGTTTACTAATCCTCAGCCACAGGTTACGCCTGGCCAGTGAAAACTTCTGGGTTAACCATGGGGAAACTCTCCAGACTGCTGCTAATAACTCCAGGGCCACACTCCTTCCACACATCACCTTCTTTTAATTCCCAGCTAGTGGAGATCACACACGAAGGTTGAGCTGGGAGAGCAGCTTCAGCCCACAGCCTTACACAAGCAAATAAAAGGGGAAATTTGGACTTGTCATATCTAGGTAGTTGTACCTAACAACGTACTGTTCAGATGCATAGCTTGTGGAGACAGGAGAAGAGGAAAAAACAGGTGTGTTGCTAGAGACAAAACAGCAAGCCTAGTTTTTTCTTTTTTATTGTGTGGTTAACAAACAATTGCAGAAGTATACAGTGTCTGTATTTGCAAGTGGCAATTAGTAAGGCTTACTGGGCTAGGGAGAGAGAATTTCTTTGGATCTTGGTATTTGAAGGGCTGATGCCCTTTTTTCCCCTCATCTTCCACAGTGCACTGAGTTATTTTTCAATAATAATGAATGTTCAATGAATAAAGGAAAGACAAAATAATGGAATGAACTAGGAAAATATATATTGGCAAAAGGCCGCTATTAATTCAATAATACTTAGAGATGAATGAGTAATTTGTTAGTCACAACAGAAATTAAAATGTGTTCAATGCACGAGGAGGATCAAAAGTACAGGTCAGCCATTCTGTTGAAACAAATCGGTTACCTTATCTGCTGGGCCCCAGATCCAGGACAATTCCAGCCATTGGCAAGTGGGGCACCAGCATAGGCACAGCTGCACAGCCTGAGAACACCAGTGCCACAGGGGCTGCTCCCCGACTGCAGGCTCTAGTCCCTGCCCACCAGCAAGCCTGCTTCCCTTTGTTCTGCAGAATGAGCCACAGCTGACCCAGGTCATGAGAGTATCTGCATTTCTGCTCCCCCTTGGGCTCAAGGTGTCTTTCATTCTATTAACAGCAATCAGGAAAACACTGGAGAAGATGAGTACAGCCTCTCAGAAGGTCTACAAAAACACAGGCATGCAGACGAAAGGCAGAAGGCAGCCGACAACAGGGTTCTTCCACAAAGGCCAGAGCTCCATCCTCAGGGACCCGAGGCTCATGAGACTCACCAAACTCTGAAGACTCCGACACCAGAAGGAGGCTTGGACTGGGTGGAGTGTACTCTTGGGCTTTTTCAAGCAGGTAGTGCCCACCCCTAGGCACAAAGGCCTGCACTAGTTCATCCACACCTTGGACAAATTACATCTTCCCTAATCTTCAAGTTCATCTTTGACTAACAGAAGTCAAAGCAGTCACCTTTCCAACTTACTCTCACCAAACATCAGATACCCAAACTTTTACCCTCTTTATCCCCACTGTCTTTTATTTAACCACTTAGCATTCAGTCATCAAATATACATACTATCTTAGATGAGACAGCAGACGGTTACCTGCAGAAGAGACAGGAAACAATTCTTGGCATCTTTGGTCTCCCTGCCCGCCCTCACATTGAGACACAGTGTGTGTGTGGGAAGCAGAGGGGCAGGAAGAGGGGCTCTGTGATGAATGACTAGAGAAGAGGGATGCATGCCTGGTCTGGCCTCCTATATTTCACACGCCCACCCTGCCTATCTACTGCTTATCCTCAGGTCACAAACGTTCCGGAGGCGTCAAGATGTACAGATGCATCCTCATATCCAGAAACATGCCCCAAAACACCCCCCGCTCACAGCAAGGGCCCACAAGGCAACTTGAATATTCCATCCTGCACAGCTATCCCCTCTACAAACTTAAAAAAGTCTGTGGTACTAAATGCAGATTGATATTCTCTGCTTTTAACAATCAATGATCACTTTGTTCAGTGACCCTGATATGCTTTTCTCTGTTTTTTTTCTGATATGCATCATGTGGAGGAACGTTGCTCACGTGAGTTTTCCCATCCTATCACCACAACCTGAGCAGCTGCTCAGATGAGAGCATCCTGCTTACTGAGGTGCTCCCCCAGGCTGTGCTGAGTCCCTTGTACACTTGTGACGTAAAGGACTGAGGTGCCTTCCGGCACCAGTGAATGAGCTAATGTTTCCTACGGTGTCCAGATCATTCCAGAGTGAGTATTCTGTGGTCAGCCATTACCCTCTACAAAGCCCAGACCATGAGAGCCAGGGCGATGGAGGACCCATGTTCTGTAAGCAAGGACCACACTTGGGCTCCAGAGCCTGAGCAACGCTTACTTGGATGTCTCCAGCAGAATAAATGTTAGAGCTCAATCTGTGCTTTTGTGATGTTTATCTTCAGTTAAGGCCTGTGTTCTTAACTTTTGTGAAGAACTAATATATTAAAAAAACATTTTGTGCTCTGCAAGGCTGTATTCCAAGAACTCCCCCTCTTTAAAAAAGTTCTCAATATTGTAGGTATCACTTGTTCATTAAAAATCACTACGTGTGGTAGCCGATTAAAAAGAGACAAACACTTGTTTCTCCTCTGCAGGTGGATGCAGAATGGTACAGATTCTGTCCTCATCCACAGCACTGACACATATAACTTACGTAGGCCTTTCAGTAAGACTACCCGGCTGAGATCTGTGTTTGTGTGTCTGTGGGAACATATGCACAGGAGTCCATGTCCAATCTCCTTACCAGCTGAGAACAGAGAATGGCAGGCCTGGAAGAAACCCTAGGATTCATGTTAACCAACTCTCTCACTTTAGAGATGAGAAATTTCTGGTCCAAAGAAGAGAGGAGCTAGAACTTGGTGGAACTAGAATCAGACTGCCTGAATTCAAATCCTGGTGTTACCATTTATTACATATGATCTTGGGCAAGTTACTTAATCTCTCTGAATCACAGTTTACATGCCTGTAAAATACAGATTAATAGAATTTATATCATGGGAAAATTTTAAGGATAAATTATATAATACACAAATTATATAAATCATATATTGAGAACTTAAAGGACTCCCAGATATGTAATATTAGATCTGAAACTAAGTTTGGGCCAAACCGTGATCCAAAACTATGGCTTAACGACTTCCAAGCTAATTGCTTTCCCACTTGAATCATCACTCATATTGCACAATATGTTGTAAAATGACACAAAGACTTAATATCAAAGAACACACATCTCTGTTACATACATCTATATAAAGAGGTCTTTCTCCCAAAACTTATGTGAATTCCCAAATGTAATTAGAGCATACAATTTCCCTCAATAAAATGCAGCCAAATATAACTGAAAATTTTAAGGACTCCATTTAGACTCTTAATGATTCTATAAATAAAGGCTTAAGGTGATTTTATAAAGCTAATAAACTACATTCCAACTGAAGCATTTACTGCAAGTATTTATTATTAGTGACAAAAGCATATGAAGTTTTTTCATGTCATACAATCAGACCACAACTGAATTCAATCATCTTTGCTTTCATTTATATAAGATTTCTATCTTCTGGTTTTGAGACTGGCATCTGCCGAGTCTGAAGGTGGCAGCGCTGGCCTGACAGCCCTGGGCGTGGGAGTCCTGTGGGACCAGCTAGCACTCTCTCTCTCTGGCAGAATGCCTGCCCCATGAATAAATGCTCTGGAACCAAACTCCCATCTGGTGGCAAGTGCCAGCAAACCACCATTCAAAAGGTTTGTTCATTAGATGCTGCTCAAAACTTTGAACTTGGCACATGTTCATGTGTTCAATGCATGATGAGCAAAAAATACAGGTTATTCAAAAGCTGACCACATACCTGCGGGCTATCTATCCATAGTGACAAGTGCCTGCAATGGAAGAATGAAGACCACAAATCTTTAATAGATGAGGCTGGGAACAGAGAAATCATGGGAAGAGATCCAGAACAGCAATGGAAAATGAAATTTTAAGGACCATTCAGGCAAGAAGAATGATCTGAAAGAGGCCTGACACAAGCCAGACCTGATGCAAGAATCTCCATGTCCCAGATGGCAAGTCAGACAAGAGAGCAGGGGCTGCAAGTTACTGGAGCCTGGTGAGTCTCCCAATAAAGATGGCACCACACTGGCTCCTAGAGTGGTAGTTCTGGCATAGATCCAGTGCCTGGGAGTTGGGCAGCACAAACAAGCTTGCTCCTGGCACTAGGAGTGATCCCATGGCCAGGGCTGGGCAGAGATGCAGAAAGCTATAGAGGGGAAGTGGGACTAGCCTGTGATGCTCTCAGGGCTGAGCAGGTGTTCCAGGGCTCAGTGAGGGCACAGGATTCCTGAATGCCCAGGAAGCAAAGCCTCCAGGACTCAACATCTAAACAAGTGGTGAGCCGTAGAATTGGGAAAGTCATTTCCAGGGCCTACATTTCCTCAGTGGATGAGTGTGATCTACCAACACAGAAGTGTAGCCTGGTAGTGTCAGGATTTGGCATGTTGTAAAATGTAAAGAAGGTAAGAAAACATACAAAAATTACCTACAATTAATTGAGTAAAAAGGAATCTAGGCCACCATAATGGCAGCATGAATTTGTGTGGTTTGAAATATATCATATCATCAATTTGTCAAATTATTTGTAAATAAAGACATGTGCTTAGGTTATCACACCAAAGTAGGAAAATCACTTGGTTTTCCTGAGCACCTTACTTTTGCATTGAATACTTGTACAAAGCTTGTGAATTCTGGCAGATAAGCTTGAGAAAGAATCAATTTATGTAAATACATTTCTGAAAATACTTTTTCTAAATTTCAGATCTTGGCCTCACCTATCCCCACCACACTGAGATGTGAACTGTGGAATCTCAAGCTACAAGCCATTCCCTATTCAGAACTATCTGCCCTCATTTATCTAATGTAGCAACTGATTTTGGAGGCAGTGTAGTTAAGTGGTTAGATTGGATATTGCTGTCTGGATCTGAAGCATGACTCTACTGGCTGTGCAACCTTGGACAAGTCAAGTCATCTCTCTGTGCTTCAATTCCCTTAGCTGTAAAAAGGAGACAGAAATAGCACTTATCGTATAAGATTGCTATGAGAATTAACTCAAATAACAAATAGCACCAAGAAGACTGTGTGGCATAGGGAGCACCCCAAGTCAGTGTGTGCTATGGTCATTAATTACACCTTCTATTACAACACATTTGTTTTTTACCCTTTATTATAAAACTTGTGTTGTTCATGTTTTTTCACTGATAGCATCCAGCATATTTCTTGCAGACTGAAAATAAAATTTAGTTGAATAAGAGAGTGAATGAATGAACTATTTTATTAGATATGGGCACAAATGTTTTAAGGCACCAGCCTCATACCAAGAATCACAGACATCTGCAGTAGACACAAACCTTTCCCTAAATTGCTATGTCATTAACACAGTGGTTCTCTGATGGGGTCTGTTTTCCTTATCTATCTCTACAGCAGGGTGTTATAATAAGCTCTGCTGACCTCATCCATCAAATGAGATAATGGATCCAAGAATGAAGGTAGAACCACAAACCACTAAAGATAAGGTTATTGTTATTGTTGAAGAGAAAACTGGATACAAAACAAGAATTTCAAAAGGTGATGGTGGTGGGATGATCTCTTCATACAACTTCAGGTCCTTCAGGCAAGGACCTCCAGAGGCCCAGGGCTGCTGCACGGGAGGCTGGTGAGCAAAGCCGTCATTCACGATCATTCACATCAGTGACTGGTCAAGAGGCTTACTACACACTATCTCATTTAAGCTTCACAACATACCCACAAGAGGTACTACTGGACACAACTGGGGCCTACATTCCCACAGATAAACTGAGGGTGATAATTCGCCATGTTTCAAAACAGCCAGCATGTGGTAGGGCACAGATTAACATCCCATGATCAGGACTCCAGTTTCCAGTTATCAGCTCTGCTAAAAGGTGGTTGTGTGACTTTAAACTCTCTGAGCTTTGGTTTTCATACCTGAAAAAAAATGAAGAAACTAAATAGATTTTTGAAGACCCTTCAAGCATTAAACTTTAAACTATCCTCTGCATCAACTTCCTAATTATGTCCCACTGAACAACCACAGTGGCCCTGCTTCCCAAGCAGATACCCTCCTACTAGGAATCCTTTGCCCTCATCGCTCCTTCAACCAGAAGCTTCCATTATTGCAAAGAATGAAAGTCCCCACCATCCCCATGTCATTACTAAAGATCTGGTCAGCCCTCCGTGAGCCCCCAGCCTGCAAGTCACTGAGGGACTAACGCCCGTTGTGTGGCCCAGCACCTAAGACCCCCAGGGGGCAAGGCAACAAGGAGATGAGGCCAAGGCCAAACACAGCACTGCCGCCCTAACTTCCACCCTGGAAGGCTCTCCACAGAGACTAAAAGGCAGCTTCACAAAGGACCCTTTCAGGGTGGAAAGCATCCCTCCAGGCAAACAAGCCTCCCCATCCATCCTGCAGACTGACGGGGCAGCCAGCAGTTCTTGTCTCCAGCACACAACCTTTAAGAACTGGAAATCTACTGGGAAAGAAGACACACTAGGCTCCAAAGGGTTGCCAAGACCTGTCCTGGGGGAAATGTTTGCCCTTTGGTAAGCTGGAGGTGCTGTCCTTTAAAAAAATAACCCCTGGGGCTATTTCAAAGACAAGTCAGCACCCCTTAGTATTCTATGTATTTTGCAGCCCCAGGAACATGGCCAGCTCCCTCAGACAGTCCCCGCCCAAAGGAGATACCTCTGTTCCCCCAACCAGACCTCTCAGTCCAGAAAGCACACACATCCCACCCTCAGCAGAGCAGCCCCTGCTGCTGCTCAGAACAGTCCTACTAACAAGCCTGCAAACAGGCACACCACAGGCTAGAAGTAGACATGCACAGACCCCATTTATTGACAAGGACAATCATCTGGAGAAAGGCCATTCCTCTAGCCTATCACCCATCTTAATGAACAAATGCAAATGATCTTTCTTTTCAGGTCATAAGAGACTGGGTATGTCCCACACATGTGAATAATCTCTTAGCTGAGGAGTAAACCAGCATTTCTGGGACTAATAGCCTTATCTTGTATTCTTACAGAGACCTCCATGAAAGGGATGCTCCCAAATATCTCATCTCCAGATTGAACTGCAGGTGAACTTTAATTATTCATTGTCATGTGTGAAAACAGTAGCAAGGCTGATCTCCCAAAAAACTGCTTATATAGGCTTCCCAAAGAGTTCTTATACTTCTTTTTGCATAAAGATGAGTCTGGTATTTGGGGAGTTTACTTCCTGGAGAATAATGAGGCCCACCTCAGAAGGGCTACCCTGTTGACCAGCTGAGGGTCACGTGGACCCCCTCCTGCTCTGAGTGCCCTGACACTTCAAGCTGAAGAGAGTGCAGGTAGGCTTCTGACAGCCCATCTCCTGGTTTACTGTCTCTGGCCCAAGAAGATAATGAGGACTTTTGGTTTAATGGGTCTCCTGCTGAGCTGCAACAAATACAGAAATGCAAAAATAAATTTAAAAAATGGCAAATTATGTAGATAGGGGACTTTATCCTATTCTCCAGTTAACCATATGATTATAAAATTAAAGCATGATTTCCCTCTGTAAACTCCAAATTCCACAGCCTGGCGTCAAAAGCACTCCAAGATCTGAGTCCTGTCTGTGCTCTGGCCTCTAAGTGACAATGAGAAGAATGACAGTGACTAAGCAAGCACTGCACACACACAGCCCCATGAATCCAACGAGGTAGGTGCCAATAACCCTGCTCTACAAGGATGCAACCAGAAGCACTGTTCCTCATTGTCTGCCTGTTTGTCCCATCAACCAGAAGACCCATTTTATAAGGGCAGAAACTCCAACTTGTTCATCTTTGTGTTTCTTTTGTGCCTAGCACAAAATAAAGCTAAAGGTAGGCCTCCAGTACGGATTTGCAGATTAAAGGGTAGCTGACCACGTAATACATCTACAGTTTGGGAAAACATGTCCAGACCAAATGTCACCCATTCATTTAATTACCCCAAACCTGGTAAGGAAACCCTGGATGTGGTTAGAAATGTTAACACTCTTTCATAACTATTATTTTCCTCAGTGATTTCATGTGCCTGCTGTATTCTTTTGCAGAAAGAAGATAAGAAATTTCATTGAAAAACTTACTAAGTAATGCAAATTAGAACACAGCAACCACAGTCAACACTAGAAACCCAGTCAATTTTGTTGACTGACTGAATGACTGAGTTGAACTCAATGATTTCTAAAGATGTAATTTCTGTACTCAGATTTTTCCCAAATCATATTCCACCAAGCTATGTTCTATAAAAAACACTGTTCTTGGAAAATTACAAGTCCCTGGTCACAGACCTAAGGCCTCTAGTGATCACATTAGAGATTAAATGAAGGTAAAAGGTTAAAAAGAGAAATTTATAAGAACTTGATTCATATTTAAATATGCCGTTATACAAACGCTGCATAAGCATACATTTACTTTGTCCAAATATTCTATTTGCTTAAACACAAAATAGCTGATATTTACAAAGAGTCAACCAATTGCATTTCAGTGAGTAGTAGACATTGACAATTCTTTTTTCCTGCTCAGCACTGAAACCTTTTGCTAGGGAATTCCCTACTTCATAGGTCCTGTGGAAAGTGGAGCTCCTTCATAACAAAACTGCAAATGCAGATCAAGCCCTGGATGCCAGCCTGGCCTGCAGCCAGGGTGCAGCCATATGACCTCAACTCTGCAGCCCAGTACACCACTGTGGGCTTTCCCTGGGGCTCGGGGTGTGAGATAGAAGACTCAAGAGGAGCCCTTCCTGCTAGATTCTGTTGCTTGTACCTTGCCCTGTCACATGTGACCCTCCCTATGGGCCAGAAGAAGGAAACAGCACTTCCAGAAGGAGAACCAGTAAAAGTCTTCCTTTTATTAGCTCAGTTCATAGATGATAAACAAAAATTCGAGAGGCTACTGAGAGTAAAGGGATCAACCATATTATCATGTGCAGATAGGGCCATTAAATGCTCAGTTAGTTTGAGCATTTATGAGCACCCACTAGTTGCCAGGCTGCTATTTTACACACTAGGGCTACAAAAGCAAGGAAGACAAAAATCCACACCTTCAAAGAGTTCATAACCTAGACATGGATATAGGTGAATGAATTATGTTCTCACAACCATAATTACTTAACTAACTAAAACCTCCCTGCCTTGCTAAAATGGAGTCCCATAAAGTCAAGGACCCTGTCAGCTCTTTCACTGTTTGCCTCCAGTTCCTCAAGTACCCAGCCTATAATAGGTAATCAATCTCAGATGAATGGATAAGTGAACAAATGAATGAATTTAATCCATTTAATTGTTGATAAATGTTATAAATGAGATACACAGAATCCTGCAGTCAGGAAAGTGTTCACAGAGGAACCTGCTGGCCTAAGTTCTGAAGATGAACAGGACTTTCTCAGAGAGAGAAGAACGGTACAGGTTCTTGAATGGCAGGAAACAACTGAGCAGAGGCTGAGCATGCAGGACACGCCACATCCTGGGGACAGCAGGTAGTGTGCTGGGCCAGCATGGAGGATGTACACAGGGAAAAGGCAGAGGTGCGGTAACTGGGCTGCCTGCTGCCAAGGGTTAGTAAGCTACCCTGAGCAAACACCAACTTAAGAACTCGGTGCAGACAACTGGGTAGAATCTCATAATGGCAATTTCAACAAAAACACCCCAAATACCAGCTCTTCTATAAGAACCCTTACATGAATCCATGTGTCCTTAGGAGGTCCCTATTTTAAATACCTAAATATTTTACTTGGAAGTAGTAAAACATCAGTTTATAACAAACACTTTGTTCAAACACTTACTGAGCACCCATTATGGGAAAACTATGAGATATTGAGACTAAGCAAGACAATTCTACTCTTGAGGAATCTGTAGATCTGCTTATCGGAATAACTAACTGCCACCTTCTATGGCATCTTGCTCCTCTTGGGCCTTCAATTGTGGAGAGGAGCTGTTGCACTCAAAATCCATACTCTCATTTGTGCTGAATCCCTATTCCAACTGGCAAAATAAATCATCCACTAAAATCAAGCTACCCATTTAGAAACAGGGCAGTAAGTTCCTATAAGATGGCTTATAAGTTTTATGAATTAGTCTCACTTCCTATTTTGTTAGGTTAATCGCAAGGCAAATTTGAGGCAGGAAGAAAATGTACACACAGTGCACTTCAAAATCCAGTCTAAACCAATAACTAATTTTGGAGTCCCCATGGGTGATCAAGCACAACATATAAACAATAACAACACTAAATTAAAAGGTTATATATCCATAATGGATTTTTAACTTCTTACTTTTGAGATAATTTTAGACTTACAATTAGATGCAAAAACACTACAGAGTTTCCATACACCCTTAACCCTACTTCCCTCTGTGAACCATAAAACAATTATCACAACTAAGAATGTAACATTAGTATAATACCATTAACTACAGGTACCATTTGGATTTCATCAGTTTTTCCCAATGGTTTCCTGGTTTCTGGTCCAGGTCCCACTAAGAGCCCACCTTGTACACAGGTGTCAGGGGTCCTTAGTCTCTTCTATCTCTGAACAGGTCTTTATAGTTTTCCCTTGTCTTTGAGGACCTTGACACTTCTGTAAAGTACTGGTCCGGTATTTGGTAGGATGTTCTTTGACTTGGGTTTGTGTGATGTTTTACCATGATTAGACTATGATGATGCATTATAAGAAAGAATACCACGGAGGTGATGTTCTTTCTCATTGCATCATAACCAGGTTACCAAATGTGGGTGCTTATTTCTGCTGGTGTTGACCTTGAGTACTTGATGTCTGCCAGTTTTCTTTACTGTACAGTTATTTTCTATGTAAACATATGTAATGTAATTATCTTGAAGGAGATACTTTAAGAATATTCAAATACCCTGTTTCTCCTTAACTTTTACTGACTAATTTTAGCACCTATTAATAGAATACCTACACCCATTATTATTATGGAGGTCTAATGGTAAATTTCCATTTTCCTCATTTCTTCTACATATATTAACTGGAATTCTGTGGTAAGGAAAAATTGTCCCTTCTGTTCCACCAAAAATGCTTTTTATTATTGTGAATTGTCCCTAATGCAAGAATGAAATGGTTCATTAAGAATTAATCTAAGGAACATTCATGTTGCAACATGTAATGAAAAAACTTGTGTATGTTCTAGTACAAATGAAAACATACAGGCTGCAATTAGAGTTTTAAGAACATAAGCTCCACATAAGATATTAGATAACAGTTTGACCTATGAGTAGCTTAAAGTTTTCCTATGTATATTAGCAGCAGAGACAGTTAATAATTGATCGGCAGGGTAACCACAAATGGTATGGTGTAGAATCATCTATAGTCAAGCACAGATCCCCTACAGGGCAATTAAGCATTTTCCAGTGTCCTCAGGGGAACCCCACATGCCTTCGCCTTCTCTGGGAAGCAGAGGCAAAGCCTTCCCCACCTGGGCTCTATCCAACCCTCACTACTAGGGAGCAATGTCTTGTCTGCTTTATGAAAGTGGCCCAGGTACATTCCTAGTGAAAGAAGATGGTGTAATCATTTCATGTAACAAAGGTAAAGCTGGAAAAAGGCAGAATCAAGCTCATCAAGGGCAAATCTATCTGAGGGGCCAGAGGGGGGTGGTAACACAGGCAGAGCCCCATGACTCCTCTAACTCACTTTGGTTCAGACGTCTGAGCTCTGTGCAGAGATAAATATAATAATCACTTTCTGTGAAATGATTTTAAGCTAATTTACATTGCCCAAAAAATTCATAGAAAATTTAGAAAACCTAGACAAGCTAAAACCCAAAGAAGCAAGATAATGAGAAAGAAAAAAGGAGGTTAAGAGAGAAAAGAAGAAAATGCATCCTAGCCTCAGAAACCAGAAGAAAGCACTGTTAATTAGTTGTGTACTTCCCATTGAACGTTTTGAGGTTTTTTTTTTTAACAAAAAAGACCTCATATTTCTCTTAATAGGTTATATTTCATTGAATCAAAGGTGACAGTAATACTAAGACACTATTTTATGTGCCAATAAGAAAGAAAAAGGAAACACTAGCAATTTTAAGATGTGATCATATCCCAAGTTTGGATATGTGCTAATGGCATGGGGATGGGGGAGGATATGCTTCAAATGGACTAATTATGGTTTGTTATTTAAGTATTTATGTCAATTTAAGTAAATAAGTATTTACACTTATTAAGTATACTTTCCATGTTATTAAAAATGCCTTCTCAACATCACTTTTAATGGCTGTATATTGTCTATACAATGCCAAATTACCTCTAGAAAAGTTCATTCATTTACTTATTTACTCAACATTTATTGAGCACTTATTTTGTGCTAAGGGCTGGAGGTAAAGTAGTACAATGGAACCTAGTCCCTGTCCTCAGGGACCTGGGGAGACAGAAACTTGTTAAAAAACAATAACACATAAAAATGATGGTAAGGGGTGTGAAGAAAAGGTCTATGAGGCACAGACAGATAGCCCACTGCCCTGTCAACAACCAGAGCATCCTTCTCGGACAGTGGCCAGCTGCATTCCCATTATTTGGCCAGGGAGTGGTTCTCAGAGCTCTGAACAGCTATCTGCACCAAAGAGGGTCAAAACCTTGGACAGAGAGGACTGACACAGCACCCCCTGGAGCAACTGCGGTAAAGAGTAGAAGAGTCATGGAATATATGAAAGCAACTAGAGACAAACACCTTGTCTCATTCATCCTAACATCTGATCACATTGTTAGTTCAAGCCTCAGTGCCTGAGGAGTTCTATAAGTACCAGTGAAAGATTATTCCAGACAGTCACACCACCCTCAATTAATCCCTTGTTATGATTAGGGGAAAGGGGCATTTTCCTATAAGCTAGATTGTCTACATGTTGCTAATAAGAAATGAAATTAGAGAAGCAGTGGTATCACATTCAGATCGGCTATTAGAGTAAAGCAACAGAGTTAAGTAGGAGCTGCCACGCAGTGATGCACAAAAACACATACATGAAGAAGCCCAAGTTCTCCTTTCTCCCACACTTACTCTCAGTTATTCAAAACACTGTAAAGGAAAAACAATCAGAAGAATATCTTAAAATCCACATCACCATGTGCCTTGTTTATTATCCTGTTCCACAGTATTCAAACCATGTAAATTCATGGGCATATGAAAGAGCAGAGGCCAACAGTCCTGGCCTTCAATTGTCATTAATAAACAGCCACTTTATTTTATTGCTGAATCAGTGTCTGGGCTCCAAAGATCAAGGACTCAACTCTACCTCTGGTTGCCACACCATCCGATCCTCAGCACCCTGTCAATCATATTTCATCTCCAAGACAGTTGGCTCTGGAGGACACACATTTCACCCTTTAACTTGTGGAGGTCCCTCACCATTTCCCTCCATGATCTCCCTCCCAGCACCCCTGGGAACGGCTATACTGAACTCCATGCAAGCAGGAGCAAGATCTGCCAGGTGTGAGTTGGTCTGGTGCTGCTGGGAGAAATCGTGTGCTACCTGGCTGGCTCAATGATCTACCCCATTAGGTCTGGGGGCCTATCCTAGCCCCACACCAGTTTCCCTTACAGAGGTGGGCCAAATGGTTAAGCATGTCTAGGAATCTGGAGTGGGTGGGTCAGCATGATAGGTTAATGTAACCCAGTGGGCAGAGTCATCATGTGCTCAGTTACATGGACAGGATCATAATGTATCATCCTGTCTTGGTCCTGCATAATGCCAGACTCTCCATCTTCTTTATAACAAAGGAATGCCTGGGTAGTATTGGCTCATGTCACTTAATGAATATGGGGTCCACAGCTTCTTTTTTATAGGTCCCTGTCATTTCAGGAAGCAAGGGAATTGCAAAAACCAGCCCCTAGTACCTCAGCCCCACTTACCCAATCAAGATACATGACCCTTACCAGCTGGAAGTCACCAAGGTCACATTGGTTGGAAATGCACCATGTGTCGTATGTCAGGAGGGCTGGTTAGTAAGGATCCAGGATGGATCTGTCTGTAAGTCCCAGGCACACTACTCTGATAAGCAGTGGATGTTGTGATGTGCAGCTCTCTTAGACTACAGAATGAAATATGCGGCAAAACTAGAGAGGACTTTACCAGCTGCCATAAAGAAATGTGAAATTGGGATTTTGAAAGTTGCATAGAATTATCACAAAACATTTACTACACCTAAAGTAAAGGACTTAGGGAGGAACCAATGAGGTGAACCATTGTCCACGTTAGGAAAAAAAAAATGAGATGTGGACAGGAAAGGGTCCAGAAGCCTATCTTTCCAATGAGTTTCAGCCCTGAACAAGTTCACTATGGAATCAATGAGACCAAATAAATGAAAGTAGAACATTCTTGGGGTGAAAGGGCTGTACCCAACTTTATTTCAACTATAGCAGGTCAATCACCAGAATCCCATCCACTCAGAGCGAGTCTGCACACAGCAAGCCCATCTCTGCCTCTGGGCCTCTCTGGCCCACAGCCATCTCAGTCTCTGTCCTTGGTGCTGCCACCACTCCAGCCTCTGCTCTGCTCTCCTGCATCCCTGCAGCCATGCCACCATGTCAGCCAGAGCACTGGGCGGAGCTCTTTACATAGAGTCAATAACAATACATTGCCCACACATGTGTAGTGAGCTAGCCGACCAGGGCCAGGTGAGAGTCCTGGCCCCAGGAACCTCCACTTTATCCACAAAGCTCCTCAGTGCTCACCCCACCATTGCACATCTTCCAAGTGCATGAGGGGCTGAGCCCATATGCATGCTAGAGAGAGTCAACAGGGAAAATGCTTACATACCCACACATCAAAATTTTTCTCATCCACATTAACTTTTGTGTCCATGTTACTGACATAAGGAGATAGAAAAAAAACTGGCTGGATTAAATTATTTTGATAGTGTTATCTTTAAAGAGGTAGTGATGAATTTATTTAGTTTATAGTCTCCATTCTGAACAAGGTACACTGAGAAGCTTGTATGGGCTAGTTAAGTAAATAGGATCTGGGTAATCCCAACTCTACCATAAACAAGCTTTGTTGCATTGTCTCTTTAAGCCTCAGTTATATATAAAATAGGTTTAATACCTACTTCTTAAGGTTGCTGTAAAGATTAAACAAGATGCTAGACATGAAGTGCTTAGCAGAGTGTCTGACCCATTTTACGTATAAAATAAAATGGCAGATAATAATATCACATTATCACTATTATCACCTGTTCATCAAAAAAACAAATTTGAAGCTAAAGCTAAGAAGTCCATGGCATCTCCCAGGGGTTTCCACTGCCTCAGCACTACCCCCACCAAGAAGGGCACTCACAGAGGCAGCCATGTCACATCTACTTTAATATCAGTTTATCTTAATTAGGTGTCTCTCACACTACATTACTTTTCATTACTTATATAACCTACATACTACATTTGTGATTTCTGTTCTTTGCATGCATTTTTGAAATATCATGGACAACTCTAATGGATATTAAAATAGGTCCTGAGTTTGTGTAACTACTGCTTTAAAAATCTAAGCATAAATTCAAAATAACAGAAAGTTCTTTTGACGGAAAAATACCTTGCTTATCAATAGTTCCCAAGAAGAGAATTGGGAGTTTTCGCGATCTATAAATTGAGTATGTCTGTCAATTCACACTGTGACGAGCACAATGCCTGGGGCCAAGGATGCTCACAGTAAGTAGGCCATGACTGGGTAGGAAGGTTGCCAAAGAGATTAACATAATCTCAGACTGTGTTGTAAAGCACAGAGCACAGGTCATGGTCATGTGTAACCACACTATGCCATCAGACATCTGGATTCAGGTAAATCCTGCACACAGCTGGACACCTGCTTTGGGGGACACTAAAAACAGTGCAAACACAGAGCACTGTGCAGCAAAGCTGCCAGAGGAAAGAATGGCCTGTGACATGGCATGTACTTTTGATGAGGGAGGTCAAGTTCAGTATGTAAAACCACACAGAGATGCTTAAGAATGGATTCCAGCCCAAAGACTCAGCTCAGCCCAATAGGACATTAATCAAGAAACAGAAGAATTTGAAATAATGGGCCTCTTAATAAATTATACTTAGAAGTAAGTCATTTCCCAGGCTACACTAACCATGGGAGTGGGGGGACCAGACTGTGATATTATGATTTATAGTAAGAAATACACATTTAGTATTTGTAACTGTGTCTGGCACAGAGCTCCTAAAACCTTTGAAATTCCTCAGCCATAAGGCCATAAAGGTGTCTTTTGTTATTTATAACAAGTGCCTTTCAACCACACTAGAGTTTTTGTTAATGAGAGGACTTTTAGAAACCCCTGAAGATCTGGGTGGGTTGCCTGCTGACAACCATGTGATTTAGGGGATGGAAATTTCAGCCCCTTCTCCCAGCATCTGGGGAAGGGAGAGGGGCTGGAGATTGACTCAGTCCTAGTAGCCAATGATCTGATCAGTCAAGCTTCTGTAATGAAGCCTCCATAAAAACCCAAAAGGTGAGGGTTTGAAGAGCTTCCTGGCTGATGAACACATGGAGGTGCTGGGAGAGTGGCACACCTGGAGGGTGTATTGAAACTCCACCCCTTCCTTCATGCCTCACGCTATGCATCTCCTCCAGCTGGTTGTTCCTGAGTTACAGCCTTATAGCTGAGTGTATAAAATAAACCAGTAATCCAGTAAGTAGGCTGTTTTCCTGAGTTCTGAACCACCCTAGCAAATTAATGGAATCCTTAGAGGAGTAATGGGAGCGTCCAATTTACAGCCAGTCACTCAGAAGTACAGGTGACAGCCCGGACTTGCGATGGGCCTCTGAAGGGAGCAGTCCTCTGGAACTGAGCCTTTCACTTGTGGGATCTGACGTAAACACCAGGCAGACAGTGTCAGAATTACATTAAATTGTGGGATATCCACCTGTGTTGTTCAAATACATGTGGCAAAACCCCACACATTTCGTGGACAGAAGTGTGAGCATTAAGTGTAGGCAGTGAAGAAGAAGAACGTTTTCTTTACAGGAACAAAAATAACAAACAAAAATCAGAGCTCTGTCTCAAGCCTCCTGTCAGCTCAGTTGATTACTGCTCCTCTGTCAGTCACCACCTCCCTTTATGAGCATCCCTGGGGCCAGGGTGCGTGTAGATGACTGTCTCACCTAAGGGGGACTGACCCTGGGAAAGTTCACTTTGGATTTGGTGAGACTGAATAACAACAACAGAACATTAGAGGTAAAGCATTTATATCAAGCTTAATTCTCACAGTGGCAGGTCAAGTGCTGGAATCACATCTGTCTCTGGGGCAGTCTGCATGCAGCAAGCCAGGCTATCTCTACCTCAAGGTAGAGCACTGGGCAGAGCTCTTTATACAGTAACACAGACAATAGTCGCTCATTGCCTACAGGTGTGGAAGCAGTATCCTAGGCAGCAGGCAAATTACATCATCAAGTAGTTTAGGGTTAGGTGAGGATCCTCGGCATAGGAACTTCCATTTTCCTTACAAGGACCTCACTATCTTTCACCCATTTTCCTTCTAGTTGTCACCACTCTCTCATTATCCTGGGATTTACAACAGTGGAAATAAGAAAGCAAAATGAGAAGAGAAGATTAAAGATGGCGGCATGAGAGGTGAGACAGAAACCTACTCCCAAGACCACATGTAATGTGAAAATATAACAAATACATCAAATACTGAAAGAGCAACAGGAAGGAAGGCTGCAGCAGACTGTCTACACCTGGGGAAACCAGCAGACCTTGAGTAAAAGAGTAAGGTACCAAAGCAGTGATCTGGAGGGACCCAAGCCCTTCCCCCACCCCAGCACACCAGAGGGAGGAAGAGAAACAGAGCAGGGAGGGGTGGAGGCCTGGGACTGCTGAACACCCATCCTTGGAGATCTGCTTTGGAAGCCCAAACCTATATTACACAGTGCTCTGGAGATTAGTGGGGTGGGAAAGCTAAGAGAGGCAGAATACTTGGAGAGACTGAGATTCCAGCCGCTCATGGAAAACAGGGATCCACACCCGGCCACTCTAGGATGATGAACAGAGGGGCAGTCTGAGAGACTTTCTAACAGTGAGAGGGCTACTTAAGGGGCAAGAATTGCACAGAACATGCTGCTCAGGAGAAAGGTCAGGTGGACAAAATTGGGTGCACTCTGCCCAGCAGATTAGGAACTTTGAGGAGTTTCAGGTGCTCCATCCCCCTGGCTGGCTGGCAGCTACAAGGCTCCACACCATGAAATGCAGCCTGCTGTGCCTTCCTCCTGGCCTGCAACAGCTCACAAACCAGCTGCCCTAGCCACTGCACCAGGAGAACCAGAGGGCAGCCGCGCATATGGCAGCCACAAGTGCAAAGCATAGAGGCTTCTCCCTGCATGCAAGCCCACTGGCCCTGGCAGTGGAGATAGGCACTGCAGCTGGGAAGCAGAAAAGAGCTCTGTCCTCCTGACAGGCACCAGTGCCACTCACCTGTGACCCTGCCATCACTCCAGGGGCTAAGCAGCTCCAGATAGTACAGCTACGGGGCACTACAGGGCACTACCTACAAATATGAAACATCAAAGGAATCTGGTTCAACACAAAAATCCCACAAATATTAGAAAGAGGGCTAAGTGAAACTGAACTCATCGATCTTCCTCAAAGAGATATCAAAATAAAAATCATAAGCTCAGGGAGCTACAGAAAAATATTCAAGACCTCAGGGACAAATTCAGGAATGACATACAAACAGACAATGGAAGGATTTAAAAGCAAATTACACGAAGTAGAGGACATGGTAAGTGAAATAGAAATTAGAGAACATGAATACAAAGAAGCTGAGGCCCAGAGAGAAAAAAGGATCTCAAGGAATGAAAGAATAGAGAGAACTCTGTGAACAATCCAAACAGAACAATCGCATTATAGGGGTACCAGATGAAGAAGAGAGAGAAAAAGGGATAGAAAGTGTCTTTGAAGAAATAATTGCTGAAAACTTCCCCAATATGGGGATGGAGATAGTCTCTCAAGCCATGGAGGTGCTCAGATCTCCCAGCACAAGGGACCCAAGGAAGACAACACCAAGACATATAGTAATTAAAATGGCAAAGATCATGGATAAAGACAGAGAATTAAAAGCAGCCCGAGAAAAAAAAATCACCTACAAGGGAAAATCCATTAGGCTATCATCAGACTTCTTAACAAAAACCTTACAGGCCAGAAGGGAGGACATGATATATTTAAAGCAATGAAGCAGAAAGGCCTTGAACCAAGAATACTTTACCTGGCAAAGTCATCATTAAAATTTGAAGAAGGAATTAAACAATTTCCAGATAAGCAAAAGCTGAGAGACCTCCCTGGGTTGGACCTCCCACAAACCATCTCTACAGTGTATTTTGGAGGAACTACTATAGCTGGAAGTATTCCTAAGACTAAATAGCTATCACCAGACAAAAAAAACCCACAGTGCACAATTAATTACTAAACAGATGCAAAATCAAATCAATTATCCCCAAAGTTAGTCAAGGGATAGACAAAGAGTACAGAATATGATACCTAATATATAAAGAATGGAGGAGGAAGAAAAAGGAGGAAAAGAAAAAAAAAAGAACCTTTAGATTGTGTTTGTAATAGCATATTAAGTGAGTTACATTAGACTGTTAGAAAGTAAAGAAATTACCCTTGAACCTTTGGTAACCACGAATCAAATGCCTGCAATGGCAATAAGTACACACCTATTGATAATCACCCTAAATGTAAATGGTCTAAATGCACTAATTAAAACACATAGGGTCAGTGAATAGATAAAAAACCAAGACCTTTCTATATGCTGCCTACAAGAGACTCACTTCAAACCCAAAGACATACACAGACTAAAAGTGAAGGGATGGAAAAAGATATTTCATGCAACTAATAGGGAGAAAAAACCAGGAGTTGCACTACTTATATCAGACAAGATAGACTTCAAAAAAAAAAAGCAGTAAGAGACAAAAAAGGGTATTACATAATGATAAAGGGGTCAGTGCAACAAGAGAATATAACCGTTATAAATATCTATGTACCAAACACAGGAGCACCTACATGTGTGAAACAAATAGCAACAGAATTAAAGGAAGAAATAGAATGCAATGCATTCATTTTAGGAGACTTCAACACACCACTCACTCCAAAGGACAGATCAACCAGACAGAAAATAAGTAAGGAGACAGAGGCACTGAACAACACATTAGAACAAATGGACCTAACAGACATCTACAGAACTCTACAACCAAAAGCAGCAGGATACATATCCTTCTCAAGTGCACATGGAACATTTTCAAGAGTAGACATACACTAGGCCACAAAGAGAGCCTCAGGAAATTAAAAAAGATTGAAATTGTACCAACCAGCCTCTCAGATCACAAAGGTATGAAACTAGAAATAAATTATGCAAAGAAAATGAAAAATCCCACAAACATATGGATGCTTAACAACATACTCCTAAATAACCAATGGATGAATGAACAAATAAAAACAGAGATCAAGCAATACATGGAGGCAAATGACAACAATAATTCTACAATGCAAAATCTGTGGGACACAGTGAAGGCCATGCTAAGAGGGAAGTATACTGCAATACAGGCCTACGTCAGGAAAGAAGAACAACCCCATATAAACAGTCTAAACTCACAATTAATGAAACTAGAAAGGAAGAACAAATGAGGCCCAAAATCAGTAGAAGGAGGGACATAGTAAAGATGAGAGCAGAAATAAACATAACCAAGAAGAATAAAATAGAAAGAATCAATGAAAGCAGGAGCTGGTTCTTCAAGAAAACTGACAAAATAGATAAACTCCTAGCCAGACTTATCAAGAAAAAAAGGGTCTACACAAACAGAATCAGAAATGAGAAAGGAAAAATCACTACAGACACCACAGAAATACAAAGAATTATTAGAGAAAACTATGAAAAATTATATGCTACCAAACTGGATAACCTAGAAGAAATGGACAACTTTCTAGAAAAATACAACCTTCCAAGGTTGACCCAGGAAGAAACAGAAAATCTGAACAAACCAATTACCAGCAACAAAATTGAACTGATAATCAAAAAACTACCTAATAAGAAAAGCACTGGACCAGACGGCTTCACCGCTGAATTTTACCAAACATTTAGTGAAGACCCAATACCTATACTCCTTAAAGACTTCCAAAAAGTAGAAGAGGAGGGTATACTTTCAAACTCATTCTATGAAGCCAGCATCACTCTAATACCAAAACCAGGCAAAGACACCACAAAAAAAAAAAGAAAATTACAGACCAATATTCCTGGTGAACACAGAGGCAAAAATACTCAACAAAATATTAGCATACTAAATTCAAAAATACATCAAAAGCATCAGCCATCATGATCAAGTAGGATTTATTCCAGGGATGCAAGAATGGTACAGTACTCAAATATCCATCAACATCATTCACCACTTCAACAAAAAGGAGGACAAAAAACCATATAATCATCTCCATAGATGCTGAAAAAGCATTTGACAAAATTCAACATCCATTCATGATAAAAACTTTCAATAAAATGGGTATAGAGGGCAAGTACCTCAACATAATAAAGGCCATGTATGACAAACTCACATCCAATATCATACTTAACAGTGAGAAGCTGAAAGTTTTTCCTTTAGGATCAGGAACAAGACAAGGATGCCCACTCTCCCCACTTTTATTCAACATAATTCTGGAGGTACTGAGCCACAGCAATCAGACAACACAAAGCAATAAAAGGTACCCAGACTGGTAAGGAAGAAGTTAAACTGTCACTGTTTGCAGATGACATTATATTGTGCATTAAAAACCCTAAAGAATCCACCCCAAAACTACTAGAAGTAATGACTGAATTCAGCAAAGTTGCAGGATATAAAATCAATACACAGAATTCTGTTGAATTCCTATATACTAATGATGAACTAGCAGAAAGAGAAATCAAGAAGACAATTCCATTCACAATTGCATCAAAAAGAATAAAATACCTTGGAATAAACCTAACCAAGGACATGAAAGACCTATACCCTAAAACTACAAGACACTCATGAGAAAAATTAAAGATACCAATAAATGGAAACACATCCTGTGCTCATGGATAATAAGAATTAATATTGTCAAAATGGCCATCCTGCCTAAAGCAATCTACAGATTCAATGCAGTCCCTATCAAAATACTGACAGCATTCTTCAATGAACTAGAGCAAATAGTTCTAAAATTCATATTGAATCACAAAAGACCCCA
The DNA here is from genome assembly GCF_040802235.1 of Manis javanica. Taxonomy (NCBI): domain Eukaryota; kingdom Metazoa; phylum Chordata; class Mammalia; order Pholidota; family Manidae; genus Manis; species Manis javanica. Next base: position 60,623,312 of record NC_133164.1, on the reverse strand, counting down.
AATAGCCAAAGCAATCCTAGGAAGGAAGAATAAAGCTGTGGGATTACACTCCCCGACTTCAAGATCTACCAAAAGGCCACAGTAATCAAGACAATTTGGTATTGGCACAAGAACAGACCTGTAGATCAATGGAACAGAATGGAGAGTCCAGATGTAAACCAAAGTATATATGCTCAATTAGTATATATGATAAAGGAGCCATGGACATACAATGGGAAAATGACAGCCTCTTCAACAACTGGTGTTGGCAAAATTGGACAGCGACATATAAAAGAATGAAACTGGATTATTGTCTAACTCCATACACAAAAGTGAACTCGAAATGGATCAAAGACCTGAATGTAAGTCATGAAACCATAAAACTCTTAGAAGACAACATAGACAAAAATCTCTTGAATATAAACATGAACAACTTTTTCCGGAATGCATCTCCTCAGGCAAGGGAAACAAAAACAAAAATGAACAAACGGACTATATCAAACTAAAAAGCTTCTGTACAGCAAAGGACACCATCACTAGAACAAAAACGCATCCTACAGTATGGAAGAATATATTCGTAAACAACATATCTGACAAGGAGTTAACATACAAATATATAAAGAACTCACACACCTCAACACTCAAAAAGCAAATAACCTGATTAAAAAATAGGTGGAGGATATGAACAGACAATTCTCCAAAGAAGAAATTTTCAGATGGCCAACAGGCACATGAAAAGATTCTCCACATCACTAATTATCATGGAAATGCAAATTAAAACCAGAATGAAATATCACCGCACACCAGTTAGAGTGGCCAACATTGAAAAGACTATGAACAACAATAGCTGGTGAGGATGTGGAGAAAGGGGAACCCTCCTACACTGCTGGTGGGAATGTAAATTAGTTCAACCATTGTGGAAGTCAATATGGAGGTTCCTCAAAAGAGTAAAGATAGAAATACCATTTGACCCAAGAATTCCACTCCTAGGAATATACCCAAAGAAAACAAGTTCTGAGATTCAAAAAGATACATGCATCCCTATGTTTACTGCAGCACTATTTACAATAGCCAAGATATGGAAGCAACCTAAGTGTCCATCAGTACTCTCAATGGATAAAGAAGATGTGGTACATATACAGAATGGAATACTATTCAGCTATAAGATGAAAACAAATCCTACCCTTTGCAACAACATGGAGCTAGAGGGTATTATGCTCAGTGAAATAAGCCAGGCGGAGAAAGATAAGTACCAAATGATTTCCCTCATTTGTGGAGTATAACACGGAAGCAAAACTGAAGTCACAAAACATTAGCAGACTTGCAGACTCCAAGAAGGGACTAGTAGTTACCAAAGGAGAGGGGTGAGAGAGGGTGAGTGGGATGGGGGATTGAGGGGTATTATAATTAGTACACATGGTGTGGGGGGGGTTCACGGGGAAGATAGTGTAGCACAGAGAAGACAAGTAGTGACTCTATGGTATCTTACTACACTGATGGACAGTGACTTCAATGTGGAGACAGGGACTGGATAATATGGGTGAATGTAGTAACCACAGTATTTTTCATGTGAAACCTTCGTAAGAGTGTATATCAATGATACCTTAAAAAATAAAAATAAAAGAAAGCAAAATGAATTGTGCATCCCCCAAATCGAGATATACCATTAAAAGAAGATGGATTCCACCAGGCTACCTGAGGCCCCAAACCTAAAGAGAGTTGGGACAGCCATGAACTAATGGAGGCCACACACATATTCCATGTTCTTAGTAAAACAACAAACTGAAGTCTGCTCTCCCAAACAGAACCAGTTCCTCTTAAGTTCCTGCTGCTACAGACAATGCAGAGAACAGCTGCAACTCAACCAATGAGCTGCAACTTGCATCCATTGATTAGGACAAAAGAAGCTTGCATCCCTCATTTGCATAAAGGTCTGAATGGGACCTGACCAGGGTGCGACCTTTCACTGTAAAAACAACATCCTGTCTTTGCTTCCTGGGAGCATACTTCTTGCAATAAAGTACTCCTTGATTAAATTTCCTGTTTTACAGATGAATGTGTTAACACACATAACAGAAAAAAACAGCTTTAAAGGCACAGACTCCCTATCCCCTTTCCTGTAGTTGTAAAAATATATTTGGACCAATTTGAATTGTTTTGTTTACATTCTAGGTCCTATAAAGACACAGTCCAATGAGGCTTCTGCACAGCAGTAAGTCATCCCCCAATGAAAGACCACTAAATAAGGTATTCAGAATCATCAAACAGTTCACTATCAGAAGGGGGTCTCAGAGAATATTAATTTCTATTTCGCAGATAAACTGAGGTCCAGAGAGGTTAAGAAACTTGACCATGGTCACACAGCTAGAGGAAGAACTTGCCAACACACAGCTCACTATTCTTTGCTCCCAAAGCAAACAGTTTAGTATCCATTCTCAGATGTACTCTTTTAACAATAATGTTACAAAGCTAAAATATTAAACCAGAAACATGCAATTGTTTTTTAGCCAAAAAAGTAAGTTATTACTGGCCCATTAGTTTCATAAAACACTTTCATTTTTACATAAAAAAGAAAATTTGGAAGCTATAAATAAGTAAGGTAAAAAAAAGTACACATCACATCTCATGCTATCACTCAGAGGTAGACACAAATAACATTTTCGCACATACCCATCTATACTATCTTTGTTCTTTGAGTATTAAAAACATAAAAGAATCATCCTCTTCACATTGTTTCATGACCTACATTTTTTCCACATAAAAATATTATCATAAGCATTTCTCCAGGACATAAAGTACTCTTCTCTAATATCCTTTGTCATAGCTGCACAGTATTTCATCATAAGGATGTATCATTATTATTTAACCATCTGTTATTCTGGGACTGGTTCACCATATTTTAATACTGCTATATTTCTAACTTTTGATTGTCAGCCAATAACTGAACAATTCCTTTGTCTCCTATCTGCAAATTTGATAAGCATCCTTTTTGATCACCTTCATTCAAGTGTTTGACAAAAGCCCTGAGACACAACCATTAGAGAGTTCCTGCCTAGCTGACACTTATTCATCCATCAACATTCTGCGGAACTGCCAATTAGGGATTGAGATTATGGAAGAGTCCCCCACTCATTTTAAATATTTGGTGTTTCATTCATCTAATGTAATGTTCACTAACTACCATCTATAAACAGCACTAACCTAGGAGCTATAAAAATGTCTGCAAAGTGTTAGGAATATTAATGGAAATGAGAACTTTTCTGACTATTGTTCATAAATATATACCCAGATTGGCATCCCAAAAGTTATGTTTTTCACTTAAAAGTTAAAAAGCCTTTAAATTTTTTCATAAATTTATTTTTAATAAAAAAATCCCTACAATGCTAGAAAAACATCTAGATTATAAAAATTGTTCAAATTATTGCAGATAAAAATTTTCTAATTTCAGATTTAGCTATTGGGCAGTTATTATTGCTAATCAATGACTTTCTGAAAACAGGATGTTAAAATGACAGTATGATTCAGGTCACAATAGCAGGATCCCGGAACCAGAGCACAGCAGCTTCAGTTGTGAAGAAAGGGCAACAAGCTGTATCTGACTACTTTGCAGAAACAAAGAACCTCATACGGTTACAAGCAGAGGAACCAAGAGCCAAATCCTCAAGACAAGAGTTGGAAGAGGAGGACAAAGGATATTTTTGGTTCCTATCTTTTTAAAAAGCGATATTTAATGCTGAAAATATCATGAAAAGTGCATCAGATGTTCTCATTTTAAGTGAGAAAAGACAAAGTATGGCAAGCTTAAAAACTAATTTGGCAAACCACCATTGGTACTGAATCCCATTGATTTATTATGTAGCTGTCCAGGTTAAGGACAAGAACTACCTTAATTAGAGACTGTTTGTAAAGTAAGTCCAAAAACCTAAGAAAAATAAATTCCAACATGAATTGGTGGTGGTGTTACCTGCCAGAGGGGTAGCATTTTGAAAGGATGCCTACTGAGAAATAGCCATGATGTTACCTGAGAGGGGGCCCAGTGTGGAAAAAGGGAAGCAGGGCTAAAAGCAGATCCTGGTCTCCACATGTCTGGTGCCAAATGACTGCTGCCTTTGGCAGAGGACAAAGCTTGGAGTGCCAAGACAGAGCAAACTGTCATGTCTTCTATGTCCCTCAACCTCTGATGGAGAAAGGCACAGGCTCCCTTAAGGCTCTGATAGCTAAAGAGAGAACCTAGGTGTCAGTGCCAGACCAGGCCACAAGTTTCCCTCCATGGCTTCCAAACCGTGCAGGAAAGACCCAAGGGCTCATCACGTGGATTGTTTCTCTTAGATGGGCCATTTGGTTTCTCAGTTCTCAGTCACTAACAATGAGAATTTGCTTGGCCGCCACCCACAGTTGTTTTTCTCACACTTGTGTCAATGTATCTGAGGAGTGTGCTTAGAAAGCCCCAGAAAATACAGAAATTGAAGTCTAAGAATTGACTTTGAATATATAAGCCCTTCTAGTAGACTCAGTGTTTGGGAGATGGACAATTTTTTAAAAGCAGTAATTCAAAACAAGAAAACACTTAAATGTACTAAGTATACAATAAACAGTGTTAACTAAAATTTACATTTACCCCAATTCTCTTTCCCTTTGGAGAGAACAATGGTAATCAGACAAACAAAAGCAGTCACCATGCATCTGTCCAGCACACTCCTGGGCACGTGACCATCCAGGCAATCATCTTGCTGTTCCTCAAACACCAACTTTGTTTCAACCCAGAACTCTCATCCCTGTATCTCCCATGTTCGGTCCCTTCCTTTTCCAAGAGAGGCCTTCACTGATCATCCTACCAGCATTAGGATTCCCCATCATTTTCTTCTTTTCTTTCCTACTTTATTTTCTATAAGACTCCAGTACTATCTTAAATCATGTGTTTCTTTGTTTGTTTGTTTGTCTGTTTATTATCTGTCTCCCCAGCCAACTTGTGAATATCTTGAATGTAGGAGCCATCTCTGTCCTGTTCATCCCAACCTCTGAATCTCTCTGAATCTACTACAGCGCCTGGTAAACAGCAAGTGCTCAATAAATATGTGTTAAATGAGTAAGAGTGGACCCATAAATAAACCATGTCCATTCTTCCATCATTCTTATGCCACAAGTACAGCTTTCTCCTGGTCAAAATGTTTTTAGAGAATGTTTAAGAAAAAAGATTTGCTCCACATACATGCTTTTAATCCTGATTAACTTATTAAAAAATACCTGTGAGCAAAACGGATTTGTTATTGCCCTGGTTCATTTCCAGCCATGGTCTCCCATCAAAAATACTCTTTTCATTGTCTTCAAGTGTCCCCTTCCCTGCTACCACATTTAAGAGTCTCATCTGCTCACCTGTATATAGAGCTACATAAAGAGAGGGACTCACTTGGTGTCAGCAATTCTGGCCTCCACACTGAGTCCCAAGTCCCAAGTCCCAGCTTCCTGGAGGATGCAGCCCTACCCTCATTCTTCCGGACTTTGATCCAAGCTCGAATTCCGAAAGGAAATGGAAATTCCTTAAGGCCAGGGGCAGGGAGGCAGAGTCAGTAGGCACAGAGGAAGGAACGTTATAAAATGGGCTCCTTTCCTATAAAGTTTGCTGCAAGGGGGTAGGCAGTATTCATAGAGTGCATAGCGCTAAAAGCTACATGCTGCTGATGCCTAAATCACCATATCCAACCCAGATAAAGTTGAAGATGCAGGTTCACATCCAGCTGCATGCCCCATGTTTTTGCCGTAATGTCCCAAAGCACCTCAGTTCAATACATCCACGACTAAAGTCAAGGTCCACCCCACAACACCTCCCCCTCCCCTGCATTACCTGGCTCAGGCGATTACCCACCCATCATCCAGGTGCCTCAGCCAGGCACCTTAGCATTAGCTGGGACCCTCCCTCTCTCTCCTACTCTACTTCCAGTCAACCATTATTCAACAGAACCTGCTTCTGAATCATCTCTCACTTCCCACATGCACCACACTGTCGAGGCCCTGTTCAGCCTCCCACCCCCTCACTCTCCACCCCTGTGCCAACTCTCAGCTCTGGCTGGCTGGAGCCACCACCCAGGCTCCCTCCCCTCTCAACCGCCACCTCTGGGTGGTGGCTCCTGCTGTTCAGTGTCCCTGAGACACTTTTCTACAGTACCTACTCCCTCAGTTGGTCACGTCCTACTTCTGATATCTGTTTGTTAAGTCATTTCTCACCGAAAGCCCTGCCCTGCTGCCCGATGCAGTGCAGGTGACTGCAGCGTAAGCCTGTGGCACCCTGGAAGTGACCACAGGGGCAACTACTCCTTAGTCTGGGTTCCCTCTCCAGCTCCACACTCCTTGGGTCTCACCTCAGACAGGCTCGGCCTATCCTAAAAGCTCAATGAACACTAACATTGCTTCTCATTTAGGGGCACAGTCTCATCACCAGAAGTTTATATAGCAATCATTTTTAGGTGCAGTGTTTAATGTGAATGAACAAGGCAATGCCACCTGACTCTTCATTCTTTCTGCTGAGATGCTCTAATATTTTGATAAAAATGCGTAACATTTTAAAATTTACACAGCATTTTCCATATACTCTGCCTCTGTACCACCACCTAGGAAAGGGGGCATTCATACGTCTCCCATCTTACAGGTGAGGGCAGTCTCAGAGAAATAAAACACTCACGGGCAGCGGGAGGGGAAACAGCAACAAGGTAAATTTTCCCAGTGTTGGTTTTTCCTTGGGTTAATCTAATATCTTAGGTCAACATGTTAATATTTTACATAAAAAAATAGTTTTGACCAAAAAACTGCTTCCCGATACCTATTCCCCTAAAACAGCAGGTAGAGTTGCTCAAAAATGGGAAGAAAAAGTAGAGGCATAGATGGTACATTAGGCTCTGTAGTGTGACCTGACATGTCATATATCCACAGAGTGGCAAGTCAGAGACAGAATTACCATCAAATCCACCTATGACCTGTTTGCCCTCTTTTGGCCTATAGGTCCCTACACCTCAACTACCAAAACAGTGCCAGCACTGTTCACATGCAGCCACATGCCTGGGTCTAACTTGTGATTTGCCCCCCTGCTCGTGCTGACTCTCTGTGAATATACCACAGACACATGACATGAAGACTGAAGGCAGAAGGAGAAGTGAGGCCTGGACCGGGGCTGGACAAGCCTCATCCCGCACAAGCTGTCTCTGAGGCCTGCCTCTACACCAAGGCTTCAGCGGGCTCCTGTGGCCCTCGTGGCACAGCCCCTGGGTCTTTCCTGCATGGTTTGGAAGCCATGGAGGGAAACTTGTGGCCTGGTCTGGCACTGACACCTAGGTTCTCTCTTTAGCTATCAGAGCCTTATGGGATTGAGATAATGACTCCTCATTATATTGAAAAAAAACCCTGAGATCCAGATTAAGTAACTTGCCCAGATCTTACCCCTAACAAATGACAGGACTTAAGTCAAAATCCAGATCTTAGGAGCCCAAGCCCACCCCTCCTATCCTTGCTGTGTATTCCATGCAGGGACATGGCCCTGGCAGGGAAGAGGGTGGGATGGGACCATCTGCCCCCTTTCCTAGGTGGTGATACAGAGGCAGAGCATATGGAAAATGCTATGTAAATTTTAAAATGTTATGCATTCCTTATGTCCACAAGAGGCATTCTATAGAATCTTCGTGCTCCAGGTCCCAAAGAACCTTCCTGCACTATGAGCTGCCAACGCCAACCAATGTTCAAATAGTGAATGGAGCCACTGAGAGGCAGGAGCGCACCAGAGGCAGACAGATCTTTCTTCCATTCTAGAATAGTAGCTGATAATGGAGTTTTTCTTGTTCTTTGTATTTTTAAAGGGAAACAAAAGAATTTATGCAAAACAAAGTCTGTTATGGCAGTACTAGCTGGCCTGCGGGGCAGCACACGCTGCACCAAGCTGCGTGCAGCACCGGGAGGGCACATGGTCTTGGCGCCTCCATGCTTGCTGAGTTCCAGGCACCCCGGAAAGGCTGTCATGGTAACAAGACATACTCTGTGTGGCTGAGCCTAGAACGGAGAAGGCAAACAGGATTATACATCCCTATGGTAGAGACCAGTTTGCATACAGGTTACTATTTTATCATTTCTATGTCAAAAAATGTCCTTTTAGACCAAGTTTTCTTGACTACGTGACTGTAACATGCATTTCTCCATGAAGTAAACCACAGGTCTCCACAGGCACTGATTGCTGGAAGAGAACCCTGTCTGGCAAAGGCAGGCCTTGACCACATCCAGGGCTCAGAGCAGTCATTGGTGCTGCTGGCTACAGGGGGCACAGGGTCTACCCTGGCCGTGGCTGTGGTCACGACTTCAACTGTGACTGCTGCCACAGCTGTCAAAGGGCTTCATAGTGGCACCTAGTTTATAGAATTGTCTTGAAGCTTGAATAAGATTATGCATGTCAAGTGCTTCTATATATAAACTGCTTAGAACACTGCTTGATACACAGCAATTCTCAATTACTGTCATTTACTCACCCTGAGGAGGTGCGGATGAGGAACTGTATGTACACATGGTAACACAGCCAAGACTGGATGGCAGCAGAAGGCAGTCAGTCAGAGTCAAGGCTGGTGTTTCATAGACAGGAAAAGAGGTTGACAGCTTAAGTGGCAAAGGCAGCTCATGGTGGGAGTGGTGAACAGGGTATACATAACCAGTGTGGTTCACATGCTCCTGCCCAGTAACAGCACCCAATGTGCAGCATTGGCTTAAGTACCAGCTATCAGAGGATCATCGTTGAAACGTGAGTTAGGATATCTGAGATCAATGATGACGTGATTCCAAAAGGGCAAGGAAAACGCTGTTAATTTTTTGAAATTTTATGACACACATACACAAAGCTTAGATGGTAAGCCCAGCATGGCTTCCCCTCTTGCCCCTGATATGAAGAAGCTCTAAGCCTAGATGCTGCCTGCAGGTGTGAAGGACCATGTGCTGCCATCCTGCATCTGGAAGCAGGAGCTGGCTTCTTTTAACTGCTCTGGAAACACTCTGAAACACCAAAGTTAGCTGAGAGGAAAGAAGTCCATGTTACCACATTCATACTGTGGTCGGTTAAAGTTTTTAAATGGAACCATAAAACATATATCCAGATGTTAAAAGTATGTATTTCCAATGCCACTTCTATTTCTGGGTTTTCACATTTGAACATTTGTCCTGAAACAGCCAACTGCAGACCTGGAACTCCATCTCAGGCCCACTGAGGCACACACCAGCGACCTGTGGCGACTAAGACCCCTGCAGGAGAAACCGTGTGCCTGGGCTGCCTCTGATCACTGGCAGGCAGAGTGACTCAAGTGTGGAGGCAGAAATTATACCGGATGGAATATAAATGAAGAGAGACAAAGCCATTTACTGGAGATTTACATAAGTAGAAAGGCCAGAGGTCTGAGCAGAAGTCCTCAGCCTCTTGAGTCCCCACTCCCAGCTCCCCTGCAGCGTGCGAGGCCCCTTCTCTGAACCAGGGAGTGTCACTCATGACACCATCTAGACTGTGAGCTCCAAGGAGAGAATCAGATCCATCTGTTTTGAACCCCTCACAGGTATGGTGTGTGATCTCCCATCAAATACCTGCTAAATGAGACCCTTACATGCAGTTAACCTCTTGAAGGAAGAAGAGAAACATTTACTGAGCACCAACTATGTGCCAGGTTCTCTGTTTGATATACGTTACTTCATTTAATCTTTACCAGAACCCTGTTAAGTAGTTATTATTTCCATTTCAGTTATAAAAAGTGTACCTCAGAGACTTTAGCAAAGTTGTCAATGTCACAGAGCAGGAGCTAGGAGCACTTCAGGCTCCTGGAGGGCACGTGCTCCACAGCCACCGAGCTCCGCCCGCCACGGTAAGCACAAGACTCTGAATGAAGGATCCTACAAACATCTGCACGCCAGTACAGCAGGAGTCTAGGACCCAAGAAAGAAATCAGGCCACCACCTGTCCAGGCAGTCTCCTGCTTTCCACACAAGCATCTGACGGAGTAAACGGCTCCATTCAGGGGTAACTTTTAACATCTAATTTTCAGTAGTGTAATGGACAAAGGCCAACATTCTTCAAGTAACCTAATAAGATTTGTAGGTCATTTCTGACCCTGGACATTCAATGACAAGGAATTCATCTTAAACCAATGCAGATTACTTTCCTGATGGTAAAAACCACCATTCGAAACAGCCTTGAGTATAAAATATACATTGTATGTAAAATATATACAACCTTTGTGTACCTATTTTAAAATCCAGCAATGAGTTATCACTATCGTTTTGAGTCACTTTAGGATGCTCTGCTCACAAATAAAAGGAGCTGGGAAATGGAAGATTTCAGCAAAACAAAAGCATCTGTCAGATCAAATAGTAATTTGAATGTTTTTGACTTTATAATTCCCTACAGCATTTTAATTATTTTGATTTTATAGCTATTTAAGAGCTATAAAAGTAAGAACTTTATAACTATCTTTGTGTTGTACATATTTAAATAACCTCAAAATAAACACAGTTACAGGCAATACTGAAATTATGCCTTGTCCTTATTTAAGATAGGTATGCATACCACTCAGACAGTAAGCCACCATGCTGCCTCTAAAAAAGAAGACAGTCACATTTGCCACAACTGGAAAACCCTGGAAACAGTGTGGAATGGATTATAGGGAAGAAAATGGAGATGTGTTTAAAGCTTATTAGAACAAAACAAATTACATATTATTTACACACAGAAACAATGTTGTTAAATAAGTGTTAGGTTTGTAACTGAGGACAGATGCCAGGCTAAATAGAGCAATGCAAAACCCAAGCATGTCATGCCTCAGTCCGTTCTGATAGCTCTCTCAGTAAACCTGACTTGCCTCAAGCCAAAGCATGCAAGATTTTACCCTAAAGCCGTTATCAGTCATTTCTACATCTATTAAATCACAAGTAGAAGATCCCACAGGCTCCTCCCATGCACATCACAAAAGACCTCATGGACCTGAGATAGCCCCTCAAGTCAGAGAGGAAGAATGGTAGAAGGACAGAACAAAAAGGAGATAAAGCATTAGTAAAAGCATTGAGATATTAAAAATGCAGAAACTATCTGGGGATGGTTGGTGACCTAGTATGTCCAGAACTAGTCACAGCAAGAGAATAAGTGAAACCAACACCAAGGATTTGAATGCCAGGCAAGGAATCTAAACTCTTTATACAGAGCAAGAAGAAGTGGCAGAAAGTTTTGGGGCTAGAGAAGGTATAATTAAAGCTGCACTTAAAGAACACTGGGAGAACTAGAGAGGGGTGAGAATGGCAGCAGGATCACCCACAGCTCAAGTATGTCTGGTGCATGGGCTCTACAGCAGCCCCAAGAGGGGACTGCCGCACTAGCATGGGCAAGACAGGGGCACCTGGGCTGCAGATGGAAGGAAGCAGCATCACAGAGTACCGGGAGCTGCCCTCCCCATGGTTTCTCTCCAAAAAGCTTTCATGGTCTTGTTATTTGGGAAATGCTGCTCACCGTCGGCTCATTTGGGACCTTCACAGTGCATAGTCTCCTATTAAAGACTTTGAGAAGTTCCATAGCAATGAAACCAATTTAATTTCTTCTTTCAGAATGTGGTAATGAGTCCCATCCCACACCTTTTAATGAAAAACAACACTCAGTGTCTCCCAAAACAAGCATCCTCCAGGCAATTTTGGAAGTGTGAGCCAAGTCAGCCTTGGGTCAGCATACGGCACAACCTTGAAAAGATGAGTAATGGGCTGAAGGTCTGGGTAGTAGAAAGGTATGGCTCAGGATCCTTGGGGCTGTCCAGAGCCCTGGAAACAGTGCAGCCACAATCACACCCTCAGGGAAGGCCACAGTCACCCCATGCAAGTCCCGGGACTCTGTCTAGTGTGAAAGAATTTCATGGGAGAAATTCACTTTAAGCAATTCTTCCTTTTTGATCATTAGTGCCTAAGAAAACCTGGTCACCAGCACCCATAAAATAAGTTCTTTTTCAAATACCTGAAGATTATTAAATCAACTCTCATCCTTTTCTTTTATGAGTGGAATAACCTTCATTTATTTAACAACTAGGTCTGATTACCCTTTTCACAAAAAGATGCAAGTTCTACAGGAATCTGATTTGTTTAATTAGTTATCCAAGGTTAGGTGTCTTTTTAACATTGACTGAAATGATTCAAAGATTCTAAGAAAATTATTTGTGCAAAACCTTTATAGTATCTGGCTTTAAGGATGGGGGAAGGCAGAATCTCAAATCAGCATCTTCTTTAGGAGGTACAGGGTGATAACCCAGGCAGGATGTTTTCCAGTTCACCTGAGGATACAGTAAAGCTCAGGCAAAACCTCCCTCACTATTAGGAAGCTTAAGTAGAGGGCTGACTGACCCTGTCTGGAGGCACTGGGAGTTTGTTTTTTACAAGAGTGTTATCTTGCTGGAGTCCATCCATCTACATCATTGCCTCAGTAAACCACAGCTGGGCAGAAAGACTGCCCCAAAGAACAGTAACAGTACACTTAGAATAAGTGAGCTTTCACTCACCCAGAAGAAGTACTAGTATCGTAATCACTGACTCCTGGCTCTCAGGCAGCCTTCACTGCAGCGTGCTCCCAGGGCTCCCAGTGTGCACTGATCTCAGGCTCTGCAGGGCAGGCAGGGCAGCTGCATCTCACAGAGGAATGGTGGGGACAGGCAAGAGCAACTGTGACCAGGCAGCTTTAAGAACAGCTCGGCACAGACTCCGAAACTAGAACCAACCAATCCCTTTGAAAAGTCAATCATAAACCTTAATGTATTTCACATCTTCTGACCTAATACTTCTGCTTCTAGGAGTTTATCCTAAGGAAATAACCCAATATACAGAAGAGCTTTTCGCACAGAGATGTTCCTCAAAGCTTTAGTTATAAGGGTAAAAACTGTCAAAAACTGCAATACCCAACAATAAGAGCACAGTTTAAAAAGTCAAGTACACATACACAAAAGAATATTATGCACCAATTTTAAAGCATATTTATAAAGAAAACACTCAAAATATAATGTTAAAAGGGAACAATCAAGTTATAAAACTGAATATATATATATATATATGATGAACAGAGTTCTGTTAGAAGAAACTAGCACAGGAAAAAGAATGAAAGGAGGCAAGCCAAAATGTTAACAATGGAAAGGTCCATATGGCAAGAATATGTGTAGGTAATTATTTTTCTTCTTTTACATTTTCTGTGCTTTCCAAATTTTCTTACAATGAGCAGATATTACTTGTACAGTAAAAAATTGTTTTAAAATAGTATCTAAATGATTAAAATCATTTTTAAATTACACGTACTGAGAAAACTAAAAACAACGTGTAAGTTCCTATATGCAAGGATCAGACTAAGAACATCATAATTAGAAAGTTGAATTTCCAATACATATCCAAGTGGGTATACCTACATTCGCAAAGGAAGCAAGATAGAGGAGCAGACTTCTAACCACACAGGCAGGCCAGCAGGGACACAGAGCCTTCCAGGCTCCCACCACCCATCACGGCAATTTCATGCAATTTAAAACAAACAGTAGGTATGCCATGCAAACACAGCTTCACACATGTCTCACAGGCTTCCCTCCCAGCTAGACTGCAGCCCTTAAGTCCTTCTTAAATAGGAATCCTGAGAAGCCCCCAACCCCATTGATGAGAACTGGAACATAAAATGAACTGACAAATTTTTTTAAAGTAAAAGTATGGTTAACTGAATAGTGACTCTTGTCTTGCCCTAAAAGAAGATTGAAAGCCAAGGAAAAATTCCCTAACTCCTTCACCACTTCAGGTACCTAAGTCAAGGTTCCTTTCCACTAGCCTAGAGAATGAGCAAAGTCAGTGAGTCTTCAATTTCAAACACTAAGATGTTAACACCTTTAGTTGTCCCTGGATAAGACTAAAGTCACAAAACAGAAAAGCACACTAACTAAGGGGGTGAGCCCAGCCTCCTTCTAACCTCTATCTGAAATACAGCTTTGCCAGCTTCTTAGGCAGGGAGAGAGGATCAACTCTTTCATCCTACATCATAAGTAACTTTCATCAACTTTGTAGTCAAAGAAAGACAAAAAGATCAGGCAAAGAATAAAAATGGTGAGCTGAGTCCATACAAACTGACCTTTAGAGAAGGCCAGGTACTTCCAGCTCCTTTATTTTACCCCTCATTATTTCTGAGAGTTATCAGGAAGCCAAACCATTGTCCTACAGGTCCTAGTATGCCCAGCTCTCATAGCTAATGGTTGACACTTGACAGATTTCTTAAGAACAGGTACATTAGTTATCCTGATCATCCCTGTTGAAGGAGTAGGACCAGTCAGTTCCTTTTTTCAAGATTTGACTCTCTCAACTCAGCTCTAACCATGCATCTCTGTACAGTGCTGGTTCTCAGTGCTTGCCAGACTGTCATGTGCATGGGCATGTGGGGATCTCATCAGGATGCAGGTTCTGATACAGCAGGGCTAGGTGACACAGAGCCCAGTAAATCTCAGTTTCTGAGGGTGAGACCCAGGCAGCAGTAGGCTCCCCAGGTGACCCCCATGTGCAGATGAGGTCACACACAATGCTGGAAGATTTGGAAGGAACAGTGGGATAGATCCAGGCCCTGGCTACTGAGTATGCCCCTGCACCGTAAGCACATAGAGCAGGCTAACACTGGCCTCACAGTCTTTCTGAATAGTGACAGGTAACATAGATAAAGCCTGCAAGTAAGTTCTGATTATTACTCAGGTAGGCTTATGCAACTAGGAAGAGGCCAGATTTGTAAGGAAATGAAGTTCTTGGGAAAGCTATGAGTTAAAAATAAGCAATAACTGGGAGGGACTTGGAGATGGGAGGCTGAGAGCAACTGTGGGAAGATGACACAGGGCCCTGGGCACAGGCACCGACCAGAGTGTTAACAGTCATAACAGCTGCCATTTACTTGGGCCTTCATTAACATGCCAGGCACTGTCCTAACTCCTACAAATTCTCCAGCAAGAACCTAGGGGTGTCCCTTATTCAAAGCCTACTGTCCCAAGGCCCCAGACTCAGGCTACCCTGGGATCTGATAGGTGGGGGCTTCCTTTCCCTCTGGGCAAAGGAACTGCAGAACACCCTGCAAGGGGTGAGGGCTGCACATGACTGTCTAAGTGTGAGCCAGCTGGACCCATGCCAGGCCCTGGACAGGAGGAGGCTGTGCCTGGAGTCCTGCTGGAGGGCACCCTGCTACCCCCCACTCCAAGGTCAGGCCCCTCTGGAGGGCTGAAAGACTGGGCCCTGGCAGTGAGGCAGGAGCCTCAGGAGGCAGGTAGAAGAGGGCACAACTGCAGGAGGGGCTCAGGGCCCAGGTGGCAATGACAACTGATGAGTGAGGGGATGAGGCTGGTCTGCATTTGGAAACCTGTGCAGCTTGGCCTCAGGCTCTTATTTTCCCATTCTCTCTTCCTTCCTTCTATGTTCTTGTTTCCTCTTCCTCTCAAAGCTGTTGTAAGAGCTTCCTCCCATGCACCTCTTAGATTCCTCTCCTCCCCAGGAAGAAGAGTTAAAGGGCAGTGTGCCTGGCCACCTCACAGAGGTACTTGGTGTCACAGCCTGAAGTAGGAAGGGGAATTCCATGACGGAGCAGCCCCTGTGACTGAAGCAGCTGGAGTGTACATTAACAGAGGACAGGGCAGGGTTCCCAGTCAGCCAGTCTGGAAGCCTGAAGATGGTTCAAGAAAGCTCAACTTTGTGTGCTCGTGTGTGCTTTCATTTAAATCATTTGAATCATGCTTTGATCATCATCATGGACCCTGACCACCCTACGAATACACCCCCCAGCACAGGCCCCGGGATAGAGGCTCCTATACACACACAGATGCCAAGAGGTCTGAGGAGTTCGCTCTGAGGTCTGAGCACCCAGAGAAGCAAGGCACAGACCACGTGACCTGGCTCCACACTGTGGCTCTGTGGCACAGGCAGCCCTGCCAGGGGAGCAGCGAGCTCTGAACTGTCTCACATATGTCTCTCATTTTTCCTCAGAGCAGCACCCTAAGAGCTACACAGACCATCTCCCTTACAAATGAGCAAAGGGAAAGGAGCTCAGTGACTAGCCAGCCAGGAAGGCTGAGTACAGTCCACATACGTGGGCTCCAACCCTGAGCTGCAGCCCCTCCAGGCCACCCACAGCGTGACCTGCTCTCTCCACAAAATGTGAAAAGCTACACGTTTTTAGGACTCACAGAACCAAACAACATGGTCACTTCTTGTGACTATTCCACTGTCTTTTAAAATAAAAAACGTTTTAAACTCTTTTTATTTAAAAATGTTTAACCTGGATTCCATGAGGTTCAACTTCATGGCCCCATTTTATAAATGAGAAGCCAGAGGTGCAGAAGGACTAAGTGACTTCTTGGGATGTTGAGTGAATAATACAAGGACAGGACCCAAATTCAACAGCCTCTGTGTCTCAGGCCACAGCTCTGGGGCACCAGCCAAACTGAGTGAAATCTCTGCAAAATGTGCAAGCTGGCAGCCAGGCGGCCAATCAATGTTAAATACTGATGCCGGGGGAGCTCATTCATAAAAGGATTCTAACCACAAGTTAGTTAGGCAGAGTCGCCACTCCACCACCACGTGCACACAAATAAACCCGAGGAAGAAAACTACACATGGGGAGGGGAGCCTCCTCTTTAGCAATAACCTTATTCCCTGGAAAAGTCTTACCAGATTTGTAAAGAAACGAACATTCCCTGTACACTGCTCTGCAAGTGATAAATTTCCTTTAGAGAACAGCAGCTTGTAGGATATTGTGTGCCCGAGTACACAACAAAAGCAGAATCAGAAAACATCAAATGCTTTTTCAAATTCCTATTTAGAGAGAAGGAAAACATGCAATTATTTTACCCAAATCAGTCACCATGGCAGCCTAAGCCCCTTGACTCTGTATGGCCACTGTTTATAAATGTAAATGTACATTCATTTCCCACAGTTGTTTGGTATTTTATTACCTGCCACTAAGAGGGGAAATAAAGTTTTCATTTAAGTGTGGAGGGTTCTCACCTGTGAAAGCACGTGTGGCCTGAAAACCAGCCTCCTGCATACTGCTCCTGGACAAGCCTGTGCCCAACTCTCAAGCTGTCCTGTTGAGAGTAAGCCGCCCGGGCAAGGCCTCAGGTCACTTCCATCTTAGCTCGTCGGAGTCCATCGCTTGGCCCTCACTGACTCTTGGTAACATCTGAGGCCCACCTGCCTAATCCTACACCCTGAGCGCAGGTGGAACCTGGGGCGGCACCCAGTCCAGCAGCACCTAGGGCACACAGGCACGTCAGCCGTCCAGCCAGAGAGTGGAGGCCATGATGAGCATGGCAGTGAAGGAGGCTGTCCTGCCAAGACCTGCTGTCCTGCCTCAGAGCCAGGGCCTCCTCAGCCGGCAGCGTCCTGCACAGGTCTCTGCTGCTCCAAGAGAGCTCAGTATGGTCTCAGCTGCAGCTCTGCACTCGTCTCTCCCCTTGCTGAAATTAAAAAGAAAGAGATCACTTTTCTGATGACCTGCTGGAACACTGCATTAACAGACCCATAGACAAAACTGACAAGGAACAAGATACTCAGGGTCATGTTCATGACCACACTGGGCCCCAGGGGAGGCTGCAGCACCATTCCCCCAATGCCTGTGGGAGGACAGGGGGCTGCACCTGCACCCGGAACGAGACGGAACAAGACAGCACTGGCTGCTCTGCGTCCCTCTAAGAACAGTCACAAGGTCACACAGCACTCAGAAGTCCTTCCTCAGGCCACCCACAGTTCCTAGACGCTCTAAAGAAGAAACCCATTTTCCCAAGCTGGTTCGTGAGGTCTGTATCCACTGTCATCAGCATGCCAGGAAGTACTTGGTTTGAGCGGTTTTAAAAAGTAACTCTTAGGGGAGAAAACAAATGCTACGTTACTTTTTTTTTAAAGCATGGGAAGGAAAAGCAAATTTAATCTATAAACTGTTCCAAATATATTACATTATAATAGAAGCATTTTACAAAATGTATCAGGTATTTTTAATGTTGTTATACTACACAACAAACAGCATTAACAACAAGAAGGTTAGAAGCCCAAAGGCCCAGATTTTAAAAACAATCCTAAATATGACTCTCCAGTATTGGAGAAAAGAAACCTTTTCTGCTACTACCACTTCATCCTACTCAATTTATAAAGAAATTTTTGAAAATGTAAACTATTCAGTAGGTGGCAGGGAAGGAAGTACAGCAGGGAGAAGACAAGTAATAACTCTCTAGCATCTTAATACACTGATGGGACAGTGATGGACTTGCAATGGGGTTGGGGGGGACTTCAAAATATGGGTAAATGTTGAAACCACAATATTGCTCATTTGAAACCTTCATAAGATTGTATATCAATGATACCCTAATTTAAAAAAAAGTAACCTATTCCTCTTTTTCACCATGGAACTAGAGAAAAGAAAAATAATTTAAGAAAACAGCACATAAAAGAAAGGAGCCCTCTGTTAAAACCCTCTTGTTGCTGCAAATACAATATAAGGTAATAAAGTAAACATCACTGGTACAGACTAACTCTAAGGAAGACCTTACGCATTAATGAAGCACATTAATTAAAGAAATTCAATTGTATTGCCTTGCTGTACCTGCAATAACAATCTCAGTTAATATGGTGTAGCCTAGTAGGAGTCCTTAAGTTTAATGAATAGGTAACAAATTTATTTAATTAAAAATCATTTATGTAAATGGTGGTTTTGAAGTGTTTGAAAATGTGAGAAAATGTGAGAGTAAACATTCAACATAAATGATTAACACATACAATATCAGCACCCCGAGTCCTACACCAGCTTCTAAACTAATCATATGTGCCAATCTTACAATATTAGGAAATGCAATTGTCAGATAAAAACAGAAGTCCACCTGCCCTTGATTTTCTTTGCCCTTTTCTATGATGCTTTCAGTGCACAGAAATGCTAGACTTTATTTGTTCAAATAATCTTTCTTTGAACTCAGATACAAAATGAAATATGATGAGGTTTTGTTGTTTGAGAGGTTTTTGTTTATATATTTTTGTTTCATTGCAAAAGTTAAGCCACTTCACTTTGTTAAAAAATCAAGCTATCCTATATTATATCTTAAATGCCAGAGAAAGATTGAGGCAGACGTGTGTAGAAGCAGAAGAAACAACACACGTTTTTTCCTTTACTGTCTTTATCACACTTACCAATTCTTAACTCTACTTCTTCTGTAAGATTGGGATGGGGGCATAGGTGTGCTAACAGCTCATTTTGAGGTCTCAGGCATGGTACTGGCCAGAATTTTTAGGGCCTGATATGTGCAGTTCCCAAAAAAAGCCAGACAAATGCATTATGTTATCTCATTAATGAGTAACTTGCATATTCCTACATATACTCAGAGTCTCCTTTTATGCAATTTTCAAGTTAAAATGGAACTATAATGGCCATAAAATGTTTTCTTCTTAACCGCTAAAAGCACAAATAAGGTACCCTTTCTAGAAATACACAAGAAAGAGGTGGGGTCCCCAGAACTTAGAAGCTTTGTTCAGTGAGGGACGAGGGACCCAACTACGAGGAATAGCGCTGGGAAACCAGCCATGCTCAGTAAGAAAATGTCAGATGATACAGTGGGCGGGGGAACAGACAAAGCACATCTGCTTTCACAGCTTAGTAACCAACCGAGACCTAGCCAGAAGGCAGAGAAACTACACAAACAGTTCCTGCCCCGCTCATCCTTCCCATCTTCCACTCTTTGTAGCTCCTTGCTATAACCTGCCACCTACCTTCCATTCTCAGCTCAAATGACCCTCTGAGATGCCTCCTTGATCATCCCCCGGGCTAACCTGGGAGCCAGGTGCCCACCTTCCCAGTGCTGGCCATAGTTGTGGCTGTATGCCTGATGGCTCAGCACCCATTTCTCCCACAGGACTACAAGTGCCATGAGGACAAGCACAGTGACTGGCTGACTCTCCACTTCCCCTCAGCACCTAACACACTGCCTGGCTTCCAATAAGTATTCAGAAATACATTGTTACTGAAAGAATGGATGAGTGCACGAACGGCAGAGTGTTCAGAGAGGTGAACCAGAAGGGCTCAGCAAACTACTTGTAGAGCACACCCATCCCAACCCATGGACTGACAGGCAGAGCTCCCTGGGCTGAGAGGCTGGGCTGCAGCTCTGGCCTGGGCCTCTGAACTGGTAGGGCTTTTCCTACCACCTCACTACTCAAGATGAGATGGTGATACAAGCAATGGTTCCTACCGCACTCACACTTCAGAGAACGTCCTCTCCGTAAAGGTCCCTGGAGGTGATTGCTTTAAATAACCCTCAAACCACAGAAAGAAAAATCTAACCCCATAGCGGTTTAAGTAGCTTAGCTATAAAACTAGTGTGCAGAAAAGCCAGGACTAATGCCCCTAAACTGAAATGCCTTAAGCCTGATAATACTCAAATCAGGAAAATCATGGGGGAAGAAAGGCAACTTACCAAGGACACAAGGTCAGAGTAATCCTGAGGCACACATTCAAGAGCCCCTCTACAGCACGCATACTGCCATCATCCTGAATGAATACACACACACACACACACACACACACACACACACACACACACACACACACACACACACACGTTCTATTTATACTAGGAAGATGGGCAGGACAAATAAGGAAATAAATTAATTCAATACTGTACTTTAAAAATGTCATTAAGTTCCTCCCACAGCAGACCAACAGTCACTAAGGAAATAGAACACAGAGAGCAGAAAACACCCCACAGGAAAGGGCAACTTTTAAAAACACAAACACCTACAACCCCTAAGCAAATAAGTGTGGAATATGTTTGTTTTACCACTTATTCATAAAAACTTATATGAAATGCAGTCTTCCTAGGAATCACTGGGGAATGAGAACTTAACTGCATTAAACAAATCCCAGCTTTAAAAGTACACTGCAAAAATAGACATATGCAATTCAG
This sequence comes from Manis javanica, assembly GCF_040802235.1. Lineage (NCBI taxonomy): Eukaryota > Metazoa > Chordata > Mammalia > Pholidota > Manidae > Manis > Manis javanica. The sequence goes on along the minus strand of NC_133164.1, from coordinate 60,602,370 downwards.
GAAACACTAGTGTCACACACTGGGTACAGAGGCTAAAACCCAACAGAGAAGTGAAACAACTTTTTTCCAAAATCTAATAACATTCAGAAAATTTGTATGCATAAGGAATAAATGCTGCAGTTACATTTTTTATTTCCTCTCACTGCGGACACACTGCTTCACTGACCAAGTGTTGGTTACCTAGGTGACAGCTTGACTGAGCAGCCAGTCAGGCTCCAGGCCATAGGGACTCTGGGAGCTGAGGCCCCAGGCCTGTGTCTGATAACCTGTCACTACTGTGCCCACCAGAGAAGTCCCAGGGAGAAAGGGACACTGACAGATGAAAAGATGGCTCTAGCCTTGACAAACTCAGGCACTGGTGTAAAATTCAAAACATAAAAATTAAAATATGAAGAGTTGTACTGAACTGCTTACCAAAAAAATCTCACTACTGGCTGGTTAAGTTCAAAGTGGCAATGGACTTTTAGTGAGACAGATGGGAAGAAAAAGTGGGAAAAAGAAACCAGAGATCATTTCCAACCCCAGCTTGATGTCACACTTCTTCACTTTACCTCATAAGCAGAAAGTATGGACCTTGCCAAGATTTCCTACCAGCAAAAAGAGAGGCCCTGAGAACAAACATGGCCCCTGCCCTCACCACAGCCATGGGGTGGAGAGCATGAGACAGATTGACCCCCCCCACCCGGTTCTAGGTCCACTAACAGGATCTGATCAAGTCCTCAGCCTGTCAGGCTCCTGTTTCCCCATTTGTAAAGCAAGGAGGTAAAACTCGAGGTCCCCTATGATCTGAGTGTGACCCTGTGACTGTGTCTCTGGTCAAGGGAAATGGGACTATTTTATGATTCAGGGGTGTAAAACAATTCATAGCTATTACAAAGCAATCTCAAAGCCATCCTAGCCCTGGGTAGCTTGGTGGGCTCTGGGTACTAGGTCACCATTTCAGGAAGCAAGTGCAAAATTTAAAATACTCATTTCAAATACACACACAAGCTGCAAATAGGAAAAAGCAGCAATTATATTAGAACATCCCTTAAAATGTCACCTTGGCAAATACAACACTTGATAAATCCTAAAGGATCTATAGTCTAATACGCTACTCAAACCAAGCTGAAGACAGTTTCCTCCAAAATAATTTAGTAGGATAATTGTCCCTAATGCATAAGGAGGTCTATAACTATCTCCTCCTTACCCTATCTAGGCATGGAGGAGGTCTTTAGGGACCACCCACCCACCGTTTACTCTGTGGAGGAGCCTGAGGCTCAGGGAGGAAGGGAAGTGTTGAAGGTGACAGTGGTGACAAAGGCAGGTGTCAATCTAGGTCCTACTCCATGTTCTTCCACACACACAAACTGGCCAAAAGAAGGAGCTGAGATGGGCACACAATGCACACCTATACCACTGCCAGCAGGGAGAAGGACACTGAGACCATTTCCACCCTCCCAGGACCAAACTGGGCCATATCCACAGCACAACATGCCCACATGGAAGGCAAGGAAGGTCAGGGGCTTGGTGCAGAGTCAGACAGTCCTCGGGGGAGTATGCACTGAAGGGCACCAGACCTAGGCTGAGCACGCCAAGGTTGCCCCTACTGTGGCCGCCAATTCTTTCAGATGGAATCAGCTTACAGTGGACATGACAGGCAAAGACAAAGAGAGTTATACAAAAAGGGGGCTAATAAGTATGAGTAGAAAGGGAAGGGGAGCTGTCATTCATTCTTTGGTGAGAGTAGGAGAAGAGAATATGGACTGACAGCTGCTTATGGGAAACAATGTTCGTCATCCTGGCATGTACTCTTCATGCCCTCGCTCCCCATCAAGGTCTGCACCTACAGTTTCCCCACACAAAGCTACTCCCTGCCTCAGCTAAGGCAGCCTTCTCAGCTGCCCGTGTCCTGCCCATGTGGAACACCTGTGTCCTGCCCGACTTCATCTGGTCTCTGGACTACAGACTCTGCACCAGCTGCATCATCTTCTCATTCAGTATTTCATGGGCTATTTGCAGGGGCATTACTCTAGCCATGCATTACTGCAGGTGCTGGGAAGACAGCACTGAGCAGAGCAAACCAAGGTGCCTATATTCTCCTATCTCTGTCTGTGGAGGTGTTCCCTAATGGAAACTTCTTCTCGCTAATCTTTGTATCCTTGGCATTGGCCATGGGGAATAGAATAGAGCAGGTGCCCAATAAATATTAGTCATACTGCACTGAATCACATCAGAGCTTCAGCTGGGTCACCCTCTTGTACTCTACGACCTCTGTCCTGTGCCAGCTGCCCTAAGTACCAAAGGGATGGTGCATGAGGAGGCTGCTGGGCACAGGGCCCTCACCTCCGCCACATAGAGCATGCTCAGATGAAAGCTTTATGCCTAAAAAGGCCAGAGGATGAGAAGCCAGGCTCTAAGCAGGCTACCCTGGGTTCACCTTATTCTACGCTATATGTGATTTGATCAGTTACTTAACCCTCTGACCCTCAGTTTTCCCATGTGTAAAATGAAAGCAGTGTAAAATGAGGCAGCACCTACCTCATAAAATTATGTTCATTTAATGAGGAAACATATATAAAACATTGGTCTCTAATAAATTCTAAAGAAATAATAGTTACTACATGATTACAACTCACCTCAGCAGAATACTGATAGGTGATGTCTTGAGAATATGCCCATGCAGCCTCTTCTACTTCTTACCTGACCTAATTGGACAAAGTGTGGCACTTTATCTCATAGTTCCTTGGTTGATTTGTCTTTATTTCTTTTTTAATGTTCTCCATAGATAAAAATCTAAGTTCAAAATCATTCTATGTCAGCTAAAACAAACAACAGAAACAGGAAAAATGATATAAAATTAGAGAAGATGCATAAGGTATTTGGTATGAAATATGTTAGAAGAATAGAAGAAAAAATGACAAAGAAGGAACTTGCCTTTAAAAGGAGAAAGAGCCTCTTGATACTCATTTTTTTCATCTTTTCATCTTGAAATATCAAACTCAAAAAACAGCAATAGACAGTAATAAATACATTAACCAATGTTAATTGCATTTAACCTTCTTGCCAGAAAATAATCATGCACAGTCCAATCTGCCTTTCTTCTGTCCTCTTCCATGTCTGGTTTGTTCCTTTTGGAAAGTGCTGACTTTTTAAGCCCTTCATGTGCATTTTGTAAGCTTTTCCAAGGCACCAAGAATGAAACTACACAGAGAGGGCATCTACCAACCCCTCCCAACATCTTGATAAATCTAAGCACTCCTCTACACCACAGGAGGTACTGGAACAGAACCACCAACACTTTACAGGCTAATAAAAATTGATCAGCAATACAGAAGCCAATGCTCTCTACACAAATGAAAATTGTGCATAATTTCAGTTGCTTGCATTAGGAAAAGTTTCCTAAATGTCCTTTGCTTATAAGATGCTCCAGACCAGCTCCAAACAGGGAATATCTAAATTTTGATTAAGTAGGTTTATCTTGTTTGCTCATGTTCATTCTGTGAAAAAATATATTCCTTTAGGGAAAAGAAATCTTTTCATTTTATAATTTTTTACAACTCAATATCTGACCTCAGATGGTGAGATACTCCAATAATATTTTTCTTAGATATTCACAAAGAAAAGTCTGTGTTGTCTGCAACAGACTTGGGAGGAGAGAGACACATAGTGAGCACCTGACAGGCACCTCCCCAACACCTGAGGCCTGCAAGGCTCTAACCAGAGGCTCATTGCTCAGTTTAATGTAGGTGCAAGTGTGAGTTACACACACACACACAGGGCTGTTTAGCAATATGTTCCTTAGCAGAAAGACTCCTTATTGCCTGAATATGCCCATATGATAAAATTTAGTGGGAGAAGTCCCACTTACCTCTGGAGAGAGGAAGAGATTCCCTCTTATTGCCTGCAGAGCAGACATCAGTACAGACCCATCCTACCTCCTCTTAGAACTCAAACTTCTACTCAAGCACCATTTTTTCTCATTTAAGGGGACCAGAAGAAGAAACAATATATAATGTACCACATACTATCCTAGGATAATCAGAGATTCTAGGACTACCTTAGAGAAATTATAGGTGCTCATTTAAGAGCTAAGTGATAATCTCTAGGTCAGCCTTTCAAGAATGACTTGGAATTCAACTGGGAAAGCCGTCATTTAAGACATGCCGAATTCTGGAAACTGAACTTACTTAGCTCTGTCAGTTAGCATTGGTGGAACAATTTAACCTGATCACAGAAATCCAAGGAGATGAGCATTTCAGCAGATGTCTGAAGTACATGACACAAAATGGTACTGTCTGAGGTTGGTCCCCAGAGATGTCACCAGTAGTAATCAGTCTGAGAGTGTGACAAACGAGCTCTCGGTGGAACACTTACAAACAATAATGAACACTACATCTGTGAGAGGCCCCAGCATGCCCAGCCATTGGATGAGTAGTGCCTGACTCCACATGTACTAGGGAAGCCCTGATAGAGTTTCACATCTTCCTGGAAGGCTAGATGAGGCAGAGCCGCGCAAGTGCAACTGTTCTGAAGAGCAGCTGTTGAAGAAGGCAGAGAATTCAGGGGAAAGGCTGCCTGGTATTTAACTAATGGACTACACAAGCCCTGCCCCTGTGTGTTCTGGAGGCCTCCAGCCAAGCAGAAAGAGCTCATTAAACTAATTTCCGCTGCCTTGGTAACAAAAGGCTGTGCGTGTGCTCTTACACAGTAAATGCAAATGAGTGCTATTCATAGGGGAAAGCACTACAGACAGGTACTGCGTGTCCCGCCCAGCCGCCCAGGCAACAGTAGAGACATGCCCTCTGCAGCTTTACAAGCCCAGTGTGATGGGAAGCAGTCTCCCTCAGCACCTGAGTCCATGCGTTTGAGTCTGTTGTTGAGTTTACTCCACTATAGAAGCACTTAGCAGTCACGGAAATTCTCTCATTCTACAAAGCATATTCAACCCATCAGTGTACTCCTCAGTATCCTTGATGTCAAGCGAAACCTGTCTGTCTTACATGTCCTCCACGAGATTGGGACAAGAGCATTCTTGCCATGCCAACAAAGAAAACTGCAGAGCTCTGGCAGCAAGAAGAAATGTAAACCACCAGATACGGAACCTGAAATCATGGTTCATGTTCCCCTCACTTGCCAAAATTAGCTACACAGTGTCTATGAAGCCTTTCATAATCTAAGTACACCACAGACCTCGCCAGCCTGACAGGCGACTTTCTGTGCATTTAAAATAGCGTCTTCTTTCAGTTCCTTTTTCCTTCTCAAAATCTAGTCCTTGTTTATACCCTTCCCCTTTGGGGTCGACATGTAGAACTGGCTCACTATGACCCCTGCTCTGCAGTAGAGCCTGCAGCCCGTTTCTTCAGAGAGGCCCAGGCCTTCTGCTTCCACACCCCTGGGAGGCCAGCAGGGAGGCCCAGGCAGGAGGGAAGCGAAAGCAGAGGACAGGAGAGGATTTTACCAGAATGAACATAGCCCTGTTCTCCACCTCCGGGTCTAGTGAAGTCAATTAGTTCCCCCAACAGCAAGAATGAGGATTCGACTTTGTTCCTCACAGGAGAGCAAGCTGTTGCTGCTTTATACTAAAATACTCTCTCTAGGCCAGTGTTCACCAAATATTCAAAAGGAAGCATGCAATCATCAAAACTAAATTTTGTTCATTTTGACTTAGAACCTAAATATACTCATAAATGCATCTGAAATGGAAAAATATCCATATGTGAACACACAGGACTACCATTAAAGAGCAAAGAGCTGCCTGTTTCTTGAGCTGATTGGCTGGACGAAATGATAGGATGGGGGTGGGTGCTGAGAGCAGCTCCCATCAGGTGACAAACACAACAGTCAGGGGCTCTGCAATCCCCCTTGCATTGACACAGCTGTGGGGTGCTGTGCTCAGAAAGATGAGCCCAGCTTTGGGGTCAAACAGATGGGCCTCTGAATGACAGTTCTGCTGAGCAGTCCACCACACACTACTCAGGCAGTAACACAACCTCTCTGAGCCTTGGTCTCTTCATCTGTCAAATGGGACATTACTATAACTATAAGGCAGCAATGATGACTAAATGAAAAAACACATGAAATGCATGTGCACAGCAGCATCTCACAGGCCCTCAATAAAAGGTTACAGCAGAAATGGGAGCAGGGAAGAAGGAAGGGATGACACTGCCTGTGGTTGTCAGACCCTGGGAGATGTGTGGAAGGTATGTTCAACTGACCAGGCATAAGAACAGCAAAAGAAAGATGGGGAGGGAAAAGGAAAAAGAGAGCATTTTGTTGGGGCCCACCAAACTCCACTCCAGGACTGACCACTCAGAGTTAAAACTCCAGGGCCTGTTAGATTAGAATTTAATACTCTCATTTTCAAATAATTACTTCAGTAGGTTTACCTCGGGTGCATTTCACTTTTTCCTTACCACAGGTCAAAATTCCCCCATCTAACTCAGACATATATCCATTCTGCCCCGGCTAACCTGGCCCCCCTGTCACCCCACTAGATTCCCACCCCAACATACAGAGGAGTCAATATTCACTGCACACCCACTAACTGTAGGGATTCCCCACATCAGAAAAATCACTCCTATTGAAATGACTCAACTCCACTTCCTTTGAATAAAAACATGTTATTATGTTCAATAAAACCATACAAGAAATAATAGCTAGAGATGACATTTAAATAACTTATACAAACACCTAAAAATGGCTTCCTGGAAGAAAAGGAAATGATTGGCATTTTCAAGGATATTTTAAGAGCTCCATCTTTTCTTGTCCTTCTCCCCCACCCGCCTTCCCCCACAAATGAGTCATGGCCACATTCTCATTGCAGCACAGGCTCCTGGCCTAGAGGTAAACTTGGGTAAAAGAGGATTTTGTAGTGAGGACAGAGGCTGCCATTGAAATTTAAAAGCAGTGTAGTTACTTTACTACCATCCCTTTCCCTCTAGGTTCCCATGGAAACAGACCTCAAATCGCCAAAAACAGGGTAAAGATAGCACCATGCCCAGTTTTCCTGCAATCTGTTTCCATGGGAACTGGAAGAGAAGAGAATGGAGGCTGGGTAGCCAGACTGCCTGCAAATCTCCATTCCTGTCAGCTGGAGATGCGGCCCAGGCCCTGCAGGCTTCCATACACTCTTCAGAGATGACATGTCCACTCTAAACATGTCTCTAAACATGATGGAAGTTTAGAGAACTGGAGGCTCACAGCAGGCTAGAATGTGTACCCAAAGCAGCTGCAAACCTCCAGACCCACACTCAGCAGGATAACTCACCTTCTGAAGCATCCCTTCACTGACCAGCAGTGACCCGTTGCAGACCAGGGTTCCCACGTCAGGCTGGGCAGAAGGATCAGCCCAGACAGAGGGATTCAACCTCGGGGGCTGGGACCAAATTCTGTAGTTTTTATTCTTTTTTTTTTTTTTGAGAGGGCATCTCTCATATTTATTGATCAAATGGTTGTTAACAACAATAAAATTTTGTATAGGGGGTCAATGCTCAATGCACAATCATTAATCCATCTCAAGCCTAATTCTCGTCAGTCTCCAATCTTCTGAAGCATAACGAACAAGTTCTTACATGGTGAACGAATTCTTACATAGTGAATAAGTTCTTACATGGTGAACAGTACAAGGGCATTTATCACAGAAACTTTCGGTTTTGATCACGCATTATGAATTATAAACAATCAGGTCAGATATGAATATTCATTTGATTTTTATACTTGATTTATATGTGGATCCCACATTTCTCCCTTTATTATTATTATTATTTTTATTTTTAATAAATGCTGAAGTGGTAGGTAGATGCAAGATAAAGGTAGAAAACATAGTTTAGTGTTGTAAGAGAGCAATTGTAGATGATCAGGTGTGTGCCTGTAGACTATGTGTTAATCCAAGCTAGACAAGGGCCTTAAAACATCCACGGATGCAGATTTCTCTCAAAACAGGGGGGGGTGAGGTTCTAAGCCTCACCACTGTTGATCCCCAATTTCTCACCTGATGGCCCCCCTGCGACTGTGCCTGTCTTAGGTTGTTCCTCCCTTGAGGAATCTTACCTGTCTCTGGCAAAGATAATTCTTATGCTTGGCCATGCTAGGAAACCAGTGACGGAGACCAGAGTTTCCCAAAGTCTAAGGTGCTTGTGGATCCTATGGGGACCCTGGTAAAATGCAGATTGTGGTTCAGCAAATCTGGTGCAGGGCCTGAGATTCTGCATTTCTAACCAGTCCCCAGGGCAAGTGACGCTGCTAGTCTTTGGACCACATCTAAGTAGCAAGGATTAACTCCAGTGAGTTTGACTCTAAAACCTTCTCCATAGACCAAAGATGGAGACAGTGCCCTTCCTGCAATAGCAGCTTATTCCCATCTTCAGCTGCCAGTCCCACCCAAGCCAGCCTTCACTTGTGCCCCAGCTAGCCTCGGTCCTCTCATCCTTTAGCTCAGCATCTGGCTCATTGCTGGACACATACACACTCACTAAGCTTCCTTTGACACAAGAATTACAGCCTGTAACATTTTCCTCCTTCTCTGCTAATCCTCCACCCAACCTGGACAGGAAGTTACAATACAAAGCAGCAAGGTGACCAGATAAGAGAACAGAGAATTCCTAAGCCAACAAACAGCTCACAGGTAAGGACTCTTGAGCTGGTAAGGACTGTTAACAGGTGAACACATCTTTGTGGTATACAAAGATAAATATTTTATATATTTATATATTATGCATTACATATTGTATATATACAGTGTATACATGAGTATGTGTACGTGTGGAGATAGATATAGATGGAAACAAAACATATCGATCAATAATGATGAATTAACACATGGCACTGGAGAAAAAATTCACACATACTAAGTTCATCTCTAAGGGGATGACAAAATCACACCCAAAATCTGCTTGTGAGTTATAATACATATTAAAAACAGCAGATATTACAAATGATGAAGCCATTGTTGTTGTATTTTTAAAAAACCTTCATCTAGTAAGCTCTTGGTAACAATGCACAGGTGCGCCCAGTCATCCTGCCTAAACAGCATTCTCTCCTGTGCTGAACCTGTGTACGCCCGAGGTCCCAGGGTGACAGAAACTGAACAAGCCATTGTCAGGAGATGACATGAGCCTGTTTTTGAGGGGATTCAGTGGGATTAAAGGACAGGAGAGCCTGGCTCCTGGGTCCTTCCCTCTGAGCAAGAGAGTAAATCTCATCTTCTCAGCCCATGATAGGGCAAGCCCACCCTTCCAGCCCAGTTCCACACCCACAGGGGAAACCCTGCCTGTTTCTTCCTAAGGACAAAGGAAAATACAGTATCCAAGACAACAAGAAAGAACAGGAGCTGCCCCAGTAGTAAGTCCTGACAAACTCCTGGCACAGGTAAAGACTCATTAATATTTTCAATCCAATATGTAAACTTGTTAGAGCCTGGAAACTATGCTCACTGCTGTAACAGATTTGCCCATGAAAATTCAGAGCACTTAGGAAACCTTGTCAACCCCTCCCAGATTTCACAATAAAAATATTTCAGATGGAAAGGAAGAGGGGTTGTCAAGGAAGGCACATGCCTACACTCTCATTTTGCATGCCACCAGCAGCATGATTGATCAGCAGGGCTAAGGGCACCCCAGAGTTTCCAACCCTGCCCCAAATGTGAACCTTACTGCCAATCCCCACCCTTGTCCCATGGCATACCTCACTTCTTGCTGTATCTGCTGTCTTAGTACCTCTGTGTCTCTCAAGTGAGGTGGGAGATGAGAAGGGGACACATGATTTTCAGGGCTGTCATCCTGTCACACTCAGGGCCAAGCTCTGCCCTTTCCAGTCTGGCCTCCTGGTAACCAGCTCTTGAAGCAGCCTCCACACTCCTCAGCATGGACTCCCCAGAACACAGAACTTCAAACAGTCATATACTTCATCTTGTAGAAGACCTTAGGCTTATTTTTCAAATCCTGATGCACATTTTGAATAATATTTCAAAATAAGAATTGATATGTATATTTCTTTATACTGTAATATTGCTTCACATCTATTATGAGGCTGGTCTTTCCCCACAGCTAAGTAGGTTTCCCATCTCTCCTTTACAGACAGGTAGGAACAGAGTCAGAAATGCTAAAGGAGTTGCTGTAACAAAATCCAACTTACAGAAGCTCTTCCCATGATAAATACAGTCTCTTTGCTTTGTACCAACTTGGCTTCTCCAGGCAAACATGGCCAAGACCTGCAGGCCCCTCATGATCTCCACACCAAAAAAGAATAAGAAAAGGTGCCCCTTCCTCTGCCTGGGGGGACTCAAGCTCCAAGGAGATGTTTCCTGTGACCATATCTATCTATAAGCTGTGTGGCCAGATACAGCACCTATGACAACAAACAGGTGACAAGAAATACAACCAAAGAAAGGAAGCCGAACACTTTGTACTCCATCTCACCCAACTATAATAACTCAGGAGGTGTAAAAACACAGGACACACACACAAAATTAAACTGTAAAATAAAGTCCCAGCAATTTGCTAGACAAACAAATTCAAGTTTAAAAAGAAGCAAGCAAGAGGAGAATCAGGCTTGGCTGGTTAGGAGTGATGACCACTCAGTCCTGGGCTCTTGCCACCCTCCACGTGACCATGGATAACTTTTCCAACTTCTCTAGTTCCAAGTTTCCTCACAGGTAAAGGGAGCAATGGAACTAGAAGCCTATCAGACCCCGAATAGCCAAAGCAATCCTGAGAAGGAAAGATAAAGTTGGGGGGATTACACTCCCTGACTTCAAGCTCTACTACAAAGTCACAGTAATCAAGACAATTTGGTACTGGCACAAGAACAGACCCATAGATCAATGGAACAGAATAGAGAGCCCAGATATAAACCCAGGCATATATGGTCAATTAATACAATAAAGGAGCCATGGATATACAATGGGGAAATGACAGCCTCTTCAACAGCTGGTGTTGGCAAAACTGGACAGCTACATGTAAGAGAATGAAACTGGATTACTGTCTAACCCTGTACACAAAAGTAAACTCAAAATGGATCAAAGGCTTGAATGTAAGTCATGAAACCATAAAACTCTTAGAAGAAAACATAGGCAAAAATCTCTTCAATATAAACCTGAGCAACTTTTTCCTGAACACATCTCCTCAGGCAAGGGAAACAAAATAAAAAATGAACAAATGGGACTACATCATGCTAAAAACCTTCTGTACAGCAAAGGACACTATCAGTAGAACAAAAAGGCATCCTATGGTATGGGAGAGTATGTTTGTAAATGACATATCTGATAAGGGGTTAACATCCAAAATACATAAAGAACTCATACACCTCAACACACAAAAAGCAAATAACCCTATTAAAAAATGGGCAGAGGATATGAACAATTCTCCAAACAAGAAATTCAGATGGCCAACAGGCACATGAAAAGATGCTCCACATCGTTAATTACCAGAGAAATGCAAATTAAAACCACAATAAGATATCACCTCATGCCAGTTAGGGTGGCCAACACAGAAAAGAATAGGAACAACAAATGCTGGCAAGGATGCAGAGAAGGGAACCCTTCTAAACTGCTGGTGGGAATGTAAAATAGTTCAACCATTGTGGAAAGAAGTATGGAGGTTCCCCAAAACCTAAAAATAGAAATATCATTTGACCCAAGAACTTCACTTCTAGGAATTTACCCTAAGAATGCAGGAGCCCAGTCTCAAAAAGACATATGCACCCCTATGTTTATTGCAGCACTATTTACAATAGCCAAGAAATGGAAGCAACCTAAGTGTCCATCAGTAGATGAATGGATAAAGATGTGGTACATATACACAATGGAGTATTATTCAGCCATGAGAAGAAAACAAATCCTAACACTTGCAACAACATGGGTGGAGCTAGAGGACATTATGCTCAGTGAAATAAGCCAGGTAGAGAAAGACAAGTGCCAAATGATTTCACTTATCTGTGGAGTGTAAGAACAAAGCAAAACCTGAAGGAGCAAAACAGCAGCAGACTCACAGAACCCAAGAATGGACTAACAGTTACCAAAGGGAAAGGGACTGGGGATGGTGGGTGGGAAGGGAGGAAGAAGGAGAATAAGGGGCATTATGATTAGCATACATAATGTAAGGGGGGGCACAGGGAAGGCAGTATAGCACAGAGAAGACACGTAGTGATTCTATACCATCTTACTACACTGATGGACAGTGATTGTAATAGGGTATGTGGTGGGGATTGATAATGGAGGGAATCTAGTAATCACAATGTTGCTCATGTAATTGTATATTAATGATACCAAAATAAAAAAAAGAAGCCTATCAGAGTCCTTTCCTCCCCACAATGTATGAAAGAAGGAATTCATGAATGCCACAAATTAAGTTCCTTCTCAGTAGTTTCTACAAACTTCAAACAGGTGCTAGGTAGGAGCACCTTCCAAACTTTAGGTGTTCCTCAACAACCTGGTGCCAAAAATAGGTGCCTAGAGAAGTAATAAAAATGAGAATGTACCTAGAGAAATAATATAAATGAAGTGAATCATGTGAGTGCCGTGGAAGCATCTAGAAGAGTGCCTGGTACACAGAGGGTTCTCATCTACCTGGTGGGACAGATGGACCACAGATAGATGGCAGATGGATAAAACAACAAGAGTTGCTTAATGAGGAAAAACTGTTTTATATTCATGTTTTTAAAACTTGTTCAATTTAAATATGATTTTTAAAGTTAAGTTCTGTTGCAGGCTGGACTACTGAACTGAATGTAGCCACAACTGAAAGGGGTCCAGGCCAGGAGGTAGCACCTTTACATGGCTGGTCCTACCACATCATCCCCCATCCCACTGCAGTGCCTGTAGGAGCCCGGTAGGCTACTGTAGCCTGGTAACCTACCAGGGCATCCCACATCAGGTTTAGACCCTCTCTGGCCCCTCCCAGTATGTTTGTCTTCTCTCTTTCTTTGCTTCTTCCTCCTCAGCAACTCGCTTAGTGTTGATGTCCCCGAAGTCCCATCTCAGGCCCTCATCTTCTCCCTCTAGAGCCTCATCCTCACAACCATCTACATGCTGAGGACCTCCACATCTGTGACTCTGGCTCAGAAAACTTTCCTTAAGCTCTATATCTACTTACTGGGTAGTCTCACTCACATATTCCCTAAATATACCCAATTTTAAGACATCAAAAACAAATTTGTCCTCCAAAACCTGTCTTTTCTTTTTACACTCCCTAGATCAAAACAGAAGGTGTGGTCAACCCAGACCCCCAAGCTTCTCACCTGTACTCTCAGCTACCCACATGCCCACTGACCCCTTCAGGCTACTTTGCTTACATGGCCACAGTTTGTTTCTAGAGCAATGCTCTATTCAGGGCTTTCCTAGATGGAAACTGATTGTGGTTCCCCAATGCCTGTGGTGTAATGTGTAATTCCTCTACAGTCTGACCTTTCCAGACTATTGGCCTGCCCTCCACTCAGGGCCCTGCAGTCAGCCACAGTGGGCTTGCTATCTGCCCATCAACCTACCAGGCTCCTTCTATCCCAAGGAATGGCCCACACAGGTCTAGGCCTGAGACACATTTCACTCCCTCCCTGCCTGCTACTTCCTGTGTATCCAGGAAATGCCCTCCTCTGCCAGACACTCCCCCTTACCACCAGCTATCTACACCCCAATACAGAGCTCTCACACACACAATGCACTGGTTCTCAGAGTGTGTGGATCAAAAGCTCTGGGTGGTTTATTTAAAACTAAGATTCCAAGTTCCATCTTCACACACTGTGATTCAGTGGGGCTGGAGCAGGTTACAATACCTTCCTGCATACATCCAAAAGACTTTAACATCAATGCAAACAGGACTACTCCATAGGCACTAATGGTCAGAAAAAGTCTGTAGAATCTAAAATATGGCTTCCACTCATTGACAGGACACAAATCTTAATAATTAAGAACATGCAAAACTGAAATGAACTGTTGTATGAGGCAATAGGCTCTCTATCACTGCAGTTGTTGGACAAAGTCTGAAGAGCCACGTGTCAAGGATATTGATATCCATCAGATTGAATGAACCACATCAGATAGCCAAGAAATGCCCCTTACCATTGAATGATTTTACAAAAATAGTAATTTCGCATGGGTTAACCCTTGTTGAATCTTGCTCAGAGATCTGCTGTCAACACTGACCACAGGGACACGGCATAAAGGATGAATGGTTCTCTCAGATACCAACCATAAAGATTCAGCTATGACCCAGATTCCCACAGAAACTGTTTATAGACAGAACGTCAGGAGCCAAAAATTCATCAATTTTACCTTAAAAATGGAACTTGAATCTTAAGTATTCCTACTATTTGAAGCAAGGAGCTGTGAAGGATTTTTGGATTTGAGAGGGATTAAACCAAAAAAAGAATTCAGATGTTTAAGACCAAACAACCCTCATATTTATTCAGAAGTATTTTCTTCTCATGTTGAAGTTTTTTATATGAAATAAACATATTACAGAACCTGACCTCTAAGAGCTTATAAAATGGTAAATCTAGGGGTAAAGAAATATTGATCTTCAAAACTCAAATATTTAATTTAGCTGAACCTACAAAAAGCTTCATTTTTCCACAAAAAGACCTGTGAATAATTCCCTTAGCTGTCTTCAGGGACACAATGTGAGAAAAGAAACCATGCTCTGGATTACTCTCTCTCGTTAAGTAACCAGGATCTCTTACAGAAGACTCATTCATTCTGAAGTAAACACATAATTTACTATGAGTTCAAAACTTACAGAAATAAATATTTACTTTGAATTTCAAATAATCAGTGTATCTTCATGGTCAAAGAAGTAATAAAACCCAGCTAAGAAATCTTTGTGATGTTAAGACAGGCAGCCTTTCGAACAAAATGATTCAATCTAATGGGCTTTTATAGGAAGCATATTTCAAAATCAAATCAATTTACTCTTATGACATTTTCCCATGTCTAGATACAAACTGGGTGTTAGAAAAAGAAACTGTCAGTGAAAGGGATTCACATGCACAGGTAGTCTTTAAAGAGACACTGTTGAATTTTTCTTAAGAGTAAATGGTGGAGAAGGCTCTTTATAATGAATTTCACCACTTTATACAGAGCACTACAAATATTGACAATTAGCATTTCTGTAACAGTGATTACTGAATTAAAAGCAGCCTGACTTTGTGCTAGAATTTATGTCTCGTTTCCCACAACCCAGCTTCCATTCTCAAGTGGCATTAGTGAAGACATCTGTGGAGAAAGAAGTTTTCCAGTATCTAGAAGACAACAGTACCCAGCTTTAGCTAACAGAGCTTTCTATTTTAGTAACTCTGGTAGAAACAACACTTGAGATAAAAAGCAAAAGATTGATGCTAGAGTTCCAAGCGTGCCACCATGCAGGAGATCTTTCCAAGGAAAAAGAACAAACAAAGCAATACTAACATGCTTCCCCAAATGACTCCTATCTACATTCATCTTTCCCTTCTTATCTCCTTTGCACCCACTGCCTGCATGATACCATGAGCAGGTTTTCTAACTACTTATACTGTATAACTCACATGCTGTGGATTTCTTGCCTCCCCAAACAGACTGCAAGCTGCTCATAGACAAGGACACTGCCCTATGTTCCTAGCACCCACTCCCTCAGAGCACATCACATACTTCAAACACATAGTTGGTATTCTTTCAAACATGCAGTTTAATACTGTCCGTCTGCTGGGTTGCTTTGATTCCTTCCTTCTTTTCTCCAATGAGAAATTATTGAAAGACTTCTGCACATATGATACTATGCAAAGAATCATCATCTCTTGGTGAGCAGGAAAGAGAACAAAGTGCCTCCATTGAGGGTTTTTTAATTGGCTTGCTATGTGCTCCTGCACAAAAATAATCAAATAATACCTGTCATTAAAAAACATTTTTAAAAAGGGGGAAATAATGTTCACCATGGGAAAGAATGGAAAATTCAGAGAAGTAAATAAAAAATGAATACTAACAATCCATTACCAAAGCTAACCAGTATTAATATCTTGGCGTGTATTCTTCAGATCAGTTAACAATGTGTATATAATAAAAAAAAAATAGTATCCTATCACAAAGACTATTGCATAATATTTTCACTTAATATATATAAAAACTCTATGTTAATCATTCTTTGAAAGAGAACATTTACATGACCTGAGTGTATTTGAGGACAATCTTTTAAAATTCAGAGTAATACTTATGTTCACTCCCAGCTCATAACAAGATCCAGTCTAGAAGAGAGGCAGCAGAACATGCACAGTACATGGAACTATTTGGACACTGTAAGGCTGGAGGCACTGGAGGGAGCGGTGAGCACGTTGGACACTGCTGACATGCCAAAGTCCTCGGCTGCTGCCCCCTCCCAACCTGAAAGAGGTGCCTTGGGCTAGTCAATCCTCGCCCCGCTGTAAATCTATGCTCTACCTCCCCCTACCTTCTTTAAAAACTTGCTGCCTGCCCTACTGGGCGCGACTTCTCCCGTCTGTGACTAATCAGACCAGAGAACATCACCCAGGATTGCGCCCTATTAAACTTTTGGCCCCTTTGTAGCCTCCTTGCCTGGTCATTCGGCTCAATTTTACCTTACAGCTGGTGCCGAAACCCGGGACAGAGATGAGGTGCGGAGCTGCAGCTGGCCATTGGCAGCTCTCACCCCTCCTTCCCCAACCCAGGACTTCTGCCAGCTCAGACAGCAATTTGGTGAGTCCCTCCTTTCCCCTGGTCTGTTTTCCCAGTCCTGTCTCCACCTGGTTCAAAATTGTAGCTACATCCAGCTTCTCTGGGCATTAAGCCTGTCCTGGTCCCGAGATAGAGGAGACATCCTCATCCAGGCTCCTAGATCTCTGGGGAAGTGCCAGGCACTTCCCTGTCTCCTCCTAACTTGAGCGAGTTTGGGATGCTGGGCTCGCCAGTTTAGGGGCTCTGGGAAATGGGTAACAGACATGGGGAACCAGTCCTCTAAATTGGAGGCTCAGAACCCTCTGCGGGGTCTCATATCCAATCTGACAACCCTAGATATAGTGGAGGAGATCCATACACAGAAACTGGTTTGACTCTGTTCTCAGACTTGGCCCCAGTATCCTCTAGAGAATCAATCTCACTGGCCCTCGGAGAGAACATTTGATTTTAGCCTCCTCACCGACCTAACTAATTTCTGTTGCCAAACTGGGAAGTATTCTGAAGTCTCTTATGTCCAAGCCTTTTGGACATTGTGCTCCCACCCAGACCTTTATGTTAAGTGTTCAACAACTCAGGTTCTCCTGGCCCGATCTCCAGTTAAAGATTGTCAGTCGCTTACTCTGCCCAGTCCTTTTTCCTTTTCAGATCTGCTGGAAGACCTTGGTCTCCCGCCTCTCTCAGCTCACTACCCGACCCCTCTCTGCCACCATCTTTAAGTTCTTTGTCCTCCATCGTGTCACTGCCATCTTCAGGTCCTTCGTTCCCAGCCACGCCGCCTTCCTGCTCCTCTCCTCTTCCGGTGTCTGCACCTCCCCCTCCCCCTCTCCTTCCACCTTCCCCGCCCTCTTCCCCCACTGGAACAGGTTCCTCCCGCCCTCCAGTTCTGGAAGCCACGGACAAGACTCCTCCCAGCACAGACCTCCCTCCTTTCTCTCCTGACTCTACACCCCTCCCCACACCCACCGTTTTGTAAGTGGCCTGGCATGGTTGTTGGGAGTGGGTGAGCTGGGCGTAGCAAGTGAACATCTTAGTGATTGTGTATTGCCCTGTGTGTGCCTGCAGCCTGAAAATTTTTGTGGTGACCTAGAATCTTGAAGTTTTGCTAAATTAAGTCGACATATTTTGTGCTTGGAGATTATGCTGTAAAGCACATGGTGTCAGGAATTATAAAATGTGTTCATGAATTTGTTAATCTAAAGAATGCTAGTGCAATGGTTTACAATAGCTCACTTATCAGAGTTCACTGAAAATTGAAGTTCCTAATAGTTTTGAGGCCTAATTAAAGCTACTTAAAGAAGAAAATATCTCTACTTGCTGAAAAGATGTGTGTTTTAATAAGAGAAAGTATAAAGAATGGACATTCATTTTGTTGAGGGTAAAAGAGGGTAATTGTTCTAAAGTACAGCTATTTATTTAAGAGAGAGAACACTGAATGTAAAAAGAAAGTTGTAGAAAGGTTGTGGAAGAATTTAATATGATCATGCTATATAAAATTAAAGCAAATGAGTCTCAGTATCAAGTACACAGTAAAATTAGAATTTTGTTTTCAGTTAAAAAGACAAAGTTTTCTTAACTGTTAGTCTGCTCTTAATATTGAAAGATTACAATGAGTTCTCTAATTGTTTTATCAAAACAGTTTCTCATGCTTAAAGTCTCAATGAGTTGTCTGAGTATTTAAGATAATGAGATCTTAATATGAAAAAACTAAAAGCTAAGCTTTGCCTGTATTTGCCTTTAAAATCTTTTATTGTCATTATAGTTAAATAGATAAGTATTGTTTCATAGTAACTTATGATTCTATTTAGACAAATGCCTTAAAAAACTTTAACAGCTTCCCAAAATCAAATTCAAAAAGGTGCTTTTACCTCTAGTTAACACCGATATTTTCCAGAGAGCCCTTGGAACATGTTAGAGGAATTGTTTTCTCGTTAGAGAAAATATTTGGCCAATTTGGTTTATTTATCTGATATAAAATTACCTGCTTAATTACCTAGAAAGCACTGTCAAAGGGAATGATGCTAAACTTTATTACTAAATGTTTTGTGTTACAGAAATATCCGAATTTCCTTATGTCAACTGTCTTACAGTAAGCTCTCATCAGATCTTTAACCATTGTCATTTGTAAGTCTTTTGTCATTTATAGTCACTGTTTTATTACTCCTAAACTAGTAAAGAACTACATTTCACCAGAACAAGTATTAGTTACATAAGACATAGGTTAAAAAGGCAGAAGAGGAAAAACACGGAGCCAAGATGGCGGCGTGAGTAGAGCAGTGGAAATCTCCTCCCAAAAACACATAGAGCTATGAAAATATAACAAAGAAAAATCTTCCTAAAATAGAGACCACAGGACACAGGACAACATCCAGACCACATCCACACCTGCAAGAACCCAGCGCCTTGTGAAGGGGGTAAGATACAAGCCCCAGCCCGGCGGGACCCGAGCGCCCCTCCCCCCGGCTCCCGGCGGGTGGAGAGAAACCGGAGCGGTTTTTTTTTTTTTTTTTTTTTGGCGAGCGCTTTTTGGAAGCCTTAGAGGGACGGGCCCCCGTTGCTGGGGAGGCAGGGTGGCGGGACCGGTGAGGAGGTGCCTGGGAACGGCGCCGGAGGACAAAGAATATCCTGCGTTTCTCCCTGCGAGACCTGGGGGCGGGTGCCTGAGACCGGTGCCTGAGGACGGAGGAGGTCGCGCGTTTTTCCCCTTTTTTTTTTTTTCTCTTTTTGGCGAGCGCTTTTTGGAAGCCTTGAAGGGACGGGGACCCCAGTGCTAGGGAGGCACGGTGGCGGGACTGGTGAGCGGGTGGCTGGGACCGGCGCCTGAGGACAAAGAATATCCCCCGTTTTTCCCTGCGGGACCGGTGGGCGGGTGCCTGAGACCGGCACTTGAGAACAGAGGAAATCGCGCGTTTTTCCCCCTTTTTTTTTTCTCTTTTCTGTGAGTGCTTTTTGGAAGCCTAAAAGGGACAGGGACCCCGGTGCTAGGGAGGCAGGGCGGCGGGACTGGTGAGCGGGTGCCTGGGACCGGCACCTGAGGACAAAGAATATCCCCCATTTTTCCCTGTGGGACCGGTGGGTGGGTGCCTGAGACCAGCACCTGAGGACGGAAGAAATCGCGCGTTTTTCCCCTTTTTTTTCTCTCTTTTTGCCGAGTGCTTTTTGGAAGCCTTGAAGGGACAGGGACCCCGGTGCTAGGGAGGCAGGGCGGCGGGACTGGTGAGCGGGTGCGTGGGACCAGTGCCTGGGGACAAAGAATATTGAGCGTTCCTTCCCTGCGGGACCGGTGGGTGGGTGCTTTTTGGAAGCCTTGAAAGGACAGGGACCCTGGTGCTAGGGAGACAGGGCAGCAGGACCAGTGAGCGGGTGCCTGGGACCGGCACCTGAGGACAAAAAAAAAAAAAAAAAAAAATCGCTTGTTTTTCCCCTATTTTTCCTTTTTTTTTTCTCTTTCTTTCTGTTCCCTCTCTCATTGTTGCTGCTGTTGTTTTGGTTTGGAGAGTGCTTTTTGGAAATCTTAAAGGGGCAGGACAGGTCACTTAGACCAGAAGCAGGGAATCTGGGGATCTCTGGGCACTCTAACCCCCTGGGCAGCAGGGAGCACAGAGGCCCCTTACGGAGATAAATAGTCTCCTGGCTGCTCCCCCTCCAACGGGGCTCCACCATTTTGGAGGAACAGCCCCAGCCAGGCTAAGCCCACAGCAACAGCGGAGATAAACCCCAAAGCAACTAGGCAGGAAGCAGAAGCCCTGTCTGCGCACAGCTGCCCAGCACAAGCCACTAGAGGTCGCTATTCTCCCAGGAAAAGGCTACAAACCAACAAGAAGGGAAGCTCTTCCAGCGGTCACTTGTACCAGCTCTGCAAACTATCTCTATCACCATGAAAAGGCAAAACTACAGGCAGACAAAGATCACAGAGACAACACCTGAGAAGGAGACAGACCTAACTAGTCCTCCTGAAAAAGAATTCAAAATAAAAATCATGAACATGCTGACAGAGATGCAGCAAAAAAAATGCAAGAGCAATGGGATGAGATGCAGAGAAAAATGCAAGAGCAGTGGGATGAAGTCCGGAAGGAGATCACAGATGTCAGGAAAGAGATCACAGAAGTGAAACAATCCCTGGAAGGATTTATAAGCAGAATGGATAAGATGCAAGAGGCCATTGAAGGAATAGAAGCCAGAGAACAGGAACGTATAGAAGCTGACATAGAGAGAGATAAAAGGATCTCCAGGAATGAAACAACACTAAGAGAAATATGTGACCAATACAAAAGGAAAAACATTCGTATTATAGGGATACCAGAAGAGGAAGAAAGAGGAAAAGGGATAGAAAGTGTCTTTGAAGAAATAATTGCTGAAAACTTCCCCAAACTGGGGGAGGAAATAATCGAACAGACCATGGAATTATACAGAACCCCCAACAGAAAGGATCCAAGGAGGACAACACCAAGACACATAATAATTAAAATGGCAAAGATCAAGGACAAGGAAAGAGTTTTAAAGGCAGCTAGAGAGAAAAAGGTCACCTATAAAGGAAAACCAATCAGGCTAACATCAGACTTCTCAACAGAAACCCTACAGGCCAGAAGAGAATGGCATGATATACTTAATGCAATGAAACAGAAGGGCCTTGAACCAAGGATACTGTATCCAGCACGACTATCATTTAAATATGATGGTGGGATCAAACAATTCCCAGACATGCAAAAGCTGAGGGAATTTGCTTCCCACAAACCACCTCTACAGGGCATCCTACAGGGACTGCTCTAGATGGGAGCACCCCTAAAAAGAGCACAGAACAAAACACACAACATATGAAGAATGGAGGAGGAGGAATAAGAAGGGAGAGAAGAAAAGACTCTCCAGACAGTGTATATAATAGCTCAATAAGCGAGCTAAGTTAGGCAGTAAGATACTAAAGAAGCTAACCTTGAACCTTTGGTAACCACGAATCTAAAGCCTGCAATGGCAATAAGTACATATCTTTCAATAGTCACCCTAAATGTAAATGGACTTAATGCACCAATCAAAAGACATAGAGTAATAGAATGGATAAAAAAGCAAGACCCATCTATATGCTGCTTACAAGAAACTCACCTTAAACCCAAAGATAAGCATAGACTAAAAGTCAAGGGATGGAAAAACATATTTCAGGCAAACAACAGTGAGAAGAAAGCAGGGGTTGCAGTACTAATATCAGACAAAATAGACTTCAAAACAAAGAAAGTAACAAGAGATAAAGAAGGCCACTACATAATGATAAAGGGCTTAGTCCAACAAGAGGATATAACCATTCTAAATATATATGCACCCAATACAGGAGCACCAGCATATGTGAAGCAAATACTAACAGAACTAAAGAGGGAAATAGACTGCAATGCATTCATTGTAGGAGACTTCAACACACCACTCACCCCAAAGGATAGATCCACCGGGCAGAAAATAAGTAAAGACACACAGGCACTGAACAACACACTAGAACAGATGGACCTAATAGACACCTATAGAACTTTACATCCAAAAGCAACAGGATATACATTCTTCTCAAGTGCACATGGAACATTCTCCAGAATAGACCACATACTAGCTCACAAAAAGAGCCTCAGTAAATTCCACAATATTGAAATTCTACCAACCAATTTTTCAGACCACAAAGGTATAAAAGTAGAAATAAATTCTACAAAGAAAACAAAAAGGCTCACAAACACATGGAGGCTTAACAACATGCTACTAAATAATCAATGGATCAATGAACAAATCAAAATAGAGATCAAGGAATATATAGAAACAAATGACAACAACAACACTAAGCCCCAACTTCTGTGGGATGCAGCGAAAGCAGTCTTAAGAGGAAAGTATATAGCAATCCAGGCACACTTGAAGAAGGAAGAACAATCCCAAATGAATAGTCTAACATCACAATTATTAAAACTGGAAAAAGAAGAACAAATGAGGCCTAAAGTCAGCAGAAGGAGGGACATAATAAAGATCAGAGAAGAAATAAACAAAATTGAGAAGAATAAAACAATAGCAAAAATCAACGAAACCAAGAGCTGGTTCTTTGAGAAAATAAACAAAATAGATAAGCCTCTAGCCCAACTTATTAAGAGAAAAAGAGAGTCAACACAAATCAACATAATCAGAAATGAGAATGGAAAAATCACGACAGACTCCACAGAAATACAAAGAATTATTAAAGACTACTATGAAAACCTATATGCCAACAAGCTGGAAAACCTAGAAGAAATGGACAACTTCCTAGAAAAATACAACCTTCCAAGACTGACCAAGGAAGAAACACAAAAGTTAAACAAACCAATTACAAGCAAAGAAATTGAAACAGTAATCAAAAAACTACCCAAGAACAAAACCCCGGGGCCGGACGGATTTACCTCGGAATTTTATCAGATACACAGAGAAGACATAATACCCATTCTCCTTAAAGTGTTCCACAAAATAGAAGAAGAGGGAATACTCCCAAACTCATTCTATGAAGCCAACATCACCCTAATACCAAAACCAGGAAAAGACCCCACCAAAAAAGAAAATTACAGACCAATATCCCTGATGAATGTAGATGCAAAAATACTCAATAAAATATTAGCAAACAGAATTCAACAGTATATCAAAAGGATCATACACCATGACCAAGTGGGGTTCATCCCAGGGATGCAAGGATGGTACAACATTCGAAAATCCATCAACATCATCCACCACATCAACAAAAAGAAAGACAAAAACCACATGATCATCTCCATAGATGCTGAAAAAGCATTTGACAAAATTCAACATCCATTCATGATAAAAACTCTCAGCAAAATGGGAATAGAGGGCAAGTACCTCAACATAATAAAGGCCATATATGATAAACCCACAGCCAGCATTATACTGAACAGCGAGAAGCTGAAAGCATTTCCACTGAGATCGGGAACCAGACAGGGATGCCCACTCTCCCCACTGTTATTTAACATAGTACTGGAGGTCCTAGCCACGGCAATCAGACAAAACAAAGAAATACAAGGAATCCAGATTGGTAAAGAAGAAGTTAAACTGTCACTATTTGCAGATGATATGATACTGTACATAAAAAACCCTAAAGACTCCACTCCAAAACTACTAGAACTGATATCGGAATACAGCAAAGTTGCAGGATACAAAATCAACACACAGAAATCTGTAGCTTTCCTATACACTAACAACGAATCAATAGAAAGAGAAATCAGGAAAACAATTCCATTCACCATTGCATCAAAAAGAATAAAATACCTAGGAATAAACCTAACCAAGGAAGTGAAAGACTTATACTCTGAAAACTACAAGTCACTCTTAAGAGAAATTAAAGGGGACACTAATAAATGGAAACTCATCCCATGCTCATGGCTAGGAAGAATTAATATCGTCAAAATGGCCATCCTGCCGAAAGCAATATACAAATTTGATGCAATCCCTCTCAAATTACCAGCAACATTCTTCAATGAATTGGAACAAATAATTCAAAAATTCATATGGAAACACCAAAGACCCCGAATAGCCAAAGCAATCCTGAAAAAGAAGAATAAAGTAGGGGGGATCTCACTCCCCAACTTCAAGCTCTACTACAAAGCCATAGTAATCAAGACAATTTGGTACTGGCACAAGAACAGAGCCACAGACCAGTGGAACAGATTAGAGACCCCAGAAATTAACCCAAACATATATGGTCAATTAATATTTGATAAAGGAGCCATGGACATACAATGGCAAAATGACAGTCTCTTCAACAGATGGTGCTGGCAAAACTGGACAGCTACATGTAGGAGAATGAAACTGGACCATTGTCTAACCCCATATACAAAGGTAAACTCAAAATGGATCAAAGACCTGAATGTAAGTCACGAAACCATTAAACTCTTGGAAAAAAACATAGGCAAAAACCTCTTAGACATAAACATGAGTGATCTCTTCTTGAACATATCTCCCCGGGCAAGGAAAACAACAGCAAAAATGAGCAAGTGGGACTACATTAAGCTGAAAAGCTTCTGTACAGCGAAAGACACCATCAATAGAACAAAAAGGAACCCTACAGTATGGGAGAATATATTTGAAAATGACAGATCTGATAAAGGCTTGACGTCCAGAATATATAAAGAGCTCACACGCCTCAACAAACAAAAAACAAATAACCCAATTAAAAAATGGGCAGAGGAACTGAACAGACAGTTCTCCAAAAAAGAAATACAGATGGCCAAGAGACACATGAAAAGATGCTCCACATCGCTAATTATCAGAGAAATGCAAATTAAAACTACAATGAGGTATCACCTCACACCAGTAAGGATAGCTGCCATCCAAAAGACAAACAACAACAAATGTTGGCGAGGCTGTGGAGAAAGGGGAACCCTCCTACACTGCTGGTGGGAATGTAAATTAGTTCAACCATTGTGGAAAGCAGTATGGAGGTTCATCAAAATGCTCAAAACAGACCTACCATTTGACCCAGGAATTCCACTCCTAGGAATTTACCCTAAGAACGCAGCAATCAAGTTTGAGAAAGACAGATGCACTCCTATGTTTATCGCAGCACTATTTACAATAGCCAAGAATTGGAAGCAACCTAAATGTCCATCTGTAGATGAATGGATAAAGAAGATGTGGTACATATACACAATGGAATACTACTCAGCCATAAGAAGTGGAAAAATCCAACCATTTGCAGCAACATGGATGGAGCTGGAGAGTATTATGCTCAGTGAAATAAGCCAAGCGGAGAAAGAGAAATACCAAATGATTTCACTCATCTGAGGAGTATAGGAACAAAGGAAAAACTGAAGGAACAAAACAGCAGCAGAATTACAGAACCCAAAAATGGACTAACAGGTACCAAAGGGAAAGGAACTGGGGAGGATGGGTGGGCAGGGAGGGATAACGGGGTGGAAGAAGAAAGGGCGTATTAAGATTAGCATGCATGGGGGGGAGGGAGAAAGGGGAGGGTGGGCTGCACAACACAGAGAGGACAAGTAGTGACTCTACCACATTTTGCTAAGCTGATGGACAGTAACCGTAATGTGGTTGTTAGGGGGGACCTGATATAGGGGAGAGCATAGTAAACATAGTATTCTTCAGGTAAGTGTAGATTAAAAATTTAAAAAAAAAAAAAAAGAAAGAAAGAAAAGGGGGATTACTCCTTAACAGGATAAAACTATTGGTAAATCAAAGATCAACGCATGCTTTAAATATCCTTAATGTTGATCACTTAAAGGGTGTCAGATGATCAGCTATGGAGGTACTCTTTTCTGATAATATTCCTTTCTCTTAATTAAAAAAAAAAAAAAAAGCAGTTACTGTGTGCTGACCTCCAATGAGTTCTGCACAGTGGTATAGAGGGCATGTCAAAGTGTGGGCAAAGGGTCTGTTTGTTTCTACGCAGAAGATCAAGGCCTAGCTTGGATACCCAGAAAATGAACTAAGATACGATATGAGGAGGAGCTTCCGGCATCAGCACTCTCTGGAGGACTCGTGCCGGGGGATGATCATCAAAAAGCCTCCACAGGGATCCGGACGATGCTGCGGTTGTGGCTGCATCCAGCCCACCGTCTCCTGGACTTGCCATAAGAAGGAGGAGGGAGATGTCTAGGCTGGCATGTGCATACAGTGAGACAACGAATTTGACTGGATCTGTACTGTTGGAACTCAACCAGGAGTTGGGAGGGGTGCAAGTTGTAGCACCCCAAAATCTCATGACTATAGACTATCTATGGTTAAAAGAACATATGGGATGTGAACAGATCCCAGAAATGGGCTGCTTTAATTTGTCTGATGGTTCAAGTACAGTTGGAAAATATCCATCATATCATAGATAAATTTTCACAAATGCCTAGGGTGCCTAAATGGTTTTCTTGGCTTCACTGGAGATGGCTGGTAATTATAGATTTGCTTTGTTTATGTCATCGTATTCCTATTATGTTAATATGTGTGTGCAAATTAGTTAGTAGTTTAAAACCTATACATACTTAAGGTACTATAGAAGAAGATATGTCAAAGAAATAATCAATCCTCCCAAGTTTCCTTCATATGCTACATCTATAGCTTTTCTTCTTCCTTCCTAATTACAAACCTTAAATAGAATTCGTGCCTCATATCGAATTTACTGAGTATCATAATTCCTCCAGGTGGTAAAGATACCTCGAGACAAGTGCTGGGCATAGAAGCCACAGGGCATAAATCTGCAAAGAAGTTAAAAGCTAACCTTTGCAAACAATATGGCTTCTCTCTCACTTACCAACTTTACATTTCCCTGTATGGCCCCGGAAGATGACTGGTTAGCCAGAGACGGGTAAGATTCCTCAAGGGAGGAACAACCTAAGACAGGCACAGTCGCAGGGGGGCCATCAGGTGAGAATTTGGGGATCAACAGAGGTGAGGCTCAGAACCTCACCCCCCCTGCTTTGAGAGAAATCTTCTGCATCCGTGGATGTCTTGCTGCCCTTGTCTAGCCTGGATTAATACTTAGTCCATAGGCACACACCTGATCATCTGATCATCTACATTTGCCTTCTTACAGCACTAAACTATGTTTTCTACCTTTATCTTGCATCTACCTACCACTTCAGCATTTTATTAAAAATAAAAATAATAATAATAATAGGAGAAATGTGGGATCAACATATAAATCAAGTACAAAAATCAAATGAATATTCATATTTGACCTGATGGTTTATAGGTCATATTGCATGATCAAAACCGAAAGTTTCTGTGATGAATGCCCTTGTACTGTTCACCATGTAAGAATTTATTCACTCTGTAAGAATTCGTTCACCATGTAAGAACTTGTTCGTTATGCTTCAGAAGATTGGAGACTGACGAGAATTAGGCTTGAGATGGATTAATGATTGTACATTGAGCATTGACCCCCCTATACTGAATTTTATTGTTGTTAACAACCATTTGATCAATAAATATGAGAGATGCCCTCTCAAAAAAAAAAAAAAGGCAGAAGAGGGACCCCAAACTCCACTCCGTGACCTGGTAACCATGGCCTTTAAAGTCTTCAATACCCGAGATGAAGAACATGAGAGGAGGGCAGTGTCCCAAACCTGAGCCTTCACGGTGGCCCTGCAGCCGGCAGGACAGGGGTCTCATCAAACTAAAGACAGGTCCAGAGCTCGTGAGCCTCTGGGACCCTGCTTCCGGTGTGGCCAAGGAGGCCATTGGGCAAAGAGATGCCCCAATCCAACCAACAAGCCGACTAAACCCTGCCAGTTTGCAGTAAGAGAGGTCATTGGAAAGTAGAGTGCCCAGTTGGGGAAAGTCATCCCCCCATAACAGAGTCTCATGGGAGGCAGGTCCCCCTGAAGGACTCCCCTCCGGACCTGCTGGGCCTACTCGAAGACTGAAGATGCCTAGACTCAAACACCTCTATCACCCTTGCCGAGCCCAGGGCCACGCTGTAGGTAGCGGGTAAGTCCATCTCCTTTTTGGTAAACATGGGAGCTGCCTACTCTGTTTCACCTTCCTTTCACGGGCATTTACATCCTTCCCAGGTCTCGGTTGTGGGTGTCACAGGAACCCCCTCTAAGCCTCTAGAGACAGGTCTGGTAGCCTACACGTTTGAAAGCCATCTCTTACCGACTTATTTCTAGTCATCCCATCCTGTCCCATCCCTTTATTAGGGAGATATCTCCTCTCCAAGCTTAGTGCCTCTCTCTCCCTGCCTCTTAGTCATCCCCAACTGAGCTCACTCATCGTCTTAGCCAATACAAGTTGTAGCCCTGAGCCCTCCACAGACCCTCCTGTACTGTCAACGAGCGTTAACCCAATAGTCTGAGACACCTCTACTCCTGGAGTGTTGAGCCATCATGCTCCAGTCCTCATCCGCCTCAAAGACCCATCCTCCTCTCCTTCTAGACCCCAATTTCCTATTTCCCACACCCATTGCAAGAGCATCCAACCTATCATTAACCATCTTCTTTCCCAAAGGCTTCTGGTACCAACTAATTCTCCCTGTAACACTCCAATCCTTCCAGTCAAGAAGTTATCGGGGGCCTACCAGCTTGTTGAAGACCTGCGGATAATCAACGAAGCTGTAGTCCCTCTTCACCCGGTCATCCCTAACCCTTATACTCTCTTATCTCAAGTTCCCCAGGACACCTCTCCTACCTACCTACCTTCTCACTCCTAAGAAAGATAACCCCTTGTCCCGCCCAATGCTCGTCTTTCCATTCTTTCATCCAGGCTGCCGGCTACGAACAAGCCTCACAGTCTGTCTCTCATCATCTGGACAACAGTACTAGATGGGGCAAAACCTGGGGGGGTCATGCTAGATATCCTGTCCAGAGAGACAAAGAACATATCTACTAGAACCTCCAGCCACCAACAGAGAGGTCGGACAGTAGAAGTACACAAGACCATGTGGGTACATCAGTACTCGCCCCTACCCTCCAAGCCTCCTCTGGCCTCCCACCAGCCTCAACCGTACCCGCGCCACCCGTCCTCAGCCGGAAGTAGCCAGATCAAGTCAGCGCCCATTATAATCAAAAGGCTGGAATGTTAGGCTGGAGGCACCAGAGGGAGGGGTGAGCATGTTGGACACTGATGACGTGCCAAAGTCCCCAGCTGCTGCCCCCTCCCAACCTGAAAAAGGTGCCTTAGTCTAGCCAATCCTCGTGCCGCTGTAAATCTATGTTCTGCCTCCCCTATCTTCTTTAAAACCTTGCTGCCTGCCCTGCTGGACGTGACTTCTCTGGCCTGTGACTAATCAGACTGGTGAACATCGCCCGGGATTGCGCCCTATTAAACTTTTGGCTCCTTTGTAATCTCCTCGCCTGGTCATTTCGGCTCAATTTTACCTTACAGAGTCTCTTAATACTGACAAGTGCTCTAGTGCTGTTAATCTGGCAATTAAAATGTTTCACATTTTTAAAATGAGACTTATGAAGACTTTAGGTACCTTTAAAACCACAATCAACATTTATTTTATTTTTATTACAGTACTACTCCTGACACTACATATTTTATCATGGAAATGAGAACTACTACTACCACTGTCAGCTGTCAAAACACTTCCTTCAAGCCAAGGTCATAAGCGAACACTATCTCGAAGACAACATGATAGTTAAAAATGCAAAACTGTCCTCAGAGCTGACTCCTAGACTCCTCTGACACGATGCATAACAGGTTTTGTTCTGTTTAAACAAAGCTCTTTTTGGCACTGGAATAATTAAACCACATGGGCACACTTGAGAAACCTGCATTTAAATTTCTAGCATCATTTTCCTCTGGTGTAGTCCTAAAGACTTTCATTAAGGGAAGAAACTTGCAGCCTTCCCCCCCAACCTACACACATTCTCTATTCTTCTTACTTTCAAGCCTTTCTGCCAGTTGGCATTTTTATGATTAACCTGATAACTACCGCACATATAACTAGTTAGAGACATAATTACTTTTTCCCAAAAAAATGAGGCAGGCTCTCATATCTCATACAAATAAAAAAATAGCAATGTTTTCCCAACTAAGCTCTTCTCTGAAGGCATGAAAGTATCCAACAGGCTTATATCCAGTGATGTGCAAACTTCTCATGTAGTTTTTAGTACTGGAGTCAGAAGGAAGCTTTTTGCCCTTTACACAAATAAATACTAAATCTCACTCAAGAATAATATATGATATTTATCATCTTTGCATTCCCTTTTCATTTCTATTAAATTGCTTTCCATACTATTAGATCTACCAAGCTGTTTTCTGCTACCTTCACCTTTTGAATTTTCTACTTGTTTCATTTATCTGCTCAGATATATTTATATTTCTACAAAGGTCCAGTGGAAACATCTTGATACATACCTGAAACAAATAGATTTAGATCTAAGGGTCACCTAGGTCATATCCTACTAGGGCAGTGGTTTCAGAATCAGACAACCACACTAGGTTGGCTCTGTGGTATTCCTAAACAGCTACTCTAAATTGTACCTTGACCTCTGGTGTATCAGTTCCCTCTACCTACAGACTTTATTGGCGTATTCCAAAGCTCCACATGAAAAGTCTATTTGGACTACAAAAGACTTTGAATAAGGTCACTGAAACACTGAACTGACACAAATATATGAAAGTAAAATTATGACTGACATTTTGAAAAAAACCAAGAAATGGTCCAATAAAGGCTGTAAGACTATCACACTGGAACTGCTACCCAACAGTCCTACCTAAGCCAGCACAACAGACAACCAGCTTTAACAGAAATGCTGGTGTATGAGGCAAAGCAATGATGACAAATCCCAAAGTGGCTCTCCTCTTACACCTCTGCTTTACATTGTATTCCAGACACAGGTCCTGGTGCTTCCACCTTCCTCTGTGGGTAACAATCACAAGTTTAGCTCACCTTGCCCATTAAACCACCATTTGAGACAAGCCACCTATGCAAAATCTAGTTACCGACAGAAGTCACAGCAAGCACGCATTGCTCTGCCAAGACCCTGGGGGCGGGCAAATCTCCATGAAGGACACCATGGTGTGTAACTGACATGATGCTAAGAGAGAGAAGCCCTTAATGAGAAACATGCAACTCATTACTCCTCATTAATCAAACTGTGTAAGAGGCCCTTCCCAGCTCTGTCTGTGCAGCCTTCACTTCAGCAATAATGCCTGACACAGATGACGGGAGTGATGATGTCAACCAGACAAGCCCGCACGTGCGCCAAGCTGATGAAAGAAACTTTTTGCAGAGTCCCAGAAAGGTGATGTCTTAATCTTCTAGCAGATGAGACAATACAAAGCTGGCTAAGGGCCACTGTAATGCTGGCTCTACTTTCTGGAGGGCTGCGCTTAGAGCCATGGAACCACCCCCAAAGTGAAGAGCAACAAGAAGCATTAGACATTAAGGAAAGAAGTCTATACTCCTCCTCAAACCCGGTATCTTGCCCTTACTAGAAATCATCACCAGAAAAGTGGCATGCTATGTAGACTAAAATGACAGAAGAAATGGGAACTTACCTTCAGAGGCAAATCTGGAGTGAACAGTGAAAGGGAAACCCTGTGGCTACAGCAAGCATCTTCTTGATGAGCAATGGGCTCCTTTCACTGGGGTTGCTTCGGCATTCAGAACTTTAAACTTGTACTATCTTCACTCCCTCCATTTATATGCCAATATCTACAATGCACATTCAACACTCAAATATTTGGTGCAAACCTTAAAGGCAATTCTTGATGCAAAACTTGGCAGGGTTGTTACCCTCATCTCCACCCATCTGCCTCCTCCTCTGGAGAAAAAGGGACCAAATTCAGTGGAAATGAAAGGAAAGTGGGGGTCAGAAAAATATCAGAAATGTTCACGGGGCAGGAATGTACATAGTCACATCCCCACTTACCTGCAGAGTGAAAAGGCAGAGCACGGCCAGTCTTCCTCTTCAATCCTGAGAGGCTTTGTGTGAGAAGGTGTCCAACTGCCCTGCCTCTCAGTGGCTGTTTTCCCTTTTGAAAAAGGATGCTACAGATGCCTTTTTGAGTCAAATTATCTCTGTAAATAAGTTTAAATGGCCAGTACAGTTAAGGGCAGAAATTGGAAAATCCATGTTGTATTTACTCATGTTCTTTTCATAACTATTTGTGGTCTTCTAGAAATTCCATGACTTAATTCAGGATCTTTTGACATACTTACTCATATTAGTATGGATATATGTAACAGAGGCCCAGACTAATTAGCTAAAACACTCTATAGCACTGAGAGTAAAACTAAACAGGATCATCTCTAATAAATATTGGTAACTGTCCTTGCTGGATACAGTGTAATATTGTATATCTCCTCATCTTGCTACATCCCCAATTAGATTACAACCTTACTTGAGGCCAGATAACACATTTTTCTGAGAACATGGGATATTTGTTCTTAATCACACTAAAATAAATATGAATATGTTTCCAAAATGGCTCATAGATGCTGTTTTTTTTTCTCTACTGTTAATGAGAGAAATGACTAGTACCCTGGGTCCTGAGTAAGGCAAGCTTGGCTGAGATCCTGGGTATCCAAGCCTCACCCACCACTCAAGAGACCATTCTCCAAGACTCACTGAAGCTTAAAGTTAAGTCTTTTCATTCCACGGACTACCTACAGCTCTCTTTGCTTCATCAGAAGCTGAAGATACCTTAGTCTTACTGATTTCAAATGCCAAGAACAGAAACAAAATGAATCACTTTCCAACTATGCTTTAGCCAAATGACTATTGGTTGAAAGGAAACCTTTGAAACACACAATCCAATCTCAAGAATGTCATCTGAGGTTGGAACAGGTTGGAGGAATCTATACCCTGCATAGTTGCTGTAGTTGTTCTACAGCAAGATGTGCTTAATGTAGATGTCACAAGAAAGTTTAACTCTTAGGGGCAATATTTCTGATGAAGTACCAACATTCCTATCATTCATCATCTATTATAAAATCAGATTCAACTGGCAGGGTCTCCTAACTGGGTATCCACAAGAGACACTCCCATGGAATCAAATTTCCAAAATTGAGTTCACAATCATGTTTATCTCCCATAAAATATTTCAAGCCCTTCCATGTTATTACATACCAAGTGGAACAGTGGAGTATTAGAGTTAGCAGGTGACAGTAAGACTTCGCTTTTAAGCTGGCTTAAATAATTGTAAACACAGGGAAGCTCATTACCTGACAAGTACTCCATCTCATTGTTCAACAATTCCAACTGTTAGAAACTGCCTTTCAACAAGGAGCAGAATTTTGTTTCCCTGTATCTTATACTCAGAGGCCCTAAAATGATCATCTCAAGTAGTGCCAAAACCCCACTCCTTCCACCAATGAAGAGCTGCTCCATTTATTGGAAGGCCATTATCTTATTCCTGGAGTATTCTTCATCCTTGGGATCCTTAACTGCTTCTTGTGTGACATGAAGTTCAAACTCTCAGCCATCAGAGTCTGTGCCTCTGAACCATTTCTAGTATGTCAGTGCACATACTTCAGCACAAAACTTGAATCTGAACACAGACGTGGCCTCAGCTATGTGGGCTCTCCTGGGGCAATCACATGTACTGACTCACACACTGGCCTTCTATGAATGCAGCCTGAAAATCCAATGGTGGGATTTGTTTGTTTTCAGCAGCCTCATATTTTTATACAGCACAGGTTTTGGTTTTGTTTTACCTTAATTCTAACCCTTTTCCCAGCCAGACTTCTTCCCTTTCCCAACATAAAGTTATATACCTGAGTTTTGGAACCAAAATACAATTCAGACCTTTATTTTTCACCCATGTTAAGTTTCATCATACTTGTATTTTTTAACTTTTCAGGACCTTCCCAAATTATAATTCTGTCACAATATACTGACTATTTCCAGCTAAAATATAAGCCATCTGTCTTAGTCCCTGCAGGCTACCATAACAAAAATACCATAAACTGGGAGTCTTACAAACAACCTTGCAAGTTGACCCTTGAACAATGTGAAGGTTAGAGGTGCCAACCCCCAAAGAGTTGAAAAACCATGTACAACTTTTGACTCCCTCCAAACTGTTGACCAGAAACCTTACCAATAACATAAACTGCCTACTAACATGTATTTTGTATGCTGTACATATTTTACACTGTATTCTTATAATAAAGCTAGAGAAAAAATGTTTTTAGGCTGATAAAAATTTCCAAAATTTTTCTCAATATATTGATTGAAAAAAATCTGCATTAAGTGAACCTGCACAGTTCAAACCCATGTGTTTCAAGGGTCAACTTATTTCTCATCAGTTCTAGAGGCTGAGAAGTCCTAGATCATAGTGCTGGCAGATTCAGTGTTTGGTGTCTGGTGAGGGCCTGCTTCCTTACAGCTGGCCATGTTCTCACTGTAACCTTACACAGTGGAAGGAGCAAGCTAACTCTCTGCTGTCTCTTTTATAAGGGCACTAATTCTATTCATGAGGGCTCTGCGCTCATAACCTAACCACTTCCCAAAGATGCCATATCCTAAATCCATCACTTTGGGGGTTAGGATTCCAACACACGAATGGGGAGGAAGACACAAACATTCAGAACTTAGGACCATCCTTCAAAATTTCAATTATTGAAAAACTTCAAAGAGGATAGTATTACAACCTCCCTTCTCCTGTATTAAACTGTTTTCTGTACTCATAATTGGTAGTGACAGTATTAGTATTTTTCTTCTAACTCTGTTATACATGTAAAATGAGATAAATTAAATGAGTACGCAGATGTTATAATTCCACCATCCATCATGTTCTTGTGAACTAGGATTCTCCATGTAAAAGCAAGGACATAAATGTAATATAGAAAAGACTAGATACAAACACAGTAATCCTGAAATCCTAAATTTAAGTGAATATATTAAGATGAATTCAAAGATTTTTCATCTTCTGATATGCATATATGCCTACCTCTGTTCACTGAAGACCTAAAAATAATAATCTAGTATCAGTGAGCATCCCTAGTACTGAGATTAAGCTCTTGATGTGCTATTTTCAATGAAAAGAAATTAGAGTTTTTTGGAAAAAACAGCTTCTTCTAGGTCTAATGCAGAGAATGTACAAACAAGCCTGAAACATCTTGTCATATCAGATAGCAGGGAAACCGTCAAAAACTACTAATGTCATGTCAAAAGAACTCAGCAGACAACTGGAAGAGGCTGTCATTAGTCAACACTGGGACTATTTTGACTTCAGTAATAATAATTGCAGTGGATTGGAATCCATTTGTTTAAATCTATTTCATAATTATATTTTAAAAATTAATCAGTCATTTTTTGAGGATGATGAGGAAATTTGGTGACTAAAAAGAATGTTGAAGGGGCGGAGCCAAGATGGCTGCGTGAGTTAAGCAGTGGAAATCTCCTCCGAAAAACACATAGAGCTATGAAAATATAACAAAGAAAAATCTTCCTAAAATAGAGACCACAGGACACAGGACAACATCCAGACCACATCCACACCTGCAAGAACCCAGCGCTTTATGAAGGGGAGTGCTTTTTGGAAGTCTTAAAGGGGCAGCACAGGTCACTTAGACCAGAGGCAGGGAATCTGGAGATCTCTGGGCACCCTAACACCCTGGGCAGCAGGGAGCACAGAGACCCCTTACGGAGATAAATAGCCTCCTGGGCGCTCCCCCTCCAAACGGGGCTCCACCATTTTGGAGGAGCAGCCACAGCCAGGCCATGCCCACACAACAGCAGAGATAAACCCCATAGCAACCGGGCAGGAAGCAGAAGAACTGTCTGCACACAGCTGCCCAGCACAAGCCACTAGAGGTCGCCATTCTCCCAGGTGAGGAAGGCCACAAACCAACAAGAAGGGAAGCTCTTCCACCAGTCACTTGTACCAGCTCTGCACACTATCTCTATCACCATAAAAAGACAAAACTACAGGCAGACAAAGATCACAGAGACAACACCTGAGAAGGAGACAGACCTAACCAGTCCTCCTGAAAAAGAATTCAAAATAAAAATCATGAACATGCTGACAGAGATGCAGAGAAAAATGCAAGAGCAATGGGATGAGATGCAGAGAAAAATGCAAGAGCAGTGGGATGAAGTCCGGAGGGAGATAACAGCTGTCAGGAAGGAGATCACAGAAGTGAAACAATCCCTGGAAGGGTTTATAAGCAGAACGGATAAGATGCAAGATGCCATTGAAGGAATAGAAGCCAGAGAACAGGAACGTATAGAAGCTGACATAGAGATAAAAGGATCTCCAAGAATGAAACAACACTAAGAGAACTATGTGACCAAGCCAAAAGGAATAATATTCGTATTATAGGGATACCAGAAGAAGAAGAAAGAGGAAAAGGGATAGAAAGTCTCTTTGAAGAAATAATTGCTGAAAACTTCCCCAAACTGGGGGAGGAAATAATCGAACAGACCATGGAATTACACAGAACCCCCAACAGAAAGGATCCAAGGAGAACAACACCAAGACACATAGTAATTAAAATGGCAAGGATCAAGGACAAGGAAAGAGTTTTAAAGGCAGCTAGAGAGAAAAAGGTCACCTATAAAGGAAAACCCATCAGGCTAACATCAGACTTCTCGACAGAAACACTACAGGCCAGAAGAGAATGGCATGATATACTTAATGCAATGAAACAGAAGGGCCTTGAACCAAGGATACTGCATCCAGCACGACTATCATTTAAATATGATGGCGGGATTAAACAATTCCCAGACAAGCAAAAGCTGAGGGAATTTGCTTCCCACAAACCACCTCTACAGGGCATCCTACAGGGACTGCTCTAGATGGGAGCACCCCTAAAAAGAGCACAGAACAAAACACACAACATATGAAGAATGGAGGAGGAGGAATAAGAAGGGAGAGAAGAAAAGAATCTCCAGACAGTGTATATAACAGCTCAATAAGCGAGCTAAGTTAGGCAGTAAGATACTAAAGAAGCTAACATTGAACCTTTGGTAACCACGAATCTAAAGCCTGCAATGGCAATAAGTACATATCTCTCAATAGTCACCCTAAATGTAAATGGACTTAATGCACCAATCAAAAGACATAGAGTAATAGAATGGATAAAAAAGCAAGACCCATCTATATGCTGCTTACAAGAAACTCATCTTAAACCCAAAGATAAGCATAGATTAAAAGTCAAGGGATGGAAAAACATATCTCAGGCAAACAACAGTGAGAAGAAAGCAGGGGTTGCAGTACTAATATCAGACAAAATAGACTTCAAAACAAAGAAAGTAACAAGAGATAAAGAAGGACACTACATAATGATAAAGAGCTCAGTCCGACAAGAGGATATAACCATTCTAAATATATATGCACCCAATACAGGAGCACCAGCATATGTGAAGCAAATACTAACAGAACTAAAGAGGGAAATAGACTGCAATGCATTCATTTTAGGAGACTTCAACACACCACTCACCCCGAAGGATAGATCCACCGGGCAGAAAATAAGCAAGGACACAGAGGCACTGAACAACACCTTAGGTCAGATGGACCTAATAGACATCTATAGAACTCTACATCCAAAAGCAACAGGATATACTTTCTTCTCAAGTGCACATGGAACATTCTCCAGAATAGACCACATACTAGCTCACAAAAAGAGCCTCAGTAAACTCCAAAATATTGAAATTCTACCAACCAATTTTTCAGACCACAAAGGTATAAAAGCAGAAATAAATTCTACAAAGAAAACAAAAAGGCTCACAAACACATGGAGGCTTAACAACATGCTACTAAATAATCAATGGATCAATGAACAAATCAAAATAGAGATCAAGGAATATATAGAAACAAATGACAACAACAACACTAAGCCCCAACTTCTGCGGGACGCAGCGAAAGCAGTCTTAAGAGGAAAGTATATAGCAATCCAGGCACACGTGAAACAGGAAGAACAACCCCAAATGAATAGTCTAACATCACAATTATCAAAACTGGAAAAAGAAGAACAAATGAGGCCTAAAGTCAGCAGAAGGAGGGACATAATAAAGATCAGAGAAGAAATAAACAAAATTGAGAAGAATAAAACAATAGTAAAAATCAATGAAACCAAGAGCTGGTTCTTTGAGAAAATAAACAAAATAGATAAGCCTCTAGCCCAACTTATTAAGAGAAAAAGAGAATCAACACAAATCAACATAATCAGAAATGAGAATGGAAAAATCATGACAGACTTCACAGAAATACAAAGAATTATTAAAGACTACTATGAAAACCTATATGCCAACAAGCTGGAAAACCTAGAAGAAATGGACAACTTCCTAGAAAAATACAACCTCCCAAGACTGACCAAGGAAGAAACACAAAAGTTCAACAAACCAATTACGAGCAAAGAAATTGAAACGGTAATCAAAAAACTACCCCAGAACAAAACCCCGGGGACGGACGGATTTACCTCGGAATTTTATCAGACACACAAAGAAGACATAATACCCATTCTCCTTAAAGTGTTCCAAAAAATAGAAGAAGAGGGAATACTCCCAAACTCATTCTATGAAGCCAACATCACCCTAATATCAAAACCAGGCAAAGACCCCACCAAAAAAGAAAATTACAGACCAATATCCCTGATGAATGTAGATGCAAAAATACTCAATAAAATATTAGCAAACAGAATTCAACAGTATATCAAAAGGATCATACACCATGACCAAGTGGGATTCATCGCAGGGATGCAAGGATGGTACAACATTCGAAAATCCATCAACATCATCCACCACATCAACAAAAAGAAAGACAAAAACCACATGATCATTTCCATAGATGCTGAAAAAGCATTTGACAAACTTCAACATCCATTCATGATAAAAACTCTCATCAAAATGGGAATAGAGGGCACGTACCTCAACATAATAAAGGCCATATATGATAAACCCACAGCCAGCATTATACTGAACAGCGAGAAGCTGAAAGCATTTCCTCTGAGATCGAGAACCAGACAGGGATGTCCACTCTCCCCACTGTTATTTAACATAGTACTGGAGGTCCTAGCCAGGGCAATCAGACAAAACAAAGAAATACAAGGAATCCAGATTGGTAAAGAAGAAGTTAAAATGTCACTATTTGCAGGTGATATGATACTGTACATAAAAAACCCTAAAGACTCCACTCCAAAACTACTAAAACTGATATCAGAATACAGCAAA
The DNA here is from genome assembly GCF_040802235.1 of Manis javanica. Classification (NCBI taxonomy): domain Eukaryota; kingdom Metazoa; phylum Chordata; class Mammalia; order Pholidota; family Manidae; genus Manis; species Manis javanica. The sequence continues at coordinate 60,563,163 of NC_133164.1, read as the reverse complement.
GTTGCAGGATACAAAATTAACACACAGAAATCTGTAGCTTTCCTATACACTAACAAGGAATCAATAGAAAGAGAAATCAGGAAAACAATTCCATTCACCATTGCATCAAAAAGAATAAAATACCTAGGAATAAACCTAACCAAGGAAGTGAAAGACTTATACTCTGAAAACTACAAGTCACTCTTAAGAGAAATTAAAGGGGACACTAATAAATGGAAACTCATCCCATACTCTTGGCTAGGAAGAATTAATATCATCAAAATGGCCATCCTGCCCAAAGCAATATACAGATTTGATGCAATCCCTCTCAAATTACCAGCAACATTCTTCAATGAATTTGAACAAATAATTCAAAAATTCATATGGAAACACCAAAGACCCCGAATAGCCAAAGCAATCCTGAAAAAGAAGAATAAAGTAGGGGGGATATCACTCCCCAACCTCAAGCTCTACTACAAAGCCATAGTAATCAAGACAATTTGGTACTGGCACAAGAACAGAGCCACAGACCAGTGGAACAGATTAGAGACTCCAGACATTAACCCAAACATATATGGTCAATTAATATTTGATAAAGGAGCCATGGACATAAAATGGGGAAATGACAGTCTCTTCAACAGATGGTGCTGGCAAAACTGGACAGCTACATGTAGGAGAATGAAACTGGACCATTGTCTAACCCCATATACAAAGGTAAACCCAAAATGGATCAAAGACCTGAATGTAAGTCATGAAACCATTAAACTCTTGGAAAAAAACATAGGCAAAAACCTCTTAGACATAAACATGAGTGACGTCTTCTTGAACATATCTCCCCAGGCAAGGAAAACAACAGCAAAAATGAGCAAGTGGGACTACATTAAGCTGAAAAGCTTCTGTACAGCGAAAGACACCATCAGTAGAACAAAAAGGAACCCTACAGTATGGGAGAATATACTTGAAAAATGACAGATCCGAAAAGGCTTGACGTCCAGAATATATAAAGAGCTCACACGCCTCAACAAACAAAAAACAAATAACCCAATTAAAAAATGGGCAGAGGAACTGAACAGACAGTTCTCTAAAAAAAAATGCAGATGGCCAAGAGACACATGAAAAGATGCTCCACATCGCTAATTATCAGAGAAATGCAAATTAAAACTACAGTGAGGTATCACCTCACACCAGTAAGGATAGCTGCCATCCAAAAGACAAACAACAACAAATGTTGGCGAGGCTGTGGAGAAAGGGGAACCCTCCTACACTGCTGGTGGGAATGTAAATTAGTTCAACCATTGTGGAAAGCAGTATGGAGGTTCATCAAAATGCTCAAAACAGACCTACCATTTGACCCAGGAATTCCACTCCTAGGAATTTACCCTAAGAACGCAGCAATCAAGTTTGAGAAAGACAGATGCACCCCTATGTTTATCGCAGCACTATTTACAATAGCCAAGAACTGGAAGCAACCTAAATGTCCATCGGTAGATGAATGGATAAAGAAGATGTGGTACATATACACAATGGAATACTACTCAGCCATAAGAAGTGGAAAAATCCAACCATTTGCTGCAACATGGATGGAGCTGGAGAGTATTATGCTCAGTGAAATAAGCCAAGCAGAGAAAGAGAAATACCAAATGATTTCACTCATCTGAGGAGTATAGGAACAAAGGAAAAACTGAAGGAACAAAACAGCAGCAGAAATACAGAACCCAAAAATGGACTAACAGGTACCAAAGGGAAAGGAACTGGGGAGGATGGGTGGGCAGGGAGGGATAAGGGGGGGGGGAAGAAGAAGGGGGGTATTAAGATTAGCATGCATGGGGGGGAGGGAGAAAGGGGAGGGGGGGCTGCACAACACAGAGAGGACAAGTAGTGACTCTACAACATTTTGCTAAGCTGATGGACAGTAACCGTAATGTGGTTGTTAGGGGGGACCTGATATAGGGGAGAGCATAGTAAACATAGTATTCTTCATGTAAGTATAGATTAAAAATTAAAAAAAAAGAAAGAAAGAAAGAAAAGGGGGATTACTCCTTGATAGGATAAAACTATTGGTAAATCAAAGATCAACGCATGCTTTAAATATCCTTAATGTTGATCACTTAAAGGGTGTCAGATGATCAGCTATGGAGGTACTCTTTTCTGATAATATTCCTTTCTCTTAATAAAAAAAAAAAAAGCAGTTACTGTGTGCTGACCTCCAATGAGTTCTGCACAATGGTATAGAGGGCATGTCAAAGTGTGGGCAAAGGGTCTGTTTGTTTCTATGCAGAAGATCAAATGGTTTTCTTGGCTTCACTGGAGATGGATGGTAATTATAGATTTGCTTTGTTTATGTCACCGTATTCCTATTATGTTAATATGTGTGTGCAAACTAGTTAGCAGTTTAAAACCTATACATACTTAAGGTACTCTACAAGAAGATATGTCAAAGAAATAATCAATCCTCCCATGTTTCCTTCCATATGCTACATCTGTAGCTTTTCTTCTTTCTTCCTAATTACAACCCTTAAATAGAATTCGTGCCTCATATCGAATTTACCGAGTATCATAATACCTCCAGGTGGTAAAGATACCTCGAGACAAGTGCTGGGCATAGAAGCCACAGGGCATAAATCTGCAAAGAAGTAAAAAGCTAACCTTTTCAAACAATATGGCTTCTCTCTCACTTACCAACTTTACATTTCCCTGTATGGCCCCGGAAGATGACTGGTTAGCCAGAGACGGGTAAGATTCCTCAAGGGAGGAACAACCTAAGACAGGCACAGTCGCAGGGGGGCCATCAGGTGAGAATTTGGGGATCAACAGAGGTGAGGCTCAGAACCTCACCCCCCCTGCTTTGAGAGAAATCTTCTGCATCCGTGGATGTTTTGCTGCCCTTGTCTAGCTTGGATTAATACTTAGTCCATAGGCACACACCTGATCATCTGATCATCTACATTTGCCCTCTTACAGCACTAAACTATGTTTTCTAACTTTATCTTGCATCTACCTACCACTTCAGCATTTTATTAAAAATAAAAATAATAATAATAATAAAGGGAGAAATGTGGGATTAACATATAAATCAAGTAAAAAAATCAAACGAATATTCATATTTGACCTGATTGTTTATAGGTCATAATGCGTGATCAAAACCGTAAGTTTCTGTGATGAATGCCCTTGTACTGTTCACCATGTAAGAATTTATTCACTATGTAAGAATTCGTTCACCATGTAAGAACTTGTTCGTTATGCTTCAGAAGATTGGAGACTGACAAGAGTTAGACTTGAGACGGATTAATGATTGTACATTGAGCATTGACCCCCCTATACTGAATTTTATTGTTGTTAACAACCATTTGATCAATAAATATGAGGGATGCCCTCTCAAAAAAAAAAAAGAATGTTGAACATTTATATGAACTATACCACCGGGTAACCAAGTGTTAGATGAGGGGAAGCATCTCCTTATAAAAAGCCTTAATAAGGAAAAAGAAAATAATGAAATTGCATGACCAGTTTATAGCCTCCAATAAATTAATGGAGTTAGGAACATAACATTTAAAAGAAAGATGGACAAGCAGACATTACATGTCTTCTGATGAAAGAACACAACACATCTTCTAGACTTGCCAAGGATGGACCAAGATAAACATACCAGGGAGTTTTAAAGCCCCTGCATGAAAGTATAGGAATCTCTGGCACATGGGACTTTTCAGAACAGAGTAGCATGCATGTTGGAAGCTACATGCAGGACAGAAGTGGACAGGTGGGGGGCAGGCAAAAAGGTTTCTAGACTCAAAGACTTCAGGGGATTAGGGAAGTAATCAGGGAAGTGACCAATTTCTGATGGAGCTTCTAGATACTGCTACCAGTTAACAGGAATTACAGAAGAAAGAGAAACATGCATTACTACTATGCAGCTAGAAAAACCCAGAGTGAAGTAAACTACATGTCAACAGGTCCCAAATCTTTCACACATAAATTTCAAGGAAAGCAAAGGTAAAGAGAGAGAACCTGCACATTAAAAATAACTTATTAAACATATCAAGGTTTTTTTAAAATTATACGGAAATATTAAATTACTGATTAAACTTATACGATAAAATCATAAATACCAGGAAGTTGTTAATATAGAAGGAATAGAATAGGACTGTGATAGGGAAGGGGCACACATAAGGGCTGCTTGGGTGGGTGGCAGAGCTCTAATCTTGACTTCAGTGGTGGCTTCAGGTGTATTCAACACAGAATAATTTAATAAGCTATGTATTTATTACATTATATATCTATCACATATGTATTGTTATATAATAATATATGCTGTTAAACATTTTGTATGTTTCTGTACCTGTTTTATTTACAATCAAAAGGTCAAACTTTTAATTAGATGGGAAATTCTTATTTTTTTTATGTTTCCTTTTTATTTTATTTTATTTTATTTTTTATTTTGGTATCATTAATCTACAATTACAGAAAGAACATTATGTTTACTAGGTTCCCCCCTTCACCAAGTCCCCCCACATACCCCTTCACAGTCACTGTCCATCTGTGTAGTAAGATGCTGTAAAATCACTACTTGTCTTCTCTGTGTTGCGCAGCCCTCCCCGTGTCCCCCACGCACTATACATGCTAATCGGAATGCCCTCTTTCTTTTTCCCTGTCCTTATCCCTGCCTTCCCACCCATCATCCCCAGTCCCTTTCCCTTTGGTAACTGTTAGTCCATTCTTGGGTTCTGTGATTCTGCTACTATTTTGTTCCTTCAGTTTTCCTTTGTTCTTATACTCCACATATGAGTGAAATCATTTAGTACTTGTCCTTCTCTGCTTGGATTATTTCACTGAGCATAATACCCTCTAGCTCCATCCATGTTCTTGCAAATGGTAGGATCTGTTTATTTCTTATGGCTGTATAATATTCCATTGTGTATATGTACCACATCTTCTTTATCCATTCATCTACTGATGGACATTTAGGTTGCTTCCATATCTTGGCTATTGTAAAAGTGCAGTGATAAACATAGGGGTACATCTGTCTTTTTCAAATTGGAGTGCTGCATTCTTAGGGTAAATTCCTAGGAGTGGAATTCCTGGGTCAAATGGTATTTCTATTTTGAGCATTCTGAGGAACCTCCATACTTCTTTCCACAATGGTTGAACTAGTTTACATTCCCACCAGCAGTGTAGGAGGGTTCCCCTTTCTCCACAACCTCACCAACATTTGTTATTGTTTGTCCTTTTGATGATGGCGATCCTTACTGGTGGGAGGTGATATCTCATTGTGGTTTTAATTTGCATTTCTCTGATGATAAGCGATGTGGAGCATCTTTTCATGTGCCTGTTGGCCATCTGGATTTCTTCATTAGAAAACTGTCTATTCAGCTCCTCTGCCCATTTTTTAATAGGATTATTTGCTTTTTGGTTGTTGAGGTGTGTGAGCTCTTTATATATTTTGGATGTCAATCCTTTATCGGATCTGTCATTTATGAATATGTTCTCCCATACTGTAGAATACCTTTTTGTTCTATTGATGGTGTCCTTTGCTGTACAGAAGCTTTTTAGCTTGATACAGTCCCACTTGTTCATTTTTGCCTTTGTTTCCCTTGGCCAGGGAGATATGTTCATGAAGAAGTCACTCATCTTTATGTCCATGAGATTTTTGCCTATGTTTTTTTCTAAGAGTTTTATGGTTTCATGATGTACATTCAGCTCTTTGATCCATTTGGAGTTTACTTTTGTGTATGGGGTTAGACAGTGATCCAGTTTCATTCTCTTACAAGTAGCTCTCCAGTTTTGCCAGCAAAATCTGTTGAAGAGACTGTCATTTCCCCATTGTATGTCCATGGCTCCTTTATCATATATTAACAGGCCATATATGTTTGGGTTAATGTCTGGAGTCTCTATTCTGTTCCACTGGTCTGTGGCTCTGTTCTTGTGCCAGTACCAAACTGTCTTGATTACTGTGGCTTTGTAGTAGAGCTTGAAGTTGGGGAGTGAGATCCCCACCTCCCACTTTATACTTCCTTCTCATGATTGCGTTGGCTATTCGGGGTATTTGATGTTTCCATATGAATTTTTGAACTATTTGTTTCAGTTCATCGAAGAATGCTGTTGGTAATTTGATAGGGATTGCATCGAATCTGTATATTGCTTTGGGCAGGATGGCCATTTCGACGATATTAATTCTTCCTAGCCAAGAGCATGGGATGAGTTTCCATTTGTTAGTGACCTCTTTAATTTCTCTTAACAGTGTCTTGTAGTTTTCAGGGTATAGGTCTTTCACTTCCTTGGTTAGGTTTATTCCTAGGTATTTTATTCTTTTTGATGCTATTGTGAATGGAATTGTTTTCCTGATTTCTCTTTTTATTAGTTCATTGTTAATGTATAGGAAACCAACAGATTTCTGTGTGTTAGTTTTGTATCCTGCAACTTTGCTGAATTCCGATATTAGTTCTAGTAGTTTTGCAGTGGAGTCTTTAGGGTTTTTTATGTACAATATCATGTCATTGCAAATAGTGACAGTTTGACTTCTTCTTTACCAATCTGGATTCCTTGTATTTCTTTGTTTTGTCTGATTACCATGGCTAGGACCTCCAGTACCACATTGAATAACAGTGGGGAGAGTGGGCATCCCTGTCTTGTTCCCGATCTCAGAGGAAAAGCTTTCAGCCTCTCGTTGTTCAGTGTTATGTTAGCTGTGGGTTTATCATATATAGCCTTTATTATGTTGACGTACTTGCCCTCTATGCCCATTTTGTTGAGAGTTTTTATCATGAATGGATGTTGAATTTTGTCGAATGCTTTTTCAGCATCTATGGAGATGATCATGTGGTTTTTGTCCTTTTTGTTGATGTGGTGGATAATGTTGATGGATTTTCAAATGTTGTAGCATCCTTGCATCCCTGGGATGAATCCCACTTGGTCATGGTGTATGATCCTCTTCATGTATTTTTGAATTCGGTTTGCTAATATTTTGTTGAGTATTTTTGCATCTACGTTCATCAGGGATATTGGTCTGTAGTTTTCTTTTCTGGTGGGGTCTTTGCCTGGTTTTGGTATTAGGGTGATGTTGGCTCCATAGAATGAGTTTGGGAGTATTCCCTCCTCTTCTATTTTTTGGAAAACTTTAAGGAGAATGGGTGTTATGTCTTCTCTGTATGTTTGATAAAATTCCGAGGTAAATCCATCTGGCCCAGGGGTTTTGTTCTTGGGTAGTTTTTTTATTACAATTCAATTTCGTTGCTGGTAATTGATCTGTTTAGATTTTCTGTTTCTTTCTGGGCCAGTCTTGGAAGGTTGTATTTTTCTAAGAACTTTTCCATTTCTCCTAGGTTTTTCAGCTTGTTAGCATATAGGTTTTCATAGTATTTTCTAATAATGCTGTATATCTGTGGGGTCCATCGTGATTTTTCCTTTCTCGTTTCTAATTCTGTTGATGTGTGTTGACTCTCTTTTACTCTTAATAAGTCGGGCTAGAGGCTTATCTATTTTGTTTATTTTCTCAAAGAACCAGCTCTTGGTTTCATTGATTTTTTCTATTGTTTTATTCTTCTCAATTTTATTTATTTCTTCTCTGATCTTTATTATCTCCCTCCTTCTGCTGACCTTAGGCCTCCTTTGTTCTTCTTTTTCCAATTTCTATAATTGTGACATTAGACTATTCATTTGGGATTGTTCTTCCTTCTTTAAATATGCCTGGATTGCTATATACTTTCCTCTTAAGACTGCTTTTGCTGCAACCCACAGTAGTTGGGGCTTTTTGTTGTTGTTGTCGTTTGTTTCCGTATATTGTTGGATCTCCATTTTAATTTGGTCATTGATCCATTGATTATTTAGGAGCATGTTGTTAAGCCTCCATGTGTTTGTGAGCATTTTTGCTTTCTTTGTACAATTTATTTCTAGTTTTATACCTTTGTGGTCTGAAAAGTTAGCTGGTAGGATTTCAATCTTTTGGAATTTACTGAGTTCTTTTTGTTGCCTAGTATCTGGAGAATGTTCCATGTGCACTTGAGAAGAATGTATATCCTGCTGCTTTTGGATTTAGAGTTCTATAGATATCTATTAGGTCCATCTGTTCTAGCGTGTTGTTCAGTGCCTCTGTGTCCTTACTTATTTTCTGTCTGGTGGATCTGTCCTTTGGGGTGGGTGGTGTGTTAAAAAGTCTCCCAAAATGAATGCATTGCATTCTATTTCCTCCTTTAATTCTGTTAGTATTTGTTTCACATATATTGGTGCTCCTGTATTGGGTGCATATATGTTTGTAACAGTCATATTCTCTTGTTGGACTGAGCCCTTTATCATTATGTAATGTCCTTCTTTATCTCTTGTTACTTTCTTTATTTTAAAGTCATTTTGTCTGATACTAGTATTGCAACACCTGCTTTTTTCTCTCTGTTGTTTGCATGAAATATCTTTCTCTATCCCTTGACTTTTAATCTGTGCATGTCTTTGGGTTTGACGTGAGTCTCTTGTAAGCAGCATATAGATGGTTCTTTTTCATCCATTCTATTACTCTGTGTCTTTTGATTGGTGCATTCAGTCCATTTACATTTAGGGTGATTATTGAAAGATATGTACTTATTGCCATTTCAGGCTTTAGATTCGTGGTTATCAAAGGTTCAAGGTTAGCTTGTTTTCTACCTTACTGCCTGACCTCACTTGCTCATTGAGCTGTTATAAACACAGTCTGATGATTATTTCTTTCCCTTCTTTTTCCTCCTCCTCCATTCTTCATATGTTGGGTGTTTTGTTCTGTGCTCTTTTTAGGAGTGCTCCTATCTAAAGCAGTCCTTCTAAGATACCCTGTAAAGGTGGTTTGTGGGAGGCAAATTCCCTCAACTATTGCTTGTGTGGGAACTGTTTAATCCCTCCTTTATATTTAAATGATAATCGTGCTGGATACAGGATCCTTGGTTCAAGGCCCTTCTGTTTCATTGTTAAATATATCATGCCATTCTCTTCTGGCCTGTAAGGTTTCTGTTGAGAAGTCTGATGATAGTCTGATGGGTTTTCCTTTGTAGGTGACCTTTTTACTCTCTCTGGCTGCCTTTAATACTCTGTCCCTGTCCTTGATCTTTGCCATTTTAATTATTATGTGTCTTGGTGTTGACCTCTTTGGATCCCGTCTCTCAGGAGTTCTGTGTGCCTCCGTAGTCTGAGCAACTATTTCCTCCCCCAGTTTGGGTAAGTTCTCAGCAATTATTTCTTCAAAGACACTTTCTATCCCTTTTTCTCTCTCTTCTTCCTCTGGGAGCCCTATAATGCAGATATTGTTCCTTTTGGGTTGGTCACACAGTTCTCTTAATATTGTTTCATTCCTGGAGATCCTTTTATCTCTCTCTGCATCAGCTTCTATGCATTCCTATTCTCTGGTTTCTATTCCATCAATGGCCTCTTGCATCTTATCCATTCTGCTTATAAATCCTTCCAGAGTTTGTTTCACTTCTGTAATCTCCCTCCGGACATCCGTGAGCTACCTCCGGACGTCTGTAATCTCCCTCCAGACTTCATTCCTTAGCTCTTGCATATTTCTCTGCAGCTCTGGCAGCATGTTTATGACTTTTATTTTGAATTCTTTTTCAGGGAGACTGGTTAGGTCCACCTCTGCAGATCCTTTCTCAGGTGTAACTCTCTTGGTCTGGACCAGATTTTTTTCCTTTTCATGATGATTGCAGTGGCTGTAGGCAGGTTGTGGGTGTGTCAGCTGGAAGAAGAAAGTCCTTTCCTGCTTGCTGGATGCCTTGCCCTTCTCCGCTGCCTGTGACGGCTTCCTGCACTCCTGGAGCATTCACCAGGTTAATCTCCTAAGCTGCTGTGGGCGGGGTGTCGGTCAGAGCAGGGCAGAGCCCTGCACAGAGTGGCAGGCATGCCAGGTGCACTTCTCCGTGCTAGCGGTGACCCTGCCGGGCAGCTGTGTAATAGCAGCGGCCTTTGGGTCTGACCCGGATGGCTGTGCGTTGGGCTGGGATTCCCGTCAGCTCCTAGGAGTGTGCCTGCTCCATCTGGCTCCACTGCTGGTGTGCATGGGGCTTTTCCGCACAGGCTTCTACTGGGCTCTGGCTTTCCTGCTGCCAGTGCGTGCAAGCCGCGCCCGGGCTGTTCAGTTGCGCTGCTGCGAGCTAGCCCTGCGGCACACGCATCTGCTCTCGGTTCCTTCTAGTGCTTCCGCCCCCGGCGCGTGCTCCCTCTCTCCTGCTACTGGGCCCATGTGTCGGGGTCCGCACCAGTTGGAGGAATGACTGGCAGGCTGCCTAGTCCTGTGAGGGGCTTCAGAGCTGCACTGCCTCTCTTTAGGGTGCCTAAGTTTCCCCGGTACTCCCAGCTGCCGGGACAACTTCGTCCAGCTATGGGGTCCCTGTCTCTTTAAGACTTGCAGAAAGCACTCGCTTTTTTTTTGTCTCAGGGGCGCTGGTTGCGGGGACCTGACCCCAGGTTTTGCTTTTCCGTTTCTCTAATATCCAGCACCCCGTGCACCTTGTGTCTGCATTCTGGGTGAGGATTTCTAGAGCTGGTTGTTTAGCAGTCCTGGGCTTTCACTCCCTCCCCATTCTGACTCCTTTCTTCCCACCGGGTTTTGGGGTGGGGGAGCATTTGGGTCCCACCTGGTCACGGCTTGTATCTTACCCCCTTCGTGTGATGCTGAGTTCTCGCAGATGTAGATGTATTGTAGCTGTTGTACTGCATCCACTGGTGTCTCTTTTAGGAATAGTTGTATTTATTGTATTTTTATAAATATATATGTTTTGGGGAGAAGATTTCCTCTGAACTACTCACACTGCCATCTTCCCATGATCCCCCCGGGAAATTATTTTTAATTTTAACTAAAATGCTCATCTTTTTCTTCTTTCTATACCCCGCATCTTCTCCATTAGACTTATGATAAAAAATGTATTTGAAGTGGACAATGGAAGTTTTTTTCTCAAATATACTAAACTGGCTTGAAATAATGCATGTACATTATCTGGGTTCACTGTAAACTTGGTTTAGTGGCAATACACCCATTACAAGCATCTGTGGGTACTACTTACCAATGGTTTAAAGCTATCCCTTCTAAAGAAATTCCCCTTGGTTGAACAGGAACCAATTCTCTCAGAAGTTATGCCCAAAGTCCACTCACTCCACAGCCCAGTAACGCCAGCCCCCATGCAGCCAGTAGCCAAAGAGTGACTGATAGTGAATACAAAGCCCAATCCCCTTCCCTCAAAGTGGGACCATCCATAGTGCAATTCATGCTCCAGAGTCCCTGCAGGACAGTGCTGGAGTGAGACCTAGCTAAGACCACTGTCCTGCTCAGCTCCTTCCTCCAGTGTCCAACACTGCTCTCCTCAATCCCCCATTCCTGAGAATATGCCCTCAAATAAATCACTTTAACTATATTGCTGTCTTACGCTCTGCTTCAGTGAAATCAACTTAAGACTTGAAATTAAGTCACTTTTTCAGTAAATAAAGTGACTTCAGCATAAATGACATGAATTACTGACAGGTATGATAGGTCTCAGTAAGTCATAAGTAACCATTTTTACAGTACGGAAATACTAAATGCCATTAGGATGTCCAAACATCTCTCAGTACTTTATGTGGATGGATGACTAACTCCCTCATAAGATTCCCTTATAACTAGCTTCTACTAGCACTCTTTAGAAAGGACAAAGAGCAGAGGATTCTGCACCTCTTCCTAGTTTATTACCCGGGCCTTCTGCTCAATAGCATCTCAAGGATCATTCATGTTACCCAGAGGGAAAAAGCAAGCTGGCATCTCACTTAATCTCCACATTCATCAAGTCTTCAAGTCTTCCTAAATTTTAAGCACTGTTTCACTCCAATTGTAGATTCAAAGAATAGGTAAATTCTGATTAAATAACAAAAACAAAAAAGGACAATGTAGCCCGAAGTGAAGGACCTCCACAGCCTCTAAAAGATTCCCTGTGACCTTGTGCCACACAGTCTTTGCCACAGTGTGACAGTATGACAACTTTAATCTTCTCATAAGACATATTTATAATCAACGTGTCAAAAAGACACAGTACTGAGTTGGAAATAAGCACCTCTTTCTATTCATTTCCCTTTTAAGGGTCTAAGTAAGTCAAAATGGAACCCTCTCTATGTTGACAGCAAGTTCCAAAACAGACCCTCCATGAAGATGAATATTGGTGACACTGGTGGTAGCCTCAGGGAGAAAGATACACTCTAAACTAGCAAAGGATTCAATGAAGGTCTACAGCATATCTATTATTACACATGCAACCCTGCCACCCAATGTGGACCAAACTGTACAATGAGGAAGACTTCAGCAAAATTATTTTGAATATATTTTATAAGAAAGTTTGGTTTAGAACCATTAAAAGATTCTGGTAAAAGGAAGAACACCAGCTGAATAATCTCTGAATCACACAATCAGAAGGCTCACATAGTCTTTACACATTTCCCTTCCTTTCAGAAGAATGGTACCTAGGTGAGGAGGAGCCTCAAGATGGCAGAGTAGGAAGACAAGATGGAAACCTCCTCCCGCACATACACAAAGGAAGCAACTATAGGAAATACAACTAAACCTAAAAATGAACTGAAGACTACACAAAAAAAAATCTACACCTGGGGAAGAAGAGAATGCCACACAGAAAAGGGTAAAGTGGCAAAACCACAACCGAGTGGGACCCCAGCCCATCCCCTCCCAGCCCACAGCTGGGGGGAAGATGAATGGAGAGGGGAGGGGATAGGTGACCAGGAACTCTTCACACCTGCCCTGGACATCTGCTCCAGGAACATGAGTCCACATTGCACTGGGTTCTGGTAATTAGTGGGACTGGGTACCAGGGACAGTTGGAACACTCTGGGAGACTGAGACACCAGTCCCCTTTGGAGGACAGGTACACTCCACTGGTCCCATCGAGACCCAACACAGGGGCAACAGTTTGAAAGACTTGCCAGCAGTGGGAGGGAAGCCAGAGAAGCAAGGGTTAGACCTGTCTCTGCAGCAGAAAGGGCAGGTGGAAAATACCTCCTCAGCCCTCCCTCAGCTCAGAGGGTCAACCACTCTCAGAATTCCCAGGTTCTCCCTCCCCGTCACTGGCAGCTCTGCACCGAGGCACCTCCCTACAAGCCACCAATGGACCAACCCACTCAGTCCAGCAGCATCCAACTTTGCTGCCTGGGAGGCACAGGGACACTGTGCCAGCTTTCACAGCCCTGTTTCAGACCAACTGGGGAGGCAACTACAGGAGCCAGCTCCAAGAGCGCCTTCCTCCCAATGGGTGGCCAAGCCTGGTGCTACAAGCCTCACAGCTTCTAGGGAACACCCACGGGACTTGCTGCTACAGGATCTGTGCACTCCTGGAAGGCAACTAGCTGCCTCTGCAGCTGGTGGGGCATCCCATTGCCCAACTCCATACCGCCACTCATCCAGGCACCCCTCTATCACTGCACAGGTAGCACTACTGCAAGCCTGAAGGACATTCCACCACAAAATCCACTTCCTCAGTGAGTCCATGTGCCTCCTTGTGTGTGATTCTCTCTCCCTGCTGCTCTACCACCGCCACTGCTCAGCTGCAGGGCTTCCCACTTCCAAGGCTCCTGCTACTGCTGAGCACATGAGGGCTCTGCAACAGGGAGACTTGCCACCGCTGTGAGCTCATACACCTTACCATTGTGCAACATACCCTGCAACAGCCCTGCCCACTCTGTTAACCCATCACCCATGCCACTGCTACAGGGAGGGTAGTGGGTGGCCCTGCCCACAATGATCCTAGGAGAAACTACTACTGTGATCACATAGGCACAACTGAGGAAAACCACCAGCCTCAGTAGACTGTTTGCTGACAAGACAGAAAGGTAATACCACCCACTGCCAACCAACAGCAATTGGGGCTCCACAGAAAAGGATAAGCAGGTACTGGAAAAGAAAAAGTCCTGAGCTTCTGTACACCACAGGATGTCGTCTTCATGAGGCCATTATTCTAGACCAGGAAGCACAGCAGGTCCATCTAATACAAAGAAAGAAACACAAAAACCCTGACAAAATGAGAAGCCAGAGGAATGTTCCAAACAAAATTACAGGATAGTACACCAGAAAGAGGGCTAAATGAAATGGAGTCCACCAATCTTCTTGATAAGGATTTCAAAGTAAAAATCATAAATATGCTCACTGACCTGCAGAAATGTATTAAACATCTCTGGGAAGACTTGAGAAAATAGATTTTTTTTAAAGCCAGAGAATACAGTAACTGAAATAAAACACAAAATGGAAGGAAATGACAACAGATTGCTGCAGGTAGAGGAGACAATCCATGAGATCGAAATTAGAGAACAGGAACACAAAAAGCTGAGGAACAGAGAGAAAAACAGGAACCATAGGAATGAAATAATGATAAGAGAGCTGTGTGCCCAATAGAAATGAAGCAATATTCACATAATAGCGGTACCAAAAGGAGAGAGACAAATGGTAGGAATGTGTCTTTCAGGAAATAATTGTTGAGAACTTCCCCAATCTTCAGAAGGAAATAGACACTTGGGTAATTGAAGCACAGAGAGCTCCTAACAAAAGGAACCCAAGGAAAACAACACCAAGACATATAATAATTAAAATGGCAAAGATTAAGGAAAAGGAGAGAGTGTTGAAAGAGGCCAGAGAGAGAAAAAATATTACTTATAAAGGAAACCCCATCAAGCTATCAGCAGACTTCTCAGAAGAAACTTTACAGGCCAAATGGAGTGGCACGAAATATTTATTGTACTTAAACAGAGGGACCTTCAACCAAGAATCCTCCATCCAGCAAGATAATCATTTTAAATCTGAAATAGGGATTAAGCAATTACCAGACAAACAAAGCTCAAAGAATTTACAACAACAAAATCAGCATTACAGGATATGTGAAAGGGATGGCTATAGATGAGAATGTTCCAAAGGTGAAATAGTTTTATGACATCTAATACATAAAATGTAGAGGAGGAAAAAGAAAAAAAAGTACTTTTAGATTCTGTTTGAAATACAGCAATCAGCAACTTAATATAGACTTTTTATAGTCAGGAAGCTTTCCTTGAAGCTTTGGTAACCACAAAACTAAAGACTATAATAGATAAACAAAAAGGTAACAAAGAAAAATGCAATGGCAACACTAATGAAAACCATCAAATAACAACAGTACAAGAGAATAAAAAAGGAACAGAGAGGAGCTATAAAAACAAACAGTAAACAATAAAATGACAATAAGTATATACCTTTCAATAATTACTTCAAATGTAAGGGGACTGAACACACCAAGAAAAAGACATAGCTTGGTAGAATGCATAAAGAAACAAGACTCATCTATATGCTGCCTACAAGAGACAAATATCAGACCCAAAGATATACACAGATGAAAAGTGAAGTGATGGAAGAAGATATTTCATGCAAATGGAGAAACAAGCAGGAGTAGCAGTACATAAATCAGACAAAATTGATTTCAAAACAAAGAAAGTAACAAGAGACAAAGAAGGACATTACATAATGATAAAGAGGTCAGTCCAACAAAGGACATAGCCATTAGAAGTATCTATGCACACAACATAGGTGCTTCTAAATATATAAAACAAATACTAATAGAAAAAAAAAGGAGGAAACAGATTACAACACATTTATTGTAAGAAACTTTAACTCACCACTCATATCAATAGACAGGTCAACCAGACAGAAAATAAGGAAACAGAGGCACTGAACAATACATTACCTCAGATGGACTGAACAGGCATCTACAGAACACTCTACACAAACATAGCAGGATACACATTTTTCTCACAGGACATTCTCCAGAACAGATATAGTCCACAAAAAGAGCCTCAATACATTTTTAATTATTGAAGTTGTATCAAGCAACCTCTCAGACCACAATATTATGAAACTAGAAATAAATTGCACAAAGAAAACAAAAAAAGCCTACAAACGTGGAGGCTAAACAACATGCTTCTAAATAATGAGTGGATCAGTGACCAAATTAAAACAGAAATAAAGCAATACATAGAGATAAATGAAAACAAAAATACAACAGTCCAACATTTGTGGGATGCCACAAAAGCTGTCCTAAGAGGGAAGTAACAGTAATCCAGGTCTACCTCAAAACACAGGAACAATCCCAAAATAAGCAGTCTAAATTGACAATGAAAGACACTAGAAAAAGAGGAACAAATGAAAATCAAAGTTACTAGAAGGAGGGACATAATAAAGATCAGACTGTAAATAAATAACATAGAGAAGAAAAAAACAACAAAAATTAATGAAACTAAGAGCTGGTTCTTTGAGAAAATAAATAGATAAACTGGTAGCCTAACTTCAGAAATGAAGAACGATTAGCCACAATGGATACCACAGAAATACAAAGAATTTAGAGAATACTATGAAAAATTACATTCCAATAAATTGGACAACATAAAGAAAGGGACAAATTCCTAGAAAAACACAACCTTCCAAGAATGACCCAGGAAGAAACAGAAAATCTGAACAGACCAATCATCATCAGTGAAATTAAATTAGTAATCAAAAAACCTCCCACAAAATGAAATGTCAGGTACAGATGGCTTCACAGCTGAATTCTAACAAAAATTTAAAGAGTTAATACCCATCTTTCTTAAAAGTATTCCAAAAAGTAGAAGAGGATAGAAATACTTCCAAACTCATTCTAAGGCCAGCACCACTCAAAACAAAAACCAGGCAAAGACACCCCAAAAAAAGAAAATTAGAGACAAATATCCATGATAAACATATATGTATAAATACTCAGCAAAATATTAGCAAACTGAATTCAAAAATACATCAAAAAAAGATAGATTCACAAGATGGTGGCATGAGTAGGGTGGTGGAAATCTCCTCCCAAAACCATATATATTTTGAAAATACAGCAAATACAACTATTCCTAAAAGAGTGACAAGAATATACACTACACCAGCCAGGCTACATCTACATCTGCAAGAACTCAACACCTGATGTAAAAGGGTAGATAGAAAGCTGTGACCTGGCAGGACCCGAGCACTCCCCCAACCCCAGCTCACTGGTGGGAGGAGAAGAATCAGAGTGGGGAGGGAGTGGAAGCACAGGACTGCTAAATAACCACCCTAGTAATCTGTACCGGGAGCACAAACACACATTGCATGGTGTACTGGATTTTAGAGAAACAGAAAAGCAAAATCCGAGACTAACACTGTGAACAGGTACCCACAGTCGGCTGCCCTGGAACAAAAGAAAAGTAGGTGTTTTAAAACTCTTAAAGGTACAAGGGTTTAATAGGTGGACAAAAGCGTCTGGGCACACTAAGCCCAGCAGGCTGGGAACTTTAAGGAACTCCAGGAGCCCTCACCCCTGGGTGGCAACCCAGCTCTGAAGACCCTCATGGTGATAAGTAGCTTACCATGTATTCCCCCCAGCCAGCATTGCAAGCAAACCAGCTGCCCCACCATTCCTTTGGAACAGCCTGGGACCAGCCCCACCAACAACGACCACACACAGGCTTCTTACTGCACGCAGCTAACCGGCCAAGACCCAGAGGCTACCCCCTGTAAGTAGTTGACCGGCACAGACAGCAGACAATGACGCACAGTCCGGGAAACAGAAAGGGGCTCTGTTCATGTGGCAAACAGGCACTGCTCGCCTGCAAACCCCACCAGTGCCCTAGGTCATCCCAAAAACTGCCCTGTCCATGGCAGCTCAGAGAATTAACCCAGAGGCTACTCCCTGTGTGTAGTTGCCTGGAAAATGCAGCGGACACGAGTGCAGAGTTTGGGAAGCATGAAGGGGCACTGTTCTCGCAGCAGAACACATGACACTTGCCTCCAACCCATGCCAGTACCCTAGGCCATCCCAAGGGATGCCCTGCACATGGCAGCTCAGGGGATTAACCCAGAGACTGCCCCCTTTGGGCAGTGGACTGGAACAGACAGAGGAGATGAGCACAGAGTCCAGGATGCACGAAGGGGCTCTGTTCTGGAGGGGAAAATGCGTGGCTGGCCAGCGACCCGCACCAGTGTCCTATGCCATCCCTAGGGCTGCCCTGCCCACAGCAGCTCAGGAAAATAACCCAGTGCCCGTTCCCTGTGTGTGGTGACTGGCACAGAAGTAGAGACAAGGAAGCCAAGCAGCAAGAAGGAAGAGACTTTGTTCTCCCAGCTGATACATGGGCCACTCACTGGCGACGACCCCAATGCCATGAAAAAGCAGGAGAACCTTGTTCAGTCCAACATCCCTCAAACACCAGAGAGAAGGCCTGGTGAGACTGAAGTCATAAAGGTTCCTGAAAAACAATTAAAAATAAAAGTCATAAGCATGCTGATGGAGGTACAGAGAAATATTAAAGAGGTATTCAGGAGGAAGATAACAGAAATGAAGTAACAATGGAAGGATTTAAGAGTAGAATGGATGAGGTAGAAGAGACTGTTAATGGAATAGAAATCAGAGTACAGAAATACAGAGAAAGCTGAGGCAGAAAGAGATAAAAGGATCTCTAGGAATGGAAGAATATTAAGAGAAATGTGTGATCAGTCCAAATGGAAGGATATTTCCATTATAGGGGTACCACAAGAAGAAATGAGAGAAAAAGGGATAGAAAATGTCTTTGAAGAAATAATTGCTGAAAACATCCTCAACATGGGGAAGAAATAGTCTCTCAGAACATGGAAGTCCACAGATCTCCCAACACGAGGGACCCAAGGAGGACAACATTAAAACATATATAACAATTAAAATGGCAAAGATCAAAGACAATGACAGAGTACTAAAAGCAGCCAGAGAGAGAAAAAAGATCACCTACAAAGGAAAACACACTAAACTTCTCAGCAGAAACTTTCTAGGTCAGAAGGGAATGCCATGATATATTCAATGCAATGAAACAGAAAGGCCTCAAGACAAGAATACTGTATTCAGTAAGATTATCATTTAAATTTGAAGGAGGGATTAAACAATTCCCAGATAAACAAAAGTTGAGGGAATTTACCTCCCACAAACCAACTCTACAGTGTAATTAAAAGGGCCTGCTCTAGATGGAAGTGCCCCTAAGGATAAATAGTGGCAGGAGCCATGCTACTCAAGCTGTGTAGTGAAGCTCAGGCTGGAGGAAGACCCCCACAAAGCAGGGGCCTTCACAGCTGGCACCCCTATTACCCACCTTGATTTTGTTATTCTTCATTATACTATTGGCTTTGCTTTTGCTTGCATTTTTGCCAAAAACTAAGCTAACCTTTGATAAGCAGCATGGAAAGGAGGAGAACATAAACTTCCCAGAAGCTTTTCAGGACAGTTCTCCTGAAGAATGGAACACGCAGGGGCCAAATGGCGATCTTGGCATAAGGTATCAAAACCTACTGTTAGTTAGTCAAACATTGACCACCCATTTCCACTGAGAATACCCCCTTTTATTATTACAATGCTAGTGAAACTAGTGATGGAGAGTTTTATAGAAATAGAGTTATGAGAGAATACTGAATTGAATAACCCTGTCTCACACTTCATCAATCTTCTCATGTTTTCTTCCCTCTGCTACTTCTATAGCTTTTCTTCTTCCTTCCTAATTACAGCCCTTTACTAGAATTTGTGCCTCATACGTGAAATTACTAAGTACCATAATTCTTCCAAGTGGTAAAGATACCTCAAGACAAGTGCTGGGCATAGAAGTCATGGGGCATAAATCTGCAAAGAAGTGAAAAACTAACCTTTTCAAAGAATATTACTTCTCTCTCATTTACCAGCTTTACATCTCCCTGTATGGCCCCGGAAGATGGCCGGTTAGCCAAAGATGGGTAAGATTCCTCAAGAGAGGAACAACCTAAGACAGGCACAGTCGCAGAGGGGCCATCAGGTGAGAAAATGGGGGGTCAACAGAGGTGACACTTAGAACCTCATGCCCCCCCCCCAGTTTTGAGAGAAATTGTCTACACCCGTGGATGTTTTGTTGCCCTTGTCTGGCTTGGATTAATACCTAGTCTATAGGCACAGACCTGATTATCTACACTTGCCTTCTTACAGCACTAAATCATGCTTTCTCTCTATATCTTGCATTTACCTACTACATCAACATTTTATTAGAATTACATAAAAGTATAAAAATCAAATGAATAATCATACATCATATTTGACTTTATTGTTTATAGTTTAAGGTTTGTAGTTAAAACAGAAACAGTTTCTATGATACGAATGCCCTTGCATTGTTTACCACGTAAGAACTTGTCTAGTCCCTGCAGTAGTGGAGTCATGGAGACCTGTGTATTATATGTCAGGGAGATTTTGGTATCCACACAGAGGAAGGGGAAATGTAGTTTGCTGCTTACTGTGCCCTATAGAGGGGTGTATAATGAAGATATGAGTTTATGATTTTAGATTGATCATAAATTTATTACAGCTTCCAAGAATATTTTTGTGGGAAAGAATCCTAGCTAACTGTGGCAGTAGGTGACCTGTATTTCACCCTGAGCTGATAGACCCCATAGTCACTGCTACATACTGCATGCTCCTACGGTCACACGCACTACTTAGAAACTGCATTGCATAGAAACGTAAAACACAATAGAGTATATGTTGCTAGGAAAAGTTTCGGTCAAGGTACAGAAAAAGATCACCTGTCTAACACTTGACCAACCATGAATAGATTAGAAAGAAAAAAGCTTGCTTATACCTATTAATCAATTGTCTATACCAACTAATCATCAGAATAAAAATAATCATATCCTTGTGCAAAATGGTATAAATAAAGCTGTCATCAGCACTTTGTCGAGTGACCACCTCCATCTGACTCTGTGTCCTGTCTCTCTGTGCACTGAGTCTGTCTCATCCTTTTGGGCTTCACACCCCGCCACTGGAGCTGGACTCTGGCAAAATAGATGTCACCAGAGAAAATAAAACCACACCAAATAAAGTAGACCAAACAAATACTAACAAAAAGCAAAATACAATCACCTATCCACAAAAATCAGTCAAGGAAAACACAAAGAGTACAGAATAAAACACCTAACGTATAAAGAGTGTAGGAGGAAGAAAAAGAAGGGAGAGAAATAAAGAATCATCACACTGTGTTTACAATAACATAATAAGGGAGCTAAGTTAGATGGATACATAATAAAGAAGCAACCCTTGAACCTTTGGTAACCATGAATCGAAAGCCTGCAATGGCAATAAGTACATATCTATTGATAATCACCCTAAATGTAAATGGGATGAAAGCACTAACCAAAAGACACAGAGTAATAGAATGGATAAAAAAGCAAGACCCATCTATATGCTGCCTACAAGAGATTCACCTCAAAACCAAACACATACACAGACTAAAACTAATGGGATGGAAAAAGATATTTCATGCAAACAATGGGGAGAAAAAAGCGGGTGTTGCAGTACTAGTATCAGACAAAATAAACTTCAAAACAAAGAAAGTAACAAGAGACAAAGAAGGACATTACATAATGATAAAGGGGTCAGTTCAACAAGAGGATATAATAATTATAAATATCTATGCATGAAACACAGGAGAATCTACATATGTGAAACAAATACTAACAGAATTAAAGAGAAATAGAATGCAATGCATTCATTTTAGGAGACTTCAACACACCACACATTCCAAAGGACAGATCCACCAGACAGAAAATAAGTAAGGAGACAGAGGCACTGAATAGCACATGAGAACAGACGGAACTGCCAAACAGACATCTACAGAACTCTACACAAAAAAGCAGCAGGATACACATTCATTTCAAGTGCACATGGAACATTTCCTAGAATAGGCCACATAGTAGGCCACAAAAAGAGCCTCAGTAAATTAAAAAAGATTGAAATTATGCCAGCGAGCTTCCCAGATCACAAATGTGTAAAACTAGAACTAAATAGTACAAAGAAAACAAAAAGGCTGACAAACACATGGAGGCTTCATAACATGCTCCTAAATAACCAATGGATCACTGACCAAATTAAAACAGAGATCAAGCAATATATAGAGAAAAATGACAACAACAACACAATGCCCCAAACTCTGTGGGCAGATCTAAGAGGAAAGTATATTAGCAATCCAGGCCTATCTAAAGAAGGAAGAACAATCCCAAATGAATAGTCTAAAGTCACAATTATTGCAACTGGAAATAGAAGAACAAACGAGGCTCAAAGTCAGCAGAAGGATGGACATAATAAAGATCAGAGAAGAAATAAATAAACTTGAGAAGAATAAAACAATTTTAAAAATTAATGAAACCAAGGGCAAGTTCTTTGAGAAAAGAAACAAAATAGATAAACCCCTAGCCAGACTTATTTAGAGAAAAAGAGAATCTACACACATAAACAGAATCAGAAATGGGAAAAGAAAAAACATGGTGGACACTACAGAAATACAAAGAATTAATAGAGAATACTATGAAGATCTTTATGTAAAGAACTGGATAACCTAGAAAAAATGGACAATGTTCTAGAAAAATACAATCTTCCAAGACTGACAAAGGAAGAAACAGAAAACCTAAACAAACCAATTACCAGCAATGAAATTGAATCGTTAATCAAAAAACTACCAAAGAACAAAACCCCTGGGCCAGATGGATTCACTGCTAAATTTTATCAGATATTTAGAAAAGACATAATACCCATTGTCCTTAATAAAAGAGGAGGGAATACTTCCAAACTCATTCTATGAAACCAGTATCAGTCTAATACCAAAACCAGGCAAACACACCACAAAAAAAAGAAAATTACAAACCAATATCCCTGATGAACATAGATGCAAAAATAATCAACAAAATATTACCAAACCAAGTTAAAAATACATCAACAGGATCATACACCATGATCAAGTGAGAGTCATCTCAGGGATGCAAGGATGGTACAACATTTGAAAATCTATCAACATCATCCACCACATCAACAAAAAGAAGGACAAAAACCACACGATCATCTCCATAGATGCTGAAAAAGCATTTGACAAAATTCAACATCCATTCATGATAAAAACTCTCAGCAAAATGGGAATAGAGGGCAAGTACCTCAACATAATAAAGGCCATATATGATAAACACACAGCCAGCATTATACTGAACAGCGAGAAGCTGAAAGCATTTCCTCTGAGATCGGGAACCAGACAGGGATGCCCACTCTCCCCACTGTCATTTAACATAGTACTGGAGTTCCTAGCGACGGCAATTAGACAAAACAAAGAAATACAAGGAATCCAGATTGGTAAAGAAGAAGTTAAACTGTATTTGCAGATGACATGATATTGTACATAAAAAAACCTTAAAGACTCCACTCCCAAATTACTAGAACTAATATCTGAATTCAGCAAAGTTGCAGGATACAAAATGAATACACAGAAATCTGTTGCTTTCCTATACACTAACTATAACTAGAAGAAAGAGAAATCAGGAAAACAATTCCATTCACAATTGCATCAAAAAGAATAAAATACCTAGGAATAAACCTAACCAACGAAGTGAAAGACCTATACCCTGAAAACTACAAGACCCTCTTAAGAGAAATTAAAGAAGATACTAATAAATGGAAATTTGTCCCATGCTCTTGGCTAGGAGAAATAACGTTGTCAAAATGGCATTCCTGACTAAAGCAATCTACAGATTAAATGCAATCCCTACCAAAAAAAAAAATACTGACAGCATTTTTCAACGAACTGGAACAAATAGTTCTAAAGTTCATATGGAACAAAAAAAGACCCCAAATAGCCAAAGCAATCCTGAGAAGGAAGAATAAAGCATGGGGAATATCACTTCCCAACTTCAAGCTCTACAACAGAGCCACAGTTATCAAGACAATTTGGTACTGGCACAAGAACAGACTCATAGACCAGTGAAGAAGAATACGGATTCCAGATATTAACGCAAGCATATATGGTCAATTAATATAAGATAAAGGAGTCATGGATATACAATAGGGAAATGACAGCCTCTTCAACAGCTAGTGTTGGCAAAACTGGACAGTTACATGTAAGGGAATGAAACTGGATTATTACCTAACTGCATACACAAAAATAAACTCGAAATGGATCAAAGACCTGAATGTAAGTCATGAAACCATAAAACTCTTAGAAGAAAACATAGGCAAAACTCTCTTGAACACAAACATGGGCAACTTTTTCATGAATATATCTCTCTGGACAAGGGAAACAAAAGCAAAAATTAACAAGTGGGACTACATCAAACTAAAAAGCTTCTGTACAGCAAAGGACACCATCTGTAGAACGAAAAGACATCCTACAGTATGGGAAAATATATTCATAAATGACATAACCAATAAGGGGATGACATCCAAAATATATAAAGAGCTCACACACCTCAACAAACAAAAAGCAAATAATCCAATTAGAAAATGGGCAGAGGATCTGAACAGAAACTTCTCTAAAGAAGAAATTCAGATGGCCAACAGGCACATGGAAAGATGCCCCACATCGCTAATCATCAAAGAAATGCAAATTAAAACCACAATGAGATATCACCTCACACCAGTAAGGATCGTCACCATCCAAAAGACAACAACAACAGATATTGGCAAGGATGTGGAGAAAGGGGAGCCCTCCTACACAGCTGGTGGGAATGTAAACTAGTTCAACCATTGTGGAAAGCAGTATGGAGGTTCCTTAAAAAACTAAAAATAGAAATACCATTTGACCCAGGAATTCCACTTCTAGGAATTTACCCTAAGAATGCAGGAGCCCAGTTTGAAAAAGACATATGCACCCCTATGTTTATTGCAGCACTATTTACAATAGCCAAGAAATGGAAGCAACCTAAGTGTCCAACAGTAGATGAGTGGATAAAGAAGATGTGGTGTGTGTGTATATATATATATATATATATATATATATATATATATACACACAAGGGAATATTATTCAGCAATAAGAACAAAACAAGTCCTGCCATTTGCAAGAACATGGATGGAGCTAGAGGGTATTATGCTCAGTGTAATAAGCCAGGCAGAGAAAGACAAGTACCAAATGATTTCACTCATCTGTGGAGTATAAGAACAAAGAAAAAAACTGAAAGAACAAAACAGCAGTAGACTCACAGAGCCCAAGATTGAACTGACAAGATTGGAAAGGGACTTGGGAGGATGGGTGGGAAGGGAGGGATTAGGGGGAAAATGGGGCATTATAATTAGCACACATAATGAGGTGGGTTGGGCACAGGGAAGGCAGTATAAAACAGAGAAGACAAGTAGTGATTCTAGAGCATCTTCCTACACTGATGGACAGTGATTGTAATGGAGTATGTTGTGGGTACTTGATAATGGGGGGAGCCTAGTAACCATAATGTTGCTCCTGTAATTGTACATTAATGATACCAAAATTTAAAAAAATTCAACATCAATTCATGATAAAAACTCTCAACAAAATGGGCAAAAAAGGTATATACATGAACATGATAAAGGCCATGTATGAGAATTCCACAACTAACATCATACTTAATGGTGAAAAGCTGAAAGCTCTTCCTCTAAGATCAGAAACAAGAAAAGGATATTCCCTCTCATCACTTCTATTCAACATAGTACTAGAGATCCTAGCCACGGCAATAAGACAACAAAAAGAAATAAAAGGCATTGAAATTGGTAAGGAAGAATTTAAACTGTCATTATTTGCAGATGATATTACATTATTCATAGAAAACCCTAAAGACTCCAGAAAAAAACTATTACAACTAATAAGTGAATTCTGAAAAGTTGCAGGATACAAAATTAATACACAGAAATCTGTGGCATTCCTATATACTAACAATGAACTAGCGGAAAGAGAAATCAGGAAAACAATTCCATTTATAATTGCATCATAAAGAATAAATTACCTAGGAATAAACCTAACCAAGGAGATGAAAGACATATATTCTGAAAACTGTAAGATGCTCATGAGAGAAATTAAAGATGACAGAAATAAGCATATATTGTCCCATACTTAGGTATAGGAAGAATCAATATTGTAAAAATGACCATCCTGCCCAAAGCAATTTACAGATTCAATGCAATCCTAGTCAAAATACCAACAGCATTTTTCAATGAAATGCAAAAAAATAGTTTTAAAGTTCATATGGAACCACAAAAGACCCCAATTAGCCAAAGCAATCCAAAGAACAAATCTGGTGAACACATGCTCCTTAACTTCAAGCCGTAAAACAAAGGTACAGTAATCAAAACAGTATGGTACTGGCACAAGAACAGATCCATAGATCAATGGAATAGAATAGAGAGTCCAGATATAAACCCACATATATATGGTCAGTTAATATACAGTAAAGAAGTCATGAAAATACAATGGGGGAAAAACATCCTCTTTCATAACTGGTATTGGGAAAACTGAACAGCTACATGTGAGAGAATGAAAATGGATTACTGCCTGACTCCATATACAAAAGTAAATTTAAAATGTATTATGTTAATGTTAATGTTAATGTAAGACATGAAACTATGAAACTCTTAGAAGGAACCAGGTTGAAAAAAATTTAATAAAAAAAAATTTTGTTTAACAAAAAAAAGCAGGCAAAACTCTCTTCAACATAAGTATGAGCAATTTTTTTCCTGAACATATGTCCTCAGGCAAGAGAAACAAAATAAAAAATGAACAAGTGGGACTACATCAAACTAAAAAGCTTCTGTACAGCAACAGACACCATCAACAAAACAAGAAGGCATCCTACAGTATGGGAAAATATATTCACAACTGATTTATCTAATAAGGGGTTAATATCCAATATATATAAAGAGCTCATACACTTTAACACCAAAAAGTACAAATAACCTGATTAGAGAATGGGTGGAGGACCTGAACAGACACTTCTCCATAGAACAAGTACAAATGGCCAACAGGCACATGAAGATGCTCCACATTGCTAGTCATCAGGGAAATGCATATCAAAACCACAATGAGGTATTCTCACACCAGTCAGAATGGCCACTATCCAAAAGACAAGAAATAAAAAATGCTGGTGAGGATGTGGAGAAATGGGAACCCTCCTTTGCTAGTGGTGGAAATGTCTACTGGTGTAGCCACTGTGGAAAGGACTATGGATGTTTCTCAAGAAACTAAAAATAGAAATACCATTCGACCCAGAAATTACACTTCTAGTAGTTTACCCAAAGAAGAAAAGGCCCTGATACAAAAACATATATGCACTATGTTTATTGCTGTATTATTTACAATAGCCAAGATATGACAGCAACCTAAGGGTACATCAATAGATGAGTAGATAAAGAAGATGTGGTACATATACACAATGGAATATTATTCAGCCATAAAAAGAAATCCTCCAATTGCAACAACATGGATGGGGCTAGAGGGTATTATGCTAAGTGAAATAAGCCAGGCAGAGAAAAATACCATTGATTTCACTTATTTGTGGAATATAAATACAAGGCAAAGTGTAAGAAAAGTGTAAGAAGAAAAAAAAGAAGAATGGTATCTAAGTGATGACAGTTCTGTCTGCACTTTGATTTAATGGAGCTATAAATCAGTTCAGACCTCCTATTTCTCTACATCTTTCCATCACACAAGAAAATCTAATTTCTAAATTGAAGTACCCTCTATGAAAACTAAAGACTGCGCACCTAATAGCAGTGAGGGAACATTCCTGAATTATGGCCATTCCATACTGTTTTGAAAATCAAAACAGGAATCCATACCAGTTCTAAGAGAAAATCATTTTTGTTTTTGTGAATAAAAAGTTGTGCTGTCCCTAAATCAGCACACTGAAAGCTTCTATATAATAAATTTTCGTGTAAAAAATTGACAATTTCATACTACATTTTCCAAAGCAGTTGAATAAATTAAACTTTAAATGTTTTTACTCTGAGTTTTATCATTGACATATTAACTGGGTAAAAAATATTATTTGGAGAAGTGATATCATTAAGACTTCAGATTAACCTTTAGTTGGTGCCACTCCTTGTTCATCTGTAGAAACATTAGAAAAACAACTTCAGGTAGGGTACATTAACTTGATAGGAGCTGTGGAAAACAAAAGTCTACAGTAACTAAGCAAAGGTCCAATCAAGAAGCCACATTTTGATTCACCCTTGTCCCAATCCCTTCCCAGCCTGGTGTAACCTTCATCTGGAAGAGATGGCAACCCGGTTCCCATTTCCCTCCCTTAAAACAGAAGGAGAGCAGACCTGATTTGCAAAGTTCTAACCTGTCTGGGGACTGCCTGAGGGATTGGTCTCTATGTCGCCTAACTCAAGAGCTCAAAACAACAACAAAAACATAGCTTGGATCTAAGGCTAGGAAAAGCTCCGGGAAACAGGAAGCAAATTCAATTCAATTCAATCTCTATCAAAACCTCAATGGTGCTTTTTAAAGAAATAGAAAAATCTATCTTGAATTTCAAATGGGATATCAAGGGACCTCAAACAGCCAAAACAATCTTGAAGAAAGCTGGAGGTGTCACACTTCCTGTTTTCAAAACTTGCTACAAAGTCTCAGTGGCATACCAATGTACTGATGGCATACCAATATGGTCTGTGATAAAGACAGATATACAATCCAATGGAGCAGAGATCCAAGACCATTCAACACGCAAAGAATATTTTCAACAATTGGTTTAGAAAAACTAAATTTCTAAACACAAAAGAATGAAAATGGAACATTACCTAACACCATATACAAAAATTAACTCAAGATGGATCAAACCTAAACAAACATAGGAGCTAAAATTATAAAACTCTTAGAAGAAAACAGGGGGAAACTTTCATGACATTGGATTTAGCAATAATTTCTGAGATATGACACCAAAAATTCAGGTAACAAAAAATAAATAGATAAATACAATTCACAATATTAAAAACTTGTGCATGAAAGGATACTTAAGAGAGAGTCAAAAGGCAACCCATGGTATTGTAGGAATTATTTAAATAATATATGATGTGATTGATATCCAAAATACGTAAGGACACCTACTCAAGTTGAAAACAAAAAGAAAAAAGAAAAAAGAAAACCTGATTAAAATATGGGCAAAGAACTTGAATAGACATTTCACCAAAAGAGATATACAAATGGCCATTAAGCACATGAAAAGATGTTCAACATCACAAATCATTAAGAAAATGCAAATGAAAACATGAGACACTACTTCATACCCATCAGATCGGCTATTACTAAAAAGAAAAGAAGTGAAAAGAACAAAGCAGAAAATAATGAGTGTAGTAAGGATAAGGGGAAATAGGAATCCTTGTGCATTGCTGGTGGGAATGAATAATAGGACAGCTGCTGTAGAAAACAATATGGCAGTTACTCAAAAAACTAACCAGAAAATTAACGATATGCCCTAACAATTCAACTTTTGGGTGTACACCCAAGAGAACTGAAACCAGGGACTTGAACACATATGTGTACACCTATGTTCACAGCAGCATTATTCATAGTAACCAAAAGGTGGAAACAACCCAAATATTCTTCAAAGGATGAAGAGGTAAGTGGTGTATATATACAATGAATATTATTCAGCCTTGAAAAGGAAGGAAATGGTGACAAGCTGGAACAGCATGGACAAACCTTAAAGATAAAATGCTAAGTAAAACAAATCAGACAAAAAAGGATAAAGCTATATAATTCCACTCATATGAGGTATCTAAAAGCACTCAAATTTGTAGGGACAAAGTAGAATGGTAGTTGCCAGAAGCTAGGGGAGGTGAAATGGGGACATAGTGTTTAATGGGAATGGAATTTCAGTCTGGGAAAAAATTCTGGAAATGGATGGTTGGGACAGCCACACAACACTGAATGTACTTAAAGCCAGAGAGCTGTATAATTAAAAATGGTTGAAATGGTAAATTTTGTTATGTATACTTAACCACATTATTTTAAAAATTACCAATTTAATTAACATTAACAGTGGCTACACCTAAGAAACCATTCCTAGAAAGTGAGATTGAATGATTTTTTAAACTATCAACATGTTTTCATAATCTTTTATTACAATCTTGATAATAAAAAAATGCTTGTTTTATTTTTCTTTTTAAAGAGAATACCAGAATTAAATTTTGGTACTGTACTTATGCCTACATACAGTTTTTAAATTTTTTATGCTACCTTTTACCTTTACATATGAAAAGGACACATATAAGAAATATATACATAAAAGGAAAATGGATTTAAAAAGATGATGTGTTCAACATATAATGCAGTAAGTTTTGAAAAGCCATTATTCAAATCAGTGAATGTTGTTCTCACGCTGTAGTCCTTATAACATGGGAAATAAAACTATCAAAGTTTTAGACGCTTCCCTCTTCCCTACCAAAATAAGCTATGGCACAGGTATTACAAATTAAGCATAACCAAACTTTAAACTGTTTTATGAATTCTTCAAAAAGAATGTGCTTTTTCCTTCATCCAACACTGAAATAGACCAAAACACACACACATACACATACACACCCCACAAACCTAGACTTACCATTGTCCTTTCCAGAGGAAACAAAGTTGATGGAAGCATCATTTTAAAACACCATCACTCTTCCCTGTCTACTCTCTGCCCAGCTAAAAACAAAAAAACCCCACAAGCCAGAATTTGTGCACAGGGTACCATGGGTACAAAAGAGCCTGATCCTACAATGATGTCAAGTGTTCCAATTAAGCTTTATTATTTTTATACTGAGTAGCAACTATCAATTATCTCTGAAAACTAAATTGTGTTCTTCACAGAAATTCAAAGATGGAGAACATGACACAGTTCAGTTCTATTTTCACCAGAACCTTATCTTTACAGAGTAAACATATGTGTGAAAGTAACCTTTACACTCTCAGAAACATTCACAAACAAGCCCACCAACGCTGTAGTCAAGAAGGGCACAGCAATGTTCAGGGCTGAGGATCCTGTCAGAGTCAACAGTAGCAGTTTCTGTTTTTAGACCTGTTTCAGAAAGCTCAACCACTCTAAACTTGTGAAACTAGACAAGAAAAGAAATGTGATTTTATCCACACACCTCTCATCTCCACAGAATGTCTGACTAGAAGTCCCCTTAAACAAAACAAAGGGAAAACCACATATTATATTAATGACTCTAGTTCTAAAAAAGAAAAATCAAGGGAGAACAGAAATGAAGAGTGGTGGATGACATAAAACACCATTATATTCAGAGAACCTGCAAGAAAGAGTGCACATGAGAATAGTGAGCCTTATCTACCTATAACTCTCCTTTTTGGGCCACAGAAGGAAAACATGGAAGAAGGGAGAGAAGAAACTTGAAGCTGTAGAAGATCATGAAGTTCTAAGTATTCCATTAAACGAAGGCTCAAAAATTTTCCAGGGCTATCACTTGATATTTAGATGCATCTACCTCTGTGATAAATATCCAATAAAACTAAGGTTCCTTTGTCTATGTAACTACTCTCTGCTGTAGCTATATTTCCAGTCTTAAAGGAATGCAGGTTCTAGTGACAGAGCATAAACTTTTAAACTCAGTTTTGAATCCTCATTCTGCTTTTTGCAGGGTAACAGTATGCATTTCTCTACTGTGAAACTTTCCTTATCCATAATAATAGAAACAACAGAACTTTTTCCTTCTCTGAATATTGAGCCAACACTAAAAGACAATGAAAAAAGTTGTATGGAATTTTCAAACACCATTTTCCATGCAACTAGAAGACAGGTAGAATCTACAAACTTAAAATACTTCTAAGGACTGCCAGAGACAACTGAGATTGGGCAGAAAGTGCATAGGGGAAAGTGAAGAAGAATCACAGAAAAATGAAAGGACTCAGTATTGAAAGATCCCAAGAATCACAAGCAAAAAAATACTTGAAGGTGAAGAGCATATCCTGAAGAACACAAGCTATATTCCTTGCTTGCACAAATAGGTGCAAAAAATGGCATGAGCAAGGTGGCAGAAGAAGCCCGCCAAGACCTACATAAGTTCAAGAATCAGAAGAGACTAGGATATTCAAAAAAAAAATCTCGTAGCTGGAAAAATTATCTCATGAATGACTCATATTTTTAGACCCTACCTCTGATGGAGCAGAATAAAGGGAGGCTCTGAATTGCAAAGCCTGGAAAGATACCCTGAAAGCTCTCCCATACTACAGCACTTCTTGCAAAAAGCTAGTAGTGAAAAACCCAGCTCACTCAATGATGAACAGTCAAAAAGGAATTGGGAAAGCAATACAAAAAGATATTCTACCAAAAAAATTTGTAAAACTTACCAAGAGACAAAGAACTCTCCAGAATGTTGCCATTTGGTAGATAAAAATTGTGAGCCAATATTTTGCCATACATTTTTTAAGTTTAATGAGATAATCATCTGTATGGTAACAAAGCAGAGAGAAGACCACAGAGTACAAAGTAAGAATTCAAGGTAGATGTGGTAAGAATCTAGAGGAGGTAAATAAAATATGAGCTGGCAGAAATCAGAAAATAAATTTTAGGGGGAAAAAGGTCACAGAAATGAATATGAATATGAAATAAGCATAAGACAGAAAAACAAATGAATATGAATATGAAATGAGCATAAGACAGAAAAGATATCACAGAAAGTAAAGTAAGGGACAGAAGACAGGGATTAGAAAAACCAAGAAAATTAAAATGAACTAAAGAAACACTTAGGAAAGATTGGGGAGAAAAAAAGATTTTGCAAATGAGATTCAACAGATGCATAATTAGAATCTTTAAAACAAAAAAACAATGGAATAAAACAAATATTTAAAGAAAATTTTCCTGCAATTGGGTGTGTCAGGGACTTGATAATTTGTGAATATAGTAACCACAATGTTTTTCATGTGAAACCTTCATAAGAGTGTGTATCAGTGATACCTTAATAAAATATACACAGTTTTTTGTAGGAAATAAGTACACATTTTTACTTAAAAAAAGAAAATTTTCCTGAATATAAGGAAACTTAAATCTATATAATGAAAGGGCACACAATCATAAAAACTGTCCTAGTGAAATTGGACTTTTTAAAATTTGGACTTTTAAAATAAAGAACAGCTCCTAGGGGTAACTAGGCAAAAAGAAATAAATCAAATCACCTATCAGAGGTAAATGCATTAACAAACATGGTCTCAAATTTCTTCACAGTAATAGCTAACACCATAAAACAATACAGTAAATCTTCAAAATACTTAAAATACTTAAGTAAATAAAGTATGAGCCTAAGATCTCTTATCCAGACAGGCATTTCTTCAAGTATAAAGATCATAGACTAATACATTTGAACACATCAGAAATCAGGAACTACTGAACCCTGAATCCAAGAGACAACTAGGGAAACAAAGGCAGTAGAACTGGCAATTGAATTCACTTAACCCCTGAAGTAAGATTAAAGTAAATATAAGGATTAAAGTCTTAGGCCAAATGTAAATTTTATAATGTGTGGTGATGTAAAAATCATACAATCAGCAAAAAAAACAAAAAATAGCAGGGGAAGAGAGCAGTAAAAGATCGTAGGAGTTAGGGTAATGTCATTGATTGCCAAGGGCTGAGAAAGAAAAAATACCATTCAAATGTGATGAAACAAGCAGTAGAAATAACCTTATGAAGATGAACATTAATAAGATAATTGACTAACATCAAGTACAAGAGGGGACAGAAGGGACAAGGAGGCAGAAGACATGTGCTAAACAGCATTGCTCATTATAGGAGCTTCTTGCTAACAAAATAGAAGAATAAAAGTATTTTGTAAGGTTGTAGCAATAAAGTTGCTACTAGAAAAAATATAAACAATTGTAAATATCAAAATTAACTAAACATAACAATTTTAAGAACCCACTATAAGATTTTTAAAACCCTAAGAAAACATAAAATAGTATGATAAAACTCAGTCCAAACATAAATGCATAAATAAATAATAGGTCACACAATGAAAAAGGCCTATAGAAAACTATAAAAACAGAAAACATATTAAAAAAACTAAGTTCAAACACATCTATCATATCAATAATGAGCTTATATTCTAACTAAATGAACTTGATTTAATTCACCAACTAAAAATTTTTTAGATGAGGCCAAGAAGCAAAATTCAACTCATTCTCAACATACTAAGAATAGAGGGGAACTTTCCCAACTTGACAGAGAACAATTATAAGAAACCTACAGCTAATATACTTAACAGGGAGAAACTAGCTTTCCTGCTAGATCAGAATAAAGCAAGGATATCCCCTCCCATCATTCCTTTTCAACATTGAACCAGAAGTTTTAGCTAATGCAATAATACACGAAAATGAAATGAAAGATATGCATATTGGGGAAGAAGAAATAAAATTCTCTTTGCAGGTGACATCTATTGTCTATGTAGGAAATCCAAAAAGAAAAAGAAAAAGAAAAAAATACTGTGAACTATTTAATAAGCAGTTACAATAAGGTTACAGAATGCAAGATGAATATACAAAAGTCAACTGCTTTCCTACTACCAGCAATAAACAAGCAGAACTTAAAATTTAAAACAATACTGTGGGGGCCCGGCCTACGGCCGAGGCTGAGCCCCACTCTAGCTGGACAACGCCCTAAAGATGGCGCCTGCTTCCTGCTCACCACCCTTTCCCCTCTTCCCTGTTGGGGATTGGCCCAGCAGACTTCCGTACCCGTGCACAGCTCATGCTGCCCGCTTAGAGTGGTGCGTGACACCTATCCGCTTAAAGGTCACGCATGATACTGTCCCAGATTGGTTGGGTGACTGAATATAAGGGAGTCTGCCAGGAGGGAGAAGAGCTTCCCGACAACTGCTGTAACCGCTGCAAGAGATTAGACAATAAAGCCTAGAGAAGAATAAAGACCTTGGGCGTGTTGCTTCAGTCCCTGAAGGGTCGCGACAAGTGGTGCCGAACCCCGGGAATCGCTAAACCTTGTCGCGACCTGATCCGCTGACCCTGGCGCCTGCCGATGAAGTAGAGCTTGTAACTCTTCAGGAACATCGCTGGACGCCATTCGGTCGGCTGGCCAGACCGGGAGAGGGAACCGAGGAGGGTGAGTGGATCGGTGAGCAAACTGAAAGTATACGTGGCAGGGCAGACAGCAGGCAGTTGCGGTGGGTGTTTATGTGTAGTGTGTGTGTCCTGTTAGTGTTTATGACATTGTTTATTATAATATATGGAATGAGGAGGCGCCAGTGAAGGTTTGCAGAGTGGCGACGAAATCAAAAGGTTCACAGAGTGGCGACAAAATCAAAAGGTTCGCGGAATTAGTGACGTAGTCCATCTAAATCATAACTAGGATACTTGCCCCTTTAGAGAGAGGATGGGGACAGAGGCCTCTAGGGTTAAGGCCGAGGAACCTCTGAAAGCGCTCCTTAGAGCTAATGGAACCCCTTTGAAAACGAAGACTGCCAGGGCATTCCTGAACACTATAGAGAATCATGCCCCATGGTTCTTAGATGAAGGAAAAATCACCAGCCCTTTATGGGACAGGCTGGGGGATGACCTACGCCGGGCAGACAAGAGGGAGCCCCTTCCACCAGGGACAATCCCTATTTGGGGTCGAGTAAAAAATTGCCTGAAGGGACAGAAGCCAAGCTGCCAAGAGGCCATCCAAGAGGGGGAGGAAATATTAGAGGAAGTACGAGAAGAGTGTGCCTTCGCAAAGGCATCGGAAGGGGGATCTGAACAGGGACTGCCATCTGATGAGGATGAAGACGGGGAACTTTCGGGGGACGAGCTAGAGAACAGGTTTAATAGCAGAGTTAATCTAACCACAGAGACTTTTTACAGTGAGCAGTCTAATGCCATAATGAAAAAACGGGTATGTGGGCACTAGAGGACTAGGGAAGGATCTCCAAGGGAAAGAACAACCAATCCTTTCAGGGAGACCACCCAAAGGGCCCGGAGGACCAGGATTGGGTTTTTCTTCGGGGCCACTGAGGAAAAACAGCCTATAGAAATAACATGGCAGTCAAAAAGGCCTGTGTGGGTACCTCAGTGGCCCCTAAGCAGCCCACACTTTAGTACAGGAGCAGCTTGCTGCCAAGCATATTCAGGCCTCTACCTCCCTCTGGAACAAACCTATTTTTGTGATAAGGAAGAAAACAGGGAAGTGGAGGCTTTTACATGACCTTAGGGCTGTAAATAAGCAGATGGTGCTTATGGGCTCAATACAACTGGGTTTGCCACTGCCCATGGCCCTGCCTAAGGCATCTATCATTATATGGATGACATCCTTTTGTGTCATGAGAGCAGCAGGGAGCTAGAGACAACCCTCAGGGTCAGGGTATGGTGGAATGCACCCACCTCACCCTCAAGAATGCCTTATATAAACAAAAAGGGGGAATAGGAGAAGACTTTAGATCCCCCAGAGACAAATTAAACATCATATTATTCATTTTAAACTTTTTAACACTGGACAAAAATGGCCGCAGTGCAGCAGAGCGGCACGGCCAACAATCAAATCCAAAACACATGCCTAAAGTTTTGTGGAAGGATATGTTGGAAGGAACATGGAAAGGCCTGGACCCAGTGATAATGTGGACCCGAGGCTCAGTTTGCATTTTTCCACAGGACCATCAGAACCCCATTTGGGTGCCTGAACGTCTGATACGCAGAGTGGAAAACCCAGAGCGGAGGTACAAGATGATCGCACTGCTTCTGCTCCTGCCGTGGATCCTACAGCAGGCGACGGTGGAGCCGAGCTGCAGCTGCAGCCACCGCCGTGCTATCACCATTCCTACGGCAGAGACACTGAATGGTCTGTCCCAGGCCACTGCCTCGGCAATGACAACGCAGAACGTCATCAACGGCCATTTTAAGAATGGGATGGCCTTGGTCAACCAATGCATGAACCTTCTTCAAGAACAATTGGACCTCTTGGGGGAGGTTTTGTCTGTGGGCTGCGTCCATTCTTACACGAGGGTGTATTACTGGTATTCCTTTTCATAATTATTCTAAAGCTGCCAACTTGTCCAGACAGTTAGGCAAGATGTTAACCACAAATTGGTCCAGTGAGCTTGACGAGCTCACCACTCAGCTACGGTTAGAAATTTTGAATGTTAGCTCCAAGAAGGTAGAGATGCTCTCCGTAGCTCAAATAGCTAAAGCTGTGTTAAACGCCACCAAAGCCTGGTCAGGTGTAGGTGTCATAGGAATATTGCTAATTGTGGGCCTCCTGGTTGGGAGGAAAGTCTGTTCCATACAAAAACAGCAATGGGGAGAACGGAAGGTCCTGTTGCAGGCCATGGCAGCGCTAGAGGAAGGCATCTACCCTAGAGTATGGCTTAATATGCTGGATCAGTAGTCAAGGACGGGTAAGATCGGGAGCTACGCATATCAACCTAAGACAGGGTGCAGACCTAAGCTGTCTGTTGCCTGAGGATGGGTAAGAATGCCGCAGACTCTGGACGACCTAAGACAGGCATGATCCCGACAGCCCTTTGGTTATAAAACAATAAAGGGGGAGATGTGGGGGCCCGGCCTACGGCCGAGGCTGAGCCCCACTCTAGCTGAACAACGCTCTAAAGATGGCGCCTGCTTCCTGCTCACCACCCTTTCCCCTCTCTTCCCTGTTGGGGATTGGCCCAGCAGACTTCCGTACCCGTGCACAGCTCGTGCTGCCCGCTTAGAGTGGCGCGTGACACCTATCCGCTTAAAGGTCACGCATGATACTGTCCCGGATTGGTTGGGTGACTGAATATAAGGGAGCCCGCTGGGAGGGAGAAGAGCTGCCCGACAACTGCTGTAACCGCCTCGAGAGATTAGACAATAAAGCCTAGAGAAGAATCAAGACCTTGGGCGTGTTGCTTCGGTCCCTGAAGGGTCGCGACAAATACCTTTTAGATTAGCACCCTCAAAATGAAAATACTTAGGCATCAATCTAACAAATATGTATAAGACCTATACAAGGAAAACTACAAAACTCTGACAAATAAAAACCAAAGAATGAGGTTAAAAAATAAATTAATTAATAGGAAAATTGAGAGATATTCCATGTTCATGGATGGGAAGACTCAATTCTGTCAAGAGGTCACTTCTTCCCAACTTGATCTACAAATGCAAAGCAATCTCAATAAAAATCACAGCAAGTTATTTTGTGGACATCAACAAACTGCTTCTAAAGTTTACTTAAAGAGGCAAAAGAACCAGAATAGCCAACACAATACTGAAGGAGAAGTAACTGAGACAACAGATACAACCTGACTTTGAGACTTACTTTAAAGCTACAGTAACCAAGACAGTGTGATACTGATGAAAGAACAGAATAAAGAGCCCAGATAGATCCACATAAATATAGTCAACTAATCTTTGACAAATGAGCAAAAGTAATACAGTAGAGACAAAACAGTCTTTTCAACAAATGGTGCTGGAACAACTGAACAGCCACATGTAAATAAATAAATACATAATCTAGACACAGACCTCATACCTTCCACAAAAAGTAAATCAAATTGAACCATAAACCCAAATGTAAAATGCAAAACTGTAAAATACTAGAAAATAACAGAAGAATATCTAAATGACTTTGGGTATAGCAATAACCTTTTAATACACCACCAAAATCAAAATCTGTTAAAGAAATAATCATTTCTAGACTTTGTTAAAATCTTAAGACTTCGGCTCTGTGAAAGAGAATGAGAAGATAAGCCACACACTGGGAAAAAAATATTTATAAAAATCATATCTGACAAAAGATTGTTATCCAAAACATTCAAAGAACTCTTAAAACTTAATAACAAATGAACTACATGACTAATACATGGACAAAACCTGAGCATACATGTCACCAAAGAAGTTACACAGATGGCAAATGAGCATATGAAAAGATGCTCAACATCTTATGTCATTAAGGAACTACAAATTAAAAGAAAGGATAGAATTTCATATCTATTAGAACAGACAAAATCCAAAATACTGACAACACCAAATGTTGGTGAGGCTCTGGAGCAGCAGGAACTCTCATTTATAGCTGTCAGGAATGCAAAATGGTACAGCCACTTTGGAAGACAGTTGTAGTTTCTTAGAGAATCAAACATACTCTTAGTATACAATCAGGCAACTGCACTTTGTATAAACACAAATAAACTGAAATGTTATATCCACACAAAAACCAGTACATGGATATTTATAACAGCTTTATTCATTATTGCCAAGTATTGGAAGCAACTAAGATGTCCTTCAGTAGGTGAATGGCTAAAAAAAACATGGTGCATCCAGACAATGGAATATGATTCAGCACTAAAAAGAAATGAGCTATCAAGCTACAAAAAGCCAAGGAAGAACCTTACATGCATATTACTGAGTGAAAAAAAAATCAAACTAAAGAAGCTAAGTAGGGTATAGGGTATGATTCCAACATTAAAATTTTCTGTAAAAGGCAAAACTAGGGAGACAGTAAAATAAATCAGTAGTTATCAACAGCTGGAGGGAGGGAGGAATGATTAGGTGGTACACAGTTTTTTAGGGCAATAAAAAGGTTCAGTGTGACAATATAATGGTGGATATATATTCTTATACATTTGTCAAAACTCACAGAATGTACAAAACCAAGAGTGGACCATACATTGGGTAACAATCATGTGCCAATGCAGGTTCATTGACTGTAATGAATATACCACTCCAATGCACACATTGATAGCGTTGGCTGTGCTATATGGGGACAAGAGGTATGAGAAAACTCTACACCTTTCACTCAATTTTTCTGTAAACATAAAACTTTCCTGAAAAAATGTAGTCTATTAGAAAAAGAAAAAATTAAACCCATAGAGGATTGTTTTGCTCAACTTGATAACCAATAAATTTAAAATTCTGAATGAAATGAAGTGTCTAGGAAAATATAATTTATCACAACTCATTATACCAAAGCTATATTAATTGACTGACTTTCTCAGGAAAAAAATACAGAAGGGTTTCAAAAAGCTACCCCCTCCCAAAATATTGCCAAGCCAGTTTCACTGGAGTAGTCAACTACCACAGATAGTTGTTATTTATACTGCTTCAGAAGAGAGAAAAAGAGAAAACTTCCTATATTTTATAAGAATCAAATATAACATTTCACACCAAAGCCTGACAAAGATCAAGCAAAAAAGTACTATCCACTTACTTGCAAAAATTATAAAGCATTACCCAATGTCAACTGAGTATAATATGATCAAGTGTAGTTTATTTAGAAAACAAAAGCATAGCTCAATATCACAAATTTATTAGTGATAAATTATATTGGTCATGCTTAATAGAGAAACACCAGATGCAACATTAGGAATAAGACAAGGATCCTCCCAACTACCAGTGCATTTAACACTGTACTGGAGGCAGTAGCCAATGTAATCTAAAAACTGTCCAAAAAGAAACTAATTAATTTCTGTTAAATTTAATTCTGTTAAAAAACAGAAGAGAGGAGGCAAAATGATGGATATTTGCAAATTATGTGATTGTATACATGGAAATTCCAAGAAAACCACCTGAAAAACTGCTATTTATCACAGGTCCTATTTATCACAGCAATAAAAAAGATTACATTTCCAAGATTAAACAACATAAGATTTGTAGACAGAAAACTTTAAAACACAACTGATGGACACAAAAGAAGACTTGAACAAATAGAAAGATATACTATGATCTAGAACAGGAAGACAACACCATAAAGATGGCAATTCTCCAAAATGTACATTTTTACCATGATCCTAACAAACAATACACATTTTTTAAAACTAGACAAGTGTCTTGCCAATGGGTTTCAGCCCCAGGCAAGTGCACTACGGATTCAATGGGACCAAAGGAATGACAGTGTAACGTTCTTGGGGTGAAAGGGTTATACCCAACTTTATTTCCACAGTGGCAGGTCTATCACTAGAATCCCATCCACTCAGAGCAAGTCTGCATGCAGCAAGCCGGTCTCTGCCTTTCGGCTTCTCTACCCCAGCAGCCGTCTCAGTCTGTGTCCTTCGTGCTGCCACCAGTCCAGTCTGTTCTCTGCTCTCCTGCAGCCTTGCAGCTGTGCCACTGTGTCGTGCAGAGCTCTTTATATAGAGTCAAGAACAACGTACTGCCCACACGTGTGTAGTGAACTAGCCAACCAGGGCCAGGTGAGTATCCTGGCCACAGGAACCTTCACTTTATCCACAACAAGCTTAAGTCTAAAGCCAACATGGAAAAATCCACAAAAAAATCCCATAACCAAGGAAATAGAGGGGAGTGGGAAACTGTATAAGAAATTACAAAGCTTTAATAATAAATTATTTAAAGAAAAAAATTTAAGGTAGCCCAAACTATTAGTTTTGTGTTCTATTAGAACACGTGGAAAAATCCTTTTATAACTTCAGAAGAGCCTCCTATAATTTGAAAGCCAAGAGTCACAAAAAGAAAGATTTGATTGACAGCTTTGACTACCTTAAATCAAAAACTTATGCATGGAAGGGGGGAAAAAACCTTATGAAAAGCATGAAAACAATGAACAACAAGGAGGAAATTTGTAACTCATACCACAGCAAAAAAGATTAATCTGCTTATATGAAAGCTCCTAGAGATCAATTAGAAAAATAACCAATGATCCAACAGGAAAATAGGAAGATTAAGGCAAATAAAGTGAAAAATGATTTTTAAAAACATGTGAAAAGCATTCAATCTCACTCATAATAAAACTACAAATTAAAATAAGACATTCAATCTCACTCATTATAAAAATACAAATGAAAATAACTCTGTGTCTTGCCAATGGGTTTCAGCCCTGGGCAAGTTCGCTATGGATTCAGTGTGACCAAAGAAATTGACAGCAAAACGTTCTTGGGGTGAAAGGGTTATACCTAACTTTATTTCCAGGTGGCTGATCAGTAACTAGAATCCCATTCACTCAGAGAGAATCTGCAGGCAGCAAGCCAATCTCTGCCTCCGGGCCCCTCTGTCCACACAGCCATCCTCTGGGCCTCTGTCCTCAGCGCTGCCACCACTCCAGCCTCTTCTCTGCTCTCCTGCAGCCTTGCAGCCCTGCCATGTTGCGCCCAGAGCACTGGGCGGAGCTCTTTACATAGAGTCAAATGCCCACAGGTGTGCAGTAAGCTAGTCAGCCAGGGCCAGGTGAGAATCCTGGCCACAGGAACTCTCATTTTATCCACACTCTGTTACATTGTTTTACCTTGTAGATTGATAGAAATCCTGAAAAAGCTGATAATATACAGTGTTGGCAAAGATGTGGAGCAACAGGACTCTAATATATTGCTGAACATGTAAATTGGCACAACCCAAAGGAAAAGCACTGGTAGTTAACTATTCAAAATTAAAGATGCATATACTTTTAATCCAGCAACTCCACTCTGGGAAGTTATCCTGTAAATGTATATTCACATGTAGAAAAATATGTATATAAGTGTGGGGAAAATGGAAGTTCCTATGCCCAGGATCCTCACCTGATCCTAAACTACTTGATGATTTAATTGGCCTACTGCTAGACTACTGCTTCCACACTGTAGGCAATGAGTTATTATTCACTGAGTCATTATATAAATTTACATAGTCATTATATAAAGAGTTCCACCCAGTGTTCCAGGTGGAGGAAGAGATGGGAGGTGGATTAGGGACCTACAGCTGTTAGATGCAGCCGTGATCTTAGTGCTCCACCTACACACTTGCTTTGCTTGTGAGCTGACATCACTATGCTTTGCAGTGAGTATAAAGCCGGGTATAAACCCCTTCACCCCAAGAACGTTCCACTGTCATTTCTTGATCTCTCCAAATTCACAGTAAACTTGCCCAGGGCTGAAACCCTAGGCAAGACACATAGAATCTAAAATTTGGATATAAAAGGTAAATAAAGTATATTTTATATTCTATTTTATATGCTTAAAATTTTAGGAAGTATATATAAGAAGATAATAAGAATGATAGATACGGGTAGTAGGAGAACTTGACAAATGGAAAATAGGGACAGGGAAGGAATTTTTCAGCTTTTTCAGGATTTCTATCAATCTACAAGGTAAAACAATGTAACAGTGCTATTTTAATTTGTATTTTTATGAGTGAGATTGAA
This sequence comes from Manis javanica, assembly GCF_040802235.1. Taxonomy (NCBI): domain Eukaryota; kingdom Metazoa; phylum Chordata; class Mammalia; order Pholidota; family Manidae; genus Manis; species Manis javanica. Next base: position 60,520,355 of record NC_133164.1, on the reverse strand, counting down.
TGGCTTTTCACGTTTGTAAGATTTATTTGTGTTTCATTTTATCTGTCCTTACTCTTGCTACTTTCCTGTTGGATATAAAAGGTAAATAAAGTATATTTTATATTCTATTTTATATGCTTAAAATTTTAGTAAGTTTATATAAGAAAATAATAAGAATGATTAAATATGCAGAGTAGGAGAACTTGAAGAATGGGAAATAGGGACAGTGAAGGAATTTTTCAATGACTATCTGTTTGTATGCTTTTAAGCCACTCAACCAAAAGGTACATTCAAACAATTCAAGTTAAAAATTAACACCATTAATATATTCCAGAGTGGTAAAGATATTAGATAGCCCCATTCCTAATACAAAGTAGACACTCAAGAAATGTTCCATTCCCCCACCCCTGCCAGCAGGGTGAGGATAGCACTACAGAGCATAGTGATGACAGACCAAAGGCAAAGGAAGAGAACCTACAAACCTGAGACTCCAGACATCCCCACATGACAACCCCAGGAGGTCCATCAGGGGGGAAACACTGCTGCCCCTCCAAGCCTTGGGTCTCTGGGCCCTTTCAGAGATCCAGCTTCCAGCATCTCCAGTTTCTCATAATTCATTAGCTCCAGCCTCAGAAACCAGCATTTCTTCATCCTGCCAGGTCATCTATTGATGCCACTTGATGCTAAAATCTTTAATTAAAAAAAAATGCAGCATAGGGAATCTGTACTTTCTCTCCACCTTCCCTGTCCAAATAACCTGAAATCCAGCTCTCATTTCAAAGAATTGCCTGCAGTTGGGCTCTTCAAAAATGACCTCCTTCTTGCCATTTTGATGGCTTGGTTTCAGCCAATCCTCATCCAGTTTGGATCTTTCCACAGATGCTGCTGCCTGTCCACTCTGTGTAGCTCCTATTCTAGTGTCAGCAGCACCATATTCTTATTCTTTGGTGCCACAAGTACTTGTTATCAACAAGTAGTCTGTGCTGGAATAACCTCATCCAGCTGTGGTGAGAATTCATGTGTTAATACTTATAAATGCTTAGAAAAGTAGTTGGATCACTACCATTATTACTACTCTCAACACCATTTGTTTAAAAGACAATGGCATAAACAATCAGAAGCTCAGGGAGATGAGGACCTCCTGCACTGGAGTCATCACCTATACACAAGTGTCAAAAAAATCAGTGGGCCCATGACAAAATACTAATTTTTAAGAATAAATGCAAGAGGAGAATCCCCAAAAAAGGGAGAATCAAATGTCAAAGAAATAGCTTGTTAATTGTAGTAAAAATGATAATAATACAGTATCTACTCCTTATTTAAGCACTTGCTATGTTGTACTTTGCTAAGCACTTTAATATATGTCACATTTAACCACATATAACCTTGTAATAAGATACATACTGCTATCCCCACTTTACAGATAAGGAAATTGAGGTTTGCTCCAAAGCACACATCGGTTTCAAAATGAGTAAGTACTCAACAGAGCTGAATGCAGCAAAGAAGTCCAATACAACAGGCATGAAAAGTACTCTTCATATTTGCTAACATGAAGATCAAGTGTAAAAGCAATTTCAGTAACATGGAGAGAGAGATGCTATATTGCAAGCAGCTGAGAAGTGAACAGGATGTGAAGAAGTAGACAGAGCCTTTAAATATCCCTTTAAAAGGTGAACTTTAAACAAAAGGACAAACTTATCAACCAGGTGAGGGTGGAGTTCGTGTTAGTTGTTGGTTTGGGTCTGGGATTCCACTAGGTTGAGATGGGTTAGGTGGGGTTTGACTAGAGCATCTCGTGAGCTTAGTGCACTCTTCAGATTTCCACCTCTTGAGTCTTACTCTCAGTCCTCTTTGCTAGCTCAAAGTTCTGCCATCGACCACCCATACATATTAGCACCTATGTCTTCAAGTCTCACTTTACATGACAGGGACTCAAGGTTCTGGGCCTTTGTCAGTGTTCCAGGCCAGCCCTTCCAGTGGCCTAGAAGGACTTGTTCACCTGGATGCCCCAGCATCATCACCTCAAAATCAAAATGCTAAAACCTGACCATCATCTAAATCCACAAGTCTGCTCCTTCCCCCTCCTCTGGATTTCTTTATTCTTTATACATAGGTGCTCAACAAATACTAAGTAAATCACTTCAGAATTTTGTTCAAAAAAATATAATATGTACCCAATATGTTTAATGGAGCTAAATGTACATAATTCATTTTCAAGATTTGGTATACTAACTCTGATGACTTTTGAAGATAATATACTTACCTGAACTTGATTCTTTCCTTCCCTATTATGAATATTCACTAAGGAAGAATACCCATAAGAAGAGGTTAATAAAATATTCCAAAACAGTCACTGGAAACCCTTATACCCTATATTCATTCAACATCATTCCCAAGAAATCTGATCCCGCTGAATAATTTACATCTTATCAGACACACAACCCTGCTTTTGGCTGATACATAATCAAGAATGAACTTCATTCTAACAAATAAAATATTTCATCTTAATATAGCCATCAAAGTATAAATGCTGCAAAGAATAATGTATTTAGAGAAGCTTCTGCTTGTGGTATTAAACTATTTCCATGAAATGTATTGAAACACCCCCAAGAAACCTTAAGTAGTCAAACCACCTCACTATTTTTTTAATTAATTAATTAATTTTTATTTTTTTGAAGAACATTATGTTTACTAGGCTCTCCCCTACCCCAAGTCCCCCCCACAAACCCCATTACAGTCACTGTCCATCAGCATAGCAAGACGCTGTAGAATCACACTTGTCTTCTCTGTGTTGCAAAGCCCTCCCCTTTCCCTCACCCCCCACATTATACATGCTAATCATAATACCCCCTTTCTTCTTCCCTGCCCTTATCCCTCCCTACCCTCCCATTCTCCCCAGTCTCTTTCCCTTTGGTAACTGTTAGTCCATTCTTGGGTTCTGTGATTCTGCTCCTGTTTTGTTCCTTCAGTTTTTCCTTTGTTCTTATACTCCACAGATGAGTGAAATCATTTGGTATTTGTCTTTCTCTGCTTGGCTTATTTCATTAAGCACAATACCCTCTAGCTCCATCCATGTTGTTGCAAATGGTAGGACTTACTTTCTTCTTATGGATGAATAATATTCCATTGTGTATATGTACCACCTCTTCTTTATCCACTCATCTACTAATAGACACTTAGGTTGCTTCCATTTCTTGGCTATTGTAAATAGTGCTGCAATAAACATAGGGGTGCATCTGTCTTTATCAAACTGGAGTGCTGCATCCTTAGGGTAAATTCCTAGAAGTGGAATTCCTGGGTCAAATGGTATTTCTATTTTGAGCATTTTGAGGAACCTCCATACTGCTTTCAACAATGGCTGAACTAATTGACATTCCCACCAGCAGTGTAGGAGGGTTCCCCTTTCTACGCAACCTTGCCAACATTTGTTGTTGTTTGTCTTTTGGATGGTGGCCATCCTTACTGGTGCACTTCAGTATTTTTTATTACTCCAAACTAAATATAAGGAACGGCATACAATCCAGACCCTTTTAAAATGCATATACAAATCATCTACAACAAAACTAAAAAGAAAAGAAAAATTGAGATGAGACTAGCTTAACAAACTAGTAGAACAAGCTAATTGGGTATCAAGCCATATTGAAGCCTGAAGCAAAAGGAAACCAATGATATGCAATGTAATAAATGTCTTTATTTAAAATTTCAGTTTCTTATTCATCATGGACTTTGTCATAATTTTGATCTTTTAAAATATTAGTAATCTTGATTGCTAAAGGAATTTCTTGATGCCTCCTTAAACTTGTAGCCTGCCTCTATCCAGTCACAGCCCTGTGAGACAATGACCTAATCCAGGAAAAGGAAGAGAGCAAAGAGCACTAACATTCACTATGTCCTGCTTAGGACACAGAATGGTCTGGCTAAAGGAAAATTCATGAAGGACCCCACAGAAATACAAAGAATTATTAGAGAACACTATGAAAATCTGTATGCTAACAAGCTGGATAATCTAGAAGAAATGGACAACTTCCTAGAAAAATACATTCCAAGACTGACCCAGGAAGAAACAGAAAATCTAAACAGACCAATCACCAGCAACGACATTGAATAGGTAATCAAAACAATACCCAAGAACAAAACTCCGGGGCCAGATGGAGTGACCGCTGAATTTTATCAGACATTTAGAGAAGACTTAATACCCATTCTCCTTAAAGTTTTTCAAAAAGTAGAAGAGGAGTGAATACTTCCAAATGCATTCTATGAAGCCAGCATCAGTCTAATACCAAAACCAGGCAAACACATCACAAAAAAAGAAAATTACAGACCAATATTCCTGATGAACATAGATGCAAAAATACTCAACAAAATATTAGCAAACAGAATTCAAAAATACATCAAGAGGATCATACACCATGATCAAGTGGGATTCATCCCAGGGATGCAAGGATGGTACAACATTTTAAAATCCATCAACATCATTCACCACATAAACAAAAAGGACAAAAAAACACATGATCATCTCCATAGATGCTGCAAAAGCATTCGACAAAATTCAACATCGATGCATGATAAAAACTCTCAACAAAATGGGTATAGAAGGCAAGTACCTCACCATAATAAAGGCCATATATGACAAACCCACGGCCAACATAATGCTTAACAGCGAGAGGCTGAAAGCATTTCCCCTAAGATTGGGAACAATATAGGGATGCCCACTCTCCCCACTATTATTCAACATAGTACTGGAGGTTTCAGCCATGGCAATCAGACAAAACAAAGAAATAAAAGGCATCCAGATTGGTAAGGAAGAAGTCAAACTGTCCCTGTTTGCAGATGACATGATATTGTACATAAAAAAAACCTAAAGAATCCACTCCAAAACTACTAGAACTAATACCTGAATCAGCAAAGTTGCAGGATACAAAATGAATACACAGAAATCTGTTGCATTCCTATACACTAACAAAGAACTAGCAGAAAGAGAAATCAAGAAAACAATTTCATTCACAATTGCATCAAAAAGAATAAAATACCTAGGAATAAACCTAACCAAGGAAGTGAAAGACCTATACCCTGAAAACTACAAGACACTCTTAAGAGAAATTAAAGAGGACACCAATAAATGGAAATTCATTCCATGCTCTTGGCTAGGAAGAATTAATATTGTCAAAATGGCTATCCTGCCTAAGCAATCTACAGACTCAAAGCAATCCCTATCAAAATACCAACAGCATTCTTCAAAAAACTAGAACAAATAGTTCTAAAATTCATACGGAACCACAAAAGACCCTGAATAGCCAAAGTAATCCTGAGAAGGAAGAATAAAGCAGGGAGGATCTTGCTTCCTAACTTCAAGCTCTGCTACAAAGCCACAGTAATCAAGACAGTTTGGTACTGGCACAAGAACAGACCCATAGACCAGTGGAACAGAATAGAGAGTCCAAATATTAACCCAAACGTATACAGTCAATTAATATATGATAAAGGAGCCATGTATATACAATGGGGAAATGACAGCCTCTTCAATAGCTGGTGTTGGCAAAACTGGACAGCTACATGTAAGAGAATGAAAGTGGATCATTGTCTAAGCCCGTACACAAAAGTAAATTCAAAATGGATCAAAGACCTGAAAGTAAGTTATGAAACCATAAAACTCTTTAGAAATAAACAGGCAAAAATCTTTTGGACAGAAACACTAGCAACTTCTTCATGAACATATCTCCCCAGGCAAGGGAAACAAAAGCAAAAATGAACAAGTGGGACTATATCAAGCTGAAAAGCTTCTGTACAGCAAAGGACACCATCAATAGAACAAAAAGGCATCTTACAGTATGGGAGAATATATTCATAAATGACATATCTGATAAAGGGTTGACATCCAAATTATATAAAGAGCTCACGCACATCAACATAAAAAAGCAAATAAGCCAATTAATAAATGGGCAGAGGATCTGAACAGACACTTCCCCAAAGAAGAAATTCAGATGGCCAACAGGCACTTGAAAAGATGCTCCACATCGCTAATCATCAGAGAAATGCAAATTAAAACCACAATGAGATATCACCTCACACCAGGTAGGATGGCCACCATCCAAAAGACACACAACAACAAATGTTGGTGAGGATGTGGAAAAAGGGGAGCCCTCCTACACTGCTGGTGGGAATGTAAACTAGTTCAACCATTGTGGAAAGCAGTATGGAGGTTCCTCAAAAAACTAAAAATAGAAATACCATTTGACCCAGGAATTCCACTCCTAGGAGTTTACCCTAAGAATGCAGCAGCTCAGTTTGAAAAAGACATATGCACCCCTATGTTTACCACAGCACCATTTACAGTAGCCAAGAAATGGAAGCAACCTAAGTGTCCATCAGTAGATGAATGGATAAAGAAGATGTGGTACATATACACAGTGAAATATTATTCATCCATAAGAAGAAAGTAAATCCTACCATTTGCAACAACATGGATGGAGCTAGAGAGGGTATTATGCTTAATGAAATAAGTCAGGCAGAGAAAGACGAGTATCAAATGATTTCATTCATCTGTGGAATATAAGAAGAAAGAGAAAACTGAAGGAACAAAACAGCAGCAGAATTACAGAACCCAAGAATGGTCTAACAGTTACCAAAGGGAAAGGGACTGGGGAGGGTGGGTGGGAAGGGAGGGATAGGTGGGGGAAAAGGGGCATTATGATTAGTACACATAATGTGGGGTGGCATGGGCAGGGCTGTACAACACAGAAAAGACAGGTAGTGATTCTATAGCATCTTACTACACTGATGGACAGTGACTGTAATGGGATATGTGGTGGGGACTTGATAATGGGGGGAGTCTAGTAACCATAATGTTGCTCATGTAACTGTAAATTAATGATACCAAGATAAAATTAATTAATTTAAAAATGATCTAGCTATACGGCCCCTGCATTAAATCATCCTTCATGTAAAAAACATCCACTCCTATCTTAAATGCTAGTCCTGCCATTTTACATAGCACAAGTTCTTACTTTTAGGAGCTTGTGATTTAAAAAGGACCACCATTGGTGAAAGCAAATACACAAAGAACATGTAGGCAGAAAAATTTAAATGCATAGACATTTCTTAAAAGAGTATTTTCTAAAGAACAAAAGAAAGCTTTTTTCAAGAAATTTGAAGGAAAGCAGTTTTCTTTCTACTGCCCCCTTCCTCAACTGCCTTCCCCGCTGACCAAGCTTCCTTCATAAAAGCAGAAATCCCAAGCTACTACTGCTGATTTTATAATTATCTGTGGAGAAGACACAGATTTACATTATCCAAAAACTGATATGGGAGGCATGATGCTGAGTACAAAAGCATCAAGAACCATTTTTTGAAATAGAATATCTTTTATTTTAAAAAAATCAAGAAGGAAAATATAATTTTCAGGGAGTAATTGTCAAATTATATATGTGTGTGACAATTTAACACAGAATCTGACTGGATCACTTGATATTCTTCTTAGGATAAAATTTTCTATGCTGCAAATTAATATTTTCTGTATTTTACTAAAAAGAACAAGCACAGCTAATTTTAATTTTTAAACTCTAAATATAACTATACTGGCTTTCACTGCTTTCTTCATAAATAAAAATTTTAAGTTTTTGCATGTATTCTTAATACATTAGTTTTAGAAAAGTTGCCGTTATAATCATCCAAATCTGACAAACATAAAATTGTATGGAAAGACTAGAAAACAAAAGACACAAGAAACTAGTTCAGAACTGTAAACAACCACTTAAAATTTGGGGGAGATTAATAGAGTGCAAAAGAGAATAATTAGCCACTAAAAACCAAACAAACTATAACTCTTAAAAACTGCACAGTCATAGGCCTGGCAACATGTTTTGAAAATGTCTGCTACTCCATGGGAAATCACAGAATAGTGACATTCAGAAGGAAGCTGGAGAGGGAGCCAAATAATGAACAGATGTATGTGGTGAGCAGCAGTTCGTATATGCAAAGACTCAGGTACAGCGGTAGAGAATGAACCTGTTCTTCAATGAACTGTCTGTCTGCTAGGACAGATAAGAAATCAGGAGCTCAATTTCTTACAACCCTGAAGCATGCTCTGGATGAAAATTAACTACCCTCTCTGCTTGTTGACTTCATAAACAATGCAAAGAGAATGTGACAAAAAGTTGCTGTGAAAAGCTGCAAATTCAAACATCTCAAATTATGCTGTCTTTACAAAGCTCATTTTGGCCCACTAAAATACTACATTTACTCACAACTTCCAATTTACTTTCCCCCATTAATTTGTTAGAAATCATTTCACCCACAGATGCAGGCAAGGCTTGCATGTCCAGTAACAGAGAGGGGCCACATCCTGGAGGATCCCAGATAGGAGGGGAATCCACAACCATTCCTACTGGGCTTTCCACTTGAAAACAGTCCACCTGATGCTGGTGACATTCACAGTAAGTCAAAGGAAATACTGAAGTCAAGAACTATATTCAAACACAGAATACCCTGCCTCTCCCCCAGGCATACTCCTCCCAGCTACCAACTGACAGTAGTATTCCTCAAATCTTCAGCTAAGGTTATCTGATGAAAATTACAAAACACAGATTTTTCACCTCCACATAAAGAAGAGGTTTCCAAAATCAGAGCTGTCCAGAAGTAAGATTATGCTGTCTTTTTAGGTGATGAATTCCCTGATACTGCAGGAGTTCAAGCACAGTCAGGGTAACCACTTGTCAGAGGGAATTCAGTCCACAAAACTGTACCAAGAGACCCACTGCAATCCTAGGAAAAAAGACCAGACTCAAATGTAGTGTTTTTTTCCTTTTTTTAGTTGTCTCTTCTCTAGGTGAGAGGATGCACTTTAAATGTTTTAGTTTAAAAGACTCCTCCTAGTCTAGACTTAGCATAAAAGCAAACATAAGGAAGAGGTAACATCATGCCAAGACAGCACATTTCACCAAATCAGATTAATACAAACTTGAAAGCAAGTTGGGCAGTCAGAGAAGCAGCTAAGAGATTTGAAAATAAAAACTACAGAAGCCTTTCTAATGAGATATGCAATAAAATTCATTAGCTTATGAAAAAGTTGAAATCTCAGGATAGCATAAGAAGTAACTATGATTCTGTAACAATGTGGACACCATTTTTCCCAAGTCAAAACAAAAATGTTTTTATGATCTGTGAATCAACCACAGTTTTCTTACCTTTTGTTTTGTTTTTCATCCCCTCTTCTATTTGGGGGTATAGGTCAAAAACTCTTTTATTTATATTACTAAAAAATAATAGTAAGTTCAACATAGTGATCCTGAGCAATGCCTCCTGACCTGAGCCTTAAACCATACCGGTTTTAGGGCTGGAAGACAATCATGTCCTAAAATATACACATCTAAAGACCACTTCATTCAGGGTTCCCAGCATTTCACTCACTTGAGTGCCCTCTTTTCTGTTTTTGCCATAGCTACAGACCAGCTGTAGCATTAAGGCCACCATTATCATCCAGTGCCATTTTATACTGAGATGAAGGAAAAAAACAAGAAATACTAGATTTGTTAAAGAGTATTTATTCTAATTTTTGAGGACATATTTAAGATCCACCATGAGTTAAAGCTCTATGCCCAGAATGCAGAGATGGCCACAGACAGAAGGAGAAGCAGGGGGGTGGTACTGTGAAGTGGAAGCTATAGGAAGTGTGTCACCTCACCTCCAAGGGGTACAACTCCTGTGTCGGAGAACACTCCCAATGCTGACATGCTCACAATGGACATGAGGAAAGTCCAGGTACATTGTACAAATAGACCAAGTCATTAAAAACAGCAGATACTCAACTATGAGGTAACATAGAAAATTCTATTCCAAAATCACACTAAGAGAAAAATATTTAACACAATGTGAAATCCAACTGCATACATTAATAAATATTGAAAGAAGACAGATTATCTTCATAGAAATAGCTGGTGTCATATACTAACGGATTTTTTTTCTCAAATAACTTTTATTTTTACCACACAAGTAATACATGTTCATTGGAGAAAATGTGAAAGTACAAACAGGAAAGATAAAATTATCCATAATCCTTTCATTCAGACGTTTTGATGTATTCTCCCAGACTTTTTCCTGTATGAATATAAAAATACAGACTTATAACTGAAGTGGGATCATAATGTACAAAACTGTTTTATAACTTGCTTTCTTTAAAATTTTCCCTGTTCAGTGACTACACTTCAACAATATGTAAGGTCTTCCCAGCGGCACCACAGAAAATACATAGGTGTATCCCCAAATAATCAATCCTTTATTGTTGTGAATTTATTTAAAAGATGAAAAATAACCAATTTCAAATGTTAAATTTTTTAACAGACATATGCCTCTTAGTGATGAAATGCTCTTTGTAAATCCATCAAAATGAATTCGGACAAACATGAAACACTATCTTTAAAAAAAAGAAAATCTCAGTAGCTGAGCAGGCAAGTGTGTTCCATCTAAGCCCCCTGGGAGGATGTGTGCATTATGCTTGGGGACTGATGAAGCGGGGAGCCTTTACTAACTAGAACTGTCCCTGAGAGCTTTGGGTACACCTGGGGAGTTGTTAAAGACTACCCCTTAGTGGCTACCCATGCCTTTATGTTAAATTATATTCCTTGGGAATTGACCTTTTATCATATGAAATGCTCCTTACCTGATGTCTACTTCATCTGATATTGGTGTACAGCTACACTGGCTTTCTTTTTTTTGGTGTGTTTGTATGGAATATCTTTTCCCATCCCTTTACTTTCAACTCTTCTGTATCTATTGTAAGCAACAATCACTATTGTTTTAAATACCCAGACTGACAATATCTGTCAAAAAAATGAAGTTATCTGTCTAGTTGCATTTCATGTAACCATATGTTTGAGTGAAAAGTGACCATGTTGCCATTTGTTTTGTGTTTGTCCCACCTGTTCAATTTCTCCATCTCTCCTTTTTTTTTGAATTCATCAAGTGCTTTTTATCACTTCAATTTCCCTTCTATTACCATGTTAATTATACATTATTTTAGAGATTATATTGAATAATCTTAATTTGTTAGAATCTAACATAAATTAGCACTTTAACAACTTCTCTAAACAACGTAAATGCCTTCATTCCACTCCCACCTTTGATGCTATTATCATGTACTTTAATCTGTATACATAATACACGCCACAAGACATAGTTGCTGCTAACGTTGTTCTAGTCAGTAGACATATAGAATTGCCCACACATTCATTTTTCTTTTTGCTCTTCATTTCTTCCTATATTTCCATGCTTCCATCTAGAACCATTTTCCCTTCTGTCTGAAGAATTAATTCTCTTGAGCATTTCTTTGATTATAAGTTGTCTGGTAATAAATTCTCTCTGCTTTTGTCTGTCTGAAAATGTCCCTTGCTTGCCTTAATCTTTTAAAGATACTTCCACTGGGAAGTGAATTCTAGGCTAACAGTTAATTTTCTTCATCACTTAAAAAAAGCAACCATTTCATTATCTTCTGATTTCTATTATTTTTGGTTAAAAGTCAGCTGTCAGTCCTACAATAGCCCATTAAAGATAATGTGTGGTTTCTTTCCTCTGGCTGCTCTTTAACAATTTCTCTTTGTGTTTTAGCCTTACTATTATGTCAGAGGTGGTTATTTTTGTATTTCCCATCTCTGCAGTGTGTAAAGATTCGTGAATTTCTGGCTTAATGTCTTTAGACAGTTTTGGAAGATTCTTAGCCAGTCTCACTTCAAGCATTGCTTCTGCCCCGATCTGTCTCTCCTCTCATCATTTCTCTTCACTTTTACACATTAGGTCATTTTACCATGTCTCACATTGTTCTTATGCTCTTATCTCTATTTTTATATTCTTTTTTCACTTTATGCTTCACTTAGTAAGTAGCAGCTGATTTAAAGCCCAAATAAGCTGCATCCAAATATTCAATTATTCCAAATCTCTATCAGAATTCTTCTCAGGCCCACTGCATATATTCTACTGCTCCTGTTGAAACTTTGAACATATCCTGGGCTTTGACGAACTTGGATTTGTCAACTTCCACTAACGGGGTCATTGCTTCATGATAGCCCACATTTGGTCCAACTCATTTTGTCTTACGGGAGAGTCTTCCCTCTGAGCCAATCTGCTCCATAGTCCCAGTCACTACACCACATAACCAGGGCCAAACATAAGATTCAACTCCACCTACTTCAACAAACCTGGCTGTACTCTCAACACAAGTCAAGCAAACACAATGTTTCTGTTCCAAGCCTCAAGACCCTCCTCCCCTTTTCTGAAGAGTCCTCTGGGAACTCTGACAGCAAGCAGGCCTTCACCTTCAGGGAAGAGAGAACAGGTATTCAAGTCCTATTGTATCGATCTCAGCCTACTGACAGTGATGCTTTTGTCTAGGAATGCCTGAAGCCCTCAATTGGGTCCATACTACATGTGCCAAGCACCATAGATGTGTCCCCAAGTAGATCCAGTGTCATGGCTGGACGAGGCCTTATGGATGATTTTTATTACTGTAAGATGCATATAAGCAAAAACCATCAGGGAACTTTGAAGAACAAGATTTCATATTCAAAGGCCCTATAGGGTACATGGCAATCCCAAGGGCCACACAGCAAAGTCACAGGTAGAGAGAAGAAGGAACCATAGACTTGAGGCTCTCTCTGGCTTTATTAGGGTCAGAGAGTGAGGTATCTAAGGTTTCATGGGTTCACCCTTTACTGACAAATTTAAAACATTAAACTGGGAATTAGGGAGCAGGAAGGGAGAAGAGAAGCAGGGTTACTTAGTAGTCCTTACCTAGGTCACCCAGGGCTTTCTAAAAGGAGAAATTCATGGATAGGGTGGCCTGGTTCCTTTTCTACTTGACATGCCAGTAGCTGTGTCATACAGACAGCAGTATACTTATCTAGGATAGATGTCTTTAAAATAGATACCTCAACAATCAAAAGCTTAATGTCAGGAACTTACACTACAAGCTGACTCCAAGAGTAAATCAGCTTTTCTCAACAGCAAAATATTTACACTTGGAAGATACAGCAAAATATACCCAATTACCTGCAATTAGCCACTTCTCAGATTTTCTACATTGAAATTTTAATCTGTACATTTCTTCTCTGTCCCACCCTTTCAGATTTTGGTGTTACCTTGCTTCCTATCCTCTGCTACTCACAAGAAAAAGAAAAGTTCAAACAACTAGGGTATAAAAGAAAACAAAATAATTTAGTATTAGCTATAAACTGAGAAAGTCACTGTTTTATCTTGCAAAAAAATCATGATGCATTCTAAAGTCAGATAAAAAGTCTCATATATATATTAAAGATGGTGGAGTGAGACATGAGACAGAAACTTCCACCAAAAAACACATATAATATGAAAATAAAGCAAATACATCTAATCCTGAAAGAGCAACAGGGAAGAAAGCTGCGGCTGATACCTGAGGAAAACAGCAGACCTGAAAGAAAAGGGTAAAATACCAAAGCCGTGATCCGGAGGAAACCAGGCCCTTCCCCCACCCCAGCTAACCAGAGGGAGGAAGAGAAATGGAGCAGGGAGGGGGTAGAGGCCTAGGACTGGTGAACACCCAGCCCTGGATACCTACTCTGGGAGAATGAGCCTACATTACACAGTGCTATGGAAATTAGTTAGAAAGCTAAGACAGACAGAATATTTGGGGAGACTGAGATTCCAGCTGCTTGTGGAAACGCGTATCCACAACCAGACACAATGGGACAAAAGAAAGGCGGGCACTGTGACAGAATTGTTAACAGCAAGAGGGCTGCTAAAGGGGCAAGGATTACACAGAGCTTGCTGCTCAGGAGAAAAGACAGATGGACAAAATTGTCTCAGTGCACACTGCCCAGCAGGTTGAGAACTTTCAGAAGCTTAAGGCGCTCTACCCCACTGGCTGCCTATGCAGCTATGATGCCCCACACTGCAGTACACAGCACCTTCCTCACTGGCAGCAGCTGGCAAACCAGCTGCCCCCACCATTGTGCCAGGCCAGCCAACGGATGGCCTCACCTACAGCTACAGGTGCAAAGCATAGAGGCTTCTCCATGAGTGCTCGGCCCACTGGTCCTGGCAGTAGAGGCAGGAACTGCAGCCAGAAACCAGGGAAGAGATCATCCCTCCTGACGGACACTACTGCTGCTCACCTGCGATCCCCATCATCACTGCAGGGGCTGAGAAACTCGAGAAAGTAGAGCTTCTGGGTACTAGAGGGCACCACCAACAAATGTGAAATGTTAAAGGAACCTAGTACAAACCAAAATCCCACAAACACCAGAAAGAGGGCCAAGTGAAACTGAAATCACCAGCATTCCTGAAAGAGATTTCAAAATAAAAATCATAAACATGCTCATGGTGTTCCTGAAAAACATTCAAGAATTCAGGTAGGAATTTAGGAATGAGACACAAATGTTTAAGAAGTCAGTTGTGGTTGAAACATAAAATGGAAGGATTCAAAAGCAGATTAGACAAAATAGAGGAGACCATAAATGAAATAGAAATTAGTGAACAGGAATAAAAAGAAGCTGAGGCACAAAGAGAAAAAAAGGATCTCTAGTAATGAAAGAATATTGAGAACCATGTGACCACTCTAAACAGAAAATATTCTCACTATAGGTATACCAGAAGAAGAAGAAGAGAGAAAAAGGGATAGAAAGTATCTTTGAGGAGGTAACTGCTAAAAACTTCCCCATTCTGGGTAAGGAGATATTCTCTTAGGACACGGAGGGGCACAGATCTCCCAATAGAAGGGAACCAAGGAAGACAACACCAAAACATATGATAATTAAAACGGCAAAGATCAAGGATAAGGAAAGACTACTAAAAGCAGCCAGAAAGAGAACAAAGATCACCTACAAAGGAACACCCATTAGGCTATCATTAGACTTCTCAGCAGAAACCTTACAGGCGAGAAGGGAGTGGCATGATATATTTAACACAATGAAAGAGAAGGGCCTCGAACCAAGAATACTCTATCCGGCAAGGTTATCATTTAAATTTGAAGGAGGGATTAAACAATTACCAGATAAGCAAAAGATGAGAGAATTTACCTTCCACAAAACATCTCTACAGTGTATTTTGGAGGGACTACTATAGATGGAAGTGTTCATAAGACTAAATAGCTGTCACCAGAGGTAATAAAACCACAGTAAACTAAATAGAACAATTAATTACTAAGAAAATGCAGAATTAAATCAACTACCACAAAAGTCGTGAAGGGACAGACAAAGACTACAGAATATGATACCTAATATATAAAGAATGGAGGAGGAAGAAAAAGGAGAAAAAAAAGAAGCTTTAGATTGTGTTTGTAACAGCATACTAACTGAGTTAACCTTTAGACTGTGTTTGTAATAGCATACTGAGTTAACTTAGACTTTTAGATAGTAAGGAACTTACCCTTAAACCTTCAGTAACCACTAATCTAAAGCCTGCAACAGCAATAAGTACATACCTATCAATAATGACCCTAAATGTAAATAGACTGAATGCACCAATCAAATGACATAGAGTCACTGAATGGATAAAAAAACAAGACTCATCTATATGGTGCTAACAAGAGACTCACTTCAAACCCAAAAACATACACAGACTAAAAGTGAATGTATGAAAAAAGATGTTTCATGCAATTAATAGGAAGTAAAAAGCTGGAGTTGCAGTACTTGTATTAGACAAAATAACTTCAAAACAAAGAAAGCAACAAGAGACAAAGAAGGACATTACATAATGATGAAGAGGTCAGTCCCACAAGAGGATATAACCATTATAAATATCTGTGCCCACAACACAGGAGCACCTACATATGTGTTACAAGTACTAACTGAATTAAAGGGGTGAATAGAACACAAAGCATTCATTTTAGGAGACTTCAACACACCACTCACTCCAAAGGACAGATCAACCAGACAGAAAATAAGTAAGGACACAGAGACACTGAACAACACATTAGAACAGATGGACCTAGAGACATCTACAGAACTCTACATCCAAAAGCAGCAGGATACACATGGAACATTTTCAAGAATAGATCATATGGAAGGCCACAAAAGGAGCCTCAGTAAATTCAAAAAGATTGAAACTATACCAACAAGATTCTCAGACCACAAAGGTATGAAACTATAAGTAAATTAACACAAAGAAAACAAAAAGCTCACAAATACATGGAGGCTTAACAACATGCTCCTAAATAACCAATGGATCAATGACCAAATAAAAACAGAAATCAAGCAATATATGAAGATAAAAATAACTCAACACCGCAAAATCTGTGAGATGCAGCGAAGGCCTTGATAGGAGGGAAGTATATTGCAATACAGGCTTACCTCAGGAAAGAAGAACCATCCCAAATGAACAGTCTAAACTCACAATTAATGAAACTAGAAAAGGAGAACAAATGAGGCCCAAAGTCAATAGAAGGAGGGACATAATAAAGATCAGAGCATAAATAAATACAATCAAGAAGAATAAAACACAGAAAGAATCAATGAAAGCAGGAGCTGTTCTTAGAGAAAATAAACAAAATAGATAAACCCCTAGTCACACTTATCAAGAAAAAAAGAGCCTACACACATAAACAGAATCAGGAATGAGAATGAAAAACCATGATGGAACCACAGAAATACAAAGAATTATTAGCAAATACTAAGAAAAATTGTATGCTATGAAACTGGATAACCTAGAAGAAATGGTTAACTTTTTACAAAAACATAACCTTCCAAGCCTGACCCAGAAAGAAACAGAAAATCTGAACAGTCCAATTACCAGCAATGAAATTGAATCGATAATCAAAAAACTACCTAAGAACAAATCCCTGTACCAGATGGCTTCACTGCAGAATTTTATCAAATATTTAGTAAAGACTTAAGACCCATTATCCCTAAAGTTTTCCAAAAAGTAGAACAGAAGGAAATACTTCCAAACTCATTCTATGAGGCCAGCATCACTTGAATATCAAAACCAGACAAAGACACCACAAAAAAAGAAAATTACAGACCAATATCCCTGAACACAGATGCAAAAATACTCAACAAAATATTAGCAAATCGAATTCAAAAATACATCAAAAAGATCATGCATCATGATCAAGTAGGATTTATTCCAGGAATGCAAGGATAGTACAATATTCGAAAATCCAACAAAATCATACACCACATCAACAAAAAAGAAGCACAAAAATCACATGATCATCTCAATAGATGCTGGAAAGCATTCAACAAACATCAACATCCATTCATGATAAAAACTCTCAACAAAATGGGTATAGAGGGCAAGTACCTCAACATAATAAAGGCCATATATGACAAACCCACAGCCAACATTATACTTAACAGCAAGAAGCTGAACACTTTTCCTCTAAGATCGGCAACAGGACAAGGATGCCCACTCTCCCAACTTTTACTCAACAGAGTTCTGGAGGTCCTAGCCACAGCAATCAGACAATACAAATAAAAGGCACCCAGACTGGTAAGGACGAAGTTATGCTGTCCCTGTTTGGAGATAACATGATATTGTACATAAGAAACCCTAAAGAGCCTACCCCAAAACTACTAGAAGTAATAACTGAATTCAGCAAAGCTGTAGGATACAAAATAAATACACAGAAATCTGTTGCATTCCTATACATTAATGATGAACTAGCAGAAAGAAATATCAGGAAAACAATTCTGTTCACAATTGCATCAAAAAGAATAAAATACTTAGGAATAAACCTCACCAAGGACAAGAAAGACATATACTCGGAAAACTACAAGACACTCATGAAAGAAATTAAAGAAGATACCAATAAATGGAGACATAACCCATGCTCATGGATAGGAGAAATAATATTGTCTAAATGGCCATCCTGCCTAAAGCAATCTACAGATTCACTGCAATCCCTATCAAAATACCAACAGCATTCTTCAATGAACTAGAGCAAATAGTTCTAAAATTCATTTGGAATCACAAAAGAGCCCGAATAGCCAAAGCAATCCTGAAAAGGAAGAATAAAGCTGGGAGAATTACACTCCTCGACTTCAGGCTCTACTGCAAAGCCACAGTAATCAAGACAATTTGGTACTGGCACAAGAACAGACCCACAGAACAATGGAACAGAATAGACAGCCCAGATATAAACCCAAGCATATATGGTTAATTAATATACAATAAAGGAGCCATGGATATACAATGTGGAAATGACAGCCTCTTTAACAGCTAGTGTTGGTAAAATTGGACAGCTACATGCAAGAAAATGAAACTAGTTTATTGCTTAACTCTATACACAAAAGTAAACTCGAAATGGATTAAAGACCTCAATGTAAGTCATGAAACCATAAAACTCTTGAATATAAACATGAGCAACTTTTTCCAGAA
Organism: Manis javanica; assembly: GCF_040802235.1. Lineage (NCBI taxonomy): Eukaryota > Metazoa > Chordata > Mammalia > Pholidota > Manidae > Manis > Manis javanica. The sequence continues at coordinate 60,502,037 of NC_133164.1, read as the reverse complement.
TGCATCTCCTCGGGCAAGGGAAACAAAAGCAAGAATGAACAAATGGGGCTACATCAAGCTAAAAAGCTTCTGTACAGCAAAGGACACCATCAGCAGAACAAAAAGGAATCCCATAGTATGGGAGAATATATTTGTAAATGACATATCTGACAAGGGTTCACATCCAAAATATATGAAAAACTCACATACCTCAACACCCCAAAAGCAAATAACCCTACTATAAAATGGATGGATGATATAAACAGACAATTATCCAAAGAAGAATTTCAGAAGGGCAACAAGCACATGAAAAGATGCTCCACATAGCTAATTATCACAGAAATGCAAATTAAAACCACAATGAGATATCACCAGTTAGGATGGCCAACATCAAAAAGACTAGGAACAACAAATGCTGTCAAGGATGGGGAGAAAGGGGACACCTCCTACACTGCCAGTGGGAATGTAAATTAGTTTAACCATTGTGGAAGGCAATATGCAGGTTCCTCAAAAAATTTAAAGTAGAAATACCATTTGACCCAGAAATTCCATTCCTAGAAATTTCACCAAAGAAAGCAAGATCTCAGATTCAAAAAGACATATGCACCCCTATGTTTATTGCAGCACTATTTACTATAGCCAAGATATGGAAGCAACCTAAGTATCCATCAGTAGATGAATGGATAAAGGAGGTGTGGTACATATACCCAATGCAATACTATTCAGCCATGAGAAGAAAACAAATCCTGCTATTTGCAACAGCATGGATGGAGGTAGAGGGTATTATGCTCAGTGAAATAATCCAGGCAGAGAAAGACAAGTACAAAATGATTTCCCTCATTTGTGGAGTATAACACAAAGCAAAACTGAACGAACAAAACAGCAGCTGACACAGACTCCAAGAAGGGACTAGTGGTTACCAGAGGGGAGGAGTGAGGGAGGGTAGGTAAGGTGGAAGAAGGGAATTCAGGGGTGTTATGATTGGTACACATGATTTGGGTGGTGTGACAGGGAAGACTGTGTAGCACAGAGAAGACAAGTAGTGACTCTGTGGCATCTTACTATACTGATGGACAGTGACTTCATTGGGGTATGGGGGGGACTTGATAATACAGGTAAGTGTAGTAACTACAGTGTTTTTCATATGAAAAGTTCATAAGAGTGTATATCAATAAAAATAAATAATCTTGTATTTCCATATTACAGTTAATATAAAAGCAAATATATTTACACCTTTGTCTTAAGAACAAGGGCATTGTTGAGTTCAGAAAATCACACGATTCCATACTTTATTTAACATTATGCACAGTTGATGTTTGTTAACTGGTAACACTTATTTTAGCACCAGTGTCATTTAACATACAAAAATTTTTTGACCCACATACTACATAGTAACTTTGTTCTAAGGTTTGCAAATATTCTCCAGTTATATCCAACAGGTAGGTCATGCCATTTTCTAATGAGTGCAGAGGGTTAACCCTTATATCCTTTGTTTATTTCCTTTGTTCTTCAAGACTTGATTTTTCCAATGTATCCCACCTGGGGCTCTTCTCATAAATTGCTGGAGAAGCTGAGGCTGATGGGGCCAGCAGAGAAGATAGCATTAATGGCAGTCTTTGGAGCACTATTCTGATCTTTGCTGTGGCAGAAATATACACATACAGGAATAATTTAAATGACTGCTTTTCATCCCTAAAGCCCAAGGGTTCAAGTTGGCTTTAGGTCCTCAATGCCACACAGTTGTCTAGGGACAGAGGTCCTCCTCTGTCAGACGGACTCCTGAGAGTTTCTCTGACATGCTGTCACCTTCCAGGGGTGCTAAAAGCATGTTGCCTCGTTAGCAGATCTGCAAGCTACTTATGCTGGCTGTACTGGGAAGGCTACACACCAGCCAAGGTCAATATAGGTGGATCACAGAGGCACAAGACCCTTAAAGCAAGGACGATTTTCAACGAGGAGGGTCCTTCTAGGGTGAAAGGAAGTAAAACGAAAAAACTTTCTGAGGGTCTTATTTGCATAGCTTCCTGGAACTGATATTTTTCTAACCACTCTCCTTTTCTCTACAGTAATGCTGGTGCCTCTCATAATCTGAAATTAAGCAAATGTAGTGATGATTTTGCCTATCTGATACACAAAGGTATACCTCTGGGTGCACAGAAATCCCCAGCTGGTGTGGGAGCCTCCCTTATTAAAAAGGTGGGTACACTTAAAGATACAGTAGTGTACAGCATGAACATAGCAAAAACTATCAAAGACTGGGGATTCATTTGTGATTAACTTAGCTCTGCAACCATAGGTAACTCTACCTTTAAAAGCAAAATTAAGGTATATTACTATTTTACTAGGAACTGTGGGTTAAGGTTTGAATAAGTAAGAGAAAACATGTTCCTATTTCTCTGAAGACCATAATCCAAACTTAAGAAGAAAGGTCTGTAATAGACAACACACTGTGATACCTACTACTTCACTTCCCAACACAACAGCACCTGTGGGTCAGCCATGGGCTGAAAGACATAGTCAAAAATAAGAAACTCCTCTGAATTCTGGACTCTGTAAAAATGTCTTTCTAAGCAGCAAAAGGATACTCAGTGGTTGTCACCATTCTTGTCACTGTGAAATCCTCAGTTTCTTCATCTATGAAATGACAGTTTGAGAACATTATCCCTAGGGCCTGGACAACTTCTGCATTCTGTAAGCTTGTGGACACCACTGATTCACTGACATTTTCAGTACCTGAGGCTACCATCTGTGTGGTCAGTGAATCGATGACTCTCCACACAGGAGGAGACATGTGTGTCAAGAGGATTCCCAAGGAAATCAAAACTTAACTATTGATAAAGTCAAGGTGCAGGAAGAAATCTGGAAGGTTTAAGACCCAATGCTATGGGCAAGCTGGCCAGCCATACTAACACCAAAACACCATCTGAGAGGTGTTCAGAACCTCCTAAGAGCCATCTCATTAAATTAACATCAACCTGAAGACAAGGAAGAAAGTCTTCAAAGTTTAAGCACTGCCTGTCAGGGAAGGCAGATATGGCCACAGTCCTAAAATTCTTAAAGGAGCAAAGGACATAAGAATCTCAAGGGAAGATTTGGGGGAGGAGTAGGACATAAGACAACACTGAGAATTTTTTAATGCATTTCCTAGAAGATTTGAGGGAGGGGTAAGACATAAGACAACAGTGAGAATTTTTTTAATGCACTCACATATTCATATGTTCGTATGTGACAAAGGGAAGGAACTGAAGCTGAAGGTGAATCCAAGTCCCTTCCGTCCAGGTGAGGAAGCTGCTGGCAAGAGGTATGTCTCAGCTGGGGACTGAAAGGTTTGGGGCTTCCCCAACGGGACTCCAGACTCTAGCTGCTTGCCTTTCCTGTATAGCTCTGAGGCTTCAGGGAACATGTTCACACGTATGAAATGTTGGATTGGGGGGATGCTGCCTGGCTTACACTCCTTTAAGCAAGGCCGCTTCTTCCCCATGGACTCCAGTCACACAGCACCCTGCCATGGTCCACTGCTTCCCCTAATATGAACCCACTGTGTCATACATGCTAGTGCACACATCTGGCTGCACAGGTGGCCTTACACATCATGGAAAGGGGAACCATATGGCAGCTGGGGAGTCAGTCAGCCGTCTGGGGTTTTGAAGGCTTAATGCCTCATTAGTAACTCATTTGGCCTGATGGAACTACATAAAAGAAAATAGGTAGAACTTTCTTCCTCCACGCCAGTGACTGGAGACCCTCTAAGCACACCTGGAAAGGAAAGCGGTTCTGCTGGTTTGAACAAAATCAGTCTATGCACACCACCTCACAAAAGGTCTACAAATTAGACACACAGGTCAAAACCTTCTGACAGGAAGTTAAACAGCTGGTTCCATGGTTACCTCCAAAACACGTAACACTCATTTGCCACATTTAACTATCACTAGAGCATTTCTAAGATGTACTGGGCCAAGTGGGACTATTGTCTAACTCTAGTTGGTGACACTTTTTCAACAAATGGGTGGTTTTTATGTTAACTTAAAAAATATAGCTAGGTCATTTTTATCCCTTATAAAACACATACGTATTATTGTAAGATTAACAGCTACATCACAAAAAGTGTTAAAATTAAGAGAATACTTTTTAAAGAATTGTCTGACATAGTTGAACGGTATAAAAACAATTACAACTTTTCCAGAAGCAATTCAAAGCCTCTAATTGGTAAAACATTCCACTGAGTCAGATCAAAATATTCTCTTTTAAAGTGTCCCAGCTGATCTACCACTTGGCAACTGAGAAATCCCAAGCTTAGGATATACGCCAAAGACACCATAAATTGCACCAAGATATCTTCCCTCAAGCCTCACTGATTCCCAAATTCATTGCTGGAATAACTTACGGATGTTGCTTCTTCACCAGATACCAACAATTTGAAAACAAGACATTTAGATACTGACTTTGTGCTGAGTCTCTTCAGGCAATAAAGCATGGGTTGAGATCAGTGGAAAGATTTTTTTTTGTTTACATCTAATTTACAATAAAATAATGATTTCTCCTGCTTCCCTCCCTTTCTGACTTCTTAAACATAAAAACTGCAAACAGAAATGAGTCTCCTTAACCCAAGCACTACAGTGTCACACAGTGGGGGAGGGGAGCGGGCCCTCACTGTACACAGCTGGTTTTCAAACATAGGCATGTGGACTGGCATGGGGTAAAGGGAGTAAAGTATAAACAGGCAGAAACCATCACACTGTCCTCAAAGTACTTATGGTTTAGAAGAAGGAAAAAAATCACAAGGAAAACAGCTGTGAACAATTAAAAAGCAGTACATCAAACAGGTGCACAATGTTCTTTTCCAAATGAAATGCATTTGAGGGCCAAGGAGACTGACCCTGTGTTCCCTTTGCAGGGAGACTGCAGGGAAAGACAGTCCTTCAAACAACTGTTAACCCAGGGAAACCGGGTTCACCAGAGATAAAAGCAGCCTGAACTTGCATTCCTTTGCCACAGGAAAAAATGGCTCAAGGGCACATCTGAATGGTACTGCAGCCTATGTACACCTCCTTACAACACCATGTGGCTGTGGCACAGGCACTCAGCATGCTGCCTGCTGGCTGGCTGTTCGTGGCACAGACTGAGCCAGGCAGTAACTGACTCCAGCCTCTGTGAGGCCAGACAAAGCTAGCATCTTAACCCAAAGAGCCCTGCCATACATCAAGTCTCTGCACAAGTAAGAACACAAAAAGTTCTGCAAGCTTGTCCCTCTTCCAAAGAAGAGACAGTGGAAAATGAACTACATAACAGATCCCTTGCAGGCCCCAAAATTCTATAATCAAATCATAATCCTTACCATCAAAAATTCTTACACACAGAGATCATGCCCCACAGCTGAATGCAAAGCAGACTAACTCCCTGCTATTGTTAATAAAGTAAAACGATCAAAGGTGAAGAAAAAAAAAGGAAAACAACACACACACAAATAGAACCTTGTGTTATTTTTATTTTATTACCACCTTTTTTAAGCTCTAGGTTTAAACATTTTAAAAATGTCTAATATGGCATATAATACAACTGAGGCTAAGGAATAATATTCCCCAGTGGTTTTATAATTATTATTATTTAAGGTATCTCATTCATGTAACTGCAAGAGGAAAACTATGCAGTAGTATCTTTAATCTTTAATTCACTTTTTAAATGGTGCTTTCCTATAGTTCCTTGAAGTATATACACCTTCCTACAGATTTTTTTTATTTTTCAGGTTAGCCAAGGGCAGCCTGGATGACTCAAGGAATTTTCCTAAAACAACCTGAAAATGTAGGACTCCTTCCAGTCAGCCCTGTAAGCATCTCCTCCACCTCCAGATTAATTTGACACCTTCCTTCAAAAGGATGACAAGGAACGCAGATGGCATTGCCAGTTGTCACAGTACCCAACACATTCAACTTTTGAAGACCTCCATAAACATAATTCTGAACTCTCCCTGAGAACATTACAACTAACTGAAAACACCATTCAGTGTGGTTTGTAATCAGGAGGATGGCACTGGAGTAAATGTCACCTTTGTGGGCCAATGCAACAGTGCCACCATGGCTGGGAAGAAAAGCAGTCCCTGAGAGTGCAATGAATGCCAAGACTTGCTGGACAGAGGAGCTTCCACCATCCCCCTGCCTTCCAGCAGAGCCACAGGACACAAGAAGATTCTCTCACATAAAGCAAGGATCTGTAGATAGAGTATCGGGAGGTCCTGAGTGGGCTCTCAGAACCATGCCCTATTTCACAGCAAAGCCAAATGTCTTTCCCATGGTGATGCAAGGTTCACACCAGGTTATTCGGTGAAGGGCAAAGCTGACTCACTCACAGGGCCGAGTACAGCCCTGTGACAACCCTAAACCACCCCAATAAGGGTTATGCCCTTTGTTTATCAACTTTGTGAGGCAATTACAATCTCTTTCCAGTCATGGGAAATGGAAAAATGTAATAAGTATATCTTTTTTTAAATAAAGTCAAGAAGAAAGGACAAAAGCAAAGTATATGAAACAAAAAGCAAATATAATTTGATTAACCTGTGTGCATAAAACTGTAATACCTCCAGAATACCTCGCCAAATTTTAATGCATCTTCATATCAACAGGCATTCCTAAGGGCTGAAGAGCAGTATTTCATCTCCATGTCAGTGGGTAATTACCTGGGCCACCAAGGGTTTATCTGAACCTGAGAGGTTGAGGGGGAGGTCTTGCTTGCTTCTGCCAGAGCAGGAGAGGGACAGCCCCAGACCACACTTTGCAAGCAATAAACGGATTTTAAACTGTATTTCTCCTTTTGACTGATGTTGGTTTTAGAGGTATTTTGCCCTGGAATTTCCTTTCCCCAGAGTTATATCTGGCATAGTCAGCAGTATCTCTGAACCCAAAATCTATCTACATGGGTACAACTTTAGGGAGGGCTGCCCCTAGAAATGGTGGGGAGATGCCCGGAACCCCACCTGGGGGAGACCCCAGTGGATACAGTGGCAGAGGGTGCAGCTTCACCTGTTATTGTCCCCACATCTGTGGGGTTTCCAATTTGGGAGCCCCTAGTGGGGAACTGGTTTAGGGTAAAGTACCTCCTAGAGGGGTGGGGCCTTCCCCAAAAATGGGGAAGGGTGGAGACACCAGAAGCTGAAGAATTAGCCCCCCATGAGTTAGAAGACTGCTTAGAATCCCTGAGTGGTGATGTAGTGGCTGACAATGTAGGGTCTATTTTCATCGAGATAGTGGAAAACGTTATACAGGAGAAGGATTATCAAAAGGGTTAGTGAGGAGACAGAGGGTCTTAGGAGAGAGAGAGACACACTTAAGCATCGCTTGGAGGAGCTGGGTGATAACCTATGGGATGCCATTAAGGAAGACAGTTATTGAAAAGACAGGTCATGCTCCTGGAAGATTCCTTAGCAGCTGTGAGGGGGAAGGTGTCAGGAAAAGTCACATTACAGGAGGCTGTCCGGGGGGGGGGAGGAAAGAATGGTGGCTTCAGTCCCAGAGATGGAGGAGGAGCTGGGGGAAGAAGAGGAGGCAGGGCCATGGGCTGATCCGCTGCTGAGGCCACTGCCCCAGGTACCTGCCTCTCCTGTTTGAAAGGCCCACCCAGCTGTAATTGGGAAGATAAAAATGAAATAACCTCAAGGGGAGAAGTGGCCCCCTCCCCAGGTTGTGGAGCACTCCATGCTCCGCCCCTATACCCAGGATGAGCTGGTGGACATGAGCGTCCGGTATAGGCAGAGGCCATTGGAATCTCTGCCTACATGGCTTTTACGTCTCTGGGATATGGGGGTGGAAAACATTATGTCAAGTATTGAGATAAGTAGAATGGCTTCCCTGACAACTCACCCTTCCCTCTTGTTGCAAAATGCCCAGCATGCCTCAGGGAATCAGACAATCCTGGAATGGCTGAGAGCTGTCACCAGGGTAGTCTAGCCTAATCAGAGTGATTTACCATACATACCCACTATCTGGAAAACGTATGTAGAGCTCCAACAGGTACTGCGGGAATTGGGTATGAAACATATCATCTATAATATGGACCCCCAGGGCCCCAATGAAGAGGTGTTCACCGTAAGAATGATGCTGCATACACTACCCACATCTTTTTTTAGGTCTCTAGTGACTACTCTCACCATAAGTCAGGTCACTCATACTTTAGCAGATCTGGGGGAAGTTGAAACAATAAGGGGACAAAAGGAAGTACAGGCTATGACAGAAAAGAGAGGTGCAAAAGTCCCTGTGAAGGTCTCAAGGTCCCAGATGTGGGTTGATTTGATAAAGGCCGGGGTAGTGAAAGAAAAAGTTGGTGAGCAGCCCAATACAATCTTGTTAGAACTGTGGCACCAATTAAAGCCAGAGCAGCAGTTCCAGCCGCTGAGGTCCAGGACATGGAAGCTAGAGTCAAGGCCTCATGCCTGGCCTGTGTCCTTGCAAAACTTTCTGGGGAACAGTACTCAGGATTCGCCTGAGCTGTCATACCCACCAGAGGATGATTGCGCATCGTGGTTTGACTGAGGGGTAGGGGGATCAAGGTCCCCATCTTGGGGGACATGGTGAGGACCAGAGGCCACATGTAGAATTAGCAATTTGTTGGTCCCCTGTGAATGTACATTTCCTGGCACTGGTGGACATAGGAGCTGAGTGTTCTCTGATTTACAGCAACCCTGAGCGGTTTCCTGGGCCCCCTGTTGTGATAGATGGTTACAGGGGTAAGGCAATTAGAGTGAAGCCCAAATCCCATTGGGGATAGGGCACGTACCTCCAAAGGAGTATACTGTACATTTCCTGAATATATTTTGGGCATAGATATAATGCAAGGCCTGTGGTTACAGACACTGCAGGTGAGTTCAGACTGAGGGTACATGTGGTAAAAGCAGTTTGAAGGGACATGCTAAGCACCCACCTGCAGCTCTGCCTGTACTTCAGTGGTGACAAATACTAAGCAGTATAAATTGCTTATACTGGGAAATCAGAGAAACTGTACAGAAGTTAGAGAAGATGGGCATCATAAAGCCCACTCGTAGTCCTTTTATTCCCCAGTGTGGCCAGTGAAAAAGCCAGATGACTCCTGATGTATGACTGTAGACTACATGGAATTGAATAAAGTTAAACCCCTTTGCATACTGCTGTCTCCTGTATAGCAGCCCTTAAAGACACACTGACTCATAAATGGGACATATCATTATGTTGTCGACCTTGTTGATGCTTTCTTCTCTATTGACAGAGCATAGGAAAGTCAGGAACATTTGCCTTCACATGGGAAGGCTAGCAGTGGACATTCACTGTCCTTCCATAGGGATACCTCCACAGTTCCACCATCTGTCATGGACTGGCGGCCAAGGACTTGGTCACATGGAAGAAACTGCAAATGGTGCCGTTGTATCACTACATTGATGATATTATGCTCACATCTGATTCTCTTTCAGATTTAGAAAGGGCAGTTCCTATACTGCTTCAGTGTCTACAGGAAAAAGGATGGTCTGTGAACAGCTTCAAGATTCAGGGACCTGGTTTGTCTGTGATATTCTTGGGAGTTGTCTGGTTAGGTAAAACTAAAGTTGTTCCTGAAGCAGTCAGAGACAAGGTCTAGGCTTTCCCCACCCCTACCACTGTGGCAGTACTACAAGAGATTTTGGGTCATTTGGGCTACTGGAGAGTGTTTATCCCACACTTGGCACATATTCTGAAGCCCTTATACTGATTGGTATGAAAAGGCATCAGGTAGGACTGGGATGAGACATGTGCAGCTGCTTATCAGCTGCTAAGCGAGCAGTCAAGGCCATACAGGCCTTGAGTGTAATGGACTCATCAAGGCCCTGTGAGCTTGATGTTCATGTAACTGAAGATGGTTATGGATGGGGTCTTTGGCAGCAACTTGAATGGACATGCCAACCTGTTAGATTCTGATCACAACTGTGGAAAGGAGCAGAGGTCCAGTACACCTTGCCAGAGAAACAACTGGCTGCTGTGTACTATGTCTTCCTGGCTATGGAGGCCATTGCCAGGACAGCTCCAACCAAGGTAATAACCACCTATCCGATCGCAGGGTGGGTGCAAGACTGGACCCAAAAGCCACAGAGTGGCATAGCACAGACACCTACACTGGCCAAATGAGGCACATATTTACAGCAGCACAGCACCCTCTGTACTAGCCCCTTAAGTGGAGAACTCCAACATTTATTGGGGCCAGTGACTTATACCAGTGGAAAGCAGGAAGAACTTGCTTTTGAGCCATTGGTAGCTGAGAGTCCTTATCAAGAGGGACAAGCCCCTATACCTGAAGTTCCTTGGTACACAGGTGGCTTCAGTCATGGGCAGCCCCCAAAATGGAGGGCTCTGGCTTTCCATCCTAAGACTGAGACATTATGGATGTAGGATGGAGAGGGGAAGAGCAGCCTGGGCTGATTTGCTCGTGATCACCCAGGAGCGTTCCTCTATATCTGTGTGCACTGACAGCTGGGCCATGTATTAGGGCTTGATCCTATGGCTACCAACATGGTACCAGGCCAATTGGATGGTTAGTTACTGGCCCTTTGGGGGAAAGAGTTTTGGCAAGACCTATGGGTCTCTGGTCAGGCTACTGTATATCATGTGACTGGCCATTTGCCTTTAGCATCCCCAGGGAATGATGAAGCAGACACATTGGCCCAGGTGCATTGGCAAGAAGGAAAGCCTGCCTCTGTTTGTGGCCCAATGGCTACATCAGCATTTGTTGCACACAGGGCAAAAGACAATGCAGTCCATTGGTGGAGCTTGCCATTGACCTTTGAAGAAGTCAGCAGAGCCTGGAAGGTGTGCCCTGTGTGCTCTAAGAAGGACTTACACAGAGACCTGCAGCAACATGGGACAATAGTAAGGGGCCAATACCTTGTCAGGTGGCAGACAGACTATTGGGCCACTGCTCATATCAGAAGGATATCGGCATGCCCTGACTTGTGTGGACACAGCTACTGGACTATTGGTTGCTTTTCCTGCACGTTGTGCAGATCAGCAAACCACCAAGAGGGACCTGGAGTATCTCTTTACAGCCTATGGCCAGCTGCAGGTGATTGAGAGCAATCAAGGCACCCACTTTACTGGACATGCATTACAAGAATGGGTGCAGCAATTAGGAATAAAGTGGAAGTTTCATGCACCATATAACCCTATCAGGGTAGGCATGATAGAGAGGTACAGTGGTTTGTTGAAATATGGCCAGAAGTCAGACACACAGCTGGTCAGTTTGCCTATGGACAGTGAGTGCTACGGCGTTTGAATGAGAAACCACGTAAGGGAGCTTTGAGCCATGTGGACCTTGCTGCCTTGCATACCTTGCTGCCTCTCCAATACAACTGTATGTGCAAACCAAAGAGGAATTACTGAAGCCAGGATATGGCCAACAGAGCAACATCCTGCTGCCAGCCCCTCCTACATGAAGCACTGGAGACACTGTTGAATGGACGTGGCCCTGGACATTTCAACACATGGAGCAGCAATGGCTGGCACTTCTGGCACCTTGCGGAAAAGGCCTGGAAGCTTGCCTTGTGTGTATTCCTGGAGAAAGAGCAGAGTGGCCCCCAAAGATCATGGTAGTGTACCCAAAACATCTGGGAGGTAAGAGCATCTTACAGGTAAGTTTTGTTTTATCTTTATGCCAATGCATGTACCTCCCATAGCCCTACATATTGACCAATCTGTGACTCCCACAGGGAGGCAGGTGAAAGTCTGGTCTACTAGACCAGTACTAGATCCCATTCCTGCTACTGTCTTGTCACAGGTCCACTCTCTTGCATGTATCCTACCTGATGGACAAGATTTGTCTATGCTGGTGTCATTAAAACATGTATCTCATCACCCTTAAGGGTATTTTCTTCTATGGTCCTTGGGGCCTGGATGCACCCCCTAGCTCCAGCTGCTGCATGATGATTGCTATGAACTCTCTACCTCTTCAGCTACTGTCTGTCTATGGAATGGGAGAGCTATAGACTTAACCTGCATAGGACACTGAACCTAGCTGAATCCTCCGGCTTGAGGACTGTCAGAATTTGATTGCTGTGGCTATTGTTATGTCATTAGACTGATCACAATACTCCAGATTTCTTGCCCAGGGACCACTGAGGAAGAAGAGGAACAAGTAGATTGTAAAGCAAGATTTCTGGAGGGGTGGCCTGTGGGTAAAATTGTAATATTTTCAGAATATCTTGCCTGGCTTTAGTGTATCTTCATATCAATGGGCATTCCTAGTGGGTGGAGAGAAGTAGTTCATCTCCATATCAAGGGTGATTACTGGGCAACCAAGGACTTATCTGGATCTGAGAGGTTGTGGGGAGGTCTGTCTTGCTTCTGTGGGAGCAGGAGAGAGACAGCCCTGGACTGCAGTTTATAAACAATAAATGGGTTTTAAACTTAATTTCTCCCTTTGACTGATTTCGGTTTTAGAGGAATTTTGTCCCAGAATTTCCTCTCCCCAAAGTTATAACCTGTTATTTTGGGGTTTTGTAAACAGACAACCACAGAACATCTAAAAACAATTACAGTACTAAACACACTATGTCATGCTGGAAATTTCTTCCTACTTATGATTCAAGATCAAAAACCCACAAAGAAAAGATTGATAAATATAACCACATAAACATCAAAAGCTTCAGCCTGTTTAAAATCAAAGTTAAAAGAGAAATGACAAAAACTTGGAAACATTACCTGGAAGTTTTATCATAAAGCCTACTTTCCTAATTTCTGTAAATTGCTCCTAGAGGAGGAGGAGCCAAGATGGCAGCATGAATAGAGCAGTGGAAATCTCCTTCCAAAACCATATATATTTTTGAAAATACAACAAATACAACTATTCCTAAAAGAGAGACCAGAAGATACAGGACAACAGCCAGTCTACATCTACATCTGTGAGAACCCAGCACCACACAAAGGGGGTAAGATACAAGCAGCAGCCCTGTGGAACAGAGCGACACCCCTACCCCAGCTCCCCTGCAGAGGAGAGGAGTTGGAGCAGGGAAGGAGAGGGAGCCCAGGACTGCTAAATACCCAGCCCTAGCCATTCTCACAGGGAGCGCAGACACACAGTGCGTGGGGTGCTGGATACTAGGGAAATGGGACAGTAAAACCTGTGAGTGGGTCCCCACAGCCGGCACTCATGAGACAAAGAAAAGTGAGTGCTTTTTGAAAGTCTTAAAGGGACAGGGACCCCACAGCTAGACGGAGGCATCCCAGCACACTCAGCCCAGCAGCTGGGAATTCCGGGGAACTCTAGGCACCCTAACCCATGGGCAGCAGCATAGTTCTGTGGCCCCTCACAGCAATAAACAGCCTCCCGCCTGTTCCCCCTCTGGCATGGCCCCGCCATAGCGCAGTAGCAGCCTGAAACCGGCCACGCCCACAGCAACCGTGCACGGGGCTTCCTTCACAACATCCAGGCAATAAACAGAGACCCCGTCTACACACAACTGCCCAGCAGAAGTCACTAGGGGTTGCTGTTCCCACAGAAGAGGGAGGCCACAAACTAGCAAGAAGGGATGTCCTCCCAGCTGACACACGTGCCAACTCCCCACAACTACCTCTATCACCATGAAAAGGCAGAAGAATTTGATACAGACCAGACTAACCCACACATCCTACCCTGAGAAGGAACCTGGGGAGATAGACCTAACCAATCTTCATGAGAAAGAATTTAAAATAAAGGTCATAACCATGCTGATGGAGCTGCAGAGAAAAATGCAAGAGCTAACCAACACAGTAGGGAGGGAGAATACAGAAATAAAACAGTCTCAGGAAGGACTTAAAAGCAGAATGAATGAGGCACAAGAGGCCACTAATGGAATAGAAATCAGAGAACAGGAAAGCAGAGAAGCTAATGCAGAGAGAGATAAAAGGATCTCCAGGAATAAAAGAATATTAAGAGAACCGTGTGACCAATCCAAATAGAACAATACTCGCATTATAAGGTTACCAGAAGAAAAAGAGATAGAAACTGTATTTGAAGAAATAATTGCTGAAAACTTTCACAAACTGGGGGAGGAAATAGTCACTTAGACCACTGAAGTACACAGAACTCCCAACAGAAGGGACTGAAGGAGGACAACACCAAGACATACAATAATTAAAATGGCAAAGATCAAGGATAAGGACAGAGTATTAAACACAGCCAAAGAGAGAAAAAAGGTCACCTACAATGGAAAACCCATCAGGCTATCATCAGACTTCTCAGCAGAAACCTTACAGGCCAGAAGAGAATGGCATGATATATTTAATGCAATGAAACAGAAGGGCCTTGAAGCAAGAATCCTGTGTAGAGCACGATTATCATTTAAATATGAAGGAGGAATTAAACAATTTCCAGACAAGCAAAAGTTGAAGGAATTTACCTCCCACAAACCAACTCTACAGGGTATTCTAGAGGAACTGTTCTAGATGGGAGCACTCCTAAGGCTAAATAGATGTCACCAGAGAAAATAAAATCACAGCAAAGAAAGCAGACCAACCAAATACTAACTAAAGGCAAAAACAAAAATCAACTACCCACAAAAGCATTAAAAGGAAACACAAAAGGGCACAAAATAAAACACCTAAGATATAAAGAATGAAGGAGGAGGAATAAGAAAGGAGAGGAATAAAGAATCATCAGACTGTGTTTATAATAGTGCAATAAGTGACTTAAGTTAGACGGTAAGATAGTAAAGAAGCTAACCTTGAACTTTTGGTAAGCACGAATCTAAAGCGTGCAATGTCAATAAGTACATATCTTTCAATAATCACCCTAAAGGTAAATGGACTGAATGCACCAATCAAAAGACACAGAGTAATAGAATGGATAAAAAAGCAAGACCCATCTATATGCTGCTTACAAGAAACTCACCTCAAACCCAAAGACATTGACGGACTAAAAGAGTCAAGGGATGGAAAAAGATATTTCATGCAAACAACAAGGAGAAAAAAGCAGGTGTTGCAGTACTAGTATCAGACAAAATAGACTTCAAAACAAAAAAAGTAAGAAGAGATAAAGAAGGACATTACATAATGATCAAGGGCTCAGTCCAACAAGAGGATATAACCATTATAAATATATATGCCTCAACACAGGAGCATCTATATATGTGAAACAAATACTAACAGAATTAAAGGAGGAAATAGAATGCAAAGCATTCATTTTAGGAGACTTCAAGAGATCACTCAGTCCAAAAAAGAGATCCTCAGGACAGAAAATAAGTAAGGACACAGAGGCACGGAACAACACACTAGAACAGATGGACCTAACAGACATCTATGGAACTCTACACCCAAAAGCAACAGGATACACATTCTTCTCAAGTGCACATGGAACATTCTCCAGAAGAGACCACATCCTAGGCCACAAAAAGAGTTTCAGTAAATTCAAAAACATTGAAATTCTACAAACCAACTTTTCAGACCACAAAGGTACAAAACTAGAAACAAATTGTACAAAGAAAGCCAAAAGGCTCACAAACATATGGGGGCTTAACAACATGATCCTAAATAATCAATGGATCAATGACCAAATTAAAATGGAGATCAAGGAATATATGGAAACAAATGACAACATCAACACAAAGCCTCAACTTCTGTGGGATGCAGCAAAAGCAATCTTAAGAGGAAAGTATATAGCAATCCAGGCATATTTAAAGAAGGAAGAACAATCCCAAATGAATAGTCTAATGTCGCAATTATCAAAATTGGAAAAAGAGGAACAAATGAGGTCTAAGGTCAGCAGAAGGAGGGAAATAATAAAGATCAGAGAAGAAATAAATAAAATTGAGAAGAATAAAACAATAGAAAAAATTCAATGAAAACAAGAGCTAATTCTTTAAGAAAATAAACAAAATAGATAAGCTTCTAGCCAGACTTAAGAGAAAAAGAGAATCAACACACATCAACAGAATCATAAACGAGAAAGGAAAAAAGCACGACAGATCCCACACAAATACAAAGAATTATTAGAGAATACTATGAAAACCTGTATGCTAACAAGCTGGAAAACCTAGAAGAAATGGAAAACTTCCTAGAAAAATACAACCTTCCAAGACTGATCAAGGAAGAAACAGAAAATGTAAACAAACCAATTACTAGCAACGAAATTGAAGCGGTAATCAAAAAACTACCCAAGAACAAAACCCCTGGGCCAGACGGATTTACCTCACAATTTACCAGACATACAGAGAAGACATAATACCCATTGTCCTTAAAGTTTTCCAAAAAACAGAAGAGGAGGGAATACTCCCAAACTCATTCTATGAAGCCAACATCACCCTAATACCAAAACCAGGCAAAGACCCCACCAAAAAAGAAAACTACAGACCAATATCCCTGATGAATGTAGATGCAAAAATACTCAATAAAATATTAGCAAACCGAATTCAAAAATACATCAAAAGGATCATACACCATGACCAAGTGGGATTCATCCCAGGGATGCAAGGATGGTACAACATTTGAAAGTCCATCAACATCATCCACCACATCAATAAAAATAAGGACAAAAGCCACATGATCATCTCCATAGATGCTGTAAAAGTATGACAAAAGTCAACATCCATTCATGATAAAAACTCTCAACAAAATGGGTATACAGGGCAAGTACCTCAACATAATAAAGGCCATATATGATAAACCCACAGCCAACATCATACTTAACAGTGAGAAGCTCAAAGCATTTCCTCAAAGATTGGGAACAAGACAGGGATGCCCACTCTCCCCACTGTTATTCAACATAGTACTGGAGGTCCTAGCCATGGCAATTAGACAAAACAAAGAAATACAAGGAATCCAGATTGGTAAAGAAGAAGTCCAAGTGTCACTATTTGCAGATGACATGATATTGTACATAAAAAACCGTAAAGACTCCACTCCAAAACTACTAGAACTAATATCAGAATTCAGCAAAGTTGCAGGATACAAAATTAGTACACAGAAATCTGTGGTTTTCCTATACACCAACAATATCCTACAGTATGGGAGAATATATTCATTAATGACAGATCCGATAAAGGGTTGACATCCAAAATATATAAAGAGCTCACCCATCTCAACAAACAAAAAACAAATAATCCAATTAAAAAATGGGCAGAGGAGCTGAATAGACAGTTCTCTAAAGAAGAAATTCAGATGGCCAACAGACACATGAAAAGATGCTCCACATCGCTTGTCATCAGAGAAATGCAAATTAAAACCACAATGAGATATCACTTCACACCAGTAAGAATCGCCACCATCGAAAAGACAAACAACAACAAATGTTGGCGAGGTTCTGAAGAAAGGGGAACCCTCCTACACTGTTGGTGGGAATGTAAATTAGTTCAACCATTATGGAAAGCAATATGGAGGTTCCTCAAAAAGCTCAAAATAGAAATACCATTTTACCCAGAAATTCCACTTCTAGGAATTTACCCTAAGAATACAGCAGCCCAGTTTGAAAAAGACAGATGCACCCGTATGTTTATTGCAGCATTATTTACAATAGCCAAGAAATGGAATTGACCTAAATGTCCATCAGTAGATGAATGAATAAAGAAGATGTGGTACATATACACAATGGAATATTATTCAGCCATAAGAAGAAAACAAATCCTTCCATTTGCAACAACATGGATGGAGCTAGAGGGTATTATGCTCAGTGAAATAAGCCAGGCAGAGAAAGACAAGTACCAAATGATTTCACTCATATGTGGAGTATAAGAACAAAGAAAAACTGAAGGAACAAAACAGCAGCAGAGTCACAGAACCCAAGAATGGACTAACAGTTACCAAAGGGAAAGGGACTGGGGAGGATGGGTGGGAAGGGAGTGATAAGGGCAGGGAAAAAGAAAGGGGGCATTACGATTATCATGTACAGTGGGCGGCGGGGCATGGGGAGGGCTTTGCAACACAGAAGACAAGTAGTGATTCTACAGCATCTTAGTGCACTGATGGACAGTGACTGTAATGGGGCTTGTGGAGGGGATTTGGTGAAGGGGGGAGCCTAGTAAACATAATGTTCTTCATGTAATTGTAGATTAATTATACCAAAAAAAAATTGCTCCTAGAAATCCATGAGAGAAAAAGAGTAC
The DNA here is from genome assembly GCF_040802235.1 of Manis javanica. NCBI lineage: Eukaryota > Metazoa > Chordata > Mammalia > Pholidota > Manidae > Manis > Manis javanica. The sequence continues at coordinate 60,484,003 of NC_133164.1, read as the reverse complement.
AGGAATCCACAAAGACAAATGGCTCTTATAATATAAAAGATGCACAACCTCATTCATAATAATGAAAATTAAAACTACATTTAGATATCATTTTCCACTATCAGGTTGGTAAACTCCAAAAATATTGCTGAGAATGTGGTAAAACAGCTCACATCCCCACTGCTGATGGGGTGTGTGCTGGTACAATCCCCCACAGAAGTGTCTTGGCAATGTCAAAGAAAACTACAAATGCATAACCTCTCTAACTTGACAATTCCACATCTGGAAATTATTCCAAATGTTACACTTGCATGTAAAATTAACTGAAATGAAGTTATGTGAAATGAAATATGTTATTTATTGTATTTTACTTATATAAATAAAATTGGGAAATAAGTCGAATGTTCATCAATAGAGGACTAAGTCAATAAATTATGGAAGAGGTATTAAATGGGACACCAGACAGCCATAAATAGGAAGGGAAGTGGAGAAAAGGGAGAGAAGAAAGAGGCTTTCTATGTGCTGATGTGGAAGGATCTGCAAGACATATTAAGTATAAAAAGGTGCAGGAAAATGGTTATGACCCATTTTGGATAAACAGGGTAGTGATGTTAAACATATTTTCAGATTTGTTTATGAATGCATAAGGAAATTCTCAGAAGATATATAATAAACTAATAACAGTGATTGTGGGGAAGGGCAGGAACAGAGCAGGCAGAAGCAGACTTTTAAATGAATACCTTTTGATAATTGACTTTATTTTTTAACCATGTGATTTACCTAATCAAAACATAAAACAAAAGTAATAATATAACAGTCTTTAAACATGGCATATAGTTGTCTTTCATAACAGACTCTACATCAGCAAGCTGAGGCATAAGCAGACAGCCCACCTTCCTTAGGAGGTTCTTTTGTCTCCTACACTATTTACCTCACCCCATCCAGAGGACCCTTCATGTCCCCTCAAAGCACTTGGTCCAGCAATCTGCTATGGCCAAGCCTGTTTCTATATCAAGTAATTTCAGAAAATGGATATTATTCACTTGCATCATAATTTGGAACTAAAACACATGGAATCCATTTTCTTAAACCTGCACTGGAAAAACCTGAAAGGGCTGAATGAACACTCATGGGTTAATCAAATGAGAGCAGCTGAATGAGCTCGATGGGTCTGAAAGACTATCACCTTCCTCAGCCCCTCCACAGCACTCTTCCAGGTGGTCTGACCCACAGCCAGCACAGTGTCAGACCTCCAGGGCATTTGAGATCTGCTGCCTTCAACAACACTGACCAAGACTGGATCTGAGCATGAAGCCTTGAAGCCATCCACAGGTCCTGGTATGAGAAAGCCTCTGTGCTAGGTCCCAGATGACCCACCTGGAGGGAGATGCCTGGACCCACACTCGCCTCAGTAGAAGACTACACTCAAGTCCTTCCAGCTCGTTACCTTTGCCTAAAAATTTTCAGAAACAACTTTCCCTGGTGACAAACTACACTAACAACACTTCGGGTCATAATTTTTGCGTGACTCCTTGGCCTCTGTACAATGTAAGCTAGTTCCTTCTTATCATTGTATCTTATGGAACAATTAGGACCACTTTAATTCCTTTACTGTTAGAACCTAGTTCTCATCTATCTAAACCCTTTTATCAAGAGACCCATAGAGCGATACATCTGCTTTCCATTCACCAGAGTTTTACTGGGGTTTTGTTTGGCTTCCTTCCTCTTTTCTATAGCATCTTGGGGACTGAGGGGCAGAGGGTTAGTTTAGATTTAGCTCATGCATAAAATAGCTACTTTTTTCATTCATCAAAAGCTACGTCCTCAGAGAGCAAAGTTAACCTATTTCCACCTCAATGGATATGAGAAGACCACATGGGTAACTCCAAAATTTCTAGCTGGGCATAGCCCCCCGTATGGCATGCAGTGTGATGCATGCCCTCCTTGTGCTTCACTCCTGCCTACCTTGCACCTTTACTGTTGGCAACCCCAGAGTCACCTGAGCAACCAGAGTAAGACAGCCCCTCAATGCTGGAGACATGTAGGGAATCGGTCTATTCGTTAAAGACTACTCCCAATAAATCTTCCTGAAAAGAAGAAACCAAAAGCTTCCTTTTGGACCATAGCCAAGTTCTCATTTTACAGTCAGCAGCAGGTTCCAGCACTCCAAAACAGAAACAGTAACTGTGTATTTTCCTCTTTTCCCTCTTCAGCTTGAGAGCAGCCATGACCTCCTTAGGGAAAGACCACAGGGAGCCTCCGGGAGCCTTCTAGGCAGCCTGCCCCTTCAGAGGAACCACTGCAAACATTTGCCTTTCAATCTGGCAGTATAAATTCCCAAAAGGCACTCATCTGCATTTGGCCTCCATTCACACAAGTAATAAATACAGTCAGCCCTTGAACAACACAGGTTTTTAACGGCATAGGTCCACTTATATACAGATTTTTTTCATTAAGTATATTAGAAACTTTTTTAGCAATTTGTGATAATTTGAAAAAACATTTTCTTTTCTCTAGCTTACTGAATTGTATGTATATAATACATATAGCATACAAAATATTCGTTAATCTACGGTTTATATTATTGGTAAGGCTCTGGTCAACAGTAGGCTGTCAGTAAAGTTTGGGGAGTCAAATATTTTACATGGATTTTCGACTGCACAGGGGTTAGGCCTACAATCCCCTCAATGTTCAAGGGCCAACTAAAAAAAAAATGAGAAATATCTCCCATGAATAACACTGAATAGGTGAGACAACATAAGCATCCTTAGCCTACCCTAAAATCACCTAGTCTTCTAAAGTATCACTCTCCTCAGGCAGCACCAATCCTTCTTAAAGCGATGGCTTTTAGCAGCTTTCTTGAAAACTGGATACCACGCTAGCAAGCTCTTGCTCTCCACAGAGCTGCTGGAAACCAGGTTTGACAAACCTGGGCTACAGAAAACCATTGATCTCATGATGGCATTTCAGAGGGTCTCCTCAAAATCCCATTTCCAAATGAAACAAACCAAGTCTCTCCAGCAGGGCTGCATCAAAACAAGGAAACAAACAGCCGGAGACAGAAATGAATACAAAGGGTGTGCTATTATCAGTCCACCTCCAGAAACAGCTGAAGACTGCAGGATTTTTGCTGTTGTTAAAATAACTACAGCCTTTATTCTAGAGTTGGGCAAAAGGATCTGACTTATTCAAATACTTCAGCTTCTGAACCTAATCACATTTATAGGTGCTCACCTAGGAGTGGCGGCAGGTGAAGAGGAACTCTCGAGGCTGGGGCAGGGGCCCTGAGACAGCAGCAGGCGGCCACGATGAGGCATGTCCGCAGGTGCCACCAAACCCGCCCAGTGTGGCCGAAAGAGGGGCACTCTCCTGTTTGCTCTGCTCATGGCCCAGTTCAGACCCAGCAAAGAAAATGACAGAGGAAACCAATTCTCTACAGTGTCTTTTAGTACCTTCATCATTTCACCTATAGTAGGTGAAGACCACCAACAACACCCAGAGACTTTCAGAGTTCAGATTAGAATCCTGCCTTCAAGAGACTCACAGTTTGCTAAAGACAAAAACAAGGAGAAGTGCATGAGCATGACAGAAACATGGTCATTTTGTGACCATGACCTAGGTTCCCTGAGGAACTTCTCTCTCACACTGGAATTCAGTTCAAGAGATGAACACCTCCCCGAAGGTTCCCATCTGCACGGTGGATGCAGAAGATGGTGTCCAAGGGTTAATTTCAGAATGTGGAGTCTGAGCCCTGTTTAGAGATTAACCACCCCCACCCACCCCAAACCTCAAACTTCAGTCATCTTATTACCCTGTAAATTCGTTCCATCCTCCCATCCCTGCTCTCAAATTCTAGAATGTCCCAGGAGGAAGTCCCCTTCAAGGTCATCCAGTCTAACAGAAGTTCCTCCAGGCCTAATGAAACTATAGGAAAAGAGTGTTCTTGCATCACATAAGTTTAGTAAATTTTGGGTTAAACAACACTAAGATTTTCTTTACTGTGGGATTTCTTTACTCAGAGCCTCTAATGTGCTAAAGGTACATGAAGAATCTCCAAGAAAGGTATGTAACAGGCAGCACTATAAACTCAGTTGACTGAAAAATCTTTTCTTTTGCCCATCTCCTAAGACTAGTATTCCCCTGAACACACACTAGGGTAGGCTCTGGGCTCACCTTCTCCTTCAACTGTTAGGTGATTATTTGTTGAGCACCTACTCCAACCAGGCACACACTAGGTGCTGAGGATGCAGCAATGGAAGAGACACACATGCCTCTAGGTACTCACAGCTGAGAATTCTGAAACTCTGCGAGGTGAGCAGCTCAGAGTCATACAGCTCATTAGCAACTGACTTCAGAGCTGGATGAGCTGTCATGTCCCAGTTCACACACTCCATCTCTGATCTTAAGTGGTGTTCACGCTTAGAAATATAAGATTAGATGGAGGTCTCTAGAGAGAAGTTAGTGGCAGCCTAGAACCTTCATTAAAATAGAACATGATACAGTCCCTTTGCCAGCTTGAACAATCCTGTTTAGTGTTGATACAACCAAGGAATTCTTTGGTAAGGTGGTTGATAATACAAAAATGAAATAAAGGTACCAGATTCTGTCATCCTGCTATCACTTGAGTTTTCATCTTACGGCCAATTCTCACATGCCTGCCCAGCATATAAGCGGAGATGGAGCCCAGCAACTCCAGGACAGGCCTAGGAGAACAGCTAATCACAGGAGGCAGCAATACTGCCCGGTACAGGTGCGGGTCATCATATCACAGCCCTACCTTGGGACGGGTCATGGCTCATTCTGAGGATGCTTCATTCTGAGGACAAAAGGCATCAGAGCAGAGTCTGCCCCTCTCATTCCCAAGGTCCCCCAAGATGGCTGGAGTTCCCACTATAACCATCCATTCCACCTCAAGATGTTGGGTGGGTGGGGTTGCATGGAAGTATGGGAAGAGAAGCGACAGTCTCCCCACTGTAGCCTAGACAAGCCCCACCTGTGAGAAAGCACTTGCTGGGCCTTGAAACCATGGCTCTCCAGACATGAGCAAGGATGGGAAACTGTAACTGGGGAGGGTGGAATTCCTCAGGAACTAAGACTTGTCAGCCATAAGGCAGAGCCAGATGGGCTGTGACCAGTTGTTCCTATTTCCAGTACACTCCCCCAACAGGCACTCTCTTTCTGACAGAGCCAGTGTCTTCACCATAAGAGATGGTCTGCGCAGACACCAGGTGAACAAGACAGGCAGCCTTTCACCCCGCCCCCCTCTTCTGAGGGGAACAACATCCTCTGGCAGCCCAAAGGGCACTGGACTCCCCTTTGTTTCTACACCCATACACAGGGACCCTGAAACACCCTTGACCACTAACATGGACATCACCAACAACATCTGTGGAGGTCACAAGTCAGGGTGTGTCCTTTGAGTTTCACTTGGTCATTGTCATGCGAGCCTGGTCATCCCATGAAAAACTACCTGTACCACAGAGCACTTTAATCTGAACACAGGATTGCCTCAAGGGTGCTTTAGGCCTTGTTTCACACATCTCTGGCCCATCAGTCGGCTACCTGGGCTTCCTCTTCCTCCGAAGCCAGGGAAGGCAGTGGGGCTACGCACTTAACTTGATACTGTGAAGAAGGGGCTGGTGTTCCAAAAGCAAAGCTCTACAAAGAAAGACTCTAAAATGCTTTTGCTTTGGCAAACCAAACAGACATACCATCAACTGGAAAAGCCCTCAAATTTATTATTTTCAAGGAAGAGAGTCTGGCTCAGCATTAATTTTCCATGTTTGCTCACACACAGCCACTATCCACAGCAGTGGCACACAGCTGATGGGGAAGATGGCTCTGATATTCTTAGCCTACCTGGGGCCAGTTTATAAAAATAATGTTTTTTAACATCACTTTTCAAAGGAAATCAACTTCTCCCCCTTTAACTATGAACATCACTTTAAAATGCTGACATGCTCCATAAAATCCTCACTGTAAGCAATCTGTCCTAGAATTTTAGAGGAACCAATATAGATATCCCATGGGCATTTCTCCCAGTATTTCAAAAATGGAGTTATTTCAGACAAGCTCATATGTTCAAACTATACATGACTCACTGACTTCTGCTTTCCCAGAGTGTGACAATGGGGCCTGCTGATATTCTTATTTGTCCAGGCCTCAACGCAAACCCAGGCTGAAGCAAGACAGACTGAAACTACACTGCTGCATCCCAGGTGATCAGCATCAAGTCCTGTCGATGCAGACCTCTCTCAAGGATCTGTGCCCTGGAGCTGTACTGATCAACTGCTTTTTTTACCTAAACTCCCTTACACCCTGGACCTCATAGTACACCCTGGTGACTTTCTACCAGACTCTACATAATGCCAACTTACCTTTGATAAATGCTGGGGATCTCTGCAGTCTTCAAAGGCTAACTGCTCCCTGCACTATCTCACCATGGCACCAGAGCCCAGGCCCTGAACAGTGGTAGAGAGATTGCCCCTCCACAGACCTGGCTCCCCCATGGCTATACCAGGCCTCTCACACCACAGTTCCCATGTGGCCCACTACATCCCTGCTCCAGGGAATCCTGGTAAGTGCCTACAAATAAAACAGGTCCACTCTACTTCTAGCTTCAGTCCAAATCCTGGCCCCACTGCATGTGCCTTCTCATCTGAACAAAGGCCTGCCCATTGTCCTAGATACAACAAATAGGCCTAGTACACAGTCTATATTAGATGTAAGATTTAGGGACCAATATTATGGCTCTGGAATTCAGGAAACAGTTCAATAACTAGAACAGGTAATTCCCTTCAATTTGTAACCTGTCTTTACCAGGAAGCTCCAGTAAAGAGGACAGAATTATCCCAGCCCTCTACATAACACTGGAAGAAGAGCTATGTGGCCTCCACAGGGTCAGGAAATACCAAAGGGTACAGCACCTCCCCACCCCTTTACTTCCACCTGCCAGTTAGCAAAGCAAAGTCCCCTCCAAAATGTAGAAATTCTTAGGATCCCAGACTCACTCAGTCCCAACACCCCCTCCAATGAACATTCTCCCATGACCAGCCACAGGGGCTGGGTATTCTCTTACCAAAGAGGATAGTAATTTCCTTCCAAACCATGCAGCGAAAAAAAACCCAAATGCCCAGGAGAGAACAGTGGGCAGTGAATGAAGTGTCATGACAGGCTGCAAATGCAAGGCATTTCATGTGCAATATCACCCTAGTTCTACTAAGAATCCCATATAAGTTTACGGTATTATCTCACTTACAGATGAAGAAACTGAAATGCAGATAAGTGAAGAAACCTGCCCAACATCACATAAGTACTAAATGGTAGGCCCCAAAACCAAACTCAGATCTGTCTGCCTCCAGAGATGAACTTTTCACATAGGCATGTCATTATGACCTTGTAGAAATCACATAACTTTCAAATATAAAAAGAATGAACAGAAAGAAAAAAACTGGTCACATGAAAATAATGAAACCATGGATGATTTTGCCCTTTTCTCTGTCTCTAAATTTTCTGGGTTTTATTGTTTTAAAATATTTTAAATATATAACGAAATGCTGTTTATATATCAAAAGTGCATGTACATCAGTGAAAGGGCACTTTTTGCTGGTTCTATAATTTGTTAAGAAAACAAAATGGGGCCTGCCAGTTATCAGTGCTACTCACCAGTGGGCACATTCAAAGTGAACACTCCTGGTCCCACATGATCAGAAGGGCCCATGGGATCGATTCTGGTCACTGCTGGCCAGAGTCTGGAATTGATGGAAAAAGGTTTCCAGAGTTCCCATTCCCTACTTTATGCAAGCTTCTTTTCAGAAAAAATTCCAGAAGTTTCATTATTTTTTTAGGACCCTGATACATCTCCTTAGCCTCCCTTTATTTTTATTTATTTACTTACTTACTTATTTTTAAGCCGACATAATTTTTTGTATTGTTATCGTGAATGTACAATTACATAAACATTATTGTTACTAACTACTAACCTCCCCCTCTTATCAAGCCCACACCACATACCCCTTTACAGTCACTGTCCATCAGCATAGTAAGATGCTATAGAATCACTACTTATCTTCTCTATGTTATACTCCCTTCCCCGTGTACCCCCACTGCATTATACATAACAATCATAATGAACCCTTTTTCCCCTTATCCCTCCTTTCCCACCCATCCTCCACAGACCCGTTCCCTTTGGTAACTGTTAGTCCATTCTTGGCTTCTGTGAGTCTGTGGCTACTTTCTTCCTTCAGTTTTTCCTTTGTTCTTCTATTACACAGATGAGTGAAATCATTTGATACTTGTCTTTCTCCACCTTGCTTATTTCACTGAGCATAATTACCTCTAGCTCCATCCATGTTATTGCAAATAGTAGATCTGTTCTCTTCTTATGGCTGAATAATATCCTTTTGTGTATATGAACCACATGTTCTTTATCCATTCATTTACTGATGGACACTTAGGTTCCTTCTATTTCTTGGCTATTGTAAATAGTGCTGCAATAAACATAGGGGTGCATCTGTCTTTTTAAAACTGGGCTCCTGCATTCTTAGGGTAAATTCCTAGCAGTCAAATTCCTGGGTCAAATGGGATTTCTATTTTGAGCTTTTTGAGGGACCTCCATACTGCTTTCCACAATGGTTGAACTAGTTTAAATTCCCACCAGCACTGTAGGATGGCTCCCCTTTCTCCACACCCTCACCAACATTTGTTGTTGTTTCTCTATTGGATGGTGGCAATCCTTACTGGTGTGAGGTGATATCTCATTGTGGTTTTAACTTACATTTCTCTCATGAAAAGTGATGCAGAGCATCCTTTCATGTGTCTCTTGGCCATCTCAATTTCATCTTTGGAGAACAGCCAGTTCACCTTCTCTGCCCATTTTTTAATTGGATTATTTGCTTTCTGTTTGTTGAGGTGCATGAGCTCTTTATATATTTTGGATGTCAACCCTTTATCGGATCTGTCATTTATGAATATATTCTCCCATACTGTAGGGAACCTTTTTGTTCTATTGATGGTGTCCTTTGATGTACAGAAGCTTTTCAGCTTGATATAATCCCACTTGTTCATTTTTGCTTTTGTTTCCCTTGCCCGGGGAGATATGTTCATGAAGAAGTCACTCATGTTTATGTCCAAGAGATTTTTGCCGAGGTTTTTTTCTAAGAGTTTTATGGTTCCATGACTTACATTCAGGTCTTTGATCCATTTCGAATTTACTTTTGTGTATGGAGTTAGACAGTGATCCAGTTTCATTCTCTTACATGTAGCTGTCTGGGTTTGCCACCACCATCTGTTGAAGAGACTGTCATTTCCCTGTTGTAGGTCCATGGCTCCTTTATCATATATTAATTGACCATATATGTTTGGGTTAATGTCTGGAGTCTCTATTCTGTTCCACTGGTCTGTGGCTCTGTTCTTGTGCCAGTACCAAATTGTCTTGATTACTGTGGTTTTGTAGTAGAGCTTGAAGTTGGGGAGCGAGATCCCCCTCACTTTGTTCTTTCTTCTCAGGATTGCTTTGGCTATTCAGGGTCTTTGGTGGTACCATATGAATTTTTGAACTATTTGTTCTAGTTTGTTGAAGAATGTTGTTGGTAATTCGATAGGGATTGCATCAAATCTATATATTGCTTTGGGCAGGATGGCCATTTTGACGATATTAATTCTTCCTAGCCAAGAACATGGGATCAGTTTCCATTTGTTAGTGTACTCTTTAATGTCTCTTAAGAGTGTCTTATAGTTTTCAGGGTATAGGTCTTTCACTTCCTTGGTAAGGTTTATTCCTAAGTATTTTATTCTTTTGGATGCAATTGTGAATGGAATTGTTTTCCTGATTTCTCTTTCTATTAGTTCATTGTTAGTGTATAGGAAAGCCACAGATTTGTGTGTGTTAATTTTGTATCCTGCAAATTTGCTGTATTCTGATATCAGTTCTAGTAGTTTTAGAGTGGAGTCCTTAGAGTCTTTGTGAACAATATCATGTCATCTGCAAATAGTGACGGTTTAACTTCTTCTTTACCTATTCAGATTCCTTGTATTTCTTTGTTTTGCCTGGTGCCGTGGCTAGGACCTCCAGTACTATGTTGAATAACAGTGGGGAGAGTGGGCATCCCTGTCTTGTTTCCGATCTCACAGGAAAAGCTTTCAGCTTCTCGCTGTTCAGTATGATGTTGGCTGTGGGTTTATCATATATGGCCTTTATTATGTTGAGGTACTCACCCTCTATACCCATTTTTTGAGAGGTTTTTTTTGAATGGATGTTGAATTTTGTTGCATACTTTTTCAGCATCTATGGAGATGGTCATGTGGTTTTTGTCCTTCTTTTTGTTGATGTGGTGGATGATGCTGATGGATTTTTGAATGTTGTACCATCCTTGCATCCCTGGAATGAATCCCACTTGGTCATGGTGTATGATCCTTTTGATGTACTTTTGAATTCGGTTTGCTAATATTTTGTTGAGTATTTTTCAATCTACGTTCATCAGGGATATTGGTCTGTAGTTTTCTTTTTTGGTGGGGTCTCTGCCTGGTTGTGGTATTAGGGTGATGTTGGCTTCATAGAATGAGTTTGCAAGTATTTCCTCCTCCTCTATTTGTTGGAAAACTTTAAGGAGAATGGGTATTATGTCTTCTCTGTATGTCTGATAAAATTTCGAGGTAAATCCATCTGACCCGGGGGTTTTGTTCTTGGGTAGTTTTTTTATTACCACTTCAATTTCCTTGCTGGTAATTGGTTTCTTTAGATTTTGTGTTTCTTCCGTGGTCAGTCTTGGAAGGTTGTATTTTTCTAGGACGTTGTCCATTTCTTCTAGGTTTTCCAGCTTCTTACCATGTAGGTTTTCATAGTATTCTCTAATAATTCTTTGTATTTCTGTTGGGTCCGTCATAATGTTTCCTTGCTTGTTTCTGATTCTGTTGATGTGTGTTGATTTTCTTTTTCTCTTAAGTCTGGCTAGAGGCTTATCTATTTTGTTTATTTTCTCAAAGAAACAGCTCTTGGTTTCATTGATCTTTTCTATTGTTTTATTCTTCTCAATTTTATTTATTTCTTCTCTGATCTTTATTATGGCCCTCCTTCTGCTGACTTTAGACCTCATTTGTTCTTCTTTTTCCAATTTTGATAACTGTGACATTAGACTATTCATTTGGGATTGTTCTTCCTTCTTTAAATATGCCTGGATTGCTATATACTTTCCTCTTAAGACTGCTTTTGCTGTGTCCCACAGAAGTTGGGGCTTTGTGTTGTTCTTGTCATTTATTTCCATATATTGCTGGATCTCCATTTTAATTTGATCGATGATCCATTGATTATTTAGGAGCGTGTTGTTAAGCCTCCATGTGTTTGTGAGCCATTTTGCTTTCTTTATACAATTTATTTCTAGTTTTATACCTTTGTGGTCTGAAAAGTTGGTTGGTAGAATTTCAATGTTTTTTAATTTACTGAGGCTCTTTTTGTGGCCTAGTATGTGGTCTCTTCTGGAGAATGTTCCATGTGCACTTGAGAAGAATGTGTATCCTTTTGCTTTTGGATGTAGAGTTCTATAGATGTCTATTAGGTACATCTGTTTTAGTGTGTTGTTCAGTGCCTCTGTGTCCTTATTTATTTTCTGTCTGTGGATCTGTCCTTTGGTGTGAATGGTGTGTAGAAGTCTCCTAAAATGAATGCATTGCATTCTATTTCCTCCTTAATTCTGTTAGTATTTGTTTCACATATATAGATGCTCCTGTGTTGGGGCATATATATTTATAATGGTTATATCCTCTTGTTGGACTGAGCCCTTTATCATTATGTAATGTCCTTCTTTATCTCTTGTTACTTTCTTTGTTTTGAAGTCTATTTTGTCTGATACTAATACTGCAACACCTGCTTTTTTCTCCTTGTTGTTTTCATGAAATATCTTTTTCCATCCCTTGACTTTTAGTCCGTCAATGTCTTTGTGTTTGAGGTGAGTCTCTTGTAAGCAGCATACAGATGGGTCTTGTTTTTTCATCCATTCAGTGATTTTATATCTTTTGATTGGTGCATTCAGTCCATTTACATTTAGGGTGATTATCGATAGATATGTTTTTATTGCCATTGCAGGCTTTAGATTCGTGGTTACCAAGTGTTCTAGGTTAATTTCCTTACTATCTAAGAGTCTAACTTAACTCACTTAGTATGCTCTTACAAACACAATCTAAAGGTTCTTTACTATTTCTCCTCCTTTTTCTTCCTCCTTCATTCTTTATGTATTAGGTATTAAATTCTGTACTTTTTGTCTATCCCTTGATTGACCTATGGGATAGTTCATTTAATTTTGCATTTGCTTCATAATTAGTTGTTTTACTTTCTTTACTGTGGTTTTATTACCTCTGGTGACAGCTTTTCAACCTTAGGAACACTTCCATCTATAGCAGTCCCTCCAAAATAGACTGTAGAGATGGTTTGTGAGAGGTAAATTCTCTCAGCTTTTGCTTATCTGGAAATTGTTTAATCCCTCCTTCAAATTTAAATGATAATATTGCCGGATAAAGTAATCTTGGTTCCAGACCCTTCTGCTTTATGGTATTAAATACATCATGCCACTCCCTTCTGGCCTGTAAGGTTTCTGCTGAGAAGTCTGATGATAGCCTGATGGGCTTTCCTTTGTATATGATCTTATTTCTGTCTCTGGCTGCTTTTAGCAGTCTGTTCTTATCCTTGATTTTTCCCATTTTAATTCCTATGTGTCTTGGTGTTGTCTTCCTTGGGTTCCTTGTGTTGGGAGATCTGTGGATCTCCATGGCCTGAGAGACTATGTCCTTCCCCAGACTGGGGAAGTTTTCAGCAACTACCTCCTCAAAGACACTTTCTGTCCCTTTCTCTCTCTCTTCTTCTTCTGGAATCCCTATAATGCGGATATTATTCTGCTTGGATTGGTCACACAGTTCTCTCAATATTCTTTCATTCTTAGAGATCCTTTTTTCTCTCAGTGCCTCAGCTTATTTGTATTCCTCTTCTCTAGTTTCTATTTCATTCTCTCCTCCACCGTATCCAACCTGCTTTTAATACCCTCCATCATGCTCTTTAATGACTGGATCTCTGACCTGAATTCATTCCTGAGTTCTTGGATGTCTTCCCATACCTCCATTAGAATGTTGATGATTTTTATTTTGAACTCCCTTTCAGGAAGAGTCACGAGGTCCATATCATTTAAATCTTTCTTGGGAGTTGTATTAACAATTTTCCTCTGGACAAGGTTCCTTTGGTGTTTCATGTTTGTATATGGCGCCCTCTAGTGTCCAGAAGCTCTTCTCTGGAGCTGTTGAGCCCCTGAAGCAATGCTGGGGGTGGTAGGGGAGCAGTACTGGTGCCTCAGGGGAGGAAAGAGCTGTTCCCTGCCTCCTGGCTGCTATGCCTGTCTCCACTGCCTGAGCCAGTGGGCCAGGCACACAGGTATAAGTTTTTGTCCCAGAGCAGCCAGACATGGATCCCTGCTTTCCACAAGCAGCTGGAATCCCAGTCTCCCCAGGGACTCTGCCTGTATTAACTTTCCAACCCAGTAGTCATGCGAGTCTCATGAAAGCACCATGAAATGTAGGTTTGTGCTCCCAGCGCACATCTCCAGAGCTAGTTATTCAGCAATCCCAAGCCTTCCACTCCCTCCCTGCTCCGTTTGTCTTCCTCCCGCCAGTGAGCTGGGGTGGGGGAAGGGTTCGGTTCCCATGGAGCCACAGCTCTGGTACGTCACCCCATTCGCTGAGGTCTGCTCTTTTCTCCAGGTGTGTGCAGTCTGACGCTGTCCTCTTTCCTGTTGCTTGCTCAGGATTAGTTGCACCAACTATATTTTCTAATTGTATCCAGTTTTAGGAGGAAGCCTCTGTCTCTCCTATCATGCCGCCACCTTTAATCCTCTCTCATTGTGGTTTTAATTTGCATTTCTCTGATTATTAGGGATGTGGAGCATCTTTTCATGTGCCTGTTGGCCATGTGAAATTCTTATTTGGGTTCATTTATGAATATATTCTCCCATCGTGTAGGATGACTTTTTGTTCTATTGATGGTGTCCTTTGCTGCACAGAAGCTTTTTAGTTAGATATAGTCCCACTTGTTCATTTTTGCTTACCCTTGCCCAGGGATACATGTTCATGAAGCAGTTGCTCATGTTTATGTCCAAGAGATTTTTGCCTATGTTTTTTTCTATGAGTTTTATGGTTTAATGACTTACATTCAGGTCTCTGATCCATTTCAAACTTACTTTTGTGTATGGGGTTAGACAATGATTCAGTTTCATTCTCTTACACGTAGCTGTCCAGTTTTGCAAACAACAGCTGTTGAATAGGCTGTAATTTCCCCATTTTATATCTATGGCCTCTTTATCATATATTAATTGACCATATATATTTAGGTTAATGTCTGGAGTCTCTATTCTGTTCCACTGGTCCGTGGGTCTGTTATTGTACAAGTACCAAATTGTCTTGATTGCTGTGGCTTTGTAGTAGAGCTTGAAGTTGGGAAGCGAGATCCACTCTGTTTTATTCTTCCTTCTCAGGATTACTTTGGCTATTCAGGGTCTTTTGTGGTTCCATATGAACTTTAGAACTATTTGTTCTAGTTCAGTGAAGAATGCTATTGGCATATTGATAGGGATTGCATTGAATCTGTAGATTGCTTTAGGCATGATGGCCATTTTGACAATATTAATTCTTCCTACCCAGGAGCATGGGATGTTTCCATTTGTTAGTTTCTTCTTTAATTTCTCTCATGAGTGTCTTGTAGTTTTCAGAGTATAAGTCTTTCACATCTGTGGTTAGGTTTATTCCTGGGTATTTTATTCTTTTTGAAGCAGTTGTGAATGGAATTGTTTTCCTGATTTCTCTTTCTGCTAGTTCATCATTAGAGTATAGGAATGCAACAGATTTCTGTGTATTAATTTTGTATCCTGCAACTTTGCTGAATTCAGATATTAGATCTAGTAGTTTTGGAGTGGATTCTTTAGGGATTTTTATGTGCAATATCATGTCATCTGCAGACAGGGACAATTTAATTTCTTTCTTGCCAATCTGGATGCCTTTTTATTTCTTTGTGTTGTCTGATTGCCATGATGAGGACCTCCAGAACTGTGTTGAATAGAAGTGGAGAGAGTGGGCATGGCTTGTTCCTGACCTTAAAGGAAAAGCTTTCAGCTTCTCACTGTTAAGTATGTTGGCTGTGGGTTTATCATATATGGCCTTAACTATGTTGAGGTACTTGCACTCTATACTCATTTTGTTGAGAGTTTTTATTATAAATGGATGTTGAATTTTGTCGAATGCTTCTTCAGCATCTATGGAGATGATCATGTGGTCTTTGTCCTTCTTTATGTTTATGTGGTGGACGATGTTCATGGATTTTCTAATATTGTACCAACTTTTCTTCCCTGAAATACATCCTACTTGGTAATGATGGATGATCTTTTTGATGTATTTTTTAATGTGGTTTGCTAATATTTTGTTGAGTATTTTTGCATCTATGTTCATCAGGGATATTGGTCTGTAATTTTCTTTTTTGGTGGGGTCTTTGCCTGGTTTTGGTATTAGAGTGATACTGGCTTCATAGAATGAGTTTTGAAGTATTCCCTCCTATTCTATGTTTTGGAAAACTTTAAGGAGAATGGCTATTAGGACTAAATTAAATGTTTGATAAAATTCAGTGATGAAGCCATCTGGTCCAGGCATTTTGTTCTTAGGCAGTTTTTTGATTACCAATTCAATTTAGTTGCTAGTAATTGGTCTGTTCAGATATTCTGTTTCTTTCTGTGTCTGCCTTGGAAGGTTGTACTTTTCTAGAAAGTTGTCCATTTCTCTCTTCTAGGTTATCCAGTTTGTTAGCATTTAATTTTTTACTGTATTCTCTAATAATTTTTTGTATTTCTGTGGTGTCTGTCATGATTTTTCCTTTCTCATTTTTGATTCTGTGTATGTGTGTAGACTCTTTTTTTTCTTGATAAAGCTGGTGAGGGGTTTATCTGTTTTGTTTATTTTCTCGAAGAACCAACTTTTGCTTTCATTGATTCTTTCTATTGTTTTAGTCTTCTTGATTTTATTTATGGTCTAATTTTTATTATGTCCCTCCTCCTACTGACTTTGGGTCTCATTTGTTCTTCTTTTCCTAGTTTCATTAATTGTGAGTTTAGATTCTTCATATGGGATAGTTCTTTCCTGAGGTAGGCCTGTATTTCAATATATTTCCCTCTTAGCATGGCCTTCGCTGCATCCCCCACATTTTATGTTCTTGAATTATTGTTGTCATTTGTCTCCATATATTGCTTGATCTCTGCTTTTATTTGGTCATTGATCCATTGGTTATTTAGGAGCGTGTTGTTAAGCATCCATGTGTTTGTGGGCTTTTTCATTTTCTTTGTATAATTTATTTTTACTTTCATACCTTTGTGATCTGAGAAGCTGATTGGTAAAATTTTGATCTTTTTGAATTTACTGAGGCTCTTTTTGTGGCCTGGTATATGATCTGTTCTTGAAAATCTTTCATGTGCACTTGAGAAGAATGTGTATCCTGCTGCTTTTGGGTGTAGAGTTCTGTAGATGTCTGTTAGGTCCATCTG
Organism: Manis javanica; assembly: GCF_040802235.1. NCBI lineage: Eukaryota > Metazoa > Chordata > Mammalia > Pholidota > Manidae > Manis > Manis javanica. The sequence goes on along the minus strand of NC_133164.1, from coordinate 60,467,468 downwards.
TTCTAATGTGTTGTTCAGTGCCTCTGTGTCCTTACTTATTTTCTGTGTGATTGATCTGCCCTTTGGAGTTAGTAGAGTGTTGAAGTCTTCTAGTATGGATTCTTTGCATTCTATTTCCCCCTTTAATTCTGTTAGTATTTGTTTCACATATGTAGGTGCTCCTGTGTTCCATGCATAGGTATGTATAATCATTAATTCCTCTTGCTGAATTGACTCCTTTATCATTATGAAATGTTCTTCTTTGTCTCTTGTGACTTTCTTTGTTTTGAAGTTTATTTTGTGTGATACAAGTACTACAACTCCTGCTTTTCTCTCCCTATTAGTAGCATAAAATATCTTTTTCCATCCCTTTACTTTCAGTCTGTGTATGTCTTTGGGTTTGAAGTGAGTCTCTTGTAGGCAGTATATAGATGGGTCTTGGTTTTTATCCATTCAGTAACTCTATGTTTTTCGATTGGTGCATTCAGACCATTTACATTTAGGGGATTATCAATAGTTATGTACTTAATGCCATTGCAGGTTTTAGATTCGTGGTTACCAAAGGTTCAAGAGTAATTCCATTACTATCTCACAGTCTAATTTAACTCACTTTGTATGCTATTACAAATGCAACCTTAAGGTTATTTTTTTCCTCCATTTTCTTCCTCCTCCATTCTTTGTATATTATGAATCATATTCTGTACTCTTTGTCTATCCCTTGGGTAATATCTATTTAGCCTTAGGAATACTTCCATCTATAGGTGGTCCCCCAAAATGTACTATAGAGGTGGTTTATGGGAGGTAAATTCTCTCAGCTTTTGCTCATCTGAAAACTGTTTAATCCCTCCAGATTTAAATGATAACCTTGTTGGGTACAGTATTCTTGGTTCTAGGCCCTTCTGCTTCATTGCATTAAACACATCATGCCACTCCCTTCTGGCCTGTAAGGTTTCTGTTGAGAATCTGATGACAACTGGATGGGTTTTCTTTTGTATGTGATCTTTTTTCTCTCTCTCTAGCTGCCTTTAAAAGTCTGTCTTTATCCTTGATCTTTGCCATTTTAGTTATTATATGTCTTGATGTTGTCTTCCTTGGGTCCCTTGTGTTGGGAGATCTATGCACCCCCATGGCTTGAGAGACTATCTCCTTCCCCAGGCTGGGGAAGTTTTCAGCAATTACCTCCTCAATAACACTTTCTATCCCTTTTTCTCTCTTGTTCTTCTGGTACCCCTATAATGTAAATATTTTTCCCTTTGGATTGATCACACAGTTCTCTCAATATTCTTTCATTCTTAGAGATTCTTTTTTCTGTCTGTGCATCAGCTTCTTTGTATTCCTCTTCTCTAATTCCTATTCCTTTTACTGTCTCTTCTACTACATCTAATCTGCTTTTAAATCCCTCCATTGTATGTTTCATTTCAGATATGGAATTTCTTAATGATTGAATCTGCATCTTAAAGTCATTCCTGAGTCCTTGAATATTTTTCTGTACCTCCATAAGCATGTTTATGATTTTGATTTTGAACTCTCTTTCAGGAAGATTGGTAAGTTCAGTTTCATTCATCCCTTTTTCTGGGGTTTGTGAGATTTTGGTCTGAACCAGGTTCTTTTGGTGTTTCATATTTCTATGTGGTGCCCTCTACTGCCCAGTTGAGTCAGGTTGGGGGTCATAGAGGAGTGGAGCTAGTGCCTAGGGGAAGGAAAGATCTGTTTCCTGATTCCCATCTGTGGTGCCTGTCTTCAGTATCAGAGCCAGTGGGCCGAGCACACAGGTGTAAGCCTCCGTGCTTGGCGTCTCTAGCTTTTGTACGCAGGACCTCACTCTGGCTGGTCTGACGCCAGCACAGTGACTGCAGTTTATGATCCGGTGCTGTCTGGCCAGGAGGAAGGCTCAGTAGGCTGTGTGTCACAGTGGGGACCCTTGGAGCTGAGCAGCCAGCCAGGGGGATGGAGTGCCTGTAGCTCCTCAAAGTTCCCAACCTGCTGGGCGGAGCATGTGCAGACAAACTTGTCCAGCTCTCCCTTCTCCTGTGCAGCAAGCTCCGTGCAAACCCCACCCCTTCAGCAGTCCTCTTGCTGCTAGGAAGCCTCTCACCCCGCCTGCCTTTCCTTTGTCCCAGAGTCGCCGGATGTGGTCCTGTCCTCTAGAAACAGCTGGAATCTCAGTCTCTCAGGCACTCTGCCTTTTACAGCTTCCCAACCTCCAGAGCACCACACAGTGTAGGTTTCTGCTTACAAAGCAGATCTCCAGGGCTAGGTGTTCAGCAGCCCCAGGCTTCCATGTTCTCCCTACTCTGTTTCTCTTCCTCCAGCTGGTGAGCTGGGGCAGGGGAAGGGCTTGGGTCCAGCCGGATCAAGGCTTTGGTACGTTACCCTGTTCCATGAGGTCTGCTTTGTTAATGAGGTCTGTGTGCAGTCTGATTCAGCCTTCTTTTCTGTTGCTGTTTTCGGGTTAGTTGTATTAATTAACTATATTTTCATACTATTCATGGTTTTTGGAGGAGTTCTCTGTCTCACCTCTCACACTGCCATCTTGAATCTCCCAGAAGTTTCAGTCTGAGATCACTTCTCCCTAAGGAGAAGTAATCTACTGCATTCTATTTCTGCTATAATATGTCTCCTTTCATCTTAGTATAATGCTACACAACCCCTGTAGGACCTACAATAGTGACAGTCTAACAGGACACAAGGAGCTCTGGACTAGCAAGGCAGGAACTGGTTCTGCTCCAATCTCAAGCCTGGCTGACTATACAACTCTGTACAAGGCACTCAACCTTCTCCAGGCTTCAGGTTTCCTCTTTGTACAACACCAAAGATGGAATTGATTATCTTTATTGTACTTGGAGTTCCAAAACTCTGATTTCATGACTTCTGCATTTGTCAGACCATAGTACTCAACCTCTCAAACAAACATCAAATAAAATTCTTTTGTACAATCACTGAAAGGATACATATCAAAATATACATCATAGTTTACTTCTACTAGGAAGTCCTAAAGCCTCAGAGGAACAGATAAGAAGTAAGCCACAATGGCTATGCCTCTTGCTCAGGTATTAAAGAACATTTATAACCTGAAACAACATAAAGATTCTCTCCCCACTTGGAAGTCACCAGACCACAACCACCATAACTCCCAAAATATATGATGCTAAACATTTCAAGGTGCCAGTTGATCCTTTAAAATTCATTCAGTTAAACTGGATTATTGTCTATCCCCATATATAAAAGTAAACTCAAAATGGATCAAAGATCTGAATGTAAGTCATCAAACTATAAAACTCTTAGAAGACAACATAGGCAAAAACCTCCTGAATATAAACATGAGCAACCTTTTTCTGAATGCATCTCCTCGAGCAAGGGAAACAAAAGCAAAAATGAACACATGGGACTACATCAAACTAAAAAGCTTCTGTACAGCAAAAGACAACATCAGCAGAACAAAAAGGCATCCTACAGTATGGGAGAATATATTTGTAAACAACAAATCCAACAAGGAGTGAATATCCAAAATATATAAAGAACTCACATGCCTAAACACCCAAAAAGCAAATAACCCAGTTAAAAAATAGGTGGAGGATATGAGCAGACAATTCTCCAAAGAAGAAATTCAGATGGCCAACAGTCACATGAAAAGATGCTGCACATCACTAATTATCAGGAAATGCAAATAAAAACCATGATGAGATACCACCTCACCCAAGTTAGGATGGCCAACATTGAAAAGACTAGGAACAACAAATGCTGGCGAGGATGTGGAGGAAGGGGAACCCTCCTACACTGCTGGTGGGAATGTAAGCTAGTTCAACCATTGTGGAAAACAATATGGAGGTTTCTCAAACGACTAAAAATAGAAATACCATTTGACCTGGGAATTCTACTCCTAGGAATTACCCAAAGAATATAATTTCTCAGATTCAAAAAGACATATGCACCCCTCTGTTTATTACAGTAGTATTTACAATAGCCAAGATATGGAATTAACCTAAGTGTCCATCAGTAGATGAATGGATAAAGAAGATGTGGTATATATATGCAATGGAATAGTATTCAGCCATAGGAAGGAAACAAATCCTGTCATTTGCAACAACATGGACGGAGCTGCAGGACATTATGCTCAGTGAAATAAGCCAGGCAGAGAAAGACAAGTACCAAATGATTTCCCTCATTTATGGAGTATAACAATGAAGCAAAACTGAAGGAACAAAACAGGAACAGATTTACAGACTCCAAGAAGGAACTAGTGTTTACCAAAGGGGAGGGGGAGGGGAGGGAGGGAGAATGGGTTTGAGGGGTATTATGATTTGCACACACGGTGTGAGGGGGATCATGGGGAAGACAGTGTAGCATAGAGAAGGCACATAGTGACTCTGTGACATCTTACTATACTGATGGCCAGTGAGTGCAATGCAGTCTGGGGGGAACACAATAATATGGGTGAATGTAGTAACATTGTTTTTCCATGTGAAACCTTCATAAGAGTGTGTATCAATAATACCTTAATAAAAAAATCACCTTGAAGTAAAGACAGTTTTATGCCATGCAAAAAAAAAAAAAAAAACCAAGCTATAACTTTGTGAGTTATGCACTTTATATAAATATTCACAACATTACATAGAATTAAAAATAAAAGATTTTAAATCCTTGAAAAATGCATTCTATTTTTTCTTCAGGGTTAAGCATACATACAAGACTTTGGATATATGAAAAACTATGTTTAATGTTACTAGCAGTCCTGGGTGGTTTCACAACTACAGGCAGGCTTGTGTACAGGAGCTGCTTGCTGTTCTTCCCTGGTGTATGCTCAAGCACAGTGTGATCTCCACATATGTGGCTGGATGGGAGAGTGATTCCACAGAAGGTCCCCTATGGAACAAATTCCAAGGTTTCCCCAGTCACAAGGTCCATCACAGCTCTCCAAGATGTGAGACACGTCATGCAAAGTTACACAGGTTGGTGTGTTGTGAGCAAGCCCTTGCATGAGCAAAATTTCCAAGTAACAGAGTAACATCTTGAGTTTCTACAAAGTCGAGATGTTAACAAGAGACCTCACTACTGTTGACACTTTCATTTAAGCAACTTCCCTTAGAAAAGCTGTTAAATTTCTCAGTTGCAAACAAAGATTCCACAACTCATGTCTTTCACCACAAGAAAGGTTTACCTACAAATCAAGTGCTTGATTTTCATTGTTTGATTACTACAAAATATTATGTATGCTCCTAAAATTTGATTTGCCAGTCACCAAAGCACTCTTTGTGCCCAAACATTTTCTAATGACTAATGAATGAAACTGACTGAATTCACTTTTTTTCTTGTTTTTTGTTTTTGTTTAGTCAATACTTTATTATGGAAAAATTAGATTATCAACAGATTTTCATTGTTACATAAAATACTATAATAAAATCTTTTTCTGAGTATTTTGTTTGCCCCTAACTGTCAGAGCCCTTTTCTGCTCTGCCCTGTCCCAAAAGGCTAACTTCTGAGAACAAAGTCACTCAATCTCCCCTGTCTTCTTTTTTTTTTAAGGTATCATTGATATACACTCTTAAAAAGGTTTCACAAGAAAAACAATGTGGTTATTACATTTACCCAATTCACTTTCATATCCATTGAGAGTACTGACAATTTCTCAGCTCTTCTACTAAATCTCTCAGCTATTTCATGTTAACACCAAACTAAAAAGACAAACATTTTCTACTACTCTGCACAATGGGCTGGCCCTCAAACAAGCTGTCCTAACATCAGTGACGATGTAAACAGTGTGCAACCAGAATTTTTCCAGCACCATTAGAACTATCATTTTCAACTAGCCTTACAACATCCTCCAGTGTAAAATGAGGTCTACTGGGGACACAGGCTGCAGTGAAGAGCCCTCACTTCAAGGCTTACTCCACTGCTTACTAAGGGTCTGACTTTAGGCAAGTCACTTAACCTCTCAGACTTCTACTTCCTCATTTATAATTGATATTTTTTAATATATTATGATAGCTTTGGTCTCTTTCAGTTCAAAAGTAAAGGATATAACTTGCTCTCCTGTTAAAAACAACTTTAAACTGCCACAGACCTCATATATTTGATGACAAAAATCTCTTGGTATGTATTTAGATTGAATCATTAAGCCTTTTTAAGAAGAAACCATTAATCATAATTATCTCTTATTTAAGCCACTTCTGGTCAAGTCCTTCTGATGTGTTCACAGCCTACAGCCTCAAAGTGACAGTTTCCTTGACCATCATCAAGCCCTTTCATCATGGACAAAAACTAGCATTAAATATGTACATTTCTCAGCTTACTTCATGGAATTAAACTTAAATTGCCAGAAGTTAAAAGGATAACCACTAGGACAAATCTGTCATTCCAACCTCATAAATAATTTACCATGAATTAGAGAGAGCTACCACTGAACCTGAAATAAATACAGGACTCTTCCAGCCCACAGAAACCTGACTCCTATGAGATCCATAAAGAGAAGCCTAGCTTCAGAAGTGCCATCAACATATGATTTTTCTGGGACTTAAACCAAGGTAAAATGCAGTATTAGAAAAAAATTTTTAAGGTAAATTTTAAAAGTATCTTCAGAAGGTGATCAGCAGAGGTGACAATGAATAATGAATAATAATGACACCTGAAAATCCATATGCAATGTAAAAAACAAAGAAGGTGACATTCAGCAAGACTTCTTACTTGGTGAGGCAGTCAGACTTTTTAAAAGAAAAAGTATCCTAAAGCAATGATTTAATCCAAAGATGAACCATAAGATAACTGAACTACCATATTTTTTCTTCCATGATGGCAATGAAGGGCTCATACAATGCAGTTTTCCAGTCTAGCCAAGCCAACTCATGCATATATGACTTGCATACATTTGCACAACTTCTACATAAGTAGATGTTCTCTTCATGCATCTAAAATTAATTAATTTCACTATCTGTTCAGAAACAGGAGAAGGGAAACAGAAGCCATAAAATAATCATGAAGAAGTTTTAATTTGGATAAAACATACAAACACTAACACATGAGGTTACCTACAGTTTGTCTATATAGTAGTAACCTAGAAATAAGCTCTTCTCTCCCTTTATCCCTCCACTAAATTAGTATGTCCACAAAAAGATTAATTTTCTAAACACAGAAAACTGACTTAATTCTATACAGGCCACAAAAGGGATGTAAAACTGAGTAACACTCCTCCAATGCTTCAAAGATCATTAAAAAATTTGTAATTTTGCCAAGATCTAAACCAATGATTGTTGGTTTATGTTTTCATCATGTGTACACTTTAAAACTTAAGAATTGAACAATGAAGGTTCATAGTGTTCCTTTGATGAAGTGCCTTAGACCCAGAACCACAAAATGGCTGCTCCAGGGGCATCACCACAAAAATCCAGAATTGGTTTCCTAAAGTCCACACTGCCTCAGTCATCATCCCTTTCCTGAGTGTCCAATGGATTAAAGATCCCAGATCTCTCTCCAGTGGCCTTTGTACCATGGAATTACCAAGAAACAAGTAAAGAGGTAGCAAGTAAAAAAAAACTTGTATCACAACTGTTAATCGCCCACAGCCTTTAGATTGAGGAATGTAAACAGCAGTTTATTGCTGCCTCATTTACTGCAAAATAAATTCTCTATGTAATAACCAGAAAAGAGTGTACTGCGAAATCAGGTAGAGGAAGCAGAAACCAAAGAGTTTCTACCTTCCATGCTTCATTATAATCAATCATGTAGGTTCCTTTCCTGCTTCATGGTGATCAATAATGTAAGTTTCTTTTCAATTCTTTCTTGTGAGGGAGATGCAAATAAAAACCACAATGAGATATCACCTCACACCAGTTAGGATGGCCAACATTAAAAAGACTAGGAACAACAAATGCTGGCGAGGTTGTGGAGAAAGGGGAACCCCCCTTACACTGCTGGTGGGAATCCTGAGTTTTGAGCATTTGCATTAAAAAGAGCATGAGAAAATTTTCTTAACCCAAGAGTGCCCTCTCTCCTTTCTCAAAATGTACTGGAGATGTTTTATTTCATTTGATATTGTGAAGGGTACCTCAAAGCCTAAAGATTGAAGAAGGTCTAGAATATCTATAGATGCTAAAAAGATTGTATAACTCCAGTTTCCCTAATCTATAATCATTTCAAGCTACGTGATCATCTGAATTAGCTTAAGAAAGCAACAAGAATAGAGCATGGGTCACAGAATCACAAATGTGCAAAGAACACACCCAGGAATAATGTCATCAGCCAACCAATTTATGTTCACAACAAGGTGCATCCAAAATTGTTGTTACTGTTTGCCATATGCTTTTGAAACACTTAAGACAATGAGCCAAAAAAAAGACATCAGGGCTTCAGAAATGCATCATCATTATCTCCATGCACTGCACCACCCAAGTAACAGCCAGTGAGCTCCTTAAGTCCAGGAAACTCCTGAAACTCATGGCACTCCATCAGTTTTCAGCCCTTTGATGGCACACAACAAATGCATGAGAAATGATTAAATTGAAAGCACCCAAGATCTAGTACTCTTCTGTGGTGACTTAGAAGGGAAAATTTTGTTTTATTAGAACATTTTCCAAAATTTTATCAGACTGGCTCAAAAAGCAAGCTCATCAGCTAGCCCAACAGATTTGAGGGGCAAAATTTTGCAGGTAAAAAGAAAACTCCCTGTGCTATGGCCTCTACTTGGGATATTCAATAAATATTAAGCACAATTTTCAAGAAAAGAATTGTAAGCTTAAGAATACAAGAAGAAGAGTGAATAAAAGATGGAAGCGTGAGTGGTGAGACAGAGATCTTCTCCTAAAACCACATATAATATGAAAATGTAATTAATTCAACAAACCCTGAAAGAGCAACAGGAAAGAAGGTGGGGCCAGACTGTATACACGTGGAGAAAAGAACAGACCTCACAGAAAGGGTAACATACCAAAGCCATGACCCGACGGGACACAAGCCCTTCCCCCACACCAGATCACTGGCAGGATGAAGAGTAACAGAGTGGGGCAGAAGTGGAAGTCTGGGACTGCTAAACACCTAGCCCTGGAGATCTGCTCTGGGAGCACGAATCTACATTACATGGTGCTCTGGTGATCAGTGGGGTTGGAAAGCTAAGACAGGCAGAATACCTGAAGAGACTGAGATTACAGCCACTTGTGGAAAACAGGGATCCATATCTGTCTGATTTGGGCAGGTAGTGTGAGAGACTTCTTAAAGCGAGAGGGCTGTGAAATGGGCAAGGATTTCACAGAGCTTACTGCTCAGGAGAAAGAACAGGTAGATAAAATTGTCTGGGTGCATGCTGCCCAGCAGATTGAGAACTTTCACAATCTTCAGGCACTCCACTCCCATGGATGGCTATGCAGGTCAAAGCACACCACCATAATACACAGCGTGAGCGTCTTCCTCCCAGCTACCCCACACCTGGCTCACAAACTGGCAAACTGTGCCCTGGCATCAGGCCAGTCACAGGGAAGCCCCACTAATAGCACTGACAAACAGAAAGCATACGGGCTCATTTCTGTGTGTTCGGCCCACTGGTACTGACAGTGGAGACAGGCATAGCACACGGGATTCAGAAAAAGCTCTTACCTACCCCCAGGCACCAATACCACTCCCCTGCAGCCCCTGACATCACTTAATGGGCTAAGCAGCTCCAGAGAGTAGAGTATATGGGCACTTGAGGGCAACACATACAAATAAGAAATGTCCAAGGAACCTGGTTCAAAGTAAAATCTGGACAACACCAGAAAAAGGATCAAGTGACATTGAATGAATCAATCTTCCTGAAAGAGATTTGAATTTAAAAATCATAAACATAGAGGAGTGGAGAAGATGGCAGCATGAGTAATTCAGTGGAAATCTCCTCCCAAAAACATATATATTTATGAAAGTAAAATAAATACAACTATTCATACAAGAGACAGTACAATATTCAGGATACATCTACATCTGCAAGAACTCAACATCACACGAAGCGGGTAAGATACAAGCTGCAGTCAGGCAGGACCCGAATGCCCAGCCCACCCCAGAACCTGGTGAGAAGAATGGAGTTGGAACAGGGAGAGAGTGAAAGCCCAGGACTGCTAAACAACCAGCTCTAGAAACCTGAACCTGGAGCACAGACACAAGGTGCACGGGGTGCTGGATATTAGAGAAACGGAAAAGTAAAACCTGCAGGCAGATCCCTGCAACCAGTGCCCATGAGACAAAAGAAAAGCAAGTGCTTTTTGCAAGTCTTAAAGAGACAGGGATCCCACAGCTGGACAAAGTTCTCCCGGCACAGTTGGCCAGCAGCTGGGAATCCCGGGGAACTTTAGGCACCCTAACCTCCTGGGCAGCACCACAGCTCTGAAGCCCCTCATGGCACTGAGCAGCCTGCCAGACATTCCCCCAACTGGCACAGACCCCAACACACCGGCCCAGTAGTGGGAGACTGGTAGCATATGCCAGGGGCAGCAGTGCCAGAGAGGACCAGGTGTGGATCGAGTGCACTGGCGGCACCAGAGGGGACTGGGAGTGGCTCGTGTGAGCCCACAGGGGCAGTGACTGAGCAGCCTAGAAGAGGCACGCGTGCCCCGGCGGCAGCAACGCCAGAGGGGCCTAGGAGAGATCCATGCGAACCCATGGTGGTGAGAACCGAGTGGCCCAGGAGCGGTCCATGCATGTCAGTGGTGGCGGCACCAGAGTGGCACAGGAGAGGCCCACGCGCAACTGCAGTGCTGCCAGAGGAAGCAGCCACGCTCCCAGCAGCCTACCAGAATACAGCCCGACGCACAGCCACCTGGGCCAGACCCAAAGGCCGCTGCTGGCACATAGCTGCCTGGCAGGTGCCCCGCCATCGGGGAGGAGTGCACCTGCTGTGCCTGACACTCCCCACAGGGCTCTGTGCTACTCTGACAGAGAACCCACCCACAGCAGCGGTGGCTGCTCCAAGACTGCAGGTAACTGATACAGGCAACGGAGAAGGGCAAGGCATCCAGCAAGCAGGAAAGGACTTTCTTCTCCCAGCTGACACACCCACAACCTGCCTACAGCCACCGCTATCACCATAAAAAGGTAGAAAAATTTACTCCAGTCCAAAATAGTCCAGACAAGCACTGGAGAGAGGATCTGCAGAGACAGACATAACCAGATTCCCTGAAAAAGAATTCAAAATAAAAATCATAAACATGCTGATGGATCTGCAGAGAAATATGCAAGAGCTAAAGGAGCAAGTATAGCAGCAGACTACAAAAATAAAGCAATCTAGAAGGACTTCAAAGCAGAACGGACGGGATGCAAGAGGCCATTAATGAACTAGAAACCAGAGAACAGGAACACATAGAAGCTGATGCACAGAGAGATAAAAGGATCTCCAGAAATGAAACAATATTAAGAGAACTGTGTGACCAATCCAAAAGGAACAATATCTGTATTATAGGGGTACCAGAAGAAGAAGAGAGAGAAAAAGGGATAGAAAGTGTCTTTGAAGAAATAATTGCTGAGAAATTACCCAAACTGGGGGAGGAAATAGTCTCTCAGACCATGGAGGACCACAGAACTCCCAATAGAAGGGACCCAAAGAGGAGAACACCAAGACACATAATAATTAAAATGGTAAAGATCAAGGACAAGGACATAGTATTAAAGGCAGCCAGAGAGAGAAAAAAGGTCACCTACAAAGGAAAACCCATCAGACTATCATCAGACTTCTCAACAGAAACTTTACAGGCCAGAAGAGAATGGCATGATATATTCAATACAATGGAACAGAAGGGCCTTGAACCAAGGATACTGTATCCAGCATGATTATCATTTAAATATGAAGGAGGGATTAAACAATTCCAAGACAAGCAAAAGTTGAGGGAATTTGCCTCCCACAAACCACCTCTACAGGGCATCTTACAGGGACTGCTCTAGATGGGAGCACTCCTAAATAGAGCACAGAACAAAACACCCAACATATGAACAATGGAGGAGGAGGAATAAGAAGGGAGAGAAAAATGAATCATCAGACTGTATTTATAATAGCTCAATAAGCAAGTTAAGTTAGGCAGCAAGGTAGTAAAGAAGCTAACCTTGAACCTTTGGTAACCACAAACTTAAAGCCTGCAACGGCAATAGGTACATATCTTTCAATAATCACCCTAAATGTAAATGAACTGAATGCACTAATCAAAAGACACAGAGTAACAGAATGGATAAAAAAGTAAGATCCATCTATATGCTGCTTAAAAGAGACTCACCTTAAACCCAAAGACATACACAGACTAAAAGCCAAGGGATGGAAAAAGATATTTCATGCAAACAACAAGGAGAAAAAAGCGGGTGTTGCAGTACTTGTATCAGACAAAATAGACTTCAAAACAAAGAAAGTAACAAGAGATAAAGAAGGACATTACCTAATGATAAAGGGGTCAGTCCCACAAGAGGATATAACCATTATAAATACATATGCACCCAATACAGGAGCGCCAACATATGTGAAAAAAATACTAACAAAATTGAAGGAGGAAATAGAATGCAATGCATTCATTTTAGGAGACTTCAACACACCACTCACTCCAAAGGGCAGATCCACCAGACAGAAAATAAGTAAGGACACAGAGGCACTGAACAACACACTAGAACAGATGGACCCAATAGACATTTATAGAACTCTACATCCAAAAGCAACAGGATACACATTCTTCTCAAGTACACATGGAACATTCTCCAGAAGAGACCACATACTAGGCCACAAAAAGAGCCTCAGTAAATTCAAAAACATTGAAATTCTACCAACCAACGTTTCAGACCACAAAGGTATAAAACTAGAAATTGTATAAAGAAAGCAAAAAGGCTCACAAATACATGGAGGCTTAACAACATGCTCCTAAATAATCAATGAATCAACGACCAAATTAAAATGGATATCCAGCAATATATGAAAACAAATGACAACAATAACATGAAGCCCAAACTTCTGTGGGACACAGCGAAAGCAGTTTTAAAAGCAAAGTATATAGCAATCCAGGCACATTTAAAGAAGGAAGAACAATCACAAATGAATAGTCTAATGTCACAATTATCGAAATTGGAAAAAGAAGAACAAAGGAGGCCTAAGATCAGCAAAAGGAAGGACATAATAAAGATCAGAGAAGAAATAAATAAAATTGAGAAGAATAAAACAATAGAAAAAAAATCAATGAAACCAAGAGCTGGTTCTTCAAGAAAATAAACAAAATAGATAAGCCTCTAGCCAGACTTATTAAGAGAAAAAGAGAATCAACACACATCAACAGAATCAGAAAGCAGAGAGGAAAAATCATGACAGACCCCACAGATATACAAAGAATTATTAGAGAATACTATGAAAACCTATATGCTAACAAGCTGGAAACTTAGGAAAAATGGACAACTTCCTAGAAAAATACAACCTTCCAGGACTGACTCAGAAATAAACATAAAATCTAAACAGACCGATTACCAGCAATGAAATTGAAGTGGTAATCAACATCATCTACCACATAAACAAAAAGAAGGACAAAAACCACATGATCATCTCCCTAGATGCTGAAAACGCATTCGACAAAATTCAACATCCATTCATGATAAAAAATCTCAACAAAAAGGGTGTACAGGGCAAGTACCTCAACATAATAAAGGCCATATAAGATAAACCCACAGCTAACATGATACTGAACAGTGAGAGGCTCAAAGCTTTTCCTCTGAGATCGGGAACAAGATAGGGATGCCCACTCTCGCCACTGTTATTCAACATAGAACTAGAGGTCCTAGCAACGGCAATTAGACAAAACAAAGAAATACAAGGAATCCAGATTGATAAAGTGGAAGTCAAACTGTCACTATTTGAAGATGACATGATATTGTACATAAAAAACACTAAAGACTTCACTCCAAAACTACTAGAACTAATATCGGAATTCAGCAAAGTTGCAGGATACAAAATTAACACACAGAAATCTGAGGCTTTCCTATACACTAACAATGTACTAATAGAAAGAGAAATCAGGAAAACAATTCCATTCACAATAGCATGAAAAAGAATAAAATACCTAGGAAGAAACCTAACCAAGGAAGTGAAAGACCTATACCCTGAAAACTATAAGACACTCTTAAGAGAAATTAAAGAGGACACTAACAAATGGAAACTCATTCCATGCTCCTGGCTAGGAAGAATTAATATCATCAAAATGGCCATCCTTCCCAAAGCAATATACAGATTTGATGCAATCACTATCAAATTACCAACAGCATTCTTCAATGAACTGGAACAAGTAGTTCAAAAATTCATATGGAACCACCAAAGAACCCAAATAGCCAAAGCAATCCTGAGAAGGAAGAATAAAGTGGGGGGGAGCTTACTCCCCAACTTCAAGCTCTACTACAAAGCCACCGTAATCAAGACAATTTGGTAATGGCACAAGAACAGAGCCTCAGACCAGTGGAACAGAATAGAGACTCCAAACATTAACCGAAACATATATGGTCAATTAATATATGATCAAGGAGCCATGGACCTACAATAGGGAAATGACAGTCTCTTCAACAGATGGTGCTGGTAAAATTGGACAGCTACATGTAAGAGAATGAAACTGGATCACTGTCTAACCCCATACACGAAAGTAACTTCAAAATGGATCAAAGACCTGAATGTAAGTCATGAAACCATAAAACTCTTGGAAAAAAACATAGGCAAAAATCTCATGGACATAAACATGAGTGACTTCTTCATGAACATATCTCCCCAGGCAAGGGAAACAAAAGCAAAAATGAACAGGTGGGACTATATCAAGCTGAATAGCTTCTGTACAGCAAAGGACACCATCAATAGAACAAAAAGGTATCCTACAGTATGGGAAAATATATTCATAAATGACATATCCGATAAAGGGTTGACTTCCAAAATACATAAAGAGCTCATACACCTCAACAAACAAAAAGCATATAATCCAATTAACAAATGGGCAGAGGAGTTGAACAGACATTTCTCCAAAGAAATTCAGATGGCCAACAGACACATGAAAATATGCTCCACATCACTTGTCATCAGAGAAATGCAAATTAAATCACAATGAGATATCACCTCACACCAGTAAGAATCCCCACCATCCAAAAGACAAACAACAACAAATGTTGACGAGGTTGTGGAGAAAGGGGAACCCTCCTACACTGTTGCTGGGAATGTAAATTAGTTCAACCATTGCAGAAAGCAGTATGGAGGTTCCTCAAAAAACTCAAAATAAAAATACCATTTGACCCAGGAATTCCACTTCTAGGAATTTACCCTAAGAATGCAGCAGCCCAGTTTGAAAAAGACAGCTGCACCCCTATGTTTATCACAGCATTATTTACAATAGCCAAGAAATGGAAGCAATTTAAGTGTCCATCAATAGATGAATGGATAAAGAAGATGTGGCACATATACACAATGGAATATTATTCAGCCATAAGAAGAAGACAAATCCTACCATTTGCAGCAACATGGATGGAGCTAGAGGGTATTATGCTCAGTGAAATAAGCCAGGTGGAGAAAGACAAGTACCAAATGATTTCACTCATATGTGGAGTATAAGAGCAAAGAAAAACTAAAGGAACAAAACAGTAGCAGAATCACAGAACCCAAGAATGGACTAACAGTTACCAAAGGGAAAGGGACTGGGGAGGATGGGTGGGAAGGGTGGGATAAGGGTGGGGAAAAAGAAAGGGGTCATTACAATTAGCATGTATAATGTGGAGGGGGTACGGGGTGTGCTCTACAGCACAGAGAAGACAAGTAGTGATTTTACAGCATCTTACTATGCTGATGGACAGTGACTGTGAAGGGGTATATAGGGGGGACTTGGTGAAGGGGGGAGCCTAGTAAACATAATGTTATTCATGTAATTGTAGATTAATGACACCAAAAAAAAACATGTATACAATTAAAAAAAAAAGTCATAAATATGCTCCTGTAAGTACAGAAAAATATTCAACATCTCAGGAACGAATTTGGGATGCAGATCCAATTGTTGAGGAACACAATGGAGGGTTTTAAAATCAGATTAGATATGGTGGAGGAAATGATAAATGAAATAGAAATTAGAGAAAAGGAATACAAAGAAGCTGAGGCACAGAGAGGAAAAAGAATCTCAATGAATGAAAGAATACTGAGAGAACTGTGTGACCAATCCAAATGGAACAATATTCATATTATAGGGGTACCAGAAGAAGAAAAGAGAGAAAAAGAGATAGAAAGTGTCTTTGAGGAGGGAATTGCTGAAAACATCCCCAATCTGGGGAAGGAGATAGTCTCTCAGGCAACAGAGATGCAAACATCTCCCAATACAAGGGACCCAAGGAAAACAACACCAGGACATATAATGATTAAAAGGGCAAAGATCAAGGATGAGAACAGACTATTAAAAGCAGCCCTAGAGAGAGAAAGAAGATGACCTACAAAGAAAAACCCATTAGGATATCATCAGAATTCTCAGCAGAAACGTTACAGGACAAAAGGGAGTGGCATGATACATTTAATGCAATGAAGCAGAAAGGTCTTGAACCAAGAATACTCTATCCAGCAAGGTTATCATTTAAATTTGAAGGACAGATTAAACAATTACCAGATAAGCAAAAGCTGAGAGATTTTACTTCCCACAAACCACCTCTACAATATATTTTGGAGGGACTCATATAGATGGAAGTGTTCCTAATAGCTGTTACCAGAGGTACTAAAAGGGATAGACAGAGTGCAGAATATGATACCTAATATATAAAGAATGGAGGACAATGAAAAAGGAGGAGAAAAAGAACCTTTAGACTGTGTTTGGAATAGCATACTAAGTGAGTTAACTTAGACTCTTAGATAGTAAGGAAGTTACCCTTCAACCTTTGGTAATGGTAACCACGAATCTAAAGCCTGCAATGGCAATAAGTACATACCTATTGATAATCACCTAAATGTAAATGGTCTGAATGCACCAATCAAAAGACATAGAGTCACTGAATAGATAAAGAAACAACACCCAACTATAGGCTGCCTACAAAAGACTCACTTCAAACCCAAAGACATACACAGACTAAAAGTGAAGGGATGGAAAAAGATATTTCATGCAACTGATAGGGAGAAAAAAGCAGGAATTGTAGTACTTGTATCACACAAAATAAACTTCAAAACAAAGAAAGTCACAAGAGACAAGAAGAACATTACATAATGATAAAGGGGTCAATTCAAGAAGATAAATTAACCATTACACATACCTATGCACCCAACACTGGAGCACCCACATATGTGAAACAAACACTAACAGAATTAAAAGGGGGAATAGAATGTAATGCATTCATTCTAGAAGACTTCAACACTCCACTCACTCCGAAGGACAGATCAACCACACAGAAAATAAGTAAGGTGACAGAGGCACTGAACAACACACTAGAACAGATGGACCTAACAGACATCTACAGAACTCTACACCCAAAAGCACCAGGATACACATTCTTCTCAAGTGCACATGGAACATTTTCAAGAATAGATCATATACTAGGCCATAAAAAGTGCCTCAGGAAATTCAGAAAGATTGAAATTGTACCAACAGTTTCTCAGACCACAAACACATGAAACTAGAAATAAATAACACAAAGAAAATGAAAAAGCCCACAAACACATGGATGCTTAACAACATGCTCTTAAATAACCAATGGATCAAAGACCAAATAAAACC
The DNA here is from genome assembly GCF_040802235.1 of Manis javanica. Taxonomy (NCBI): domain Eukaryota; kingdom Metazoa; phylum Chordata; class Mammalia; order Pholidota; family Manidae; genus Manis; species Manis javanica. The sequence continues at coordinate 60,449,814 of NC_133164.1, read as the reverse complement.
AGAGATGAAGCAATATATGGAGACAAATGACAACAATAATTCAACACCACAAAATCTGTGGGACACAGTGAAGGCCATGCTAAGAGGGAAATATATTGCAATACAGGCCTACCTCAGGAAAGAAGAACTATCCCATATGAACAGTCTAAACTCACAATTAATGAAACTAGAAAAAGAAGAACAAATGAGACCCAAAGTCACTAAGAGGAGGGAAATAATAAAGATTAGAGTAGAAATAAATAAAACTGAAAAGACTAAAACAATAGACAGAATCAATGAAAGCAGAAGCTGGTTCTTCAAGAAAATAAACAAAATAGATAAACCCCTAGACAGACTTATCAAGAAAAAAAAGAGTGTACACACATAAACAGAATCAAAAATGAGAAAGGAAAAATCACGACGGACACCACAGAAATACAAAGAATTATTAGAGAATGTGGTGAAAAATTATATGCTAACAAACTGGATAACCTAGAAGAAATGGACAACTTTCTAGAAAAATACAACCTTCCAAGGCTGACCAAGAAAGAAACAGAATATCTGAGCAGGCCAATTACAAGCAATGAAATTGAATTGGTAATCAAAAAACTGCTTAAGAACAAAATGCCTGGACCAGATGGCTTAATCACTGAATTTTATCATTTAGTGATCCTCCTAATATCCATTCTCCTCAACGTTTTCCAAAAAGTAGAAGAGGGAATACTTCCAAACTCATTCTATGAGGCCAGCATCACCCTAATACCAAAACCAGGCAAAGATACCACAATAAAAGAAAACTACAGACCAATATCCTTGATGAACATAGATCCAAAAATACTCAACCAAATATTAGCAAACTGAATTCAAAAATACATCAAAAAGGTCATCAATCATGCTCAAGTAGGATTTATTTCAGGGATACAAGGTTGGTACAATATTAGAAAATCCATTAACATCATCCACCACATCAACAAAAAGGAAAAAACTACATGATCTCTATAGATGAAAAAGCATTTGACAAAATTCAGCATCCATTCATGATAAAAACTCTCAACAACATGAGTATAGAGGGCAAGTACCTCAACATAATAAAGGGCATATATGACAAACCCACAGTCAACATCATACTTACCATCGAGAAGCTGAAAGCCTTTCCTTTAAGTTCGGGACCAAGACAGGATGCCCACTCTCTCCACTTTTATTCAACATAGTTCTGGAGCTCCTTGCCATGGCAATCAGACAACACAAATAAATAAAAGGCATCCAGATTTGCAAGGAAGAAGTCAAATTGTCCCTGTTTGCAGATGACATGATATTGTACATAAAAATCCCTAAAGAATCCACCCCAAAACTACTAATCTAATATCTGAATTCAACAAAGTTGCTGGATACAAAATTAATACACAGAAATCTGTTGCATTCCTATACATTAATGATGAACTAGCAGAAAGAGAAATCAGGAAAACAATTCCACTCACAATTCCATCAAAAAGAATAAAATATCTAAGAATAAACCTAACCAAGGACATGAAAGATCTATATTCTGAAAACTACAAGACACTCATGAGAGAAATTAAAGAAGATAACAATAAATGGAAACACATCCCATGCTCATGCATGGGAAAAATTAATATTGTCAAAATGGCCATCCTGCCTAAAGCAATCTATAGATTCAATGCAATTCCTATCAAAATACCAACAGTATTCTTCAACAAACTAGACCAAATAGTTCTAAAATTCATATGGAACCACAAAAGACCCCGAATAGCCAAAGAAGGAAGTATAAAGCAGGAGGAATTATGCTCACCAACTCCAAGCTCTATTACAAAGCCACAGTAATCAAGACAATTTAGTACTGGCACAAGAACAGAACCATAGTCCAATGGAACAGACTAGAGAGCCCGATATAAACCCAAGTATATACGGTCAATTAATATACGATAAAGTATCCATGGACATACAATGGGGAAATGACAGCCTCTTCAACAGCTGGTGTTGGCGAAACTGGACAACTACATGTAAGAGAATGAAACTGCATTATTGTCTATCCCCATACACAAAAGTAAACTCAAAGTGGATCAAAGACCTGAATGTAAGTCATGAAACCATAAAACCCTTAGAAGAAAACCTCCTGAATATAAACATGAGCAAGTGTTTTGTGAATTTATCTCCAAGAGCAAGGGAAACAAAAGCAAAAATGAACACATGGAACTATATCAAACTAAAAAGCTTCTGTACAGCAAAGGACACCATCAACAGAACAAAAAGGCATCCTACAGTATGGGAGAATATATCTGTAAACAACATATCCGACAAGGGGTTAACATCCAAAATATATAAAGAACTCACATACCTCAACATCCAAAAAGCAAATAACCCGGTTAAAAATGGGTGGAGGATATGAGCAGACAATTCTCCAAAGAAGAAATTCAGATGGCCAACAGGCACATGAAAAGATACTCCACATCACTAATTATCAGGGAAATGCAAATAAAAACTACAATGAGATATCACCTCACACAAGTTAGTATGACCAACATTGAAAAGACTCGAAATAACAAATGCTGGCAAGGATGTGGAGAAAGGGGAACCCACCTACACTGCTGGTGGGAATGTAAGCTAGTTCAACCATTGTGGAAAGCAATATGGAGGTTCCTCAAAAAACTAAAAATACAAATACCATTTGACCCGGAAATTCCACTCCTAGGAATTTACCCAAAGAATATAATTTCTCAGATTCAACAAGACATATGCACCCCTATGTTTATTGCAGCTCTCTTTACAGTAGCCAAGATATGGAAGCAACCTAAGTGTCCATCAGTATATGAATGGATAAAGAAGATGTGGTACATATACACAATGGAATACTATTTAGCCATAACAAAGAAAGAAATCCTACCATTTTCAGTAACATGGAGGGAGCTGGAGGATATTATGCTCAGTGAAATAAGCTGGGTGGAGAAGGAGAAGTACCAAATGATTTCCCTCATTTGTGGAGTAAAACAATGAAGCAAAACTGAAGGAACAAAACAGCAACAGACTCACAGAATCCAAGAAGGGACTAGCGGTTAACAATGGGGAGGCATTGGGGAGGGTGGGTGGAGACAGAGGGAGAAGGGGATTGAGAGGTATTATGATTAGTGCACATGGTGTGTGTGGGGTCACCGGGAAGACAGTGCAGCACAAAGACAAATAGAGACTCTGTGGCATCTTACTACACTGATGGACAGTGACTACAAGGGGTTATGGTGGGGGCACAATAATATGGGTGAATGTAGTAACCACATTGTTTTTTCATGTGAAACCTTCATAAGAGTGTATATCAATAACACCTTAATTAAAAAATTAAAATTATAAAAGAATGCAAGAGAAAACTGCATTGGTTATGAAATGGTACACTTTTATTCCTCAGAAACATTGCTTGGTTAAAATGCAGCAATTCTTATAGATAAATCACCTTTATACTGAATGTCACCTTCACTGTTCCTGAGCACCTTAAGGTGTGCACTGCTAAGGTCTGGAATAATCAGCTGTAAATCAGACCAGGCCACTTTACAGAGCTTGCGGTGGGAGAAAGAAAAGCTCAGCCTGTGATGTCATGAGAGATGTATGAGGGACTCAGAAATATCAGGCGGGCCCTGCAGCCCCATTTATAAGCCTTGTAACCACAAGTAAGTCACAGCAGCTGTCTGGGCCTCACCTTCTCCACCTGTACAATTCAATGTACAAAAGGCTTTTGCCAGGACTAATATTTTACGGTTTCAACCAAGTACTCAATAACTTGCTGAGTGAGTGGATATATAAAATGAATGAAAAAACTAACAACTGATTTTGCCTTCTGATGCCCTTCCTTGTGACAGACAAGGCTTTGCTGATGATTATTATCATTTATCATTTTGTTTTCTGGAGCACAACAGATTGCACCTCAGTAGGAGAGATGTAAAGACGTCAGCAAACACAGACCAGGTGCAGGGAGGGTGGTGAGGAGCAGTGGAGATGCTATTCAGACTCTCACTTGTGGGGCTATTTTGGTGTGACTCAAGAGGCCTGAACTCCACCAAGTCTTGATTAACAGTCTATCTTAGTTCTGTTTATGTTTTTATTGCCTATAAAGTAGGAAAATACTTCAGACTTTAGCTAGCCTCAGGAAATTAAAATTTCAGTGTGCCACATCAGATCCAAATCTGGCCCAGGTGAACTAATGTGCTCTCATAGAGCCGTGGTGCAGAGCAAGGCCTCTGGACTTGCTCACCAGTGCTGGCAATGATGGTCCATATGTAGATTGAACCCTCTCAAGTTCTTACACACCCACCTTAGATGCAAAGATTTGGTATTAATCAGCTATAGTTTAAAATTAGGGATAAGACTTTTTCATTTTTCTGCTACACTCTAACTTCTTTTAGAATATTCCCAGTGCTTGATTTCTAATTGGTTTAGTATCTCATTATTTTGCTGCTGCCCACAAATAATGAGTAGGTAACACATCTGATGGGAGACAACAAAACACTTTCAAGATACCCTGATTTTGCTTATCAAAACAGAAAATATGCACATTCTAGTACCGGCATAAGGCATAAAGAGATGGCTAAAACAAACTCAAATCTTTTTTTTTTTTTTCAAGAATACCTGACTAGAGAATGAATAAAGGAAAAGAAAAAACTGAAGAGAGCAAAAAATGGGATTTTTAACAGCTGTTAATTCTTCTGGCCAAGCAAAATTAGATAGTGTTTTAATGGCTTCAGGACTATTTTATCCAGAATAAGTTACATATGCAAAGAGGTGGACGTTGAAATAGTAGGAGAATGCTTAGGATACAAACAAAATCAGATTAATGAAGAGGCTGATGCTATAAATTCTTAAGCTGACTGTAGTAGTTTTCGAGAAAAACAGAACCAATATACACACACACAATTTATTATGAGGAATTGGCTCACACAATTATGGAGACTGAGAAGTCCCACAATCTGGCTTGAGACCCAAGAAAAGTCAGTGTATAATTTCAGTCTGAGTCCAAAGGCCTGAGGACCAGGGGAGCCAATGATGTAAATCCCAGTCCATGGGCAGGAGGAGGCTGATGCTGCAGCTGCAGCAGGCAAGCAGGAAGTAAAAGGAGCAAATTTAATGTTCCCCCACCTTTTGTTCTACGCAGGCCCTCAATGGATTGGATGATGTCCACCTACATTGAGGAGGACAATCTGCTTTACTGAGTCCACCAACTCAAATGCTAACCCCATCTGGAAATACCCTCACAGACACAGCCAAAAATGTTGAATCTGGGTACCCATTGGCACAGTCAAGTTGACACATAAGAATTAACCATGACACTAACTACAGGCTAAACATCTTGGGCACCCTAAGTAGTAACACTTTTCTATGGAGAACAACGGGCAGGAAGGAATCTCCAGCTCCTCTTACTCTTCAAGAATCATAGGACTGAGGTACCTGAGAATTGTGGGAAAACAAAGTCATTGAGTCTGATGATAATGAGTGGAAGGATTGGATGCCCCCATCAACAAAAAGAAGGCATCCACCATCAGGGCCCTGTTTGCTCCCCGAGCCACACTGAGGAAGACTGAAGGTCTTCTCTGGGGTAGCCCCACCTAGTTCCTGAGCCCACCACATCCACCAATGCATAAGAACTACACAACTGGACGTGGGAAGGTATACACACAGGGCCAGGGTCAGTCTTGTTGTCCTAAACTGAACATACAGAATGTTCCAGTGGTTCCTGCAGGCTGCTGCACCTTAGGTGTTCCCCCAATATTCACATGAAAGGCTGAGATAGAGTGTGGTTCTCCTTTAGGAGGAAGCTTCTTATTGAGCATGATTCTTCCTTTGCCCCTAGAAAAACTTGAGCACCCAACTACAACAAGGAAGAGTTTGTATCTGGCAGCCTGAAAACTAGCTGTTCTCTCCATAACTATCTCTCCATCACAGTCCCCATGGCTCAGCACTGGGCACAGCTGGGCCTGCAGGTGAAAAGTACTCTTCAGACAGGGACAGATGGATTCCAGATTATTCTACCAATGATTTATCTGTCTTTTGCTTTGCACAGCATTATAGTGGACAACTAGTAATTCTTAAATCACAGTACTATTTATGCTTTCTCCACTGAAAATTAAAGTTCCCAAAAAATGCAGTTAATGTTTTTCATTCAACTCTAAATTAAAGAAAGATGGCTCTCCTGAAGGTTTAAAGTTAATTAAGCAATTAGCTAATAGTACTAAATCTTATTTCTATTTACACATTTATGAATCTTTGAAAAGTTCAAATGTGCTGCAATCTACAGTACTCTATTAATCCCTTCTAACACTCTAAGAGTCATCACAAATACTATTATGTGCTTCATATAATGTCTCATTCTGTCAGGTTATCAATCTTTACAATAGGTAAAAATGAAAAAATGAAATGATGTGATTTAAGTCCCTAAGAAGTAAACTATTATGTACTCTAGAACTGAATTCGTTTGCTTTTAGAACTCATAATAATGTAAAGCAAGCTCAGAGCATATTCAAAGCAACTGGTAAACAGGTCTAGTGTTGGAACCCTTACAGTAATGTGGAAAATAACAAGCAGTGGAGCATTCTGAATTGTTGCAAAGCAGGACAGTGCTTGGGTTCCTTGAGATCCAAATGGTGTTTCTAAAAGCCCCCAAATGCCAAAGTGCCCAAAGGCTTGGATGCTGCTCTGTCTCCACAGTGTTTTAGTTCTTCTGCCAAAGCTCCATACTTGTTTATTTTTCTGTGGGGGCATTTTAAATGCTTCTAAAGAGGACATCTGTATCAGCAGATCTTACTGCTTTGTTAGTGTCACCAAAACGCAGAAAGTATGGTCAACTGCCAAGGTTGGAAGGATTGTTATGTGAGGCCTGACTCACCTTGTAGCAGTGCTTTCTAAGACATTTTTCATTCGTGGTCAAAATACTGTGCTAATTCCTTTACGGATCCTTTTTTTAAAGATTACTGAAACTATTATTTCAGCTATATTTTAGTGTAAAATAAACAAAGTAATATATGTGGTCCTATCATCAAATAAATTTTCCTTTGCTGTAAACCTGAGATAGCCTTAGTGTAAACAACTCTAATAATGGATGGCCCAAGTATATCTTTCAATTTCAATAAATTCTGTCCTTTAAACAGATATGTTTAAGATATGTTAAGATATTGGTATAATTTGGGCTAACATGATGAAAGGTGATTAAAAAGAGACCATTTCCCTGAATCATCTGAAGTTGAGATTGAGGCATTTGCCCATTTTTCTCTGGGTTATATTCTATTTACATTTAGTTGAGGAATTGTATATCTGCTATATTTTATCAATTTAAAAAGCCCCAGAACATAATTAGAATTGCTACACAAGTAAACTGTCAGTTCACAATGTGAGTGAATATCAGTTGATAATCATTCCCATTCCATCTTCTTTATGGACTAGAGTAATCACTTTGGAGATAATAATTGTACCTGGCATTTACCTGATGGTCTCTTGGTCTATGTTAGATTTTCTAAAAACTGAAACAATTAAACTAAAATTAACTTCTTTGCCTCTTCTGATTTGAGGTTTTTAACATTCTTCTCTGCTTTGAACCAGTGTCATCAGTGTTTCTTTAATTGATCTATTACTTATTTCAATTGTAGGAAATTTATATGAATCACTAGCATTTTCTCTGCAGTAAATATTCAATCTGATTTTAACTTAGACTAAGTCTACTCCTTATAATTAAGTGTTTCTCTCCCTTCACCCAATCAAGCTCCACATGAAATCAGAACAATAAGAATAATTTAGGCACCCTCTCCATAATGTGAGAGCAGATGGTAGGGAAAATGTTACAAGCCCCTCGACAAAGTCAAGTCACGGCAGCCAGGGTGAGAGAAGACTGTGACAAGTACGCATGGGCCAAGAGTAGGTTATTTATGCAAAAGGTGTCCCCACCCCTTCACCCACCTTCTAAAATGAAGCAAGAGGTCAATGCTCACATCTCTGTATCAGATTCAACCCAGGAAATAAAGAACACAAAACCCATTTTATCCCTACCTTTGGCCATTAATAAAATAATATTTCTTAAAATGAATTTTTGAAAGAAGACTTATTTCAAAGCTTTTGAGTGTTCCAATTCTAATGGCAGAACATCAACAGTGAAATCTATCCAGTTACATATAGGGATGGGGTGAGATCTATTTTTTTCTTCCAGCTTTATAACAATCGTTGGTGATTGACCAATGGGGTAAAACTCTTTAAAGTACTTCTGAGTAGTTATAGGAAAAAGAAAAGATACTGGGTCAGGGGATTTTCAAAAGAGGAATTCATTGACCAAAATCAGCCAAATTGAAGGCTGGCTATAATATGCACTATTGGGAGCAAATTTTTTTTTCAGATGATCTATACAAGAGTTACCACAAGCCTAAGGTGTTCAGGTATAGATAGGAAATACTTTGGATAATGGGTGTGCCAAGGGGAAAACCTCTAAGGCTGCACGATGGGTTAAGTTAGTCAGAATACACAAGACTAAATGGTAAAGATTAACAACTATTTTCTTACAACTTGTGAGAGAGAGAGACAAAAATTTGACAGCAGAATAGATCGTCATCATTATAATAAAATTAAGTTATACATTTGCAGCCTTTACACCCTTTTCAAAAGTCCTGCTCTCTCATTTGTTCTATGTCTTTAGGATTATCTTGCCATATGTTGATGACCCCCAAATATCCATATTGTCATCATCACTGCTCTTGGCCTCAGAGTGAAATCTAAATTGATCTCTAGCCATCTCCTCATAGATGCCCTACAGACATGTCAGTCAAGGAGCCTCCCCTTGAATGAGTTCCACATCCTGCTCATACCACCTTCTCATTCACCTAGGACTGAAGCCTAAAAGTCATTTTGCAATTCGCATTTGCTCAACAGACATACCTAAGGCCTCTCTGCTCCAGGCTCTCTTCTCCATCACTTCTGCCCTGGAAGAGCCTCCTGCCTACTCTTTCTGGTTGGTCTTCTCAGCATCTCTCTCTCCCCTCCATTCACTTCTACCCATAGCCACCAAGATTTGACTTCCCTAAACATGTATCTAATGACATCACCTTCCTTGAAAAACCCAAAATGGTACTCTCTACACTATAGGATAATATAAGCACAGCATTCAAATACTTCATGGTCTGGCCCCAACTTCCTTTTCCAACCTTATGTCTCTCTGTCTTTCTCTCTGTCCCTCTCGCCTTCCTGCCCACATACATGACTCCCAGCCACATTTACTTTTCCCCTAACATACTGTTACTTGTTTCACATCCAGTCATTCGTGTAAGCCCTTCCCTGTGCTCAGAATGCTCTCTCCTTAACATGTGTCCACCTGGAAAACCACAGTTCATGCTTTAAGACCCCGTGTAAGCATACCTACAAACCTTCCTAGACAAGTGTACACAGATTTCTCTGCCCTGGGTCCCCTCAGCACAGCATGCTGAGCACATGTCATCACGGACTATGACCAAGGATATACCTGTGGGTCTCCTCCATTAGGTCATGAGTCCCTTTGGAAAATAGGGCATATTTCCCATTCATCTTTGTACCCACATCCCCTGCAGAGTGCTCGGCGAAGTTCTGTATGTGTGTGTTAAGGATAAATTTCATTACAAACAGTTGGTCGCGTTGCTTCTTATTCTCCCACTGCTCCTCTTACAACAATAGCTTCTTTGTCTTGGTGACTGAGAAGCATCTTCATGTGCTTTTGAAAGCCAAGGTTTGCTCAGATAAAGACAAGCTTCTCTATCTTCTCACATATTCATTTTATTTCTTGATCTGATGGGCATTTTATGCACTAAAAAATAAAATGGAAGCAATAGTAGGTAGGCTCATAAGGGTGAACCTACCATACCACACAAAAAGCACTGCAATGATTCGATACTATAAAAATATGAAAACCTTCCTACTGCATATGATCAGAAGTCATCCTACTAAAAACCTTACAGAATTCTTATCATAAATAATATATTATTATCCTTTAAAAGGTTACAATTTAAAATGTTTCCAATTTTCAGGAAAAATAAGAGCCTGATCAGAAGTTTTTCCATTTTTCCATTTCTTTCCATTTCCTGACGGTTTCCCATATCAGCTGCCCAGAGCAACTTACAGGCCAGGCCACGTGGGTTTTTCTTGGAAGCTGGTTATCTGGTCCTACCTGAGTCTTTTCTAAAGAATAAAACTTCACTCAAAAAACATGCACTACAGTCTTCCTATACTAAAGTATAGCTCTCAGTTCTATTCTGTCTTTTACTTCCCTTTTGTAAATCTTCTAGTCATAAATGGTCAACCTCTATCCTTCATACACCTTTCTTTTCAATTCTTAATGGTGTCTAATCAAAAGTGTGCTTTAAAACTTAAGTTTGAGGAGTTAATTGTTTTTTTTTTAATGGATACCCAAAAGAACTGAAAGCAGGGACTCAAAGAGATATTTCGACACTCATGTTCACAGCAACATGTCAATAGCCAAAAGGCAGAAGTGACCATCAATAGGCAAATGGATAAACAAAATGAGGTATATGCATAAAATATAATATTATTCAACCTTCAAAAGGAAGGCAATTCTGATACAGGCTGCAACATGGATGAAACTTGAGCACATTATGCTAAGTGAAGTAAGTCAGCCACAAAAACACAAATACTGTATGATGCCACTTACATGAGGTCCCAAGAGTAATCAAATTCATGCAGACAGAAAGTAGAATGGTGGCTGCAGGGGATGGGGGAAGGCAGAATGGGGAATTAGTGTTTAATGGGTAAAGAGTTTGAGTTTTTCAAGATGGAAACATTCTGGAGACAAATGATGGTGATGGTTATACAACAAAGTGAATGTACTCAATGCCACTGAGCTGTAGACATAAAAATGGTTAAAACACAGTGTTTTCCGTAAAAGTTGTACCATTTTTCATTCCTACCAGCAGTGTACAAGGGTTAAAAATTCTCCATATTATGTGTATTTTGCCAAGACTTTTTAAAAAGGAGAACATATGAGCCAAAGATTAAAAAAAAGGTAACTCACTTAAATATAACAATCTTAAGTTAAATATCACAATAACAAGTTCTTTTCATGATGACTTGAAAGCACTCTTAAATCTCACAAAGCACTAAAAAAACACTTCAGAAGCCCACATGGACCTGTGAAAAAACTTCTTCTGATATGATTCAAGAATCTCAGCACATTTTCTCATTTTTAGTAAATCAGTGGGGGTGCAGAGAGACAAGGAATGAAGTGATGAGATGTGTGGTAGTTGCCAGACTAACCCTGCAGGCAGCAGGCCTCCCTGCACAGTTCCTTTACTAGGTAAATGCAGTTCACCACAAGTCTAGAAATAAAGCAAGCCAAAGCACCATATTCTTGGCATATAAAAGAACAAGTAGAATATTGGAACAGAACAGAACCTACAAAACAGGTAGAAGCTTTAGAATTCTTAAAATGTAAGTGTGGCTTCAAGTTGTAGAATGTTTAGGATAAGTCCTCCCCACCCTAATGCCTCTTCTCCAAAGTGCCTTACCTTCTGCCCTGGAAGAGACAGAGACAGTCGTAAATGACAGGCCCATCCACACCAAGAGTTCCCTGCTCGTCTAGCTACATCTGCAGTCTCCTGCTCCTAAATGGCATGCAGCCCGAGCAGCATGAGCACCACTCCTGACCTAGGCACAAGTGTCTACTGTCCTGACCTAGTGTCCTAGGCACTCTCCTACATGAATGTTTGGCAGTCACAATGCTTTGTGTTTGTAAGCTATCTGTACACTTATTCGGTGCTCCTGTCTCCCAAACAGAATTGGCCCAATCAGATTGAAAGCACTGAGGCAGAGTATCGCTGCGCAGCCCCAAAGCCCACAGCATGTTAAAGCTGAGATGAAGTACTCATTACCTGAGGTTTCCTCACTGTCCTCTTGACAAGTGTGTCCCAAATACCTTATCATAATCCCCAGATACAGAACAATGTGGAGAACCATGGAAAGCAGAAAAGAAGGGGGAAACTGTGTATTAAGTATCAGGCTGAATCCACACAGCCCCGGACACCTGAGAGCAACAGGCATCTCTCCCAAGCACTGGGCTTGTAAAGTCAAGTAACTATCTCCAAACAGCCTTCAGAAGGAATCATTGCCAACACAAAACCAAATGTTATATGAAGTTCAAGAAGAAAGCCTACAAAGAGAACCCCATTAGGTTACACGATTTATACATCTGGAGCCCTCTCCTCCTCTGCCTGACCTATTCAATCCTGTTGACATCTCCCTCTGTCCACAATCATTATATTTCCAAAATGATTTTTCAAGCTAAATGAACTTCTTTTCTCATGCCCTACTGCAAATGCTCTTAACCCTTTGTGGAGGTCAAAATTTTACTGAGAATCCTATCAAAGCCCTGGCTTTCTCTGCAGGAGCAGGCACAATTTCAAAGAATTCACGTTATGCCCTGGGTCTCAACAGCTTTGCAATTCCTTTCTGCACTGAATTTGAAAACACTGGCAACCTACCTCCATTTGTAAGAATTATGTAACTAACGTTCCATAAGGACTACTTCTGAAGGGGTGGCCCATCCACTTGCTGATATCAAGACACTCAGGGGAAGTCATCTCATCTCACATAGGCTCAAGAGGTTCAGCCAGTCTGACACATAGCCACCTTGAAGGACAGTCCCTCCCACATCACCATACCTCTCCCAGTGACCGCCCTCGCACATGTACCAATGTAACCTAGTGGAGACTGCTGAGACTCAGTCTGTTACAACTGGCATCAGTTGCCAGAGGCAAGTCATAACGAGAACTTGACCTTCATAAGCATATTTTACACTTGAATTCTGTTCATCCGGGTGACACCAAGCAGGGGTCAAAGAGGCAGGAAGACAGACAGAAATGGTGCCAGAACGTCCTGCCAGGCACTGCCCCCCCACCGGCTGCAGAAGCTGCCTCCTCCACCCAGAACGACCAAGCCCACAAAGCCAAATTTTTGCGCCACTGCTGAGAATCCCATAAAAAGCAATGCTATTTCTAACCTCCTGCACCATGGAAAAATACACACACCACCAAGCAACCCAGAATTTCTGAAAGGTTTATTTTTAAACTCTTCCCCACACCCCCTACGCTTACCTCCCCCACAAAATTTTTAGGTGGAAACTTTGTTAGCTTTTTAGCAGTTTGACACTACTGTGCTAGGCATCGACTGATAAAACTGGCATCATGTTTGATTTTAAAGAGAAACAAAAAGGTGTTTTTCTGATAAACTCTGAAAGTGTGCTTTAAAGAGATAATATAGTCTAAAAATATTAGGACAGAATCCAACAAATAGGCAAAGAAAAGTCCCAAGCTCCCAGGCCACAGACAGAAAAGAGAGAGGGAACAAGTTTCTCTTTCCAGTCTCTAAGAGTGGTATACCCGCCTTCTGGCCTTCCTGGTTTTTCCTAAAACATGGCACACAGCATCCCTGATGCCCTCGCTGAGTTTTGATTTTCCTCAGTGCCACTCTTAACCCTAAAGTTGAAGAATGAGGGTAAAGTAGTGAGACAGAGCTCAGATCTGAGTCCCCTGTCCCCTGATGCTGCATAGACCTGGGGTAAGCAGGAGGGAGGGAAGAGGAGGAGACAGAAGGTGGGAGGTGAGAGCGCCTGAATGACAACCCAGAAACTCTTTTGGAACTCAGAGCTAGTCTGTGTGGGACCTGCCCCAGGACCCCTTTCGATGGGAACCTTGGCGCCACTTCCCCGAGGACAACCTGGGGGTCAGAGAGCAACCCACTGCCACCTGGCTTCTCACGCAGAAAGGAAGTCTCCATGCGGCCTCTGAACAATCCTCACCTCACTTACACAGATGCAGAGTTTAAATCCTCCTTCAAGTTAGGAAACCCCCAGCACATGGTGCTCATTTACACCACAACTCTTAATGTTTGTTTGATCATATTTTCATCTACTTTATTGTACAGTGCCAAAGACAGAAGTGAAAAAAATAAGCATTACTTTATTTACCTACATACTAAGGTAACATTTCTCCCAGCACTACCAATCCTCTTTGAGTTATCTTTAAAGTTTAAATTTAACAAAAAGACAGGAAGTTCAGGTCAGAGATACATCATCTATTAAGGTTATTTTTTAATTGCTGGAGCATCTCCCCACGGGGACCACAGGTCTCAGGCTGTCAGACTTTCATATGGCAACCTGGCCTTCACCATTCACTTCAGATCCCTTAAGGTTCCTCAAGGATCCCAAAAGAGAGGTAGGATTTTCCCCATCTGAACCTTTCTCATCTGGGCTGAAAGCCAACCAGATCTAAGTCTGAGGTTTCATGCCGTCATGAAGAGGTGAGAAAATGGTTCTTCACCTACATCCCAGAGGCAGGTGATCAACACCAGAACTCCACCTCAGCTCACTTTTGCAAAATGCCTCATGAGCTTCCTCAGCAGACCCCCTTTGTCCTGAACGAGACGAGACCCATGCTGCTTCTGCTCGCTCTCCCTCTGATCCTGCCAGCACAAGGTCTTTGGGGAAGAGCTAGTATCTGGATGGAGAATAATGACTGATATTTCATTGAACTCCTAGTGTACACCAAATGCTGAATTAGACAGTTTCACAATAATTTCACAAGATAAATATACCATTTGAAGATAAGAAAATCTGAGATTCAGAGAGTTGAGTACTTGCCAAAGTAACAAAGTAAAAAAAAGTGGAAAGGACAGAGTTTCAGCTAAAGGCTGTGTTTCTGACTACACTTTACAAATATGATATGGCAAAGAAACATCTGTCTCGATTTATGAAAGAGGTCAAAAACTTAAAATACACTTAATAATAACCCTAGCATGGGAATCTAACCCTATTTAAAACCAAGTCCAAAGGAATCTACTGTACATTAAGACAGGCACATTCTGCAGTTAATGCGAAAATCCAGACCTCCTTGGGCCTTCCCAACCAGGCAGACAGAGTGGTAATGCCACCTGTCCATCTTATCAGCACTTAAGAATTCTCAGGGTCCAGCTGTGAGTTTTAAGGGGCAGAATTTTACAAGTAACAGAGCAAATATAAATTCCAGGACAGTCAGCTGAAACAACCTATTTTAGAGGTGCAAAAGTTCTTACAACACCTCAGAATCTAAGTATATGCTTGAAAATGACCTGAGAAACACCTAGTGACATACAAGTTCTGAAGACAGGGACCTGTTCTTGAACCGCTCTGATGTTCAGAGGGAGTAATATGGCTCTGTATTTAATTAAAATCCACATACATAACATAGTCAAGAAAATGTTTTCTATTACCAATTTTGAAAATTGCTTGAAATAGCTATTGGATGAGGTTAAGCCCACATATGGGAAAAATTGAGTACTTATACAATTTGCAAGAATTACTTTACTTCCATCAAAATTTTGTGAATCAAACTGCTCAGTCCTTAGGGATACAGTCAGTGTGTTTGATTACCCAGTAAAATTCTACTAAGACAGTACTACTAGTGTTCAAAGGTGGTCAAAGCTGCCTGTGTCTGAGATGACAAAAGGCCCAGCATTCCTCCAAACTCCCTTTGGTCCCAAGACATGGGAGATGCCACTGCCGACTTCAACCTGGTGATGGGTGTGCCACAATATGGAAGAAAAATAGCACAGACTATGGATGAAAAGTAGCACAACTCATCAATGCTCAGCAAGCAAAAGAAGATAAGGGATCTTGTCAGTAATAAGGAATCACAGGAATGAGAAGTATTTCCTCAGTCACTAAACATCTGAAAGACACACAGCCTGAGTGATTGCCTTGAATGCTCACCACCCATCCTATGAGAGGGCTTCAAGTTTTCAGATATCTGGTAGTAAAGTCTACTCAAGAAAGAAACACATATGAACTACACACATGCAGCAATATAGAGGAATTGCACCCAACATTGACTCAGAGTGCTGTTTGTTACATACTGTGTGCTTCTTAGCACTTACAATTTAGGAAGGTTCCAAACTGTGAAAAGCTTTTATATTTTAAATGTAAATTCAAGGGCCTGTGTGCCTCAGTAAGGAAGCCCATTAAAGTCCATCTGATTCTCCAACTGCCTCACCTACTTCCAGTAGCAACCACAAATAAAAGGCTTGGATATGCTCTGTCAGAGCCTCCAGGAGGAATATTCATCAATTCATTTCATTTGACAAAAGTTTTATTGAACTTCTCTATGTACCAGGCACTGTTTTAAGCACCAGAGAAAAAGTAAGTGGAAGGGAGGAAGGGAGGGATATTCTTGCCCTTATAAAGCTTACATTCTAGTAAGAGATTAGGCATAAAAACTGAGTCATGCCAGGCACATTAAGAATTTAGGAAAAAGGTGCACCTCATATTTAATAGAATGCCTCACTTTCCTAAAGATTCTCATGTTCCTTCATTGTTTCCCATAGCCTAGCAATCAGGACAGGAATCACTAAGCTTACTTAAAAGTTGACAAAATTGAGGCACAGAGAGAGAAAAAGGCATGCTTAAGGGGCAGAGCTGGAAGAGGGCAAGCTGAGGAAAGGCAGAATACTCCTGGTACCTTCCTGACACCTTCAACAACTATCCCCCACCAGGACTGGCTCCAAATCAGGCTTTGGATCTGAGGATGTCCAGAGGTGAACATAACACATAGGTGTCATCTGAGCTTCTATTTCCAGATACACCAAGGCCCAGCCATTTACAGCCCACCCTCCGAAAAGAAACACACAGGCACACAAACATAAAACCAAACACAGTAAATTAGGAGACCAACCCCTACCTCACACTAAGGCTACATGTGCTACCAATACAGGGGAAGAAATCTGCCCACTTCACAACAGCTGAGGGGGAGAAAGGACCTGGTATTTCTTTAGTGTGTGCTATCTCAGGTGCTCTACTGAGTATTGTGGTTCATCCATTTCTCATGCCAATCCCATTATTATCCCCATTTTATGAAGTAGGAAACAAAGAATTTACAATGAGAAATAAATAATTCCATTTTTCACTAATCTTAAATGTTTTTAAGTATCTGGCCATTAAATACTCAGGCTCAGTAATAAATACAAGTTGAATAATGAGATTATTTTCTTCAGTAAATCTAGAAATATGTATTTTATATACATTCACAGCCCACTGTGAATATACTCATGTACTAAGCAAAAAACAAAAGTCCCATGTAATAGATAGCTTTTGAACCTAGAAGTTCGTAGACTTTCCTGGGAGGAACACCATCTCACAATGGTATTGCTGTAACAAGCTCTGCTTCACAAACAGTATCAAAGAGAAGAGTCTTCAGTTCTGCT
Source organism: Manis javanica (assembly GCF_040802235.1). Taxonomy (NCBI): domain Eukaryota; kingdom Metazoa; phylum Chordata; class Mammalia; order Pholidota; family Manidae; genus Manis; species Manis javanica. The sequence continues at coordinate 60,432,594 of NC_133164.1, read as the reverse complement.
CACCGTTTAAACTGTATAAAAACTGATGTCAGCTCTTGAAAATGGTCCAATCAGAAGACAGCAGTCTGGTGTTACAAATATAAGGCTTGAACTGCTGAAAGGAAAGACAGCAAGTTTCAGTGAACCATTTCTTGGTTTCTCTTATCCACCCCCTTCCCCAAGTTCCAAAAAATATTTAAGGACTATCACAATAAAAGGCACAAATACCAGACTAAATAAAGTGAGAATACAAAGCCAACCATCAAATAATAAAAAAAAGGAAGAGAGAATTATAGCAAAAAATCTGGGGTAAGGGATGTGACTGAACTGGGGTCAGCTCTGTAGCAGCCACAGGGAACTGAGTTCTCATCACCCAAGCAAAGGAGAAACAGTTGTTCCTCCGAATCCCTGGACCTTTTCCACCAGTAAGGGGCCAAACAAATAATGGACAATGTCCTTATTAAATTTGGGTTTTGTTTTGTTTTTTTATATTAAAGGCATCCTAAGTATGGCTATGAAAAGAGCATTTTCTTTCTTAATCCAAATTGTCTTGTGACCACACAGATCTACCCAATACTCAGCTGAAAGGGACGCTGGCCCAGTGGCATCTTTTTCCTCCTATGAAATACACATCTAACTTTGGGGAGCAACACTAACCCCTGCTTAGTGAGGACTTAGCTAAGGTAGCAACATCCATGATTCTGTCTACAGGCTGCCCTAAACCCCATTGGTAGAATGTCCTCCCATTTGGTGCTCCAAGACCTTGTCCAGTTCCAGGTCACACAATCTACCACCAGCATCATCCCAACTTAATGAGCATACTGTGTGCACCACGCCATTCCAGGGAACACCGGGTGACTGCCTCATATCTTACAAAGGCATTTCAGGTAAACTCATATGTCAGGTGAGCTCGGCCTCAGATACCACCAGCATCTCTCAGCACCCGCCAGCCAATGTGTAGGATTACACTCCTGTCCAAGGTTGAATGAGCCACCATCTGTGTAGCTTGTGTGCTGCAGTGCACTCTCCAGGAGACATGCCCCTCAAAGCATATTCCTGCCATATGTCACTCCTGAGTGATCAGCCAATGCTTAGACATCAAATAAAATAATGCATCTAGCTCCTCTGAGAGTCTTGCAGAGAAGAACCCAAAATACCTGGGCCAAACACCTCACTGTTTTTATGTAACTCCTTACTATCAATATTACTTTCTCCTCCTGTTATCCATCTACTCAGAGAAGAAAACAGTTCACTTCTGATTTTCCAGATGATAGTTTTTATTCCTCAACTGGGACTGTTCTCATCAATCTTTCTAGGATTCAAATGCTCAAATTTCATGGCAAGAGAAGTCAGTGGAACAACCAGGAATGTACTGTGGTGGGCAGAATTCTAAGGTGACCCTCCGGTGGGTCACACTTTTTTTTTTTATATCATTAATCTACAATTACATGAAGACCATTATGTTTACTAGGCTCCCCCCTTCACCAAGTCGCCCCCACATACCCCTTCACAGTCACTGTCCATCAGTGTAGTAAGATGCTGTAAAATCACTACTTGTCTTCTCTGTGTTGTAGAGCCCACCCTGTACCCCCACCACATTATACATGCTAATTGTAATGCCCTCTTTCTTTTTCCCGCCCTTATCCCTCCCTTCCCCCCCATCCTCCCCAGTCCCTTTCCCTTTGGTAACTGTTAGTCCATTCGTGGGTTCTATGATTCTGCTGCTGTTTTGTTCCTTCAGTTTTTCTTTGCTCTTATACTCCACAGATGAGTGAAATCATTTGGTACGTGTCTTTGTCCGCCTGGGTTATTTCACTGAGCATAATACCCTCTAGCTCCATCCATGTTGTTGCAAATGGTAGGATTTCTTTTCTTCTTATGGCTGAATAATATTTCATTGTGTATATGTACCACATCTTCTTTATCCAATCATCTACTGATGGACACTTAGGTTGCTTCCATTTCTTGGCTATTGTAAATAGTGCTGTGATAAACAGAGGGGTGCATCTGTCTTTTTCAAACTGGGCTGCTGCATTCTTAGGGGAAATTCCTAGAAGTGGAATTACTGGGTCAAATGGTATTTCTATTTTGAGCATTCTGAGGAACCTCCATACTTCTTTCCACAATGGTTGAACTAGTTTACATTCCCACCAGCAGTGTAGGAGGGTTCCCCTTTCTCCACAACCTCACCAAAATTTGTTGTTATTTGTCCTTTTGATGATGGCGATCCTTACTGGTGGGAGGTGATATCTCATTGTGGTTTTAATTTGCATTTCTCTGATGACAAGCAATGTGGAGCATATTTTCATGTGTCTGTTGGCCATCTGAATTTCTTCCTTGGTGAACTGTCTGTTCAGCTCCTCTACCCATTTTTTAATTGGATTATTTGTTTTTTGTTTGTTGAGGTGTGTGAGCTCTTTATATATTTTGGAAGTCAACCCTTTATCAGATCTGTCACTTATGAATATATTCTCCCATACTGTAGGATACCTTTTTGTTCTATTGATGGTGTCCTTTGCTGTACAGAAGCTATTCAGCTTGATATAGTCCCACCTGTTCATTTTTGCTTCTGTTTCTCTTTCCTAGGGAGATATGTTCATGAAGAGGTCACTCATGTTTATGTTGAAGAGATTTTTGCCTATGTTTTTTTCTAAGAGTTTTATGGTTTCATGACTTACATTCAGGTCTTTGATCGATTTTGAATTTACTTTTGTGTATGGGGTTAGACAGTGATCTAGTTTCATTCTCTTACATGTAGCTGTCCAGTTTTGCCAGCACAAACTGTTGAAGACACTGTCATTTCCCCATTGTATGTCCATGGCTCCTTGATCATATATTAATTGACCATATATGTTTGGGTTAATGTTTGGTGTCTCTATTCTGTTCCACTGTTTTGTGGCTCTGTTCTTGTGCCAGTACCAAACTGGATTGATTACTGTGGCTTTGTAGTAGAGCTTGAAGTTGGGGAACAAGATCCCCCCCACTTTATTCTTCCTTCTCAGGATTGCTTTGGCAATTCAGGGTCTTTGGTGTTTCCATATGAATTTTTGAACTACTTGTTCCAGTTCATTGAAGAATGCTGTTGGTAATTTGATAGGGATTGCATCAAATCTGTATATTGCTTTGGGCAGGATGGCCATTTTGACAATATTAATTCTTCCCAGCCAAGAGCATGGGATGAGTTTAAATTTGTTAGTGACCTCTTTAATTTCTCTTAAGAGTGTCTTACACTTTTCAGGGTATAGGTCTTTCACATTCTTGGTTAGGTTTATTCCTAGGTATTTTATTCTTTTTGATGCTATGGTGAATGGAATTGTTTTCCTGATTTCTCTTTCTATTGGTTCATTGTTATTGTATAGGAAAGCCACAGATTTCTGTGTCTTAATTTTGTGTCCTGCAACTTTGCTGAATTCCGATATTAGTTCTAGTAGTTTTGGAATGGAGTCTTTAGGGTTTTTTATGTACAATATCATGTCATCTGCAAATAGTGACAGTTTGACTTCTTCTTTACCAATCTGGATTCCTTGTATATCTTTGTTTTATCTCATTGCCGTGGCTAGGACCTCCAGTACTATGTTGAATAACAGTGGGGAGAGTGAGCATCCCTGTCTTGTTCCCAATCTCAGAGGAAAAGCTTTCAGCCTCTCACTGTTCGATGTTAGCTGTGGGTTTATCATATATGGCCTTTATTATGTTGAGGTACTTGCCCTCTTTGCCAATTTTGTCAAGAGTTTTTATCATGAATGGATGTTGAATTTTGTCGAATGCTTTTTCAGCATCTATGGAGATGATCATGTGGATTTTGTCCTTCTTTTTGTTGATGTGGTGGATGATGTTGATGGATTTTCAAATGTTGTACCATCCTTGCATCCCTGGGATGAATCCCACTTGGTCATGGTGTATGATCCTTTTGATATATTTTTGAACTCGGTTTGCTAATATTTTGTTGAGTATTTTTGCATCTACGTTCATCAGGGTTATTGGTCTGTAGTTTTCTTTTTTGGTGGGGTCTTTGCCTGGTTTTGGTATTAGGGTGATGTTGGCTTCATAGAATGAGTTTTGGAGTATTCCTTCCTCTTCTATTTTATGGAAACCTTTAAGGAGCATGGGTGTTATGTCTTCTCTGTATGTCTGATAAAATTCCGAGGTAAATCCGTCTGGCCCTGGGGTTTTGTTCTTGGGTAGTTTTTTGATTACCGCTTCAATTTCATTGCTGGTAATTGTTCTGTTTAGATTTTCTGTTTCTTTCTGGGTCAGTCTTGGAAGGTTGTATTTTTCTAGGAAGTTTTCCATTTCTCCTAGGTTTTCCAGCTTGTTAGCATATAGGTTTTCATAGTATTCTCTAATAATTCTTTGTATTTCTGTGGGGTCTGTCATGAGTTTTACTTTCCCATTTCTGATTCTGTTGATGTGTATTGATTCTCTTTTTCTCTTAATAACTCTGGCTAGAGGCTTATCTATTTTGTTTATTTTCTTGAAGAACCAGCTCTTGGTTTCACTGATTTTTTCTATTGTTTTATTCTTCTCAATTTTATTTATTTCTTCTCTGATCTTTATTATCTCCCTCCTTCTGCTGACCTTAGGCCTCCTTTGTTTTTCTTTTTCCAATTTCGATAATTGTGACATTAGACTATTCATTTGGGATTGTTCTTCCTTCTTTAAATATGCCTGGATTGCTATATACTTTCGTCTTAAGACTGCTTTCGCTGCGTCCCACAGAAGTTGGGCCTTTGTGTTGGTGTTGTCATTTCTTTCCATATATTGCTGGATCTCCATTTTAATTTGGTCATTGACCATTAATTATTTAGGAGCATGTTGTTAAGCCTCCATGTGTTTCTGAGCCTTTTCGCTTTCTTTGTACAGTTTATTTCTAGTTCTATACCTTTGTGGTCTGAAAAGTTGGTTGTTAGGATTTCAATCTTTTGGAATTTACTGAGGCTCTTTTTGTGGCCTAGTATGTGGACTATTCTGAAGAATGTTCCATGTACACTTGAGAAGAATGTGTATTCTGTTGCTTTTGGATGTAGAGTTCTATAGATGTCTATGAGGTCCATCTGTTCTAGTGTGTTGTTCAGTGCCTCTGTGTCCTTGCTTATTTTCTGTCTGGTGGATCTGTCCTTTGGAGTGAATGGTGTGCTGAAATCTCCCACAATGAATGTATTGCATTCTATTTTCTCCTTTAATTCTGTTAGTATTTGTTTCACATATGTTGGTGCTCCTGTATTGGGTGCATATATGTTTATAATGGTTATATCCTCATGTTGGACTAAGCCCTTTATCATTATGTAATGTCCTTCTTTATCTCATTACTTTCTTTGTTTTGAAGTCTATTTTGTCTGATACAAGTACTGCAACACCTGCTTTTTTCTCCTTGTTGTTTGCATGAAATATCTTTTTCCATCCCTTGGCTTTTAGTCTGTGTATGTCTTTGGGTTTGAGGTGAGTCTCTTTTAAGCAGCATATAGATGGATCTTGCTTTTTTATCCATTCTATTACTCTGTGTCTTTTGATTGGTGCATTCAGTCCATTTACATTAAGGATGATTTTTGAAAGATATGTACTTATTGCCATTGCAGGCTTTAAGTTTGTGGTTACCAAAGGTTCAAGGTTAACTTCTTTACTACCTTACTGCCTAATTTAAATCGCTTATTGAGCTATTATAAATACAGTCTGATGATTCATTTTTCTCTCCCTTCTTATTCCTCCTCCTCCATTGTTCATATGTTGGGTGTTTTGTTCTGTGCTCTATTTAGGAGTACCCCCATCTAGAGCAGTCCCTGTAAAATGCCCTGTAGAGGTGGTTTGTGAGAGGCAAATTCCCTCAACTTTTGCTTGTCTGGGAATTGTTTAATCCCTCCTGCATATTTAAATGATAATCATGTTGGATACAGTATCCTTGGTTTAAGGCCCTTCTGTTTCATTGCATTAAATATATCATGCCATTCTCTTCTGGCCTGTAAGGTTTCTGTTGAGAAGTCTAATGATAGCCTGATGGGTTTTCCTTTGTAGGTGACCTTTTTTTTCTCTCTGGTTCCTTTAGTAGTGTGTCCTTGTCCTTGATCTTTGCCATTTTAATTATTATGTGTTTTGGTGTTGTCCTCTTTGGGTCCCTTCTGTTGGTAGTTCTGTGGGCCTCCATGGTCTGAGAGACTATTTCCTCCTCCAGTTTGGGTAAGTCCTCAGCAATTATTTCTTCAAAGACACTTTCTATCCCTTTTTCTCTCTCTTCTTCTGGTACCCCTATAATGTGGATATTGTTCCTTTTGGTTTGGTCACACAGTTCTCTTAATATTGTTTCATTCTGCAGATCCTTTTATCTCTCTCTGCATCAGCTTCTGTGCATTCCTGTTCTCTGGTTTCTAGTCCATTAATGGCCTCTTGCATCCCATCCATCCTGCTTTTAAGTCCTTCCAGAGATTGTTTAATTTCTGTAGTCTCCCTCTGTACTTGCTCCTTTAGCTCTTGCATATTTCTCTGCAGATCCATCAGCATGTTTATGATTTTTATTTTGAATTCTTTTTCAGGGAGACTGGTTAGGTCTGTCTCTGCAGATCCTCTCTCAGGGGTTGTCTGGACTCTTTTGGACTGGAGTCAATTTTTCTGCCTTTTCATGATGATAGTGGTGGCTGTAGGCAGGTTACAGGTGTGTCAGCTGGGAGGAGAAAGTCCTTTCCTGCTTGCTGGATGCCTTGCCCTTCTCCACTGCCTGTATCAGTTACCTGCACTCCTGGAGCAGCCACTGGGTTAATCCCCTAAGCTGCTGTGGGCAGGGTCTCCATCAGAGCAGTGTAGAGCCCTGCGGGGAGTGGCAGGTATGCCAGCGGCGCTCCTCTGCGATAGCAGCACCCCTGCCAGGCAGTTCTGTGCCATCAGCAGCCTTTGGGTCTGGCCCAGGTGGCTGTGCGTCAGGCTGGGATTCCAATCGGCTGCTGGGAGAACAGCTGCTCCCTCTGGCACCGCTGCAGGTGCACGCAGACCTCTCCCATGCCCGCTGTTCCACTGGCACGTGCCGCTGCCGCTGGCACATGCAGGCCACTCCCGAGCCACTCGGTCACCGCCGCCGCGGGCTCACGCAGGCCTCTCCTGGGCCCCTCTGGCACCGTTGCCACCAGCACGCGTGGGCCACTCCCAGGCTGCTCAGTAGTCACCACAGAGGGCTCGCCCCGGCCACTCCCGGTCCCCTCTGGTGCCGCCGCCCCCAGCGCACGCTCCACTCTCCCATTACTGGGCCGGTGTGTCGGGGTCCCCGCCAGTTGCGGGAACGACTGGAGGGCTGCTTAGTGCTGTGAGGGGCTTCAGAGCTGCGCTGCTGCCCAGGGAGTTAGGGCGCCTAAAGTTCCCTGGGATTCCCAGCTGCTGGCCAAGTGTGCCAGGATGACTTCGTCCAGCTGTGGGGTCCCTGTCTCTTTAAGACTTGCAGAAAGCACTCGCTTTTCTTTTGTCTCAGGGGCATCAGTTGCTGGGACCTGCCCGCAGGTTTTGCTTTTCCATTTCTCTAATATCCAGCACCCTGTGCACCTTGTGTCTGTGCTCTGGGTGTGGATTTCTAGAGCTGGTTGTTTAGCAGTCCTGGGCTTTCACTCCCTCCCCATTCTGACTCCTTTCTTCCCGCTGGGTTCTGGGGTGGGAGAGCATTTGGGTCCTGTCTGGCCGCGGCTTGTATCTTACCCCCTTAGTGTGATGTTGAGTTCTCGCAGATGTAGATGTATCCTGGCTGTTGTACTGTATCCACTGATGTCTCTTTTAGGAATAGTTGTATTTATTGTATTTTCATAAATATGTATGTTTTTGGGAGGAGATTTCCACTGAACTACTCACGCTGCCATCTTGACTCTGCCTCCCCAGGTCACAATTTTATGAATATAATCCTTCTTCCTGAGTGTAGGCAGAACCCATGCCTTCCTTCTAACTATGAGAATATGGCAAGAGTAATGAGATGTCACTCCCTTGAGCAGGTTATGCTATGTAAGACTCCATCTCAGCAAACTAGAGAGTGACAAGACTCCTTTTCTGGCTCTGAAGAAGTGAGCTGCCATGTCATTTATGACAGGGCCTTTGAGGGGACCACCATGGCAAGGACTAACTGCAGGGGCCACTGAGAACAGCCCTCTGCTGACAGCCAGCAAAGAAACAGGAACATCAGTCCTACAGCTGCAGGGAAATGAATTCCAGCAACAACTTGAATGAGCTTCTTCCCCACTCATACCTCCAGATGAGAACACAGCCAGGCCAACACCTTGATTTGCAGCCTTCTAAAATCCTGAGCAGAGAACCGGCTAAGCCATTCCCAGACTCACAACCCATAGAAATGTGAGATAATATGTGGTACTTGGTTTAAACTACTAAATTTATGGTAATTTGTTATACATCATTCAATATAAATTTAATTTAGTGATTAATTAAATGTGGGAGTATATAAAATACATATGTATATATTAAATGTGTACATAACTGATACATCAGAATAACCCTCCCTACCTGCCTGATCAATCCACAAGAGAAAATTCATTTCTCCAACTTGACAATGAGCTCCTTGTAGGCAAGAACCACATCACCTTCACCCTGACATCCCCAAGACCCTGAAGAGTATGTGGCATATGAAAGGCCTTTAATGTATTTTTAAAAGGAGACAAATTAAGAGTTATGATTTATCAATCTCTAGTTACTACAGTAAGGCCAAAGCAACAGAGCCTCAAAATTAATTTAAAACTAGGTGAAAGACACTTAGCCTCATGCTCTAACCCCTCAAATAACGAATACACAATTTCTCCAGTAATGGTTATTTCATTTTATCTATGACCCAGAGTCAGTGTTTAGAAATGCTGCTCAGTAGTTACTACTTTTGCCAAATATCCTTGCCACTTCTCTGGCATTTAGCTATCTAACAGCTGAAGGTTAAAAACAAAAAATCCCCTAAGAAATTTTCCAAATTAAGAATCTGTGGCTTGTTTTTAATTTTCCATTTGTATCAGTATTTCATTTCAACCAAATTCTTGGTTGAAATCTAGGCAAGATTTCATTTAAGCTCTGTTTAAAAGTTGAATACAAAAATACATTCAGTTTCTGCTACACTTAGGAGATAAATTATTGTTTTTTATTACAAAGAATATGACTAAAGTTTTGTCTATTTTAGATTTTGAAAGGACTGGTTTAGTAAAAGAGATATTTTAAAACATTCAAATCAGTCAAATTACTTAAGAAAATATAAAATAAAAACCTTCATTCATTATAGAAACCTATCATACCCTCTTGAAATCTATATTCAGGATCTTATTATATATTCCCACTCCCTCATAAATCACTCAAGAAACCTGAACATTCTCTTCACGGTTTATCCCCTGGTACTTGGCCTCTCATACAGCAGAGTTCTCACACTGAAGCCAAAAAAAACTAAAAACACCAGTTCCATGACACACAGGCAGAGAATTTCAATAAACTCACCTCTTCTCAGCAAAATGTCAACTCTCTTGGGCCCATCTCTATGTGTAAAATTAGCCAATGACCCATAACAGGGAACTGGAGGGGTCACTGAGCTGACCCATCCCATAGTACAAGAAGAAGACCCAGACATAGCCCCCACCTAGCTCCCTCTACCTTCAGTAAGTGCACGCCTTTTCCATAATCTTGTAACACAGGTCAACACAAAACCCAGTGCTTCAAAGAAAGAAGACAGCACATTCACATCATGACCGCACAAAGGAAATTAAGACTTCCTAGGAAGGATTCACTCAAGAGCAAGATACTGGAGAGAATTAGCAAGTATAGGCACTCACAGAAGATGCTGGCAGAGTTCCTCACATACATACCACACCCCGCTGTTCTAAGTATTTGAGGAATTCATAGATGGCTTCCAAAGTGATAAAGTGGGTCCTGTGGGGATGGGATGATCTCACTGGCCCCAAGCCATCTCCTGAATGCCATGGCCCTGACACATTTCCGCAGCTGACACAGCACTGTAGGTTCAGTGGCTGCAGTTTGGGAACCATAAGCTGGTGAGAGGCAGAGTGTATTCCTGAAAAGTAACATGCAGCAAGGTCCCCCTTGTACCAAGGGGATACACAAGTGGCAGAAGACTGGAACTCACAAGGGAAACATATTTATTCTTTACCTTCCCAACATTCTCTCTTTTTTAGATAAAGGAAGACATTTATTCTGATACAAAGGTTGAGAAAGAAACCTGGTGGCATGCGTCCTCGTTTTCTCTGAAATAGAACTGGCTCCAGCAGGTGACTGGGTCCTGTGAAGGGCAGCCATTTAACACAAGGACACCTGGAGACAGGAGGAGATCTCTTTCCTGGAAGTTATACGTTGAGGCAGGAAAAAACACAAAGCAGCAGGTAATATATTTTAGTGTTATGGAAAAAGACTAAGGAAACTAGAAGACAGAGGTTTCCATCCCAGAACTATTATTACTTCACATCAATTTTTCAGAGAAGTTGAGGCAGTTTCCTAAGGATGGACCCCGACACTCTCACCGCAGAGGCAGTAACACACATAGATATTTTGTGGGTATATGTTCACAGATGTTAAGACGCATGTGTGCCTTCATCCAACCTATAAATGCCGCAGTTTTGTTTTATAATTTTCTTTCCTGGGGCTGAATCACTTCCAAGTGAACTGATGCCTGAGTCAGTAAGAAGATACTGACCAGAGGTTTGTCTTTGTGGCCCAAATGCCCAACACAAAAACGATCTGCTGCTCAGCTAGTGAGAGCTGAGCTGGGTCTGGGGAAGGGTCCCCCCACCCCACCAGGGGGCACTCCCTGCAGAGCCCAGGGGGAAATGCAAACCACCCTCTGTAAAGCTGATGGGCATGGGCAGAGTGGCCGCATGCAGCCGCTGCAGCCACCTGGCCGCAACCCGGAGTTTGACAAGTTGTTTCTTAAGGCATCAGCAACCATTTCATCACTGCCTTTCAAAATCGAGTTATACACAGAGAGATGGCAGCTCTGGCCAACTCCCAGGGGACACTAAAGCCCACCGGGATAAGGAGAGGGATCTTGAAGACACGCGCAGTCTGTCCACTGTCTGGCTTCCTTCTAGAAGAGTTTTGTTTGCAAAATAGAAACGAAGGACCTCCTCAAAGCAGGTGCAACAGTTAAACCGTTCCAGTCCGCTGCCAGGAAAAAGAACAGCACAGTAAGGGCTGCAGCGGCAGATCATATCTTCTGGAGAACAGAGGGCTGGAGAAGGGGCCTCTTCAAAGCCCCTGGCGGGTGGGGGAGGCGTCCAGCAGACGATGGCAGTCCACGCGGCTCCCACAAGGCCTCCCACATCTGTGCCGACAGGGCAACGGAGGCCAACAGACCTTCAAAGTCCCCAGGCCACAGCCCTCCCACCCTACCTCGCCTGTCAACCAAGAAAAATCTCCGTCAAAGCAGAAAGTCCTTCTGCCTAAAGCTAAAGAAGAGACAAGTTTTCTCTCCCCCGTGTTCTGGCTTGAGTTCTCCAGCTTGCTAAGTCAGAAGCCCCATCGCCTAAGCTTTATAAAGGCCAGAAACATCTCCAAGGAAACTGGGTCAAGACCGCCCTCAGGCAATGCTACACCACGGACAGCACGCCCTCAGGCAATGCTACACCACGGACAGCACAACAGTGAACCTGGTAGCTGCAGTCCTCCCGAGAAGGCTACGCAGCCCCCAGGGCGCGCACACATACACATGCGCACAAACCCAGGGGCACACACAGACACACAGTTTCACAACAGGCATGCGTATCTGCACGCTAAAGGACTTGATGATCATTAATATGGGATGCTTCAGGGATCCTAAGAGGAAGTAATGTTTCAAAGTATAAAGGGAAAAACTATTTTACAGACCTAGAAAGAGTGCCTTAAGGAAACAAGGAGAAAGAGGATTTCTGTTAAGTGACATTCAAGTCCAACAGTGAATCATTTCCTAGTTATTGCAAACTTAAAGAGTGAAAGACAAAGAACAACACCTCCACAAAGACCACAAAGTACTTGAAAGGAATGAAAAAACCTGACAGTGATTGGAAGACATCAAGATTCTTTTTTGCTTAAGCAAGCAGGACGGTCTCCTTTCCCATGCATCCTGGAAGGGGTTCTCAGTGTCAAACTACAGTCTTTAAAGCACAGCAGCACACATCCAAATGGGGATGTTACCTTATCTGTTACAAGCCGAAAGGGCAGTCAGTTGGCATGGCAAGAACTCCACGAGCATATCCACTGGACAGTGTTAAAGAGCCCTGCCCTGGTTCAAATCCAGCTCCACCATGGGCACTTCAGGGTCTCTCTCTTGCAGGTCATTGCAGAGAGTTAAGAGACAGTAGGTACCTTAATATTTTACGGTGAATATTACTATAGTTAAACGATATAATGAGCAACATTGCTTCTGATCGAGAAAACTGGCTACTAATACATTTGACTCATTCTAGAAGGACCTCTTCCCAAAAGACCTCCGGATTACCCCACTTTCTGCAGGCCTCCTCATTCACTTTCCACACCATTCCAGGCCATCTGCACATTCCCACTCTCAGGCTTACTTAGGACTCCCCCACAAGAATACCAGTCCTTGAGGTTAGGTCTCATATTTTCTGTTTCTTACACAACCTACTACCTTCCCCACCCCACCCCCCAACCATACATGTATTACCATATCTGGCATTCCCCAGAATTGCAGCCTCAGAAGACTGGAGGCAAATGCCCATTTTTACATCTTACAAGCTCTCACACTTGAAGAGCTCAAGCACCATCCTCTGGTGTGAGGAAGAAATTAAGGAGCACAGCAGTGCAGGCTGTTGACCTAGTGAGACAGGTGGGTCAAGTACCAGGAGGCACAGACCTGGCATCTTGCCTCCACCACCAGAACACTAGCTCAACCATTGGCATCCACTCATCACAGAGCCCACCTCATAAGACAGAGCAGTTGCCACTGGCCTTATAAACATCCTAATGATCCTCCTATCCTACCACACAGCACTGGGCCCTGGGGCCTCAACAAGCCTGTCAGCAAGCTAGCCACTTCAAGACACAGCCTGCACACCCAGGATTCCAAGCCCTGGCCCAAGCGTTCTGCTCTCTGCTCTTTTAGACCTCCTGTTTCCCCACTTACTTAATTATAACCATAAGAAATCAAACAGATAAAGATACTCAGGCAACTTGGTCATTCATTAATAGTAAGAACAATAAAGTTAACATATATTTGCTCAGTGCCCAGCTTGGCTCTTTATGTATGTTATATCATTTAATCCTCAGAGCAATCTTGTATGGATGTTATTAGTATTCTCAGTTGACAGATTTCTAGAGAAATTAGAAAACATAAATGAAAAATTAAAAAACAGAGTCTATAGAATTTAGGTGGTGTGTCCAGAGTTACACCACTATTAAGAGGCAAAGCTAGGATTCGAACCCTATTCTACCTTCCAAGCAGATCCATATAGGAATCAAAACAAATGGCTGTCATATGAAGTAAAACAGCTTAGGTATCAAAAAATGAATATGCTTTGTTTTTGGGAATTCCTTTGAAAACTAAGGTGTATTTTTGCCCTAATATTATCTTCAAATCCAGACTTGATTATGCCACTGGAAAGAGCAACAAGTCATTCACCAGCAAGCAGACTCTTCCAGACCCTTTCAGTTATTTCTGTGAACACTCCACAGGCAGTGACGAACACAGATGGCATGGAACCATGCTGGCAGACCAGAGCCCTGACCACCAGAGACTAACACAGCGTCAGGCCACAGCCAGGACTCTTCAAGAGCCGTGGCAGACACAGTCCCAGGCAGGTGAAGCAGCAATATTTTTGAAGACCCATTATGTCCCAAATTCCTACAATATACTATCAGAAAATAAAAAGGACCTAAGGTGTTATTTCCCTAAAAATATTCAATATGAGAAACAAGACAAACATAGTCTGTGCTGTGTGTAAAACATCACAACTGGTTTTCGTCAGCCAGAGATAAAAATTATCAATGTTTTATTGATCTCTATTAATGTTTAACTTTAAATATAAACCCAACTCTCCACAGAGAGCTATTTCCATGTGCTGAATCCCTGGTACTATGAGGGAACAAAAATTAAATGCCAGGAAGAGACCAGAGACGTCACCATGTCATGTGAGATGGAAAGAAGAAACTCAAGTATGTCAAAATCCACACTTGAACTCACCCAAACATGCAATCTGCCAGCAGGCTGTATGAGCGCCCGCTAAGTGCCAGACGTGATTCCAGGTGCTGAAGGACATCAGTTAGCAGAACAAGAGTGAACAAATAGTAATGTCAATGGGTAGATGTAGTACTTTGCTGTGTGGAGGAGAGCTGTGTGGAGAGGCGAAGCAGAACACGGTGGAGGACCACCAGTGCAGGGCCCAGGGACACAGTGTTGCAGAAGGCTCGCTGAGAAGGTGGCCTCTGAGCCAAGACCAGACAGAGGCAAGGGAGTGGACACATGGGTGTCTGAGGAAGGGTGTTCCAGGGAGAGGTTAAGGAACAGGAAGCGGGATGGCTGGAGAGTGAAGGAGGGCTAAATTATTAGGAGACAAAGTCAGTGAGGCCATGGGGCTCCCAAGGGCTTAGAAGCAATTGTATGAACTTGGCTTTTACTCAAAGAGAAATGAGGATCTACTGAAACGGTCATACATTCATTCAACAAGGATTTATAAGATGCTAAACATACTAAGCCCTGTGCCAGATGCTGAAGACACAGGAAGAGAAAGAAGGTTAAGAAGAGGCAGAAACCACACTCTTCAGCCTTCATGGACAGCTCAGACCTTCATTCCACAGTCTAAGTAATTGAGAGTCTGCACCAAGCCTCCTGTGGGAACCTGGAAACAAGCATTTTATGGGCTCAAAGGATGCCTTTCAATCCTTTACTTACACATAGATGCTGAGCAATTACCATGATACCACCACAGATACAGAAGATGGTCTAGATCAGCAGTGAAAAATCAAATTAGTTCAAAATTATGGTAGTGTTGAGTATACATCATTGGATTCTAACTATTTAAATATATTGATGGTATTATGGTAGCTCTATAGGAACTACAACGGTTTAAAAATCATAATACCCTATTTGCCAACATCTCTGAAGAGCAAAATGACATATTTCCTTGTTGTTTTCGTAAACTGCACCAATATTAAACATCTATGCTTGGTCTTTCTCTTCCATTAAATTACACAGACTTATGGTTTAACAGTTCCTCTGTAATTCTTCCATTATATTAGTCATTTTGTACTTTCAAACATTTTAATGCAATATATGTGTGTGTACATACATACCTATGTATGCATATATGTATATTGCATTGCACATATATCAAATATGCTGAGATTATTAAATATCTGTATCACATATATAACTTTTTTTAAGTTTCTAAAAACAACACTTAGCCTTACTAAGTGAACAACATTCTACCTTTTCTATTACAGATCACTTTTTTAGCACTGCTTGTGATCTACTAAAATGATTTCATATCTGCCAGTGAGTTGTGAAGAGCTGTGAGCTGCAGTTCTAAAACACTGGTCAAGGTGTTTTAATACTTAAGTTACTCAACACTCTTAAATAGTTAAGGCACTTAATAATTAGTAATGAATTAAAAACCCCACATTTGTAACAACATAAACTGTCCCCACTTTGCCCACCTACCCTCCGAGCCTCTAGAGAAGGACATGGTCTAGTCTACTAGGGAAATTTTAGGGTAACTGGAAGGACTATTGTTCACAGCACAGCCACCCTGGTAAGACGCACTGACTTACCAGAATGTAAAAAGGAGCTAAGTATTCTCTGCTGAAGCCAAATAGAACACAACCCACCAGCACTATCTGTGCACAAACTTTTCAGATAAAGTCTGAAATCCAGCATTTAATGAAAACACATTCTACTGCTACAAGATCTTTGCCTTTACAAGTTTGCTTTGATAAACTTGTAAATGGTCATTAAAATAGGTCTGGTATAAGCACTACTTTACATTCTAGAGCAGGACAGATTCAGACTCAGTAGGTGTGCAATGCATTTCAATCCAAGATTGTGCATTTCTAACAAGCTCCCAGGGGATGCCAATGTGATGGCCCAGTAACAAAGCCTAGACAGTCCTGGGCTGTTTACAGATCAAGGTAGTCCTCCCTAGCCTCCCACAATTGTGTTCAAATACCCAGTAGGATCCTCTGCAGAGAGGCCTGCTGGGAAGACAGCGGTTTAGGGAACACCAACCCCCTAACTGTAGGCTTCAGCCAAAGAATGCCCAGCAGTGGTAGTGAAAGAAAGCCCATCAGGAAGAGTGAAAGGCAGTAGCCACATGGGGGAAGCAGAACCAGGCCTAGTGCAGAAACCTACCAACTGTGCAAGGATGAAAAGAGAACATTTTTTTGGAGGTAATTCCTATGCTACCAACTTGGGATACACTAAAAGTGAGCCGTGTGATATCAAATGGGCTCACTAGGACCAGGAGGCTGGAAAACATACACTGATGATGAAAACCATCACTCACAAAAAAGTCCACCTACCCTACTTTATTTGAAAGGAACACAGATGCTCCAAATATTCCCATGTTAACTGATCATTGTAATCAAAAATAGATACTTGCTTCTACTAACTCATTGGAGGTCACATTCAGAGCACGTCTGAATGTAAAGACTGTCATTAGCCAATCTGCTTATATTCCATTAGTTCACAGTTTTTTAAATACCACATTCCAGTTCACTTTACACCATTCCTAGAAAATATTTCCAGCATTTTATCCAGGATACCATCAAAAAATAACTATGAGAATTGAAATTCTACCCATTTAGAGGCCACGATTAACCAACTAAAGTCTGACATGCTGTTCTACATATTACTGTAATAAGTGTAAAAATAAAATTCCAGAAAAGGCAAAACCTATGCTAGTACAGCCTTTTCTTATTTGAAATCATGCAGTCCTTCCTCATTCTCATGAGATTCATTAAACTAAGAAGCACAGAACACTGTAAACTAATTTGCTAGTTTCCATACTTGCTGCCAAGTTCCACTTCTGCAAAACCAATTTCAACCAAAGAAAGAAATTAGAGCTAATCTCCTAGTTCAGAAGGTCCAATTTATTCAGAATATGGGATTAAAAACTGGAAGAAAGGAAATCAACCATTGGCAAATAATGAAAATATTAATTTACTGTGTTAATTTTCTTTTTATCGCTTCATTGTCTCAATCATTTCATCCTCCAAGTTCTGGAAAGTTTTTAAAATGTGGACACTGCCTAACAATGACATTGTTATAAACCAAAGTTTAGTTATTTTAAGGAATTTACTACCTTTTAGCTGAAGGAGTTCTCATGAAAATCCTTTCAAACCACTAAGTTTGCTAAGAATTTTTACAGGTTTACAACAGAATGCTGCATAGATTCTAAACATTTTAGGGTTTTACTGTGTGTACTACTTTAACCTTTAAGAAAGCAGTACAATCTAAAGTTAATCACACAGGTAAGAGAAAGCGGGAAAGCACAAAATGACTTTAATGTAGCAATGCTGTGCTATAGAGAAAAATCAAGCAAAGGCCAGGATGCAATGTGTGTGGTATGCTTCAACCGCTAAATAACCAGACAGAAGGTTAATTTTGAAAGCATAGCATTTTGCATCCACTGACTTACTAAAGTATCTCTCTTCCTTGGTGTCTTGAACAGGAAACTCAGATATGCATACAAAGACCAAGAGCACCATGTTTTCAGATTTTCAGATGAAACTAAGTTCCACTTAGCCAGAATCCAGCTGGAAAATTCAATTGTGGAATTTTTATGAGAAGGAAAAGAATTACAACCACAAAACCTGAACACACAGTATGATTGGCCAACTTCTCAACTACAACAGCCACCAGCACCAGGAGGGAGAGAGAAGAGGAAAAGAGAAGAGTCAAGCCAAGAGCTAGATAAAGCAAGAGGAAAGGGACCAAACAAGAAAAGAAGGGTGAGGGGAGAAACTAAGGGACAAGAAAAAGAATGGACAAGCAAAGGCAGAGTAAGCACTGTCTGCAACCAGTCCACAGAGATACCAGCAATTCTGCCCTGTGACAGTGGCAACAAAGGAAACCAGTATAACACTGGGGTCTTAGCCTCAGGAGGAAAATCTCCATGTACCCCTTGAAAAGCACAAGAATAAAAGAGTTTGATGAAAGAATGCCCTGGTCTGTACATTACTTACTTCAAAGCTCATAAAGGACAGTTAGTGACTCACACTCCCTGCTCTCATCGCACAAGGCACACTGTCACCATGGGCCCCAGGAAAGCAACCAGGCGATGCTTACATGTGGGTGGTCTCTGCCACCCCACCTGAGTGGGGCTTCAACCTCCCTGGGAAACAATCAATGAGAATGAATAAGGGAAGCAGCCAACCTGCACACCAAGTTGGAAGTGAGGGTTGTGCACAACAGCAGGAGCCAGAGCTGAGCAAAAATAGACAGCTCATTTCAAACATGATAACACGCACAGGTTGTCTCTAGAATGGGAATTATCATGCATAGGTTATGCCCTGGGAAACTTCCCAATCTTGATAAAACTGTCCTCTTTCTCAGATCTCACCACAACACACTGACAGGTAGACCTGATGCTGCTGGTCTCACAGACCACTCTTCTGATAACTGTCTATGCTGCAGGCCTGTGTACACACACAGGAAAGATAACATATACACAAACATACAACTCTAGTAGCTGGAAGCTGACTTTCCTAAAGTACCAAACATTTATTTGATGATTTAAAAGTGCATGACTCTAAACAACTGCATGCAGAAAGTGTTTCCACCACACCTAGTAATTTGGACCTTTCAAGTAAAAGTACATTTTGCAAATATAGGTATAACTGAAGACATCTATGTACCTTTAAAACTCATCTTTATAATTCAGAATTGCAGTCTGGGACTATTTTACAAGCCTCCCCCTTAGCACAGACACCCTGTTGATAACAGCAAGTCAGGAGCTAGGCCGGGACTCATACAGTGATGTTATTACAGGAAGGGATTCCATCTGAAAGTGCATCTACCGTTCAGTTAACAGAATATTTTCAATCTCACTGGAACATAAAATCTGCAACTTTTAGTATTGCTCTTACTCAGAATTCTGTTCATCTCAATTATACACCAAGTCAGTGACTCACCACTCTTTGAGGCTATGATGAAACTGAAGCTAACACCCCAAAGGCAACTGCAAGAGGTAGGGTTGGGTAGGGACAGAGCTCCAGGGATGAAACCAAGAATCCAGTCAGAACTTCTGGTCTGGGCTTGCTTTAAAGCAACTCCCGTCCTTCCTCATAAAAGCTATCAGCAGCTACCATCCCAATATGAATGCCACTTCAGCAACTTTCTTTTGATCTAAGATGCTTATTTTGCCAATTAAAAAACAATTGATTCTCAAAAATGCCAAACAGAGGTCAAGAACTGGAGAAGGCAGCTATCACACACACTCAGAATTCTCCCTACCTCTGGACAGGAGCATAATACCATACAGAAAAGAAAAAGCAAAACCCTTAGTTTGGTGCCTTCCTCACTTTCTGGTTTGCACTGACTCCCTGAGGCACATGAGGCTTTGGTGAAGGTGTCCAGGCAAGTGCTACTCACTGCACAACCTACAGAACAACTACAGCACAAGTGCCCAACATTCTTACTAAAACTCACACTTCTGGACATCCTCTCAGCCGCAAGTCAGAATCTCTTGGGAGGGGGTCTAGACTCTTCATTTTTAACAAGCTCCCCAGATAATTCTTAAACATACCATCATTTGAAAATCAGATCTAAACCCAAATTAAATTCATCTATGTGAGGGAGTAAGAAAGAAGGCTTAGTGTTTACAGGCTGGTGGAGGAGCATGCAGACAGGAGAAGCAGATGGAGAAGGCTCCTCAGAGGATGCAGCTCACAGCAGCTGAGCAAGGGTTCTCCCTAACTGGGGTGACTTCAGCAGGCCCTGACTGAGCGCCAAGCAAGCAGGACCCACCACCAACAAAGCAGGTGGCAGGGGAGGTGAGTGACAAGGTCCTGGGGCACACACTCTATCCCCAAATGACTGATAAAAGCTGTCTTAACTTGGTAAGGCAGGGCTCAAACAAGATTTAATTGTTCTAGAAAATTAGAGATGTGGCATGCCTTGCTTCTGAGTGCATGGAACCATTCATTCCTGTGACACATGTCAACAAGATAAGCCCAGAGAAACATGCACCTCAGGTGGTACCCATGCTGTGCAATGGAGGAGGGTAACAGTCCAGGCAGAGTGGGAAGGACATGGTCTGCTGGAGTGAAACGGGGAGCATGGGAAGGACTGGAGACAGAGACCCAGACCAGGCCACTGTGACCCTGCAGCCACACCAGCCTTCACCTTTTGAAGCAAAGCAGTGATAGGTCAGCTGTGTGCAGGCCAGGTAACCAGAGTAGGAGTTCTCAAAAAGGGACCCAGGGAACATGTGAGAAATTCAAAGTCTCCAGCTCCACTCCACACCCACCCAGTCAGACTAATGGCCTTACAAGAAGTCCTCCAGGTGATCCTGACACACCGAAGTCTGAGACCCTCTGCTCTAAACCCAGGGAAGGACACATGAGGAGGGGAGAGCAAAGTCAGAGGTAGAAAGCAGAACCACATACCCTGAAGCTAATGCAAAGTTCCAAGTAAGAAACACTGAGATTCTAAGACAGGAAGACCATGAAGGAATAGAAAAAGTCAGATGAAAAAATAAAGAAGTAAATTCACCAAACTTGGTGACACAGAGTGGGGATGGGGGATGGGGAGAGGGGCCAAAACAAGTCCTGGTTTCTAGCCTGGGTGAGCAGCTTGAAATCAGGTAAAAGAAAAGAGAGCTTTAATATCCTTGTACAGATAAATTTGCCAACCTCTACCTCAACCTTGAAACATTCAAGTCTGTTTATAAACCACCTTGGAATCTTCCAGATTCAGGAGGGCTGTATTTTAAATGCTTTTGTAGAACAGCACAGTTGTGAAATGCACCCATGTGCTTTCTTCAGATATATTTTTCAACTACATTTTTCAGCAATACTGAAAATAACAAAGATCATAAACAAAGATCCAGATCTGAAGTCTTGGAAGGAGGGAAAGGCTATGGAGAAATCACTTCACACAATCCAAAACCACAGCCATTTGCAAAACAAGTATGAAACAATGCTTAACACTCCTCACAATCCGAGACAGAAAGGGAACATGGTACAACGTCTAACACAAAGCACACGTTAAACACCTCTCTGCCCAAGAATGGTATTTACCTGTCATTGGGCTCAGGATATTTATGAAATAAAGTTCATTCTTAATTAGCCACACTCATAAAGGACACCAGATAATTGAATGATGGCAAATACTCCAAAAATCATTTACTTCTGGCTTTATAAAATGTATTTATACTTACCATTAAATGTGGGTGTGTTTAATGTTCTAGATAGTCCCTTTTAAAAAAGCAGTCTAGGAAGCCAGGGAACTGCCCAAAGTCTCTGTCTCCAGGCCCATCCCTGCCTTGGCCACCTAAGGCAGAGCAGCAGCTGGCAGGACTGGCAGGCAGGTCCCACTGTGCCCTCCTGGGCCACACAGGACCATTACAGCCACTTCCATCAGTTCCCCACCAGATCCCCTGTTCGAAACAGCATCCAACCAACCCTGAGCAGAGCAGGGCCCAGAAGGGCAGCAGTGGGGTCCCACCCACCACAAGGAGGGATGGGTCAGGGCCAGCTTCCTGGCACCCACACAGTGCCCTGTGGATGCCCCCAGCCTATGGTCTGCACTCAACGACCACTGCACAGACTGCTCCAGAGTTATATTACAGTTTCCCCCAAAATTCTTAAGCCATGACGACTGTACCCTATGAAATGAAATAACAATTACTAACAGGGAGAAGCTGAAGTTCACCTTCAGACTGAGAGGCAACGCAGCTAGACAGGCCTGGGTCTTTCTTACCACTGTAACAAACACTTAGGAGAGCCCAGCCATGCGTTAAGCACTTTACATTATTAACTTGTACAATCTTTGTAAGAACTCTGTGAAGTGGATGACACTCACCATCTTCCTTTTACATGGGGAACACATGGCACAGGAAGTTGGAACAAATTATCCAGGACCAGGACCGGGACAGACAGTATGGGCGGGGCTGGGATTTGAGCTAGCAGCAGTATGAGGTTCTGCCATCCAAGCCAGCTCCTACCTCCATGAGCCAGAGTCCCCAACTGGCACCCTTGCCGGCTTCACCAGGCTGCTGGGAGACCCCTGTGGATGCCCGTGGGAAGGATGGTGCACACCGCTCAAGAGCACACACCACTCAGTGCCCACGTACAAGGCTCCCTGTGGCCCCTGCAGTGCCACAGCGTCACCTGTCCTCAGGCCCAGCTGCAAGTAGCATCCTGCTTCCCCTTCCTCATGTACAGCTCAGGCTCTGTGCACAGGCCAAGAACGACCCCCTATCCAGGTAAGCCAGTAAGTCTCAGGCAGTCTTCAGGATAGATAAGGTCTTTAAAGATCTTGGACTCATCCCTGAAATTAAAAAATGGGACAGAAACATTGCATTTTCTAACATCATCTAAGTTTCTACCCTCAAGGTTCATTCCCAGGGTGGACTTCTTATCGGCTCTTACCTCATCAGTGTTGCCTTTAGGATACAGCTGTCCAAACAACCCCCAAAAGCTCTGAAGGTGTGAGGTTGAAAATACAAAACCAACAGCAAGGACTCTAGGCCCACAACTTAACCTGAGCTGGGATTTTTACAAACATCTGCTGAAATCTACCCTGTCTCCAGCAGAGCATTTTCTTGAAATTGCCTTTCTATAAGTGAAGACTTGGAGTACTCTAATAAAATGCACCAGGAACCAGGATTCCAAGTCCTTGGCTGGGAAACCATGTTCTTTCTTGGTAAATAATATAAAGGAAATCAATCATCTAGCAAGCAAAGCAACAAGAACCCACTGTCTGTTTTCCACCAGTAAATGGAATGTAGGCAAAGTTTTGCTGTTCACTGGGGCCAAGACTGATGCCCCAGCATCACCTTCTCACCAATGCACTCATCTCCTTGTCAAGCCACCACGTAAGTATCCTAGCTGGGCTCTGGAAAGCATTCTTACCCCATTTGGTGAGCACATCTTCATCTAAAAGAAAAATATGGGGGGGCCATCAATGTGCCAAGAAGGAAAGGCAAAAGCAAAGCTGGCAAACAGGAGGGTCAGGTGGGGCATCAGAAGATCTTCAAATATCTGCAGGGCCAACAGGAAGAAAAGCAAACCCTGCTCTGAATCACAGGCCCAGGGAGGCCATGGAGAAGCACATATCAACCCAACTGCTGCACTGTCCTAAAATGGGCTGCATTCAGTGGTCACAAGCTCTCTGTCCCTTGAGAGCTCTACACCAAGGCTGGGTGGCTCTGTTCAGTCATGTGACGTAATAGACTTCAAGGCTGGATGAATGCAAGTGACCATTCATGTGAGACAAAGTCAAAAAAGACAAGTTCTAGAAAGAAAAATATCTGCACAGAAGGAAATAGTGGGAGAAAGAATAGCAACAACAAATAATACAATATGAAGAAGGAAATAACTGGCTGAATCACAGAAATGCTATACTTTAGAATCTCACCTTTTCCCACTAATTGTCAAATGCTTCACTCACCTTATGATGAACAAATTTGGCCAAGTTCATGTAAAACCAATACTACCTAGCCATTTGTCAACATGAATTAGAGGAAGATTTGCAAAATGCTTTGATACATTTAAGTCACTTAAGACAGTACACAGAAGACAGTCTTCTCCAGACAGGTTCTTCAGGCAAAAAAAAAAAAGGCTTCAGAGCTCTTCAACAGGGCTACTGAAAAGCTGAAGAAGGTACTGTGCTCACAGATATCAAGGGAGCAGTCAGCTAAGACAATGTTTGATGCTATGGTGAGAAAGAATCTTAAGGCCGCAAAGGCTACATTTCCAAGGCTATGGCACATGAGTCATTCAACTGACATTGAAAATCAGTAGGTCAAAGCAATAACCTTTGATAAAAAGCAGTAAGTGCTCTTAGGAGACTACTTTAAAAAAATTATAGCCTTTTCTTAAGGGCAGGGAGAATGAATGGAAGTAGCAAGGATAGATGGATGGATGGATGGATGGATGGATGGATGGATGGATGGATGGATGGATGGATGGATGGATGGATGGATGGGTGGATGGATGGATGGATACCTGATAGAGATGATAGATAAGCAGAAACAGATATACATGACAGGTAGCTGAGAAGACAGATAAACACAGATGGATAGATAGAAAAGATAGAGATGGTAAAGATGACAGAAATACATATAGATAGATGACAGACAGATATGACACAAAGAGAACAGAAATATAAATAGAAATGTGAAAACAAGCTAAACAAATACTGTAAGAAAATGAATGAAGACCATGTAACAATGTATCACATATTTAACAGACTATTGTAAGGCTTATGATGTCTTTTACTTAGTACCTAAGAGCTAGAGCTGTGGGAAGTTTTAGTATTGTAACTCACTTTACCCAAAAGTTAATTCAAAATTAGGAGGAAGCCACAAACTGCATATCTGCCTTTCATTCGGGAGGTGTTGTGAAACTGTACAGGTGCTACAAGAAAACAACAGCCTCCAAACAGAGTTTGTTTCAGGAACACGCTGTGCTCCTGAATTGAGCATAAGAAGATAAACTATAACCTGTCCTGGGTACTCACTGGTCTGCCAGCCAGCACATCAGCCCGGAAACTGTATGTGGTGGCAGTTCTGTCCATTCTGGATTACCATTGTAAGTCCCCCTTAGAGGGCATTTTCTGGGAAGACTTTGTTTCACAGAGGTTAAAAGCCCTATTGTTTTGGTCTAATCCTTTCTCTGCCTCATTTGAACATTATCAGTAACCTAGCTAAGGAAAGAAGAAATCTGTTATCATGAGAGGCTTAACCACAGCCTTAGTGAAAAGCTAGAAAGAAATTATTGACCTCAATACTGAATTAATGAACAAATTTATTGATTGCAAATTTCTATAAGATGTGATCAGATCACAAAAGGTTTTAAGGGACCTAGTAGTAAAAGAAAGGAAGGACATGGTGAAAAAGAATGTAACCTTCAGGATACAAAAGATAATTATTCCATTCCTCAAACTTCTCTCTAGTCACTTAAATATTTGTTAAAAAGAATTTGATTTTTGAAGTCATGAAAGCAAAATTTAAGTGAATATCCAAATTCAGTGGCCATGAAATCTTCAAGAAAGTACATTACATGTCCATGGCCTTCACTGTTTTCCCCAATGGCTATTTTAGTAGCAGATTCCATATTAATGTTAACAAAAAAAGATTTCATAGAATTCACCGATTATGACAAATCAGGAGCTTAAAAAAGAAAATCCTGCCATTCCCTTTAGATATGTGCTTCTTCACTGTCAAACAAAACATTCCAGAGCACAGAAGTAGGGATACCTATGATAAAAGACTGCCATCTAGACCTCAGCAGTTTGCAACTGTCAGTCTGACTGGGAAAAAATGGGTTTAAGACAACAGATTTTTTTTCTGAATATTAAGTAAACAAATAAAAAAGGAATAGAAGCAGGCATTGGAGAATGGACATCTTTTCAACCACTGTGTTGCCAAAGTTTATGTTCTAACTTTACCCACCATTATCCACTTTTAAAATGGCCACAAGCTCTAAAGCAGGGTTTCTCAGCCTCAGCACTACCAATATTTGGGGCTGGATGATTTGCTTTGGGGCCATCCTTATACTGTATGACATTTATAGGATTCCCGGCCTCTATCCACTAGATGCCAGTTCTTCCTCCTATCTCCCAGTTATGACAACCAAAAATGTCTCCAGATATTGTCAAATGTCAAAAGAGACAAAATTGTCTCCAGCTGAGAATCACTGCTATAAAACACCCCAGACCCATAAAAAATATATACTCTATGATCACTTAGTTTCTCACAATTCAAGGCAGGCCACAGGCCATCCTGCAGATGTCTCTGTGAGCACAAGGTGGATGGAGTGGGACAGGGCAGGAAAAATCCACCATCATGGGAAATAATCCATGATGAGCTGAGAGCACCACCCTGGAGTCTCTATCATAAGAAAACAAAAGAACAGGCACTGAAGTCCTCTCTATCCTAGCCACCAAAAGAATCGTTAAATCCCAAACTTATGTCTTCATACTGGGCTTCCAAAGATCATTGAAAGAGATTTCAAAACACAGCCTTTCCACAGGAACCAACCATTTTCAGCCTTTACAATTCAGTTCACCAATTTAAAAGCCAACCCCGCAGCACATGCTTTGGCCCTTCCTGAGCAGGGGCCATGAAATGGGCATATCCTCCCAGACTTTTCTACTGCTACTTGGTTCAGTGGCCGCACATTTTAACTAGAAATGATTTGTGACAGCTCATAAACAGCTCTGAATACAAACCATTGTCAAAGGAGGTATTAACAAATTTGTACTTCTCGAGTTCCCACACAGGCAATTTTCTCATCATTCTGACAAGAGAAATGTTTAAGGAAAACGCAACAAACAGTTCTGAGATCTGTGGGCAATGTTTTCCAAATAAGTGCACCAATGTACATCAAACAGCTATTTCATTTCAGCAATATAGATTTCCTTTCACCCTGGCAGGTGCCCCTGAAACAGGGGAGCCCAGACACCTGGGCTTCCCCCTCCATTCATCCAACCCCCACTTTTGACCCTCTCCTTACAAAAAAGAGAATGTTCTCTATGGCATACCAGCACACACAGCAGCCTCCAGGGGTTTGTTTACAAAGGACTCCATAGGAAAGCATCTACTGGCCACCAGATTGCTCAGATGCTGGGGTGGAGGTGATCTGTAGCTTGACCCTGTTCACACGAGCTCTCTGGACCCACAGTGGTCACTGGATTTAAACCCAGAGGGCCTGATGAAATGCTGACCCTGAAGCAAGAAGGCTTCAGGAACACTTAAAACTGTCTCACTCAGTACTTTTCAGACTTTGAGGGCACAAATCCCCTGGGGACCTTGTTAAAAGGCAGGTTCCAATTTGGAATTGGGGTGGGACAGAAGTCTGCTTTTTAAGCAGGACCACACAAGGGTACCTTAGATAACAGAGCCAGGAAAAGAGAAAGAATTTCTACTCCCCAGATACAACTGATTCTACTTCCAAATACAAAAAGATGTTTTTAGAGGAAGGAAATGGATTTAGATTCACCCACACTTCCCGCCACCGTATTCAGGGCAGTTCATGAACCTGAGTCCTATCAAGATACACAGATGCTATTCAAACTTTTGACATAATAATAGAGTATTCAAAACCCTTACATGTACCCAGCACCCTTTTACCTGTGGGATTCAAAATGGAATCTTTCTTCAAAGAAACCCCATTTCATTTCTGGATGATTAAAACTCACAATATCTGTGGATAAAATGAAAGGTCCTGTGGCCAGGATTCTCACCTGGCCCTGGTTGGCTAGCTCACTACACATGTGTGGGTAATACATTGCTATTGACTCTATCTATATAAAAAGCTCTGCCCATTGGTGTATGTGTGGTATGGTGGCATGGTTGCAAGGCTGCAGGAGAGCAGAGCAGAGGCTGGAGTGGTGGCAGCGCCGAGGACAGAGTCCTAGAGGATAGCTGTGAGGGACAACTGTGCAGGCAGAGAGGCCCAGAGGATGGCTGTGTGGGACAACTGTGTGGGCAGAGAGGCCCAGAGGATAGCTGTGCCAACAGAGGCCCACAGGATGGCTGTGTGGGATGGCTGTGCAGGCAGAGAGGCCCATAGACAGAGACCGGCTTGCTGCATGCAGACTCACTGAGTGAACAGGATTTTAGTGATTGACCTGCCACCATGGAAATAAAGTTGGGTATAACCCTTTCACCCCAAAGAAACATTTTACTGTCATTTTCTTTGGTCACATTGAAACCATAGTGAACTTGCCCAGGGCTGAAACCCACTGGCGTAGTCAGGAGGATTCATTGTTGACCAAGGAAAAAGACAGGCTTCCCTTATGGGAGGTGTGGATAAAATGACAGTTCCTGTGCCCAGGATTCTCACCTGGCCGTGGCTGACTAGCTCACAGAACACCTGTGGGCAATACATGGCTGTTGACTATAATAAGAGCTCCACCCAGTGCTCTGGGGACATGGTGGTGGGTCTACAAGGCTGCAGGAGAGCAGAGCAGAGGCTGGAGTGGTGGTAGCACCGAGGACAGAGGCCCAGAGGAATGGCTGTGTGGGATGACTGTGCAGAGAGGCCCAGAGGACAGCTGTGTGGACAAAGGGGCCCAGAGGCAGAGACCGGCTTGCTGCATACAGACTTGCTCTGAGTGAATGGGATTTTAGTGACTGACCTGCCACCTGAAAATAAAGTTGGGTATAACCCTTTCACCCCAAGAATGTTTTGTTGTCATTTTCTTTGGACACATTGAATCCATAGTGAACTTGCCTGGGGCTGAAACCCATTGGCAAGACAGAGGGGTGCTTCAGCGGGCTGCCCCTCTGAATAGGAGACAGTGGATTGTCCCCCAATGGGTATGTGGTCTGAGGTGGCTTGCCTCCTAGAGGACTGGGACCCACCCCAGGACTGGAGGCAAGTGGAGGTGATACCAGAGGCAGTAGGGGTGGCCCTTGGTATAGTAAGTAGGTCTTTTAAGAAACAGAGTGCTCATGAGGCAGTGGGCACTGTGGGTTGGCTGCTTCTCACAGTATTAAAAAAGTCTACAGAAGAGAAGGACATGCTCCTGGAAAAGACCCAAGAAATGGCGGCACGAGAATGCAAGCTGCAAACTTGTGTGGATTCCCTGAAGAAGGAAATGGCATTGATGCGAGAGGAGGCAGCACAAGAACACCAGCAGTGAGGTGCCATTGAAGATGTAAAAGATTCCTTACAGACTGAGACAGCAGTGCTGCCAGGTGCTCTAAAGAAAAGGCCATAAAGGAAAAAGACAAACACCTGAGGGAAGCACAGGGCGAGGTGGCATGAGAACACCAGCTGCAAAGCATTGAGGTGAAGGTAAGAAAGCTGCTGAAGACTGAGCTAGCATTGCTGTGAGGCACTGCAGAAAAAGTAAAGGATGTAGAAGAGGAGGCACTCAGGGGAGGGGAGAGAAAGGTGCCATCAGCCCTGGAAATGGAGGAGCTGGGGAAGGATGAAGGGGTAGTGCCAGGGGCACTGACCCCTCGTTTATTGAAAGCATGCCCAGTGGTTGTAAAGAAAATAAAGATCCAGCAGCCAAGAGTTCCCCAAGGAGAGGTGCAGCCCCCTCCCCAGTTAGTGGAGCACTCTATGTTCCACCCCTATACTCAAGCTGAAGCAATGAGAACAAGGAAAGAAATAAGGTCTGCTACTCAGAAGAAGAATGTAAAGGACCCCATGAAGGTCACAAGGACCCAGATGTGGGTTGATTTAATATGGGCATGAGCAGATGGAAGGAAATTAGACAGGAAGCCAAATAAAATCTTACTGGAGCTATGGCAACAACTGAAATCAGAGCAGCAGTTCAAGCCATTAAGACCAAAGAGGCAGAGGTCAGAGACAGAGCAACAAAATTGGCCTGTGTGTCTGCAAGACTTTTTGCTGGAGAGGTTGGAGAATAATGTTCCAGCTTCCTTGCATAGGGACCATTGCAGAGGACTGAGGGCACATAGATTGAATCCTGGAGGGGTGGAGTGTGGATAAAATGAAACATCCTCTGGCCAGGATTCTCACCTGGCCCTGGTTGGCTAGCTCACTACACATGTGCAGGCAATACATTGCTATTGACTGTATATAAAGAGCTCCGCCCAGTGGTGTGTGTACAATACAGTGGCACAGCTGCAGGATAGCAGAGCAGAGGCAGGAGAGGTGGCAGTGCTGAGGACAGAGGCCCAGAGGACAGCTGTGCGGGACAAGTGTGCAGGCAGAAAGGCCCAGAGGATGGCTGTGCGGGCAGAGAGGCCCAGAGGCAGAGACCGACTTGCTGCATGCAGACTGGCTCTGAGTGAAAGGGATTTTAGTGATTGACCTACCATCATGGAAACAAAGTTGGGTATAACCCTTTCACCCTAAAGAAATGTTTTACTGTCATTTTCTTTGGTCACATTGAATCCATAGTGAACTTGCCCGGGTCTGAAACTGATTGGCAAGACAATGTCTAAATAAACAAGTGGTATGTTGTTTTCTAAAGGTTACAGATCTGTCTTGCCTGATGGTTTCAGCCCCAGGAATTTAGTGGATTCAGTGAGACAGAGAAATGACAATGTAAAGTTCTTGAGATAAAAGGGTTTTTTAATCGGCTTGTTCTCCCAGCAATAAGTCAAGCACTAGAATTATGTCTGCATCCAACAATCTGCAGGTCTGTAATCCTCCTTGTCTCTGCCTCCACCAAGAGCACTGGGCAGAGTTCTTTATATAGTGACTCAGTCAATAATGACTAATTGCCTATGGGTGTGGAAGCAGTAGCCTAGCAGCAGGCCAGTTACATCATCAAGTAGTTTAGGGTCAGGTGAGGATTCTGGCCATAGGAACTTCTGTGTTCCCCACAAGATCATGAACTTACAGAAACAAGATGACAACAAGCAATAGTATTGAAAGTTGGCCAAAATACTACTACTACTACTACTACTAGCAGTAGTATCATAATAAATTGTCTCCTCACAATAAAAACAATGATCAAAACTGCTCCTTCAGGAATCTTCCCCATCCTGATAAAATTCAGCTCCAGTTGCTCAGGCAAAAACTCTGACACACTACAGTCTTTCTCAGCCCTCAGTAAATCCTCCCAGCACCACCTGTCAGGTTCTGACTCATTCCCTCCACCAGGGCCAGCAGGACCTGGAGAACCATCATCTCTAGAGACGTTTTACCACAACAGCGTCCTGTACCATCACCCCCACCTTACCCCACTTCACCCTAGGGAGACTCTCAAGAAATCTAAACCAACATAATATTACTCTGCTCCAGCACTGGAGAGGCTCCATCACCTGAGCCCTGCAGGGCCCTTTGGGGCCCCACATGCACACTCACACACACATCTGGCCTCCCTCTTATCCCTCTTCATCCCTGACCCCCACCATCCACATGCCTTCAACACCCAAGGCACACTCTTGCCTCAAGGCCTGTGCAGGTAGTTCCCTGTACCTAGAAATCTTCACAAATACCCACAGAGGTCACTCTCTGGGGATCCCTGCTCAAATGTCACCTAACTGTAAGACATTTCTTGACCGCTACACATGGAACCTGACTTTTTGTTGATAGTGGAGTGTCTTGCCAATGGGTTTCAGTCCCGGGCAGTTCACTATGGATTCAGTGAGACTGAAAAATGACAGTAGAACATTCTTGGGGTGAAAGTGTTTATACCCAACTTTATTCCCATGGTGGCAGGTCAATTACTAGAATCCCATCCACTCAGAGTGAGTCTGCATGCAGCAAGCCCGTCTCTGCCTCTGGGCCTCTCTGCCCCTAGCCATCTCAGTCTCTGTCCTCAGCGCTGCCACCACTCCAGACTCTTCTCTGCTCTCCTGCAGCCTTGCACCTGTGCCACCATGTCACGCAGAGCACTGCATGCTCCTTATATAGAGTCAATAACAATGTATTGCCCACACGTGTGTAGTGAGCTAGCCGATCAGGGCCAGGTGAGAATCCTGGCCATAGGAACCTTCACTTTATCCACATGGAACTTTCTGAGTTAAAAGAATTGGGTTTATTTCTTTTAAATTTTTTCATGCTGTGAGCATTTTTGTTTGTTGAGACTCACTCTAGTTCAGAGTAGGAACACATCCAATTCTACAACAGCCATGAGTGGAAAGACAATATTGGATGTACCTGAAAGAGCAAACAGTGCGGCTGGAGTTTTAGGCCTGGCTATGCTCCAGATCAGCTGAAAGGCCTCAGGACAGCCCTTGACCTGAGTGTGCCCAGCTTCCTCATCTGTGCAAGGTGAGAACCCCCATCCCTGCTCAGTCTCCATGCTCAGACAAGTGAAAACAGAGCTTGGTCAATTCATTGTCAAACATTCCACTGGCTGCCTGTGGAGAAATTGAAAGTTCCCATGACCAGGATTCTCACCTGGCCCTGGGCAGCTTGCTCACAAAACACATGTGGGCAATACGTTGTTATTGACTCTATGCAAAAAGAGCTCTGCCCAGTGTGCTGGGAGACCCAGCTACAGGAGAGCAGAGACTGGAGTGGTGACAGCACCAAGGACAGAGACTGAGACAGCCTCGGGGGCAGAGAGGCCCAGAGACAGAGACCGGCTTGCTGCGTGCAGACTCGCTCTGAGTGGACGGGATTCTAGTGATTGACCTGCCACCGTGGGCATAAAGTTGGGTATAAACCCTTTGACCCCCAAGAATGTTCCACTGTCATTTTTTTCAGTCTCACTGAATCCATAGTGCACTTGTCTGGGGCTGAAACCCATTGGCAAGACACTGCCCAAGGCCTACAAGATCCCTCAAGTCTCACAAAAGAAAACCCCCTGCTCGGCCTGTCCACTGAGCCCCTTGCTCCCTCTGGTCCCAGTTACTCAGTGAGTCCCCTGCCTCCACAGAGCCCCTGTTCCTGATGGGCTCTCCCACATCACCCAGCTTCACCTCTGGCAATCCCCACTGCCCACCAGCGAGCCAGGGAACCTCTTCTGCCTTCCTGCTTGCCTTCATCCTCGTGGGCAAACCCCTCCCCCAAGTCTACACTTAATCACAGGACTGTTGGGTCACTGACTTCTCCCCACTTCCCAGTCAGCTCCACAAGGTCGCACTGGGCATGCTGAGCTGGTGAGAACAGGTGAGGAGGAGGTCGCCAGAAACTCCCCCAGTGGTCTCAGGTCAGGACACCTGAGTGCAAACAGGCAAGTACAGCCTGTGCCCAACTAAGAGAGCTTGTGTTCTTTTCTAGAGAAAATAAATAAAAATACAGTAGATTGTGATCCTTAAGGCTTTAAGAGAATATCAAAAGATCATCCTGAATTCCAATTTTCTGTTTCTGTTGAATCCTTTCCTTCTCTGTCTCTCTCCCTCTCTTACTTGGAGAATTCACTAGGTAATGTACACTGCATCCCCCTTTGCAGATTAACCCTCATTAGTGCCCCAGGCCATCATCAATCTCAAAGCGAATCTTGCCTGCTGGTATGGAGTCAGTCAAAGGAAAGACTATTAGCCATCTGAATGCTGGTTTGCCCTGCATACTTAGGAATTCCTTCAAAGACTTGAGGGAAAAGAAGAAGAAAAAAAGGATTTCTTAAACTGTTCCAAGATTCACATTACATCTCTATAAAGAAATGGAGTAAATTACACATTTAGTAAACAGCCTAAGCATGTTCATGCTAAGAATGGCAGAAGCATACAAAATTGTGTCCAACTCCTCTCACAGTGATGGCCTCCAGTCACTCAGAGGCTCTGGCCCCTACTGCCCATTCCCAGGACCACAGGTCTCCTGCGTCCTCAGCAGCTGCAATGTCTGGCACTTCTCTGTCTCATCCTTTTTTCTCCTATGACACTTCTCAGCATTGCCAGTGTGTCACAAATAAAGACATCTACCAGCTGAGGCTCCCCAGGGACGAGGGGCTCCCCAGGGACTGGCCCAGCAGTCCAACCCCACACCTGGAGCCCAAGCCAGCCAGAAAAACTCACTCTGACTCAGGAGCAGGGGTGGAAGAGGTGATGTGACAGGATCACCAGTGAGCAGACTGGACCCTGGACCCTGTGGCCCCTCTGGCTGCTTGGGCTTCCACACAAGCATGTGTTTGCCTTCTGCCACCTGTTCCAAGGCCTCTCAGCACAGGACGATAATGGTTTGGGAAACTAGCAAATGCTAAGTTACAAAGTAAACAGAAGAAAGACTAACAAGCCTATGTGGATGCTGTACTAGAACAGGGACCACCTCCACAGAGGGCCTAGGTTCAGATCTCCTTGTGCACACAGGACTGTGCACATGGAGGAAGGCAGCAAAAGAGGCCTTTCTAATATTGCCTACAAGCCTTACTTGTAATATCAGCCTCCCCCATCTTATTTTCTCACACCAGCTTCTCCACATTTTTCACCCATCTGTACACATTATATATTCAGATTATTCACCACATGTGACACAGTCATCCCAGAGACTCTACCCTCTTAAGAGTGGACTGAGTCCCACAAGGACACTACATGACACCAAAGACATCACACTTTTATGTGGCAAAAAACAGAAAATGCATCAATGTCTACCTGCAGTGAACTCCTGATTCGTAAGACATCTAAGCACAGAGGTGGGTGTTTGTCATCCCACCTACAGCAGTCCCAATGCCTAACACAGTGCTGGGTCCCACCATGCTCCCATGCCATGACTGCAGTGCCAATCGCATCATCAGCCTTGGGTGTCCACTCGTAACTGTAGCAAAATTAGCAATGACTACTGGACACCCACCATGTGTGCATCAAAGGCTACCTGAGGTCAGTCCCCTGGAAGAGTGTGCACATAAGTAACCACTAATGGAATGAAAACAGAGTTGCATTTGAGCTTCAGCAATGATACCAATGTTTCCTTAAAAACCTCATTGTGGTGAGAAGACTCATTCTGGTATGAGAAGACAAGCCAACACATACTGTTTCTCACTGGAAGACCCAAGTCCCCTTCAAACAATCCTATTGCCATGGAACCACAAAAATAACATTCTTTTCAATTTGCCTCATTTAGTCACCAAGGTTGAGTCTTCATATAAGCCACTAACCTATTTTGAAGACCATAAGAAAGGCATCCTCGTCCCCAGGAGCAGGCCACAAGGTCAGGAATTCCACATTCGGGTTAAGCAATTGTTCTTCAAGACACATGCTTTAAAACATAAATAACTCCAAGGGATCCACACTGAAAACACTAATAGTGTTAACACTTTGGTGTGAAGGGGCTTAGCAGTTTAAACCTATAAACCTATGTTAGTAGGCTGGTAGTTCATTCATTCATTCAACAAACAATTACCAAATAACTTCTAGTGGGGTAATGCCTATGCAGGGTACCAGCCAACAACCAGGAAAAGGCACAGAAAGACAGTTCTGCCAGGAGGAAGGGGTACATGTGGAGTAAGGGGGTGACTCTTTGACCCTTTGTCATCTGGGGTGACATAAGGATCCCAGGCAATCCCAGACACCTGGGGAAGGTGGAACAGCAACATGAGGCAGCCCTCTCCTGTTAGACCCTGCACTTAGTTGCAAAAATCACATATCACAAGAAAAGTGTAATTATGTGGAGCTGGAGAGGTTTTCTAAGCCACTGGGACATGCTGAATAATAAATATATGCTGGACATAATGAATAAAGGCTGCAGAGTGAGTGAATTTTCCAACAAATCTTATTCCACATTCCTTACATTTGGAACATTTTTCATGGAAAGTATTGCAGAAGTCAGGCAAAGATCAATCCCAGTCTCAGTCAAAGGTGCAGCAGCAACTCAAGCACCAGGAAGAGACTGGTGATGGCACACAACAAGCATGCAGCTCTGTGCGGCTCCCATTTACCCACGGGACAGGTCCTACTAGGGTTACAGTAACTCATCAAAGGCTTAACTTACTTAACAGGAAAAGAGAACTGCTGGGGACAGAAGTATGATCAGCCATAAATTGATCATGGTTGAGAATGGGTGGTGATCAGCTTGGGTTCACTAGACTATTCTATACTGCTAGTTTGAAATTTTACTATAATAAAAAGTTAAAATGGCTTAAAGAATAAAAAAGAGCAGGGACTAAAGGCAATGTGGCATATTGGATTGGATCTGGGAAAAGAAGAAGGACACTGGTAGGAAAACTACTGTCAGTCAAATCAAGCTTATGGTCTATTTAGTCATTTTGTGCCAGTGTTAATTTGATGGGCAGATTATCACAATGCAATGTAGTAAGTGTGCCGTGGTTATGCTAAGATGCAAGTCTTAGGAGCTGGGTGAAGAGTAGACAGGAACTCTCTGCACTATCTTGGAGACTCCTCTGTAAATCTACAATTATTGTAAGGTAATTGATAAGGTTTTTTTAAAAAAAAACAATGGCTTATTGATAGAACTGGGAGGGATATGGGTTTTGAAATCCTGCACCCACCCTGAAAACATAACCCATGATATACCTACTACATCCTAGCATCTAAAGCTATCCAGGTTGGAATGAAAAGTCTGCATAGTAGGAATGGATATATTCTTAATTATGACATTTAGAGGTCTGGAGCTTACCCCTATCTTCTTTTTTTGTCCTCAGCACACCATTGCTGTATCTGTGTGCAATGAATATGCATTTGCTGTTAGGAAATTTTTTTTTAAGTATTGAAGATAAAAAGGCATCAGAGACTTTCAGGAAAAAACTAACCTACTTTTTAAAATCTCAAGTTATTGATCTTGTGACCTGCCTGCAAAACTATTTAACCCTTAGGTTAGTAAGTGAATGTCTAAGTGTGACTAATAGAAGTGCCGACCACCAGGTCCTCCAAACACAGCAGCTAAATGTTGCAATAGAAGACAGCCTCTGATACTACCCACTCCAGTTCATCTCCAGAGGCCAATTTTCCAAGACACTGACAAAAAATGGGGATTTCTATCACTGTGGATCACATGTCTCTACAGAGCCCTACCCACTCTAATAACCACTCTAGCCAATAAACATCAGGCCAGGTACCCAGTGGGAGCTGTGGGCCCACTGCAGGAAAGCAACTGTCCATGACCTTGGTGGAACACCCATCAATAATCACTCTTCCTATCCTTATCACCAAGGACACATTTCACAGACTTCTGTGATGTAGGCAAGTGGGATGGAAGAACTCCACACGTGTCCCAAACCCAGGGCTGCAGAAATACGCCAAATGCACATCACAAGGTGCCAGGCAACTGAGATCCCAAAGCAAGACCTACGGCCACCATCTGATCTCAATATGGGCAAAAGCAGGCTTGATGGCAGTGATTGTTGCAGCTCACTTGGACCTCTGCAGGCTGCCAGCACCATATCCTATGCAATCCGCCCTTCAGTGAATGCTTTATGGTGATTTTAGATGATACGGGTTATCTGAATTTATCATTGTTCATGCACTTTAATTAGCCTCCAAAAATACAGAGAGCCAACCTTCATGCCAATCTTTGTTCACACATTGAATCCATTTTTAACAATGCATTTTTAATTTGCTCTTCAGCATCTACTTATACATCTGTCAGGGCCTGCCTTATAATTCCAGACAGAGACCCACTCTGGAGAAAAGAGTAATGACAGCTACAGTGTTCGGAGCCCTGGACCACACTGCACGATGGACACATGCTCAGCTCTCTGCATGAGCTGTTCCCTCAGTCTTCCAACTGGGCTGCAGGCAAGTAGATTCAGAGGTCCAGAAAGAGAATTAAAGGACAGGCCCATGCTCACATGTGGGCAGAGCTGTGAGGACCTTTGCCTCCTACCCCCATCAGGAGGCCAGGTGTGGTGGTCTGTGCAGGTCATCTGGGCAACATTGAATCTCTCCACCCCTCCTGAAGCAGAAAAGATCATTTTGTTGGGAGAAGTATTACTGCCCACACTCCTTAGGAACAGAGAGCCAGGTGCCAAGACATGGGCTTAAGGAACGGAGAGAACTCCTTCCCGCCCAGGCTACTTGGGCATGTCACTCAATCTCTCTGAGTCTCAGTTTCCACATCCAGAAAGTGAGGATGACAATAATATACATACAGCAGGCATTTGGCAAAGTTTTATATGAATATTAATTAGGAGTATTAGTCAGAATAAACTCAGCCCCCAAAAATGATATCACTTAAGTTCCATGCACGAATAAAAAAAACTCCCCCTCGCTTGCCTGTCCCACTGAGAATCTCTCCCATCATCCCTGGTACTTCATGAATAAGGACTCAGTAATGGTAAAGCCGGGGTGGAATTGGGCATGCCCCCCATAGGCTGGGGCCACAGCACAGTCAGCCCTTCCTAGGGTTCGGGACCTGCTAGGTGACACACGTGGGGCTCTTCCATGTCTATGGACACATGGTCTTGAAAGTGAGGGTCACCCCTCCATATGTACTTCATGCATACTATTCTCCCCTGAAATCACTTCTTGGAGGCTTCCCCTCACAGCACTGACTCCAGCACAGCTCCACTTGGAACCACCACCCCAGCAGAGTGCGCAGGTGCACCAAAATGAAAGAGAAGG
Organism: Manis javanica; assembly: GCF_040802235.1. Taxonomy (NCBI): domain Eukaryota; kingdom Metazoa; phylum Chordata; class Mammalia; order Pholidota; family Manidae; genus Manis; species Manis javanica. Next base: position 60,394,612 of record NC_133164.1, on the reverse strand, counting down.
CAGTACCCACCAAGAGTCTCATGTGCATAGAAGCAATGCCCCCCAAAATGCTAAGGTCCACAGGACACAGATATTTCAGGTGCTTCTGTGTGTTTCCTCCAGAGCACCTAACAAAATTGCTGAGGCATGCAATACACACTTGCTAAATATTTATTAAATTTAGCTTTTAAATGAGTACTTTCACCTGTCCATAAAGACAGAAAATCCCAACCATAGGACCAATCCATAAGCTCTGTTAGAAGCTCAAACTTCACATAGGAACATTCATACATAAGACTTGCTCTGTGTGTATCTGTATCTGAACGTATGTGTGTCTGTGTCAGGGTGTGAGTGAGTCTATGTGTGTGTCAGGGGAAGGCAGGAGGAGAGACCTAAGCCTTTGATGGCAACACTTGCAGGTATAAATTTAAGTGATTACATTAACTGCAATGCACTCCACGGGCATCAATAAATATTTTTTAAAGATTTCAAAAGTTAAGAACTAATTTTAATAACAAAAAGAGAGACAGATCAGTAATAGAGAAAACTGGGGGCCTTTACCATAACATTATTGTGATTTATGCTTGGCAACTAAGTTTAATAAACAATAGGTGGGTGGATGCAGTTGGGTAGGGTAGGTGGATGGAGAGAGGGATGCTGATGAGAACTGGTAAATGTTGTTCCCCTATTTTGTCTGGTGTTTCCTCCTCAGTCTGAGATGTTATTAGGCCCACTCTACAGAAGTCAGTAATGCGCCCAAGGTCAAGGGCCGAAAGTGGCAGAGGCAGGAACAGTTCCAGTGGAACCTGCCCTCACATGCTGGCCTTACCCCTTTAGAAAGCCAAACTGTAAAGTGCTCTCAAAGAAAACATGGTCTGGTAGGGAAATTAAGATCAGCTGGGGTCAGATACAAAGACTGTAAGTGCTCTCTGAATAAAAGACACCTCAGATAAACTCTGATAGGAGATGCAGAAATGAGGGATTAGAGAACAAATGCACAAGGCAAGTGAGTTCACAGGGAGAGTGGAGCCTTCAGCCAAGCAACCAGATGCTCCCAGAAAAATGGAGCAAAGGCCAAACAGCAGTCAGCCCTGCTGCTCCCGTGGACACGAGAACAGCACTGCCTTGGCGCTGAAGGGCCTCTGACTGCTTAACAGCTGAAACTAAGTTGGGACAAGTGGGGTCAGAGCTCAGTGGATGGCCAGACAAAACTGTTAGATGAGATTAAAATAAACTACTTGGCAATTATTTACATTAGAATTAATAAAATAATACATCTTTTCATTTAGTTCTTATTTTTTGTTCTATATACCATAGAGACTACATAGCATTCTGTGACCACTGGTATTTTAAAAGGTAAAATATTATCAACCTGTTATTATTTCTGAAAAACCCATTTCTTAAAATCATTACTATATGCTTGAAGGTAATTTTTCTGTATCTGAATGAAGTCTATGAAGCTCTTGCCTGCCCTACCATAATTAGATGTCACTGACCACCCAAACACAGCTCCAGGCCTGAAACCAAACCACTACTCGGAATTAAGTGGCCTATTTAGAGTACATCCCAAAGCCTGAGCCTCTTATCTGTGAAAGAAATTTGAACTGGTATTGGAGTCACTTGAAATTTCCTTCTCTTGGGTAAAACTTGAAACACTAAATCCTAACCCAAATTGCTTCTATGGACTTTCTTGGACCGTTATAAATAAAGGATTCTATTAAGTCAGCATGTATGAAGCACTTCTTTGTTTAATAAAGCTCTGTTCAAACTCCTATTTTCTTGCTCCTAAAACCCTCAATCTTTTACTGTTATTTTAACATCATATGTATTTTTGTAGCTATCCTTAAATCACTTCTGGGAAGGAGGCTAAGCATAAAGAAACACGATGCAACTAGCACAGAAGGAAGAACAAATCTAAGATCTCCTGCAGGACACATTCTCTCATGGGGACACTAGCCTAAGCCTCTCAAAATGATGGAACTAGACTATGGGGCCTGAGCTTTATTCCCACAGCAAAGAGTGACCAGCCCAGGCAACAAGACAAGAATATGGCACCATAACAAGGTCATTCTGTCTCCTGTAGGTGGCAGAAGGTACAGATGTAAGTCATGCACTTCTCTCGAAAAATCTACTGTGACCTCTGCGGCACATGAGAATCTCTGTGACTTGAACCCTCAACATTTATTTTCCATTATAGCAGAATACAGAGATTCCCCAAACAAAGTGAGTCGTCTTTACCTCAGCCCCAGCAAGAGTGGTTATGATGTTGGGCATGCTTAATAATGTCCCCTGAAATCTGCGTCCAACCAGCTGTCTGGAGATGAGCGAAGCTAGGCGTAGCAATGGAGGAACAACATTTTCTGTTGAAGGAAGAGTGCTTCATAGCCCCAACTCCAGGGGGAAAGTCAAGCTTTCAAGGGTCAACCTTCAGGAGCCAATGGTCAGTGAGGAGTGAGAAGTTGGGAGGCTGGCAGCCTTTGGCAAGCAGGCCTCAGGGCCTCCATTCCTGCTGCTCCCTCTTCTCCTAGCCACAGGCCAACCACACCCAAGTGGCTTTAGCCCAGGCTTTGCTATTTCCAGGCAGGACAACTGCTCACTCTCAGTGCTCAAAGTATAAGAAATTATTTTTTGGAGTGATGATGAATATTAGATACAGCAGCTGAAGCCCCACTGGGAGGTCTGCCCCAGAATGCTCTGGCTGACCCTGTGAATCCACAATGATGGCAGATCACACAGAAAGCTCTATGGCCAGTGTTGAACTTTACACATCTTTGGGTCCTCATAAACTAGCACTGTGCTGGGTGAGATGCCTGAAAGATCACAAATAAAGGAGCAGGGACCAAAGCTGCATAAAACTAGGCCAATTCTTTCCTAGGCAAGAGCATGAGACTAGACCCCAATCCACCACTATCCCCCAAGGCTGCTGTGTCTCATCTACCCAGCTTCCCAGCAGTAACTATAGACCTGCCATGTCTTGGAATATAAAAGTGCACAGCACAGACCTCAGTGTCTTAGTTTCCAGACTGTGAGGAAAGCAGGCACAAGCACAGTCCTTTAGAAAACAAATGGTGAGAGCACACACAAACACACATGCACACGATGCACACACCCACACATGCACACACACTATATTGCATGCACACTATGATTGAACCCTGAGGAAACACAGAAGGAGGGAACCTGCCAGCCCAGAACGCTGATTTCCTGGGGACCCTCAGGGGCAGAGGCAAGGTCAAGCAGCACCTCCCAGTCCCAGAATCCAGGGGAAGGGGAAGAACAAGGGGGTAATGAGTGAGAGCCTGGAAAAGAGCAGGGCACGCAGGAGGGCAGGGCCCCAAGTGCTGAGCCTGCAGCTCAGGGCACCTGCTGACCAGGAACTGACCTTTCTCCAAGCTGGACCACAGGAGGCTGAGGGAGGCCATAGCGGTAGGGGCGCCCCACCTGCCTCACTTATAAATGAACCCAGGACATCCAAAGCACCTCAGCCATGTGTGTGACTGATCTCCTGAGATGGGTCTGGATTGAGTCTTAAAACACTGGCCTATTTAACTATTGAGCAATGAGTTTCTACATGCAAGGCTGTCTGAAACGCAGCAAGGCCAATTACTGATGCACTTCCCTGGCATGGGGAGAGCCCGCCACTGCAAACATAAACAACTGCTCCTCCAGAAGCAGTCAAAGCTGGCTGAGAGGGACAGCTACAGCTACCGGCTTTTCCAGTAAAGAAGCTGATGCAGCTGCATGGCAGAGCATGTCTGGAGGCCCACCAACTACTAGTAAGGGCTCCGCTCCTTCCAGGGCCTCCAAGGAAAGCCTGAGACCTGTCCCCACTCCAGGCTTCTCAGTCTGGGCTTTAAAGGGTAAAGAAGGCAACATGAAAAGAATGCACAGCCCTTCTGAGGCTATTTAAAGTTCCTCTGGCCGTAAGGCTGGTGCTGGCCGAAGCCCCCTTTGGGTAACTGGTACTTTCATTTGCTCTAGGACTGCACAATCATTAGTACCTGTAATTCATCCTAACTAATCAAAATTCATACTAGTTAATTCACCAGCTAATTAGAATTTAAAAGGGCTCTATTGCCATTCAGGCCAGCTCATTTAGAGCTATTGAAATCCTTATACAAGACGTAGGTGAAAAGGGAGAACTGAGTCTGTTTAAACTTCTAAGTAGTCCCTCCAATACCCTTTGTTCCCTCAAATCCCTTAGCTCAGTAGGCTTATCTCATTGGATTAGCTGCATTAACATTTCCAGTATCCTCTCCCCTTCCACCTCGCTGCTCCACCAGCAATCCAGTCAGGACACAAATGTTCCATCAAACCCGCAGTGACATGCAGCACTCTTTATGCCTACATTCTGTGCAGAAGCTGCTGCCTGCGCACAGCTGGGGCAGAGGCTGGGCATAGTGGGTCACGGACAGGATGCAGACACAGTGGCCTGCACCAACCTAAAATCGGCTTTATAAATGTGTATTTCCACACTCCAGTTCTGCAGCACCTGCTGGGTGCTGGCCCCTCCCCAAGCATCACCCATCTTCAGTCTCTCCATGTCCCTAAAGAGTCACACACCTTTGGTGTGTTATTTCAACAGAGACTGGAGCCCAGCTTGGTGGGACTCCACAGCCCACTTCCTCCCCTGCACCATGCCTCGCGGTTATGTGTATGGAAAATTCCCTGCTGGCATATCTTCTCTCTTGATTACCCTTTTTACTTAACTAACCAGCTTCTCTAAAATAACCCAGCTTATCACAGAAACTCAGCATACACAGTAAAAAAGTCTTCCTTTTGTGTGAACATTAGCAATCCAAATAAAGAAAGATCCAATCCCACTGAAAAGAGCTTTAAGGACATTTTGAAATAATAAAAGATTGCACAGCGTGAGCAGTTCCAGTATCCTCCCAGGTGAGCAGAGGAACTGCCAACAAGAGGTGACACACGAAGGGGATGGGTCAGACAGCACTATAAGCAAGAGCGAACCCAAAGTGTTCGTCCTCCTTTACAGTTCACATGGCCAGTCCTTAGACGTCTGCCTCTGGTTCCTCACCTGGAAAACAAAGAGAAATTCTGGTCGTCCCAGGGCATGGGTGGAAAAGAGATTGGATGCCCCACAACTCAGGAAAGGGTTTGTTTTTAAATCTGCAGTTCCTAGTAGATCCTTAAAATTCTGGGTTTTAGATGGGTTTTCAGAGCATTTGCTTGATGGGTAAGGACATAATGGAAACACCCCCATGCCAATGTCCATTTCCCACACAGTCAGTCCAAGAGCCATGACTCAAGAGGAAGCAGGATCCTTAATCTTGAGAGCCAGGTGGGACCCAGGTGGCCACCAGGCTCCACAACAGCCACTCATTTGAAGACAAAATCTTAATTAACAGCATGTGACCTCAGACAACATGCTAAAACCCTCTAGGACTTAGTTTCCTCCTCTGTAAAATGGGAACAACCATGACACTACCCAACCCCACAAATTAATGAAATGGATCAAATTAAATAATGCACAGTAAGTGTTAGACAACAATGCCAACATGAAGGCGGTCCTTGGGGGGCAACTGAGTCAGAGGTCTTGAGCAATCACCATACCTGGTCCAGGGCAGTCAAGCAATGTGTCCACTGAAGGATGATCCTGAGTTGCTCTGGGACCATGCAACTTGGGGACAAAGCTGGAAACAAGAATCTGCATTTCCTGAATGACTTCCATCTGCTTTTTCCATTAAGCAGAATCACACTCGTTTCACTTGGCCCCAGGGCTAGGAATGAAACTATGGCCTCTGCCTCCACAGCAAGAAGTATCAGCCGGTCACCATCTGCATGTCTGTCAGTCACAGAGACCTGACTTTGTATGTTGCATTTAAACTGGAATCCAGAATCCGTAGGTGCTAACAGCCCATCCACAGGCCCCACGCCCTGTCAGTGACCCTGCTAGTGGTCAGGACATGGAACAGTGCACCTCCTTGAAATCTGGTCCTCCCCTTTCCCAAGCAGGAGCATCATCAAATCAACTGACAGTCACAACCATCCTACGAGAAGGCAAGCATTGCCACCTGCATTTTCCAGATGAGGGAACCAGAACTTAGACTGGCCTAAGACTACACCCCCAGAATGATCAGCCCCAACATGGGAGCCCCCCACATCTAGTTCTCAGAATGCCACCTTTTTCCAAGCCAGCATCTTCACACTCACAGAGCCTGAGTCCTCCAGGGGTAACTGAAGATCCATAACATACAGGAAGCGAACTGCTTTCTTAATCACTTTGTTTCATCTCCATTGAATGTCACACTGAACCTTACTGCCGGCATTATGTCCCCACCATGACCCCAGTACAGAATGTTATAACCTGATCTCTAAGGGAGATGGGACCATCTTGATTCTAAGCAAGGACAAGAAGGGAAGGAGGCAGCGGTTTGAGGGGCAAAGCCAAAGGAAATGAAAACAGTGCCTTTCACAGAGATGTCAGCACTTCTGCAAAAGAAAATTAACTCCAACTGTGATGCAAGTAGGACATGGTGCACCCTGCTCAGGAGATACCTCTACCCCTACTGGAAAGGCAGAACTCCTCGGACTGTAAGAAATGCACCAGGCCCTCAGGTGAGGACAGGCACAGAGTGGCCAGGGTTGTAGAAAGCAAGTTCAGAATTCTGCTCCTGCTCCTAGATCAAGGCTACATGGTGATTTGAGGGGAAAAGATGGAACCATGATTCTATGTGCAATTGTTTCCACATCTAATGAGAAACTCTGCTGCGCACAGGACTGCCCAGCTTGGCTCAGGGAGCATGTGGTGCCAGATGGAACCACTCTCTGTAGAGAGGAAAACCTTACCATCCCCATAGCAACTCCACCCATGCTTCCAAAATGCTTAAAAAGACACCCATCAAATTGTTTTCCACAATTTTTTAGAAACTGACTCTTTATTCCATGCTCCAAGGAAATCAAGTTCACTGGGGATTTTCTTATTATAACAATGATTATAGGAAATACAAAAAAGATGAAAAGATAGAATTTTTAAATCACCCTGAGTTCTACAATGGAAAACATCTACTTGTAGTGAATGGGTACATTTCCTTTCAGGGTGTTCCCTGGGTGGAGGTGCATGTGCCCACATCATTCACACCACAGATTCCTACTGGAGGCCCTCGAGAAAACCCACCCAACTATGGTTGGGTATGTGCCAACTCTGGTGGGGACAGGACTGCAGATGTGCACTCTGGATGGGAGGGAGAAGAAAAACCCAAAAAGGAAAGACCTTGACGGATCTAAGGTTGACCTAATCCACAGGCAAGCCATGTGATCATCTGTCACACACAGGCTGAAAACCATTAGTAGAAATGAACTGCTCTATCGCTCACCACTATATACTGGAATTTGTCTTATTCGGGTTTTCCCCTTGTTCCACTAGGTATTTAGTTTTCACATCCCTGTGGATTTTAAATCCAAGGCAACAAAATGAAACTCAAGAAGACGTATCTAAACATGGAATACAAGTACAGGCTGATGTCTAGAAGATGAGTCAGTCTTCCAGGTAACTGTCAAACACTTAGTCTTCCGTGAATAAATGGAAAGAAGATGCACAGACCAGAATTTGCTCTGAACTTTTCCTGATCCCAGAACAGAAGAAAACAGCTGAGGGGAGCCAAAATTATAATAGAGACACCCTGTCAAAAGAGAAAACTTCTACCCATGATGATTCTAATAAATTAATGAATTGATGATATTTTACAGTTTGATAAATCTGTTTGAAACATATAAAGAATATCTAATTCATCCATAATTTATTCAGCCAACAAGTTAAATTTTGGGGAGGAAAAAGGGAGGGCTAGAGTCAGTCCAGAAAACAAATGCTTCCCCTGGCTCCTGGTAGGTGGTTAACTTTGGGGGAAAAACAGTAAAATTCAATGTAATGCAGGTGAGTAGCAAAACCTAAGAGAGGGAGGAGTGGGGGTGAGAGCCCTGATGTTGGCCACCATGCACCAACCTGCTCCTCGTCCCTTTCACTTCTGCAGCTGCACTTCAATCTTTCTGGCAGGACTTCCTATTTGCACTGAGGTCTGACCTGACCCAAGGTAGCAGGTTAGACACCCAGCACCCACACACAGCAACATCCAGGAGTTGAGAGGAAGGAGGGAGGAGGCTTCCAGCCCTGAGTGTCCAAGGCCTCCACAGGCCCTGCATCAAGCCCACTGCCCCCTGCCCTCCCACTGGCCATAGTCCATTTGATTATGCAGCCGCCATTCCTGGGCCGCCACTGGGCACGTCCCAGAATGAGGAACAAGAGGACCATGCGCCTGGCCTCCTGCACTCATTTCCTAGTAGGGAGATAACCACCAGTCGTGAGACTGGCAGAGAAAACGAGGACAGCATTTGGCAGAGCCCACTGTCACAGATGGCATCACAAGGAGGGATGTCTGGCCAAGGCCTGAATAAGGTGAGGGGACAGACGTGGGGAGTTCAGAGTTCAGGGACAAGATCCTCTATGTAAATACATAACCAGTGCCATACCTGCAGCAGAATTCTGCCTCTACACTTTACAGATGTGCACATGAGGTTCTCAGTTCAGAGGCCTTCACTGAAAGATGAGAGAGGCCCCACTGGATGCCACCTCCAGGACTGGCCATGCCTCCTCAGCAGCCTTCCTTGGGGGCCATGTCCAGCAACAAGAGGACCAAGCACCCAGCATGTCTTGCCTAGAGAAGGCTGTCAATAAAACAGCACCTGTGATGGTGACAGACAGGTCACAGAATGAAGTATTTCTAAGTGGTTTTTCAACCAGCTCTCAAAAGCAACTGTTATATTTCTTCCCTGGGCTCTGCCCACGCTTTCCCTCTACCAAGCTTAGGAACAAGAAGGGCCCACTGATGTCTTGCTGTCTTTTCTCAACAGGGAACGAGCCAATGAAGTTAAAAGATCACAGTTACCACTCTGTTATCCAACAGGAAAAGAGGTGTTTGGTGGCCAGAAGACAAGTTTCCTCTCTAAGCAACAGAAAGAGCACATCTCATCCCCTCCCCTGCAAGGCAGACACCTTGCTCAGAAGTAGGGCCATTTTTTTACAAACTCTACCTACTTTACGGTGCCACTGCTGCAAACTGACCTCTCTGCCATAGTTATTTAGTCCTCATTGACCACACAAACTAATTACCCGAGGAGACGAGAAAGCACTTCATTTGCCACCTAAACAATTGACTGATATCTAAGTCCTTGCTACTGGATGTGAAAGCCCAGAAAAGCCAGCAGACTCTCCAGCCTGTCTCTGTTGGCAGCTTAAGGTGCAGAAGCAGGCTTCCACCACTTGGACTGTGGAGTTTCCACATGTAGTTTTAGTGAGCAGGAATTAGACTCAGCACTTCTGAGGTCTGTGGAGGAGTGAGAGCAGAAAACTGCAAAGCAAGTGTGAATGGCAGTATGAATGTCTTTCCCCTTGGAATCCAAGAAGGGGATCAGAATACCTGACAATCACAGCAGAAGAGACAGAGCCACACATGACAGTAAATAGCTGAGTGAAGAAAAGGAGCTGCTGGAGGTGGCAGTGTGGGCTGGGCAGCAGGGAAGAGATGAGAACAGGATCCCACATCCATGCCCAGCTGCCACTCAGTGCTCTTCAGTGATGTCTCTGTTCTGCACAATCTGCCTAGTAAAGGTCTGCATGCCTTGGTTGCACTTCTGAAGTTGATCTTTAGTGCTTTCCCCTAACCTCTCAAAATTAAGTTGGCTGGGTGCCTGCCTAGCCAGCAAGCTGCAAAGCCTTGGTCCCAGCAAACTTCTGAAAGCATCCTGCTATGGCTGGGATGACAGGGTATCTCTTTCTAATTAGGCTTTGCACATTAAAATAAACTCTGATCTGAATTCCACATTCAGCTAACAGCCACAATAGAGAAGAACAAGGAACAAGTCCTTTAATTATACTTCTATGTACATTTCATTAATTATTTGTTCCTTAAAGCCAAGGAACATGAAATTAGATGCATGTAAAGAGGTTTAAAAAGTTACAAATGCTGTGTAAGTAGTAAGCATTATTATAATCATGTGGCTTCCACCTGGCTTCCTGGTGGAAACTGCACAGGGTATGAAATTCAAGCATTTTGTGAAATGTGAATACATATTGACTATTAATCATGGTCAAGACAGTCTCCAGTGTGAATGATTTGTTACGACAACACACAGAAGACAGCTATCCCAAAAGGTTGCTTTCCTTCCCTATTATTGGCCACTGATTGAGCTTGGCAAAGGTGGAGGCACACTCCAGGGCACAGCCAGCCCCACCAGCCTCAGCCAGCGCCAAGCAACACCCAGTAACAACAGTCACATGGCCCAGCTCACCTTTATCCAATTCTAGCCAGGACAGCTCCTCCTGCAGACCAATGATCTCCTACCAGCCTCCACATTCCCCACCCTTATTCACTCCCAGCAAGCACTCCTGCGGCTTTGCCTTGTCATCGGTGGCCCAGATCAAGTGCCATGCTTTTCACAAAACCTTTCCCGACTCCACTCCCCAGTGGGCCCCCTCCTCTAACCCAAATAAGCACAGAGTTGCCTCCTGCCAACCTGCACTGTGCCTCACTGACGGAGACACTTCCGTGTGTCTGACACAAGCTCTGGCCACAACATACACTCTGCAGAGACAGGAAAACAACCAGTCTTCACTACACCTGCCGCCCCCACCCCTTGGACATGTTCACTGACCTTCACAATTCTTACAGATGTTCATGGACATTGTTTGGAGAAGGAGGAAATAATCTCAATTTCTTGATGGTAAAGTCTCTGGGTCACAGAAGTATGCCTATTAGTATTTTATATTCCCTAAACCAGAGCATCAGAGCCCTCCCACAACTACACAGAACTCGCCATCGCCACGCTCCGACCGCCAGCGAACTCAGAAGCCTGCAGAAGTCAGTGCGGGACACATACATGGATTCCGAATTGGAGGCACTTAAAACCCTGATAAATAATTTAGGGTTTTTCTCACCATGTTCACCCTTTCATGGGGTAAGCTCAGCTAGAGGTCTAAGTTTTAGGAGCTCTACTGACCTATGAAATAATCAGCCCCCTCCTCACCCCCTGGCTACTTCCTCTCACCCCTGCCCATCAGTGGTTCCCCAGTTTCTTTAAGCACATACTCCTATGAGCAAAAGAGCATGAGTACACATGTGTCATGTTATTTGTAAGTTACATACGAGTGCTAGCAATAGTGCATTGTACACATGATACACAGGAATTTAAAGCTCTAGTACTAGCTTCTAGACCCCAATACACACAGCTCCCTGGAAGCTACCAAGCCTCTCCCTGCTCATCCACCTGGCAACTCTGTTCTTTCATTAAGTCTCAGCCCAAAGTCAGCCTCCCACCAAAGTCTTCCTTGATTGACCAGAGCAGACAAGATGTCCTCCCAGCACCTCCTGGCCACTCCTAGGCCCTGGTGCAGCCATCACCCCAGGGAGACCATCACCCTGTGTGGCACCCATATGGGCACCTGTCTCCCACCAGTGTAGGGACACAGCCAGTAGAGAGCCAGTGCACAGACATCACAGTGCTCTGTAAGAATGTGGAACGAGAAAGAAGGAAGGAAGAGGAAGGCAGAATACAGTGCAGCTTTCAGTGCCCACACCCTGCAGACCCAGCGGCCTCACTCTCCCCATGCACAAAACTTTTCCTAACAGTTTAAATGGTGTTCCCCAATTCTTAAGACTTGATGAGTGAAAACTGTCCACTCTTGTGGCTGCTTTCTGTGCACATGGTCTACCTTCTCCTTGGGTCTCCCAGTCCCTAGGGGGCAGATGGGGTCTCCACCACATAGGAGGTGGGAGGAGGCACTTCACAAATACTTCCTGGACCTAATAATCGCTGCCATTATTGAGCACTCACTCTGGCAGTTTGCAGACCTCTCCCAGTTGGTTTGTATGTGCATTGTCTCATTTAACACTCTTCAAAACCTAATAGGTAGGCAAACCGTTGTTTTAGAGACGGGCACACTGGCCTTCCCAAGGTCACACAGCTCTGCAGGGACGCAGCCAGGCAAAACCTTCCTCAAAATCAGGGGACAACACATGTGCTCAGATCCTCCCATGTACACCATGGACAGCAAGCTGCTGCAGGCAGCTGCCGCTCAGGCCCACATGTGAGCCCTGAGGTTGCTTCCTCGGGTGGGTCAAGTGGGGACAGCCTGTTCCATGGCAGGCACCAGAGCTGGAGCCTTTACCTCAGGCACGGAAATGCATTCCAATTTTAAAAATCCAACATATCAACCATGTTATATAGATAAAATGGTGAGCATTCACATTGCAAAGTAATGCATCAAGAGCTCCATTAAATAAGAAAGGCTCCAACTCCATTTAATGTGCAACTTTTATTGGAAACAAATAAGATTTCTCTGGGTTAAACTTACTACATAAATTATGTAGTTATGACTGTATGTATATTTACATTACTCTTCACATGAAAAAAAATTTTTAATCCCAGGACCTCTTATTTAGAAGTAAAAGATTTCAAATCTGCTGCTGAAACACTAATACGATGAAAGCTAGGTTCTGTAAGGGTGCAATGTTTATCCTAGTAGCCAAAGTAGCAGAAAAACAAATGTTCAACCAAGCCAGCCAACTGCAAACATTACCTCAATCCTGAAATCATACAGGCATTATGTCCAAAAAGGCCCTCTGTCCCTACTAGAAAAACATTCTGGCATTTTATCACTCTGCTGAAGGAGCAAGCCAAATCCAGCGAGGTCAAATTAAACAAAAGTCTGCCAGCCCTGTGCACATCAGCCAACAGCAAATGGGGGAAAGTACACAGGTGTATTTTTCACTCACCCAAAGTGCCCTGAGCAAATGTTCCAGAGACCGATTCAATAGCATCACTAGCACACAACTCCCCTGGGAACCTCCTACCCTCGCCGGCCAGGGACCCTGAACAGGTTGCTCCTCTGAAGATGCTCCCTCACCCCTACTAATCAGACCACCTGGACAGCCACCTCCCAGCCCTCCCAGCCACTGGCAGTCCTCTGCATATTCCATCTCCAAGGCCTTGGCACTGTTCCGGCTGCTGCTCAGCGAGGACAGGTGTGCACCTGGAAAGCAGCATGTGGCTGACCACATGGACAGCCCAGGGGAGATGCAGGCCAGGCGACAACTACCCAAGCAAAGCTCCCCACCCTTGGTGCCTGGGCACCAGGGCTCACTCACCTGAGCAGAGGAGCAAGTGGTGCCCATCTGGGCCCCACAGGCCTCGCACACTGCCCGCCAGGCCATGCCAGACACACAGTACACGCCCAGCATGCCCTGCAGAGCACTGGAAGCACCTACACCCACTGAACGCACACATGCATGAAGGTTTCTCGCGAATGAACAGGCTCATTGGGTCTCACCCCAAAGACAAAGCTGTCAGGTGTGCTCCCTCCAACCAGCATAATAACCGGGTTCCCCTCTAGCCTATCCCAACATTTCAACTGAAAAGCCTGCCTGTCAAAGAAAGCAAAACTGACCTGCCTTTAGTTACTCAAAACCTACTGAAATGACCGTTCCTCTCTCTCAAACTTCAGGTGCAACCAGCTTAGGCAGCCAGACACTATTAATACTTGCAAGCAACTCTGAAAGGGCTCAGGTCTCGGCTAGAAGCAGAAAACTAGGCCCAATCTATAGAGGAGAGGAAGCGAAGCGCCCTCAGTTGAGCATCAACCATCCAGAGGAAACAAAGAAGAGTATGAATTTTATGTTGGTGTTCTGGTGCAAGGCTAGGGAAGAGTTTGACCTCAAAAACTGGCTGTTAAGGATGGAGGTAAGTTCCTGAAGGAGATGCCATACAACTCGTCACCAGCTGCTGCTGAATCCCCTCCCGGCCCTGGGCCTGGTTCCTCCATGTGAGTCCAAGTTACCCCTGAGGGTTCGGGTGAGGATTCTGGGGAACAATAGGATTTATCTGAGCTCAACTTACTACACACTATGGTCAGGCACAGTCCTTGGCCATAAAATCCTGTAATTTTACTTAAAAACATATTACACTGTTGCATGCCACAATCTACCTGAGTAGAATTAAATTCGAAATTAAAATAGTACACAGGTCTTATCCATCCTGATGAGATCTGCCTAGAACATCACTTGTGTATGCCTAGAACCAAACCAGCAAACATCCAAACTCCTTTCACTTATGATCCAGATAACATAAACCCAGATTTTTATAACAAAAGGATGGGAAGGAAAACTGAAACATCGTACCATTTTACTGCCAAATTTACAAAGAATTTTTTCATACTAATATTCAGCATTGGCAAGGGTGCAGTCACCCTCACAGCTGTAGGAGTGGAAAGTATTCATCCTTTCTGAAACGCAATCTGGTAATACCTTTGCAGGACTTTCTCAAAATTCTCATACACACCAAATTTCCTTTTAAGAATCCATCCTAAGGATGTAATCAAAACATTCAATGCAGTATTATTTATAATAGAGAAAACTGTTAACAGTCTCAATGTCCCAAAATAGGTTTTGAAAAATAAAAATAGAGCATAAATCATCATTGTACTGAATATTATAGTCATCAGCAGTGGTATTTTCAGAAAATATTTAAATCACATGAAAAAATATTCAGGATGGAATGCTAAAACATAGACGTTCTATACATGATTTTTATAATTAATCAATAAATAAGCCCAGAAACAATGTACTAAACTGTTAACAAAGGTTATCTCTTTAGATAGCAGATAGCAGTCATAGGTAATTTTAGTCATTTTCATTGTTTCTTTTTTCTTCTTCATTGTTTACTATTTTCCTATTTATCTGCCATAAGCATACAATTAGGGAGAAAAAAGGATTTCAGAGACTATATGGAAAAAAAGTCAGGTGGAGTGGGCAAAGCAGTGGACTAGCAGTTGGTACACCTACCCCCATTGTCCTCAACCGGCTGTGCTGGCACCTGCATCAACAGTGGTGACAGGAGTGGCCACTCCAGGACCAGTGCATCCTGGGTGCTGGTGACTACAGGGCAGTCCAGGACAGGATAGGTAAACACGTGGATGTCACTGCTGTGCAGATGGGGAGGACAAGGTGCAGCCCAAAACAAGGGCCCACCTAGATCTGCTGTCCAACCCCACCCAGGCAACTGGGCACAAATGGAATCAAGGCCCAGAAATGCCCCACAGTGAATGCCGTAATACATTATACAGGGGACAGTACCAATCCCAGCCACCAGCTGAGCTCAGGGGCTAAAATGGGTTTTCACTCCTGCCCTGCTGCCAAGGGGAGGTTTGGAAAGAGCTGTCCTGCCAGGCCAAGGTCAAGCTGAAGCTCCTGAGAACCCATCTTAGGTCCATAATCTAAAACACTCCAGTTTGCCTAAGATGGGTGATATTTCACAAGAAGTATGTTCAATATATGTGGTAGATTAATCTATGCCCCCATGGAGCAAAATAGAGAATCTTAAAGTTATGATTATGTTTTCTATTTTTTTTCCAAATGTGAGAAGCAAAGGGAAGGGAAAATGGTAAGGCTCCACAAGCTAGATCCCTCTGAATGCACAGACAACAAGGGCCTAACCCAGCCTCCCCGCACAGACCCACAGCAGACAGGAGGTTTCTCCTACGCAGGCCACAGCTCACCCAGAAAACAGGTCCTGATACTTCGACACACTATACCAGAGGGGACTAATGGAAGTGGCTTCTAAGGAATGGTGCAGAATACCATCAGGCAACAATAATACTCCAGATTTTTACTTCACCTGTGTTTCAAGGAATTTAAGGGTCTATGTGGACAAAACAAAACACCCAGTAGCCCAATTCTCAAAATCCAGGCTCTTGCCATGGGCAAGACAGGAACAGAAGACTGAGGTCAGAAATAAGAATGGGGAATGCTGCAAGGGGATATAAGAGCCCCAGAAAGGGCAGGAGGGAAGGAGGAAGGAGCTTGCTGAATGGTTAGTCACAGGGACCTACATGGGGACAAGGAGAGAAATGGCCCTGTCCCTCCCCACCAGCTGGTGGGTGATCCCTGATGAAGAACTTCTGGCCTGGGCCTGCCTCCTACAGCTCTGGAGTCAAAGCCCAGACCCAGATTGAGAGACTGCCAGGCTATCAGACTCCATTTCTCATTTACAAGAGCTGTGACTTTGGGCAATTTCAGGACTTCTTGTTGCCTGCCTGCAAAGGGGGATGGTCGTTGTGCCTAATTCATAGGACTGCCCTGGGAAGTAAATTCTTCATGCTATGTGCGGCACTAAGAGCAGCTGGCATGGAATCAGCACTAAGCAAGCATTTGTACCACCACTGACACTCTGAACAACTGGCCTGGTGGAGGACAGAGGTCCAGGAGCCCTTCCAAATGCAGCCTGGCCTCCTGCTGTGGGCTCACTGATTTTCAGAAGTAGTGAAATTTTACTATGGAAAGTCCCTCCACAACTCTGTGCAGAGGTTGCTGGCCTCTGGGGCCACAGTGAACACATGCCTGATCGTGCCTTCACCTGCTGACATGGCCCAGGCCATTTTTGGAGAACAGTGGCCCTGCACAAGAACCAATCAGCATGGTAGGAAGCCTGCCAGTCTGCACACCCTAGAAGCAAGGGATTTTTGCACTTCCACAGATGATGACCCTTGCTGCACCTCACGCAGAACAGTGACTAGTCAGGGGTGGGTGCAATGGATCCTTTTTGCAAACTAGACGAACAGCCTTACACTGGATAATTTCAAGGTCCATTGAGGGACTGTGTGGATGAGGGCACACAGATGTTGCTCACACCCACCCAATTCTTGACCTTAGGGTCACTCAAGAAGTCCAGGCCCTGAATCCTGTCTGGAAAAAGAAGAGCAAGTCATTTGGCAGAGGCCCAACTTAGGAGGTGGCTTTGTAATATGAGCAGTGTGTCCGCTAACAACTAGAGCAAGACCATTAAGTTCATTACACCTGTCACTCTGCCAGCTGACTATCCAAATTGCCAGAGATGAAAGTACATTATGCCCAAGGAGTGCCACCCCACCCATCCCAGGGCAGTGCACACTTGTCTCAGACAATTTGTTCTCAGTGTCTGCACCTGCAGAAAGAATGTGACCGTAAGCAGCTTGAAACTTGGCTTTAAGAAACCTTAGGCCTGAGCAGCTAAGAACAAAGTTTAGTTTCGTCCAAAGCAGGTCCCTTGGGGGGAAACTAGGTGCCTTGTCCCCTAGTAAGAAGGGCGGAGGAATGTGGGTGTTGGGGGTGTGGAAGAGGAGGGATGAGGGTCAGGGCAAGGGAGCAGAGCCACCCAGCAATACACAGGACTCATCGCTGCTAGAGCCAAAAATAAAAGCAAGAGACACACCCTTTTCATTTCCTTACTAAGTCACAGAATTCAAGGCAGTAGGCAGTAGGCCTTCCACACAGCTGCACATCCGCAGCCTCCCTGGGTACACAGCACCCAGCCACCGGCTGCAGAGTGTTCACAGTGCAAGCATGATGCAGACAGCGGTAATTTATTTATCCCTGTCATGTAACATTAGCAATCTGTCTGGGAGCTTGGCAAGCACCAACTTGCACTGTCACATAAACTGTCTGACAAACTTAGTTTCATAAATGCTTCTCTTCCAGCAGACAATAAAGCATCATTAAAAAAAAAAAAGTTTGTCATCTCCTTTTCTGTCTTCCTCTTCCAAAAATAAAAAAAGAAGAAAGAAAACCAACAACAAAAGACCCCATGCAAACAGACAGAAATGATCCCTCAGCAGGGTTCTTAACCTTGAAAGTCTCAACATTTTTCCAGTGCCAAATAAATGAGTAAATAAATGGATGAGGAGAGAGGTGCCATAGTGAGGGTCAGTCATGAGGTGGGTACAGAGCAAAATCTGCAAAATAAAAGTATAGTCATTAAAAATTAATAAGGGGTGTGGACATCAGCTCCCCACCCCCTTCTGCTCATGGGGATTTCAGCCAGACATTCTGCATCCTCATTAAGTGGTGTCTGGCAAGCTGCCGGAGTTTTAGTGGGTTCTGGAAATGCCAATATATTAACCAGAGGACTTTTTGCATACCCTTTAGTTTTTATTCTAGAAAAGTCAACCATTTGGCACAGTGTAGCCTTATTTTTGTCCAGGAAAGCTCTCAGCTGCCAATCAAGGGAGAAATTATAGCTATGTTCTTCAGAATTTCCAAGACCTATCTGGAAAACATGCTTGGTGGAAAGAAAAGTCCTCACAAAACAGCTTAAAAGGCCAAAGTACCATGTTTAGTGGGAATTCAAAGAAAAGCAACCTATACTTAAATCACATAGATATAAGACAATACAAACATTATTTTCAAATCTTCCTAGGATGGAGGAAAAACAATATTCATTGGAAATATGAACTCAATATTTCTAGCAATTAGTAGTACAGGTGTTTGGCTGTTTCACTGCCTAACAATGAAGCAAATGATGCCACACACAAGCTAAAAAAAAAAACAAACCTAAAAACTGTCAAGTCTTGTGGCCTAAATTTTCCAATAGTAGGCAGAATCTTTACATTCCTATTTTAAAACTTAAGATTCACCTTTCATGCACACCCATAAATACAAGTCAAGGTTTAATTCTAGACTAACAAATCCCATGTAGGCACAAAGTCACTTTGACATCAGAAACTAATGGCTTCCAGAAGAGTTTTCTGAGACCTAAAGAAGGAGGGAATGGAGAGAGGAAGGGGCACATTGGGACCACATAGTAATTTTTCCACTGTTCACATTTAATAGCCATGTGTCTATATAAAGTTTGTTAAACATTAACATATGGAATGATCTTCTTTTATGGCTATGGCTCCTTAAGTTTACTTTCTTCTGTATTAACTCTCACCGAAAAGACACACACATCATAGAGACTCTGAAGTCTAGATTCAGAAGAAAGACGAGAGGAACTATTGCAAGGGCTACAGGAAAGATCTGACCAGTCACAATCCCAAGTGTCCCTGCCAGGAGCCCTCAGGGTGCTTGGCTTTACATGATGACACACAGCAACCACCTCCTGCCCAGACCAGGGATGACTGCATGCTGGGAGAGTACAAAGGGGTCCAGACAGAGCCTAGGGGTCTCCAGATACTTTCCTCAGAATTGGTCACTGTCCCCTCTCTATGTTCCCCTGACTACATGCCACTCCAGCAGTCCAGAAAAAAAACAGACGGCATCCCATAAGCTGCAAGGCTGCTCTGCCAGGCTGCCAAATCAACAGACTACAGCACAGTCCCAAACTGTAAACACCTCGGCAGACGGGTCCTTGCTCTCAACAGGCCAGGAAAGAAAACTATTCTTAGAACACTGTCAGCAGTTAGGGGAAAATAAATATTTGTCTATGTATGTATATACTTTGGGTATATAGGGGTGGGGAGGACTTTGAATCTCAAATGATGTGCCAAGACACAAAATTCCTTAATAAGCAGGGAGCACTCACTGGATGGATTCCTCTGCAGGTCTGTGGTCATGCAAACCAAGCCTACAAGAGGACTCAAGAGACAGCCATAAACCATGCTGGGAAAAGCTTTCTCAAACATACATATAAACCTACTTGAACCAGACCCATGGCCAATGACAACAAACACTTTCAAGGGTAACAGCAGAATGTTACTAAAAAATTAGAGGGGTCCTTTTAAAACAGGGGAGGAAGGTAGCTGCAACTCCATTACAGCTAATCCCTTACTGGCATTTATAGTCTTGGCCCTAATTCCTAAAACTGTGTTCAATGCCAATAGTAAAGTGAAACTCTTAAAAGAATTAAGCTTTCAAAGATCCCGAGGTATTTACCCCCACATTTTAAAAATTACTGCTTTGCAAGAGCCATCAAATAGCATTCAAAAGTTGATAGGAAACCAAATATTATAATTCAATAAATGTACATGGGTAATATTTGGATCTACTCATTTGTTTCTGTGATGATCCTAATTTGGCATTATGATCCTTTATTGAACATAAGGAATACGTGCAAGAGAACTGTGCAGAGTTCAAAGGCAGATGTACAGATGACAAGTAAACTCAGTATGAATACCAGAAAAGACAAGTACTCATAGGTAAGCTGCAGAACAGGGCCATGCAATGGCAGTTTTTCAGCGCAGACTCCACAGAAGCCTTCCCTGTAATTCAATATTCAGTCCAGAAGCTCCAAGGACCATGCAAATGGAAGAATACCTTTCTTGGCTCGCCAAACAAGTAGAAAAGTCCATTTTAAGGAAAGTGTCCTGGCACCATGACACCATGAAGGCACCAACCTCCATGCCAGCCAAATATGTTTCAGAACCTCCACTGCTGACCATTTCTACCCACCTCTACTGCAGGAAACGTACTAACAGTAACTCTGGGAATCAACATTCTGTACATTTCATCTCACCTCCCTTCTCACAATGCCTAGCACACAGTAGGCCATCAATATTCACCACAAGCGTAATTAACATTAGAACGCTGAACCATAAATGAAGGGTCCAGGGATGAGAAGTTGCCAAAATAATTACATAGAAGAAAGAGAAAAGAAGGGATGGGACACAGGAGGAGAAAAAAAGCAAATCAAAACTATCCACGGCCAGGTAATTAAAAGCATCTTTGGGGAAAACAAAAATTAGGCTGGTTTCTGTGGCCATGTCACCCAGCAATCATCTCTATACCTGGGTAGGAGCGAAGAAGCCCCGCTTGCTTTGAGGAGCGCCTCTCGGTCCAGTCGGCAGCGCGGTGCCCCGCCAGCTCCCGGAGTCAGGGAGCGAGCTGAGGCGCCTTCTCTAGGGGTCACCCACCCACCGCGGCCACTTCGTCCTACTGAAAAGCTCTGCCTCATCCGAAAGCCTCTTCCTTTTACAATTTAAAAAAAAAAAAAGTTTTCAAACACTCAAACGCTGTATCAGCCCTCACAGAGAGTTAACCTGAGCAGAGCCCAGTGTCCCTAGGCTGCGCACGCACACGGCGCGTCCCCAAGCCCACCCCACGGAGCACCGGGCAGGGGTCCCGGGCAGCCTCCTCACCGCCGCTCCAGGCAGACCCCACAACAAAGGCAAGTGCCGGCCGGGCTGGGTGCTCATTGCTTCCTGTTTATTCCACCATGAGGGTCAAAGAGAAATCCAGCACCGCCTGCTTCCTCCGGGGCCCGGAGACCTAGCCAAAGTGTCACAGCAGACCGCCCGGCACAATCGGCTTCCCGGCCCACGCCAGGGGCTCAGGACGGCCCCGCTCCCACGTCAACAAGCGGGGAACCCGGGGCGCCGGGCGAGGCGGGTCTGCAGAGCGCACAGCTGCAGGACGCTGAGTGCTGGGCTTGGTCGCTCCCGCCCCCTTCCTTCCCGCAAACTCCCCCGCAAGA
Source organism: Manis javanica (assembly GCF_040802235.1). Lineage (NCBI taxonomy): Eukaryota > Metazoa > Chordata > Mammalia > Pholidota > Manidae > Manis > Manis javanica. The sequence continues at coordinate 60,373,402 of NC_133164.1, read as the reverse complement.
TCCGGTACAATCTTTCCGCTTGCCGCTGACCTCCAGCCCCCACCATACTGCGGTTCGCCAGCGGCCCGAGGGAACGAGACCTCAGTTGGGCAGTGCACACGGTCCCCCTCCTCGCCTCCCAGTGGCACAGAATTCTGTCCTGCAGCCGCCCAGGACCCCGCGCTGGGGCGCCGGGGCGCCGGGAAAGAGAACACAGAGTGGGGCGGGGGTCTGCCCTGGTCCTCCGGCAGAGCGCCCCGCAAAGACGACGGGGCCGCCCTCCCCACGCCTGCCGTGCCCACCAGCTATACCGCCGCACTGACCTCGCACGTTTGTCTCTGGGGGACTCGCCGGAGTGGGTAGGACGCACGGTGCCGGGCCGCTCCCTCCGGCCCCAGCCGACGGCGCAGGCTCGCCAGCGTCCAGTTCACGGAGCGTCCTGTCCCCGCGTCCCCCGCCCCTCCTCCTACCCCTCTCCGGCCCCAGCGCCGCGCTGAACTTGGGCCGGACGCCGAGACCACAGCAGCCACCTCGGATCCGCACTCACCTGCGGCCGCCCTCGGGAACGGAGACGCAGGCCCGCCCGCAGTGCGGCTCGCCGGGCTCCCCGCCCCGCCGGCCCCCGGGAGGAGCGCGGGTGCGGGGCGGCCGCTGGGGTTGCGCAGCGGGCCGAGGGGGTGTTGGGGGGGCGCGGGGCGCCGGGGCTCTTTAAGAGCCGGGGACCTTCCCCCCGGGCCTCCCCCGCGCTCCCCGCCCCCCTTTCACTTTCCCAGGGATTCGCTGCCTGTCTCGCGTCGCGGCGGCTCCTCCCCGGCTTGCAGGGTATCCCTGCCGGCCGCGGCGGCGCGCGGAGTAAGCAGGCCAGCAGCACTCGCCCGCCTGTCCCGCCGGGCCCGGCCCGCAGCCTCCGGGCGGGGGAAGAGTGAGACGGTGCGCGGCCGCTGAAGGAGGTGTCCCGCCTCCCGCTTCCCGCCGCCGGTGAGGGGAGTGTTCCGCCTCCCGCCGCCGTCTGCCTCCTGCTGAAACTGGGCTCGCCGAGGCTGTGTCTGCCTCCAACTCCTCCAGTCTCTCCTCTTCCCCATTCCCCTCCGCGCGGGGACCCGGCGGGCGGCCAGGCCTCGGGGGAGGCAAGGATCGCCGTGCTGGCTCGGGTGGACCAGCCGCGCTCACAGGCCGCACCGACCTCGTAGGCTGTAGGCGCCCAGGCCGCGGGACCCCAGGACCCCGGAGGCTGGCCAACTGCGCACTGGGCTCGGGCTCGGGCCTCGCCGGGCGCGCGCCCACCGCCGGCCGGCCTGGGAACTCCAAGCTTTGGAAGAGAGGACCGGCGTGCTCATGCACCAGTTACCTCTTGGGCCGGTGCGCCTCACGGGCAGCGGAGTAAGGGGCACCGGCCTCCGAGACACAGAGCCCGGCTGCAGGACACTTATAGAGACGGAAGACTCCTTGGTGAGTCAGCCCCGCGGGGCTCCTCCTGATGCTACGTGGTCACCTCCTTAGGATCCCCTCGTTTTATAAGGGAAAATAGCTCTAGACTGGAAGGTTGGATGGATTCTTCCTGCCTTGACCGACCCTTTCTCCATGAAGGACCTGCATCTCTCCTCTTAAGGCCATTTCGTATTTGAACTCCACTTGAATGCAGACAGTATGCTTTTTGTCCTTCAGAAGTACTAACCGTGTTTTGATAGGTCTGGTTACTGCTATAGTGTGGGCATTTTAACCCAATATTATTAGTCACCAAAATCAGACAATTTGCTTTTATCAAAATTAAACCCCCTGAAGACATCCCAAAATATACTAATCTGGGGTTTCAGGTAAGGTCTAACAGACTTGCAGGTAGTTAAGGGAGTTAATGGTTTTCAACCTCTCCTCCAAAAGGTTGACCAACTCATACCTCCTTAATATCAGAATAAAGAATCTTTTGAATCCATGATTTGTCAGTAACTTTTTAGTTAGTGAAATGTTGGTTTAATTCAGTTTTCCTTAAAGGACCCTCAGTTCTCAACTATCATGGTAATTGCTATGTAGAATTTGATCAGTGCTTATATGTAATATAACAGTAACTGTCATTTATTGAGAGCGATTTGTGCAGACCTGTACTAAGTACTTTACATAGATTGCCCTATTTAATCCTCAATAACGGTGTCAGCTATTACTTCCCCATCTTACAGGTGAGAAAGTTGAGGCTATGAAAAATTTAGTTACTTAACACCCAGACCACAAAAAGATGGTTTTAAAATTCCTAACTGGTTACACATAAAGCTGGGAGTTGAACCATACTGCCATCTACCAACAGCAGCTTTGACATCCAGCTCAGTTCAGTTTAGTTAGCCCAGCAACAATGACAGCTTCTGCTTTAAGGCAGGCAGTGCTGGCACCAGTTGAGAATACCCAGGTCCCCAGGCTAATAGAGTTGCATTTGGACCACTTTGAATCTGGCTGCCATGGATAAACTTTTTTAAATGAGCAGTGAGGTAATAAGTGCTTAATTCAGGTTATCTGAATCTGATATGCATATACTCAGTTTATTTAAATACACAAATGCATAGCACACTGACAGCAGACAACATGTTAGGAAGTTGGAGAAAACTACCCTTGCCCTCTTGGGATAGAAAGAGAAATGGTGTTTGCCTTCTAAATGAGAAACTGCCCATGAACAGTGAAGAAAACAGTTTTTTCCAGGAGCACAAAACAATTTGTTCTTCTCTTTCATGTGTGCATAAATTCCTGATATATAACTTAACCCTTTTAAAGTGAGAGCTGCATTTTAACACCTTAACTTCAATTTTACCATTCATGATGAACTTTAATTAATCTTGCATTGCCTTCTCTTGTTGTCCTACCTAATTTATAGCTATGAACTGCAGGTCCCTATTTCTATTTCTAGAAAATGGCAGTGGGAGAAACCTATCCCTGCATTTTCCATTCTGTCCTCCTTGTATAAGCTGTTCCTTCCCACACCCCTACACACACACACACACACACACACACACACACACTCCCTCTCTCTCTCTCTCTCTCTCTCTCTCTCTCTCTCTCTCTCTCTCTCTCTCTCTCTCACTTTCTCTCTCATTACAGCAACAGGAGAGTTGGAAGCATTTAGATATATAATTTTTAGATATTTGCTCTCTGCAAAATTCAACGCAATTATAGGTCATCTTTACCCTGACCATTACTGATCTATTACTCTCATTCCAAGGACCCAGACTGAAGCCCAGGAGCAGAACTTTGTTTTGCTCAAAAAACTGGAGAATGTGTATTCCAGAAGAGAGAACTGTGCCTGACACTCACTTAAGGGCTTAAGAGATATTTGGGGAATGAATAAAGCCTACTATTGGTATAGATAATAAATAATATTGAGGTAAAATATCACCAGGTTGGGTGGAAATCAACTGAAATTTGGTTCAAGGAATTGGATGTGAGAAAACTTCTTTCTCAGTAACAATCCATTACCATTCATCTAGTGTCAACTGTATCCAGCCACCCTTAGTCCATAAAAAAATCTATCATCTAAGGAAACAAAAACAGAAAGGGCAAACATGAGCAAATATTGGGGGAAAAAAAAGATTCCAAGATGCATGCGAATCAGAGAATATAATTCTGTTATTTGGATTCATGCACAACATTTAGATGAAACTTAAGCTATCCAAAATGACCCTTCCTACTCTTTGCACCTTTAATTCAAATAAGAAATGGAGAGGAAGAAGTGAGAAAGAGAAGCTGCATTGTGGGTAGTTCTGCTGGGTTGGTGAGACCTGTCTGAATAAGTTCACAGGACCAGATGCATGCATGAGCTCAGCTCCAGGAGAGACAGTCTGGTCTGTCCCTCGTTACTGTACAATATCAGACTGTCTCAGGGGTCAATCTGTAAACTGGAGGTAATCATTCCTACCCTATGGGATCTGTACCCCAGCAACATACATATACCCTCTAGGAACCTTGTGGGTAAAACTGTAACATTTCCAGAATATCTCGCCTGGCTTTAGTACATATGCATATCAATAGGTGTTCAGAGGTGGAAAGAAGTATGGCTTTAGTGCATTTGCATCATTCCTCAGGGGTGGAGAGAAGTACATCTCCATATGAATAGGTAATTACCTGAGCAACCGAGGGCGTGTCTGAACCTGAGAGGTTAAGGGGAGGGGGCTGGCTTGCTTGCTGGCTGGCTTCTTCCCGAGCAGAGGAGAAAGACGGCCTGGGACTGCAGTTTTTGAGCAATAAACGAATTTTAAACTTTATCCCTCCCTTTGACTGATTTCAGTTTCAGAGGTATTTGCCCAGGATTTCACTCTCAGAGTTACACCTGTGTACAAGGAGAAACCCAGGAAAACTGAATAGCTCCCTGAAATGGCCCAAGCCATCACCTTAAATAACATCATCAGCTAAAGACAGAAGAATATGGGGGGCAGCGGGGGCTAGGGGTGCTAGTTATGGGAGGTTACCAGGAAAAACACAGTAAACAAGGGTAACATTGTCATGCAGGTTTAGGTCCCTGCCTTCTCCATTGTAAGAGTTTCTGGAGATTTGGAGTCCTCTTTCTTGTCCCGGTATGCTTATAACATGGAGATTTTCCTTACAAATGTAAATTTCTTTTATGATAGGGAAACTTGTACTTGGTTTTCAGAGATTCTCTCGTGCTGTTTTTTGTTTGTTTCTAAATTACCAGCCTAAAATAATCCTTATGCCAAAGAGGTATATTTTGGAGTGATATATTCTGCTCCCCCTCAGCTTAAAATCACAAGACAGAAAGGAAAATGTTTTGCAGGCAACTCCTGCCTTCAACCTTGCTACAATACTCTCCTTAGGCACAAACAAAAACAGTGCCTGCTCTCTCTCCTTGAAGGGGAGTGTGTAAAGGACAAGAAAAAGTGTTGGGAAGGAAAGGACTCGGCTTGGTGTCACAGGGAAGTCAGATACAGTGAGAGGAGACCAAAGTCAGGAAAGCAAAGTAAGGTTTAATACACTGCACAGAGTAGCAGAGCGAGCCTGCTAAGGTGAGACAGGCAGGCGTGGACACTCATTCTGAGGCTCCTTTATGTGGTTTTGGCAGGGCAGAGAGGTCCTTGATTGACAGCTGTCAGCCCTCTAGGCTTGTTCTGATTGGTGAAATGGGGACAGGGGCTGTGCTGTGCTTGTGCCTCCGATGTTTCTTATCTGGGGGAACCCTGGATATTTCCTGAGTCACTCTTGGACCCTGTGGCTTCATCTGATTAACTCTCTGAGTCATTTCTGGCGTTCCAGTTCTATTTGATCAACTCCCTGTGTCATCTTTGGAGGGCCCTTTCTCCTTTCCATCCTCTCATTTCTGTCTTTCTGACTAAAAAAAGTACAGCAGAAAAAACAAATGATTACCTCAAAGATCCATCCAGACACATTTACGTGTAGTATCTATACATCAGCTAGTAAAAATGAATGGAACATTTCCTGAGCAATGACATTTGTGTATTTTCAAATTATTTACAATGAGTAGAGTACTCTCAATTTGTTAAGGCCACAGCAGTCCATAGCTGCTGTCTCTTCTGGTGCCCAGGTGGCCCCCAAATTAACCCTGTAGGGACCAAGGGCAGGCTGCCCCAAGATGTGCCATTGTGAGGTGCAGATTTGTTCAGAGTTGAGAACAGTCGAAGCCCAAAAAACTCAGAAAGAAACTTGGACACCCCAGCCCTGCTCCCAACTGTATAAAAACAATTAAACTGGAGGACATGCTGTGGAGGAGAGCTCTCACCTTAGAGAGCTGTGCTATAATGGGAACCAGGAGTGGTGGACGGGGAAGGATGTGGCTAAGTCTGTTCAAGTTCCTCTTTGTGCCCTTCATTGTTTTGTGAGCGCATCAAGTATTTTGTTGATCAAACATTTACTCTTTTTGTATTCCTGTGAATTCCTTCCTCTTTCCTTTAAAGTCTCAAACCCATACCCCCTTTCTCCTTGGCTCAGGGTGACATACATACATTCCTCATTGTCCCTGACGGTCCTTGGAACTCATATCTATGGCTTCCCAAACAAGTAAATAAAACTTTGCTTTTTTCTCCTGTTAATCTGTCTCATGTTAATTTGATTCTTAGGTCATCTAGAACATTGAAGGGTAAAGGAAATTTCCTTCTCCCCAGCAGCCCACACCCCAGCAGAACATCTCAGGGTTCACTGGTACCCCCTTGAGGTTTGGGGCTCCCTTTCTTTGCACAATGACAACAGCTGGGTATAAAGTGGCCTCTCCAGGCCTACTCCCTTCCATTGCTTTTGACCAACAGCCGGGTTCGCTCCCTACTAGAATATTAACTGTCAGTGAGTTCAGTGTTTAACCCAGTGCCTTGGCCCAAAAATGTATTCAATAAATATTGGCTTCCTTTAGTCCTTTTTCTTGCCAGTAGGGACAGACTCTCTCATGACTTTGTACCAAATCAACTTAGCCACACTAAAAGGCTGACCTCTGCTTACAGGTCCCTCGCATCAGCTGCACTCCTTATCCCCAAAGCCCAAAAAATTGCCCTCCACTCAGCACCTACAGTTACACTCCTCACACAACCTCTCCAACCTTCTCAGCCACCATGCTAAACCTGCTCTCCCCAGCCCGAGTCCAAGTCATATACTCTCAGCTTCTACAACCCTCGGTTACATTCTGCTCCTCTTCTGTCCTAAACCCTGCCACCTTCCTCCTAGTACTTAACTGCTCAGACTCTACCCCCCAACATGAGTGCACCAAGCTCCTTGATTTCGCCTTCACCCACTTCCATCACATAACCTCAGAACATATTCTGGGATCCCCTGACTGGTTTACTGATGGAACTGCTTCAAAGACTGCCCCCTCCCAGGCAGGGTACACCATCATTGAGTAGCTATCATGATAGCCAGTCCTCCTGCTGTCCCTGAGAAGGTGGCAATCCTCCCTGCAGGGACCTCACAGCAGGCAGAACTTACTACACTCACCAGAGCTCTTACTCTGGCAGAAGGTTAAGCTATCAACATCTATACAGACTCCAAATACACATATAATAAAATGCATTCAAATGCCCAGAAAGGATTCCTAACAGCAAAAAACACCTCTATACAAAATGGACCCCTAATTCAAGATCTCCTAGAGGCAGCACTTCTACACAGAGCTGCTGTAACTCTGGGGTGGTGAAAATCCTAGGGCAAAAAATCTTTGAAACTGAAATCAGTCAAAGAGAGAAACAAAGTTTAAGAAACTTGTTTATTGCTTACAAGCAGTAGTCCCACATTCTCCACCCAGCTGCAGCAGCAGAGCAAAAACTACACCCCTGGAAACACCTGTTGATATGGAGATGCACTAAAGCCAGGAGAGAGATTCTGGAAATATTGGAACTATACCCACAGGCCACCCCTAAAGAAATCTTGCCTCACAATCTACTCATTCCCTGTCTTCTGCAGTGGCCCCTGTGCAAGAAAACTGGAGCATTGTAACCGGACTAATAACATAAATCATGATAATCCTCAAGCGAGAGGATTCAGCTAGGTTCGAAGTCCTATGCAGATTAAGTCCATAGCTCGCCCACTCCACAGGCGATCATAACTGTACAGGTAGGGAGTTCAGAGCAATCATCATACAGCAGCTGCAGCCAGGGTGCAAGTCCAGGCCACAGGGACTGTGGAAGAAAATGCCCTTAAGGGTGATAAGATACATGTTTTAATGACACCAGCGTAGGCAAATCTTGTCCATCAGGTAGGATACATGCAAGAGAGTGGTCCTGGGATAGAACAGTGGCAGGAATAGGATCTCCTCCTGTTCTAGTATACCAGACTTTCACCTGCCTCCCTGCGGGAGTTACAGATGGGTCAGTATATAGGGCTACGGGAGGTACATGCACAGACCGTGAAGATTAAAAAAAACTTCCCCGTAAGATGCTCTGACCTCCCGGATGTTTTGGGTACATTACCATGTTCCTTGGGGACCACTCTCTTAATCCAGGAATACACATGAGCCCAGCTTCCAGGCCTTTTCCCCGAGGTGCCAGAAGGACCAGCCATCACTGGTCCATGTGTCAGAATGTCCAGGGCCACGTCCACTCAACAGCGTCTCCAGGGTTTAATGCAGTGGGGACTGGCAGCAGTATGTTGCTCTGCTGGCTATATCCCGGCTTCAATAACTCCTGTTTAATTTGCACATAGAGTTGTATAGGAGAGGCAGCAGTGTGTGTTAGCATACACAAGGCTCCTTTTCAGGGCTTCTCATTCAAATGCTGTAGCACTGTCCATAAGTGAACTGACCAGCCCTGTAGACTATTGGTGTCCAACTTCAGGCCAGATTTCAACAAACCCTTGTATCTCTCTCTCATGCCTGCCCTGGTAGGGTTATATGATACATGAAATTTCCACTTTATTGCTAATTGCCACACCCATTCTTGTAACACATGTCCAGTAAAGTGGGTGCCTTGATCGCTCTCAATCATCTGTGGCTGGCTCTAGGCTGTGAAGAGACAATCTAGACCCCTCCTGTTGGTTTGCTGATCTGTATGACATGCAAGAAAAGCAACCAACAGACCAGTAGCCATGTCCACACAAGTTATGGCATACCAATATTCTGATATTGGCAGAGGCCCAATATAGTCTATCTGCCTCCTGATGAGGGATATTGGCCCCTTTAATGTTGTCCCATGTTACTGCGGGATTCGGTGTAAGTCCCTCTTAGAGCACACAAGGCACTTCTTCTGGGCTCTGCTGACTTCTTCAAGGATCTAAGGTAAGCCCCTCTGACAGGCTACAGCCCACATTGTCTTTTGCCCTGCATGCAACAAATACTGATGTAACCATTGGGCCACATCAGAGGCAGATATTCCTTCTAGCCAATGCACCTGGGCCAATGTGTCTGTTTCATCATTCCCTGAGGATGCCAAAGACAAATGCCCAGTCACATGATATACAGTAACTGTCTTAGTCTGACCAGAGGCCCCTGAGTCTTGCCACAACTCTTGCGTGCCAAGGGGCTGGTGAACAACCATCCAGTTGGCATGGTACCATGTTGACAGTCACAGGGTCAAGCCCTGATAGAAGGCCCAGCTTTCAGTGCAAGCAGGTATAGGGGAGATTTCCTCGGTGATCACAAGCCATACTGCCTGCAACTCAGCCCATTGGCTGCTCTTCCCCTCTCCATCCTCTATCCATATTTAATCAGTCTTAAGATGGAAAGCCACAGCCCTCCACTGTGGGGCCTGCCCATGACTGGAGCCATCTATATACCAAGCATCTTCAGGTATAGGGGCTTTTCCCTCCTGCTAAGGACTCACGGGTACCAATGGCTCAAAAGCAAGTTCTTCCTGCTTTCCACTGGTATAAGTCACTGGCCCCAATAAACGTTGGAGATCTCCAGTTAAGGGGCTAGTAGAGAGGTCACTACACTGCTATAAATATGCACCCCATTTGGCCAGTGTATGTATCTGTGCTACAGTACTTCATGGCCTTTGGGTCCAGTCTCACACCCACCCCACAATGGGATAGGTGGTTATTACCTAGGATAGAGCTGTTCCAGTGATGGGCTCCATAGCCAGCAAGGTGTGGTACACAGCAGCCACTTAACTTCTCAGGCTGCACCAGACCTCTACTCCTTTCCATGGTTGTGACCAGAATCCAATAGGTTGCCGTGTCTGTTCAAGCCAGTGCCAAAGACCCCATCCATACCCATCTTCAGTTACATGAACATCTAGCTCACAGGGCCTTGAGGAGTCCATTACACTCAAGGCCTGTACGGCCTTGACAGCTGGCTTGACAGCAGTAAAAGCAGCTGCACATGTCTCATCCCAGTCCCACCTGATACCCTTTCATACCAACCAGTATAAGGGCTTCAGAATTCATGCCAAGTGCAGGTAAACACTCTCCAGTTGCCCAAACGACCCAAAAACTCTTGTAATACTGCCACAGTGGTAGGGGTGGGGAAAGCCTGGACCTTGTCTATCACCGCTACAGGAATAACTTTAGTTTTACCCGATCAGACAATCCCCAAGAATTTCACAGACAAACCAGGTCCCTGAACCTTGGTGCTGTTCACAGCCCATCCTTTTTCCACTCTAGGAACTGCCCCTTGTAAATCTGAAAAGAATTGGATGTGAGCATAATATCATCAATGTAGTGATATGACCACACCATTTGCAGTTTCTTCCATGTGACCAAGTCCTGGGCTGTGAGTCCAGGACAGATGGCGGGACTGTGGAGGAATCCCTTGTGGAAGGACAGCGAATGTCCACTACCAGCCTTCCCACATGAAGGCAAACTGTTCCTGACTTTCCTGTGCTGTCAATAGAGAAGAAAGCACTAGCAATGTCCACAACATAATGATATGTCCCCAGTTTATGACTTAGTGTGTCCTTAAGAACTGCTATACAGGGGACAGCAGCATGCAAAGGGGGTGTGAATTTATTCAGTTCCCTGTAGTCCACAGTCATACACCAGGAGTCATCTGGCTTTTTCATTGGCCACACTGGGAAATTAAAAGGACTGTGAGTGGGCTTTATGATGCCTGCACTCTCCAACTCCTGTAGAGTTTCTCCAATTTGCTTGTGCCCCCCAGGCAATTTGTACTGCTTTGTTTTTGTCCCCCACTGAGGTACAGGCAGAGCTACATACAGGTGGGTGCTTAGCATGTCCCCTCAGAACTGCCTTTACCACACATACCCTCAGTCTAAACTCACCTACAGTGGTAACCACAGACCCTGCAGGATATCTACCCCCAAAATATATTCAGGGATGGGAGAAATGTACACAGTGTACTCCCGTGGGGGTAAATGCCCTATCCTCCATGGGATTTGGGCTTTCTTCACTCTAATTGCCTACCCCGTAGCCATCTATCACCACAGGGGACCTGGGAAACCACTCAGGGTTGCTATAAATCAGAGAACATTCAGCTCCTGTGTCCACCAGAGCCACGACATGTTGTACATCCATAGGGACCGATGAATTGCTAATTCTACATGTGGCCTGTGGTCCCCACCATGTCCCCCAAGGTGGATAACTTGAACCCCCCCTCAGTCAATCCACAATGCCCAATCATCCTCCTGTAGGGGTGAGAGTTCAGGCGAATCCTGAGTACTGTCCCCAGGGCAGTTTTGCAGGGACACAGGCTGGGCATGAGGCCTTGACACTGGTTTCCGTGTCCTGGACCTCAGCGGCTAGAACTGCTGCTGCTCTAGCTTTAATTGGTGCCACAGTTCTAACAATATTCTATTGGGCTGCCCATCAAATTTTTCTTTTACTACCCTGGCCTTTATCAAATCAACCCACATCTGGGTCCTTGAGACCTTCATGGGGCCCTTTGCACCTCTCCTTTCAGTTCTAGCCTGTACTTCTTTCCATGCCCTTATTGTTTCAACCTCCCCCAGATCTGCTAAAGTATGAGTAGCCTCACTTGTGGGTTGCCCTAGGTGGGGGGCAAGAGTATTCACTGGGGACCCAAAGAGAGATGTGGGAGCTGTATGCAGCACCAGGTTTCTCATTTCTATAGTGAACATCTCCTAATCAGGGCCCTGGGGGTCCATATTATACATGATATTTTTCATGCCCAACTCCCTCAGTACCTGTTGGAGCTCTGCATACGTTTCCAGCCAGTGGGTAAGTATGGTAAATCACCCTGATTAGGACAAACTGCCCTGATGGCAGCTGTCAGCCAATCCAGAAGTGACTGATTCCCTGGGGAGTGACAGACACTGCAACCACTGCTGGAGAGAAGAGCGAGTCATCAGGGGAGCCAGTCTACTCATTTCAGAACCTGAAATAACAATGTTTTCCACCCCAGTATCCCAGAGATGTAAAAGTTATGTAGGCAGAGATTCCAATGGCCTCATCCTATACCAGATGCTCATGTGCACCAGCTCATCCTGGGTATAGGGGCAGAGCATGAAGTTCTCCACAGCATGGGAATGGGGCTGCTCCTTCCTCTGAGGAGCCCATACTTGTTTCATTTTTATTTTTTCAATTACAGCCAGGTGGGCCTTTAATACAGGAGAGCCTGGTGCCTCCAGCAGTGGGCTTGGCAACAGATGGACACTTGGCCCCAACCCCTCATCCTTTCCTGACACCTCCCTCACCATCGTCCAGGCAGAAGGCACCACTCTTCCCTCCCCTCCCCCACGGCCTCCTACTTTGTGGCTTCTCCTGCTGCCTCCCCTGTTGCTGCTGCTAAGGACTCTTCCAGGAGTGCTACCTGTTCTCTCAGTAACTCTTTCTCTTCCTTAAGGGCATCCCGTAGGTCATCACCCAGCTCCTCCAAGCAATGCCAAAATCTGTCTCTCTTCACTATCTTGAGAAAAAAAGATCCTACATGCTAGCTGCTCAGAACCTCAGGGTCTCTCAGGGGATCTAAGCAGCCATGTATCTCATGGAAGGCTAATTCCGCATCTTCTGGTGTCTCCACCCTTCCACAATTATGGGAAGGGCCCCACCCCTCTAAGGAGGTGCTTTACCCTAGATAGTGTCCCACTCAGGTTTCCCCAATTGGAAGCCCCACAGGCAGGGGCTTCCCGGGTGAAGCTGCACCCTCTACCACTACAGCCACTGGAGCCTTCCCACTATCCACAGGGGCATTTCCCCACCATCTCCAGCAGCAGCCCACCCAAGGTTCACACCCATGTAGACATTTCAGGTTTAGAGATCCTGCTGACTACTGCCAGATGTAACTCCGGGGGTTGGAGGGGTGGATCCCAGGGCAAAATACCTTTAAAATCGAAATCAGTCAAAGGCAGAAATAAAGTTTAAGAAACCCTTTTATTGCTTACAAGCAGTCATCCTGCCTCTCTCTTGACCCAGCTGCAGCAGCAGCAGAGCAAAAACTACACCCCCTGGAAACACCTGTTGATATGGAGATGTGCTAAAGCCAGGAGAGAGATTCTGGGAATATGCCATTTTACCTATAACTGCTGTCATTCATTGCAAGGGCCATCAAAGACCTACCTCACATGATAAAAATGAAAATATCAGACACATCATGGAAATAACAAGGCTGACAGAGCAGCAAAATAAGAAGCTGCCAACCCTTTCTCCATCCCTCACTTCCTGTTTCCTCTTATGCCCTCCTACTCACCCCAAAAATAGCTCTACTCAAAGAACACAGGCACTACAGAAAGGGCAATGGTGGTTCCTCCATGGAAAGATGGTCCTTCCTGAAGGCTAACAAACTAAATTCTTCTCATCTTTCCATGACCAGTTCCATGCATGATAATTCCCTCTGCTCTAATTCCTACAGACCCACATACATCTTACTCCTGGTCTTAGGACCTCCTACAAAAGATTATCACCCAGTGCCCCATATGCCAAACCACAAACCCTCAAAACAACTTCAGACCTCCCCTTTTCCCTACCCATCAGTTCTGGGGATCCCTCCCCAGAACTGACCGGCAAATAGACCTTACCCATACACCTCCAGTAAAGAAAACAAGGATACCACCTTGTCCTGGTTGACACCTTCTCCAGATGGATAGAGGCCTTTCCTACATCAAGCAAAAGATCCTCCACAGTAGCACATATCCTACTCACTGTAATCATCCCCGCTTCGGACACCCAACCTCTATACAAACTGGTAATAGACCTGAATTCACCTCACAGGTCACCCAACAGGTGGCCTCTTCCCTGAATATAACGTGGAAGTTCTACATCCCATATTGACCCCAATCCTCAGGTAAAGTAGAGAACGCTAATCACCTTCTCAAACAGAGCTTAACCAAGTTTTCCCTCCAGGTTCATTTGGATTTTACTAAGCTCCTGCCCTTAGCCCTTTTTAAACTCAGGTCTCTCCCACTCAAACCTCTTATGCTAAGCCCCTTTGAGGTTCTGTATGGAAAGCCCATTATTGCCTTCACCTTTCTCACCTCCAAGTCAAACCTACTCCTCCATCTCTCAAATTCTTTACTTAATACACATACACACCTCATCTGGAACTACGCTGACTCCACCCTCCCCAAACCCTCCGACAACCTACACACCCTCACTCCTCCGTCCCTACAACCTGGAAACTGGATATAAATGAAGCCACTCTCCCCTCCCAGGGGCTAAAACCAAGATGGACAGGGCCCTTCCAAGTAATCCTGACTACCCCAACAGCGGCCAAATCTAAAGGTCATTCCTCCTGGGTCCACTTTTCCTCTCTAAAAAAGGCTCCCCTTTTCCAGTGCACACCAACTGGACCCACATCCCTGAAGATCATCAAGCTGTCTCCCGTGACTGAAGAGACCAAAGACACAGCTAAACAATCCCGTGACTCTCTCTCCATAACTTCCTCTGTTTCTTGATCATCCTAAAGTAGAACTCTCCCATTACTTGCCCTCCCCCTCCTTAGATACAATCATACAGGGCCTATGGCCACAGGGAACCTTCTTATATTTCTCCCTAAGGCAAATCACCACCTTTACCTCCTGTGTTCTCCTGCTGTCATCCTTTCTTTTTCAATATTACTCATCCTCTTCACCCCTAACATACAACACGGACCTTTCTTAATACCTCAATCAGACACTCTCTCACATAGCTCAAATCATCCAAACCTTTAATGGAACTATGCAGCCACCCTGCTGGGCCTGTCTCCACCTTTCCCAGAGAGCAGACTCAGCCATCCCTGCTCCCTTTGGAGCATGGATTCACACTTCTGCAGGGCTGCATTCCACTGAGACTGCCAGTCCCAGAGGTACGGCCCTTGCTGAAGGATCTGACATCGGACTTCCAGGGGCACTAAAAGGTATCAGACAGACGTTAAAGGCTCACCAACTTCCCAAACAGGCCATAACCAGTCCCTCCCAAAGTGGACTCCATTGAACCCAACCTGCTCCTTTGTGCATCTCTTGAGCCCAACAAGATCACTATACCCCAGTGGGCTCCTTAGATCCCTCCCTCTGTAAAACCACCATTCAGCTTCTCCCACCCTCTGATCACCACAATACTAACCATCTGGGAACTCTCTTAACAGCTATCTGGGGACACTTCTTTCTAAGGCAATCTAAATGCCACCACAACTAGATATTGTCAAAACAGAGGAAAACACCCCCTAAAAGACTCTCTGCTAGCCCACAGAGGAGCTCACTGCAAACATCTCAATATACCTGATGGCAGAATCTTCCTAAACCAAAAGTTTGCTGCTATTAAACAAGAGAGTCCTACAATATTGCAACCAGCCTCACCCCTTTCCCCTTTGACAACTGCAGCATTTAGCTCCTCCTTCCATGTATGGCACAAATTCAAGGCAGTCTGACATTTACTTTCCAACCCACCCCAGACCTTCTCCTCTTGTCTCAGTTTGATCTTATGGGATGCTGCTCCCTGTAAATGGGAATCTTCCGGTATGTGGACACAAGGCATACATTTTCTTGCCAACCAACTAGACTGGAGTCTACTCTGGGCCTCCTCCCTCCCACCCTTTCCTTAGCAACATCTGATCTACCCATCCCCATCTCCCTCATAATCCATGTCAGGGCACAATATGCCTTATAGCTAGTCCATTAATGGCCACCTTGGGAATAATCACAGGCACTGGGACAGGGATTGGGGCCCTAGGAGTCTCTCTTTCAGAGTTCACTAGGTTGTCCAAAGAACTCACTGAAGGACTCAAAGAGGTTTGCGACCAAGTGGAACACTTACAAGATTAAGTGGACTCCCTGACTTCAGTCATTCCCCAAAACTAGAGAGGCCTTGATCTCCTGGAAGTTTCACAGGGTGGATTACATGCTCTACTCCAAGAATGCTGCTTTTACACCAAAAAATCTGGCCTTGTCAGGGATGGGGCAAAATACCTTCATGAGCAAGCTTCCAAATTTCTTGAAGGCCCTGCTAATAACCCGATTTCCCCTTCCTTTTCATTGGCTTCTACCCCTCCTGGCCCCACTAGCCTTTATCACCCTCCTTCTTTTCCTTCCCTGCTTAATTAAACGTATGCCAAAGATTTTGACAGGATCAAATGGTCATCATTTCCCCGGCAACTACTCGAGAACAACTCCAAATGGCCTTCCTCCTTCAAAATATCAGAAAATCTCCTTCATTACCCCCTCTCAGCAAGCAGTAGCCAAGAAAAGAATGGCAACCTGTATTCCTATACCCCTTAGGAGCCAGGAATGAAAAGAACCCAGACAGGAGCACCACCATTTTGAGTAAGCCCACCTGCCATCTCAGAGAGACTCAAGTTTCATTTTACTTAGGCCACAAGCATTTGTCAAAGGGCACATTAGCAGCCACAAGCCCACCCTTTCCCCGACCCATCCCCTCAAAAGTCCACCAGTCCACCAAAAAGACACTACAAAGCTCTAAGCCTGTAAGAGAGGCCTTTTTTGTTCTGCTCACCAGAACAGAAAGGTCTCTCTCAGGTTTAGCAATAAATCTGCTTGGGCTGTTGAGTTCATATCACTTCTTTTCCTTTTATCTGGCGATCACAAGGTTGAGTTGTTTGGACAGATATGTAACAGGCTGTACGGAGTCCCCAGCTGGTTGTATGAGTAATCCTAATGCTTGTCCCTTTTTGCTGGTTAAGAATAGAAAGAAAGGTTTGTTAGGATTGGGTAGGGCCAAACAAGTGCCTTGAGGAGTGCTTGCTTGAGGACCCAGAAAGAAGTAGGAATTAAGTCTGTCTCCAGCACCCTTTCTTGGGGATCCCCATGGGAAGCGTTGTAAAGGGGTTTTGCAATGAGTGACAAATTTGGGATCCAGAGTTTAAAATAGCTAAGAAGCCCCAGGAAGAAAAGAAGACCTCGCTTTATGCTGTGGAAAGGGAGATTCTTAATAGCTTATTTTTGGAAGGTGGATATACAGCGAGTGGTAGAGGTGAGGTCAAGGCCATGGTAGATGACTTTTTGCTGTACTGGATGAGCTTTAGGTTTTGAGGAACAGTTTCCCTTTTTCCCCAGGAATATAAGAAGGTAAACAGTATGGGATATAGCATCATTTTTGAGGGACTGCAAAGCAAGAAAACAACAACATATTGGATCAGGTGGCTAGGTGCGAGTTCGAGAGATTGGAGGTCCTTTTGCAGTGCTTGGCCAAAGAAGTGGGGGCTGACACAAATCCCTGGGTAAGAGCTATCCGTGTGAGTTCTTGGGAAACAGGGCTGAAGGGATTAGTAAAGAAGGTGTCTTTGAGTTTGAAGACAGTAAAATATTGGGTACTGGGTGGGATATGGGAGAGGAGGATGTAGGGGTTCAGGACTACTGGATGGGTGGAGAACAACAGCTATGTTAATCTTTTGGAGACTTTCAACTAATCAGAAAGCCATCGGGTGGTTTTTTTTTTTTTTTGGTATCATTAATCTACAATTACATGAGGAACATTATATTTACTAGGCTCCCCCCTTCACGAAGTCCCCCACACAAACCCCATTATAGTCACTGTCCATCAGCATAGTAGGATACTGTAAAATCACTGCTTGTCTTCTCTGTGATGCACAGCCCTCCCTGTGCCCCACACACACTATACATGCTAATCGTAATGCACCCTTTTTTGCCCCCCTCTTTATCTCTCCCTTCCCACCCATCCTCCCCAGTCCCTTTCCTTTGGTAACTGTTACTCCATTCTTGGGTTCTGTGATTCTGCTGCTGTTTTGTTCCTTCAGTTTTTGCTTTGTTCTTATTCTCCACATATGAGTGAAATCATTTGATACTTGTCTTTCTCCACCTGGCTTATTTCACTGAGCAAAATACCCTCTAGCTCCATCCATGTTCTTGCAAAAGATAGGATTTGTTTTCTTAAGGCTGAATAATATTCCACTGTGTATATGTACCACATCTTCTTTATCCATTCATCTACTGATGGACACTTAGGTTGCTTCCATTTCTTGGCTATTGTAAATAGTGCTGCAATAAACACAGAGGTGCATCTGTCTTTTTCAAACCAGGATGATGTATTCTTAGGGTAAATTCCTAGAAGTGGAATTCCTGGGTCAAATGGTATTTCTGTTTTGAGCTTTTTGAGGAACTTCCATACTGCTTTCCACAATGGTTGAACTAATTTACATACCCACCAGCTGTGTAGGAGGTTCCCCTTTCTCCACATCCTCGCCAACATTTGTTGTTTGTGTTTTGGATGGTGGCGATCCTTACTGGTGTGAGGTGATATATCTCATTGTGGTTTTACTTTGCATTTCTCTGATGACAAGTGATGTGGAGCATCTTTTCATGTGTCTATTGGTCATCTGAATTTCTTCTTTGGAGAACTGTCTGTTCAGCTCCTCTGGCCATTTTTTAATTGGCTTATTTGCTTTTTGTTTGTGAAGGTGCATGAGCTCTTTATATATTTTGGATGTCAACCCTTTATCGGATCTGTCAGTTATGAATATATTCTCCCATTTTGTAGGATACCTTTTTGCTCTATTGATGGTGTCCTTTGCTGTACAGAAGCTTTTCAGCTTGATATAGTCCCACTTATTCAGTTTTGAATTTGTTTCCCTTGCCTGGGGAGATATGTTCAAGAATAGGTCACTCATGTTTATGTCCAAGAGATTTTTGCCTATGTTTTTTTCTAACAGTTTTATGGTTTCATGACTTACATTCAGGTCATTGATCCATTTTGAATTTACTTTTGTGTATGGGGTTAGACAATGATCCAGTTGCATTCTCTTACATTTAGCTGTCCAGTTTTGCCAACACCAGCTGTTGAAGAGGCTGTCATTTCCCCATTGTATTTCCATGGCTCCATAATCATACATTAATTGACCATATATGTTTGGGTTAATGTCTGCAGTCTCTATCCTGTTCCACAGGTCTGTTGCTCTGTTCTTGTGTCAGTACCAAATTGTTTTGATTACTGTGGCTTTGTAGTAGAGCTTGACTTTGGGGAGTGAGATCCACCTCACTTTTTTCTTCCTTCTCAGGATTGCTTTGGCTATTTGGGGTCTTTTGTGGTTCCATATGAATTTTTTAACTATTTGTTCCAGTTTGTTGAAGAATGCTTTTGGTAATTTGATAGGGACTGCCTTGAATCTGTGGATTGCTTTAGGCATGATGGCCATTTTGACAATATTAATTTTTCCTAGGCAAGAGCATGGATTGAGTTTCCATTTGTTAGTGTCCTCTATTTTCTCTTAAGAGTTTCTTGTAGTTTTCAGGGTATAGGTCTTTCACTTCCTTGGTTAGGTTTATTTCTAGGTATTTTATTCTTTTTGATGCTTTTGTGAATGGAATTGTTTTCCTGATTTCTCTCTCTATTAGTTCATTGTTAGTATATAGGAAAGCCACAGATTTCTGTGTATTAATTTTGTACCCTGCAACGTTGCTGAATTCCGATATTAGTTCTAGTAGTTTTGGAGTAGAGTCTTTAGGGTTTTTTTATGTACAATATCATGTCATCTGGAAATAGTGACACTCAACTTCTTCTTTCCCAATCTGGATTCCTTGTATTTCTTTGTTTTGTCTAATTGCCATAGCTAGAATCTCCAGGACTATGTTGAATAACAGTGGGGAGAGTGGGCATGCCTGTCTTGTTTCTGATCTTTGAGGAAAAGCTTTCAGCTTCTTGGTGTTCAGTATGATGTTGACTGTGGGTTTATAATATATGGCCTTTATTATGTTGAGATATTTGCCCTCTATACCCATTTTGTTGAGAGTTGTTATCATGAATGGATGTTGAATTTTGTCAAATGCTTTTTCAGTATATATGGAGATGATCATGTGGTTTTTGTCCTTCTTTTTGTTTATGTCGTGGATGATGTTGATGAATTTTGGAATGTTGTGCCATCCTTGCATCCCTGGGATGAATCCCCCTTGGTCATGGTGTGTGATCCTTTTGATGTATTTTTGAATTTGGTGTGCTAATATTTTGTTGAGTATTTTTGCATCTATGTTCATCAGCGGTATTGGTCTGTAGTTTTCTTTTTTGGTGGGGTCTTTGCCTGGTTTTGGTATTAGGGTGATGTTGGCTTCATAGAATGAGTTTGGGAGTATTCCCCCCTCCTCTTTTTTTTGGCAAACTTTAAGGAGAATAGGTATTATGTCTTCTTTGTATGTCTGATAAAATTCTGAGGTAAATCCATCTGGCCCAGGGGTTTTGTTCTTGGGTAATTTTTTGATTACCACTTCGATTTCTTTGCTGGTAATTGGTTTGTTTAGATTTTCTGTTTCTTCCTTGGTCAGTCTTGGAAGGTTGTATTTTTCTAGGACCTTGCCCATTTCTTCTAGGTTTTCCAGCTTGTTAGCATATAGGTTTTCATAGTATCCTCTAATAATTCTTTATATTTTTGTGGGGTCCGTCGTGATTTTTTCTTTCTCATTTCTGATTCTGTTGATGTGTGTTGATTCTCTTTTTCTCTTAATAAGTCTGGCTAGAGGCTTATCTATTTTGTTTATTTTCTCAAAGAACTAGCTCTTGGTTTCATTAATATTTTCTATTGTTTTATTCTTCTCAATTTTATTTATTTCTTCTCTGATCTTTATTATGTCCCTCCTTCTGCTGTCTTTAGGCCTCATTTGTTCCTCTTTTTCCAATTTCGATAATTGTGACTTTAGACTATTCATTTAGGATTGTTCCTCCTTTAAATATGCCGGATTGCTATATACTTTTCTCTTAAGACGGCTTTCACTGCATACCACAGAAGTTGGGGCTTTGTGTTGTTGTCATTTCTGTCCATATATTGCTTGATCTCTATTTTAATTTGGTCATTGATCCATTGATTATTTAGGAGCATGTTGTTCGCCTCCATGTGTTTGTGAGCCTTTTTGCTTTCTTTGTACAATTTATTTCTAGTTTTATGCCTTTGTGGTCTGAGAAGTTGCTTGGCAGAATTTTAATCTTTTTTATTTTACTGAGGCTCTTTTTGTGGCCTAGTATGTTGTCTCTTCTGTAGAATGTTCCATGTGCACTTGAGAAGAATGTGTATCCTGTTGCTTTTGGATGTAGAGTTCTATAGATGTCTATTAGGTCCATCTGTTCTAGTGTGTTGTTCAGTTCCTCTGTGTCCTTACTTATTTTCTGTCTGGTGAATCTCTCTCCTTTGGAGTGAATGGTGTGTTGAAGTCTCCTAAAATGAATGCATTGCACTGTTTCCTCCTTTAGTTCTGTTAGTATTTCTTTCACATATGCTGGTCTTCCTGTGTTGGGTGCATGTATATTTATAATGGTTATATCCTCTTGTTGGACTGACCCCTTTATCATTATGTAATGTCCTTCTTTATCTCTTGTTACTTTCTTTGTTTTTAAGTCTATTTTGTCTGATACTAGTACTGCAACATCTGCTTTTTTTCTCCCTGTTGTTTGTATGAAATATCTTTTTCCATCCCTTGACTTTTAGTCTGTACATGTCTTTGGGTTTCAGGTGAGTCTCTTGTAAGCAGCATATAGATGGGTATTGCTTTTTTATTCATTCTATTACTCTGTGTCTTTTGAATGGTGCATTCAGTTCATTTACATTTAGGGTGATTATTGAAAGATATGTACTTATTGCCATTGCAGGCTTTAGACTGATGGTTACCAAAGATTCAAGGTTAATTTCCTTACTATCTAAGAGTCTAATTTAACTCACTGAATATGCTGTTACAAGCACAATCTAAAGGTTCTTTTTATTTTTCTCCTCCTTTTTCTTCCTCCTCTATTCTTTATATAGTAGGTATCATATTCTGTATTCTTTGTCTATCCCTGGATTGACTTTGGTGATAGTTATTTTAATTTTGCATTTACTTACTAATTAGCTGTTCTACTTTCTTTACTATGGTTTTATTTCCTCTGGTGACAGCTATTAACCTTTAGGAACACTTCCATCTATAGCAGTCCCTCCAAAATAGACTGTGGAGATGGTTTGTGGGAAGTAAACTCTTTCAGCTTTTGCTTTTCTGGAAATTGTTTAATCCCTCCTTCAAATTTAAATGATAATCTTGCCAGGTAAGGTAATCTTGGTTCCAGGCCCTTCTGCTTCATTGCATTAAATACATCATGCCACTCTCTTCTGGCCTGTAAGGTTTCTGCTGAGAAGTCTGATGTTAGCCTGATGGGCTTTCCTTTGTATGTGATCTTATTTCTCTCTCTGGCTGCTTTTAATAGTCTGTCCTTATCCTTGATCTTTGCTAATTTTATTATTATATGTCTTGGTGTTGTCTTCCTTGGGTTCCTTGTGTTGGAAGCTCTGTGCCCCTCCATGGCTGGAGAGACTATCTCCTTACCCAGATTGGGGAAGTTTTCAGCAACTACCTCCTCAAAGACACTTTCTATCCCTTTCTTTTCTTCTTCTTCTGGTATCCCTATAATGTGAATATTGTTCCATTTGGATTGGTCACACAGTTCTCTCAGTATTCTTTCATTCATAGAGATCCTTTTTTCTCTCTGTGCCTCAGCTTCTTTGTATTCTTCTTCTCTAGTTTCTATTTCATTTATTGTCTCCTCCACCATATCCAACCTGCTTTTAATACCCTCCATTGTGCTCTTCAGTGATTGGATCTCTGACCTGAATTCATTCTTGAGCTCTTGAATGTCTTTCTGTACCTCTATTAGCATGTTGATGATTTTTATTTTTAACTCTCTTTCCGGAAGAGTCACGAGATCCATGTCATTTAAATCTTTCTCAGGAGTTGTATTAATAATTTTACTCTGGACCAGGTTTCTTTGGTGTTTCATATTTGTATATGGTGCCCTCTAGTGTCCAGAAGCTCTACTCTGGAGCTGCTCAGCCCCTGACGCAATGTTGGGGATCACCGGGGAGCAGTAATGATGCCTGGGGGGTGAAAAGAGCTGTTCCCCACCTCCTGGCTGCTGTGCCTGTCTCCACTGCCTGAGCCAGTGGGCCAGGCACACAGGTATAAGCTTTTGTCACAGAGCAGCTGAATATGGATCCCTGCTTTCCACAAGTGGCTGGAATCTCAGTCTCTGCAGGAATTCTGTTTGTCTTAACTTTACAACCCTATAATCACAAGAGCATCATGAAAGCACCATGAAATGTAGGTTTGTGCTCCCAGAGAAGATCTCCAGAGCTAGGTATTCAGTAGTCCCAGGCCTTCCACTCCCTCCCTGTTCCATTTCTCTTACTACTCACGGTGAGCTGGGGTGAGGGAAGGGCTTGGGTCCCACTGGGCCATGGCTCTGATACTTTACCCTGTTCCATGAGGTCTGCTCTTTTCTCCAGTTTGTGTGCAGTGTGGTGCAGTCCTCTTTCCTGTTGCTCCCTTAGGATTAGTTGCACCAACTATATTTTCTAATTGCATATGGTTTTAGGAGGAAGCCTCTGTCTCTCCTCTCACACCACCATCTTTTCTTGGGAATGGGTTTTTTTAAGAGCTACATCAAGTAGCTTATGTTTGTGTTGATGACCCATGACTGAGGTTGCAGAATGAAAAGCTGCAATGTGTGTTTCCAAGTAAGAAAAGCCTTTACCTCTCACTTGCACATTTGAAAGATTTCCTTATTATCAATAATGAATTAATAAATTAGATTATAAAGTCTATTACAATAAAGAAATGTTTTGATTGGTTTATAGAGGTTAAGACGTGCTTACATAAATTTACTATTTGTAGAATTCCCAGAAAATATAGAAACTGAACTTCTATTACTTTAATGTGCCTTTTTAGAGAAAATCTTTCCCCCAAAAAACTTATACTGCTTATAGCATTTTTCTCTTAAAAAATTATGTTAATTTAATTGAAGAAATTAAATCACATTAGGGTAATAAGTTAGGTTTAAAAACGGCTAACATATTTTTTCTTGATTTTTACCTATGTGAAGTATAGTGCAAACATACGTCTTATTTTTTTACTTTTTTAATATTTTTTCATTCTGTATTATCTTGCACAGACTAGATAATTTGAACTTCCTAAACTTCTTATATTGATATTCTAATCTAATAAGCTAACATTACTTCCATATAAAGTTTTAGATATTAAAAAAGTAACATTGTGTTCAACTAAACTGAATTATAAATCTAACAAACTTTGTTATACCAACAGTGATTATATTCTATGACATGTCATTCTACATATAATTTCCAAGATCCTTAATTAACTTTAAGACTTTCAATATTAAGTTAATCAATAAGTAATCTCTGATTACTTAATTCTTATTTTTATATGTCATAGAGTAATGATACTTTGGGATTCATGTTCTAAATGTGTCCATTTTTGCCTCTTTTATGGGTGTGGCATAGAGGTTTGTTTGTAAGCTTTGCCAGCTGGAGTGAGTGTGGGGGTGTGCAGTCAGGGTGCCTCTTTGAGAAAGGACATGCTGCCAGGCCCCTTCTCCTGCAGAGCTACCTCACCTGACTGTACAGCCAGGCCACCCTGGACCTGAGTGAGGTGGCACCCATGCCCCCACTAATCAGCCAGTGCAGGACTCCCTCTGTCATTTCTTGTCTGGGCTGGCCAAGGCTTTATCTGGACTCCACTGACTTCTCCCTCACCCAGCCCTGCTTCCCCACTCTCCTGTTCAAGCATTCAACCCTAAAAACCATCTGTATCCCCAGCTGTTTCAGCAATGGCTTCCAGAGGCCCCTGCGTGTGACACTGTCTCCTAAAATGCCCATATGATGGTGGACAGTTTTCAGTCACCGACTTCCCAATTCCATCTGAGAAATAGCAGTTAATGACTTTGGTTAACATTGATAATTTACACAGATGTTGAGACTGTACTCAGAGCAATAGTGGCAGAGAAATGTGAAGTGCATTCAGTGGGACGCACTTTTGTTTATCCAGGAAAAAGAGTTATGTAAAGTGTTTACTCCTGAATGATAAAAAGAGTTATAAAAGACACAATTTGGGTGAAAATAGAAAGTTATGCAAGGTTCAAAGAAAGTAAACTTTATTTGCTTTGGTTCCAAACATCTGCAAATGATTAGTCTGAAGACACACAATGCACTGTGTTAATATGTTGGTGAAATTTGTTCATACTTAATGGATTTGTTCATTTAAAAAAAGCATATGAATTCTTCATTGACAAATACTACACTAATGCAAGACTAGAATTTGGCTTTCTCTTTGTTAAAATAACAAACTGGTCTTGAGGTATTTAGCTTGCTCTTTTTAAAATGATCATGAATTGCTATAGTGATCATGCATCAACATGGATAACAACCAACAACAAAGTTGAAAATTTGAACGTCAGAAAAATTAATAGAGTATGATCCCATTTGTAAGTTCAAAGCCATAGAAAACTGAGCATATACGTGATGTGTGTGTGCATCAGTGTTTGGGAACCAGGACCAAACACCACAGAAAGACAAAGGTGGGTCTAGCCTGGTACTCAGGAAGAGGGGGTTAGTCTTAGGGGCGTGGAGACAGAGGGCTGAACTGGTAGCTACGCCCCTGGTGACGCTCAGGTTTCCACTCTGGAGGTGCTCAGGCATGCAGGAAGTTGTGCCCCTGCAGGTGGGTGCCCAGTGCTGGTACGCAGTGTGTGCAGCTGCTGCCACTGGTCTGGGATGAGCTTGGGCACTGTTGGCTAGTGGTCATGAGGAAGAGGATAATCCAGACCCTTTGTGAGACCTGCACAGGGTGACAGCCACTTCCCTGTTCTGCTTTCCAGCTTCAGGTTGATTTCTCTTTGGGCTCCTTCTCAGCCAGCACCAAGTGGAGAAGGGATTTGGGAAACACAGGCCTAGTTGAGCCAAGTAAACGCTGGGCCAAGCCAGGAGAGCATTTACATCCTCAATAAGAAAACAAGTCTCCACACCTCATGGAAACAATCCACGATGTAGATAAATCTGCTGATACTTAAAGGAACAGTCGTTAACATAAATTTTCCAGCTGACATTGCTTAGATACTGTCAGATGGTACCAGAGAACTGAATTAGGATTTCTGAGACTCAGAGTAGAACACAGAAAAGAATTTTTTCAATCTCTAGAATGTTAAAGGCTATTAAAAATGTGATCTTGGAATCTTTACAAAATCCCTAAACCAAGATTAATTTTCTGGCCTCATTTGTTAGCACTTTTGGCTCTAGTTCTACTGACCAGACTTCAAGGAGACTTGCTTGGCCTAATGAGCACCCCTGGCTGTCCCTGTGCAAATGGATTAGCCAAAACAGAGTAAGACCAGCCTTCTTGTGTTAAGGATAATATTGGGAGATTATTTATGACTACAAGGGGGAGCTGTCAAACAAAGAAGTATATCACACCTAGAAACAGGAAAAAGTCCTGTTCTTTCAATGTCATACTGAAGCACTGACTAGCAGGCCCATGAGGGGTAATCTTTGTTTTCATTTAATACAGTCTATTGACTGAGGTAATTCACAAAACTAATAGAGGTGTTGACTTGTATAAAACTGATAGCAATGCAAATTATCCTTGACCAGTGTGTGCAAGGAATTTTGTCCTGTAGACATACAAATAGTCACTGTCCAGTAGGAAAGATCTCAACTCAGAGGCTACAGTTTTATTGCCCTGAGGCATTGACCAGTTTTATATATAGTTTAGCAATTTTATTTCAACAATTTTTAGTGATTAAGAATACTTTTTAAACCAGCTCCACCATCCTGCTTGTCCCCTCATTAATGCATTAAAGAAGTCCTTGACATGTGTTCATTCTTAAAAAACAGAAGGAACGACATAAGGAAAGGCATCTTTGGAGTGGGTGCTGCTCTGTAAAGCCCTGATGCATCTCTAGGTCCTGGGGCTCAGAGAGCCGGCTTTCCAGCAGCAAGGACCTCACCAGCCCCGGCTTCCCCCTGGCACTGGCAGGTGCCTCTGGAGCCTATTCCAGCACACAGCTGTGAGGTCTTGGGCTGCCTGGTGCTTGGCAGGAGGCCACATTCCGGACAGCTTCCCTTCCCCGGACTCCACCCAGCTGTGCCTACTCCAGGCCCCTCAGCAGGCAGCAGAACCGGGGAACTGAGGAACTACTGACCCCTTGCGCATCCCATCGTTTATTTGTACCTTGGGGGACTAATAGTTTTCTGATAATGGCTCAGGTGAGTCTGGAAGCTGCACAGTTACCATCACTAGGATAAATTACTTTCTGAAGACCAAAGAGAGCTCAGTTATTGCCCTTTCTTGGGGGAAAAGAAACAGCAGGCCTGAGTGAACATTTAAGTTCCCATGGAAGGAGAGGGAAGCAGGAGGCCTTGGGACCAGGCTGGGTGAGCACACAGCCACCCCGAGGGCGTCTCCAGGGCAGCGAGCAGCCTGCCACAGCTCACGGGCTCCTAGCTCTCTCCCTCCTCCCCCTTTCCTGTCGTTGCCCCCACCCTGAGGTGCTCTCTCCAGACCTGAGGTCCCACAGGTCCCACAGTTTGCCTGCTGGGGGGGCCCTTGCTCCCCAGGCCTGGAAGGAGCGGTCGGGCCCCCTGTCCTTCAGCCTCCCCAGGGGCACTTCACTCCCACCACCTCACCACTGTGGCATTTGGACCAGCCCCTCACAAACAGGGCTTTGCTCACCTTTGTGTTATGGGCATTTAGTGTACCAAGCCTGACCTGTAGGCGATGCTCCAAAATGCGCTGGACAAACAAGTCAAATCCAGCCTAAGTCATTTTATAGCAGAGAAAAGGGTTGTAAAGAAAAAACTGACTTGTCTGAGGTCTGGTGGCCAATTAGATGCAAAGCAAGGATGGAATCCTAAATCTCTCTAACAGCCAAAATTCAGGTGGTTTCAGGGCCCCAGTAGACCTGAGCAGAGTTACAGGCCTGTGCACTGGGTCCCATGTGGGGAGAGTCCTAGGGTAAATACCAACAAGGACACTGGGAGTGCAGCCTGATGGGGGGCTGGGGGAGCTGGGGGTGCTCGGGCATCCAGAGGCCCTCCCTGCTGCCACAGAGTAGGGAAGAGATTTGGCACAGACAGTGCCCTTCCCATACTGCCAGGGCACAGTGCCAGGCTCCCCATCTGGAAGGTAGGAGGGAGTGGACGAGGAAAGGAAAGTGATGACAAACAGAAGAGGCTTGTCTTCCCAAAGCAGACCCTTCACTGGTGGGAATGTTTGGCCACAAGCTGGAGACCCCCATCAGAGGTGGGTGGGGTCTGTCCTGGGGAGAAGGCTAGGCTACATGGGCTCAGGTGGAGTTCACCTGTGGCTGGGCAGACAAACCAAGTCACACCACCCATGACGAGGCTGCCTAGGCAGGAGGGACTCTGGCCCCATGGCCAGCCTGTCTCCATCCCTGGCTTGGTGGCTTCCACAGAGGAACCCCAAGGTGCTCATACCCACAGACTTTACTAATTGTTCTTTGCTCCTTCAGAGTGACTGCACATCTCCTGGGCTCCCAGATTTAATCTTAGGGCCCTCTTCTGGCAGGCTGCACTTTGGACAGCAGGCACATGATCCCTGTGCTAGCCCACGTGCCTGGCACCAGCGGAACCTGATCACAGGGCCCGGCTTGTCACTGGCCATCAACACCAGAGGCACAGAGGCCTCACTGTGAAGGACGGGACCAAGAGACAAGGCCTCTCAATAAGTGGAATCTACATGACCATGAAATTTAAGCTCTTCTTTTCAATGTGTTGAACCATTTTCTTACCTCCTAGAATAAAAGTGGTGATCTCCTGAGGACAGAATGCCTATCTCAAGTAGCCTGGAGTCCAGTCACCGCTGTTACCCACTGCTAACCGACTCTGGCACCCTGCGTCCCCCCAGGAGGTGATTTTGTACATAGATCAAGTGATTGTCATGGTGGGCTCTGCTTCCAGCATTCAAAGCCATGTGCTCATTAAACTATACACCATTTTTCACCTATTAGTGTGGGAAAAGTGAAAGCTTGCTAGTATACTGTTTTGGCAAGGATGCAAAGAGCTTCGAGAAGGTGGACTGTCCATCAAGGGGAGGCACAAAGAGGCATGCAGTGAGATCATGAAGACGTGGGTTTTAGTCTCAGATAAGCTCATCCATCTGTGTAGCTGGAGCAGGTTACTTAACAGACCCTCATTTTCCTTATCTCAGAAATGGGAAAAACACTTGCTCTTCCTATTTCATAAGAGTATTTGAATCAAATGGCCATTTCCTTAGCCAATACTACAAACAATGCTCAATTGTTCATTGATTTATTACTTCTTAAGTAGCCAACCTATTTTTTTCTCTAAAAGCATTTTAGTCCTTTAGCCACTGAAAAAGCAGCACCAGGTTACCCTTCCCAAAATAAAATCATTCTTTGCTCAAAACACTCCGTTCACACTGCCACTGAACTGGACACTTAAAAATGGTTAAAATGGCAAATTTTATGTTATTTTGATCTTACCACACATAAAAAATCATTCCTTACTCTCCCGTCCAACCAGGACTGTTCCTCTCACTCCTGCACACCTGTCAGTACCACCTCTGCACCCAGCCCAAGCTCTGCCCCCGTGCAGTGCCTGCCCTGGCCTGTGTCAGTCCACAAGGTGGCCCTTCTTCTTCCTCCTCCTCTCATGAGGGCACCTGTCATCCAGTGGACACTGCGTCTCCCTAACAAGATGGCCATCACCAAAATTCAGAGACCCCTTCCACATTGGCCAACACATTATGCAAGGGACATTCAATAGTTGCTAGTCAACTGATTTCTTGATCCACAGCAGAGGGAGGCCTTCGATTAACAGGACTCCTTAGTAGGGTGTCATTTGTTTTCTGGTTCCTCACATCGTGGATTTTGCTTAATGCATCATTTTGATGTCTGTATTTCTATTGCTATCATAAGAAGTTCACAAGGGAGTCACGTCAACTGTATGACAGAACAGGAGCCCCAGTCCTTGTTTCTCCACAGAGACACCAACTTAACAACAATATATATAGTCCAAAAAGGCTTTTTGAGAACTCCAGAAACCACTTAACAAGTCATACTACCCCAGGAAAGTTGAGAGACAGGAAGAGTCAGACTGAGAGGTAAGAGATGCTGCTTGATTTCAGCCCCATAGCCTCTGCCTCAAGCCAGCTCAGCTTGGTACCATAGGAAGAATGCACCCAGCATGCAGTCATCTTGAAGAAGTTCAATGTACTACAAGAGAACACAGATGAATAAGCAAATGAAGTCAGGAAACAACAGGCGTAGAAACTGTAAAAAAGAACCAGAGATCCTGGGAAGATCCTAGAGCACCAAGTACCAGGAATCTGTCTTCCCACCTAGACAATAATTGTACTGGCAGAACTTTCTGATATAGCTATTTTGGAACTCTGGAATCCATGGAAGGCTTGCAATTCCCTGGAGAAGGCTTGGAATAAAAATTGCAGTTAATTTCAGTCAATTTCAGCTCCTAGCACAGTAGCAGCTATCCCTTAGCCATGGGGCAGGCAGCTGGGTTTGGAAGAGGTTGAATGCAGCTTGTGGGAGCCAGGGTAGACAAAAAAGACCCTGTCCTCCAGCATGGAGAATATAGTCAGTGATTCTGTAACATCTTTCTATATTGATAGATAGTAACTGCACTAGAGGGGGTGAGGATTTAATAATTGGATAACTGTTGAACCACTGTGTTGTATATTTGAAACCAAACATAAGATTGTATATCAATAAAAAAAAGGATCCTGTCCTCCAAATATTGGGGATCTGTATTCTGATTGATAATTGTTGCTTCTGATCACATAGGTGCAGACATTGAAGTGGGAAGCTATTGTTGCACCTCCCCTGATTATTGCAAGCACCCCACTGAGTGACTTCCAGGGGATTTAAAGGGCCAACATCCACCCCACCCTCACTTCAACTTTCTATTTTCCCCTTTTGGAAGCCACACCTTGAAGACTAGAACATTTTTTAAAAAACTATATATGTGGGGAATATTAGAAAGTGACCACACATACCCAAGGAAAGACCCAGAAGAGACCTGAGGAGATTTTAAGTTTTCACCTCAGGCTTATCCTTGGCACAGAGACAGCCTATAAGAAGCAAAAAACAAAAACAAAAACAAAATCCAGAAAATACTGGGGAAGCAAGAGAATCTGATTTCCAGAGTCACTGCATTATTAGATTCAAATATCCACCTTTCAATAGAAAACCACAAAGCATACAAAGAAATAGGAAACCATGGCCCATTCAGAGGAAAAAAATAAATCAACAAAAACTGTCCAACAAAATGGCTTGATGTAAGATCTTCCGAAGACAAAAACATTTGTCCTAAAGATGCTCTAAGAACTAAAGGAAGATGTGGTAAAAGTCAAGAAAATGTTGTATGAACAAAATGGAAATATCAATAAAGAGTTAGAAAACCTTCAAAGAAATCAAAAAGAAATTATGGAGCTGAAAAGTATAATTGAAATGAAGAATCCTCTACAAGGATTCAAAGGCAGAGTTGAGCAGGCAGAAGAAAGAATGAACAAACCTGAAGATAGGACAATGGAAATTAACATATATGAGGAACTGAAAGAAAAAGGATAAAGAAAAGCAGAGATGAATGCACCAGTGGGATACCATCAAGTAGAACAACATACACATTGTGGGAGTCCAGAAGCAGGAAAGAGAAAGAAAGTGGCAGCTATAGTTTATAATACAAAGGCAGGATAAATGAATGATCCTTTTTATTTACAAGTTTTCAGAAAAAAAATTGACTTCTTATCATCATGAACAGGTA
Source organism: Manis javanica (assembly GCF_040802235.1). Taxonomy (NCBI): domain Eukaryota; kingdom Metazoa; phylum Chordata; class Mammalia; order Pholidota; family Manidae; genus Manis; species Manis javanica. Next base: position 60,342,090 of record NC_133164.1, on the reverse strand, counting down.
AGTGATGAGCTGTGGTTTTTGCTTTCTGTTTTTTTAGTATTTTTATAAAGTTGTGGATTTAGACCTATTAATGTGTTCCAATCATTTGTAATTATTATCCTTTTTAAAGTTATTATTCTTTTTAGTGTTCAAATAGTCACATTTTTGGCCTAAGGAAACCCCTTCAAGTTGCTGTCTGTGTCTTTCTGGCATGACCCTGGCTGTTTGTGCTGGCATCCTTGCTTTCTGGTGGGAAAGGGTGTTCTAGACTATGGACACCTTGTGCCTCACATCTGTAAACAGGGTTTACAGAAGCACTGTAGAAGCTCATCTGGAAGGCAGGGGTGCTCCTTGTTCCTGTTTTAGCATAAGTTTCAGAGTTGTCAAGGCAGAGCCTACTGGAAAAAATAAGTTTTTTGAAAGAAACAGATCACAAGGTTATTCTAATATTTCAAATTCAAATTTAGTATTAAGACTTTTGCTTAATTTCATTAATTTTATAATTCTCTCTTTTCTTATGCTGAAAATCTTGGCTCATAATGGCATACTACAACTGTTTGTTTTAGCCCACCAAACATAATAGCTTTTGAATAACAATACCAATAATATTAGAAGTAGCAAGATTCAAGATAGTAGCGTGAGAGGTGAGACAGAAAACTCCTCCCAAAACCACATATAGTACAAAAATATAGTTAATAAAACTAACCTTAAAACAGCAACAGGAAAGAAGGCTGCACCAGACTGCATACAGACCTCAAGAACAGAGCAGACCTCACGAAACAGGGTGAGGTACCAAAGCCTTGATCCGACGGGACCCAAGCCCTTCTCCCCCCACCAGCTCACCAGCGGGAGGAAGAGAAATAGAGTGGGGAGGGGGTGAAAGCCAGGAACTGCTGAACACTTGGACCTGGAAATCTGCTTTGGAACACAGACCTACATTGTGTGGTGCTCTGGAGGTTGGTGGGGTTGGGGAGCTGGGACAGGCGGAGTGCTTGAGAAACTGAGATTCCAGCCATTTGTGGAGGATGTGGATCCACATCCAGCCACTCTGGGACAAAGGAAAGGCAGGCAGTCTGAGAGGCTACCTAGCAGAGAGAGGGCTGCTGAAGGGGTGGGGTTTGCACGGAGCTTGCTGTGTGGGAGAAGGGTAAGTGAACAAGGTTATCTGGGCATGCCCTACCCAGCAGGTTGGGAACTTTGAGGAGCTTCAGGCACCCCATCCCCCTGGCTGGCTGCCCAACTCTGAAGCCCCCCACTGTGATTCACAGCCTGCTGAGCCTTCCTCCTGCCTGCCAGCCCTGGCTCACAAACTGGCAGTCACTGCACTGGCATCAGGCCAGCCAAAGGGAGGCCCTGCCTACAACAGCTGGAGACACAAAGCACAGAGGCTTACACAAAGCACAGAGGCTCTGACAGGGGAGACAGGCACAGCGGCCGGGAAGCAGGAAACAGATCTTTCCTCCCCCACAGCACCAGTGCTGCTCCCCTATGAGCACCAACCTCATTATTATTCTTCTTGGTGTTCAAATCTGAGGGCTGAGCAGCTCCAGAGACTAGAGCTTCTGGGTACTAGAGAGTGCCACATAGAAATATGAAATGTCAAAGGAACCTGGTTCAGACTAAAATCTCAGAAAGCCCAGAAAAAGGGGCAAATGAAAGTGAACTCACCAATCTTCCTGAAAGAGAGCTCAAAATAAAAATCATAAAGATGCTCATGGAGGTACAGAAAAATATGCAAGAACTCCGTAACGAATTTAAGATGGAGATTCAATAATTAAGAAATTTCATATCAGAAATGAAACATACAATGGAGGGATTTAAAAGCAGATTAGATGTAGAAGAGACAGATAATGGAATAGAAATTAGACAAGATGAATACAAAGAAGCTGAGGTACAGAGAGAAAAAAGAATCCCTAAGAAAGAAAGAATATTGAGAGAACTGTGTGACCAATCCAAATGGAACAATATTCACATTATAGGGGTACCAGAACAGAGAGAAAAAGGGATAAAAAGTGTCACTGAGGAGGTAATTGCTGAAAACTTTCCAAATCTGGGGAAGGAGATAGTCTCTCAAGCCATGGAGATGAACAGATCTCCCAACACAAGGGACCCAAAGAAGACAACGTCAATAAATATACTAATTAAAATGGCAAAGATCAAGGATAAAGACAGACTTTTAAAAGCAGCTAGAGAGAGAAAAAAGATCACATACAAGGGAAAACCCATCAGGCTATCACCAGACTTCTCAAAAGAAACATTACAGGTCAGAAGGGAGTGGCATGATATATTTAATGCAATGAAGCAGAAGGGCCTTGAACCAAGATTACTTTATCCAGCAAGGTTATCATTTAAATTTTAAAGAGGGATTAAACAATTTTCACATAAGCAAAAGCTGAGAGAATTTACCTGCCACAAACCACCTCTACAGTGTATTTTGGAGAGACAGCTATAGATGGAAGTATTCCTAAGGCTAAATAGATATCACTCAAGCGATAGACAAAGAGTACAGGATATTATACCTAACATAAAAAGAATGGAGGAAGAAAAAAAAAGAAACTTTAGGTTGTAATAGCATATGAAGTGAGTTAAATTAAACTGTTAGATAGTAAGGGAATTAACCTTGAACCTTTGGTAACCATGAATCTAAAGTCTGCAATGCCAATCGATAATCACACTAAATGTAAATGGTCTGAATGCACCAATCAAAACACATATAGAGTCACTGAATGGATTAAAAAACAAGACCCATCTATATGCTGCCTACAAGAGACTCACTTCAAACCCAAAGACATACACAGACTGAAAGTAAAGGGATAGAAAAAGATATTTCATGGAATCAAAAGGGAGAAAAAAGCAGATGTTGCAGTACTTGTACCAGACAAAATAGACTTCAAAACAAAGAAAGTCACAAGAGACAAAGAAGGACATTACATAATGATAAAAGAGTCAGTCCAACAAGAGGATATAACTATTATAAATATCTTTGCACCCAACATATGATCACCTACATATGTGAAACAAATACTAACAGAATTAAAGGGGGTAAATAGAATGCAGTACATGCATCTTAGGAGACTTCAACATACCACTCACTCCAAAGGACAGATCAACCAGACAGAAAATAAGTAAGGAGACAGAGGCACTGAACAATGTATTAGAACAGATGGACCTAATGGACATCTACAGAACACTCCATCCAAAAGCAACAGGATACACATTCTTCTCAAGTGCACATGGAACATTTTAAAGATCATGTAGTAGGCCACAAAAAGAGCCTCAGTAAATTCAAAAATATTGAAATTGAACCAACCAGCTTCTCAGATCACAAAGGTATGAAACTAGAAATAAATTACACAAAAATGAAAAAAACCCACAAACTCATGGAGGCTTAATAACATGCTCCTAAATAATCAATGGATCAATGACCAAATAAAAACAGAGGTCAAGCAATATATGGAGACAAATGACAATAATAATTCAACACTGTAAAATCTGTGGGACACAGTGAATGCTGTGCTAAGAGGAAAGTATATTGCAATACAAGTCTACCTCAGAAAAGAAGAAAAATCCCAAATGAACAGTCTAAATTCACAATTAATGAAACTAGTAAAGGAAGAACAAATGAGGCCCAAAGTCAGTAGAAGGAAGGACATAATAAAGATTAGAGCATAAATAAATAAAATTGAGAAGAATAAAACAATAGAAAGAAACAATGAAAGCAGGAGCTGGTTCCTCAAGAAAATAAAATACATAAACCACTATCAAGACTTATCAAGAAAAAAAGAGAGTCTACACACATAAACAGAATCAGAAATGAGAGAGAAAAATCATTACAGACACCACAGAAATACAAAGAATTATGAGAGAATGCTATGAAAAGTTACATGCTAACAAACTGGATAACCTAGAAGAAATGGACAACTTTATAGAAAAATACAACATTCCAAAGCTGACCCAGGAAGAAACAGAAAATCAGAACAGATCAATTACCAGTAACAAAATTGAACAGGTAATCAAAAAACTACCCAAGAACAAAACACCTGGACCAGATGGCTTCCCCGCTTAATTTTATCAAAGATTTAGTGAAGACCTAATACCCATTATAGTTTTCCAAAAAGCAGAAGAGGAGGGAATAATTTCAAACTCAATCTATGAGGCCAACATCACTCTAATACCAAAACCAGGCAAAGACACCACAAAAAAATAAAATTGCAGAACAATGTCCCTGATGAACATAGATGCAAAAATACTCAACAAAATATTAGCAAACGAATTCAAAAATACATCAAAAAGATCATCTATCATGATCAAGTGGGTTTCATTCCAGGAATGTAAGGATGGTACAACATTAAAAAATCCATCAACATCATCCACCACATCAACAACAAGAAGAACAAAAATTACATGATTATCTCCATAGATGCTGGAAAGCATTTGACAAACATCAACATCCATTCATGATTAAAAACTCTCAATAAAATGGGTATAGAGGGCAAGCACCTCAACATAATAAAGGCCATATCTGACAAACCCACAGCCAACATTATACTTAACAGTGAGAAACTGAAATCTTTTCCTGTAAGATCAGGAACAAGACAAGGATGCCCACTCTCCCCACTTTTATTCAACATAGTTCTGGAGGTCCTAGCCACAGCAATTAGAAAACACAAAGAAATAAAAAGTGTCCAGACTGGCAAGGAAGAAGTCAAACTGTCACTATTTGCAGATGGCATGATATTGTACATAAGAAACCCTAAAGAATCCACTCCAAAACTACTAGATCTAATATCTGAATTCAGCAAAGTTGCAGGATACAAAATTAATACACAGAAATCTGTTGCATACATATACACTAATGATGAACTAGCAAAAAGAGAAATCAGGAAAACAATTCCCTCACAATTGCAACAAGAAGAATAAACTACCTAGGAATAAACCTAACCAAGGAAGTAAAGGACCTATACACTGAAAACTACAGGACACTCAGGAGAGAAATTAAAGAAGATACCAATAAATGGAAACACATCCCATGCTCATGGATAGGAAGAATTAGTATTGTCAAAATAGCCATCCTGCCTAAAGGAATCTACAAATTCAATGCAATCCCTATCAAAATACATACAGCAATCTTCAATGAACTAGAGCAAATAGTTCTTAAATTCATATGGAACCACAAAAGACCCCAAATAGCTAAAGCTAGTTTATAAAGGAATTATAAAGCAGGAGGAATTACGCTCCCTGACTTCAAGCTCTATAACAAAGCCACAATAATCAAGACAATTTGGTACTGGTACAAGAACAGAACCATAGACCAATGGAACAGACTAGAGAGCCCAGATATAAACCCAAGCATATATGGTCAATCAATTTACAATAAAGGAGGCATGGATATACAATGGGCAAATGGCAGCCTCTTCAACAACTCGTGTTGGCAAAACTAGACAGCTACATGTTGAGAATGAAACTGGATTATTGTCTAACCCCATACACAAAAGTAAACTCAAGATGGATCAAAGATCTTAATATAAGTCAAGAAACCATAAAACTCTTAGAAAAAAATATAGACAAAAGTTTCTTGGACATAAACGTGAGTAACTTCTTCATGAACATATCACCCCAGGCAAGGGAACAAAAGCAAAGATGAATAAGTGGGACTGTATCAAACTAAAAAGCTTCTGTACAGCAAAGGACAACATTAGTAGAGCAAAAAGACATCCTATAGTATGGGAGAATATATTCATAAGTGATATATCCGCTAAAGGGTTACATCCAAATTATATAAAGAGCTCATGTACCTCAACAAACAAAAGGCATATAATCCAATTAAAAAATGGACAGAGGCAAAACCTAGAAGAAATGGACAACTTCCTAGAAAAATACAACCTTCCAAGACTGACCAAAGAAGAAACAGGAAATCTAAACAGACCAATTACCAGCAAAAAAAAAATTGAATTAGTAATAAAAAATCTACCCAAGAACAAAAACCCCTGGACCAGATGGATTCACCACTGAATTTTATCAGACATATAGAGAAGACATAATACCCATTCTCCTTAAAGTTTTCCAAATAATACAAGAGGAGCAAATACTTCCAAACTCATTCTATGAAGCCAGCATCACTCTAATACCAAAACCAGGCAAAAACACCACCAAAAAAGAAAATTACAGACCAATATCCCTGATGAACATAGATGCAAAAATACTCAAAATGTTAGCAAACCGAATTCAAAAATACATCAAAAGGATCATACACCATGATCAAGTGGGATTCATCTCAGGGATGCAAGGATGTTACAACATTCTAAAATCCATCAACATCATCCACCACATAAACAAAAAGAAGGACAGAAACCACATGATCATCTCCATAGATGCTGAAAAAGCATTCGACAAAATTCAACATCCATTCATGATAAAAACTCTCAACAAAATGTCTATAGACGGCAAGTACCTCAAGATAATAAAGGCTATATCTGACAAACCTACAGCCAACATCACACTTAACAGCAAGAAGCTGAAAGATTTTCCTCTAAGACTGGGAACAAGATGGGGATGCCCACTCTCCCCATTGTCCTTCAATATAGTACTGGAGATCCTAGCCACAGCAATCAGATAAAACAAAGAAATACAAGGCATCCAGATTGGTAAAGAGGATGTCAAACTGTCACTATTTGCAGATGGCATGATATTTTACATAAAAAACCATAAAGACTCCATTCTAAAAGTACTAGAACTAATATCTGAATTCAGAAAAGTTGCAGGATACAAAATTAATACACAGAAATCTGTTGCTTTCCTTTACACTAATGACAAATTAACAGAAAGAGAAATCAGGAAAACAATTTCATTCACAATTGCATCAAAAAGAATAAAATACCTAGGAATAAACCTAATGAAGGAAGTGAAAGACTTATACCCTGAAAACTACAAGACACTCTTAAGAGCAATTAAAGAGGACACTAAAAAATGGAAACTCACCCCATGTTCTTGGCTAGGAAGCATTAATATTGTCAAAATGGCCATCCTGCCCAAAGCAATCTACAGATTCAATTCAATGCCTATGAAAATGCCAACAACATTCTTCAACGAACTGGAACCAATAGTTCTAAAATTCATATGGAACCACAAAAGACCCCAAATAGCAAAGCAGTACTGAGAAGGAAGAATAAAGCAGGGTGCACCTCATTCCCAACTTCAAGCTCTACTACAAATCCACAGTAATCAAGATAATTTGGTACTGGCACAAGAACAGAGTAACAGACCAATGGAACAGAATAGAGACTCAAGATATTAACCCAAATATATACGGTCAATTAATATATGATAAAGGAACCATGGACATACAATGGGCAAATGACAGCCTCTTCAACAGCTGGTATTGGCAAAACTGGACAGCTACATGTAAGAGAATGAAACTGGATCACTGTCTAACCCCATACACAAAAGTAAATTCGAAATGGATCAAAGACCTGAATGTAAGTCATAAAACCATAAAACTCTTAGGAAAAAACATAGGCAAAAATCTCTTGGACATAAAGACGAGTGACATCTTCATGAACATATCTCCCCAGGCAAGGCAAACAAAAACAAAACTGAGCAAGTGGGACTATATCAAGCTGAAAAGCTTCTGTACAGCAAAGGACACCACCAATAGAACAAAAAGGCATCCTACAGTATGGGAGAGTATATTCATAAATGACAGATCTGATAAAGGGTTGACATCTGAAATATATAAAGAGCTCACACACCTCAACAAACAAAAAGCAAATAATCCAATAAAAAAATGGCTAGAGGAGCTGAACAGGTCTCCAAAGAAGAAATTCAGATGGTCAACAGACATGAAAAGATGCTCCACATTGCTAGTCATCAGAGAAATGCAAATTAAAACCACAATGAGATATCACCTCACACCAGTAAGTATTGCCACCATCCAAAAGACAAACAACAACAAATGTTGGCAAGGTTGTGGAGAAAGGGGAACCCTCCTACACTGCTGTTGGAAATGTAAACTAGTTCAACCATTGTGGAAAACACTATGGAGATTCCTCAAAAAACTCAAAATAGAAATACCATTTGACCCAGAAATTCCACTTCTAGGAATTTACCCTAAGAATGCAGCAGCCCAGTTTGAAAAAGACAGATGCACCCCTATGTTCATTGCAGCACTATTTACAATAGCCAAGGAATTGAAGCAACCTAAGTGTCCATCAGTAGATGAATGGATAAAGAAGATGTGTTACATATACACAATGGAATATTATTCAGCCATGAGAAGAAAACAATCCTAAATTTTTGACAACATGGATGGAGCTAGAGGGAATTATGCTCAGTGAAATATGCCAGGCAGAGAAAGACAAATAAGAAATGATTTAACTCATACGTGGAGTATAAGAATAAAGAAAGAAACTGAGGGAACAAAACAACAGCAGAATCACAGAACCCAAGAATGGACTAAGAGTTACCAAAAGGAAAGGGATTGGGGAGGATGGGTGGGAAGGGAGGGATAAGGGGGAGGGGGAGGAAAGGAGTTATTACAATTAGCATATATAATGTGGGGGGTCATGGGGAGGGCAGTGCAACACAAGAAGACAAGCAGTGATTCTACAGTATCTTACTAGGCTCATGGACAGTGACTGTAAAGAGTTTGTCAGGGGGACTTGGTGATGGTGGGAGTATAGTAAACATTATGTTCTTCATATAATTGTAGATTAATGATACCAAAAAAAAATAAGGGATTATAGACCAATATCCCTGATGAACATAGATGCAAAAATATTGAACAAAATATTAGCAAACACAATTCAAAACTACATCAAAAAGATCATCCATCATAATCATGTAGGATTTATTCCAGGAATGCAGGGATGGTACAATATTCAAAATCCATCAATATCATACACCACATCAACAAAAAGGACAAAAATCACATGATCATCTCTGTAGATTCTGAAAAAGCATTTGACAAAATTCAACATCCATTCACGATAAAACTCTCAACAAAATGGGTATAAAGGGCAAGCACCTCAACATAATAAAGGCCATATATGACAAACCCACAGCCAACATCATACTTAACAGCAATAAGCTGAAAGGTTTTCCTTTAAGATTGGGAACAAGACAAGGATGCCCACTCTCCCCACTTTTACTCAACATAGTACTGGAGGTCTTAGCCATGGCAATCAGAGAGCAGAAAGAAATAAAAGGCATCCAGACTGGCAAAGAAGAAGTTAAACTGGTCTTGTTTGCAGACGACATGATATTGTACATAAAAGACCATAAAGAATCCACCCCAAAACTATCAGAACTAGTAACTGAATTCATCAAAGTTGCAGGATACAAAATCAATACATAAAAATCTGTTGCATTCCTATATAGTAATGATGAACCAGCCAAAAGAAAAATCGGGAAAACAATTCTATTCAGAATTGCATCAAAAAGAATAAAATATCTAAGAACAACCCTAATCAATGAGGCGAAAGACCTATACACTGAAATCTACAAACACTTTTGAATGAAATTAAAGAACACACCAATAAATGGAACTACATCCCATGCTCATGGATAGGTAGAATTAATATTGTGAAAATGGCCATCCTGCCTAAAGCAATCTACAGATTCAATGCAATATCTATCAGAATACCAACAGCATTCTTCAATGAACTAGAACAAACAGTTCTAAAATTCATATGGAACCACAAAAGTCCCCGAATAGCTAAAGCAATCCTGAGAAGGAAGAACAAAGCTGTGGGCATAATGCCCCCCAATTTCAAGCTCTACTACAAAGCCACAATAATCAAGACAATTTGGTACTGGCACTAGAAAAGATCTGTAGATCAGTGGAACAGAATAGATAGCCCAGATATAAGCCCAAGCATATATGGTCAATTAATATACAATAAAGGAGCCATGGATATACAATGAGAAAACGACAGCCTCTTCAACAACTAGTGTTGGCAAAACTGGACAGTTACATGTAAGATAATGCAACTGGATTATTGTCTAACTCCATACACAAAAATAAACTCGAAATGGACCAAAGACCTGAATGTAAGTCATGAAACCATAAAACTCTTCAAGGAAAACATAGGCAAAAATCTCTTGAATATAAATGTGAGCAACTTTTTCCTGAACACATCTCCTCACGCAAGGGAATCAAAAGCAAAAGTGAAGAAGTGGGAGCACATCAAACAAATAGCTGTGCAGCAAAGGACACCATCAACAGAACAAAAAGGCATCCTACAGTATGGTAGAATATAGTCCTAAGTGACATATCCGACAAGGGGTTAGCATCCAAAATATATAAAGAGCTCACAAGCCTCCACACCCAGAAAACAAATAACCCAATTAAGAAATGGCAGAAGATCTGAACAGACATTTCTCCAAAGAAGAAATTCAGATGTCCAACAGGAACATGAAAAGATGCTCCACATCTCCAATTATGAGGGAAATGCAAATTAAAACCACAATGAGATATCACCTCACACCAGTTAGGATGGCCAACATCAAAAAGACTAGGAACAACAAATGCTGGTGAGGATGTGGAGAAAGGGGCACCCTCCTACGCTGCTGGTGGGAATGTAAATTTGTTCATTGTGGCAAGCAATATGGAGGTTCCTCAGAAAACTAGAAGTAGAAATACCATTTGACTCAGGAATTCCACTCCTAGGAATTTACCCAAAGAAAACAAGATCCCAGATTAAAAAAGACATATGCACCCCTGTGTTTATTGCAGCACTATTTACAATAGCCAAGATACGGAAGCAACCTAAGTGTCCAACAGCAGAAGATTGATAAAGAAGAGGCAGTACATAAACACAATAGATGATTATTCAGCCATTAGAAGAAAAGAAATCCTACCATTTGCAACAGTATGGACAGAACTAGAGGGTATTATGCTCAGTGAAATAAGCCAGGTGGAGAAAGACAAGTACCAGTTGATTTCCCTCATTTGTGGAGTATAACAACGAAGCAAACTGAAGGTACAAAACAACAGCAGGCAGAGACTCCAAGAAGGACTAGCAGTTATCAAAGGGGAGGGTGTGTAGTAATGGAGGGAGAAGGGGATTGAGGGGTATTATGATTGGCACAGATGGGGTTGGTTGGAGGTCACGCGGAAGACAGTGGAGCACAAAGAAGATAAGTAGTTATTCTGTGGCATCTTTCTATGCTGATGGACAGTGACAGCAGTGCGGTGTAGGGGGGACTTGATAATATGGGTGAGTAGAGTAACCAGAATATTTTTCATGTGAAACCTTCAAAAGAGTGTATATCCAGAACTTTATTGTTGTTAACAACCATTTGATCAATAAACATGAGAGATGCCCTATCAAAAAAAAAAAAAGAATGGAAATAATTTCTTTTGTTCATGATAATATAGAATCATTGTAAAAATTAAAACAAAATGTTTGTTTCCTTAAAAAAAGAGTGTATATCAATAATACCTTCATTAAAAAAGAAAATGCATGTGAAATGTTTCAAAAGCTCTATACTCCTTATAAAAATAGCACATACAAAATTTTAAATCTTACAATAAATACAAAGTTTTCAGTAGTATTTTAACAATAAGCTTTCAAAGAACCTCAATCCTAGCTATGTACAGTGACAACCCAAGGTGCATGAGATGTATGGAGCAAGGTTCATCTCATGTGCATACATGTGGTTTCATGTAGCTCCTGCGTTTCTGTTCTGGGCCAGGAGGCTTCACATAGGAGCCAAGACCTGGGAGTGGAGATGGGCACCAGCCAACAGCTAAGGTGTTGGCTCAGAATCTCCCACACTCCTAGCCAGAGCACATCGTGGGGTACACTGAGCAATCCCGACATGGGGGGCCTAAAAGGTGCAAAGGTGTCACTCTATTTATACAGGAAGTCATGAGGAATGTGGAAGAACAATGAAATTTATCACGACATGAGTGGGTCACTCATGTATGTGCTTGAAAATGCACAAGATTCATAGTAAATATGTCTCCATCTCACACCTGCCCATGAGCCCTAGAATGACTCTCAGAAGCAAATGAGCACATCTGCTTCTTGTCTATCTTCCTGGGTGTGCATGAGTGTGCAGAGAGAGCTGAGAGGGAGCCAGGTTGTCACAGTTCAAATACCGCCTTCCTCACTTAACTAGTTTTGTGATGTTGGGCAAATTTGACCTGTGGTTCATTTCCTCATTGGTACAATAAGAATGATAATCTATTTCATAGCTTCATTGTGAAAGTTAAAAGAGTAAATATTTGTGAAGTGCTTAGAATAGTGTGTCTGACACATGATAAACGAAATTAAAGATTTACATGTACAATGTAATTTTATATAATTATATATTAAGTTTTTAAAACACAAATGATATTATAGTATATTTGCCTTTTTTTTTATACTTACAAATCTACCTTGGAAACCATTCTGTATCAGCACATTTTAAACGGCCTCATTCTCATTTATGGCTGGGTAGTATGTCTTTGTATGGCTGTTCCATTATTTACTTGTCATTATTTATTTGATAGACATATTGGCTATTTCAGTCTTTCTGTCACACACAGTACTACTAAGACTGTCTATATATAGGTATCAACTCACTTATGTTCACAGACATCTGTAGGATAAAATACTAGAGGTGTGGAATTGCTGGGTCAAAGGGCATGTGCAGTTTTAATTTGAATAGATATTGCCAAATTGCTCTCCAAAGAGGTTGCACAAGCTTTTCCTTCTGCCAGAAATTTATGAAGAGTGCCTGTTTCTCTACATCCTTGCCAAAACACTATGTTAGCAAACTTTTAGTTTTTCACTCTTACAGGTGAAAAGTGGTGTGTGGTAAATGTGCATGTTACTTTGAATGCTGGAAGCAGAGCCCACCATCACAGGCACTGTGCATGACCAGCCAGTGGTCCCTCACTCATTTCCCTCCAGGACTGTCTCCAGCCAACAGGGTCAAATGTGCCAAGAGGGTCAAATGTGCACTGACTTTCCAGCATCCCCTGAGGCTGAGCTTTAAACAGGACTCCCTAGAGAGAGGACCCCTCCTTCCCTTTGGGCTCTGGATGCAGTCACAGGTGACCTAGAGCAACAGATATGTGGAAAACAAGATAACTCTAAGAATGGCAGAGCAGAGGACAATGCCTGGGCCACTGAGGCTGCAGTGGAGAGGCCCAGCCTTCTCGTTCTTACTCTTGCAACAGTAACAGGCAACACCCAGCTAGGATCCTGTGCTGATGGCCTCACATGAGCTTCCCAGCGACCCCTTGCCCTCTGCTTGTCTGCCCATGAGGCCTCTGACCACAGTCCCCTGTAATAGCCATTGTCTCCAGGCCTAACCAAGGGGTCCTCTCTGAACAGAGGAGGAGGGCTTACCATCCAGGGGACTTTATCAATTTTCTACCATGTTCAAGTATTAACTATTTTTGTAATAAACAATTTTTAAAAACATAAAATAAGGAAATTGTTTTAGCAGAGATTTTAAAATCAACATTACTTTTTTCTGTCAACATTGAGTAAACTTAATGAAACTTACTAATTAAGGTATTGGAGCCAATTTATTGGGCAGCCAAATGCTGCCTATTGATAATAGTCTGTTTAGGATTTTTTTCTTTCTGAAGAACCTGCGTTGGAGATCCTGGACAGTCTCACAGGTGCCTCCAGGGAACTGCAGTAGTTGAGTGTCTCTCTGCAGGGCCTGCGTGGGGACCCTCAGACGGCAGAAGTAACCAGGTAGCTTGACACTCCACGCTGGCTTTGCTTTCAAAGTGTGTTTCAATCTGATGTGCATGATAAGGAAACCTGAGTGCTGGTCACTCTGGAGAGAGAGGCTCAAGGGGGTCTGAGATCTGGAAGGGTTTCTGTTGGGAGCAAACCTGTGGGCCTTTAGGCAGATTCGGTCACAAAAGCCTTAAGACAACAGCAACGTTTGAGTGAAGTCTTTCCTGTAAAGTCAGCAACAATGAATCCATCCACGCGTTAGAAACAAGTTTTCCCCTATTACCAAGAAACGCATTTAGTGAACTCCTAAGTTAGAGCTAGTGGTTAGGTTACCTCGCAACATGTGCTTTTCTAGGTTAGAGCTAGTGGTTAGGCTACCTCGCAACATGTGCTTTTTCTGTCCTTTGTTAATCAAGAAACACCCTCTGCCCCAGGGGAAAGCCCCTCCCTTAAAACCTCCCTCCCAAGGGCCCCCACCCCCAAAATGGCGAACTCCCCTCTTCTATTCTGGGTTCTCCGTTCCCGCCGGCGCCAACCAAGACCCAATCACCCCTCTACACCTCCCCGCCTGCGCCACCTAAGGTCCAATTATCTCCTGACCCACCCCTTACTTGCTAACCTGTATAAATTGAGCCTGCAAACAGTAAACTGTGCCAGCTTGATCAGACATCCTGTCTTGCTGGTCGTTCTTTGTGTCCCTTGCCTCTTTTTTTTTTTTTTCAATTCTCTCCTCCAGGTCGTCGACCCCCGTTGATAGTCCTGTAGGTCGGGACAGGTTTCTGGTCCTTCTGTGTCACAAGGTAGCTGTGCCAAGCCTGCCTAGCCTTCAGGAAGTGGGGCTTTAACCAGGCCGGGACACCTTCCTGGTGGTACTTCCGGGCCTTCTGCTGCATTGCAAGTTTGCCTTTCCCCTGATTGTGATAAAAAAAATTTTTTTTTCTTGGTATCATTAATTTATAATCACATGAGCAACATTGTGGTTACTAGACTCCCCCCATTATCATGTTCCCCCCACATACCCCATTACAGTCACTGTCCATCAAGATAGTAAGGTGCTATAAAGTCACTAGTTGTCTTCTCTGTGCTATTTTGCCTTCCCTGTGCTGCCCTCCCTACATTATGTGTGCTAATTGTAATGCCCCTTTTTCCCCTCTTGTCCCTCCCTTCCCACCCATCCTCCCCAGTCCCTTTCCCTTTGGTAACTGTTAGTCCATTCTTGGGTTCTGTGATTCTGCTGCTGTTTTCTTCTTTCAGTTTTTGCTTTGTTCTTATACTTCACAGATGAGTGAAATAATTTGCCACCTGTCTTTCTCTGCCTGGCTTATTTCACTGAGCATAATACCCTCTAGCTCCATCCATGTTGTTGCAAATGGTAGGATTTGTTTTCTTCTTATGGCTGAATAGTATTCCATTGTGTATATGTACCACATCTTCTTTATCCTTTCATCTACTGATGGACACTTGGATTGCTTCCATTTCTTGGCTATTGTAAATAGTGCTGCAATAAACATAGGGGTGCATATGTCTTTTTCAAACTGGGATCTTGCATTCTTAGGGTAAATTCCTAGAATTGGAATTCCTGGGTCAAATGGTATTTCTATTTTTAGTTTTCCTGACTGTGATTTTAATGTCAATCTCAAAGCCGCTAAGAGGTTTTGCATGTTTCTAGTTATTTAAATCTTTGTAACATGAAGAAAACTGCTGTTTCCCAGGGATTGAGGGCCTGGGCAATGGCTGAAAGTCAGTTCCAGCCAGCGAGGTGGGGCTTTGGTTCTTGGGGTTACAGACTGTTCCTCCTTGAGTCCAAGGCTGAGCTCCCCCTAAAACTGATTAAAGATCAGTAACTAAAAACATCAATCATGCAAAGATGGCCACAACAGAATAAGGAAAGGTACGTTATAAAACAGGATGCACAGTGCAGTCCTTTTCAGTAAGACAGATCACTGCTAATTGTATGGAGGTTAGTAGTTACACAAACATTTTGGAGAATGTGCTCCAGGCTGATAACCAGGTTGTTTTATGGGAAGATGGATATGTTTTCAGTAATAAATATGTATTATTTCTGTAATCTGAAAAGGAAAATGGGGTAAAAGACCAAAAGTCAGAGATATAACCAACCCAAAGCATAGATGCCAGTAAGCCATATAAGGGGCTAACCCTGGGGTCAGTTACTGCACCAGGGAGGGGAGCTGGAGACCCCACTGAGAGAGTTGGGGCTTCTTTGTGGGGCTTCTCAAAAGTACAAGTTAGTGTATCTACTTCTTTCTGACACAGGTTCCCTGCACATGGGGACCCTGTACACAGGGTGCAACTGGGTGTGTGGCTGCAGGGATTGTGAGGGGCAGGAGAGCCTGGGGAAGGTGGATTTGGCCCCAGTGCACTGGAGCCAGGTTCCCAAAGTGCCTGTTTTGTTGAGTGACAAAGGAAGAGAGCATGCAGATGTGTTTTGTTGAGACAAGAATGGTTCAGTTAGGTAGATGTGCTCAGGATCCTCAGCTCTTTAGTGCCACAGAGCTATCAGGTTAGAAACAAGGGCCTCTTGGTGGAGAAGGGGTACAGTGCTCGGCACCTCCCCTCCCTGTTTGTACCTTCCTGCCCACAGTCCTCCGAAGCTGGCGGTTGGTGGGACTCATCCCACAAAAGGCCGTCCCCTTTGTGGTGGCTCTGTCACCAGCCAGAGCTGTCAGGTATGTCAGTCATGTTGCTTTGTGGCCATGTCACAGGCACAATTGGCGAGATTAGGTGGCCACAAAGAGCCATGAATGAGGTGGTAATTGCGTTCGAGGGAAAAGAGAGTTAAAGAAAGAGAGACTTTCCTTTCTCACAAGCCCCCTGAAAGAAGTGACAGCTAATATTTTAAAGCTGGAACAAGATAATTGCAGTAAGAGATCGTTGTGTGTTCTCTGACAAATGCTGCACTCTCACAATAATTATTCAAATGCTCAGTTTGTGTTGTGAGCATCAGATACCCATTTACAGTGAAACCATTTACATTTGCCATTTTGAAAAGTTGAAGTTCAGTCGTTGCCCTGTCTGAGCAGACCACACAGCTGAGCACCACCAGGCCTGGCTCCATCGCAGGGCAGGGGCAGCTGAGGGGGCACAGGGCATACCCCTCCTTACAGGAGGCCACCTGTGCAGCCTCCATGCATCATTCCATTGCCATTCTTGCCTTGATCAAAAAAGAAAACCCCATGATTTGGGAGTTGATAGGAAAAGGGAAAACAAAGAATTTTTAAAAAACCAGCATTCAGCCCACCTCAAGGAGAAAACAACCTCTTTTCTGGTGTAAAATTAGTAAAAATCAGTCATGGAAGGTGTCCAAACTGTTCATTATACAAGCTCTTCCTGATAGTTCATTTTGACTAGAATTTGCTATTGTGTCTGGTGACTGGACTGTCACAGCACTGGGCCAGGGTTGGGCTCAGTGCAGAGTGGACAGGAGCCAGGGCCATTCTCTTGCTACACGGTCAGCATTCAGGTGAAGTCATTGGCCTCGGGTCAGGTAGAGGCATTCTAACACAGATTAATTCCCTTCCAGAAGCTGTTCATTGTGGTGAAGATGGAAGAGAACTGGACCACAAACCCACCTGGCTTCATGAAGACTATTTATCAGACAGTGCTTTCTTGGATTTTTAAACATCTTAAACCAAACCTTCTGGCACATTGAAGGCTGTTGAAGTACATGTCTCACATTTTCATTGCAAGCCCTTATCAGTCCTTCAAAGTTTCTTTCTTTCTTTTTATGGAACTGGCACCTGTGAAGTTCCTAGTGGCTAGACCCCTATGAGCTCCAAACCACACACAGACTCAAAGCAGCCCCGTGAGCATGCTGCAAACCTCTCAGTCCAGCCTTTATGCTCCCGCAGGTCTTCAGACAAAAAGCTACAGGGGTCCCATTTAGAGTCTTCTAGCAGCTCAAATAGAAGGGGTAGCTTTTCTTGCTAAACTCTCCTCTTCTGAGCACACTGAAGCAATCGTTTGCTTCCACTCTCCACCTAGAAAATGCCTCGAGGGTCTCAGAGACCAGTCCCCAACCCAGCCTCTCACCATAAACTGAGGGGTCTCCTTTCAGTTTAGGGTGCTCTGCGTTTCTGCCTGGAAATGTCTTGACTTCCTCGACAGGATTGAGGGCCTTGCATCCTTCTGTGGTTCTGCAACACCACCCCTGAGACAACAGAAAAGCAAAAACAAAATCTCCTGCAACTTAGGCAAGAGCTCCTGAGCCCAAACATGTCCCACCTGGGGCGCGGCCCTGGCCACCTGGCAGCTGGGAGCCTGAGCCCACATAGGCTGTCCCGCCTGCTGGAAGGACAGTGTCTGCAGGCCTAGGCTAGGCAGAGTCTCCCTGGGGGGCCGCCCTCCCACACAGGGCTGAAGTCTGGGGCAAGGGAGGAAGGTGAGCCAAAGCTGGAAGATTCTTGAGTGGGCCAACTAAAATGACCCAGGGGGTTTGGGAGCTTCCCCGGAGTGGAGAAGGGTGGCAGGGTGAAGAGCCGGCAGGTGTCACCACTCACTTCGCCCTTGCCACCCACCACCAGATGCTGACTCGGGCCACGCTCTGCTTTGCACACCCTGAATTTTGAAGGAATGAATGAAAGGATACGCATCTTGTTTACTTCATATTTTAGCCACAAGCATAAAATTCAACTCTCCTTCAGCTGCCACTCGGGCTGTAGTAGTATCAGCAGGATGAAAATGTTTGCGAGGCTGCAGACCCAGGCCTGGAGAGGTTGCTAGGCAGCTGGGAGGGTTTGGGGACTGAGCCGTCCTAGGAGGGAGGGAGCCCGCCAGCCCTCTCTCCAAAGTGGGCATGGGAGGGTTCCCGGGACCAGGACTGGAGCTTCCAGGGCAGCAGGAGGAAGCCAAACCCGTCGACTCACCACGTAGGCTCCAACCTCGCCCCTTTCGGCCTTTCACCTCTGCCTTTATTCTTGCCTCTCTCTCTGCTCAAGATCCGTCTCCATCCCTGTCTCTCCAGAAGGCCACAGCTAGGCCACCCAGCACAGGATGGGCCAGTCCTGCCCCCAGGCCTGAGAGCCTTTCTTCTCACCTCCTCAGTTGCCATGTCTGAAAAGTAGGGCTCCTCAGAGTGCTTCCCTGTAGGCGGTGGGCATGTGATAACAGTGCTCAGAACAGGAGCCCAGGAGGGGTGGCTGTCCTGGGCGGCCTCAGCCCCTGAGGCCCTTGCTCTTGGACAGCCATCTCGGGAGGGCAAGCTGGAGCTGCCAGAGAGGAGGCTCTGCCCCCAGGGAAGTGCGTTCTGTTGTTTTTACCCATCAGTTTGTTTTGAGGGAGTTGGCTGGGGAGGGGCAGAAAGTGGGCCCATGGAGAGTCTGTGCTAAGGTGTCAAGGAACAGTCTGCGTGTGTGACTGCTGACTGCCTTCGGGACGAGCTGCTAATGGCCTTGCTTTGTGGCAAGTTGCACTCTAGGCAGAGCCCCCATTCTGTTGAGGAAGAATGTAGACACGCCCCCTTCCCCACACCTGCGCCGACTGCAGGCCACAGGAAACAGTGATAGTTTCTTGGCCAATCCCTGGCTCTCTGCAGGTGTCATCTCAGTGTTGTGACAGCTGCATCTGGGGCGTCTCTCCCTGCGCACTAGGTGAGACTGGTGAGACTAGGTGAGACCAAGTCTCAATCTTGACTCCGATTGAGAAAGAATTCTCCAAGAGGTTGCAGGAGTTTAAGTAAGGTGGGAATTCATTAAAGGGATAGTAGCAGTGAATGGCAGCCGCCCTGCCAGCAGCAGAGAGCAAGGAGGGAGCAAGGAAGAGCAGAGGGATGAAAGGAAGCTATTGAACTGCTCAGCACAGGGCAGATCCTTTGACAACTCCTGAAGCCAGGGTCACCTGGTGTACAGTGTCTGCTTGAATCTGCAATGCATGGGAACTAAGCCCCCATAATCCCAGGATTTGGGGGAGCTGCAGAGCACTGGATGGAGTGAGATTATGTTCTGAGAGCTTCCCAAAGGTCAAGAAAGATTTTTGGGCAGGCTACTAAATAGCATGATTGTACAGCTGCAGTCCTGTCTGGGTCACCCAGGTGACAGGAACTTGCAATCTCAAGAGATATCAGTAGCTCTTCCCTACTTGTCTGAAGTAGAAGAGAGTGAAGACTTGTGTTTAGGTCCAGAAAGTTGAATGAAATAGCAAAGTGACAGAAGCATTTACCACCAGAGGTGGCGGTTGGAGAGTTCTTGTGTTTATTATGGAGAAGAGTTCAGAGACAAGTGCAATCAGCTTATGTAACAAGAAAGTTTATTTGATATAAGACAGTACACACTCACACGGGAGCATGGCCAACCCCAGAGAGAAGGCAGGGTGGGAAAGGGTGGCATAGGCTTGACATGTGGTCTCATGATGTCTATCACAGGTGAGAGACATTGTGTCATCATGCATAGTCAGTCCTTCAGATGTGCTGTAAGATAAACTTAACATGAGGAATTTCTTGATCATGTTCTTTTCTAAGATAGTGGTTATGCTCAAGCAGTGGAAATATATTTAGGACTGTTGGTTGGCTCTACCTTAAGTTAGCATAGGCTATTGGCTGATTACCATAAAATATATTAGGAATCTTACCTCCTACTCCCTGGTTTTTAAAATGGAATCTTAGCCTTAAGATGGAGTCCCTCCTCTCCAAGAAGGGACTAGTGGTTACCAAAGGGAAGAGATTGGGGAAGGAGAAGGGGATTAAGGTGCACTATAATTAGTGCACACAATATAGGTAGGTCAAGGAGAAGACAGTATATAGCACAGAGAGGACAAGTAATGAGTCTATAGCATCTTACTATGCTGATAGACAGTGATTGCCAAGGGGGAGAGGACTTGATAATATGGGTGAATGTTGAAACCACAATGTTGTTTTCACATGAATTCATGACTGTATATCAATGATAGTTCATTTAAAAAATGATGGAGTCCTTCCTGTTCTTATTATACTGTTTGTATCAGCATTTTTCATCATAAACAGGAAAATTAATCATGATGCTTGTCCCACTTTGCTGCCCTACCTCATCAGGCCCTGTGAAGGAGGGGAGGAGCGTGTTCAGTGCCGCTTCGTGGGAACAAACACCAGCACAGATAGACAGCAGCATGCACAGCACTAAGGACCGACTCAGGGTCAAGACACGGGGCACCAAGCCAGCAGCAGGTGACGGGTTTGATCTTGATTGGAAAAAAACACCTGTAAAAAACACTCAGATAAGGTGGGTTGACAAATGAACACGGGATTGGATATGAGATAATAGTGATTTCTTTTTACCTTGCACAATCTTATTTTTATTAAGGTATCATCTATATACACCCCTGTAAAGTTTTCACATGAAAAACATTGTGGTTACTCTACTCACCCATATTATAAAGTCCCCCCCACAATGCATTGCAGTCACTGTCCATCAGCATAGTAAGATGCCACAGAATCACTACTTCTGTGCTCGAAGGTCTTCCCCATGAACCCCCCACCCCAACCCCATCTGTGCAAATCATAATACCCCTCAATCCCCTTCTCCCTCTCTTACCACCCAC
This sequence comes from Manis javanica, assembly GCF_040802235.1. Classification (NCBI taxonomy): domain Eukaryota; kingdom Metazoa; phylum Chordata; class Mammalia; order Pholidota; family Manidae; genus Manis; species Manis javanica. Next base: position 60,320,899 of record NC_133164.1, on the reverse strand, counting down.
CCTCTCGTTTGGTAACTGCTGGTCCCCTCTTGGAGTCTGTGTCTGCTGCTGTTTTGTTCCTTCAGTTTTGCTTGTTGTTTTACTCCACAAATGAGGGAAATCAACTGGTACTTGTCTTTCTCCACATGGCTTATTTCACTGAGCATAATACCCTCTAGTTCTGTCCATGCTGTTGCAAATGGTAGGATTTCTTTTCTTCTAATGGCTGAATAATCATCTATTGTGTTTATGTACTGCCTCTTCTTTATCAATCTTCTGCTGTTGGACACTTAGGTTGCTTCCGTATCTTGGCTATTGTAAATAGTGCTGCAATAAACACAGGGGTGCATATGTCTTTTTTAATCTGGGATCTTGTTTTCTTTGGGTAAATTCCTAGGAGTGGAATTCCTGAGTCAAATGGTATTTCTACTTCTAGTTTTTTGAGGAACCTCCACATTGCTTGCCACAATGAACAAATTTACATTCCCACCAGCAGCGTAGGAGGGTGCCCCTTTCTCCACATCCTTACCAGCATTTGTTGTTCCTAGTCTTTTTGGTGTTGGCCATCCTAACTGGTGTGAGGTGATATCTCATTGTGGTTTTAATTTGCATTTCCCTCATAATTGGAGATGTGGAGCATCTTTTCATGTTCCTGTTGGACATCTGAATTTCTTCTTTGGAGAAGTGTCTGTTCAGATCCTCTGCCCATTTTTTAATTGGGTTATTTGTTTTTTGGATGTGGAGGCTTGTGAGCTCTTTATATATTTTGGATGCTAACCCCTTGTCAGATATGTCATTTAGGAATATATTCTCCCATACTGTAGGATGCCTTTTTGTTCTGCTGATAGTTTCCTTTGCTGTACAGCTTTTCATTTGATGTAGTCCCACTTGTTCATTTTTGTTTTTGTTTCCCTTGCGTGAGGAGATGTGTTCAGGAAAAAGATGCTCACATTTATATTCAAGAGATTTTTGCCTATGTTTTCTTCTAAGAGTTTTATGGTTTCATGACTTACATTCAGGCCTTTGATCCATTTTGAGTTTACTTTTGTGTATGGGGTTAGACAATAACCCAGTTGCATTCTCTTACAAGTAGGTGTTCAGTTTTGCCAACACCAGTTGTTGAAGAGGCTGTCATTTCCCCATTATATATCCATGGCTCCTTTATTGTATATTAATTGATCATATATGCTTGGGCTTATATCTGGGCTATCTATTCTGTTCCACTGATCTACAGATCTTTTCTTGTGCCAGTACCAAATTGTCTTGATTATTGTGGCTTTGTAGTAGAGCTTGAAGTCAGGGAGCATAATCTCCCCAGCTTTATTCTTCCTTCTCAGGATTGTTTTGGCTATTTGGGGTCTTTCATGGTTCCATATGAATTTTAGAACTGTTTGTTCTAGTTTGTTGAATAATGCCATTGGTATTTTGATAGGGATTGCATTGAATCAGTAGATTGCTTTAGGCAGGATGGCCATTTTTACAATATTAATTCTGTGGTGTATAATATTGATGGATTTTGAATATTGTACCATCCTTGCATTCCTGGAATAAATCCTACTTGATTATGATGGATGATCTTTTTGATGTAGTTTTGAATTATGTTTGCTAATATTTTGATGTAGTTTTGAAATGTGTTTGCTAATATGGGAAATACATTCCATGAACATGGGATGTATTTCCATTTATTGGTGTCTTAATTTCTCTCATAAGTGTTTGTAGTTTTCAGTCTATATGTCTTTCACCTCATTGGTTGGGTTATTCCTAGGTATTTTTATTCTTTTTGATGCAATTGTGAATGGAATTCTTTTCCCAATTTGTCTTTTGGCTGGTTCATTGTTACTATATAGGAATGCAACAGATTTCTGTGTACTGATTTTGTATCCTGCAACTTTGCTGAATTCAGTTCTAGTAGTTTTGGGGTGGATTCTTTACGGTCTTTTATGTACAATATCATGTCATCTGCAAACAGTAACATTTTAACTTCTTCCTTAGCAGTCTGAATGACTTTTATTTCTTTGTGTTCTCTGATTGTTATGGCTAAGACCTCCACTACTATGTTGAGTAAAAGTAGGGAGAGTGGACATCGTCATCTTGTTCCCTATCTTAAAGGAAAAGCTTTCAGCTTTTTGCTGTTAAGTATGATGTTGGCTGTGGGTTTGTCATATATGGCCTTTATTATGTCAAGATACTTGCCCTCTATATCCATTTTGTTGAGAGTTTTTATCATGAATGTTTTTTCAGAATCTATGGAGATGATCATGTGATTTTTGTCCTTTTTGTTGATGTGGTGTATGATATTGATGGATTTTGAATATTGTACCATCCCTGCATTCCTGTAATAAATCCTATGTGATTATGATGGGTGATCTTTTTGATGTAGTTTTGAATTGTGTTTGCTAATATTTTGTTGAATATTTTTGCATCTATGTTCCTCAGGGATATTGGTCTGTAGTCTTTTTTTGTGGTGTCTTTGCCTGGTTTTGGTATTTGAGTGATGCTGGCCTCCTAGAATGAGTTTGGAAGTATTCCCTCCTCTTCTACTTTTTGGAAAACTTTAAGGAGGAAGGGTATGAGGTCTTCACTAAATGTTTGGTAAAATTCCGCAGTGAAGCCATCTGTCCAGGGATTTTATTGTTAGGTTGTTTCTTGACTTACCAATTCAATTTTGTTGCTGGTACTTGGTCTGTTCAGATTTTCTGCTTCTTCCTGGGTCAGCCTTGGAAGGTTGTATTTTTCTAGAAATTGTCCATTTCTTCTAGGTTATCCAGTTTACCATATAATTTTTTATAGTATTCTCTAACCATTTTTTGTATTTCTGTGGTATCTGTAGTGAGTTTTCCTTTCTCATTTCTGATTCTGTTTATATGTGAAGACTCTCTTTTCTTCTTGGTAAGTCTGACTAGGGGTTTATCTATTTTGTTAGTTTTTTCAAAGAACCAGCTCCTGCACTCATTGATTCTATTGTTTTATTCTTTTGATTTTATTTATTTCTGCTTTAATCTTTATTATGTTCCTCCTTCTGCTGACTTTGGGCCTCATTTGTTCTTCTTTTTCTAATTTCAACAATCACGAGCTTAGACTGTTCATATGGGATTGTTCTTCTTTCCTGAGGTAAGCCTGCATTGCAATATACTTCCTTCTTAGCATGGTCTTCGCTGCATCCAACAGACTCTATGGTGTTGAGTTATTGTTGTCATTTGTCCCCATATATTGCGTGATCTCTGTTTTTATTTGGTCATTGATCCATTGATTATTTAGGAGCATGTTGTTAAGCCTCCATGTGTTTGTGGGCTGTTTTATTTTCTTTGTATAATTTATTTCTAGTTTCATACCTTAGTACAGTATTACAAACACAATCTAAAGGTTCTTTTATTTTCCCTCCTTTTTCTTCCTCCTTCATTCTTTATATTATTAGGTATCATATTCTGTACTTTTTGTGTATCCCTTGACTGACTTTTGGGTAGTTGATCTTATTTTGTATATGCTTAGTAATTAATTGGTCTACTTCCTTTACTGTGGTTTTATTTTCTCTGGTGACAGCTATTTAGCCTTTGGAAAACTTCCATCTATAGCAGTGTCTCCAAAATACACTGTAGCTATGGTTTTTGGAAGGTAAATTCTCTCAACTTATGCATATCTGAAAATTGTTTAATCCCTGTTTAAAACTGAAATGGTAATGTTGCTGGGTATTCTTGTTTTGAGGCGCATCTGTTTCTTTGCATTAAATACATCATGCCACACTCTTCTGGCCGTAAGGTTTCTGCTGAGAAGTCCGATGATAGCCTGATGGGTTTTCCTTTGTATGTGATCTTTTTTCTCTCTCTGGCTGCTTTTAATCATCTGTCCTTGTCCTTGATCTTTGCCATTTTAATTATGTCTTAGTGTTGTCTTCCTTGGGTCCCTTGTGTTGGGAGATCTGTGCACCTCCATGGCCTGAGAGGCTATCTCGTTCCCTAGATTGGGGAAGTTTTCAACAATTACCTCCTCAAAGACACTTTCTGTCCCTTTCTCTCTCTCTACTTTTTCTGGTACCTCTATAATGCAAATAGTTTCCCATTTGGATTGGCCACACAGTTCTCTTAACATTATTTCATTCCTAGAGATTTTTTCTCTCTGTGCTTCAGCTTCTTTTTATTCCTGTTCTCTAATTTCTATTTCATTTACCATCTCCTCTACTTCATCTAATCTGCATTTAAATCCCTCCACTATATGTTTCATTTTGGATACTGTATTTTTCAGAGTTTCTGTCTCTTGACTTCCTCCCTGAGGTCTTGAATATTTTTCTGTAGCTCTGTGAGCACGTTTATGATTTTTATTTTGAAATCCTTATCAGGAAGATCGGTGATTTCTGTTTCACTTGGCCCTCTTTCTGGTGTTTGTCGGATTTTGGTTTGTACCCAGTTCTTTTGACATTTCATTATTTGTAGTAATAAATTGATGTAGGCAGCGCCCTTTAGTGCCCAGAAACTCTTCTGTCTGGAGCTGCTCAGTCCCTGGAGCAATGGTGGGGGTTGCAGGCAAGTGGCACTGGTGTCTGCTGGGAGGAAAGAGCTCTTTCCTGCTTCCCGGCTTCTGTGCCTGACTCCACTGCTAGGGCCAGTGGGCCGAGGGTGCAGGGAAGTGTCTGTGCTATGACCTTGTAGCTGCTGTAGGCTGGGCTACCCTCTGTTTGGCCTGGCGCAATGGCAGGGACAGCAGATTTGAGAACTGGTGCTGGCTAGGAGGAAGGAGCAGCAGCTGTGTATCATGGTGGAGGGCCTCTGAGCTGTGTTTCCAGCTAGGGGGATGGAGCACCTGAAGCTCCTGAAAGTTCCCAAGCTGCTGGGCTGAGTACACCAAAACAGTTTTGTCCATCTGTCCTTTCTCCTGCGCAGTAAGCTCTGTGCAATCCTTGCCTCTTTAGTAGCTGTCTCACTGTTGGGAATTCTCTCAGTGTACCCACCTTTTTCTCCCTGAGCAGCCAGTTGTACCTGTTCTCCACAAGCGGCTGGAATCTCAGTCTCTGATTATTCTGCCTATTTTTCCTTTCCAATCCCTCTAATCTCCAGAGCACCATGTAATGTAGGTTCGTGCTCCCAGAGCAGATCTCCAACGCTTGGTGTTCAGCAGTCCTTGGCCTCCAACCCCTCTCTGATCAGTTTCTCTTCCTCCCACTGGTGAGCTGGGGTGCGGAAGGGCTTGGGTCCCACTGGATCTTGGCTTTGTACTTTATCCTTTTCCATGAGGTCTGCTCTTTCCTCCAGTGTAGGCAGTCTATCACAGTCTTCTTTCCTGTTGCTCTTTCAGGATTAGTTGTATTTGCTCTTTTTTCATATTATATGTGGTTTTGGGATGAGGTTTCTGTTTCAGGTCTGACACCGTCATCTTTAAGCCAATCTTACTCTAAGATTTTTTAAAAATTATTTTTATTTCCTTCTTACTGTCTGCTCATGTCTTTGCCTGTTTTCTATTGGATTTTTCTTACTACTATATCAAGCCCCTTTACATAAGTATTATAAAATTTTCCCAGTTTGTCATCTGTATCTTGACTATGGTTATGCTTTCCTCACCATTTTTAATTTATATGTGGTTGAATTTATCCACCCCCCTTATGTGATTTCCTTTTTTTTTTTTGTAATTAGAAATTAATAACTGAAATTGTTTCTCATATTTTCTTTTGGGACAACTTATAGTTTCATTTTTAACAAATGAATCATCCTGACAAGTCATCTTTCCCCTGTGAAAAGCTATGGTGACCAGATACTGCATTCCTGTATTTGGGTCTTTCTGGAGTCTGTGCTCCTGCACTGATCTTTCATCAGCCAGTTCCCCCAGGCTATTGTAATGACTGTGGTAAGGATTTGAAGTGGCCAGAGTCCCATGCCAATAAGTTTCCATTGACCATGGAGGATGAAACACCAGATTCATTGTTGCTATGTTGTATTCTAACCCATCCTTTCCTGAGTTAGAGCAGTAGGCCCAGCTGGTAGTGGGCCTCCTACGGAAGGAGAAATGTCAGTGCTGAGGACTATTGCCTGGAGATAGAAAGCCCAGAACATTTTCTCGCTGGGTGTGAGGTGCTGAGGCCGGGGGTGGGGAAAGTAGGCCTGTCCCTGTACTGGTCCTGGAGTGGTCTTCCCACCCATCTGTGTGCCAGGAAGCATTATCTGGAGCCTTGCAGTCATCAGCTCCCCCAACCCCCTATACTCTTCTCAGCACTGTCCTACTTATTTATGCCTGTAGTTACTCCATATGAACTTTAGAATCACTTTTCCACTTAAAAAATACCTTGCAGGTATTATTATTGGAAAGACATTAAATAGATCAATTTAAACAGAATAAACAGATTTAGTTACTCATCTTTTTCTTCAAAGTAGGTTCTACTATAATGCAAGTATGTATTCCTAACCAGCCTACTACTCACACACTGCAACTGGACTAATGGGGAAAGCAGCGTTTGGGGGTGATCATGTTAGATCGAAGCAAGGGTCATAGTTGTTTACCAATCTTCATAAAGCTCCAACAGGTAAAGGGACACGTGAAATCCAAATAAAGATATACCTATTAAATATAGGATCCTCCTTAAAAGGAGACACTAGATTGATGGAGGTGCTTCAAGGCAGGCCAAGGAGAGCAGGCCTTGCAAGCCCAGAGCACAGTGTCCCAGTGGAGCTCTGCCATGGGCTGTGCTCAGGAGCGCTGCCTGGGCCATTGCCCCAGCACCGGGGACTACTCACACTGCAGGTGAGGACCCACAGCCATACTGCACAGGTCCTTCCTCCCATTCAAGACTCCCTTCTGTGTCATCAGGGAGACTTTGATGTGTTCTTCATATAAATTTTACCCATTTCCTTATGTTTATTCACAGTTGTTTTATCTTTTCTTCCATCATTTTCTTATATACATATGACTACTGATTTTGCATAACAATTTTGTACTCAGTCACATTACTGAATTCTTATTGTTTACAATTTTTAAATGAAAATCTCGTGGAATTTCATACCAACAATTAAATCACCTTTCTTACACATCCCACCCCTCCCCCATGTCCGCCTGCACCAGGAGTCATCAGATGGTCCTCTGGGTCTTGTCATGTGATGGCTGTGGGGTGAGTCTTGGCCTGCCGCTGACTCGACTGCTTCTCTATTAGCACCATTTGCTTTGGGCTCAAGATATAAATACAGTATATATTAAACAAAGGTCCATTCTTATGTTATAATCCATATACTCTTGATACTTCCATTGAAGTACTAAGACACAGGAACCTCAGTGGTAATGCATCCATTCATTCAAACACATGTAATCTACCATAAGCCAGCACTGCTCTAGGCACTGAAGCTGCAGAAGTAAAACAGCCCTCACACATCTGGTTGGATGTATGGAACAGGCACACAAGAATCGCTCCACACAGCTACACATGGGTCACAGACTATCCTCCCTGAGCACCTGGAAGGCAGGCTCTTGTGTCCCTGTGGGAGGAGTAGTTGGGGGGTCTCCTGCCCAGGGTGGACAATTATGTGGAGGAGCTAGTTGAGAGGCACCTAGTAGGGGAGGTCGGATCAGAGCAAGTCTGGCTCCAACAGCAGAGCAAACTGGCCTCTGCATACTGTAATATGGAGTGCCAAAGAAGCTGCTGAAGAACCAGCTTCCAAGACTGGAAAGTTACGTATCATGCTGATGGAGGGCTGACTGGCACAGTCAGGCATCCATTGTCCTCCCCACCTCCTGGCAGCCCTACATCTACTCTGCATGCAGCCAGAGGATGCCTGTTGGGAATCCATTCACATGACAGAAGGGCTCCAGGCCCTGCCTCAAAGCTTTTCAGGGGTCAAATCTCATGTATAGCAAAGTATGGAAGGTTGTGTGTCCTCACACTGATTGTCCAGAAGGGCAATTTTGTGAGTCAATCAAAATGTAAGGAGAATCTGGGGGACTAAGCAGGGCTACTTGAAGTCATACTAAAAAGAAGTTGCTTCCTGTCTGGGTGTCAACCCTGCTCGTGGAATTAAACACACCATCACTTCCACGTGTTTGTATGTATTCTGGGGACAGGCACTGGATGTAGGAGAAATACAGCAGTTATAAAACGCCAAGGAGGATTAAAAGCCCATTTGCACTGTTACCTACCAGCTCCTCTGTTACCTCAGTGCCGTAATCCTCACAGCCCAGCACTGCTCAGCTGTCAGCAGCAAATGGGTGCACCTGCTAGGTGGGCTACACCCCACAGCACCCCTCCTATCTGAACAAGTTGATCCCTCAAGGTTCCAGTGACAGGTAACACTGACTTTCCTTTGTAGGTTTCCTTAGGGCTCTATAAACTCCAAGTACTTAGAATGGTTTGGTGTGCATTTAAAAACTTAGAGGATTCTTTGTTCCAGTGTGCCAAGATCTTTACTTGGGCATAATACTAATTTAAAGATAGAACAGAACAGGGGCTTCCATTTCATTTAATATTAAAGAGCTTTTAATCACATAAAGATGAATGAATCATTGTCAAATTGTCTCTACTGTTTGTGTGTACTTGTTTTCCAAAAAGGCTAGTTTGTGAGAGCTTGTTATATTTGCAGTGTGGTTCTCTTTCGTTAGGAACCTGCTGTGTTACTTACCTATAGCTGCATAACAAATTGCCACAAACTTAGTGGCTTCAACAACCAGCACTTATGCCTTCAGTTTCTTTGGGTTGTTATCGGGGCACAGCTTAGCTGGAACCTCTCACAGGCTGCTCCCATCAGGGACTTGGCTGGGACTGAGGTCTTGTCTGAGGCTAGAATGGGGAAGGATCCAAATCCAAGCTCATTTACATGATGGTGGTCAGGATTTGCTTCCTTTTGGCCCACTGGGCTGAGCTCTTTAGTCCCTAGCTGGCTGTTGGTTAGAGGCTGCCCTTGATTCTTTCTCACATCGCCCTCCCCAGGATGGCAGCTTGCTTCAGTAAAGCCACAAGGGAGAGTGTGTTGGCAAGGTGGAAGTCAGAATCTTCTGTAATCTAATCACACAAATGACACTGGCAGCAGTCTTGAGGTATTCCATTGGTTAGAAGCAGGCCATTGGGTGAAGGGGTTTGCACAGGGCCAAGCACAGGAGGCAGGGTCACTGTGGAACATCCTAGAAACTGCCTATCATGCCCACTACATTCTTTACTCCATGAATTCTTATTTATAAAGTAACTATTTTTAGAAGGTCATAGCTCTGGAAGTTACCTGCTCATTCTCTTATTGACTAAGGTAATACAGGAAATGGTATAGAAACACAAAAACAGATGAACTCACTTCTCCTACTCTTTTGAAGTTATCATTGGTTTGTTAACAACTAGATGGACATAGTGATACCAATTTCCACAAGTGCAGTCCTGTAGGATTTGGGGATTGAGGACAAGGTCTAGGGGCGAGGAGTCCTGAGTTTGTAGCACAGGATGATACCACACAGGGGAACCAGCAAGAAGCTGGACCTGTGGTTGCAGGAATTCACATGACATTTTGAAATTCAATGAAAGCTGACTAGCAACCTAAAAAGATGACTTGCATAAAACTTGAAAAGTAAAACTTACCAGATGCTAAATGAGTCTGCTGTTGGAGTTTGGGAGCTGATAATCTAAAGCCTGTGGATCTAAACCAATCTGAACTAGAATGTGCACAGGTCAAGGAATGCGTGTTTAAGAGGACGGATAGTTCTCAGTAAATGCAAAAGACATATATAAGAACTGCCTCATCTAGGAAGATACCGGGAAAATAGATTTTTCACTTTAGAATAAGGTTTTCATTAAACCTCTATAGAAATCCAAGAACCTACCATGTTAAATATAAACATTTAGAAAATACTGAGTTGAAAAAGAGGAAAGCCATTTAATAAACAGAGCAAGAACAAGTTTGCATTTGTGAGAAACAGCCTGATTTAATTCTGCCCAGAGATCTGGGCCCATGGAATATATGCATTGTGTATATAAAATCATTCCTCACTCAGAGTTTAAGTGAAGACTACAACCAGATGCCCTCTTATCCAGTCTCATTTCTGGCCTAATTATATCAGTAATGCTGCACATTAGTCATCATGGAATTCTGCAGAACTTGAGCCTTGCCTGCCAAGTGTCTTGCCTGACTGACAACCAGGACTGTGTGTTCAATGTGCAGACCCGGGCAGGGATGCACTAATCTGTGATCTCAGGGTTGCTTCACAAAGGGAATCCAACTTTTAAAGGCATATCTGTACCAATGTTACATTTTCTCTGATCACTTCAAGAACAGTTTCTATTACTACCTGCAACTGGGCACCCAAGTCAGAAAAGACAAAGTTTGGATCCCAGTGCCAACCCTTTCCTGTTGTGTGACTCTTAGTTAACACTCAACCAGTCCGATCCCGAGCTTGCTCATCTACATCAGGCCATCCCACGCGCTCGGGACACTCAGCTCTGCCCACAGCCACCATCAACCCATCTGTCTCCTGACGCCACTACGGGAACCTGGAGGCAGCAGCAGGAGGGCCTCTGACCTCCCTACCCAGGTCTCGCTCCCAGGAGTGTCCTCCTCTGACAAGCTGTGAATTAAGGGTGACAAGTGTGTCAGAGCACTGAGGACGTTGCTTGGCATATAGGAAGCACTCAATTAATGTTTATTTACAAGGGACCATCTACTGGAGACTGATGAGACACTGGGTAAGAAGTCCTGGGGGAGCCTGAGACATTTGCTGGGAGTGGTGAGAAGGGATGGTGGGGCCATTAGTCAGGGCAGCAAGCAGAGAACCTTCCAGACTAGGGCGTGGCACCTTGAGCACCACCGGGCAGTCATGACTCAGGTGCTAAGCCCTGACCAGGCATGGGGTGTGGTGAACGAAGACCTGGCCTGAGCTCACAGAGCTCCCTTCCTGGAGCTGGAGCCAACACGGTGGAGGGAGGGTCAGCCATGGAGCAGTGCAGGCTTCGGGCTGCGTGTAATGTAATTACACATACAAGCAGGGCAGACTTGGCTCTGGTCTACATTTAAAAGCTGTACTGGACCTATTGGTGGAGAGGGGTCTAGAGTCAAGAGCAGAGGCAGCAGTCTGCTGTGGTCACCGTGCAGTGGTCTGAGCCAGTGGCCAGCACCAAACCCAGCCTGAAGGACCTACTGGAAATCAGGTTTGAAGAGCTGATGAGGATGAGGGATGAAGGTAACACCAAACCTAGGTGTTAGAGGAGTAACTGGATGGGCAGATATGGAAAGCTAGAAACAAGCTCAAGGCAAGAGGGAATCCAACCTTTGAGATGTCTATTTGAGAAGCAAGTGGAAACATCCAGCTGGAAATGAGGCTTGAGCTCGGAGGAGTGGCTAAGACTCAAGGTATCAGTATGGGAAGGAAGATGAAATGGCCTCCAGCTGGAAAGCTAATTAAAGGAGAGCCCAGGATGCTTTTTGTTAGAGACAGTACAGCAGCTCACCGTAGCCACGAGAGGCTGCAGGGCACCATGGCCCACACTCACATCCAACAGCTCTTCAAACCCCAAGCACTGTGTCTCTAAAATATGGAGGCACAGGAAGATGTACACACAAGTATACAGTCTATGGAAGGAAAGTTACTTCTCAAGTTTTTGTTTGTTTCATTTTTTTTAAATTTCCTGAGTATAACCTAAAAGGCAAGTGATGGTTACATAGAAATGCAAATATCACAACCCCTAGGAATTGAAAGATGACAGCAAACATTAAAAAAAAGCAGTACCACCATTTTAAAATTGAGGCTGAATGTTATCAAAACACATTTAAGCGTGAAGTCATCTCACATTTGATGTTCAAAATCTAAAACTGGAGTACGGCAATAGCAGTAAAAGCAACAACTGTTTAACTTGTGAAAAATGTTTTCACAAATTTGATTTGTAAGAATTTCTAAGCAAGAGAAATGTGGTGAAAGGGAGAAAAGCAATGTTTTCTATCTCAAGCTCACAATCACTGGTTCTAAACTGCTTATTGGATTTAAGACATCTTAGTTTTTCACATGTTACATGGTCTTTTTGCTTCATCAATAATATCTATTTGTGATCACCCCCAAGCCACTAAGTGAAAGCTCACAATCTGGGATTCTCCAAGGAGAAGGCTATTAGCTGAGGCTGAGAAAACTTTATAAGGAGACTTAATAGTCATGGCTGAGAAGCAATTAAAATCACATTTCTTCTGGGTAAAGCCAGGTCACCTTTCCTACCTCACACCTTGCCACAGATGAAGATGTCCAATGGGGGAGCTTTTCTGTTCCCTCAGTGACCATCCTGCCACATCCCACTGGCACCTAGTGCAGGGCACCCCTCTAATACCTGGTTCTGGAGCAGCAGTCCTGTCTAATTTTAATTACAATAAATGCTACCTAAATACGTTAACCTCTCCAGTGTATATGCACAGATGTGAAGACTTCCCCACTCTGGAGAAAAACACTTTCAAAGTAAGTTTCCTTTCTACTCTGGGCAATTAGCTAAAAGAAGGAACAGAGAGGGAATTTTTTTAGGGGAAAGAAAACTGTAATGGAGAAGAAAAATCACAGAACAGACCCAGGAGCTTGGAAATTATCAGCAGAATAAAGTGAAACTGATTTCTGTATGACATCATATAAAAAAAAGACAAGTTCAGTGGAAATTAAGTTTTTTTTCTGAATATACCATATTAAAATACAGCCATATTTATTCAGAGTAACATAATCAGTGCAAAAATACATTTCTCTTCTCCCCTGTAAAAGTTAAGTACAATACTGTAGGCTAGATACATGATATTTTAGTCAGGTCTTCAGTATTAGCTTCTCAAAACCAAAAATCTAGTTATACATATCCAGTTTATCATACAAAATATATTAAAAAGTGTAATTGTAGTGTAGAAAAATGAAGTTACCAATATATAACTTAAGTAATTTACTTAACACAAAACATGCTGGTTAACTTTTTTTAAGAGCTTCACCAATTAGTCGAATAGCAACACTCTTGCCTTCGTCTGTTTGTATAAGGAGCAAAGCTTCAAATTGGCCCACTGACTTTGGTTTGAACTGCACAGGCATGTTGATGTAATGCTGAGCTCTGTGAAGAGAAAGGAAACATCAGCAGTCTGATGCTACAGCAAGAGAATCGCTGACCACAGCAAGCACAAGGCCTACAGAAAGCATGGCGGTTTTTGATGGAAGAACCAAGTGAAGTTATATTCAGTTTTTTAGTGTTATCTTTGATGCTATTATTTAATAAGAAACTGGCACAAAGGAGAGAAAATATGGAATCTGGTTCAAACAGCACTGCATCAGCATACTCCTGCTATCCAGTATAAACAGGAAAAGGGAAATGAGGTCTCATCCATTGTGCATGGACTGCCATGTACCACCTGCAAGAGCAGGCGCTGCCTACCTACAAAAGGGTGACACGAACACACACTGGCCTGATCCCGGGGGACCAGACAGACTTGCCCTGGGCCTGTCAGGAATAGGTATGAGCATTTTGGTTCCAAAACTCCTATGAAACTTATTATCAAAACCCATCTTGAAAATTTATTTTCAGATTATAGAGAGGCAGGTAATGAGTGTTCTGTGATTAAAAGCCATATGTTGGGAGGTTTGTTTTTCTTGATAAAACTAGGTCCGAAGTTGGTGAATGAGACTACATAAACTTTCACACAGCCTATGTGATGTCAACGGCTTTTAGTCCTAAGCATTTTTAAGTGAAAATTTATAGCTTTTAGACTTTCCTTTGAGGGAAGGTACTTCACCCTTTAGTCCTCAACTCATAGCTACATGTGTTAAGTTCAGCAGTTGGCACTCATAATGCTTTAGTTTCCAACGTATATTCTGATAAATCCCAGGACAGTGCTAGTTTTTGGGTGACAACAGCCCATGGGGCTAGAATTTAGAAAACAGTTTAAGTATTTCAAAGTCTTTTCCTGGATGTAACTGAAGACACAGAAAAAAATAGATATATTAATTTAAAAAAGTCTGGGTCATTTTCTCCAAATGCATTATAGTTTATTTTCCCACATCAAAGCTTATTGTGCTTTAAAAAAAAAAGGGTTCCCAGTCCACGGCATTGACAAACTACAATTTTCTCTTTCATGTTAGCATTTCAACACTCAGTAACATACTACAAGCAGCCAACTTAAGAGGCTTTATAATTTATGAATTACTAAATATCCCCAAATAAATCCCTGGATCTCATTACTATAGATTTCAGTATATTAAATAGAACTGCTCTACATTCAACTGAGGAAGTGTTTTCAGAAATATATTAAGATAAATATATCTGCTTTAGACTTACAGATACTTTGAATAAACTGGAATGTGATTTACAAAGAATCATTAAGCTTACTACAGTTTCATGCAGCCAAAAAACACTACCTGTCAGATGGACCTATTTAAAATATAACTTTGACTATTATCACAACCTGCTTTAACGTACACACACACGGAAAAAGGTAATAGTTATGTTCGGGGGTGCTGTGTATTTTTCCTTGGTTCTTGTCCCTGCCACAACAAAGAATTGATGGGCAGAGATACAGTAGTGAAGCAAAGTAAAAGTTTTATTTAAAGTTACCTAAAGAGAGAAAAAGTACTGGTGACCTCAGGGAGGAGAGGCACCCTGAAAGGTTGAGAAAAGGTTTAAGGCACTTAGAAAGTGTGGGCGACCTCAGAGAGAGGTGTGCACTGAAAGGTTGGGGGTTCCCACTTTTAAGTACTTTTCAGGAATGTGACAAAGGGATGGGGGTGCAGACTTGTTAAGTGGCTCCTGAATACTTAAAATTAACTTAACACAAGAAATTTACTGCTCTGATTTCTCCCTGAGATACCGGCTTTTTGGTCTGGGAGCATATTAAACAAGACCACCTGTCCTGCCCCCAAAGTGGGCTGAGTTATTGTCTGTTTGCTAAAGAGTAAGTTAAGAATCTTACTTCTTAACTTCCTGGGTTTTAAATGCAATCTTATCTTTAAGATGGAATCCTTCCTGCCTTTTACTATGTTGTTTACGTCTGGGCCTGCTTACTAAATTAGTTGCCCAGGTCACAAATTACTTGATTAGGGCTGAAGGAGGAAAAACAGCATACAGGTAAAGTTAAAAAAATAAGCGGGGCCTGCATGATAAACACAATAAAGACACGGGCTATGCTGAGACACTCTTCTTTATCTGGGGAATATTCAAACATTCCAGGCCAAGTTGCTCTTGGCCTTTTGAGGTTTAACTGATTAATTCATTAACTCTGGGTCTTTTCTGGGTTTCTAGTTTAATTGGTTAACTCTGAGTCCCTTATAGTGGGCTTTACTGGCTTTATTTCTCTCTCTACCCTGCTCATATCTATTTTCCTGCCTGACAGTTAAGCATGCTGAACCCAGTGAAGTGGTGTAGTTCAAAACCTTCCAGGAGCTAACAACTGACTGTACAGCCAAGGTACATGAGCAAAAATAAGTTGATAGCAGAGGCAGTTGTGGACAAGCACTGCAAACTGCCTCATTCACTATATTTGCATTAAGGGCTTAGCAGAACCTACAAATTATTTAAATCATTGTGGGTAACATTGTAATATTTCCAGAATATTTTGCCTGGCTTTAGTGCATCTGCCTATCAACAGGCATTCAGGGGTGGAGAGAAGTATGGCTTTGGTTAATTTGCTTATCAATACGTGCTCCTCAGGAGTGAAGAAAGGTTCATCTCCATATCAATGGGTAATTACCTGGACAACAGAGGGCTTATCTGAACCTGTGAGGTTAGGGTGAGTGCTGATTTTCCTTCTGCAGGGGCAGGAAAGGGAGATGGACCCGGACTGCAGTTTGTAAGCAATAAACAGGTTTTAAACTTTATCTCTCCCTTTGACTGATTTCGGTTTTAGAGGTATTTTGCAAGCAGGATTTCCTTTCTCTGGACTTACAACCATATTTTTTTAATTTAAAAGAAATACTTTGTGTAGGAAAAAGCCAGCATATGAGCACATCAGTGTACCATCATTACCAAATTGAGAACTTTAACAAATTGCTTGGCTCCTATGCATCAGTGAGGAGTCCTGACAGCTCAGTGATAGGGCTTCCTTGTCTGTGACTTTTGTGACAATTGTCATTCCCTCTGAACTGACACTCAGGGTCTGCCTGCTTGGAAGCAGTAGCTGACCAGGACCCGCAGAGGCGCCAGTGCACAGAAGAGCATGCTTCAGCAGCAGGGGCCACAGCTGGGCCATGTGGCTGGTTAACGGAAGACACTTTTCAGGGCTCAGTGGGAACAGGAACAGATTCTTTCTACTAAAAGGGATAAGAAAGAGATGGCTGCCCAGAGCCCAAAGAACCTTTACAAAAACTGCTAGTCAACATTTCCTCATCCCTGTTACTTTTTATAATCTATCACTTTAAAGGGCTAAATATCCCCAACACACACTTAGGCCCACTGACACCAGCACTGGGTGAAACCCCTGCAGCAGGGGTACTGCTGCACCAGCATGAGGCCTTACTGGGAGCTGCCTCACTGGGCGTGGGAAAGGGGCCTACAGGAAGGCAGTTACTACCTCAGGTGCCCTACAGATGATGAGTCCTGTGACTGCTCTGGAAGCATGCTGCTGGTGTCGCAGAGCAGACAGCGATCGAATAAATCCAAGTGTGATTACGAAGCTGGGGATTGTTCCTCATGATTCTCAGGACAGATTCTATTCCACCTGCCAAGGTAAGCCAACTGTTGCTCCCAACCAGCAATTACATTTCATGAACCCCTAACCATAGTCAAAGTGTCTAAGTTTTGTGGTAAGCTTTCACATAAGGTACTGTAGCAAAGTTCTGCTTCTGCAAAGCTGAAAGAAATCATCCTTATGTATAAAGAAACCAGCTTCTCTGGTTTCTTTTCATACACTTTAACCCTCTAGATGTGTCAAGAGAAGAGTTTTCTATGACCCAGAGTTTACTTCATTTGGTTAAACAGATCACAATTATTGTTTTACAGTATTTTTATTCTATTTTATCAAATTTATAGAGTTGCTGCTATTAAAGTTGATGCTGGAATCAGTAACATTACATATTTATTCTAAGTTCCATAATGATAGTTAGGATGGATGAATACTTTCTGGGAACTTGTCATGATCAAAATAATTTAAGTACCTGCCACTAATAAAGTATAACATTATCTTATTTATCTTTAAGGAATAAACATTTAAAAATATTTTAAAGTAATAACATGTTCAAAGAGAATAAAGCAAACAAAATGTGTCTTGTGATGCTATTTTAAATGGTAGCTTGCTGTTCAAATTTTGCTTAAAAATATCTTCTCATGTTTCTAAGTTTTTTAGGTACCATTAGCATGACTTAGGCTGGATAGAAAAGCAGTGTTCTAATTTATGACAGCTTAAAATCTCCTAGCCCTGGGATGCAAGTTTGTAAGTTCAACTCTATAGAAATGTCTACTACTACTTTGAGGCCAGCAAGGAACAAATTTTATATTTCAAAGTTGATTTTTAGAAAAGAAGGTGAATGCCATCTCATTTATAAAAACCACATTTCTCATTAATGTTTTAAGCATCATTTCCCATCATGTCTATAATCTTGAAGTCAGGATATACCTGAAAAGGAGGAGACCAAGCAGCTGCTGCTAAGGCAACTATTAAATCCAGGTAGGTTTATACTGAAGAAGAAATGTCACTGGCTTGTTAAAAAAAAATCATACGATCAAAAATAAAGATGGCTAATATGAAAATGATTTGACATTTTAATTGCCAAACTATAATTTCACTTTAGTTAACATCAGTACTCCAGGAATTTATACCTTCATGACAACTACACTATACCATGAGGACCGCCACCTGGAAGTCCCCGTCTCTGTCCTTTGCTAGCCTTGCTTGTCTACCCCACATTAGGAATAGGCACTGCCACTTGTATGCCACTGCACTGAGATAGGCTTAGTTTCTTTCTCTGCAAAGGGTCAAGAACAAACTGCAGCTGAAATAGAATTTAACAAAAAAATCTGTGAAAGCAAATTAAGCAAAGAACATGACATGAAAAGAGAATTTGAAATCATGTGAAATGTATTTAGTGGAGACAGTTGGAAAATAAATATTTAACTCCAAGCAAGTGCTGATCACCTCATCCTCTATGTACCATACCGTAAAAAAGGGGTACAATGACATAAAGCTAAACAATTTAACAAGCTATTTTAATTAATAAAGCTTTACAAAACTGTAGACATGCTGAATACAAGCACTGTTTTCTAAAAAGTTGGTACTAGGCTCTTCAAGAGAATTAAAAAAAAGATCTGTAAAATTTCTTAATTTTTAGAAGCCTTTTAAAAAATCTTTTTTTTAAAAGATAACTCCTTGAAACAAAAACGTAAAGACCTCCCAGTCAGTTGTAACAGCTGTAGGCCAGTTTACACAGAAATATTCTGATCTACTTTGTGTTTAAAGATACACACCTACAAAAAGCTGGTTAAGATCAGGGATGTGAACCAGGGAGAGGATAAATGGGAAGCACAAAATTAATAATGGAGACATGATAAAGTTCAAATTTAGATAACAAAAGTGCTCAGGATCTATTTATACTCAGTTACTAAAAAGTTATAATTGGGAATTTAAATGACCTACTTTAATAAACGAATTGCTTCTGCAGTCGTGCGGCTAGCAGCACCAGCTGTAACACACAGCACAGCCTCAGCAGTCTTACACCGTCCAGGGTGAACTCGCACTAACTGGATGGATCCAGACTGCTAGAGACAAGAACTCAGCTGGGGAAGCAGGAAAACTCAGATTTAGAAGTTTTTTAAGCTCAGGCCTTTCCCTCTTATGTAGTTGCTGAAGGGATTAGATGGGAAAGCAGTGGTATGAAACATGATTTCTGTGAGAATCTGTGGAGTCAGTCTTGGATCTCACCAGTAAGGCCAGCTGACAGGAGGGCTTTATTAATACTGCATCTGCTGAGGGCTTCCTGTGACAGGCACTAGCGGCCCACATGCCTCTTACTACTTCTCACAACTCCATGCTGCCCAGAGCATTAGCACCTCCATTTTATGAATGAGGAAACTGAGGCATGATCGCTTTCTGTTCATTGTTGAATCTGCCTCGGTGCCTTTAGGTCAGTCTCCTGGGAGGTAAAGGAAGTCTCAAGTATATAACTAACATATTTTATAGTAACACAGGATGGGTACGGGGCAGTGGAAGAGATGGGAGAGGAGAGAAAGGGTGAGAGGTGGAGTGAAGCCTGAGAGATGTGTAGCCTTCTGGGGTCCAGCACTGCTGGTTTGATTAGCTCAGTTAAGACAGTCCTGGTGAGAATGTCTGCAGACTGGACCAAGTGTTCATAGAATATAGCATGTTTTTGGAATAGCCTCCTAGTGCTAAAATGAAAGTGCTAAAATGAATAATATTTAAATGGCTTAATTAAGGATTCAAAGATGAAGATAAAATAATTCTTCAGTATAAAGTCCAATAGAACCCTACAGCTAAAATCCTAAAAAACAGTGACAAATCTGTTTAAGATTTCAAACTAAATAAACATCATATGGAAAAAGAAAGTAGCAAGGATGACAAGTAAATGAGGCCCTGATTTAAGAATATAGGGTATTTGAGGAATGACAACCAGAAAATAAGTTTCCTCAATTAACCTGGGAAGAGATTTGTCCCAATTAGTGAAATTTTAAATCCCTGATTCTCAGAATAGTAAAAGTAACATTTGAAGCAGGAATTATTCTAATGTTAATCATGGATAATTAAGGTTCTATGTATTTATGTTGCTGGCAAAATACTGGGGAACAGGAATCACATGCTAAGTCCAAATCACTGTGTGAAGCTGGACTGTGCTTTGCTACAGTAAGGCATGCTGTGGGCAGTAATGGAAGGTGTTCTTTGTGGTGGTTCTTGATCTCTCCCATTTACAAAGAATCATGTTCACAATGCTGTGTGTGCTGCTGATGAAGATGAGTGAATATAACAGAGGGAGACCCCCACAAGGATGAGAATATTTTCATTTGTGATAAACTCACCTCAGAGAATATTTTGAATGTTTGACGTAGAAAGGCTCTCTGGGACTTAAAAACTTGAGCTAGAATGTAATATGAAACATTTCATGAAGTTATGCAAGTCAAATACCTGAGCATACTTAAAACAAACTATGCATGTTTTATGCATTAAAGATACATTTATAAATTTAAATATAGACACAAAATTAGGTAAGATAATAAATGCTCATGAGAAAACATTTAAGGGAATTTTAATATGAATTTACTCCAGTTTTGATAAGTGTTATCCAGAAATATGTTGGTGTGATGGTACAGAGAAAGAAAAAATGAGAAAAGTAAAAAAATGAAAATATGAAAACAAATGCTAAATATTTTCTATTTCCAGATTAAAGGTCATGAACTTCCCATGAGTTTCTTTTCAAATACAGTATAAGGCATTAAAAAATTAACTCATTATTATAATTTAAATACAACCTGTAAAACAGCTTCTAATTATTAGGAAAAGTTTATCTAGTGGAATACAGTTACTTTCCCAAAACCCATAGCAGCATTTCCAACTTACCGAGTGTGTAATAAAAGAATTATTTCGCAAATTGACTTTTAATGTCCTTGATTCCCCAACTCTAGTTGGCAGGAACTGATACACGTCTTCTGGGGCATAAACTCCACGGTGGGTAAAGTCAAGCTGTCTACTTTTGGAAATAGGTTAAAAGTTAACTATTTAAGACTCTTCATAATTTAAACTATTTATATATTAAGTTGTGAAGCGTTGCTTTATTTGTGTTTTCCCGCACAACTGTTAAGAAATAGTTTTGTAATGGCAATTTAACTCATCTGACAGCAGGAATGCCCCTGTGGCTGTGTGGGGCCAGGTGACACCACCTCCATCCTGTGTGCCAAACCCGGTGTGCACTGGAGGCCCTTCCACTTCTCCTCATTTCACTTGAACTACCCGAGCGCAGTCCCCTGGATGCTTTTCACTTTACAGGGACAGACTACTCAGAGAGTGGGACATCAGGTTTCGGCAGCGTTTGATGGCAGTGAAAGCACTTCCTCTTGCCTTGCTTCCAGGTTCTAGGCTGCCACCCATCAGTGTGTGTGGGCTCATGTCCACTCCCACACCTCTCCTGCTCCAACCCTAACTACTCACACTTCACCCTCTTAAGCAATCCCATCTCCTGTGATCCAGTGACCTCCCACCTGAGTGAGGCCAGATCTGCATCTCAGCTCAGACTGAGCTGCTGAGCAACACACCTACACACCTACCTATCCAATCAACCACACAATTACACCCTATGGTTATCTCAAAGACTTCTGTGTCTCCACAAATACAGACTAATCTCTGATCTTTTCCCTCTAATCCCCCACTTGATCTTCTATCTTGGGGAATGGAATCTGGGAGCCACCTGACCCCCTTCTCTCTTATGTCCCTTTATTCAACCCACCACCAAGTCATCCAAATTTCCTTCTTATATACTTCTCAATCTAATTCTCATCTTTCTTGACAGTATCTTAGTCCTGGACTGCTCTGGTTTACTGTATCTACTCTTGCATCCTTCTAATCAGTCCATACTGCAGTCAGATAGATTTTTCTATAAAGACCTGCATCTGCTCACATCACTCAATGGCTTTCAATAGCTTTCCAGATAAACACCTGAAAAACACCTGACACACAGGCTCTGCATGGAATGGTCTGCCCGGTTTCCTCTCAAGCCTCACCTCCCCCAACTCTGGGCCTCAGGCCCAGGCTGTGTTCAGCTCCCATCCAGAGCCAATGATCACCACTTTCCTATGTCTTCTTCCAGTCACCTCCTCTCACCCCTCAACTGAAAGGTCCTATTCCAGGGAGTTTCTTCCCAGGTATAATGGAGGACACACCCTGTCATGTTTTCCTACAGATTTTCTTCTAGTTCCTTCTATAGGTTATAATGTATGAGTATTTGTTATGTGGCCCCTTCCCCAGAGGTTGAAGTCCATGAAGGCCAGGATCAGGGCAGGTTTGTGGACTGTTCTCTCCACTGTGTGGCAGGAGGTGAGCACTCAGGAACTATGAGATGAGTGTGTAAGAACACATATTCTTTAAAGGATTCTATTTTTTTAAAATTAAAGTATCATTGATATACAATCTTATAAAGGTTTCACATAAACAACATTATTGTTTCAACATTCACCCATATTATCAAGTTCTCACTCCCCCTGCACCCATCACAGTCACTGTCTATCAGCGTAGTAAGAGGCTACAGAGTCATTATTTGTCTTCTCCGTGCTGTACTGCCTTCCCCAAGACCTATCTCTGTTGTGTGTGCTAATTACAGTGCCCATTAATCCCCTTCTCCATCCCTCCCCACCCACCCTCCCTAACTCCTTCCCTTTGGTAACCAGTAGTCCTAAAGGATTCTAATTTCTTACAAAATACATTTTTTACCCCTTTTAGAAAATAAATGACCACATTTACATTAAATTCAGCAGGTACTTAATTAATAGGTATTTCAGGACATGCTTTTCTTATAAGCATCTTCCTCCAGAACTGTTAGACTAAATATTAGTTAAGAATTATAAGAAACATGTTCATTAGGTAAAATTATTAAATATCATTAAAGCTGTGTAAGCTTCTGTTATAAAATACACATTTAAAAAAGTTTTTAAGAATCTACTTTCATACACTTTTTAGGAATGTAAAATGGTACAACCACTTTGGGAAAACTATTTGGCAATACATGCTTACCAGATGACCCAGCAATTCTTCTTTTGGGTATTTTTACCAAAAAGAATTGAAAAAATATGTCCACAAAAATAGAAACACAATAATATTTATAGCACCTTCATTCATAATGATTCCAGACCAGAAGCCACCCAAATGTCAACAAGAAAATAACAAATTGTGATACATTCACATAATGGAGTATTAAACAAAAGGAGTTAACTACAGATGTACTCAACATAAGCAACCCCCAAAATCATTATGCTAAGTGAAAGAAGCCAGACACAAAGACTGCAAAGCTATATGAAGTTCAACAAAACTAACTTATGGCAAAAGATCAGAAGAGACATCTTGAAGTAGTGGGTGGCAAGGACTGCAAAGGGACATGTAGGAATTTCTGGATGAGAGAAATATACTTTCTCTTCTCTGGAGTGGTAGCAACACATGTAAACTCACAGGTCAAGTGATGGAGCATTTTTCTGAATATAATTATACTCAATAAATTACCGAAAAAAATTCCTAAGAATGACAAAAACAACATACCCAGATATGAGAGTAGAAGCCTCTGATGCAGCTTGTCTTCGGGGCTTAACTAAATTATCTATTTTAATGAGGGTATTTGTGGAAATGTATGAATTTTCAGGCTTATTTTCTGCTTTGACACTCTGTATAAAAAACCACAAGGTCGAGAAGGAGAAGTAAATATTCTAGGAAAATATATAGACACTTACCTATTTGAATTCCAGCATTTCCTCCATAATTTTTAACCGAAGATTTTTTTAAATTCCACAAATTACAAACCTATTCTGTACTCTTCAGATTCTTACACCTAAAGCAAGTCAAAAACAGATTTCACAGAGCCAAAACAAGACCTCAAACATGCCAATCAATAAAGACGAAGGAGAAAATTAAGATTGTAGGGCAATGCAACAGAGCTAATGAAATTAGAATAATACCAGAAAAACAGTATGCATTTTCAGGCCAGTTTTTCACGTCAGTTTCAATCCATGTTCTTAATATACACATGCAGTTATTTACTTAAATTCAGAATAATACTCACTTGTCCAGAGAGCTGAAATCTCAGTGTGTGTTTCATGTGAGGCTCTTTAATGGGGTGACACTCAACATCCCAAAACTGGGCATAATGCCCTCTATTTCTGGGCAAAAATGTGATGGAGACCTACAAAACACCACATCCAAGAGAGAAATTAGACATTGGGCCTTACACACATGTAGTTAGATGACCAATTCAAAGTGTCTGTATGAAAAAATTAAAGGGAAGGTTATTTTTTGCATTGGCTAGTTTTGACATTAATTGAAAAATAATTTGAAAAATTCTATTCTTAGCAGGCTTGTTACTATACCAGATCCATTTCAAAATACATTTTTCTTTAAGGCTTTAAGTAACATATTCCTCAAACTGTTAAGTTTTAAAATTTGGACAAAAAAAATTCTACAGCTGTCAAGTACAAGACCTAAATGAGGAAGGTCCAACCCCAGAAATACAATCCAGTCTCTCATTGTGATGGCTATAGAGTAAGGCCTAGTAGTAGATCGCCACTAGGTGGAGAGGCCTGAATGCATAGACAGAAAGTGTGAAGAAATAGTGGGTGCCTAACAGGAGGTAGAGAAGGCAGTACCATTACATAAAAGCAGCTTTTATTAGTATTAACTTCAGCATCTTGGTCAGAACAAGTCAATCTGAACACACTGCTCAAAGTAATATATATAAACTATGTGTACAACTTGTAAAAAGCTCAATAATGAGGAAGTTGTAATACTTAAAAGTAGTATTTTATGAACTTTACCAGCATTAAGAGCTTTCTTTAACAAAGAATTTAGTGTTAAAAATACTGCTATTTAGGTTAATGATCAGTATCTTTGAGTCTGAACCTAACATTAAAACACATATGCAACCTAACTTCTGTTAATATAGAACATAAGAAATAATGCAGCCATTCAATGCCATTCCTACCAAAATACCAATGGCATTTTTCAGTGAACTACAGCACACAACCCTAAAATTCACATGGAACCATAAAAAAACCCAAATAGTCAAAGCAATCCTGAGAAAGAAGAACAAAGCTGGGGGTATTATGCTCCATGACTTCCAGCTCTACTAAAAGGACAGTAATGAAAACAGTATGGTATTGGCAAAAAAACATACCCATATATCAATAAAACAGAATAAAGAGCTCAGATATAAACCCATGCATATACGATCAACATATGATAAAGGAACCATGAATATACAATGGGAAAAGACAGTCTCTTTAATAACTTGTGTTGGGAAAACTGGACAGTTACATGTAAGAGAATGAAACTGAATTACTGCCTAACTCTATATACACAAAAAAGTAAACTCGAAATGGATCAAAGACCTGAATGTAAAACATGAAACCATAAAACTCTTGGAAGAAAACAAAGGCAAAAATCTCTTGAACATAAGCAGCAATTTTTTCCTGGACACATCTCCTTGGGCAAAGGAAGCAAAATAAAAAATAAAAAGTGGGACTACATCAAACTAAAAACCTTCTGTACAGCAAAGGACACCAACAGCAGAACAAAAAGGCATCCTACAGTATGGGAGAATATATTCATAAATGACATATCTGACAAGGGGTTAACATCCAAAATACATCAAGAACTCATATGCCTCAACCCCAAAAAACCAAGTAAACTGATTAGAAAATGGGCGGAGAACCCAAACAGACATTTCTCCAAAGGAGAAATATAGATGGCCAACAGGCACATGAAAAGATGTTCCACACTGCTAATCAACAGGGAAATGCAAATCAAAACCACAATGAGCTATCACCTCATACCAGTTAGGATGGCTGCAATCCAAAAGGTAAGAAATAACAAGTGTTGGCGAGGATGTGGAGAAAAGCAAACCCTCTTACACCGTTGGTGAAAATGTGAATTGGGGTAGCCACTGTGGAAGACAATATGGAGGTTCCTCAAAAAACTTAAAATGGACATATCACACAACCCAGTAATTCCACTTCTAGGAATTTAACTGAAGAAAACAAAATCCCTGATTCAAAAAAATATATGCATCCCTGTGTTTATTGTCGCATTATTTACAATAGCCAAGATATAGAAGCAACTAAAGTATCCACCAATAGATGAGTGGATAAAGAAGATGTGGTATGGGGATAAAGATTAGAGATGGCCGCATGAGAGGTGTGAAAGAGGCTTACTCCTAAAACCGCATATAATATGAAAATACAATTAATACAACTAATCCTGAAAGAGCAACAGGAAAGAGGGCTGCACCAGACTGCATACACCTGTAGAAAAGAATAAACCTCACAGAACACAGTAACATACCAAAGCCATGGTCCGGTGGGACCCAAGACCATCCCCTACTCCAGCTCACTGGCGGGAGGAAGAGAAACAAAGTGGGGAGGGAGTGGAGGCCTGGGACTGCTGAACACCTACCTCTGGAGATCTGCTCTGGGAGCACAAACCTGTATTTCATGGTGCTCTCATGATGAGGGGGGTTGGAAAGCTAAGAATGACAGAATACGTGAGAGAATGAGATTCTAGCTGCTTGTGGAAAGCAGGGATCCATATAAGGTTGCTCTGGGTCAAAAGAAAGGCAGGCAGTCTGAGAGACTTCCTAACAGTGAGAGGGTTGATAAAGGGGCAAGAATTGCATAGAGCTTACTGCTCAGGAGAAAGGACAGGTAGACAAAATTGCCTAGATGCACTCTGCCCAGCAGGTTGGGAAATTTGACAATCTTCAGACGCTCCAGCCACCTGGCTGGCTACCCAGGTCCAAGGAACCCACCATGATAGGCAGCCTGCTGTGCCTTCCTCCTGGCCAGCCCCACCTGACTCACAAAACGCCAAACTCTACCCTGGCATTAGGCCAGCCAGAGGGAAGTCTACATCAGCTACAAATGCAAAGCATAGAGGCTTATACCTGTGTGCTTGGCCCACTGGTTCTGGCAGTGGAGACAGGCATAGCAGCCGGGAATCAGGAAACAGCTCTTTCCTCCCTGCAGGCACCAACCCCTGCAACCCCTGACATCACTCCAGGGACTGAGCAGCTCCAGAGAGTAGAGACTGTGCGGACTAGAGGGTGCTACATACAAATATGAAATGTCAAAGGAACAAGGTTCAAAGCAAAATTATGAATACACCAGAGAAAGATTCAAATGAAATCAACCTCATGAATCTTCCTGAGATTTCAAAATAAAAATCATTAACATGCTCATGGAGGTACAGAAAAATATTCAAGAACTTACAAATGATTTCTGGTTGGAAATCCAATCATTATGGAACACAGTAGCAGAAATGAAACATACAATGGAAGGTTTTAAAAGCAGATTAGATATGATGGAGATGGTAAATCAAATAGAAATTAGAGAAGAGTAATACAAAGAAGCTGAGGCACAGAAAGAAAAAAGGATAAGAATGAAAGAATATTGAGAAAACTGTGTGACCAATCCAAATGGAACAATATTCGCATTATAAGAGTACCAAAGAAGAAGAGAGAGAAAAAGGGATAGAAGTGTCTTTCAGGAGGTAACTGCTGAAAAATTCCCCAATCTGGGAAAGGAGATAGTCTCTCAGGCCATGGAGGTGCACAGATCTCCCAACACAAGGGACCCAAGGATGACAACACTAAGACATATAGTAATTAAAATGGCAAAGATCAAGGATAAGGACAGACTATTAAAAGCAGACAGAGAGAGAAATAAGATCACATACAAAGGAAAGCCCATATAGCTATAATCAGACTTCTCAGCAGAAACCGTACAGGACAGGAGGGAGTGGTATGATGTATTTAATGCAATGAAGCAGAAGGGCCTTGAACCAAGAATACTATATCTGGCGAGATCATCATTTAAATTTGAAGGAGGGATTAAATAATTTCCAGATAAACAAAAGTTGAAAGAATTTGCCTCCCACAAACTGTCTCTACAGTGTATTCTGGAGGGACTGTTATAGATGGAAGTGTTCCTAAGGTTTAATAGCTGTCAACAGAGGTAAGGTAATAAAACCACAGTAAAGAAAGTAGAGCTGTTAATTACTAAGCAAATGCAAAATAAAATCAAGTAGACCCAAAGTCAATCAAGGAATAGACAAAGAGTACAGAATATGATACCTAATACATAAAGAATGGAGGAGGGAAAAAAGGGAGGAGAAAAAAAGAACCTTTGGATTGTGTTTGTAATAGCATATTAAGTGAGTTAAGTTAGCCTCTTAGATAGTAAGGAGGTCAACCGTGAACCTTTGGTAACCACTAATCTGAAGCCTGCAAAGGCAGTAAGTACATACCTAGTGATAATCACCCAAAATGTAAATGGTTTGAATTCACCAACCAAAAGACATAGTCACTGAATGGATAAAAAGACAAGACCCATCTATATGCTGCCTACAAGAGACTCATTTCAAACCCAAAGACATACATAGACTAAAAGTGAAGGGATGGAAAAAGATATTTTGTTCAACTAATAGGGAGAAAAAAGCAGTAGTTACAGTACTTGTATTAGACAAAATAGACTTCAAAACAAATAAAGTCACAAGAGACAAAGAAGAACATTATATAACGATAAAGGGGTCAGTCCAACAAGAAGATATAACCATTATAAATATCTATGCTCCCAGGAGCACCTACATATGTGAAACAAACACTAATAGAATTAAAAGGGGAAACAGAATACAATGCATTCATTCTAGGAGACTTCAACACTACACTCACTCCAAAGGACAGATCAACCAGACAGAAAATAAGGACAGAGGCACTGAAAAACACATTAGAACAGATGGACCTAACAGACATCTACAGAACTCTACACCCAAAATTAGCAGAATAAACATTCTTCTCAGGTGCACGTGGAACATTTTCAAGAATACATCATATACTGGGCCACAAAAAGAGCCTCGGTGAAGTCAAAAGGATTGAAATTGTACCAACCAGTTTCTCAGATGACAAAGGTATGAAACAAGAAATAAATTATGCAAAGAAAGTGAAAAAGCCCACAAAAACATGGGACCTTCACAACATGGTCCTAAACAACCAATGGATCAATGACCAAATAAAAACAGAGATCAAGCAATATATGGAGACAAATGACAACAATAATTCAACAACACAAAATCTGTGGGATTCAGCAAAGGCCGTGCTAGGAGGAAAATATATTGCAATACAGGCCTATCTCAGGAAAGAAGGACAATCCCATATAACAGTCTAAACTCACAATTAACAAAACTGGAAAAAGAAGAACAAATGAGACCCAAAGTCAGTAGAAGGAGGGTCATCATAAAGATTAGAGCAGAAATAAATAAAACCGAGAAGAACAAAACAGTAGAAAGTATCAATGAAAGCAGGAGCTGGTTCTTTGAGAAAATAAAGAAAACAGATAACCCCCCTAGCCAGACTTATCAAGAAAAAAAGAGAGTCTCTATACATAAACAGAATCAGAAATAGGAAAGGAAAAATCACTATGGACACAACAGAAATACAAAGAATTATGAGACAATACTATGACAAATAATATGCTAACAAACTGGATAACCTGGAAGAAATGGTCAACTTTCCAGAAAAACCCAACCTTCCAAGGCTGACACATAAAAGAAACAGAAAATCTGAAAAGACCAAATACTAGCAATGAAATTGAATTGGTAATCAAAAACTACCTAAGAACAAAATTCCTGGACCACATGGTTTCACTGCTGAATTTTATCAAACATTTAGTGACAACCTAATATCCATCCTCCTTAAAGTTTTCCAAAAAGTAGAAGTGGGAATACTCCGAAGCTCATTCTATGAGGGCAGCATCACCATAGTACCTAAACCAGGCAAAGACACCACAAAAAAAGAAAATTACAGACCAATATCCCTGGTGAACATAGATCCAAAAATACTCAACAAAATATTAGCAAACCAAATTCAAAAATACATCAAGAGGATCATACACCATGATCAAGTGGGATTCATCCCAGGGATGCAAGGCTGGCACAACATTCGAAAATCCATCAACATCATCCACCACATAAACAAAAAGAAGGACAATAACCAAGTGATCATCTCCATAGATGCTGAAAAAGGTTTCGATAAAAGTCAACATCCATTCACAATAAAAACTCTCAACAAAATGGGTATAGAGGGCAAGTACCTCAACATAATAAAGGCCATATATGACAAACCCACAGTCAACATTATACTTAACAGCAAAAAGCTGAGAGCTTCTGCTTTAAGATTGGGAACAAGGCAAGGATGCCCACTCTCCCACTTTCATTCAACATAGTTCTGGCGGTCCTAGCCATGGCAATCAAACAACACAAAGAAATAAAAGGCATCCAGATTGGCAAGGAAGAAGTTAAACTGTCCTTGTTTACAGATGACATGATATTGTACATAAAAAGCTCTAAAGAATCCACTCCAAAAGTACTAGATCTAATATCTGAATTCAGCAAAGTTGCAGGATATAAAATTAATACACAGAAATCTGTTGCATTCCTATACACTAATGATGAACTAGCAGAAATAGAAATCAGGGAAACAATTCCATTCACAATTGTATCAAAAAGAATAAAATACCTAGGAATAAACCTAACCAAGGTAGTGAAAGACCTATACCCTGAAAACTACAAGACACTCTTAAGAGAAATTAAAGAAGACACTAACAAATGGAAACTCATCCCATGCTCTTGGCTAGGAAGAATTAATATCACCAAAATGGCCATCCTGCCTAAAGCAATCTACAGATTCAATGCAATGCCTATCAAAATACCAACAACATTCTTCAACGAACTGGAACAAATAGTTTTAAAATTCATATGGAACCACAAAAGACCTGAATAGCCAAAGCAATCTTGAGAAGGAAGAATAAAGCAGGGGGCATCTCACTTCCCAACTTCAAGCTCTACTACAAAGCCACAGTAATCAAGACAATTTGGTACTGGCACAAGAACAGACCCACAGACCAATGAAACACACTAGAGAGCCCAGATATAAACCCAAGCACATATGGTCAATTATTACACGATAAAGGAGCCATGGATTTACAGTGGGGAAATGACAGCCTCTTCAACAGCTGGTGTTGGCAAAAGTGAACAGCTACATGTAAGAGAATGAAACTGGATCACTGTCTAACCCCATACACAAAAGTAAACTCAAAATTGATCAAAGACCTGAATGTAAGTCATGAAACCATAAAACTTAGAAGAAAACATAGGCAAAAATCTCTTGAATATAAACATGAGCAACTTTTTCCTGAATGCATCTCCTCGGGCAAGGGAAACAAAACAAAAATGAGCACATGGGACTACATCAAGCTAAAAAGCTTCTGTACAGCAAAGGACACTATCAGCAGAACAAAAGGCATCCTACGGTATGGAAGAATATATTTGTAAATGACATATCTGACAAGGGGTTAACATTCAAAATATATAAAGAACTCACATGCCTCAAGACCCAAAAAGCAAATAACCCTATTAAAAATGGGCAGAGGATCTGTGCAGACACTTCTCCAAAGAAGAAATTCAGATGGCCAACAGGCACATGAAAAGATGCTCCACATCACTAATTATCAGGGAAATGCAAAATAAAACCACAATGAGATATCTCCTCACACCGGTTAGGATGTCCACCATCCAAAAGACAAACAACAAATGTTGGCAAGGATGCAGAGAAAGGGGAACCTTCCTACAGTGGTGGTGGGAATGTAAGCTAGTTCAACTGTTGTGGAAAGCAATATGGAGGTTCCTCACAAAACTAAAAATAGAAATACCATTTGACCCAGGAATTCCACTCCTAGGAATCTACCCCAAGAATATAATTTCTCAGATTCCAAAAGACATATGCACCACAATGTTTATTGCAGCTCTCTTTACAGTAGCCAAGATATGGAATATACACCCTAAGTGACCATCAGTAGATGAATGGATAAAGAAGATATGGTACATACACACAATGGAATACTATTTAGCCATAGAAAGGAACAAATCTTACCATTTGGAACAACATGGAGGGAGCTGGAGGATATTATGCTCAGTGAAATAATCCAGGCGGAGAAAGAAAAGTGCCAAATGATTTCCCTCATTTGTGGAGTACAACAATGAAGCAAAACTGAAGGAACCAAACAGCAGCAGACTCACAGACTCTGAGAAGGGACTAGTGGTTACCAAAGGGGAGGGGTGTGGGAGGGCAGATCAGGAGTGAGGAAGATGGGGACTGATGGACAGTGAATGCAATGGTGTATGGGTAGGGACTTGATAATATGGGTAAATGTAGTAACCACACTGTTTTTCCATGTGAACCCTTCGTAAGAGTGTATATCAATAATACCTTAATAAAAAATTTAAAAGAAAAGAAAAAGAAGATGTGGCATATATACACAATGGAATATTATTCAGCCATAAAAAAGAAGGAAATCCTGCTGTAGGCTGTAACATGGATAGAGAACATAGAGGGTATTATGCTAAGTGAAATAAGCCAGGCTGAGAAAGACAAATACCATGTGATTTCACTAATTTGTGGTATCTAAAAACAAAACAAAACAAAGAACAAAACAGCAGTAGACTCACAGACACTGAGAAGGGACTGGTATTTATCATGGGGAAGGAGTTTGAGTGGGTGTATGTGGAGGGAGAGAGGGATAAAAGAGCACAAAAATCTCAATCATAAAGAAAGTTGGTCACCAGAATGATAGCATAGTATGGAGAATACAGCCACTGGTTCTGTAACATCTTGCTATATTGACGAGAGTAACTGCACCCAGAGGTGGTGAGGATTTAATAATATGGGTAACTGTTGAAGTACTGTGTTGAATACTTGAAACCAGTATCAGACTATACTTCAGTTAAAAAAAAAAAAAGAATGCAGCCAAGAAGCCTGAGAGCATGGAGGCAAAGGCAGGACAGTGATCAGGAAGATGAAATCATGAAGATTAGGAATTGTACCTATTAAATATGATAGAGACACTGACAAGATTAAGAAAGGAGTAAAAAAAACATGTCCTTACAAGTAGTGACTCTGTGGCATCTTATTACACTGATGGACAGTGACTTCAATAGGGTATGGGGGAGACTTGATAATATGGGTGAATGTAGTAACCACAATGTTTTTCATGTGAAAGAGTGTATATCAGTAATACCTTAATAAAAAGAAAAACAAAAACATGTTCTCAATGGTGAAAATATACAAATTATTTGGAACCATGGGGTCTATAATACTGTGTGTCCTACAAATCCCACTTATACCTCCAATACCAAAAAATAGGCAGAAGGAAGAATTCAGTATTATTGCATGTTATACACTAGGCACATAATGGGACTTCAACATTCATTAGCTCTAGTCCCTTATCAAACTGGCCAGTGTTTTGAAAAATTATTGTGTATACCTCTTACTTTGAGAAATAGGTTGAAACTAAGTTCTTTCCTTCTGGGATCACTATTATATACATCAATAATTGTGTTATTTGGTAATACTTCCTTAAATGGTTCCAGAAAGATGTGCCTTGCTTTTTCTTTCCTTAACAGAAATTATGTAACCAGACCTTGAATTTATTTGACAAATGGGATTTGACAATGTGGTAAGCAATTAGTTCAGTCTCCAATATACAGAGACGAACACAATAAAAACCAAAGACTTCATGGAGGTTACATTTCCATGTTAAATCCTGTATGTAAAGGAGAGATTTTTTTAATGGTTATTTTATTTATTTATATTTTTTATTAAGGTATCACTGATATATACTCTTATGAAGGTTTCACATGAAAAACATTGTGGTTACTACATTCAACCATATTATCAAGTACCCCTCATACCCCACTGAAGTCACTGTCCATCAGTGTAGTAAGATGCCACAGAGTTACTACTTGAAGTACAGATTCTTGGGAGACCATGTAGTCCTGCATCCTCATTTTTCTTTTTTTACAGCTTAATGGAGATGTAGTTCACATACTACAGGATTCACCCATTTCAAGTGTAGTCAGTGGTTTTTCGATAACTCCAAACTGTGCAACCATCACTACAATCTAATTTTAAAATATTTTCAAGAATTGAAAAAAAAAAAACCCACACCATTAGCAGTCATTCCCCATTCTCCACCGTCACTGCCAGTCCAACAACCACTAACCTACTTTCTGTCTATCGATTTACCTGTTCTAGACATTTCATATAAATTCAGTCACACAGTATGTGCCCTTCTGTGTCTGGCTTGTCTCACTTAACATAATGTCCTCAAGGTTCATCCATGTGGTACATGTCATTAGTACTTCATTCCTTTTTATTGACCAATAATATTTGTATGGATATACCACATTTTATCCATCTAGTAGATGAAATGACATTTGGGTTATTTCCACTCTTTCTGGCTATTTTAAATTAGGCTGCTATGGATATCTGTGTACAACTATTTTTTTGAACACTGGTTTTCAACTTTTTAGAGTATATATCTGGAAGTGGAATTGCTGGGTCTTAATGGTAATTCTGCATTTAACTTAGTGAGGAACCATTTTTGATTCTCAAACTCTTCTCCACAGTGATTGCACCATTTTCCACTCTCCCCAGCAGATTATGAGGGTTCTAATTTTGCCGCATCCTAACCAACACTTGTTATAGTCTGATTTTTTAAAATTATAGTCATCCTTGTGGGTGTGAAGCAGTCTTACTGTGGTTTTGTTTTGCATTTCCCTAATAACTAGTAATTCTATGCATCTTTTCATGGTTTTATTGACCATGTTCTTTGGAGAAATGTCTATTTAGATCCTCTATCCATTTTTTAAACTAGTTATTTGTCTTTATACTATTGAGTTGTAAGAGTTCTTTACACATTCTGGATACAAGTCCTTTGTCAAGCATATAATTTCTGAACACTTTTTCCCACACTCTTGAGTTCTCTTTTCACTTTCTTAATGGTATCCTTGGATGCACAAAATTTTTAATTTTGATAATTTCAAATGATCTATTCATCTATTTTTTTCTTGGGTCACTTGTGCTTTATTGGTGTTATAGCTAAGAAACCAATGCTTAACCCAAGGTCATGGAGATTTACTGTATGTTAGCTTCCAGGAGTTTTATACTTTTAGCTGTTACATTTAGGTCTATGGTCCAAGTGGAGTTAATTTTTAGGTAAGGTGTAAGGAAAGGGTCCTACTTAATTTTTTTTCCATGTGGCTACCAGTTGGTTCCAGCACTATTTGTTGAAAAATATTTTCCTTAGTGCACTGTCTTAGTACCCTTATTGAAAAATCAATTGACCATACCTATGAGGGTTTATTTTGGGGCTCTCAAGTCTATTTCAAGTATTCTTCTTGTCTATCCTTATGTCAATACCAGTGTTGATTACCGTAGGTTTTGTAAATGGGAAGTGTGAATCCTCCAACTTTGTTCTTTATCGAGATTACTTTAGTTATTGTGGGTCCCTTGTATGTCTATATGAAGTTTAGGATCAGCTTGTCAATTTCTTAGAAAAAAAACAAACAAAAAACCCATATAACCAGCTGGGATTTTGTTTAGGATTGTGTTGAATCTGTAGATCAATTTACAGAGTATGGTGTTTTAATAATGTTAGAAATTGTCTGATCCGTGAACACAGGATGTCTCTCCTGTTGGTTTTTATCTTTTCCCAACTTGCCCCTCATATTTTGAGCCTTTGTTGAGCAATTTGTTCACTATTCTGCTGTTTTGCCTCTACCGTGGTCTGGAAAGTGAAATAAACTTTACCTGTAGAACTGCATGTTTTTCCAAAAAAGAAATCCGCTGGAAGCCTGTTATTTGGACGCAGTAAAATGCACAGACTTTGTGACTGTCATCACCGCTCAAATATTCTTTTATGGTCAGTCATGAGTTCATAACTATAGTCTAGAACTTATTACAAGTCTAAATCTCTGAATAAATGGACCCATATCATATAAATGCGACAGTTTAAATGAGTATCAGTTATTAGCATGAAAAAGGAAAAGTATATTACTGACACCAAGTGAATGACTAAGAGGTATTGTCACTAAGAGGTATTTGGAAGGGGCTATGTCAGGTCAACAAATGAATCAGAATTGATGAAGCTATGGTACTAAAGGAATCTGTCTCCATTTATCTAGAAACATACACTTTTCACTAAGATGTGAGTGAACATTAGTTGTTTTTGAGTAGGGGCAGATTTTCCTGGTGGACAAAACTACTGTCTAGATCTAGTGGCAGTCTGTGGCCATGTAAAGTACTTCTCTCAGAATGTCATAGAGCAATCATACTGCTGAGCCTCGTATCTTATTTAGCTGTTTAGGAAGTGAGACTTTTTGCTGCAGGAAACAGCCTGCTGACTTGTGTGGAGTAGGCCTCTTCTTTGGCAGCCTGGATGTGAGCAGCACCAGTCTAGCTGAAGCAAGCTACTCTGGGTGGATACAAATGGGGCACTCCTGGTCAGTGAACACCACATTCTTACCAGCTGGCTGTGAAAAAATGTCAAAATTCACCTTTTGGACTCCATGGGTTTCGAGTACACCAGAAATAGGAGAACATCTGAATGCTGCATAGGTAGTTCTAAAAACATCTCCACTTTCATCCACTCCCTACAAAGAATCATTTAAACAATCAAATGAAGAAATATGAAAGCCAATGGATCCACTTTGAATGTTACCATTACCTTTGTGGTTTTTGAGGATACATAACCCTGCTAGGCAGTGGGCAGAGAGCACTTCTTGATTTTGCTCACACAGGCCTTGTGATAACTTTTCCGTGTCAGCTGCCACTCCTTCCTGGCTAGGTGATTTTTTAGGATGCTGTTCATATTGTCAGAGAGCTGCCTTTTCCTAAAGACACTGAAGTCCCCACTGAATGTGCATTTTATCATCCTATGCAACGCCAGTCTGTTCTTTCTGTTCAGTAGGCCCAGCTCTAGCACTTGTATCTTTTATACACATTCTGTTAACATTATGGTTCAAAACTGTTACTGTCACACACAAAAAATACATGGCAAAAAGGCCATGGTATTCTAGAAAACACACATGTTCAATCAGGCAGTGCCCACCAGTGAAGACTATCTGCTGTACATAGTAAGCTAATAGTCACTGGCAAAGAAAATTCAATTCCATCTCCTGTACTAGGTCCCACTGACTGAAAATATGGGAGAGAAAAATGTACATGCATGCACACACACAATGTTCTATAATAAAGTTATAATATACTTTTCAAAATAACTTATTTCAGGTAAAAATCAGGGATGTTTGAGATAACATTAAATGGAGGAAGCACATATTTCCACATATACAGCCTAGTTTGATTCAAAGAACCACCTTGTGAAAAAGACTGGCCATGTACTAGCCCCATCTATAGAGAAAATCAAGTAAATGAAATCATGGAACTTTGACCAATAATCTCAATCTCTGCTCATAATTCAGTTTTAAAACACCCTGTATGAAGTTTAAACATTAAAATGAATACATTCAAGGCAATTATCACTGACCTTGACATAAGCTGGAGCTAAAGATGACAGATACCACTTCACTTCTATGTTACCATGATTTTCAAGTTCCAGGAAATTTTCTAAAAGGAACACATGTACAACAATTCTAACTCTTAGAGAGGCAATTTAACAAGCATATTATTTTGCAAATGTGTGATAATTACTGATTACCTCATTGTAGAGAAAAAAATACAACCATAAGATCCCTAGAGGAATCCAACAGGAACTACAGCATTTTCTAACAAAACCAAGTTGGCCAGATATCCTATTTTGGATTTCATCAAAGTCCACTAAGGGGGTAAGCAAAGTAGCAATAAGATTTACAGTTTTAGAGAATTACTGGCTGCTGTGGAGAAAGGAGACTACAAAGGGTCAAGGTGGAAGAGGAAGCCCTGGGAAGATAATCACTGCCATCCTTGGGCTTAGAGATGGTGCACAGGGGGTCTGCAGCAAGCTTGAATTAAGGCAAGGGAAGGAAAAGCAGTAGGCAGAAATGGGGTCTGCTTTGAAGACAGACTGCAAAGGACCTGCTAGTGGACTGAATGGAGGAGGGAGCATAGATGCCCACATGCAGAAGCTGAGAGGGTGCTGGTGTGCACCTCTGGGGCACAGGGAGAGCAGAGAGAGAGAAGGCCCAGGAAGAAGAGGAGTCAGCAGGGGAAGCTGGAAGGAGTAGGAGAGGCAGGAACAACCCAAGAGCCACAAGAGGGCAGCATTCCAGGCAGGAGGAGTGGTCGACAGTGTTTGACCTTTTGTCAAATTAACAGACATAAAAAAGGCCCTTTCAGTGACCTCAACAGGAGTGGGTTGGGGGCATTGTGGTGGCAAGCAGCCAACTGGCCGGGTCAGTGAAGGCAGGGAGCACAACTGTCTCACTAGGAAGGGGCTCTGAGGAAGGGGCAGCTGCCCAAGGACACCGGGCCCAAGAGGCATTCTCAAATAGGTGCTGGGGAACCTGCGTGTGTAATGGAAATGTGGCCCCAGAAGGAGAAAGCTACCCAGGAGACACGTGGGAGGAGGAAGTTCTTGAGAAGCAGAAGGGTTCATGTGATGGAAGCAGAAGCCATTCATCTAGTCTAATGGCCTCTACATTTCCAAGAGTGTGTGAGCAGGAGGGGAGGGGCCTGAGAAGAGGCCATTAAATAACTGTTGGAGGAGGGTACTGCCATTCACTAAAGAGGGCTGATGGAGAAGCCCCAGTGTATGGGTACCTGAAGCTGAGGTCAGGTCCCCAGCAGGATCTCTGCCAGGGCAGCTGTGCAGAGCAGACACTGGGTGCAGAGGGAGGGGCAGTAGGCAGTCAGAATGCTAGTGAGGCAGGAGCTAAAGCCACAGAGCATGGAGTTCAGGGAGGGCTGTAAGAGGGCTGGGGTGAGGATGAAAAGATAGCAGCATGGTCACAGGGAACTGCAGTAGCTGCTACAGGAAGTGAGCTGAAAGACTGGATGGGGTGGGGAGCCAGTTGGGAAGTAACAGGCTTGAAACTGAGGTGAAATAGCTTTTGGTGCATGACAAGGTCTGGGAGAGGACTGTGAAAGGAGGAAACTGAGCTAGAGTGGAAGTAAGCCAGGTTACAAAATGGTCCCGACTCCTTTTAAGGTCCTACATACAAGCCTAACCATTTAGACTGAGCTATCACAGAGAGGGAGGGAGAGAGAGAGGAGGATTTGCAGGACTTCTGAGCAGTATTAGTGATCTTGAGGGCTACTAGATTTCAAACACTATACTAAGTGCTTAACAGGCATTATTTCATTTGTTTCTCAAAGCCCTCTGTAATAGGTGTTAATTACAATGGCCATTTTACAAACAGCAAAACTGAGCAAGTCAAATTAACTTCTCTAGAGCCTAGAAGTCACATTAGTAAGTGACAGGGCTGGGCTCAACCCATTTTCCTTCCTTCTTCAGCTTACTAGCAATTCTGGTGAAGACTCTAGTGAGGGTTGGGTCTAATCAAATAAAATCAAAGGCTCCTCAAATATAGTTATTAAATACCTAGATTTAACATCTCATGATTTTTAAGCTCCCACAAATCCAGCTCATCAAAGAAATGGCTGCCAATGGCTACTTGATTTTTTTCCTGAAGTAGGGGGACAATTTTGTGCCTGTCACTAACGTGGTAAACTAAGAAAAGAGCCCTGGACTCAATATTCCAGCAGACACCTGAATTACATGATCCTGTGATATGATACCTGAAGTTTCACCAGGTTCTGTTGTAGGAAAAGTCATAGTCTTGTTCCGTATCTTAACTTCTGTGGAAGGCGGTTTCACAACTGGTTTTACCAGATGACTGACTGAAGGCTCAGTTATGCGGGAAAGGATTCCAAACGGGCTGGAGGCCACACGAGGGAAAAGGTCTTCCTGGGTCAAATCTTCTCGGATTTGGACTTTTACAATTTTCTGAAATGAACCAAATAAGGGGTAAGAGACAAATGTAGCTATCATTTTAAAAGAAACAATTCTGATATTTAATTCATGGCAGAGAAAAGTGATGCCAACAAATGAAATGCTGCTGAATTTAGAAATTAAAATTTATCAGGTCTCAAAGTAAATCTTTGACTTTATCCTTGTCTCCCTCAACTTCCTTCTTTTTTTCAAAGCAAACTTTGGAAATAATAATGGCTTCCAGGAGAACTGTTCAGATCACTAAAGGAAAACCTCCCTACTAAGTGCTCTATTTAAGTAAGTCTAGTTGGGTAGAAAAACACCCCCTCTTTGATTTCTGAAATGTAAATGCCAATAGGGATTATGAAACTTAAGCTGAAAAAGAAATGTTGCTCAAAAAAAAACTTTAAAAAAGTACCTTCTGTCCATTGTCACAGTGTATATAGATCAAACCACTCCATGGGAATATTGAATGTTTTGTAGATAAGGAAGAATTAGGACTCACAAGAATTTGTAGCTTACTCCTTAAAAAAAGAATTTAAGAATGAAACTCAAGAATATCCTACACTTTAATAACAACAACCAAGAGAGTTATGCATACTGCTCTGACAGAGATCAACTATTTCCTTATTGCTTAGACAGAGTAGGCACAGATGTGAGCTCCCACACACTTCATTCTGTATCCACCCCAGCCCACTGGCTGACAGAGAGCAGAGTGCATGAGCCCATGAAGTTAAGGGTAAAACTCTTGTGAAAACAGACCATGCCACAAAAATAACATTTACAAAGCAATTCAAAATAAAAATTTCTGGAGCAGAGACCAGTACTACAAAAGCTCTGAGCCACTTGATAATAAAGAATGATAGTCAAGGAACAAGCAGAATGTAAGAGCTGGGGAAGAAACTGGAAGAAAAGAGGGCAGATGGCAAGGGAATTTCAAAAGATGGCTTCTTTTCTGTACTCAGTCGCTAAAATTTTCTGTGCTCACTGCTCCCTTCAAGAGCTATGGGATGTGAAGGATGACTTTTCAATGTGGACAGTGTAGTCAGATTTTTGACTTGAAAGAATTTACAAGTTACAAAAGTTATTTTGGTACATACGTCAAAAATGGCAGAGCAAGATTATTTTCCATTGCTAATAGCTAATACATGGGGTGATGGAAAGAATATCTGTGAACAATCTGACAAATCAATTCAACCACTGATCAGATGCTTAAATTGATGGCTTGGTCCTAGGGATGCTTCTCTGGAGTGTCCCTAACATGCTTAGCTCAGTCTCAAACAAACTCTCCTAAAATACATACTCCATCATTTTGCAAAAGTAAATAAACTTCACACTGTTCTTCTGCAAAGTTACTATTCCCAAATATGAAGCAACTTTCAGATATGAATGCCCCGTACAGACCCAGATGAAGTCCTCCAAAAGTAGCAGAGCTGTGACTTCACCTCCTATAGATAATTAAGCTGCATATACAAGACAGCTGCCTATCAGTATTTGGCCCCCAAAGACGTCCTTCTATCATAGAATATTCTTTGTAGAAAGTAGCTAGTTATGGCTCAGACATATTACAAGTCAGGAAGCTTTGTCTGTAAAATACCCTTTAGACAAAATCAGCAGAATAAGTGAGCCAAATCCAAGATAACAAAGGACAGAACTATATGGGCTTCAGATACCACCCCTCATCACCTGCCCAATATTATCCATTACTTTGTAATTTTGAAGGAAGAATAAATCATCAGAAAACATCCTGATGTCTTCCACTCCAGGAAATCTTTTCCACCTCACAAGTCTCTCTCTTGACTCTTTCAGGCTATGCACTGTAACTGGCTGCTGACATGCTCTTTGCTCCACTAAATGGCATTAGTCTTTCATTCACTGTGGCCCCACAAAACTACCCATGGTGTTTTGAACAGAGTCAGCACACTGCAACATTCTACTGAATAAATTAAAATGATATATATTCAATCCGTAAAAAGTTACCAAGCTAGCATCTGAATAATACCCAAAGGAAAGGGAAGTCATACTTACTCTGGTGTGATAAATCCATGTTGTGGTGTTACCATAAGGCAATGTGCTGGCCAGTAGAGCTCAAATTTCAGTAACCTAACAGAATTATTTAAAATCTGGAAGCATCCAGGTTTTGCCAAATCACCTATTACATGAGATAAATAAAATGTTACTTATATTTGCATTAGTGAAAAACACAAATGCTAATACATAGTAAAAATGAATCCTAAATAAAAACATTAGTATACCAACTTATTTTGCTTTCTCCAGCCCAAAGGAATTTCAAATCCTTTGTAAAGCAAGACCATTGTTTACTCTTGAAAATTACAAGGATACTGAAAAAACTTCAATACTCTGCAAAGTTAGTGAAAAAAGGACATCTAGAAATTGTTATTACCTGGTGTTATCCTGGGCACATTACACAGATACCAGGTTTGTTCCTACTATGAGCCTACTATATCAGTGTTAAATGTACAAGAGGCCAAGTGCTAAACAAGCTCTTTGGGGCAGGGGATATGGTGGGAGAAAGGACCATGGATGGGTCCACTTTCATACGGGCCCTGGAAGCTTGGACTGAGAACTGGGGACTGTGGCCTTGTGTTGGGACCACGCCTGGTCAAGTCTTGAATGGGTCCCTAGCAAGTGAGCAGAGGACCTGAGTGTACCACCAATCCCATGCACTAAAGTCTGTTCACATGTCCTA
The DNA here is from genome assembly GCF_040802235.1 of Manis javanica. NCBI lineage: Eukaryota > Metazoa > Chordata > Mammalia > Pholidota > Manidae > Manis > Manis javanica. The sequence continues at coordinate 60,278,831 of NC_133164.1, read as the reverse complement.
GAGGAGGCCAGGCAGAGTGAGCATAGTCTGGGTTCTTGAGGGCATTCCTGTCATGGCCTTGCTGATATACTCACAAGGAGAAGGGGCTACCAAAACCAAGTGTTCAGGCTGGACAGCCCACATTTCTTCAGAGGATGACTTATCTTGAGGTGCGGGAACAGCTTGTGAGAGGAGTGGAAAACCTTGAGGGCCTTTAACCGGTAAGACATCCAAAGATGCACTGCCGCCATGCTTCCCAGAACTGCCAGTGTCACTGATGTGCACACACGCACACACACACATAGAGAATAAATTTAAAATGATAAAAAGCCACACGGTAACACGTTTTTACATTAACTCCTCATAAACCTAAAAACATTTAGAGAAAACTAAAAGTACATTATATGCTGTGGATTTTTCAGTGAATAAAAATACTTCACATTGTGTGTTCTTAAAGTAGTATAGGTCAAATATTATTACCTCAACCTTTAATTAGAATACTTGGTGATTTAATTTATTTCCTGTCTTGACTTCTGCATGCCCTCTGGGGCCTCTTAAATTATATACTAGATATTATCCGACATCAAGAATTTTTTAAAAAACCAATGAAACTCAACGTACCTATAACTGCACAATAACAACTTGGCAAATACTATGGTAAGAAATGCTAATAAAGTTTAAGATTTTTATTAAGGGTTGAAACAGTGTTTTCCACTAAGTCCTAGAATATAAAAAATTGTGATTCAAATACATTTTGCACTCATGAAGGCACATGACTTAAATGAAGTTATTCTCCCACTATACAGCAGAGTTACATCTTCAGGTCAACACTCAGCAGAGAGAAATTCTTCTCTTTGCCACTTATTCATACCCGCTCATCCCTTCCTTTTAAAATCAGACCTCTACTGCACACAGAAATAATGGAGGCACCAGTGAAAGTCAGAAATACTTTTTAAAAAGTAAGAAGTTGGCTTTTTATTTCCTTAAACCAGTTCCTCATGATTTATAGGATTTTCAAGATAATTTTTAATATATATAACCACTATCTTTAACTCTATCTTTAAATATCTTTAAAAAATTAAAAGTATAGGGAAAAAGCAAGTAAGCTGGCATGAGCTGGGGGCACTAGGGTGATGAGGGTGAGTGGCTGGGTGAGTCAGAGGCGCACTCTTGGCTGCTGGCATGGGGACTCGCAGAGAACTCTCAGCCAATATGGGTTGGCAACACTGACCCATGTGATGAGAAGATTGTTAAAAACAGGGAGATTGAGTAAAATGTGAACATGCTGAGAATAAAGGGGCCAGGATTCTCAGTAATTGGAGAAAAAAAAGGTACAATTACAGAAAAGAATCTACTGTGCTAGATGGGAATTGGAGGTATCTGTAAAAACTCATGATCTTAACAAATTTATGGGCAGATACGGATACATGTGGCTTTATATATAAATGTATGTACTTCTCGGACCTCAGGGGGGCTAGAAGTAATGACACCTCAAGAACAGTAGCACTATTACCCATATACTGGTTGCTAATGTATCTTCTCCATTTCATCAGGGAATGACCAGGAAAAAAAGAAAGATGACTTGGTCAAATCCCCTTGTAATCTTGCTAATGACATCTCCCAGCAAAGCACAAATGTCCTTACCTAAGGAATGCTCTTAATGGGATGTTCCTGGTCCATCTAGAATTGTTTATGGTAAAGAAATCCAAAATTAATGAATTTATGTAGCATAGATGTTTGAAAACATCGTGGAAGTTATGTAGTTATCAAATTATAAAACAGAGAACTTTTGGGATTGAAATAATTCCCAATTTTGCATAAACTATGTATCACGTGCACAACTTAAGTGACCTTGGGTTAAATTTGAGCCAGAGTGGAGTATTAATCCTTCAAAAAGGACCTCTGAAGCACTATTAGTAATCCTGGATTTCCTCATGTTTCATCTAAAATTATCAGTAAAGCTTAATTCTGCATAATACCTTTGACTCTGTGGATCTCATTTGATAATCCAATCTTTGTGTTAGTTCAGTCATGAAAGCTAGGCAAAGACTGAGAGAGCGTATTGAAGGAGAGTGAAGAGACAGGCTGGCTACATACAACATGTGATCCTAGATTAAATTCTGGACCAAAGAGGAAGTTTCTTGTCTGTTTGACTTAACTACAAAGGACATTATTGGAGAACTGGGAAATCTAAATGCAATCAGTAGACTAGATGGTAATACTGTATCAATATTAATGTCATAATTTTGATGGGTTCACCATGGCTATGTAATAAAGTGTGTTTTCAGGAAATTCAGGGCTAGTTAGACTTCATGCCTGCAACTTCTTCTTAAGTGGTTCAGAAAAAAGTTATATTTATATATCAATAACGATAAGGTAAAAATGGTAAAATGTTAATAACTGGGGAATCTCAGTGCAGGCAGCATATGGAAGTTCTTTGTACTATTTTGTAGTTTTTCCATAAATTTGAAATTATTTTAACTTAAACTAAAACATAAAGGTGAAATAAACATTTTGAGACAAAAAAGTAAGAGTGCAGGGAAAAGATCAGTTCTACTGTGAATCAAATCATCTTGAAATCTGGTGAAAGATGTTTTATTTGCTTGTTTTACCTTTTAGATTCTAAGCTTGCTCTGAAAGAAGGCTGAAAAAATCCTCTGCTAGAAATGGGATCTCTGAATAGTCCAATTACTGAAAGTATAATTTTACGAATGTTTCCATAAAAGAGCTGAACATCATTAGGCTGCTGGGGAAGATCATATGCTGAAACAGAAAATAATGTTTGAGATACATGAATCTTCACATAATCACACCACAAAATAACAGGTAAGCTTATAATATTTATAGTCTTAGCTTGGGCGTAGGAGACATTGGTTTTTCATAGACAGTTCTGACTGGCAGCTCAGGCTCTAGCCATGGATTAGAACTAACCAATCCCGCCAATCATTAACTCTATGACCTCTGGCAACATAGCCTCTCTAAGCTTTGTCTCATCAAGTATGAGAGGGAGAAACAATTCATCTCTTGGGTTTTGTAAGCATTAAAATAAGAATGTTATTAAAGGTATCTGTGGGAACTAGCAATTATGTAAGTTTCCTGCAGCCAGGATCTGCTATATATTATTCAGGTAGCACCATCACTCTGAGGCGGACATCACTATCATCACTTCAAAGATGAGGGATCTGAAGCATAGAGAGGTTAAGAGCACACAATATTTAAGTGATAGCACACACACATTTAAGTTAAACTACAAACCAGGCAATATTCATGTAATAGAATATGTAGATTTGTAAAATAGGGCTGAAGTTGCACATCTCTATAGATTAGTCCACCTGAATTTACACATACAAGAAATTTTATACAGCACACTTGTATTCAATATACAAAATGGTTATTAAAAAGTGCATTTTCTGGTGACCATTGGAAGATGGTGGTGTGAGTAGGGTGGCAGAAATTCTTTCCAAAACCATATATATTTTGAAAATACAGCAAATACAACTATTCCTAAAAGAGAAATCAGAAGATATAGTACAACAGCCAGGCTACATCTATGTCTGCGAGAACTCAGCATCCCACGAAAATGGTAAGATACAAAGCCGTGACCCGACGGGACCCAAGCACTCACCCCACCCCAGCTCACTGGTGGGAAGAAAAGAATAAGAGTGGGAAGGAGTGGAAGCACAGGACTGCTAAATAACCAGTCCTAATAATCTGCACTGGGAGCAGAGACACACATTGTATGGTGTACTGGATATTAGAGAAATGTAAAAGTAAAATCTGAGATGGAGACTGCAAGTGGGTCCTCACAGCTGGCCCCGCTAGGACAAAAAAAAAGCAGGCACTTTAAAAGTCTTAAGGGCACAAGGGTATAACAGGTGGACAAAATCGTCCAGGCACACTCAGCCCAGCAGGCTGGGAATCTTAAGGAACTTCAGGCACCCTAACCTCCAGGGTGGCAACGCAGCTCCGAAGCCCCCAGGGTGATAAGCAGCCAGCCATTTATTTCCCCCCAACCAGCACTGCAAGCAAATGGACTGACCCACTACTGCTGTGGACCAGCTGGGGGCCAACCCCACCCACAGAAACCACACAGAGTCTTCTCCTAACACGCAGCTAACCAGGCCACACCCAGAGGCTGCCGCCAGAACGCAGCTACCTGACACAGACAGAGGAAGCTGTTGCAAAGTTCGGAAGGCATGAAGGGGCACCGTTCTTGAAGTAGGACACACACTGAGTGCCTGTGACACCCGGCAATGCCCTAGGCTATCCTGAGGGCTGCCCTGCCCATGACATCTCCAGGGATTAACCAAAGACCGGCACAGGTAGCGAAGGGCAAGGCGACAAGCAAGCAGGAAGGGACTTTGTTCTCTCAGTTGACACACGTGCCATTTGCTGGCGATGACTTCTATCACCATGAAAAGGCAGAAGAACCTGGTCCAGTCCAAAATCACACAAACGCAAGAGAAAGGGCCTGGTGAGACCAATATAGTCAATTTCCCTGAAAAAGAATTCAAAATAAAAGTCATAACCATGCTGATGGAGCTGCAGAGAAATATGCAAGAGCTAAGGGATGAATTCTGGAGGGAAATAACAGAAATGAAACAAACAAGGGAAGGATTTAACAGCAGACTGGATGAGGTACAAGAGACTGTTAACGGAATAGAAATCAGACATCAGGAATACAGAGAAGGTGACACAGAGAGATAAAAAGATCTCTGGGAATGAAAGAATATTAAGAGACTGTGCAACAAATCCAAATGGAACAATATTCACATAATAGGGGTTTCAGACGAAAAAGAAAAGAGAAAAAGGGATACAAAGTTCCTTTCAAGAAATAATTGCTGAAAATTTCCCCAAATTGGGGAAGGAAATAGTCTCTCAGACCATGGAAGTCCACAGATTTCCCAACACAAGGGACCCAAGGAGGACAAAGCTAAGACATTTAATAATTAAAATGACAAAGATCAAAGACAAGGACAGGAAATTAAAGGCAGCCAGAGAGAGAAAAAAGATCACATACAAAGGAAAATCCATCAGGCTATCATCAGACTTCTCAACAGACACCTTACAGGCCAGAAGAGAATGACATGGTATATTTAATGCAATACAACAGAAGAGCATTGAAACAAGAAAACTGTATCCAGCATGATTAACATTGAAATTTGAAGGAGGGATTAAAGAATTCCCAGATAAGCAAAAGTTGAAGGAATTTACCTCCCACAAACCACTTCTACAGCATCTTTTAAAGGGACTCCTCTAGATTGAATTACTCCTAAGGCTAAATAGATATCATAAGAGAAAATAAAATCACAGCAAAGAAAGCAGACCAACCAAATACTAACTAAAGGCAAAAAATAAAATCAACTATGCACAAAAGCAGTCAAGGGAAACACAAAAGAGTACAAAACAAAACACTTAGCATATAAAGAGTGGAGGAGGAAAAAGAAGAAGGGAGAGAAATAAAGAATAATCAGACTACACATATAATAGCATAATAAGTGAGTTAAAGTTAGAAGGTTGGATAGTAAAGAAGCTACCCTTGAACCTTTGGTAACCATGAATCCAAACCCTGCAATGGCAATAAGTATGGATCTATCGATAATCACCCAAAATAGAAATGGACTGAATGTACCAATCAAGACACAGAGTAACAGAATGGATAAAAAAGCAAGACCCATCTACATGCTGCTTACAAGAGATTCACCTCAAACCCAAAGACATACACAGACTGAAAGTCAAGGGATGGAAAAAGATATTTCATGCAAACAATAGGGAGAAAAAAGCAGGTGTTGCAGTAATTGTATCAGACAAAATAGAATTTAAAAAAAAAAGTAACAAGAGATAAAGAAGGACATTACATAATGATAAAGGGGTCAGTCCAATAAGAGGATATAACCATTATAAATATATATGCATCCAACACAGGAGCACCAACATATGTGAAACAAATACTAACAGAATTAAAGGAGGAAATAGAATGCAATGCATTCATTTTAGGAGACTTCAACACACCACTCACTCTAAATGACAGATCCACCAGACAGAAAATAAGTTAGGACACAGAGGCACTGAACAACACAATAGAACAGTTGGACCTAATAGACATCTATAGAATTCTACACCCAAAAGCAACAGGATACACATTCTTCTCAAGTGCACATGGAACATTTTCCAGAATAGACCACATGCTAGGCCACAAAAAGTGCCTCAGGAAATTCAAGATTAAAATTGTACCAAACAACTTCTCAGATCAGAAAGGCATAAAACTACAAATAAATTGTACAAGGAAAACAAAAAGGCTCACAAACGCATAGAAGTTTAACAACATGCTCCTAAATAATCAATGGATCAGTGACCAAATTAAAAGAGATCAAGCAATATATGGAAACAAATGACAACAATAGCACAATGTCCGAACTTCTGTGGGATGCAGTGAAGGCAGCTCTAAGAGGAAAGTATATAGTAATCCAGGCCTACTTAAGAATGAAGAACAATCCCAAATGAATAGTCTAAAGTCACAATTATTGAAACTGGAAAAAGAAGAACAAATGAGGTCCAAAGTAAGCAGAAGGAGGGACATAATAAACATCAGAGAAGAAATAAATAAAACTGAGAAGAATAAAACAATAGAAAAAATCATGAAACCAAAAAACAGGTGGTTCTTTGAGAAAATAAACAAAATGGATAGACGCCTAGCCAGACTTCTTAAGAGAAAAAGAGAATTTACACACATCAACAGAATGAGAAATGAGAAAGGAAAAATCACAATGGACACCACAGAAATACAAAGAATTATTAGAGAATACTATGAAAATCTACATGCTAACAAACTGGATAACCTAGAAGAGATGGACAACTTCCTAGAGAAATACAACCTTCCAAGACTGACCAAGGAAGAAACAGAAAATCTAAACAGATCAATTACCAGCAAAGAAATTGAATCAGTAATCAAAGAACTACCCAAGAACAAAACCCCTGGGCCAGATGGATTCACTGCTGAATTTTATCAGAAATATAGAGAAGACATGATACCCATACTCCTTCAAGTTTTCCAAAAAATAGAAGAGGAGGGAGGACTTCCAAACTCATTCTATGAAGGCAGCAGTACTCTAATACCAAAACCAGGCAAAGACCCCACAAAAAAAGAAAATTACAGACCAATATCCCTGATGAACATAGATGCAAAAATACCCCACATAATATTAGTAAAAGAAATTCAAAAATACATCAAAAAGATCATCCTTCATGATCAAGTGGGATTAATCCCAGGGATGCAAGGATGGTACAACATTAGAAAATCCAACAACATCATCCACCACATCAACAAAAAGAAGGACAAAAACCACATGATTATCTCCAAAGATGCTGAAAAAGCATTCAACAAAATTCAACGTCCATTCATGATAAAAATTCTTAACAAAATGAGTATAGAAGCCAAGTACTTCAACATAATAAAGGCCATATATGACATACCTACAGCTAACATTATACCTAACAGTGAAAAGCTGAAAGCTTTCACCTAAGATTGGGAACAAGACAGGGATGCTCACTCTCCCCACTTTTATTCAACATAGTACTGGAGGTCCTAGCCATGGAAATCAGACAAAACAAAGAAATAAAAGGCATCCAGATTGGTAAAGAAGAAGTCACACTGTTACTATTTGCAAATGACATGATATTGAACATAAAAAACCCTAAAGAACCCACTCCAAAAGTACTAGAACCAATATCTGAATTCAGCAAAGTTGCAGGATACAAAATTAATATACAGAAATCTGCTGCTTTCCTATACACTAATGATGAACTAGCAGAAAGAGAAATCAGGAAAACAATTCCATTTACAATAGCATCAAAAAGAATAAAATACCTACGAATAAACCTAACCAAGGAAGTGAAAGACCTATACCCTAAAAACTACAGGACACTCTTATGAGAAACTAAAGAGGACACTTACAAAAGGGATTTCATCCCATGCTGTTGGGTAGGAAGAATTAATATTGTCAAAAAGGCCATTCTGCCTAAAACGATCTACAGATTCAATGCAATTCCTATCAAAATACCAATGGCATTCTTCAAAGAACTGGAACAAATAGAGAGTCCTGATATTAACCCAAACATATATGGTCAATTAATATAGAATAAAGGAGCCATGGATATACAATGGGGAAATGACAGCCTCTTCAACAGTTGGTGTTGGCAAAACTGGACAGGTACATGTAAGAGAATGAAACTGGATCATTGCCTAACCCCATACATAAAAGTAAACTTGAAATGGATCAAAAACCTGAATGTAAGTCATGAAACCATAAAACTCTTAGAAAAAAACATAGGCAAAAATCTCTTGGACATAAACATGAGCAACTTCTTCATGAACATATCTTCCCTGGCAAGGGAAAGAAAAGCAAAAATGAACAAGTGGGACTATATCAAGCTAAAAAGCTTCTGTACAGCAAAGGACACCATCAATAGAATAAAAAGGCATCCTACAGTATGGGAGAATATATTCATAAATGACAGATCTGATAAAGGCTTGACATCCAAAATATATAGAGCTCATGCACCTCAACAAACAAATGCAAGTAAGCCAATTAAAAAATGGGCAGAGGATCTGAACAGACACTACTCCAAAGAAGAAATTCAGATGGCCAACAGGCACATGAAAAGATATTCCACATCGCTAATCATCAGAGAAATGCAAATTAAAACTACAATGAGATATCACACCAGTTAGGATGGCCACCATCCAAAAGACAAATAGCAACAAATGTTGGCGAGGATGTGGAGAGACGGGAACCCTCCTACACTGCTGGTGGGAATGTATCCTGGTTCAACCATTGTGGAAAGCAGTATGGAGGTTCCTCAAAATACTCAAAATAGAAATACCATTTGACCCAGGAATTCCACTTCTAGGAATGCAGAAGCCCAGTTTGAAGAAGACATATGCACCCCTTATGTTTTTTGCAGCACTATTTACAATAGCCAAGAAATGAAAGCAACCTAAGTGTCCATCAGTAGATGAATGAATAAAGAAGACATGGTACATATACACAATGGAATATTATTCAGCCATAAGAAGAAAACAAATCCTACCATTTGCAACAACATGGATGGAGCTAGAGGGTATTATGCTCAGTGAAATAAGCCAGGCAGAGAAAGACATGTATGAAATGATTTTAGTCATCTGTGGAGTATAAGAACAAAGAAAAAACTGAAGGAACAAAACAGCAGCAGACTCACAGAACCCAAGAATGGACTAACAGTTACCACAGGGAAAGGGACTGGGGAGAATGGGTGGGATGGGGGGGATCAGGTAGAAAAAGGGGCATTACAATTAGCACAGTTAATGGAGAGGGGGTTGCATGGGGAATGCAGTACAACAGAGAGAAGACAAGTAGTGATTCTATAGCATCTTACTATGCTGATGGACAGTGACTGGAATGGGGTATGTGGTGGCGACTTGAATGATGGGGGGAGTGTAGTAACCATAATGTTACTCATGTAATTGTACATTAATGATACAAAAAAAAGTGCATTTTTAAAAAAAGAAATTTTAGAAGATTACAGTGAGTGTAAGCTGATATTCATAATAATCAAGATATCTGACTATAAAAGTTTAAATCAGCTGTGCAAATATTTACCACTAATTACACATTTAGAAAAGTGAAATTATAAAACTTGTAATTAGTACTATGTTCAAACATGTTATTCAAAATAATCATGCTAAAAGTTCAACTACAATGTTCTCATAGGTGACCTATGGTATTACCCAACACAAAACTAAGTGGGATTGTTCCCTTCCTTCCTCCGGATAATATATATACTATCTCAAGGAATTCAGTATTCTCTGAGGTGGAATCTGGCATCCCGTAGACCTGCATGTAGCCCAACTCAGCCCCATCTTAGGTGGGTGATCTCGGCAGGTTACTTGAGCTTCTGGGAGGGTTTGTCAATATGATGCTTTAAATGACACATTTCCTGAATTTCTGTACTTGTATCTCCCTGGAACATCCTTTGCCATGCTGGTCCCCTTACCTCAGAACCACGTCATTCTAAGTGGGGTACCCTTTCTCTGGGCTCACCTGGATTCCTAAACACAGTTCTGTCATAGCACATGTCATACCGTGCCTCAATCACCTGTTTTTCCCTCAGTCTGAAATCCCCTAAAGGGCAAGGACAGCATCTGTTACCTGTATGGATTGGCACACTGGACTCTGGCTACCTGCCCATTCAACCACCGTATGAAATGCTGCTGAATCACAAAACCGTGCCAAGTTCTGAACCACTACAAACTCACACAACCTATTGTCATCAGTGTTCTGCTGCAACATATTGCTAAGTTTTGTGTTCATGGCATAGTTTCCACTTTTTTTTTGCTCTGAGGAGGACGGAGTAAGGAAGGTGAAACTCAGAGGAGCTAAGTGGCAGAGACGGTTCTGAACTGAGTTTCAACTCCAAATCCAAGGTTCTATCCATACTCTGTTCACTTAACACATGTTGACAAGAACCATTTCAAATCTTGTTATTTTAAAATAATCCACCCCTGCCTTCCCTTTGAGCAAATTATCTAGACTCCTAATTACTGAAAAGATCACAGACTACTCTGTATCACCTCTACATAAGCATAAATATCCTCTTAACTCTATCATTTCATATCTCAGAAGCAATACATACTTCATCATTAGAAAACTAGAAAGCAAAAGTGGGGGTCAAAAACACTACCACCTGAAATTTTACAACCAGAACATAGTCACTGTTAATATTTTGGTATGTATATGCCTGTAATTATACCCCTGTAGCTATATAAAGAACATTAAATTATTTTTACCAAAGTGAGATCTTACTGTGCAACTTTTAAAAATAATTTTTTCTTAATAAATGAAGAGCTTTCCATGTCATTTAACATAGAATCATATCATTTTAATAGCCTAAAGATACTCTATTGCATAATTAAATAATCCCATTTTGAAGCATTTAGGTTAGTTTTAACTTGTTATTTTATCAGCAATACTGTAGTGAAGATCTGTACATTTTACACAGTATGTATGTTTCAATACATATTTTTTTGTCAGTAATAAACAGCATTAAACAGTTTAATTCTTTAGCTCAAACAGAGCTAACCAATCAGGTTAAAGTCACTCTACCACTGTCTATTTTGGATTTTTTGGGGGGCCACCATCACATCCTCCAAAAATCATAGAGTAGGCACAATAGCACAGAAATCTCAAAATGAGTTTTAAGTTTCCAATCATTAAATCTTAAACAGTAATTTGAGCTTAAGGACCATTCTCCTGTTTCCAAGTCTACCCATACAAAAGATGCAATAATATATTACTACTATTTAACATATACATGGCAAAGCTCTCTCATTTTAACTTCTCAATGATTCTGTATGGGATGAGCAGTTAGATATTCATTTTACAGATAAGGAAACTGAATTTCAGCGATGTCATCTATCTGAAGTCAAACAACAGAACTGTGGCTCAAGCTCAGCCTGACGCCACATCTAAACTCAAGTCTTCCTCTTACATTGTATTGCTGGACCAAGACAATACTACAAATGACCCAGAGATTTTAGCCATCTTGAAATTCTTACCTTCAGTTACTAGTAGCTCATCTTGAAAGGCTTCAGCAAAATCAATGATCTGCAGCACACTATTTTCTGGAAATATCTGTCCTATAACCCCTGGTTTATGTAACAGGGCTCTGCCAAATAGAAATTTTTTTTTATACAAAAGTGGTTTTATATATAAAATGACCTTAGTTAGAACTCATTAGTATATGTGGCAAATCCCACTAATAGCATGACATATTAGTAAATAGATCTCATGTCTTAAGTTCTAATGTAAGTCATTTTAAAAACAAAGCCTACTTTGAAAGTTCCCTTAAAAGTTATATATGGTAGTATAATAATCAGTTTCAGTTAGATACTAACATCAAAACAAGAAGTTCCTAATATAAGAGTAGAAAGAAAATTAAAATTACACTTTTTTTAGGTCTTATATTTTTATTATTTGTGATGATTTGGTTATAGTTAGAAATTTACCTCAGAAGAAAAGACTGTATTGAGAAAATGATAAAATTAAACATCAGAGGAAGACATTTAAATGACCATGTAACTGTCTCTCTGGCCTCTTCTAGAAAATTTTGAGGTAAGAGAATTAAAATGTTAATTTCCCCATAAACTCCAATATTTACCAAGGAAATCTCATTACTGTAAGTTTTAAATATGCTGATTTGTATATCCCAGTATAGGAAAAGGAAAATACAAATAAAAAACCTGATAACTGAATTTCTCCAAATGCCAATTTCTATTTCTAAAATACTTAATTGAGAAAAAACCAGGTTTAAAGTTGAGCTCTTCACACTGGGTCTGTTTTCACATCATGTAGTAATTCATGACTGAACTCTTTTTAAACATTTCCAATAATCCTCAACAGGTTAAAAATAAAAATATTTCTTAAGTTATATATCAGAATAAAACAAAGCAAGGCATAAAGTGTTGGAAGAAGTAAAGAATGATATCTGCATGTGCCCCACCCCTGCTGGGAGTCAGTGATTTCCTTCTAAGAGATGAAACATTGTGAGCTTCACTTACTTCATATTCAGGTCCTCTAGGCTAAGAGACAAAATTTTGTAATACAAGAACACTGAATCCAACATACAAGAATGTTAAATCATACCTAAATCTAACTAAATTTAACATCATTTTAGCATATTAAACTATATTTAAACTAGATGCATCAAATTTTCTAGAAGTGTATGATTTATGAAGCTAGCCAAGTTAAACATCTGATTCTTTCAAGTAAATTCACAACATTCCCAGAAATATTCCAGATAAGTCAGGTGCGCTTATACAATACATTCTTTCAGTCAGTAGTTCTTAAAGCTTTTCTGACTGATCTACTTTCACTACAAGGTGGTCCTACTTTGAAGTCTGAGGCCCCTGAGTAAAGGAAAAGAGGCATAGCACACATGTCTAGAAAAGAAGACACACTGCCAAGTTTGGAGAAGACTTTTCTATAGGTGTTTTTTCCTCACATTATGGTAGCTTAACAGCTACATGAATTTTACCAAGATTTTTCACCTACTGGTTCACTAATAAGTAGAGAAACATACTCTATAAATTCCCAATCTCAAACCATACCATTTTTTAAAGCCCCCATTATTTCTACTGAATAGTTCCCAACATCATCTAAGGTAAGTGACCTACCTACGATACTGCTGCCTTGAAATTTCATCTCCACCAAAAAAGCATATAGTTGAAAGTTCTGTTGCAGTTTTATAATTGCTATTTCTGTCTGATGGATTATATATTACAGTAACATCCTGATGCCAAGAAAAAGAATCAGGGGTGAATATTAAACATTTTTCTTGAGTAAGTAATTTCATTCCAAGAAAATCGGTAAGTACTTCTACTTATCTATTATTTTCAGATATTATTTTAGTATTTAGCCATAAAATATAAAATTATTAATTTAACCTAAAAATGGGGTCATATTTCTAATGTATAAACTTTTATACTTACTTGTTGTGTTTTTCCCTTGAGCACAAATTTATCTGGAAAAATCCTTAATACTTCAGGATCCAGCAAAACCTTTTTCTGAGAATCCTTAAAACCTACTGCTTTAACAAAGGCTGCCCGAGAGCCAGTGTTGTGAACAGAAAAAACAATTCTACTTTCTTTGCCAGGTATTAAGTCATTCACTGTTACCATGTAACTGTCAGATAATTTTTTAACATCTTCCAAAATAAGATGACTTGTTCCACCATATCCAGACAAAGGTATCTAAAACCACAGAATACATACATCCAAAGTTATTTTTCTGTAAGCAGAAAGCAGATTAAATAACAGGTAGAGAAGAATATAATACAGATTTAATTAAAATTACTATTCCTTGTATACTTTGGATAGTAGTTATCACACCTCCATTGAAGCATTATATTAAAGACTTTGGCTTAAGAGAAAAACAAGTCAATGAACTATGACACTATTTACCTCCTAATATGCTTAACTATTGTACTGCTAGAACAGCCAAGCTTAGACGATAAAGTAGTAAGATTAGATATTCTTGCTTAAAAAGTGTTTGGGTGAGCATGCTGATGCATGTACTTCACTTTGAAACACACAAAAAATAGATGAATTGATGGTTAGACACATGGTAAAAGAAATAAAGCAAAATGTTAATTGTAGAATTTAAGTAGTAGGGTATGCGAGTGTTCACCACCTAATTATTTTAATTTTTGAAATGAAATGCTTTTGGGGAAAAAAATCTATGGTCATATAATCCTGTTAGCTCCTGGTGTAGCAAAGTCAGAGAGAAGCATGTCAAAGGGGCCAACTAGAAGCCAAGAACACAAAGTTCAGAGGACAAGACACCCCAGAGTAGTAAGGGTGCCAACCGGAACTGTTCCTAAGCCCAGCTGCTCCCACAGGGCTCAGTGCTACAGGAAACAGGATTCACAGAAAAAAACCTGTATGTGAGAATGTAGGAAAATAGGTACCCTGCTGGAAAAGACATTTCATACCCTTTTAAAAATTATTTTCATTCCTATTACATAGGTTTCAAAGAACCCCTTGCAAACCTGAAACTATCACAGCTTACTGAGTTGTGTTATGTACTTAATCAAAACAGCACTTGGAGAAATTAAATTTAGGTTCCTCACAAATTGGTAGCGGTTTGCCTGTTAGTAACAATAACAATGTTTTAAGAGGCTTCTGAAGTTCCTACAAATCCCACCTCAATCAAAGTGAGCTGTCAGTTTCTAGAGCCAAGTGTTTCTAATTTTTCTTTTCTCAAAAAAACTTGCAAATAAATTTTATATATGAAACCAGAAAACACCAGGGAAGAAGTTAGCTTTTGAAAACACTCAAGTGTTCTTATTGTATTTTTAAAGCCTAAGGAATCACAAGTAACTACTGATTAAAAGGTTAAGAAGAATAATTACTGTATAGAACAAATTACACCAATGCTAATTATTCCAAAGATTAAACAAGAAAAATGGATTACTCTAGAGCAGGGTTTCTTCACTTGGGCACTACAGATATTTTGCACTGGATCATTTGATGTGGGGCTGTCCTGTGTACTGTAGGGTGTTTAGCTGCATCCCTGGTTTCTACCCACTAGATGCCAGTAGCACCCTTTTCCTACCCCCAGTTATGACAACCAAAAATGTTTCCCAATATTGTCAAATGCTCCCTGGAGGGTAAAACAGCCTCTGAGCATCACTGAAATATAGGACTAGAAAACAAAGAGCTAGTATGAAAGCTTAGAGCCGACAAAATAGATAAACATGTGTTCTACAGTCAGGCAGCCTGAATTTGAACCTGTCCTAGACCACTTACTGACATATAAGGTGCACGACCATGGGCAGGCATCTCTCTACACCTCAGTTTCCACATGTGCAGAATGGAGATAATGGTATGATCTCATACAGTTGCTTTGAATATAAAATGTGGTAATCCATGTCGTGATTATGAGTAGTTCCTGGCATATACTCAGCATGCAATACATCCATTTTTATTGCCATCCCATCATGCTTTATGGTACTAAAACATAGATAACTTCATTTGTTCCTCGGAACCAAACTGGAAAGTCGGGGTGGCAACTAGGTGCTTTTCAGATAAGGGAGTGAAGCACGAGCAGGTGGAGAGACTGACCTAGGGTGAGTGTGAAGGATCCAGAGGCACAGCTGTTCCCAGATGCTCATCCCTGGAGGCACTGCTCCTCCACCACTGTACCAGCCAACTTATCGAAGCTAAAAGTCTAAAGTTTTGTGAGATAGAAGCCATATTCATCTGTGCACTTCAGGCCCCCATTCAGCCCACCTCTGAGGATATGCAGATGCAGGAGGCATCTACCTAGGAAGGACTCTCACCAGGATCCTGGTTTGTCTTAAGAGGCCATCAACCTGAACTTCTGCTTGGTTGACTATCAAATCAAATGGCTTTGCCCTAAACCACCAGGGAATTATTAGTTCTCCAGAGACTCTTGCTTAAGAATAACTTCACAATCATGGCTGGTAAACCTGAAACTAATCAAAATATACTCAGGATAGTTTGAAAGAAACAGCCGATTTAGTCCTCTCCACAAACCATTTGATCCTTACTTGAAAACAGATCATCAGAGTATGTAACACTTTGGCACTATTTCTCGGGTTCTCATGTAAGGATGTTATTTCTAAAAACTTATACCTTTAAACAGTTTTGCCCACCATAGTTTACAGGACTAAATGAAGAGCTCCACAGAGAGTCTGTCAAGCTCCAGCATAAAATGAAGCTAGGTTTGCATAAATACCTATTTAAAAAAACCAAAACCTCTTAGTTAATCTTATAACTTTATCACATTCCTTCTTTGACACCAGGAAATGCGCTAAAATTTCAGTCCCAGACCCACTGCCAAACAACTGTGCAGTTTGTAATAAAGGTACTTTTACAGCACTTGAGTTTCATTTATGACTATCTTGTCCTTATTTCGTTTTCTCATTGATTAAAGCCTTATGTCTTAGTGCTCTGAATGTACCTAAAGAATTGACTTGAAATTCTTTTAAAAACTATGCTGGGAAGAAACAAAACACAATTTTTGTCTTTTTATCCCTAGTTTCTTTAATAGCAAAATAGTGTCAACAGGTATTTTGCTGAATTGAAAGAATAAAACTCACTTGAGAATTCATTATCTTAAACAGTTCCATCTGGATCTACCAAAAAAATGTGTTCCTGAAAAGCAGGACACATTTCAAAATTCTCAAACAGAAATGAAACTTAAAGGCATTAGAATACCACAAAAGACTCCAAATAGCCAAAGAAATTCTGAGAAAGAAGAACAAAGCTAGGGGGATTATACTCCCTAATTTCAAGCTGAACTACAAACCTACAGGAATCAAAACACTTTGGTACTGGCAGAAGAACAGACCCATACATCATTGGAACAGAATAGAGAGCCCAGATATAAATCCACACATACATAGTCAATTAATATATGATAAAGGAACCATGAGTATACAGTGGGGAAAAGACAGGTCTTCAACAAATAGCATTGGCAAAACTGGACAGCTACGTATAAAAGAATGAAACTGGATTATTGTCTAACTCCATACATGAAAGTAAACTTGAAATGGATCAAAGTCCTGAATGTAAGTCATGAATCATAAAACTCAGAAGAAAACATATGGAAAAATCTCTTGAATGTAAACATGAGCAACTTTTTCTGAACACATCTCCTTGGGCAAGGGAAACAAAGTGAAAAAAGAACAAGTGTGACTATATCATACTAAAAAGCTTCTGTACAGCAAAGGACACCATCAGTAGAACAAAAAGACATCCTACAGTATGGGAAAATATATTAATAGATGAATTATCCAATAAGGAGTTAAGATCCAAAATATATAAGAAGCTCACATGCCTCAACACCCAAAAAACAAATAACCCAATTAAAAAATGGGCGGAGGATATGAACAGACACTTCTCCAAAAAAGAAATTCACATAGCCAACAGGCACAGAAAAGATGCTCCACATCACTAATTATCAGGGAAATGCAAATTAAAACCACAATGAGATATCACCTCACATCAGTTAGGATGGCCAACATTGAAAAGACTTAGGAACAACCAATGCTGGAAAGGATGTGGAGAAGGGGGAACCCTTCTACACTGTTGGTAGGAATGGAAATTACTTCAACCATTGTGGAAAGCAATATGAAGGTTCCTCAAAAAACTAAAAATAGAAATACCACTTGACCCAGGAATTCTGCTCCTAAGAATTTACCTGAAGAAAGCAAGATCCCTGATTCAAAGACATATGCACCCCTGTGTTTATTGCAGCACTATTTACAAAGCCAAGATATGAAAGCAATCTAAGTGTCATCAGTAGATGAATGGATACAGAAAATGTGGTACATATACACAATGGAATATTATTCAGCCATAAAAAGAAAAGAAATCCTGCCATTTGCAGCAACATGGATGGAGCTAGAGGGTATTATGCTGAGTGAAATATGATTTCACTTATTTGTAGAATATAAAAACAAAGTAAAACAGAAGGAACAAAAGAGCAGTAGACTCACAGACACTGACAAGTGACTAGTGGTTACTTGGAGGAAAGGGCTGGGGAGGGTGTGGGGGAATAAAATAATTTTTCTGTCTGTACTTGGAAGAAGAGCTCACTTCACATCTCCCTTTGCAACAACAATTATATAAAGGGGCACAGTAATTCACCATCACAATATAAACTGGCCACAGGGATGGTAATACAGAATGAAGAATAAATATGGTTAATGATTCTGTAACATCTTTGTACATTGATAGATACTGACTGCAATAGAGGGGGTAAGGACCTGATAATGTTTAACTGCTGAACCACAGTGTTGTACATTTGAAACCAACATAAGACTGTATATCAACCATACTTTAATAAAAAAGCATTACAAGAGATTATACTTACAGAAATACTTTTGGTGACTGCTTTTACCACACAACAATTCTACAAAGGTTGTAATTATACAGTTACTCCCTAATTTATCTGTAAATCTAAGCAATCACATGCTTTGACTTTTAAAAAGTAGTGTTTAAATAATTTATCAATATTAAAATAGTTAAAAAAACAGGTCATAAACTCTATAGAAAGAAAAAAGCAATAAAATTCTCTTACTGTGAACTTAATGACTGGTTGTGATCTAATTCCAAGTTGTTTAATTTCTAGTTTAGCCAACATACAAGATAGTCGAGTAGGTGCAAATAATACAAAGATGTTACTGTCTTCCTTCGGATCAATTCTGATCTCACAGTTACTGGTCAATCTCTCCTCTGAACCAAAAGTGTGCTGAAGCTACAATTTAAAAACAATCATTGCATAAAACAAAGTAGTAGCATAAATAAAACAGCATTAACATAAATTCTTCAAAGATGATTAATACAAAATAGCCTGCATATGTAAGTGTTCTGGACACAGACAGAACATAAAACAGCACAAAACCATACACTCCACAAACCTGAAAGCAGTCCTGATCTTGTCCTCTAATAAGCAGTCGTAAATGTTGAGTTGTAGATGTACAATTATTTCTTAAAGTTAGTTTCTGAAGCCTAAAAACAATTACATATTTTAAATGTAGATTTCCTCCATGGATATTGCTACAATTATAAAAACAAAGCCAATTAAAACTACCTTCAATGTTTAGAGACAGACTGATTGCATAAGACATTTTAGCAGCCTGGAATTGTCTCTTCAAAGTCTTAGAACTCTACATTTCTAAAAACATACTTTCAAATTTCACTTTCTCATCAGAGAAGGTTTTTGGTTTAATTTCTCTCTGATCATGGATTCTTAGCATTATTATTTATACTATATGCACAGGTATTCTCTGTCTTATAAAACATTAATCAATGAAAATCCAGTGACAAATTCATTGTTATTATTAACTCAAATACCTAGCTCTCACAGAAATGAGGGGTCCTAGACACACTGCCAAGATTCTTCACTCTAAGAGATTCATTTGGACAAAGTAGTCTTTTAAACAAAATACTAAATTAGCCTTACTTTTAAACAGTTACCATGAAAGTAGCTGGTTGGTAGTAAGAGAATCCTTCAGTCTTTAAAATTATATGATTCCTCTCTACATTGGACAATAGAGAATACATGAGTACATCATTTACTCAAATTTTGAAAATCAGCAGTTAAATTAGTCAAGCTGTGGTCTATGCCTTGTTTACCTTGTCTTAGAATGAAATTTAAGACCTTTGGCTGTCAGCACATTTAAGCAAAACCTTCCACAGATACACTGCCTGGGAAAGACTGATCTGAAAAAAAATCTGCTATTGTCCTATATGTTTATTTTTTATTTTTAAAGAAGTGTGTTTATCATTTCCAAGTAGTAGAGTAATCAAGTGATATCAAGAAACCTCAGTTTCTTGTTTTAAAAAAAACTATACAAAAGCTGGTGGAGGGGAGGTGGGGGATAAGGCAGCATGAGAAGTGAGGCAGAAATCTCAAAAAACCACATATACTGTGAAAATACAGCAAATACATCTATTCCTAAAAGAGTGACCAGAAGTAACAGTACACTAGCCACTATACATCTGGGAGAAGTGAACATCTCTTGGACAAGTGTGAAGTAAAAAAGTCAGGACCTGGTGGAACCCAAGCACTCTCTCCAACACAGCTCATCAGTGGGAAGAAGAGAATCAGAGCCTGGAGGGAGTAGAAGCCCAGAACTGATAAATACCCAGCTGTATAAATCTACTCCAGGAGCACAAACCCACACTGCATGGAGCTCTGGAGATTACAGGGTGTGAAAACAAAAGTCAGAGACTGACACTGCAAACAGGTTCCACAACAAGCTGCCTTGGGACAAAAGAAAGGAAGGTGATTTGAAAGACTTCTCAACAGTGAGAGGACTGGGCAACAATTTAGGAGAAGGAACAGGTGAACAAAATTGTGGCACACTCAGTACTGGGAACTTTCAGGAGCTTCAGGCGCTCCATTCCTCTTCATGGCTACACAGCTCAAAGGACCTCCACCATGATACGCAGCCTGTGCACCATCCTCCCGGCAACCCCACACCTGGCTCACAAATTGGCAAACCCTGCCCTGGCATCAGGCATACAGAGGGAAGCCCCACTTACAGCAGCTACTAACACAAAGCACAGAAGCTTACCCCTGTGTGTTTGGCCCACTGGTCTGGCAGTAGAGACAGGCATAGCAACTTGGAAGCAGGAAAAGGCGCTTACCTACCCCCAGGCACCACCACCACTCCCCTGCGACCCCCGACATCACTCGAGGCATTGGGCAGCATTGAAGAGCAGAGCTTCTGGACACTAGAGGATGCGCCTAAACAAAATTAATGTTTCTTACTACGCAACGGTATTACGAAAAGGCAAAATAACCTTCTTGAAACAAAAATCCCCAAGCAACAAAGAGGGGGCTATGTGAGACTGAAATCACCAATCTTCTTGAAAAACAATTCAAACTAAAAGTCGTAAGCATGCTAATGGAGCTCTAAAAAAAATAATGAAGAGCTAATGAACAAATTCAGGACGAAGATAAGACACCTTAAAAAAATAGTAGCTGAAATGAAACAAACAATGGAGGTATTTAAAAGCATATTGGATGAGGTAGATTAGACGGTAAATGGAAAAGAAATTAGAGAACAGGAATACAAAGAATCTGACGCAGAGAGAGAAAAAAGGATCTCTAGGAATGAAAGAATATTAAGAGAACTGTGTGACCTATCCAAATGGAACAGTATTTGCATTAAATGGGTACCAGATGGGGGAGAAAAAGAGATAGAAAGTGTCTTTGAAGAAATAGTTGCTGAAAGTTTCCCCAAGCTGGGGAAGGAAATAGTTTCTCAGGCCATGGATGCCCACAGATCTTCTAACACAAGGGACACATGGAGCACAACACCAAGACATAAAATATATAAAATGGCAAAGATAAAGGACAAGGACACAGTATTAAAAGCAGCCAGAGAGAGAAAGAATATCAACTACAAAGGAAAACCCATCAGGCTATCACCAGAATTCTCAACAGAAACCTTACAGGCCAGAAGGGAGTGGCATGATATATTTAATTAACAAAATGGAAGGACCTTGAACCAAGACTACTCTAGCCAGCAAGATTATCATTTAAATTTAAAGGAGGAATTAAACAAATCCCAGATAAGGAGAAGTTGAGGGAATTTACCTCCACAACCATCTCTACATTGTATTTTAAAGGGACTGCTCTAAAAGGAAGTGTGCCTAAGGCTAAACAGCTGTCACCAGAGAAAATAAAGCCACAGTAAAGGAAAGAGAGCAATTAAACACTAACCAAATGTAAAATAAAAACAGGTACCCACAAAATCAGCCAAGGAATACACAAAGAACACAGAATATGACACCAAACATATAAAGAGTGGAGAAGGAAAAAAAAGAATATTCCGATTGTGCTTATATACCACAATAAGCAAGTTAAGTTAGACTGTTAGATGGTAAAGAAGTTGCCCATGAACTTTTGGTAACCATGAATCCAAAGCCTGCAATGGCAATAAGTACATATCTATCAATAATCATCTTAAATGCAAATGGACTGAATGCACCAATCAAAAGATACGGAGTTACAGAATGGATAATAAAGCAAGACCTGTCTATACATTGCCTACAAGAGACTCACTTCAAACCCAAAGACATACACAGACTAAAAGAGAAGGGATGGAAAAAGATATTTCATGCAAAAAACAGGGAGAAACAAAGCAGGAGTTGCAATACTCTTAAAAGACAAAATAGACTTCAAAACAAAGAAAGTACAAGAGACAGAGAAGGACACTACATAATGATAAAGGGCTTAGTACAAGAGGAGAATATACGCATTATAAATAACTATGCACTCAACACAGGAGCACCTACATATGTGAAACAAATACTAACAGAATTACAGGGAGAAATAGAATGCAATGCACTCATTTTGGGAGACTTCAACAAAACACTCCAAAGGACAGATCAAACAGACAGAAAATAAGTAATGAGACAGAGGAACTGAACAACACATAAGAACAGTTGGAACTAAAAGACGTAAGGAACTCTACACCCAAAGGCAGCAGAATACACACTCTTCTCAAGTGCACATGGTACATTTCCCAGAACAGATGACATACTAGGCGAGAAAAAGAGTCTCACCAAATTCAAAAACACTGACATTTTACCAAACAAGTTTTCAGATCACAAAGGTATGAAACTAGAAATAAATGGTTCAAAGAAAACAAAAATGGTGACAAACACATGGAGGCTTAACAACATGCTCCTGAATAATCAATGGATCAAGGACCAAATTAAAGCAGCAAACAATATATGGAGACAAATGAAAACCCAGCTCAATGCCCCAACTTCTGTGGGATGCAGCAAAGGTAGTTCTAAGAAAAAACAACATAGCAATACACACCTATTTAAGAAGGAAGAACAATCCAAAATGAACAGTCTTAACTCACAGTTAATGAAACTAGAAAAGGAAGAAAGAAAAGAAGCCCAAAGTCAGTAGAAGAAGGGACATAATAATAATTAAAGCAGAAATAAATAAAATTGTGAAGAATAAAACAATAGAATCAATGAAAGCAGGAGCTGGTACTTCGAGAAAATAAACAAAGTAGATAAACCCCTAGCCAGACATATCAAGAAAAAAAGAGTCTACACACATACACACAATCAGAAATAAGAAAGGAAAAATCACAATGGACACCACAGAAATACAAAGAATTATTAGAGAATACTATGAAAATCTACATGCTAACAAACTGGATAACCTAAAAGAAATGGACAACTTTCTAGGAAAATACAACCTTCCAAGGCTGACCCAGGAAGAAATGGAAATTCTGAATACATAAATTACTAGCAAAGAAGTTGAATTGGTAATAAAAAAACTACCTAAGAACAAAATGCCTAGACCAGATGGTTTCACTGCTGAATTTTATCAAACATTTACTGAAGAACTAATGCCCATTCTCTTTAAAGTTTTCCAAAAAGTAGAACAGGAGGGAATACTCCCAAACACATTTTATGAGGCAAACATCACTCTTATGCCAAACCCATGCAAAGACACCACAAAAAAAGAAAATTACAGACCAATATCTCTGATGAACATAGATGCAAAAATACTCAATAAAATACTAGCAAACTGAATTAAAAAACACATCAAAAAGATCATCCATCATCATCAAGTGGGATTCATCCCAGGGATGCAAGGATGGCACAACATTCGAAAATCCGTCAACATCATCAACTACATCAACAAAAAGGACAAAAACCACATGATCATCTCCAGAGATGATGAAAAAGCATATGAGAAAATTAAATATCCATTCATGATAAAAACTCTCAACAAAATGGGTATACAGGGCAAGTAACTCAACATAATAAAGGCCACATATATGACAAACCCACAGCCAATATCATACTAAACGGTGAGAAGCTGAAATATTTCCTCTAAGATCGGGAACAAGACAAGGATGCTCACACTCCTCACTTTTATTCAACACAGGTCCTAGCCATGGGAATGAGACAAAACAAAGAAATAAAAGGCATCCAGATTGACAAGGAAGAAATTAAACTATCCCTCTATGCAGATGACATATTATACATAAAAACCCCTAAAGAATCCACTCCAAAACTACTAGATTTAATATATCTGAATTCAGCAAAGTTGTAGAACACAAAAGTAATACACAAAAATCTGTTGTATTCCTATACACTACCGATGAACTAGAAGAAAGAGAAATCAGGGAAACAATTACATTCACAATTACATCAAAAAGAATAAAATACCGAGGAATAAACTTAATCAAGGAAGTGAAAGACCTATACCCTGAAAACTACAAGGCACTCGTAAGAGAAATTAAAGAGGACACTAATAAATGGAAATTCATCTCATGCTCTTGGCTAGGAAGAAATAATATTGTCAATATGGCCATCCTGCCTAAAGGAATCTACAGATTCAATGCAATCCTTAACAAAATACCTAAAGCATTCTTCAATGAACTAGAGCAAATAGTTGTAAAACTCATATGGACTGACAAAAGACCCCCAAAAGCCAAACCAATCCTGAGAAGGAAGAATGAAGCACGGGGAATTACGCTCCCTGACTTCAAGCTCTACTGCAAAGCCACAGTAATCAAGATAATTTGGTACAGGCACAAGAAGATACCCATAGACCAGTGGAATAGAACAGAGAGCCTAGATAAAAACCCAAGCATATATGGTCAATAAATATACGATAAAGGAGTCATAGATACACAATGGGGAAATGACAGCCCCTTCAACAGCTGGTGTTGGCAAAATTGCACAGATACATGTAAGAGAATCAAACTGGATTACTGTCTAACCCCATACACAAAAGTACACTCATAGTGGATCAAAGACCTGAATGTAAGTCATGAAACCATAAAACTCTTCGAAAAAAACATAGGCAAAAATCTCTTGGACATAAACATGAGCAACTTCTTGAACATATCTCCCAAGGCAAGGGAAACAAAGCAAAAATAACAAGTGGGATTATATCAAACTAAAAAGCTTCTGTACAGCAAAACATAACATCAGTAGAAAAAAAAGACATCCTACACTATGGAAGAATATATTCATAAATCAGAGATCCGATAAAGGGTTGACATCCAAAATATATAAAGAGCTCATGCACCTCAACAAACAAAAAGCAAATAAGCCAATGAAAAATGGACAGAAGAGCTGAACGGACAGTTCTCCAGAGAAGAAATTCAGATGGCCAACAGGCACATGAAAAGATGCTCCACATCGCTAGTCATCAGAGAAGTGAAAATTAAAACCACAATGAGATATTAGCTCATCCCAGTAAGGATGGCCACCATCCAAAAGACAAACAACAACAAATGTTGGCAAGGATGTGGAGAAAGGGGAACCCTCCTACACTGCTGGTGGGAATGTAAATTAGTTCAACCACTGTGGAAAGCAGTATGGAGGTTCCTCAAAAAGCTCAAAATAGAAATACCATTTGATACAGGAATTTCACTTCTAGGAATTTACCCTAAGAATGCAGCAGCCTAGTTTGAAAAAGACAGATGCACCTCTATGTTTATTGCAGCACTATTTACAATAGCCAAGAAATTGAAGCAACCTCAGTGTCCATCAGTAGATGAATGGATAAAGAAGATGTGGTACATATACACAATGGAATATTATTCAGTCATAAGAAGAAAACAAATCCTACCATTTGTCACAACATGGATGGAACTAGAGGGTATTGCGCTCAGTGAAATAAGCCAGATGGAGAAAGACAAGTATCAAATGATTTCACTCATCAGTGGAGTATAAGAACAAAGGAAAAACTGAAGGAACAAAACAGCAGCAGACTCACATAACCTAAGAATGACTAACAGTTACCAAAGGGAAAGGGACTGGGGATGATGGGTAGGAAGGGAGGGATAAGTGGGAAAAAGGGGCATTACGATTAGCATACATAATGTAGTGGGGTGTGGGGGGCACACGGGAAAGGCAGTACAACACAGAGAAGACAAGTAGTGATTGTATAGCATCTTATTATGCTCATGGACAGGGACTGTAATGGGGTATGTGGCGGGGGGCTTGATAATACGGGGAGTCTAGTAACCATAATGTTGCTCAAGCAATTGTATATTAACATTATTAAGAAAAAGAGTTCACTTGCCTTAACAAATAAAATGCAAATTACCCTTTTAAAAAATGGGCAGAGGATCTAAACATATACTTCTCCAAAGAAGAAATTCAGATGGCCAACAGGCACATGAAAAGATGCTCCACATCGCTAATCATCAGAGAAATGAAAGTTAAAACCACAATGAGGAAGCAGAAGCCAAGATGGCGGCGTGAGTAGGGCAGCGGAAATCTCCTCGAAAAACCATATATAGTTATGAAAATACAACAAATAAAACTATTCCTAAAAGAGAGACCAGTGGATACAGTAAAACAGCCAGGCTACATCTACATCTGCAAGAACTCAGCATCTCACGAAGTGGGTAAGAAACAAGCTGCGGCCCGGTGGGACCCGAGCACTTCCCCAAGTCCAGCTCCCTGGCGTGATGTAAGGAGTTGGAGCAGGGAGGGAGTGAAAGCCCAGGACTGTTAAACAACCAGCTCCAGTAACCCGCATCGGGAGCACAGACACCCAGTGCATGGTGTGCTGGATATTAGAGAAACATAAAAGCAAAATCTGTGCACGAGTTCCTACAAACAGCTCCCCTGAGACAAAGGAAAAGCGAGTGCTTCCTGAAAGTCTTAAAGGGACAGGACTTCATAGCTGGACAGAATCATCCTGGCACACTTATCCCAGCAGCTGGGAATCCTGGGGAACTCCAGCCGCAGTAACCCTCAGGGCAGCAGTGCAGCTCTGAAGCCCCTCATGATGATAAGCAGATTGCCAGTCATTCCCTCAACAGGCACAGCCCCCGACACAGTATCCCAGTAGCCTGAGAATGGTGGTGGCCGTGCAGCATGGGAGCGGCCGTGCGTGCCTACTGTGGTGGCATGGCAGCCCGGGAGCAGCTGTGCTGCCAGCAGCTGCGCAGAATCTCCTCCTGGTGCACAGCAGCCTGGGCGAGACACAAAGGCTGCCGCCATCGTGCAGCTGCTCAGCGCAGGCAGAAAAAACTGGGGCAAGGTGAGAAGGGGTGCCACTGTAGCTGGAGAGCACACGCGGCACGCCTGCCACTTCGCGCGGGGCTCTGGGCTGCATTGACGGCAACGTCGCCCACGGCCGCATAGGGGATTAACCCGGAGTCTGCTCCAGGAGTGCAGGTAACCGACACAGGCAGCGGAGAAGGGCAAGGTGACTAGCAAACAGAAAAGGACTTTGTTCTCGCAGCTGACACAAGCGCTACTGCCTACAGCTACTTCTATCGCCATGAAAAGGCAGAAGAATCTGGTCCAGTAGAGAATTACCCAGACAACGCCTGAGAGAGGGCATGTGGAGATAGATTTAAACAATCTTCCTGAAAAAGAATTCAAAATAAAGGTCGTAACCATGCTGCTGAACATGCACAGAAATACGCAACAGCTAAAGGAGAAAGTAGGAAGGGAGAATAGACAAATAAAACAATCTCTGGAAGGACTTAAGAGCAGACAGGATGAGATGCATAAGGCTGTTAATGGAACAGAAATCAGAGAACAGGAATACAGAGAAGTTGAGGCAGAGAGAGATAAAAGGATCTCTAGGAATGAAAGAATATTAAGAGACCTATGTGACCAATCCAAATGGAACAATATTTGCATTATAGGAGTACCAGAACAAGAGAGAGAAAAAGAGATAGAAAGTGTCTTTGAAGAAATAATTGCTGAAAACTTCCCCAAACTGGGGGAGGAAATAGTTTCTCTGACCACAGAGGCCCACAGAACTCCCAACACAAGTGATCCAAGAAGGACACCACCAAGAAGTATAATAATTAAAATGGCAAAGATCAAAGACAAGGACAGAGTATTAAAGGCAGCCAGAGAGAGAAAAAAGGTCACCTACAAAGGAAAACCCATCAGGCTATCATCAGACTTCTCAATAGAATCCTTACAGGCCAGAAGAGAATGGCATGATGTATTTAATGCAATGAAACAGAAGGGCCTTGAACCAAGAATACCGTATACAGCAGGAATAGCATTTAAATATGAAGGAGGGATTAAATAATTCCAGACAAACAAAAGTTGACAGAATTTGCCTCCCACAAATCACCTCTACAGGATATTTTAAAGGGACTGCTCTAGATGGAAGCACTCCTAAAGCTACATAGATGTCAACAGAGAAAATAAAATCACAGCAAAGTAAGCAAACCAACCAAATACTAACTAAAAGCAACAAATAAAATCAACTACTCACAAAAGCAATCAAAGGAAACACAAAAGAGTACAGAATAAAACACCTAATATATAAAGAATGCAGGAGGAGGAATAAGAAGTGAGAAAAATAAAGAATCATCAGACTGTGTTTATACTAGCTTAATAAGAGAGTTAATTTAGATGGCTAGATAGTAAAGAAGCTACCCTTGAACCCTTGGTAACCATGAGTCTTCAGCCTGCAATGGCAATAAGTACATATCTTTCAATAATCACCCTAAATGTAAACGGACGGAATGCACCAATCAAGACACAGAGTAACAGAATGGACAAAAAAGCAAGACTGCCGATCTATATACTGCTTACAAGAGACTCACCTCAAACTCAAAGACATGCACAGACTAAAAGTCAAGGGATGGAAAAAGATATTTCATGCAAACAATAGGGTGAAAAAAGCTGGTGTTCCAGTACTAGTATCAGACAAAACAGACTTCAAAACAAAGAAAGTAACAAGAGATAAAGAAGGACATTACATAATGATAAAGGGGTCAGTCCAACAAGAGGATATAATCATTATAAATATATATGCACCCAATACAAGAGCACCAACATATGTGAAACAAGTACTAACAGAATTAAAGGAGGAAATAGAATGCAATGCATTCTTTCTAGGAGACTTCACACACCACTCACTCAGAAGGACAAATCCACCAGTGAGAAAATAAGTAAGGACACAGAGCACTGAACAACACACTACAACAGATGGACCTAACAGACATCTACAGAACTCTACACCCAAAAGCAGCAGGATACACATTCTTCTCAAGTGCACATGGAACATTTTCCAGAATAGACAACATACAAGGCCACAAAAAGAGCCTCAGGAAATTCAAAAAGATTGAAATTCTACCAAACAACTTCTCAGACCATAAAGGCATAAAACTAGAAATAAATTGTAGAAGGAAAACAAAAAGGCTCACAAA
This sequence comes from Manis javanica, assembly GCF_040802235.1. Taxonomy (NCBI): domain Eukaryota; kingdom Metazoa; phylum Chordata; class Mammalia; order Pholidota; family Manidae; genus Manis; species Manis javanica. Next base: position 60,249,587 of record NC_133164.1, on the reverse strand, counting down.
CACATGGAGGCCTAACAAAATGCTTCTAAATAATCAATCGATCTATGACCAAATTAAAAGAGAGATCAAGTAATATATGGACACAAATAACACTTACAGCATAAAGCCCCAACTTCTGTGGGACGCAGCAAAGGCAGTTCTAAGAGGAAATTATATAGCAATCCATGCCTACTTAAAGAAGGAAGAACAATCCCAAATGAATAGTTTAAAGTCACAAATATTGAAACTGGAAAAAGAAGAACAAATGAGGAGGGACATAATAAAGATCAGGGAAGAAATAAATAAAATAGAGAACAAAAAAACAACAGAAAAAAATCAATGAAACTAAGAGTGGTTCTTAGAAAAAATAAACAAGAAAGTTAAGCACCTAGCCAGATTTACTAAGAGAAAAAGAGAATCTACTCACATCAACACAATCAGAAATGAGAAAGGAAATATTATGATGGACCCCACAGAAATACAAAAAATTATTAGAGAACACTATGAAAATATATATGCTAACAAGCTGGATAATCTAGAAGAAATGGACAACTTTCTAGAAAAACACAACCTTTCAAGACTGACCAAAGAAGAAACAGAGAATCTACACAGACCAATTATCAGTAAAGAAATTGAATCGATAATCAAAGAACTACCCAAGAACAAAACTCCTGGGCCAGATGGATTCACCGCTGAATTTTATCAGAAATATAGAGAGACATAATACCCATTTTCCTTAAAGTTTTCCAAAAAATAGAGGAGGAGGGAATACTTCCAAACTCATTCTATGAAGCCAGCATTACTCTAATACCAAAACCAGGCAAAGACCCCACCAAAAAAAGAAAATTGCAGACCAATATCCCTGATGAACACAGATGCAAAAATACTCAACAAAATATTAGCAAACCGAATGCAAAAATACAAGAGGATCATACACCATGACCAAGTGGGACTCACTGCAGGGATGCAAGGATGGCACAACATTCGAAAATCCATCATCATCATTCACCACATAAACAAAAAAAGGACAGAAACCACATGATCATTTCCATAGATACTGAAAAAGCATTTGACAAAATTCAACATCCATTCATGATAAAAACTCTCAACAAAATGGGTATACAGGGCAAGTACCTCAACATAATAAAAGCCATGTATGACAAATCCACAGCCAACATCATACTTAACAGCAAGAAGCTGAAAGCTTTCCCTCTAAGATCTGGAACAAGACAAGGATGCTCACTATCCCCACTGTTATTCAACATAGTACTGGAGGTCCTAGCCACAGCAATCAGGCAAAACAAAGAAATACAAGGAATCCAGATTGGTAAATAAAAAGTCAAACTGTCACTATATTCAGATGACATGATGTTGTACATAAAAAACCCTAAAGACTCCACTCCAAAACTACTAGAACTAATATCTGAATTTAGCAAAGTTGCAGGATACAAAATTAATACACAGAAATCTGTTGCATTCCTATACACTAATGATGAATTAACAGAAAGAGGAATCAGGAAAACAATTTCATTCACAACTGCATCAAAAAGAATAAAATATTTTGGAATAAACCTAATCAAGGAAGTGAAAGACCTATACCATGAAAACTACAAGACACTTTTAAGAGAAATTAAAGAGGTCACTAACAAATGGAAACTTATTCTATGCTCTTGGCTAGGAAGAATAAATGTTGTCAAAATGCCCTTCCTGCCTAAAGCAATCTACAGATTCAATGCAATGCCTATCAAAATACCAACAACATTCTTCAATGAACTGGAACAAATAGTTTTAAAATTCATATGGAACCACAAAAGACCCCGAATAGCCAAAGCAATCCTGAGAAGGAAGAATAAAGCAAGGGGCATATCGCTTCCCAACTTCAAGCTCTACTACAAAGCCACAGTAATCAAAACAATCTGGTACTGGCAGAAGAACAGAGCCACAGACCAGTGGAACAGAATAAAGAGTCCAGATATTAACCCAAACATATATGGTGAATGAATAGACGATAAAGGAGCTATGGACATACAATAGGGAAATGACAGCCTTTTCAACAGCTGGTGTTGGCAAAACTGGACAGCTACATGTAAGAGAATGAAACTGGATGACTGTCTAACCACATACACAAATGTAAATTCGAAGTGGATCAAAGACCTGAATGTAAGTCATGAAACCATAAAACTGTTAGAAAAAAACATAGGCAAAAATCTCTTCGACATAAATATGAGTGAATTCTTCATGAACGTATCTCTCCGGGTAAGGCAAACAAAATCAAAATTGAACAAGTGGAAGTATATCAAGCTGAAAACCTTCTGTACAGCAAAGTATACCACTAATAGAACAGAAAGGCACCGTACAGTATGGGAGAATATATTCATAAATGAGAGATCCGATAAAGGGTTGACATCCAAAATATATAAAGAGCTCATGCACCTCAAAAAACAAAAAGCAAATAATCCAATTAAAAAATGGGCAGAGGAGCTGAACAGACAGTTCTCCAAAGAAGAAATTCAGATGGTCAACAGACACGTGAAAAGATGCTCCACATCGCTAGTCCTCAGAGAAATGCAAATTAAAACCACAATGTACCAAATGATTTCACTCATCTGTGGAGTATAAGAACAAAGAAAAACTGAAGTGACAAAACAGTAGCAGAATCATAGAACCCAAGAATGGACTAACAGATACCACAGGGAAAGGGACTGGGGAGGATGGGTGGGAAGGGAGGGATGAGGGCATGGAAAAAGAAAGAGGGCAGTACTATTTGCATGTATAATGTGGGGGAGAGGGGGCATGGGGAGGGCTGTGCAACACAGAGAAGACAAGTAGTGATTCTATAGCCTTCTTACTACACTGATGGACAGTGACTGTAATGGTGTGTGTGTGGGGACTTGGTGAAGAGGGGAGCCTAGTAAACATAATGTTCTTCATGTAATTGTAGATTAATGATAACAAAATGAATGAGTGACTAAATAAGTAAGTAAGAAAAAAACACAATGAGGTATCACCTCACACCAGGAAGGATTGCCACCATCTGAAAGACAAACAACAACAAATGTTGGTGAGGTTGTGGAGAAAGGGGAATCCTCCTACACTGCTGGTGGAAATGTAAATTAGTTCAACCATTGTGAAAAGCAGTATGGAGGTTCCTCAAAAAGCTCAGAGTAGAAATACCATTTGACCCAGGAATTCCACTTCTAGGAATTTACCCTAAGAATGCAGCAGCCCAGTTTGAAAAAGACATATGCACCCCTATGTTTATCACAAAACAATTTACAATAGCCAAGAAATGGAAGCAACCTAAATGTCCATCAGTAGATGAATTAATAAAGAAGATGTGGTACATATACACAATGGTATATTATTCAGCCATGAGAAGAAAACATATCCTACCATTTGCAACACCATGGATGGAACTATAGGGTATTATGGTCAGTGAAATAAGCCAGGTGGAGAAGGACAAGTACCAAATGATTTCACTCATATGTGGAGTATAAGAACAAAGAAAAAAATGAAGAAACAAAAGCAGCAGAATCACAGAACCCAAGAATGGACTAAGAGTTACCAAAGGGAAAGGGACTCAGGAGGATGGGTGGGAAAGGAGTGATAAGGGGGCAGGGGAGAAAGAAAGGGGGCATTACGATTAGCATGTATAGAACGTGGGGGGCACGGGGAGGGCTGTGCAACACAGAGAAGTAGTGATTCTACAGCATCTTACTATGCTGATGGACAGTGATTGTAATGGGGTTTGTGGGGGGGACTTGTTGATGGGGGGAGTCTAGTAAACATAATGTTCCTCATGTAATTGTAGATTAATGATACCAAAAGATAAAAAAAATAAAACCACAATGAGATATCACCTCATATCTGTTAGGATGGCCAACAGTGAAAAGAGTCGGAACAACAAATGTTGGCGAGGATGTGGAGGGGATCCTCCTACACTGCTGGTGGGATGATATTAGTTCAACCATTGTGTGAAGGAGTTTGCAGGTTCCTCAAAAAACTAGAAAGAGAAATACTACTTTTCCCAGGAATTCAACTCCTAGGAATTTACCCTAAGAAAACAAGATTCCAGATTCAAAAAGACATATGCACCCCTATGTTTATCGCAGCACTATTTACAATAGGAAAGAAATGGAAGCAACCTAAGTGTCTATCTACAGATAAGCAGATAAAGAAGATGTGGTACATATACAGAATAGAGTAGATTCAGCCACAAGAAGAAAGCATATCCTACGGTTTGCAACAGCATGGATAGGGTAGAGGGTATTATGCTCAGTGAATAAGCCAGGCAGAGAAAGACAAGTACCAAATGATTTCACTCATCTGTGGAGTATAAGAAGAAAGAAAAAACTGAAGGAACAGAACAGCAGCCTGCTTACAGAACCCAAGAATATACTAACCCAAGAAAGGGAAAGAGACTGGGGAGGATGGGTTGGAAGGGAGGGATAAGGGGATTAAGGGGCATTATGATTACCTCACATAATAGAGGGTGGGCAAGGGGAAGGAAGTATAGCACAGAGAAGACAAGTAGTGACTCTATAGCATCTTAGTTTGCTTATTGACACCAACTGTAATGGGGTATGTGGTGGTAACTTGATAATAGGGAGGAATGTAGTAACCACAATATTGCTCTTGTGAAACCTGAGCATAAATTGTGTATCAATGATACCTTAACAAGTAAAAAACTACACAAAATAAAGAGGGTTAACATCTTTATATAAAGAGTCCACATAAATTAGTAAGAGAAAAATACTAAAATCCTAATCAACAAAAACCAAATTATATAAGACTTATGACAAACTAGAATAAATGAATAAATAAATGAAACAATTATGAACTTTAGCACCCCAAAAATATAAAGTTAGAATGAAATACCACTTTGTACTACTTTACATTTAGAAAATAAAACTTTATTATCCTTCCTATCTGGAATTGAGGCAAAAACCATTAACTCAACGAGACTACTACACCCCCTCCCATTGCAAATTATATATTAATTTTTCCTCCATACTCTGGAAGAAGACCTCATTTCAAATCTCCCTTTGCAACAAGCACCTCCTTCTACAAAGGATGGGGGCGTGGAGCAGGTGAGTCCATTTTGAAGAGCACCTGGCAGGCATCATCACACACACCCCCACACCCCATTTCCATGGCCTCTCCTAGCCCCCGGATCCGTCACAGCCTCTGTCTGCTTCCTAGGAGCTCTCAATTGGGAAAGAGAATAGGAAGATTCATTTCTAAGCAGACTGGGCACCTCTTATTCATGAACTCTGCTGCCACATCCTTATGCAGGAGTCAAAGGAGTTATGTGATAGGAACAATTACTATCATTTGCAGGGCACCAAGATGGGGGTGAGAAGAACTAAAGAAACTTATTTTAGCTAGGTGCCTTGCTGAATACTTACAGTAACATGTTTAATATCTGCTTAACTGCTTGGGAAGTGTTACTTCAGAAGCCCACTTTTAGCAATCATGTGGCCAACAGACTAAGGCACAGCCTTTGTTCCAGGACTGGCAAGCTCCTCTAGGCTTAGGGAAGCCATCTAACCACTCCTGTCCACATGGGACCTGACAGGCTAGGTAAATTCGCTGCACTGGCATTGGGCTTACACATACATCTGTTAGTTTAAAGGAATGTTCCATGAGGAAGTGAAGTCAATAAATAAAAGACTGAACACTCAGGAAATGGCTGGGGAAAAAATACCACTGACAAGTCAAAAAGCAGGAATAAGACAATGCCCTAATTTTTAACCTAACTAATGTAATTGTTGACATTCAAAAAACTTCAGCACATGATAATTTTGTTTTAGATGAGATATAAGTGAGATTTCAGGCTTGTATGGCATCTGAGTAGCAGCTGTATTTTAAGAGTAAACATCTCTACCACACTGCTCATTTGTTACAAATCTTATCACAAGAAGGGCAATAGTCAGAAACAGCACCAGGATGATGATGTCTCTTAGTGAGCTCTCTTCTGCTTTCGACTTAATGAGCAACATCAGGTGTAGGGTAAACTGTGTATCAACAGGACACTCAGTAACTTCTGAAGTCTGTACCCCTATGTACATAAAAACCATGAGGGCAAGGGCATACTCATTCCAGTTTTTTAAAAATTAAAGAATGATTGATATATAATCTTATGAAGGTTTAACATGAGCAACACAGTGGCTTCAACATTCACACATATTACCAAGTCCACCCCACCCCATTGCAGTCCATCAACATAGTAAGATGCTACAGTCACTACTTGTCTTCTCCGTGCTATACTGTCTTCCCCAAGACCTACCTGTATTGTGAGTGCTAATTATAATGCCCCTTAATCCCCTTCTCCCTCCTTCCCCACCTACCCTCTCTACCTCCTTCCCTTTGGTAACCTCTATTCCCTTCTTGGAGTCTGTCAGTCTGCTGCTTTTTGGTTCCTTCAGTTTTGCTTTGTTTAAACTCCATAAATGAGTGAAATCATTTGGTATTTGTCTTTCTCCGCCTGGCTTATTTCACTGAGCATAATACGCTCTAGCTCCATCCATGTTGTTGCAAATGGGAGGATTTGTTTTCTTCTTATGGCTGAATAGTATTCCATTGTGTATATGTACCACATCTTCTTTATTCATTCATCTACTGATAGACACTTAGGTTGCTTCCATTTCTTGGCTACTGTAAATAGTGCTGCAATAAACATAAGGGTGCATATGTCTTTTTGAATCAGGGACCTTGTTTACGTCAGGTAAATTCCTAGAAGGGAATTCCTGGGTCAAATAGTATTTCTATTTTTAGTCTTTTGAGGAATCTCCACATTGCTTTCCACAATGTCTGAAATAATTTCCACTCCCACTAACAGTGTATCAGAGTCCCCCTTTCTCTGCACTCTCACTAGCATTTGTTGTCCCTAGTCTTTTTGATGTTTCCAGTCTAACTGGTGTGAGGTGTTATCGCATTGTGGTTTTAATTTGCATTTCCCTGATAATTAGTGATGTGGAGCATCTTTTCATGTACCTGTTGGCCATCTGAATTTCTTCTTTGGAGAAGTGTTTGTTCAGATCCTTCACCCATTTTTTAACTGGGTTATTTGTTTTTTGGTTTTTGAGGCATGTGAGCTCTTTATATATTTATATATTTGGACAACCCCTTATTGGGCAAGTCATTTATGAATACATTCTTCCATACTGTAGGATGCCTTTTTGTTCTGTTGATGGTGTCCTGTGCTATACAGAAGCTTTTTAGTTTGATGCAATCCCAATTGTTCATTTTTGCTTTTGTTTCCCTTGCCCAAGGAGATGTGCTCAGGAAAAAGTTGCTCATGTTTACATTCAAGAGATTTTTGCATATGTTTTCTATGAGTTTTATGTTTCATGACTTACATTCAGGTCTTTGATCCATTTCAAGTTTACTTGTGTGTATGGAGTTAGACACTGATCTCTTGCATGTAGTTATCCAGTTTTGCCAACCCATTTGTCAAAGAAGCTGTCATTTCTCCACTGTATAGTCATGGCTCCTTTATTGTATATTAATTGGCTTTATATGGTGTGGGTTTATATCTGGGCTCTCTAGTCTGTTCCACTGCTCTATAGGTCTTTTTTGATGCCAGTACCAAATTGTTTTGGTTACTGTGGGTTTATAGTAGAGCTTGTAGTTAGGGAGTGTAATCCCCCCAGCTTTGTTTTTCCTTCTCAGAATGGCTTTGGCGATTCAGGGTCTCTTGTGGTTCCATATGAATTCTTGTACTATTTGTTTTAGTTTACTGAAGAATGCTGATGGTATTTTGATAGGGATTGCATTGAATTGCTTTAGGCAGGATGGCCATTTTGACAATATTAATTCTTCCTATCCATGAGCATGGGATGTATTTCCATTTATTGGTGTCTTCTTTAATTTCTCTCATAAGCGACTTGCAGTTTTCAGGGTATAGGTCTTTCACATTCTTGGTTAGGTTTATTCTGAGGTATTTTATTATTTTTGATGAAATTTTAAATGGAGTTGTTTTCCTGATTTTGCTTTGTGGTAGTTCATTATTATTATACAGGAATACAATAGATTTCTGTGTATTAATACCCCTTCCTTTTAACTTAAGACATTGATGGCTGAGCTGAACAGCTAAACTAATCTGGCTATCTTCCACAGCACAGAACATAAAGGCTTCAAAGAACTGTTTGTGCATGTATTAGAACAGACCACAAATTCATGTTTTGAGGAAAATTTTGGCACACAGACACTGTTCAGGTTCAACTGTACAAAACAGGTAAAACTTGCTTATATGGGCAAATGTCCTTGTTCAGCCTTACCTTTAACATTTGTGCCAGCCCTGATTCTATCTTAATTGGTTGCCAAAAACTTATGACACACATATCCAACAATCTACAAGTCCACTGAAGAGGGAGTAATACCTCTCATTCACTGCCACTCAGGAGTTTTCCAAAGGACAGCTGGGAGAAGCCTTTACCTAGAGTTGCATACAGAACATGCAGCCCACCATTCCTCTAGGTATACCAAAGCTCTCAGACTACCCAGGGACGCCTTTGCCGGCAGCCTAGAAACACCTCAAAGGAGGGCATTCCACATGTATTTACTATAAGGTGGTTTACTTCGGGACTAACTATATTCTATGGATTTCTCTTTAAAAGGACCCCCAGGAAGAACAGCTCTTTTGGGTCTGTAGCAGAGCCTGCTGTACACTCTCATACACTCACTGGTTTGTTCTCAACCTCTGAACCAAGCCCAAGACCCTCCTCAAGGCAAGTTACAAGGTCTCCAAGTGAACCTTCATGGGCCACCTAATGATGACTGTGAAACAGTCTCTCACATGCATCAGTCCCCAGTTGTTTTGCTCTTACTGTGTCTTCTGAAAGCTGCTTTTGGATCAAGACAAGGTACAGATGAGTACCGAGATGAGTAAGCAGATTTACGAACTCTAGGGTATAGAAGCACAATCAGATTCTACTTGCATGGACAAGACTAAAATTTTAAAGAAGTATTTTTTTCACACAAGTGGTAGAGATTTAGCTGGAAGATTCATACTTCTCAGGTACCACAGAAATGTATGGGCAAAACATTTAGGACAAACATAAAAGTGTAATATATGAAAAAGTTACCATTTGGGTAATAACTACCAAGATTGTTGATTACAAGTGTTGGTAAAAAAATTTAGCTATGCTGCCAAGCTCATGAAAGGAAAAAAATAGTACTATCCTATGTATTATATGCCAGTTAATTTTATTAACTCAGTTACCCATAAGGCAGTCAAATATAAAAATAAGATCAGAGATAGAATTCACATTAAACTATGACACAATATATTTACTCTATTAGAGATACCTTGTACTCTTTACTTACCATATGTAGTATTTACCAACAACTAGTCTGTAAGCTCCTTGAACAGAATGCAATGTCTCTGATTATCTTTTCTTCCTACCTTTCCATAGTGCTTTCTGGAGAAAGTACAAAGATACTTTAAATTGCCTAAATTTGGTAATCAGCAGAGAACTCACCAGAGAACTAAAGAAAATTGAAACCTCTTTTCTCTTTTTGTTTTGGATTACATTTTAAGAAAAGGTGAAAATTTTAATTAAAATGTCTGAATTAATGATAGGTAGATTAAGGAATACAAGATAGCTTTATCTCAATTCTAAAAACATTAACATAGTCATAATTAACACAGCAGAGAACATGAGGTGATGACAGCAAAATCTTAGCACTTAGGTGCTGCTACTGCATACTTACTGTGTTCTACCAAGAGGGACACCTCCCCAAGCCAGAAATTGTTTGTTGGACAAAATTGATGGAATATCTGAGCAGCAAGATCCAGGGATAAGAGGTTTATTTCCTGAGGAAACTACTTCACCTTTTAATACTACTTCATATTGAGGTCCAAATGGCTGCACAAATATTTTCAAGATCCTAATAAAGAAAAAATAAAGAAAACCATTTAAGTTGAATGTTCAGAATTCAATTCTTTTGGTAACTATTTCCTACACGCTTCTTCCTTCGTCCAAGTGATTGAGCTGGGTGTTTAGGAATAATGACATTCCCTCCCTTAGAACTTAAATTAAGAGAATATTACAGACAAGGAAAGAAACTGTCACAATCCCATCTACACCACCGTGGGAGAGAAGTTCACAGGATCTAGGAACACTACTGAACACCACTGAGGACCTTGGGAAGGGTTTAGAAAGCTTTCCAGATAAGGACTAAGCCAGTGAAATGAGGGCCAGCCCTCCAGGCATTAGTATTCACAAGTGTGCAGGCCAGCTCTTCCCTGATAAGGTCAGAGTAGCCCTGGCAGGGGACAGGCCACATATGTCTCAGGACAGCTTGCCTCGAAGCTAGGATTACCAAGCAAGTTAAAGTACTAATGACAATGGTGCTATGACCATTGTAAGGTGATATTCACTAATGATTTGGATGCCAAAAGTCACAGGCATAGAGAAGGGGTAGGGGGAATTATCTTAAACTGACAACAGACAAGGTCAACTGTTGGTGTTCTTGTAGAGAAAGTTAAAGAGAAACATCAAGATTCACAATTTCTTATTTACTTTTGTCAGAATATACTTAAAAATAGTGATTTCTCAATTTCTAGTCAGTTGGTTTAAAGGGAAATTCTTAGTAAACAAAAAGAAGAGAAACTGACAATGAGTCAGTCAGAAACTGACAATGAGTCAATGAGCAGCACACATGCCCTATCACTCAGGCTGACTGAACCATGGCTAAATAGGTGACTGTTTTGAGAGGTGAGTGAAAACATATCATTATAAAGAATTTTATATTACCTTTCCTCATAGGTTCTGGGATCCTTTGGAGTAAATGAAACTATAACTTCATGTTCTTCTCCAGGTTTAAGGAATAGATTCTCTGGATCCACTGAAAAGTGATTTTCTTGATCTGGGATCTAAATATTTATTGAATTATTACTAATTGCCAACCTATGCAAATATGGCTTGTACTCAGTTCCTCTCCTTGTCTTTTGTGCCTTTCTATCTACAATGATAGGTTATCTCCCTTCCTCCTTGTCCACCACTGTGCCACCTTGTTTGATTTTCTTGGAAAGGATTTCTCCTTACTTTTACACAACAAACTTTATCACCCACCCCATCCCTAATTCCAGGTCACTAACACCCTCTCATTCGCCCACATGTCTCAGAAATAATGTCTATGTATGTGGATCACTCTCCTCCAATTCTATCTAGCCATAGGATAATACACACATTTTTTAGGAACTAATCTAGAACTTGGTTCTTACATATAAAGCATGGAAAATTCCATAGAGTAACACCAGCTTTTAGAGTATACATAGAGTACTCCGTGTGACCCCTACGACACCCAACACACAATCTCTGGGATATGAGAGGTATTCAGGGTCTCTCAGTTCAGGGAGCACTATGTTACAGCACTCTGACACAAATTCTTACCTTGATATCTAAGTAAACGTCAATGTTCCCAGCATTTTTCAAAGGTAAGTGCTGCTTTGTTGAGGAAGTCATACTGGCAAACAAGTGCACAGTCTAGAGGATGAGGTAAAAAAGACATTTAAAAATGACATCACAATTAGAATGAAATAAACCTGAACATAAGATGATGGCAATGAGGATAGTTTAGGCTACCTGTAAGTCTTTCGGAGCATGTATCCTGGCTATTCCTGCTCTTGCTTGAAGACTAATACTTTTGATGACTGGTGTAGGGTATGGGCTGTCAACTTCTATATCAACTCTTGCCAAAAATTCTTCTGCTGAGTCTAGAATCTCTATAAAAGTTAATTCTTTTAGTTCAGACACCAGAGAATTACTTAATTCTAAATGCCATGAGTGATCCAACACTGTGCCCTCAGGAGGTTATAAAAAAATCTTAAGATGATTCTTTAAAGGACTCAAAAGAGGAACAGAAATAAGTGGAGGAGAGAGAGGAGAAAGAGGAAAAAGATACAATTGGAAAATGTTATAAAATCAATTACCAAAAGGTTCCCAAAAGGTTTTCAGTGGAACCTGCTGGGTTATCCACCATTCCACAGATTTGCCCCAGAAAAGCATGCTCTCCATCCCCTTTTTAAAACCATAGAGAATATTTGACAAATTACTCAAAGTGTTCACATTTACTGATATATGAAATAAGCCTTGACTCTGTAGTTTATTTAGCTACAGAGTAAAGTAATTACTCACAAAACAAACATGATACCTGAAGAAGTGATCCGTTTCTTTGGACTATGGAAAAGGACCCAAATTATGAGAAATGCTGGATCCTGTAAAAAAAAACAAATAAATTTAAATTTACATCAGCATTCAGATTAAAATCTTAATGAAAGAAAAATACTTTGGAAACTTAATTCCTCTTTAATTCTAAACCAGTTCTTTGATCCAGCCAGCTTACCTGCCCATCATAACTGGCAGGCATCATGTGATTGATCACAGAAGGAGCTGCCAGTTGAGCAATCACATCGGCATAAGGAGCAGCTTTCATAGAAGCAGGAGCAGGTTCCTTGGAAAATGTGAAGCAGTGCCAGGCTATGGCATTCTGTTAAGAAATATAAGAATCAATCTCAGTAAGGCTAATAGTATAATATCAGTGTAATATTAAATTTGTTAACAGAATCCTTAACAAAAATACTTTCAAAAGGAAAATTAACTAAATGATACTAGCAGTGTCTACAATACCAAATCAATGTGCTCTGTAAGCAGTTCTATACTGCACATTAGTACTTACAGCATTAATAGTAAGTCTGATTGGCACAGTGGCGTGTGTCTTGTTTACCAATTTTAATGGGAGTGCTTTCCAGCCTCCGTAAGTCAAATCACCAAAATCAAGAACATCTTTCTTTTCTGTCTCCACCTAATTATGAAAAAAAGGACTGATTTATAAAAACCAATATTAATAAATATCACAGCTTATGTTCATTATCACTGCCCCTTCTAGCCACAAATAGCACTAAAGGTAAACTTACCTATGTTTCCTCAGGCTATTTTACAACTGCTATTTTCTACAAAAATAAAAGTTAAATTCTTTTTTTGAGAATGAACCCAAATATAGTACAAAGAACAAAGTCAAGTAGCTGTTCTTACACTGAAAAGACTATATTAGATCTTAAGACAAACTGATAATTTTATAAAATATATAAGCTTCTCTTCAAAGAGTTCTATAATTAAAATATTGACTTCTCAAGTCCTTTCAAAACATATGTTGGCATTTTTAGATTTAGTTGAAACTTCTGACAAGCCTGAAAGTGTTTTAAATGATATCAAAATAAACTTATCGGAAGTTTAAAATGAGTACCTATCATCACAAGAGACTGACTTCTTTAAACATTGGAGACCAACCTGACACAGGCTCGTCACATCCACACATGTATAAATGTTGTATAATATTAACACACACGTAAGTCTTTTTGGTCTAGTCAAATACAAAGGGAAATCAAAATCTGACTGGCTAATGGGTGCTAACTTCCATGGTGGCCCATGAAGATCTGGTGTTAACTCACTCCCAGGGTGGCTGAGTGTCAACACCCTCCTTAGAACATTAGAGAGGGCCTTGAGCTTGCTGTCGGCAATGGGGAGCTGGATGGAGTCTGACTTCCTGAATAAAGTGCAGAAATACAAAGAAGTGCAATTATTATGAAAATAACAATGAAAAATGTCTGTGGAGACAGTAGGTAGGCTTGCCCAGGGGTGGGTGGGCACTGTGAGGTCATCTTCAAGAAAGCGAAATCCTAGGTGTGTACCACACACAGGAGTTCCAAGGTGTACATCACTGAAAGCTACAGTGCCCCAGCATTTATGCAGAATACTCTGCAGGGACGCTTTGAAAAACCAGAACAGATGAGATTTCCATAGCAAAAAGCAGCCTCCATGAATGTGAACTCACAATAAAAATTCTGAAATAGCAATTAAAGAATTAGAAACCAGGCAAAGAAAATAACCAATGAGAACCAGCACAGCTAACTAGTGGAAGAATTAGCACCTGAAGAACTAGAAATAATACGAAGTAAATTATAAGTACATTTTAAATATAGATGAGAGAACAGAGTCCACAAAGGGAAAAACAAACTTTAAGAAGCAATGGTGAGCAAAATAAAGTATAAATAGTTTGGTCAACCTGTTAAAAAAATATTAATTTGGGTATTGTAAAACCATTAGGAACTAAAATATTTAGGAAATGATCAACATTAAAATGACTTTTTGTGTTAACTGGAACTAGAACAAAGCTCCTGATTAACTTTAGACTTGAGGAACCAATTAAAAAAAGATGGAATAGAAACTGTGTAACTTCCCAACAAATGCAGATGCAAAATTAGGATGAAAGAAAAATTAAACTAATCCACTCTAAGTCAGGGTAAAAAAAAACTGGGAATTTTTAAAAAGACATTATAACAAAATAAAAGTTGAAGACTGAAAAATAACGAGAGAGAAACACATATATCAGGAAATTATTAAACAAAAGACATACAAGGAGTGAAAAGATGGTGATGTGAGAACTGTGGCAGAAATCTCCTCCCAAAACCACATATATTTTTGAAAATACAGCAAATACAACTATTCTTAAAAGAGTGACCAGAAGTAAGAGTATACCAGCTAGTCAACATTTGGGAGAAGTGAACATCTCACGGAAAAGGGTAAAGTAAAAAACTGTGACCTGGTGGGACCCGAGCACTCCCTGCACCCCAGCTCATGTGCAGGAGGAAAAGAATCAGAGCAGGGAGGGAGTGGAAGCACAGGACTGCTAAATACCCAGCCCTACAAATCTACCCTGGGAGCACAGACCCACATTGCATGGTTCTCTGGAGATTAGTTGGGCTTAAAACCAAAGTCAGAGAGCTAAGACTGTGAACAGGTTCCAACACCAGATATCCTGGGAAAAAAGGAAAGCAGGCGCTTTAAAAGACTTCTCAACAGTCAGAAGGCTGCTAAAGCGGCAAGGGTTTAGGAGAAAGGACAGATGGACAAAATAGACCTGGCACACTCAGCCCAGAAGGTTGGGAACTTTCAAGAGCTTCAAGCGCCCTATTCCCCTGGCTGGCAAAGCAGCCCTGAGGTTCCTCACTGCGATAAGCAGCCCACTGCTCTTTCTTCCCCACTGGCACCTATGCACAAACATGCTGTCCCTGCAAATGCTGCAGACCAGCCTGGATGGCAGCCCCGCCTACAGGAACTACACAGCTTAACGCAGAGGCTTCTCCCTGCATGAGGTTAATTGGCAAAGGCAGCGAAGACAGGCACTGTGACCAGAAAGCACAAAACGGCTTATTCTTTGTGGCAGAACCTGCGCAGCAGGCCTAGAACCCCCCGCCATTGCCGCAGGACATCCTGAGGGCCACCATGTGCACCGCTGTTTAGGGGATTACCCAGAGGCCACTTTCTGCATGTGGTTAACCCGCACAGAGAGTGGACACAAGCACTGCGACCGGGAAGCAGGAAGGGACTTTTTCCTCCCAGCTGACACTTGCGCAACTAGCCTGAGACCACTCTGATCACTCCAGGGCTATGAAAAGGCAGAAGAACCTTGTTCAATCCAAAATTCCTCAAACACCAAAATGAGGACTCTATGAGACTGAAATCACCAAAATTCCTGAAAAAGAATTCAAAATAAAAGTGATAAGCATGCTAATGGAGCTACAGAAAAACATTCAGGACCTAAGGGACAAATTCAGGAGGAAGATAGACACCTTAAAAAATAAAGTAGCTGAAATGAAACCAACATTGTAGGTATTTAAAAGCAGATTAGATGAGGTAGAGGAGACGGTAAATGGAATAGAAATTAGAGAACAGGAATACAAAGACGCTGATGCAGAGAGAGAAAAAAGGATCTCAAGGAATGAAAGAATATCAAGAAAACTGTGTGACTAATACAAATGGAACAATATTCGCATTATAGGGGTACAGGAAGAAGAGAGAGAAAAAGAGATAGAAAGCATCTTTGAAGAAATAATTGCTGAAAACGTCCCCAATCTGGGGAAGGAAATAGTCTCTCAGGCCATGGATGTCCACAGATCACCGAACACAAGGGACCCAAGGAGAACAACACCAAAACATAAAATAAATAAAATGGAAAAGATAAAGGACAAGGAGACAGTATTAAAAGCAGCCAGACAGAAGGATTTCTCAAGATGGCGAAGACTGGAAATCTCCTCCCAAAACAACCATATAAATTTTGAAAATACAGCATATACAACTATTCATAAAAGAGAGACCAGAAGATACAGTACAACAGAAAGGCTACATCTACATCTGTGAGAACTCAACATCTCATGAAAAGGGTAAGATACAAAGCCGTGACCCAGTGGGACCCGAGCACTCCCCCAACCCCAGCTCACCGGCGGGAGAAAAAGAATCAGAATGGAGAGGGAGTGTAAGCACAGGACAGCTAAATAAACAGCCCTAGTAATCTGCACAGGGAGCACAGACACACATTACATGGTATACTGGATATTAGAGAAAAGGAAAAGTGAAATCTGAGACTGAGACTGCAAACAAGTCCCCTCAGCTGGACACCTGGGACAAAAGAAAAGCAGGCACTTTAAAAGTCTTAAAGGAACAAGGGTTTAACAGGTCGATAAAATCACCCAGGCACACTCAGCCCAGCATGCTGGGAATTTAGGGAACTTCAGGCACCCTAACCCTCTGGGTGGGAACGCAGCACTGAAGACCCCATGATGATAAGCAGCCTGCTGTTCAATCCTCCCTGCCAAGACTGCAAGCACACCGGTTGATTTGCCATTGCTGCAAACAGCCTGGAAGCATCCTGGCCCACAGCAACCATACAGTCTTCTCCCAGTGCACAGCTAACCATGCAAGACCCAGACGCTGCCCTCTGTGACTAGCTGCCCAGCACAGGGAGGGGAAACCGGTGTAAAATCCGGAAGACATGAAGGGACGCCGTTCCCGCAGGAGAACACACGTGGCTCGTTTGTGAACCCTGCCAGTGCCCTAGGCTATCCTAAGGGCTGCCTCGCCGACGACAGCTCAGGGGATTAACCCAGAGAGTGCTCTGGGCGTGCGATTAATGGGCACAGTGGAGAAAGACAATGTGTCCAGCAAGCCAGAAGGGACTTTGTTCTCCCAGTTGACACATGAACCACTTGCCGGCGATCACTCCTATTGCCATATAAAGGCAGAAGAATCTGGTCCAGTCCAAAATCACTCAAACTTCAGAGAGAGGGCCTGGTGAGATCAATATGACCATTCTTCCTGAAAAAGAATTCAAAATAAAAGTCATAACCATGCTGAGGGCGCTACACAGAAATATTCCAAGAGCTAAGGGATGAAGTCCAGAGGGAGATAACAGAAATTAAACAAACAATGGAAGGATTTAAGAGCAGACTGGATGAGGTGCAAGGGACTGTTAATAGAATAGAAATCAGACATCAGTAACACAGAGAAGGTGACACAAAGACAGATAAGAGGATCTCTAGGAATGAAAGAATATTAAGAAAACTGTGTGACAAATCCAACTGGAAGAATATTCACATAATAGGGGTACCAGAAGAAGAAGAGAGAGAAAAAGGGATAGAAAGTGTCTTTGAAGAAATGATTGCTGAAAACGTCCCCAAGCTGGGGAAGGAAATAGTCTCTCAGACCATGAAAGCCCACAGATCTCCCAACACAAGGGACCAAAGGAGGACAACACCAAGACATATAATAATTAAAATGACAAAGATCAAAGATAAGGATGGGGTATTACAAGCAGCCAGATAGAGAAAAAAGATCACATACAAAGGAAAACCCATCAGGCTATGATGAGACTTCTCAAGTCAAACTTTACAGGCCAGAAGATAATGGTATGATATATTTAATGCAATGAAACAGAGGGGCCTTGAATTAAGAATACTGTATCCAGTACAATTACCATTTAAATTTGAAGGGCATATTAAACGATTTCCAGACAAGCAAAAGTTAAGGGTATTTACTTCCCACAAACTACCTCTACATGGCATTTTAAAGGCACTCCTAAGGCTAAATAGATGTCACCAGGGAAAATAAAATCACAGCAAAGAAAGCAGACCAACAAAATACTAACTAAAGGCAACAAATAAAATCAACTATCCACAAAAGCAGTCAAGAGAAACACAAAAGAGCACAGAATGAAACACCTACCATAAAAAGAGTGGAGGAGGAAAAAGGAGGGAGAGAAACAAAGAAACATCAGACTATGTACATAACAGCATAATAAGTGAGTTAAAGTTAGACAGATAGTAAAGAAGCTACCCATGAACCATTGGTAACCATGAATCTAAAGACTGCAATGGCAATAAATACAAATCTATTGATAATCACCCTAAATGTAAATGGACTGAATGCATCAGTCAAAAGACACAGAGTAATAGAATGGATAAAAAAGCAAGACTCATCTACATGCTGCTTACAAGAGACTCACCTCAAACCCAAAGACAAACACAGACTAAAGGTGAAAGGATGGAAAAAGATATTTCATGCAAACAATAGGAAGAAAAAAGCAGGTGTTGCAGTACTTGTATCAGACAAAATATATTTCAAAACAAAGAAAGTAACAAGAGATAAAGAAGGACATTACATAATGATAAAGGGGTCAATCCAACAAGAGGATATAACCATTATAAATATATATGCCCCAACACAGGAGCATCTACGTATGTGAAACAAATACTAACAGAATTAAAAGGGGAAATAGAATGCAATGCATTCATTTTAGGGGACTTCAACACACCACTCACTCCAAAGGACAGATCAACCAGACAGAAAATAAGTAAGGACACAGAGGCACTGAACAACACATTAGAACAGATGGACCTAACAGACATCTACAGAACTCTACACCCAAAAGCAGCAGGATACACATTCTTCTCAAGTGCACATGGAACATTTTCCAGAATAGACCACATACTAGGCCACAAAAAGAGCATCAGTAAATTCAAAAAATTAAAATTGTACCAACCAACTACTCAGATCACAAAGGTATAAAACTAGAAATAAATTGTACAAGGAAAACAAAAAGGCTCACAAAGACATGGAGGCTTCACAACATGTTGTTAAACAATCAATGGATCAATGACCAAATTAAAACAGAGATCAAGCAATATATGGAGGCAAATTAAAACAACAGCACAACACCCCAACTTCTGTGGGAAGCAGCAAAGGCAGTTCTAAGAGGAATGTATAGAGCAATCCAGGCCTATTTAAAGAAGGAAGAACAATTCTAAACAAATAATCTAAATTCACAATTACTGAAAATGGAAATAGAAGATCAAATGTCATCCAAAGTCAGCAGAGGAGGGACATAATAAAGATCAGAGAAGAAATAAATAAAATTGACAAGAATAAAACAACAGAAAAAATCAATGAAACCAAGAGCTGATTCTTTGAGAAAATAAACTAACTAGATAAACCTCTAGCCAGACTTATTAAGAGAAAAACGGAATCTACACACATAAACAGAATCAGAAATGAGAAAGGAAAAATCATGACATACACCACAGAAATACAAAGAATTATTATAGAATATTATAAAAAATTATGTGCTAACAAATTGGATAACCCAGAAGAAATGGTCAACTTTCTAGAAAAATACAACCTTCCAAGACTGACCAAGGAAGAAACAGAAAATCTAAACAGACCAATTACCAGCAATGAAACTGAATCATAACCAAAATGCTACCCAAGAACAAAACCCCCTGTCTGACCAGATGGCTTTACCGCTGATTTTATCAGACATGTGGAGAAGACATAATATGCATTCTCCTTAAAGTTTTCCAAAAAGTAGAAGAGGAGGGAATACTTCCAAACTCATATGAGGCCGGTATCACTCTAATACAAAAATCACGCAAAGACACGACAAAAAAAGAAAACTACAGACAAATATCCCTGATGAACATAGATGCAAAAAATACTCAAGAAAGTATTAGCAAACCGAATTCAAAAATACATCAAAAGGATCATACACCATGATCAAAAGTGGGATTCATCTCAGGGATGCAAGGATCATACAACATTCGAAAATACATCAACATCATCCACCACATAAACAAAAAGGACAAAAACCACAGGATCATCTCCATAGATACTGAAAAAGCATCTGACAAAATTCAACACTCATTCATGATAAGAACTCAACAAAATGGGTATAGAGGGCAAACTCATTATATGAGGTCAGCATCACTCTAATACAAAAATCACACAAAGACACCACAAAAAAGAGAACTACAGACCAATAACCCTGATGAACATAGATGCAAAAATATTCAACAAAATATTAGCAAACTGAAATCCAAAATACATCAAGAGGATCATACCATGATCAAATGGGATTCATCTCAGGGATGCAAGGATGGTACAACATTTGAAAATCCATCAACATCATCCACCACATCAACAAAAAGGACAAAAACCATATGATCATCTCTATTGATGCTGAGAAGGCATCTGACAAAATTCAACACCAATTCATGATAAGAACTCTCAACAAAATGGGTATAGTACCTCAGCATAATGAATGAGGGCAAGTACCTCAACATAATAAAGGCCATATATGACAAGCCCACAGCCAACATCATACGTAACAGTGAAAAACTGGAAGTTTTTCCTCTAAGATTAAGAACAAGACAAGGATGTCCACTCACCCCACTTTTATTCAACGTAGGACTGGAGGTCCTAGCCATGGCAATCAGACAACACAAAGAAATAAAAGGCATCCAGATTGGTAAGGAAGAAATTAAACCGTCACTGTTTGCAGATGACATGTATTGTTCATAAAAAAACCATAAAGAATTCACTTCAAAACTACTAGATCTAATACTGAATTCAGCAAAGTTACACGATATACAATATGAATACACTGAAATCTGTTCCATTCCTATCCACTAACAATGAACTAGCAAGAGGAGAAATCAGGAAAACAATTCCATTCACAATTGCATCAAAAAAGAATAAAATACCTGGGAATAAACTTAAAAAAGGAAGTGAAAGACCTATATCCTGAAAAGTAAAAGACATTCTTGAGAGAAATTAAAGAAGACATTACCAAATGGAAATTCATCCTATGTTCCTGGGTAGAAGAATTAATATTGTCAGAATGGCCACCCTGCCTAAAGAAATCTACAGATTCTAAGTAATCCCTAGGAAAATACCAACAGCATTCTTCAACGAACTAGAGCAAATAGTTCTAAAATTCATATGGAACCACAAAAGACCCCGAATAGCCAAAGCAAATCTGAGATAGAATAAAGCAGGGGGGATTACACTCCCCAACTTCAAGCTCTACTACAAAGCCACAGCAATCAAGACAATTTGGTAGTGATGCAAGACCCATACATCAATGAAACAGCATAGAGAGGCCAGATATAAACTGACACATATATGGCCAATTAATATATGATAAAAGAGCCATGGACATACAATGGGGAAATGACAGCCTCTTCAACAGCTGGTGTTGGCAAAACTGGAGAGAGTCATGTCAGAGAATGAAAATGGATTATGGTCTAACTCCATACACAAAAGTAAACTCAAAATGGATAAAAGACCTGAACGTAAGTCATGAAACCATTGAAGTCTTCAAAGAAAACACAGGCAAAACTCTCTTGAATATAAACATGAGCAACTTTTTCATGAACGACTCTCCTTAGGCAAGGAAAACAAAGGCAAAAATGAACAAGTGGGATTATATCAAACTAAAAAGGTTTGAATAGCAAAGGACACCATCAGTAGAACAAAAAAGGATCCTACCATATGGGAGAATATATTCATAAATGACATATCCAAAAAGGGGTTGACATATAAAATATATAAAGAGCTCACATGCCTCAACAAACAAAAAGAAAATAACCCAATTAAAAAATGGGTGGAAGATCTGAACAGACACTTCTCCAAAGAAGAAATTCAGATGGCCCACAGGCACATGAAAAGATGTTCAACATTGCTAAGCATCAGAGAAATGCAAATTAAAACCATAATGAGATATCACCTCATACAAGTTAGGATGGCCAACATTCAAAAGACAGACAACAACAAATGCTGGCAAGGATGTGGAGAAAGGGGAACCCTCCTACACTGCTGTTGGGAATGTAAGTTAGTTCAACCATTGTGGAAAGCAGTATGGAGGTTCCTCAAAAACTAAAAATAGAAATACCATTTGACCCAGGAATTCCACTCCTAGGAATCTGCCCTAAGAATGCAGCAGCCCAGTTTGAAAAAGACATATGCACTCCTATTGCAGCACTATTTACAACAGCCAAGAAATGTAATCAACCTAAGTGTCCATCAGTAGATGAGTGGATAAATAAGATGTGGTATATATACACGATGGAATAGTATTCAGCCATAAGAAGAAAGCAAATCCTACCATTTGCAGTAACATGGATGGAGCTAGAGGGTATTATGCTCAGTGAAATAAGCCAGGTGGAGAAAGACAAGTACCAAATGATTTCACTCATTTGTGAAATATAACAACAAAGCAAAAACTGAAGGAACAAAACAGCGGCAGACTCACAGAATCCAAGAACGGGCTAACAGTTAACAAAGGGAAAGGGACTTGGGAGGATGGGTGGGAAGGGAGGGATAAGGCTATTAAGGGGCATTATGATTAGCACACATAATATAGGTGGGGCACGGGGAAGGAATTATAGCACAGAGAAGACAAGTAGTGACTCTACCGCATCTTACTATGTTGATTGACAGTGACTGTAATGGGATATGTGGTGAGAACTTGATCATAGGGGGAATGTAGTAACCACAATGCTGCTCATGTGAAACCTGAGTGTAAGGTTGTATATCCATGGTACCTTAAGAATAAAAAAAAAGAAAAATAAAAAAGAAATGAATAAATAAATAAAAGAAGACATACAACATTCACATCAGACAAAATAGACTAAGACAACAGTGATAAGGAGAATAATTATTTAAAAAGGAACCATTTCATTGAGAAGATACAATAATCCTAAACCAAAATACATGTAACAGTAGAGCTGCACAATATTCAAGATTAAAATCAGTAAAATTATAGGAGAAACTGACAAATCAACAAACACCTCTGTCAGGTGCCAAAAAAACTAAGCAAACAGAAAATAGTCACAAAGATACAGAAGACTGGATACAGACTAAGAAACTAGAACTAAAAGATACATAAAAGAACTATAAGAAAAATTAATGTAAACTGGACACATACCAGAGCATGGAATCTCTCTCTCCCTTTCCTCCTCCAACCTCCAACCCATATTCTCACCAAAAGTTGGGAAGAGGGAGGCAGAGGCAAGGTGAAACACTCCCAACACATGCAGAAACTATAAATGTACTTTAAGGTACATAAACCAGTTTCACAAACAGAAGATCCTAATAGTCTTTTCTGGCCAAATTTAACATGTATAGCTCTAGCAATGGGAATGAAATAACGATGTTCATTGGCTTGCCATATATATACATAATATATTTTAAGAACCATATATGTTTAGAAATAATGCTGTTTCCACTTTCTGTTGAATCAGTAGTTCGACAACTATTAATTGCACCTCTCCTACACGCCACGCACTCTTCTGGAAGTGAACAAAAGACAATCTCCTGCGCTCAAAATCTCTTAAACTCCAGTGGGGCAGAGGGTCAGACAGTAACAGAAAGTAGTAAACTACGTATGCCAGATTCTGAAAAGTGCTAAATAGAAAAGCAAGCAGACTAAAGGGAACTGGGAGTGCAAGGATAGATGGAGGATGTCGTTCTGTGCACAGTGTTCAGGTAACGACTTGAGCAGACCTGGAGAAAGTGACAGAGCAGGTCTGTGGGAGGAGTATTCTAGTCAGAAAACAGCAGTATTCAAACTCTGAGAAGGATCATCACCACTGGTGGCTTCTGCACTAGTGACATATTCTGAGCTGTCTTCAAGCACCCAGAAAGCTTAGTCTTCACATGCATCCAAACTGATTACACAGCACTTTTTAAATCTATATGTGGCACTGTCAATGGAAGTTGAAATTTCATGATGAACACTAATTTGTAATAACATAGGGCAACTGCTTTTATTTATCCTACACACATATATTCAAGATTTCACAAACCTAACCACTTACCATATTGTTTGTTAGTGATATTTAAAGGCTAACATACATAATCAGTGAATCTGGTTAAATTTCTCAAAAAATACAAAAAAGTTGAAGAGTCAAGGAATAGGAGAAAATAATCACAATGCATAAGTATTAGCAAAGACTTATTCTCCAAACTACAAGGACCATCTGAAAAAATTGGCAAAGACATTCAAGATGTATGAATAGTCAGTTCAGAGAAGACGAAACCAGAATGGCTCACAAATAGTCCAAATATGCAAATTAAAGAAGTTATTTCATATCCCAGAGGTAAACAAGCAATTAAAAGCTAACAATAACAAATGTTAGCAATAGTGGGCACTCTCGTTCATTTCTTCTGGGACCATAAATTAGACATGGCTTTGGATGTATCTAGCCAAAATAATAGTACACATACTAGAAAACTGTGTTTGCTGTAGGTACCTGGGAGATCCTTCATCAAGTTAAGAAAGTAATTAACAGTTTTTAACAAGTATGGTATCTAAAAATTTCTGAGCTCTCTCTCATGGGGACTACTGTTCCTGTTAAATCCCACTGGTCCTTCAGAGCCCAGACACTCCACTAATTTCCATGCCTCCATGAAGGGCTTCACTGGCCTGGATAACACTGAACTATTCCTTACATCAGGGTTGCCAAACTTGTCTGTTGTTGGACTCAAAGCCCAGAACACTTCTCAAACTAATCAAATCACAATCTCTGGCAGTGGGACACAGACATCAGTATTTTTTGAAGTTCATCAGGTGATTCCAATGAACAGACAAGACAGAGACCACTGCCTTGTAGTACTAAATATCCCTTATGTGAGCCACTCAAAATATGAGACTTTCAAATATTGCTTAGTTGTGATTTTTCATGACAAAAATACAAGCCACTTAAGGACAAGTTCAAAAGCCTAGTACAGTAGAATGTATTGAAATGCAGAAAAGTAATGACACTGGTTCTCAAGTGGGGGTAATTTGATAATATCTGGAGACATTTTTTGGTTGTCACAGCAGTGGGGAAAGATGCACTAGTGACACCCAGTAGGCAGACTAGCGGTGCTACTAAGCACCCTCTGTGGCAAAAGGCAGCCCCACCCCAACAAAGAATCATCCAGCCCCAAATGGCAACAGTGCCCAAACTGGAAATCCCTGCCCTAGAGAAGGGCAAGCATCAAAGAGCTGACTGGAAATACATAAAATGGCCCTTAAGCAAAAAGAAAAAGACCATTAGGAGTTTATAATATAAGAACTTCTATAAATTCTACATCCCCCCTGCATGTCCTAGAAAATATAGAAACTGTCAAGTTACTAAGCATTCCTCCTGGGACAAGGTAAGGAAAGGCATGTGAACTGTGAGAAGAAACCCTGAATGACTCTAATCACCTTTCTCGGGAGGCTACCCTGTCCCCCACACCCCACCTCTACACTGAGATTCAGCAACAGTTTTTCTGGGTGAAACAACAAATTAACTGTAGAATGAGTTTAGTAACACCTGTTAAATGTGGTTAAACAAACACGTTAAGTTCAATTCACATATTAGGAATCAATGAACTTTTATTTACCATGAAGAGCTGCCTTGCATTTCCTTTGTTCTGAGCCCTCACCAACTTCCCTCACATATTCACCAACCTTGCTCAGTGTGTTAGTTCTGATGTTACTCATAATCAATTAAGATACTTTTTGTACAGCTGTGTTTATTAAATTAAGGCTGCAATTTATAATCATCTGGTGAGATTTAAAAATAACTGATACCTAGCCATGTTTCTCCCCCAATTCTGATTTAGCTGGTCTGGGTGGGACTCAGGCACTTGGGGGTATTTAAAACCCCTAGTGTTATTCCAGTGTGCAGCCAAGGTTGAGAGCCTTTGTCCTACAGAGACATATAATTCAATTAACTGCTTCATTACTCCAACTAGGCCAGACCTAAGTTTTTTCACTTCCAGGAAATAGGTGACTGTAGAAGAGAAACATTTTCAGCTCGTAAATAACCTCCAGCTATGGAAAATGGGGAAGAATATGAACATTTTCTAAGTACGTATAAAATTATATAATAGAAATCAGTTGGAAAATGGGGTTTAATGTTGTACTTTCCTTTATAAACATCTTAGCAAGTATATCTGAGAAATAATCTCAACAGAAATAATTTTAAGTTTTGGAATAGGAAGATAATAACCAATGGTTAGCTTGGTTTACAAATAATTACCTCAATCACTGGGGTCTCAGCACTTGCAGTGAGAATGACTCTGCTTGCCAAGGCTTCTGCTTGTACTATTGTCTCAGCATCTGCTGAAAACGGCCAAGAAGCAACACTGAATATACATCTGAAAATCCCAGGATCGGATGGCATGAAAAGAACTTTTATCTCTTCTGTGGCATGAGGTCTTATGATGACTTTATTCTTGAAAACTAAACAAGGATACACTGAAAGGTCCACCTTAAAAAAAAGAGCCACATGGTTTATTATGAAATGGCTTCATACTGGAAATTGAGAAGCAGAATCAACTCGCTTAAGGGATCTGAATTAGCTTAAGCAAACCACCAAATCTAGAAATTTATAACCTCTTCAAAAGTACCCAAGTTTTGTAACTCATATCTGTAAAGTACAATTAGTCAAAATAACGAAGCCTTATGATGGTAAGATGAATTTGTGTCCCCTGGTCTATCTTAGAGGTAACAGTTACTTATACCCTCACTTCCCTTGAAAGATGACAGCCCTTCACAGCACTGGACACAGTCCTGGGACCAGGCTTGTGCAGCTGTACAAGCAGGGGTTACACTAATCTCTAGGGTCTTCACGAGGTCTTCCAGTTTATGGTTATGACTCACTCCAAACCCTCCATCTTCAGTGCAAGTGGGATCTTCTTTTCTACTCTCATTTCAGAGACAACACTACCTTCTGTCTGACCCTAGAATGAGGTCTCCAATCTCACCTCCTCCTACCCTCAATACTTTCCTCCAGTCACCTGTTTTCCAACTAGCCTTGGAATCATAGGGTAAGGCTGGGAAAAGGGAGGAGAATGAGTAGACCCAATCTTATTTTACCAGGTGAATAAGTTTCTACTGGGAGGTGAGAGGGAAGAGTAAGTCCATCCACTGATGTCCATCTGCAAGAGCAGTCATATAAGCAGGAAGTTCCGAAGCAGCAGTAGCTGACCATATTTCTACCCTCCCTACTCAATGACATCCAAATGGTCATTGCCATTGTGAGAAGAGATTAAGAATATAGTATTTTAGCAGCTCTACTTGGTCACATGACAGACCCTTACTATAAGAGGTAATGTTAACACTGTATTTCCAGGTTATTTCAAAAGATCATGTAGGAACATGACCAGAGAAATTAGTGAAAAAGACTTCACTTACTAAATGAAGGCATACATAGCCAGAATAACTTGCTTCTTTGATAAATGACAGTAAGATATATTCAACTACATTTAACAAAACCAACAAGTAGATACCAGAAACTCAGAGCTTTCAGTCAGTATTTTAAATAGCACTAAAAGCCCATTCACATGATTTTACAAATAAATAACAGTGAAATATAAAGAATAATAATAAATGATGGAAAATTAGAAATACATTCAGATCCCACTTATTACACTGGAAATACAACAAAAGGGGGACCAAGAAAAATACCCCAATTCCGATGATCCTGTGCAAAATGTGAAGCATGGGGGGACCGAATCCCCAGTATAAAAGGAAGAACTACATGATGAAGAAATCCAGCATTAATTATAATGCAATTGCTAAGTCAAAGAAGAAAGACACAGAAGGCTTACCTTTTCACCATTAACACTAACACTGAGAACCCCGATGCTGACCTGCAGCCAGCGGTCAGTTGGATTAAGTACACTAAGGAGAGTTTGTGAAGCAATGCCAACACAGCAAGCATGAGGAAACTGCAATTCCTCAGGTACTCTTACTTTTCCTGGGTAAAAATAAAGCATAGCCAAGGTCAAGTTACATCAAACACCTGATTAAAAACACAACTGGTTCAATGGCAATCTTTATATGACTACCTGTGTATAACCCAAGAGCTAAGGTATAAAGTGCCCTGGATCTTTAGGAGTCTCTGACATTGTGTAAGCCTCAGCACAGGCTGGTCAACAACTGTTTTCCGGCTGTATCCAGCCCAGGAAGAAAAACAATTAAAATTGATCTGACTCACAATTCACAGCTTATCAACTCTTTGATGTTATTACCTATCAGTAATCTTTTCCTTTTTTTTTCTCCCACAAATATAAGCCACTGCCTAACCTAATAAGAAACTACAGAGACTCTACCTTTCAAAGTATGCACATCTACTCAGATTTTCAATATGACCAATCTTTTGCCATCCAATCTTTTGCAGGAACTAAATTTGGAATTTCCCTGAGAAGAAAAAACCAGTAGGGAAGACAGCACAGTGGTGACTGTGTGTATTATGTCAGGAAGAGCACAGCACCCAGGTCTGCTTAGCAGGGTTCCTGTCAGTAAGAGAAACCACAGAGTGGAAGATACTGTCTGTAGTATCACAACTGTTACCCCCCAAAGCCTTAAAAGCTGTAAGGAGATGCACTCCTTCAGAGAGCCATCTCTGAACTGGATGCTTCCTAGCTGAAAGAATAACAGAAATCTGAGTTCAGGGCAGGAGAGAGAAAGGAAGACAAAGGCATAGGGAGTTTTGCTTGCGTAACTGTTCATGTCTTTCCAAGGCCACCTGAGAGACCCCTGCACAGAAATAGATTATTGTCTGTGTTTTCAATTCAGAAGAAAAAAACTTACAAGAAATTCAGGCCAACCTGTATCTCCTTAAAACAAAGTCGTTTTGTAGTCTCATTTGAGAAAATTCAATTTTTTATAGTAAGCAACAATAAGCAGTAACACAGAAAAGGCATCTTACCAGATCCTGACATCATTCCTGAATCCCACGGTTCAATTCCACAGTTTGCACCAACAGGCTGCCCAGGAAAAAGTTTTGCTGTGCTTAGAAAATTCTGATTTAAGGCATTAGAATATAGGTTACAAAGAGAAGAACCCATCAATCCAGAACCGTTATTTTGACCTAGACAGATCCCCATGTGCTCGCCTGCCACTGGCACAGCAGGGTAAGGACAACTTCCTAAGAGTCCACAGGCTGGAGCGCTACCAGCATGTGGCAGCACCATGTCTCTGGCAGAAGGCAGTGCTCCCGAATTCTGCTGGGTGAAGGGTACTGTGGGGAAAGCATGCAGAGCCGAGAATGCAGGGGCTGCAGGACCGTGAGGCTCGGTGCTGGGATCTGCGGACTGCGGGGCTCTGGAGGCCTGCTCAGGAGGAACCTGGCCACTCCACCTGCAGTGGGCTTTCAGGGCATCTCCAGAAGTTATCCTGTCACCATGGTTCACAGTCACAGGGTGCACTACGGGGTGGAGTGGCGGCATTGACACAGCTGGGAGGCTGTGATCTGACCCGCCTGGTACAGCCAGGCTCATCTGGCTCAGTTCACTGGGGCCTGACTTCATACTTCTTGTGCTGCTTTTCAATACATCTCCACTTTGGCAGCAAAGCTCTTTCCTCAAGCTAAAGTTTGGTTTTAGATCTTCAGGTTTGCTAGTCAGAGAAGTGGTTTCAGTCACATTTCCCATATCTGAGTTTTTCTGGATAATATACGATAATGTTCTTTTTCCTCTGCTTTCAAATGGACCTTGTTCTCTTAACTTTTCCACAGCCTGTTCTTCAGATGGGACTGGACTGCCTTGGATAATTGTGGTACTCAACTCACTGGTGATGTCACTCTGAGTGCGACAAAAAATGTTAAGAAATAACCCACATATAACCTAAATAATACAAATTCAAACATGCTCATATGAACTCAAACAACATAATAAAAAGATCTACATGACATTTTTCAGACATTTCAATGTGTCTGAAAGACAGCTGGCTTACACAAAGCAGTTTTGCAGTTGTGAAATGCAGGATTAAAAGTCAGAAAATTTGCATTCATTGTTTTATAGAAATAATTATGAAGAGACTAAAGAGGAGGGAGGAGGGGTACACTAATTATATCTGAAAAATTTACATAGATAAAGGACCAGAGACAAGTAACTGTGCAGTTTTAAGGGATCTTTTCTGTAAGCTGTGTAATAGAAATCTAAGTAAGTTAGTAACAAAGGAATGGGGTGGGGGTCAAGGAGGTTGAGCAAGCCTGCAAATGATAGTGACATGAAGTTAGATAGCTCTGAAGGCAGCTCCAGGGCTCTCACTCCTGCTATTTGTCTATATTGCTGTTAGGCTTGCTGATGCTTTTTATGAGCTCCATTTTCCAATGTCAAAATTATGTAGTTCTATGTTCTTAAGTATGGAGTAACAGCCCTACTAGTCAATGTCCATATGCTCATTTTATCATGTATAACCTTAGCCGTTACAGCTATAGCTCTGCAAGGTGGACCAGCTGGAATATACACACAAATTAAAATAAGCTTAGCCTTCACTGATTATTCTTGGTACTTGGTTTGGAAATTTCTCCTAGACCAATGCTTTAGAAACAAAGAAAACAATAAACAAAGATCGGATAATTTGTTAGTCATCACCATCAATCAATCAATCAATAAAAATAACTAACAGCCAATATGTACTCAGTGGTGACTTCTTGGTGCCAAGCCCTATCCTCACATCACTGTCCCTCTTTACAGATGAAGAAATAGGCTTAGGGAAATTATAATCTGTCTCATAAAGTAGCTGAGAGGCATCATCAAAAAGACAGCATTCAGTGAAACAAGCATACAATTTTCCTAAGAGGACATCGTTACATCGTATGTATACTAACTTTGGTGAATGTATTTAGTAACAGATTGGTAGAGGTCTATATTGCATACTCACAGGTCATATTCACCTCATTGACAAACTAAATATTTTCACATTTACAAAACACACACAGATGATAAAATCCTAGCTTCTCTCACATAAATCAGGTCTGTCTGCTTCTCTCTCACCCTCAACTGCCACAACCTTAGTCCCCGCATTATCTTTCACCTGACTGACTATAGTAGCCTGTGTCAAACTATCCCGGTTTCAATCTTGCCCCCACCTTCAATGCCTCCTCCATACTGCTCCTGCAAATGACCTTTTAAAACACAGATCAGGTCAGTGTTCAGTGTTCTCCTTATTAAGAGGCTTCAAACTCCCAAATTTTACAAAAAGACTCTTCCTGATTTGGCCCATCCTTTCCCCAAGTAAAAGGTTCCCAGAAGCCACTCCAAACTTCTTTGTGTATTTTATATAACTCCCGCCTTCCACCCCACCTTCCTGCTTCCTCTCTGCCTAATCCCAACCAGTCCAACAAACTATGGCTTCAATGTATTACCTGTCCTTCCCCAAAATAAACTTCTGCTAAACCACTCTCCCCAACCCCCATCAGGTTTTTAGTCATTTCCTTCTGAATCCCCGATCATAGGTCTTATCATAGTGCATTTCACTCCACAGCTTGTCTTGCATGTGTTCTCTACCAGGCTGAGAACTTTTTGAGGGCAGATACTAAAATATTTGTACTCCTAGTGCCTACCCAGCGTAAGCAGTTGTTCGATCAAAATGCACACACAAATGCACATATACACATTTATGTTAAAGGCAAAATAGCAACAGAAATTGTACAGGCCTGCACTACAGACTGAGTTTTACATCAGTAACACTTTGGAGCCAGAAGGCTTACTAAAGAAATAAAGTGCTGCTCACCTTTTGGTCCTCAAGGCCATGATGAGAGGTTGTGGTGGGATAGGTGCTCTCTTGTTCAGACACATAAGTCAGCCTGCTCACACCAGCCTGTGAACACATCAACTGACACAACTCACTCCTACAGGGGGGCTTCTGATGATGAACTGTGGAACACTCGGCAGCACACCTGAGAGAGAAATCTGGTGGTTGGGGTTGTCCATTCCATAATTATCTACACCAGCAAAAGGCCATTCCTGCTTGCCTCAATCTTGTCAAATCGACAGTTTCTGCTCAGGCTAGCATTTACAATAAATCAACCATGCATTCAATTTTTCTACCCTTAGTTATCTGAATTATACAGTATATTCCTATGAATGAAGTACCTGATATGCTACCATAAAAGCAAAATGTTGTGGCATTTTCATTAAATGTGTAGACAGTCACATAACATCAGCTTTTATCCAATAAAAATTTACTAATATCTGATGGGCAGAGCATTAAAAAATTCCTGCCCTCTGGCGGACATCTCCTCCCAAAACCATATATATGTATATATATATATTTTTTTGAGAGGGCATCTCTCATATTTATTGATCAAATGGTTGTTAACAACAATAAAATTCAGTATAGGGGGGTCAATGCTCAATGTACAATCATTAATCCATCTCAAGCCTAATTCTCGTCAGTCTCCAATCTTCTGAAGCATAACGAACAAGTTTTTACATGGTGAATGAATTCTTACATAGTGAATAAATTCTTACATGGTGAACAGTACAAGGGCATTCATCACAGAAACTTTCAGTTTTGATCACGCATTATGAACTATAAACAATCAGGTCAAATATGAATATTCATTTGATTTTTATACTTGATTTATATGTTGATCCCACATTTCTCCCTTTATTATTATTATTATTTTTATTTTTAATAAAATGCTGAAGTGGTAGGTAGATGCAAGATAAAGGTAGAAAACATAGTTTAGTGCTGTAAGAGGGCAAATGTAGATGATCAGGTGTGTGCCTATGGACTAAGTATTAATCCAAGCTAGACAAGGGCAGCAAAACATCCACGGATGCAGAAGATTTCTCTCAAAGCAGGGGGGGTGAGGTTCTGAGCCTCACCTCTGTTGATCCTCAATTTCTCACCTGATGGCCCCCCTGCGACTGTGCCTGTCTTAGGTTGTTCCTCCCTTGAGGAATCTTACCCGTCTCTGGCTAACCAGTCATCTTCCAGGGCCATACAGGGAAATGTAAAGTTGAAAACCATATATATTTTTCAAAATACAACAAATTGAACTATTCCTAAAAGAGAGACCAGAAGATACAGTACAACAGCCAGGCTACATTTACATGTGCAAGAATTCAGCATCTGACAAAGGGGGTGAAATACAAAGCCGTGACCCAGAGGGACCAGAGCACTTTCCCCATCCCAGCTCACCAGTGGGAGGAAAAGAGTCAGAGTGGGGTGAGAGTGGAAGCACAGGACTATTAAATAACCAGCCCTAGTAATCTGCATCAGGAGCATAGACACACATTGCATGGTGTAATGGATATTAGAGAAATGGAAGGGTCCGAGATGGAGACTGCGAGTGGGTCCCCACAGCCGGCTCCCCTGGGACAAAAGAAAAGCCAGTGCTTTTTAAGTCTTAAAAGGACAAGGGCTCAACAGCTGAACAAAATCGTCCAAGCACACTCAGCCCAGCAGGCTGGAAATCTTGAGGAACTTTGGGATCCGTAACCCTCTGGGGGGTAAACCAGCCCCGAAGCCCCTCACAGCGATAAGCAGCCTGCCATTCGTTTCCCCTGACCGGCACAGCGAGTGGACCGGCTGACCTGCCACAGCTGCGGAGCAGCCGGAGAGCAGCCCAGCCCACAGCAACCACAGAGTCTCATCCCAGCGTGCAGCTAACTGGGACAGGCAGCAGAAGCTGGAGCAAGGTTTGGAAAGCACGAAGGGGCACCATTCTCGCAGGAGAATACACCCAGTGTGGCTGCGAACCCTGGCAGTGTTTTAGGCAAGCCCGAGAGTGGCTGCACCCGCGGCAGCTCAGGAGATTATCCCAGAGACTGCCTCCTGGTGTATGGGTAACCAGCACAGGAAGCGGAAGCTGGAGCAAGGACCGGAAGGCACAAAGGGGTGCCGTTCTCATAGGAGAACACACCAGGATAGGCAGTGACCCCCTGCAGTGCGCTAGGCTAACCGGAGGGATGCCCCCCCTCACAGTAGCTCAGCAGATTAACCCAGAGGCTGCTGCCAGTGCGCGGTTAGACTGCACAGGCAGCAGAGAAGAGCAAGGCGACCCATAAGCAGGAAAGGACTTTGTTCTCCCAGCTGACACACGTGCCACGTGCCTGCGACCATTTCCATCACCATGGAAAGGCAGAAGAATCTGGCCCAGTCAAAACTCACTCAGACAACCCCAGACAGAGGGCCTAGTGAGAAAGATATAACCAAACTCCCTGAAAAAGAATTCAAAATAAAACTCATAACCATGCTGAGGGAGCTGCAGAGAAATATGCAAGAGCTAAGGGATGAAGTCTGGAGGGAGATAAGAGAAATGAAATAGAAGGGCTGAAGAACAGACTGGATGAGGTGCAAGAGACTGTTAATGGAATAGAAATTAGAGAATAGGAACACAGAGAAGCTGAGGCAGAGAGAGAGATAAAAGGATCTCTAGGAATGGAAGAATATTAAGAGAACTATGTGACGAATCCAAATCAAACAATATTCACATTATAGGGGTACCAGATGAAGAAGAGAGAGAAAAAGGGATAGAAAGTGTCTTTGAAGAAATAATTGCTGAAAATGTCCCCAAGCTGGGGAAGGAAATAGTCTCTCAGACCATGGAAGGCCACAGATCTCCTAACACAAGGGAACCAAGGAGGACAACACCAAGACATATAACAATTACAATGGCAAAGATCAAAGACAAGGACAGAGTAATAAAGGCAGCCAGAGAGAAAAAAAAGTCACCTACAAAGGAAAACCCATCAGGCTATCATCAGACTTCTCAACAGAAACTTTACAGGCCAGAAGAGAATGGCATGATATACTTAATGCAATGCAACAGAAGGGCCTTGAACCAAGAATACTATATCCAGCAAGATTATCATTTAAATTTGAAGGAGGGATTAAACAATTTCCAGACAAGCAAAAGTTGAGGGAATTTGCCTCCAACAAACCACCTCTACGGGGTATTTTAAAGGGACTGCTCTGGATGGAAGCACTCTTAAGACTAAACAGATGTCACCACAGGAAATAAAATCACACAAAGAAAGCAGAAAAACCAAATACCAACTAAAGACAAAAAATAAAATCAACTATCCACAAAAACAGTCAAAGGAAACACAAAAGAGTACAGAATAAAACACCTAACATATCAAGAATGGAGGAGGATGAATAAGAAGGGAGAGAAATAAAGATTCATCAGACTGTGTTTATAATAGGTTAATAAGTGAGTTTAGTTAGACAGTGAGATACTAAAGAAGCTACCCTTGAATCTTTTGTAACCACGAATACAAACCCTGCAATGGCAATAAATACAGATATATCGATAATCACCCCAAATGTACATGGACTAAATGTACCAATCAAAAGACACAGAGTAATAGAATGGATGAAAAAGCAAGACCCCTCTATGTGCTGCTTACAAGAGTCTCATTTCAAACCCAAAGACATACACAGACTAAAAGTGAAGGGATGGACAAAGATATGTCATGCAAACAACAGGGAGAAAAAAGCAGGTATTGAAGTACTTATATCAGACAAAATAGACTTCACAAGAAAGAAGCAAGAGATAAAGAAGGACATTACATAATGATAAAGGGGTCAGTCCAACAAGAGGTTATAACGATTAAAAATATATATTCACCCAACACAGGAGCACCAACATATGTGAAACAAATACAAACAGAATTAAAGGAGGAAACAGAATGCAGTGTGTTCATTTTAGGAGACTTCAACACACCACTCACTCCAAAGGACAGATCAACTAGACAGAAAATAAGTAAGGACACAGAGGCACTGAACAACACACTAGAACAGATGGACCTAAAAGACATCTACAGAACTCTACACCCAAAAGCAGAAGGACACACACTCTTCTCAAGTGCACACAGAACATTTTCCAGAATAGACCATATAGTAGGCCACAGAAAGAACCTCAGGGAATTCAAAAAGATTGAAATTGAACTAATCAACTTTTCAGATAACAAAGGTATAAAACTACAAATAAATTGTACAAGGTAAACAAAAAGGCTCACAAACACACAGAGGCTTAACAACATGCTGCTAAATAATCAATGCATCAGTGACCAAATTAAAACAGAGATCAAGCAATACATGGAGAAAAAGTGACAACAACAGCACAACACCCCAACTTCTCTGGGATGCAGTGAAGCAGTTCTAAGAGGAAAGTATATTGCAATCCAGGCCTATTAAAGGAGGAAGAACAATCCCAAATGAATAGTCTAAAGTCACAATTATTGAAATTGGAAAAAGAAGAAAAAATGAGGCCCAAAGTCAGCAAAAGGAGGGACATAATAAACATCAGAGAATAAATAAATATAATTGAGAAGCATAAAACAACAGAAAAAAATCAGTGAAACCAAGAGCTGGTTCTTTGAGGAAATAAACAAAACAGATAAACTTCTAGTCAGATTTCTTAAGAGAAAAAGGGAATCTACACACATAAACAAAATCAGAAATGAGAAAGGAAAAATCATGATGGACACCACAGAAATACAAAGAATTATTACAGAATATTATGAAAATCTAAATGCTAAAAAGCTGCAAAACTGAGAAGAAATGGATAACTTCCTGGAAAAATACAACCTTCCACGACTCACCAAGGAAGAATCAGAAAATCTAAACAGACCAATTACCAGCAACAAAATTGAATCAGTAATCAAAAAACTACGAAGAACAAAACCCCTGGGCTAGATGGATTCACTGCTGAATTTTATCAGACATACAGAGAAAACATGATTCTCATTCTCCTTAAAGTTTTCCAAAAAATAGAAGAGGCGGGAATACTTTCAAACTCATTCTATAAAGCCAGCATGACTCCAATACCAAAACCAGGAAGGACCCCACAATAAAAGAAAATTACAGACCAATATCCCTGATGAACATACATGCAAAAATACTCAATAAAATATTAGCAAGCCGAATTCAAAAATATATCAAGAGGATCATACATCATGATCACGTGGGATTCATCTCAGGGATGCAAGAATGGTACAACATTCGAAAATCCATCAACATCATCCACCACATCAACAAAAAGAAGGACAAAACAACAGGATCATCTCCACAGATGCTGAAAAAGCATTCAACAAAATTCAACATCCATTCATGATAAAAACTCTCAACAAAATGGGTATACAGGGCAAGTACCTCAACATAATAACGGCCATATATGACAAACCCGCAGCCAACATCATACTGAACAGGGAGAATCTGAAAGCTTTTCATGTAAGAGTGGGAACAAGACCAGGATGCCCACTCTCCCCACTGTTATTCAACATAGTACTGGAGATCCTACCCATGGCAATCAGACAAAACAAAGAAATACAAGGCATCCAGATTGGTAAAGAAGAAGTCAAACTGCCACTATTTGCAGATGACATGATATTGTACATAAAAAACCCTAAAGACTCCACTCCAAACCTACCAGAACTAATATCTGAATTCAGAAAGTTTTAGGGTACAAAATTAATACACAGAAATCGGTTGTTTTCCTATACACTAACTATAAGCTAACAGAAAGAAATCAGGAAAACAATTCCATTCACAATTGCACCAAAAAGAATAAAATACCTAGGAATAAACCTAAACAAGGAAGTGAAAGACCTATACCCTGAAAACTACAAGACACTCTAAAGAGAAATTAAAGAGGACACTAAAAAATGGAAATACATCCCATGCTCTTGGGTAGAATTAATACTGTCAAAATGGCCATCTGGCCTAAAGCAATCTTTGGATTCAATGCAATCCCTATTCTTCAGCGACCTGGAACAAATAGTTCTAAAATTCATATAGAACCACAAAAGACCATGAACAACCAAAGCAATCCTGAGAAGGAAGAATAAAGGAGGGGACATCTCGCTTCCCAACTCCAAGCTCTACTACAAAGCCACAGTAATCAAGACAATTTGGTACTGGCACAAGAACAGACCCACAGACCAGTGGAACAAAATAGAGAGTCCAGATATTAACCCAAACATATATGGTCAATGAATAAACGATAAAAGAGCCATGGATATACAATGGGGAAATGACAACCTCTTCAACAGCTGGTGTTGGCAAAACTGGACAGCTACATATAAGAGAATGAAACTGGATCACTGTCTAACCCCATACACAAAAGTAAATTCAAAATGGATCAAAGACCTGAATGTAAGTCATGAAACCACAAAACTCTTAGGAAAAAACATAGGAAAAAATCTCTTGGACATATACATGAGCAATTTCTTCATGAACATACCTCCTCGGGCAAGGGAAACAAAAGCAAAAATGACCAAGTGGGACTATATCAACCTGAAAAACTTCTGTACAGCAAAGGACATCATCAACAGAACAATAAGACAACCTACAGTATGGGAGAATATATTCATAAACAACATATCCAATAAAGGATTGACATCCAAAATATATAAGGACCTCACACACCTCAACAAACAAAAAGCAAATAAACCAATTAAAAAATGGGCAGAGGAGCTGAACAGACACTTCTGCAAAGAAGAAATTCAGATAGCCAATAGGCACATGATGCTCAACATTGCTTATCATCAGAGAAATGCAAATTAAAATCACAATGAGATATCACCTCACACCAGTAAGGATCACCACCATTCAAAAGACAAACAACAAATGTTGGTGAGGATGTGGAGAAAGGGGAACCCTCCTACACTGCTGGTGGGAATGTATATTAGTTCAACCTTTGTGGAAAGCAGTACGGAGGTTCCTCAAAAACTAAAAATAAAAATACCATTTGACCCAGGAATTCCACTCCTAGGAATTTACCCTAAGAATGCAGCAGCCCAGTTTGAAAAAGACATATGCACCCCTATGTTTATCATAGCACTATTTACAATAGCGAAGAAATGGAAGCAACCTAAGTGTCCATCAGTAGATGAATGGATAAAGAAGATGTGGTACATATACACAATGGCATATTATTCAGCAATAAGAAGAAAACAAATTCTACCATTTCCAAGAACATGGATGGAGCTAGAGAGTATTATGCTCAGTGAAATAAGCCAGGCAGGAAAAGAGAAGTACCAAATGATTTCACTCATATGTGGAGTATAAGAACAAAGAAAAGAAACCGAAGGAACAAAACAGCAGGAGCCGCACAGAACCCAAGAATGGACCAACAGTTACCAAAGGGAAAGGGACTGGGGAGGATGGGTGGGAAGGGAGGGACAATGGGGGGAAAGGGGCATTACGATTAGCAGACATAATGTGTGGGGGGACACGGGGAGGGCTGTACAACAGAAAGAAAACAAGTAGGGATTCTATAGCATCTTACAACGCTGATGGACAGTGACTGTAATGGCATGTGTGGGTGGGACTTGGTGATGGGTGAGTCTAGTAACCATAATGTTACTCATGTAATGTAATTGTAGATTAATGATACCAGGAAAAAAAAAAAAAAGAATTAGGAAAAAAAAGAAATTCCTGCCCTCAAAGAGCAAAGATGAAGATAAGAATCAAATAATAAATACAAAGAAATGGGCACACTCACATATTGCTGAGAGGAATATAAAGTGGTACACCTTTTTGGGTGAGCAATTAAGCAATGCATATTAAAAGCCCCATGACTCAGACATTCTAAATCTAGGAATTAATTCTAAAAAAAGAAATTGATGCTAATTACAAAGACTTGGCTGAAAGGAGATGTCACCATATATCACTAATGATAATGAAGTCAGGAATCTTAGATGTCATATTGGAGGAACCAGGCCATGGAAATGATGGCACAAACACACAAAGCACTATGCAGCCAATTGAAATCATGCTATTGAATATTGTCCTTTGATTCAGAAAGATGTTCATCATTAACTTAAAAAAAAAGATTAAAAAGCAGCAAATATGTTCCTGCATGTATTTAATGCACGCCCTATATTCTGTTAGCCAATACCCATCCCAGGACCAGCCCCACTCATCAAATGGAGGGGAAACAGTTGCTGTTGCTGTACCTATTTAGTTTTGATTCAGCCCTTAATTTGACTGAATTTTACCTCATCACTTTTTTTGCATAAAGTTCTGAATACTAAGCTGGGCAATGGACATAGAGAAAACTTCATTTTGAATTTTGGACTTCTAAAAAGCTCAAAATATCAAGACAGTACAACAAAATACTAGTTACTGAACTTCTAAGTAAAGGAAACAAAATATTAACCAAATTGCTTCAGGACTATTTTAGCAACTGCATGACATGCACCTACATGGGCTCCTGTATACAAACACATATGGACACACACACACACAAACACACAGATACCATGATAAAACATAAAAGAGTTCTGGGTTACTGGGGTGATGTGTTGTTTTAGTCTAGCTCCTTTGATTGACAGGAACAAATGCATTTAGGTTGTATTACATCAAGTATTAAGAAGTGAACTATAATAAAACATGGAAATAAAAGGATGGTGAGAAGTCAGACTTTAACAGAATCCAAAATCTGCCAAAGGTGCTGGCCATAGAGAAACTCAAAGGCAGACCTGGAATTAGAAACTCTAAATCAGTTCTAATGACCTGCTGGAAACTAATTAGATGCTAGAAGACCAGTTAGTATGAATGCTAATGAGCAGCAAAACTTATCAGATAAAGTGCACTCCCCAAAAAGTGTGGCCACTCAACAGATGAAGATTATGACCACTAATATAAAAACTTAATGGAATACAAGCTGGCAGAAG
Source organism: Manis javanica (assembly GCF_040802235.1). Lineage (NCBI taxonomy): Eukaryota > Metazoa > Chordata > Mammalia > Pholidota > Manidae > Manis > Manis javanica. Next base: position 60,209,025 of record NC_133164.1, on the reverse strand, counting down.
CCAGAAAAATAATAGAATGAAAAAGCAAACCCGTTTTATTACAGTAAGTATAAGGAAGATTTCAATAAAAGTAAATGAGAACAAAATTATAGTCTATGTTGGCATTAATTAAAGAGTACAGTTAAAAATTAGTAAGAGGATAAACATTTGAACCGCTATCCTGCAATACAGAGTGAATGTATAAAGAAATGAAAAATTTTTTAAATGAAAATAGTCATAGATGACCAGAGAGGGGAGCATTAACTAATGGGCAAATTGGTGTGCTCCAAAGGAGGGGGGAGGAAGTGAAACAGGCAACAAAGAAAAAATAAAACTTGCTTTAGTTTAAGAAAGAACTGTGTGTACAGAGGTTATTGTAATTCAGGAGAATCAACTGAAGAGACTGACAATCTCTTGAATTGATGAAGGACAAAAGGAGAGAATGCAATATAGGAACATCAAAATGGAGCTGGAAAGTAGGCTTAGACAAAGATGCCTACTGTGCAGAAGAGTGGATAAGCAGTAAGCGGCAACATTCATACAGTGAAGTACTATGCAGCAACAGACACAGTGAGCTATTGATACGTGCAACAGGATGAATCTCAGAAACACATTAAACAATAGAAACTAGACATACCCAAAATGTGCTATATGATTCCATTCATATAAGATGCTCAATCATGGTCATATAAATCAGAAAGTGGGTTCTTGGGTGGGGGTGGAAGCGGGAGTGGGGGAGAAGAACTGACGGGAAAAGAGCAAAGGATCATTAATGGGGTGAAGTATAATAAAAATGGAAATAAAAGGAAAAATATTCACTAACTAGTATTTTGTTAATGCTCTGTATACATCAGGGTGGTGTTTAACCAAGTGTACTTAAGTGTCAAAAACTCACTGAGTGAAACCCCTAAGATTTGTGTGCTTTACTGTCTGTTAATTATACATCAATAAAAATATAATACAACAATGCATGCTGTGAAATCCTAAAACTGGGTAAGGAGTGGGTCAAAACCTGCCAATAAGCTTGCCAGTAGCCTAACCATGCCCCTGGAACGACTTAGAGATTAATCTACATGCCAGATATTGATCAAGAAACTTCAACTAGTATTTGTTTTAGTGACTGTGGCAGCAAAACATGGATGCCAAGCAACTCAGCAACCTAATGTCCCTCTCACATTGTCTTCCCAGCTATTTTAGATCCAAGTACACTTATTCTCTTATACATTAGCCTTTTCTCATTAAGTCCTATTGTTCTGCCCCAGGCTCAGAGGTGAGAGTGCAGTGCTTGGCCAGCTCACCCTGTACAGAGTAAGCTTACCAATTCCATGGTCACTTTAGGAAGGTAAACATCTGCCCTCATTCAAACATCTGACAAGATGCCAAGTTCATGAGAAAGTTTAGCATCTCTCTCAGGTATGTTTCCTACACCTACTGGACAAGTCTATTTTCTTAGGAGCATAAGAAAAACAGGTGGGTCCAAGAGCAAGACCATCCAGCACAGCACTTTGTCTCTGATCAAGCACTAATGGGCAGGGTGAGAGGAAAAATCATGATAATGGAAGTATTTATAGAGTACTTACAGCTTTTATTAAATGCCTTCACATACAATTAAAAAGTATCAGAACCAAAGAAAACAACTTGAAATTGGAAAGTACACATGGGGAAAGAGACATCACAGAAAACATTGCAAGGAAATTAGAGATGAGAAATGTGGAATGCAAACAAAATGTAACAGGAATTATGAAAGAGGCAGATCATTGTAGCAGTGGAAAAATTCTATACCTTTGATTGTGGAGATGGCTACATGAATTCACACCTGTGATAAAATGACACTGAATTTTACCCTCACATACCCACAACAAGTTCCTGGTTGTGTCCCTGCTATAAAATGTCAGATATAACCACTGGGGGAAGCTGGGTCGGGTACATGGATCTCTCCATACTATCTTTGTAACTGCTTGTAGATCTATAATTATTCCAAAATAAAAAGTTCATAAAGGAAGAACTGAGAAAATAAATGCAGAAGTCAAGCAAAATAGTTCCCACATATACATCACCGGAGTTTGTGGGGGCAGTGGGGAGATGGAGTAAGAATAGTATTTTTAAAAATAATTTTAAAAAACTTTCCCTAAATAAAAGACTGCTTAAATCTACATATTGCAAGGTATGCTGTGACAGGGCAAAGTAACCATGACGAGTCAATACAGAGATACAGACTAATGAAATTACTAGGCTTGAAAGAAAAGCATTATTGTCCTAAGTTTACAAAAAGAGCAAGTCGATTCTGGGGCAAAAAGAGTTAGGGTTGTCTCCAATTTCCCTCCTACATTCCACAGAGACAGTAAAGCAATCCCTACAAAAAACTTGAGGGAAGAAAGTGTAAGTCAAAGATTTTAAACACAGCCATCCTGTCCTTTAAGTACAAAAGCCACAGTAACTTTGGAACACAACAGAGCCTAGGGAACATTGCTCCCTCAGTTCCTCTCTAAGCAAACTACTACAGAACATAATTCAGGAGACTGAGAGGAAGCACCTGATGGCAAGAACCATATACATTTAACTGTAGAACAAAAACTACACAAGTGTAGGATACAGTGATAAATCCAAATGTAAATGCAATGCTAACACAGAAATTACATAACTAAAAAAAAAAAGGAGAAAGGAGAAAAGGAAAGAACATGAGAATCAGTTCATTAACTGTCTCATTGGTAAATACATAGTACTATGGACTGAGTTGTCTCCTCAAATTCCTATGTTGAAGTCTTAATCCGCAAAAACCTCAGAATGTGCCTTATTTGGAAATGGAGTCATCATAGATATAATCAGTTAACATGAGGTCATAGTGGAGTAGGTTGGGCCCTTAATCCACCATGAATGATGTCCTTTGAGGAAGAGGGAAATTTGGACTCAGCCATAGGCTAAAAAAACCAGCATGTGAATAGAGGCAGAAATTAGAGTGATGCATCTACAAGCCAATGAACACCTAAGGGTACCAGAAGCTGGAAGGGACAAGGAAGGATCCCCCACTAAAGGCTTTAGAGAGAATATGGCCCTGTACTTCCAACCTACAGATTGTGAGAGAGTAAATTTCTATTGTGTTAAACTGCTCAATTTGTGGTAATTTGTTACAGCAGTCATGGGAATCAAAGAACAGCATTTAAAAGCTGGCAAAACAAGTGTCAGAAGTAGAAGAATATTTAACAGTACAAAGATAAACACTTAGGTAACTTTATAGACCAGTATTAGTGGGGAGATGAAGGAGAAAAATGTCTAGATGACATCAAAAACAACAAGTCATAGACAAATAACCTTCATATTTGACTGTGCTGGATGATCTCTAACGTCCTTTAGAATGTGAATTTAACTGTTAAATAAGTTGTGTATATGAAAGTTTTTCAAAATTAGGTAGGTAGAAAGAGTCTTTGAAACAGGAAAAAATAAAGTTCTCCACTAATATTAGCTCTAGCTTCCCCATATCATTTCAGATAAATATGCAAAAACTTCGGTGGCACTTTGGGAAACACTCAATAGGTAATTCTGAAATAAAATTCAATATTTTCCACAATACTGAACATTTTTGATAATTTCACTGCTTAAGTGAATTTTTGTTTATTAAAATCTCTCATTAGGGAAACGCCTTTTATAAAAGGTCTTTATAATATAACAAGAGAAAAAATTCATAAATGTAATATACTTTCTGTGTGGCAAAAAATACAAGCAAAAAAAAGAAAAACTTCTGAAGACTAGCAACTGTAACTCATCACAAAGGACTGTTCATTCTAACATATCAAGGGTTCATAGAAATGGAGACATAGACTAACAATCCATGAAAAAACAGGCAACAAATATGGATATTTGATAGAAAGGGAAATACAAATATGGAGGAAGATGCTCATCTCGACTCTTAAAAATAGGAATTAAAATTGTACTGATATACCAGTTTCTTCACCTAACAGATTATCAACACTCAAGAAGTTTTGTAAATATTCTCTTGGTGAGGCTGTGGGAAAACGGGCTCCCTCCTAAACTGGTGGTAGGAAAATTAAATTCACATAATTGCTATAGAGGGTGTACTAATTTAATATGAACATGAATGCATACCCTCTTTGACCTGCAATCTCATTTCCAGGAATTTGAATATAATAGAGGAGTACATAAATAACCTTGTATAGCAAACAAAAGAAGCATGTAAAGGACCCTACACTGAGATGACAGTAAGACCATATATTCGTATTTGCTTATACATGCATCAAGAAATTCTACGAGAATACCTAAGAAACTAATAGCAGCAATTCCCTGGTGAGGGTATTGGGGAACTAGGCAGAGGAGAGACTAGAGAAGGGAAGGAAATAAACACACGTGCCTGCATATCTATATAAATATTCATATACACATATGATAAAGCAGTCAATTTACATTGTTTTACACATACATATACACACACACACACTCATGTATATAATTTTTGAACAATGCTAATATAGCATTTTTGAAAAAATTTTTATATTTTAAGAAGTTCTTACAAGTTGAAAGTTAAGTTAGTTTATAGCTTGGGTTAAAACTTATAAAATATTAGGATTCTTATTCTAACCCTTGAAAAGGTATTTAACAATCTCATTAGTATTAATTGCACATTAATACTTAAGATAAAAAAATGTTCACACTTCTAAGTTATTTAAAATGCTAAGAAGAACAGTGAGATGGACACTCCGATCATACATTGATGGTAAGAGTGCAAGTCTTTTAAGAGCCTTTTAGGAAATAACTGGTAATACAGACAGCCTTAAAACATTCTTATTTCTAACTTGGTAATTTCACTTCTAGGTATCTATCCTAAGGAAATCAGGCAAAATACAGAAAAAATTTTTATAAGCAATGCTGTTCATCTCAAAATCATTAAAATGGCAAAAAGCAGTAAAATACAGTAAGTATCTACTACTATCCACCAAAAGCATCAAAGAAACCATGACAAATTACTCAGTCTGTACTATTACTAATTTTCATTTAAATACAGGGAATTATCTTAAGTGAAAAAAGCAGAGTATAAAGATTTGCACAGAAAAATGGCTTGAAATTCACAAAATACTTACACTGGTTACCTCTGAGAGATGATAGTACCGATGATCTCCTTCTTTATACTTTTTCCCAGTTTTCCTATATTGAGTATGTATTTTTATTAAAAAAAAAAAGGTAAGCACCTACCCTGAAAAACTTGTTCCAGAAATTTCACTAGGAGAAGAGTGACTCAGTGGAGAAGTAGAAGGTCTGAAACTATTCTGGTCGTCCTCTGAGCCACACTCAGGAGAGGGATTTTTCAAATCTATCAGAAAAGGTGAATTTTACAATGAGAACAGAAAGAAAAACACTCTGCAGTTTTGTAAATGTGATCAATTACTCTGACACTTACCAACTTTTTTAGGTGAGGTTGTGGAATGTTTTTCAAAAGTCACCTGCTTTTCACTGTTGCTTGTCTCATTGACACATTCATCCTGCCTCTGATTTTCTCTATTATTTTCTATTTCTTCATTCTCTTCTGACAGCCAAAGGGAGGCTCTTCTGAAGTCCCTCACTAATGAGTAGCTCTTAGATGTTGGAGTAGATACTGCGGTAGCTTTTTCACTGTTACCAGCATCTGTTAATTTGTTGTCAATGGAATGTGTGTTCACATCAACTACTGTACTCTCACTCTCTGTTGTATTTATAAGAACTGAATTTGAAGACTTTGTTGCTCTAAATGATTCCTGGTTCTTGTTCTCTCTGTTTTTACCATAAAAAATAGCTGCTGTAGTTTCTTCTGGTTCCCTTACACTTACATTAGTAACATCTAAGTCCACTGTATGGATGACTTGTGTAGTCTGTTCTTTCGGCAAAGATAAATCCCAAATATCAGACACACCAGCTCTTGAAAAGTTTTCCAGTCCACCTTCATATCCACTAACTTCCGTCTTTTTAAGGTATTTCTCCATATCAAATGTATTGGATCCATTACTTTTTTCTAAATTATTAGGTAAGAAATGAGACACAAGGGGACAGTCGTTTTGTTTCTTATCTTCCTGCAAAGTCTCCACTCTGGTTTTATTTGAAAGTGACTTGATCATAGCAGCAAGTTGAGAAGGATCAGTACTCAGTGATGCATTTGCAATGGCTGAAGCAATGGTGCTTATCCTAAGTACAGAATCACCAGCATTAGGGAGCTTGTCTTTGTATCTTTGGGGTTTGCTATTCATGAAGAAAGTATCCTAGAAATGAGAAAATTTACATCAGATAAATTTCCCTCAGTTCTAAGGACATGTACATCTTTGTTTAATCTTTATAAATGCTACATAAGATTTAATAGCAGCAAGAAATTAATGGTATATCAGTTAAATATCCTAATGAAAGAAGATAGCTGTTACCAACTTTAATTGTAGAGTACTGATTTACTTACTAAATGAGATGATCAATTATTAAAAAAAAAAAAACCTGAGAGTTAAAGAAGTGCTAAAAATGAATCAAAGAATAATTTAAAGCCATAAAATTAAGATACTGATATTGAGAAGTCATTAAGCCACTATAATTACAAGTATAATTCTTGGCAATTTCATTCAATTGTTAGATTTATAAGCCAGACATATATAGGAACCATGGGTAAAAGACTGAAATGTAAACAAGGTAACAAACCTATTTAATATTAAAAAATACAAGTTAAGTTGTACACCAGAAATCAATACTGTATATACCAACTTCAGGAAAAAAAAAAAGAGGCTTGTCCTTCTGGACTTGAGCATTTTGCCTAAGACTCAGGAATATTAGGATATAAGGGGCAGGAATCATTTGTCATTCTTTATACATTGAGAGTATGCCTCGGGAGGGGCAGTGGGGGAATATGCAAGTTAATACTTCTGCCTCCTGTTAATGGCAGACTAAGTGATGCAAACTAACTCCTGCTGAGAGCAAAGAGAACTGGACAGCATATCCAAAAACCTGACTTAGAAAGCACTGGAGAGCTAAAAAAAAGTATTGAAATAACAATGGGACCAAAATCTGAGAAAAGAAGGAACCCCAGAAAGGTAGGCCCAATACTGGGGATACTTTTTCCCAGGGGAATCTGCTGCTTCAAGAAGAGGCTGCTGCTAAAACTTCACGAAGAGGCTAAGCTAAGATGTTCTTATGGCAGGAAAGGTATGAACATCGAGTTCACAGTCCACCAGTGATGAGGGGTTTGGGGTAGCCACAGTAAACATCTATGCTTTAGGATGAGACTTCAAAGGGCTACAAACTGGCTACAAATTAGGCTGCTCTCCTAAGGACTGAAGCCCAGCTGCAACCAGCCCTACCCGTTACTGGGCTAAAGTGATCAGAGATCACCAGTGTTCCTCGTTCCCTGTCAGAAGCAAACACAAATCCTGTCTGGAAGATGGTATCTCCATGGCCTCAAATTATTTCAACTTTTCCTGTAAAAGTCCACCCCTTAATCAATTAATGACACATGATGTCCCACCCATGTCTGTGTCCAAATGCCAGAGAAACAGTCATGGGTGTGTATAGACAATGAAGTTATTAAAATCTAAAACATACATCTAAAACATAAAATCTAACATAAAACCTAAAACATACTTAAGGAAATAGAAGACAAAATTGAGGGCTCAACAGAGGCCTAGAAATTATAAAGAAACAAACTAAATATAAATTCCATTAACTGAAAAATACAGTTATAAATTAAGAACCTAAGGGATGGGTTTAACAGAAAATTGGATACAACTGAAAAAAAGAATCAGAGTTGGAAGAGAAGTCCAAAAAAAAGAGGTCTCCAGAATGAACCATAAAAGAGAAAGTAACAAAATACAGAACAGAAAGAACATTTCAGAAAAAAGGGATACCCTGAGAAAGTCTTCCATATTTGTGACTGAACTCTGAGGAGAAAAGCCGAGAGGAAATGGAGTAAAAATTATATTTAAAGAGATAATTGCTGAGAATTTTCTAAAACTTGTGAAAGTCAACAATCCAAGGTTTAAGAAGACCCCAAAGTCCCCAAGCAGGATGGAACAAAAGATACCTAAGCACATGATTAAGACGGATAAAAACGGAACAAAGAAAAAAATTTAAATGTAGCTAGAGAGAATAAGATTCATTACTTTTAATGAAGTTAACAGTAGACTGACAGCAACTTTTAAAATATCATAATGTGAAATAATATATAGAAATTGCTAAAAGTTGTTTGTAATATGGAAGTCAGTATCACATAAAAATATACTTCAAGAATGAAGATGAAGAAGATATTTTTAGAGGCACAAAAAACAGAATTTATGACCAGCAAACCCTTTTTAAAAGAAGCAATTAGGAGTATTTTTCAAGCAAAAGGAAATTAACCTCAGATGAAAGGTCAGAGAAGCATACTGACTGTATTAATAATAGTAATCACCATAATCATCATCACAATGTGGGGTTTAAATAGAGAATTAAGGTATAAAAAAATAGTAGCTTGTAAGACTAAAGTGGAATACACTGAATGTTTTAAGACCTTGTAATGCTAAGAGGTAGAATAGCAAAAAAACCAAAAAGCTGAATTTTTATTAAACTTTAGTAAGTGAAGGAGACACGTCATGATACCCTGAGTGATCACTAAAATAACAGGAAAAGAATATGTAAAAACCAGATTAACAGAAGGAGAAAACTAAAATATAAAATACTTCAATGACCCAAAAGAATACATAAACGAAAAAGAAAAAAGTCCAGGTGAAACAGACAGAAAGTCAATAAAGCAGATCCAAACCCCCATACACTGGTAATTCCATTACACTTAAGTAGCAAAAGATTTTGAGACTGGTTGAAAAATAAAATCCAACTCTATGTTCTTTTAAAAGAAACATCTAAAATAAAAGGATATAGAAAGGTTCAAAGTAAAATAATAGGAAAAGGTATAATAGGCAAACACTAAATAAAGCTGGCGTTATGTTACTATCAGACTAGACTTAATTCATAAAGCTAACTACAAAGAGAGTCACACACGACGATAAAAGGATCAGTTAACCAGAGAATAATTCTAATTTGTATGTACCTAAAAATACAGGATCAAAATCTTTAAATATTGATAGACTCATAACAAATAACAAACCCACAATCATAGTGTGAGATTTCAATAACTAACTGAAAGAACAAACACAATAAGTTTAACACAGTTTGACATTCATGATTTAAAAATTTCACTGAAATGAAATTTACACAAGAGGGCAACCAATAGTCACACCACAAACATTCCTCCCACATGCAGAGAAAACATTTTCAAAAACTGAATGAATGCTGAGCCATGTATCAGGCCTCAACAAATTTCAAAAGACTAAAACCAAAAGTTTTCTGATTACTGTACTACAGGCCTAGAATTAGTATTTTAAAATTTGGAAAATCCCCAAATGTTTGGAAGCTAAGTAATGTACTTCCAAAAACCTATGGGCCAGAGAAAATAGAAAATACATTGAATGGAATGACAATGAAAATATGACATTAAAACAGACAGGATTAAAAAAAAGAAAGTATGAGATGCTATAAAATTCCTGCTCTGTGAAATTCATACCATCAGATGCTTATATAAGAAGAGCAGAACGGGAGAAAGATGGAAATGTAAGAAAACCTATGGAGGGAACCATATGGCAAGGTCCTGAGAGGAGACTCCCTGAGTTGAAAGCAATCGTCAACTGACAGCTAGCAAGAGAATACAAATTTAGTTCTATAATGCAAAAAAGTTAAACCTGTTAAAAACCTGAGGGACTCAGAAATGAATCCTCTCCTCATTAAGCCTCCATATGGGAATACAACTGGTCAATACCTTCATTTCAGCCTATGAGATCCTGAGCAGAGGGCTCAGCTAAAATGTGTCAGACTGCTGACCCATGGAAACTTAAATTTAAGAAAGAAACTTTTTAATTGAAGAATAGTTGACATACAGTTTCAGGTGTACAACATAGTGATGTACCAGTTATATTACAAAATGCTCACCACACAGTTACTATGTCTCATCATACCGAGGTATTATAACATTATTGACTACATTCGTAAAAGAAAAAAAAAAAAGAAGAGCAAGCAGAAAGGCAGAAAAATTAAACTAAGCATTTGTCACAAGAAGTTAAAAAACAATTTAAATCCATAGAGTAGAAGGAAGGAAATAAAGACCAAAGAGTATGAAATAGAAAACAGAGAATAAGATTTTAAAATTAATAAAATTGAGAAATACTTGGTATGACTGACCAAGAAAGGCAGAATAGTCAATATTAGAAATAATAAAGAAGACATCCTTTAAGAACCTAACATGTTAAATAATCACAAGACAATATTATAGACAAAATTATGGTGATGTATTTCAAGTTTAGATGAAAGATTACAATTCTTGGAAAACTGCAATTGACCAAAACTGATACAAAAAAATTTAAGCCTCATCATAGTCCTATAAGTGTTAAAGAAATTGAATCTGCAATTGAAAAAGAATTAAAGAAATTTCCAGAATCAGATGATTTCATCAATATCTTCTACAAAAATTAAAAGAAAAATACAGTTGGTCCTTGAACAACATGGTTTTGACCTATGTGGATCCACTTATACACAGATTCTTTTAAAAAAGTATACTGGAAAGTTTTTTGGAGATTTGCAACAATTTGAAAAGACATTTTATTTTCTCTTACTTTATTGTAAGAATACAGTATATACTATATGCAACATGAAATATGTGTTAACTATTTATATTATCAGTAAGGCTTTTTGGTCAACAGTAGTAAACAGTAGTAGTTACAGTCAAATAGGCTATTAACAGTTAAGTTTTGGGGGAAACAAAAGTTATATGCAGATTTTTGACTGGACAGGGTATCAGCATCCTTAACCCCCATGTTGTTCAAGGGTCAATTGAAGTACCAATCTTACAAAAACTCTTTCAGAAAATAGAAAAAATGAGAGCAAAAACCTTGATATCAAAACCAAACAAGGGCATTGTAAGAAAGGGCATTCATTTTACAAAGACAGATACAACTGAATCCAGTTATCTATAAAAAGGATAATGTATCGTGACCCAGGTGAGGTTTAATTCCAAGTGCAGAAGAACAGCTTAATATTCAGAAACCATTTCATGCAACTGACCACTTATCTATCGAAAGAAGAGAAGTAGTTCATATTTTCCTTGACAGATGCAAAAAAGCATTTGACAAGATTCAACCTTGTCTTTAACCTTTACAAGTTAAAAACAAAACTAGCAAACAAATATGAAAAGGGAAATTTAAAAATCGGATGAAAAATAAAAATCTACAGCGTATGCTGAATTCAGATAAAACGTTGAAAATGCATCAGAAAAACCTGACATCAACTCTTCTATTCAACACTGTTCTAAGGTACAGTCAAGTAGGGCCAGACAAAGGAACATAACTGTTGTTACTCTCAGATGATACAACTGCATACTCTGAAAAACCCAAAGAATCTACAGGTAATTTATTAGAATTAATAGTAAATCAAGCATGGTTGACAGATATATGGTGAGTACATGTCTGTCTGTTTAGCCACAAAAAATGGGAAAATGAAGAAATACTTAAATACTATTTCTACAATGTAGGAAAATCTGCACAAAATTTATACACCAAAAAAATCATAAAATAGAAATTAAAACTAAACAGAGGGATATGCAATTTTCACAGATTAAAAGATTTAATACTATAAAGATATCAATTTTACTGTTCTATAGGTTAAATGTGACCCCAATTAAAAGCTCAACAGAGCTGCTGATTTTAAAATATATATGGAAATGCAAAAGGCCAAGAATAGCAAAGATACTTTTAAAGAAAAATAAGAGGGGAGGATTTAAGCTACTAGATACTAAGACTTACTATAAAGCTAAACTACCTTATACCAGTGTCATACTGACATAAGATAGACCCCAAATGTCCATCAACAATAGAATGGATTTATCAACTGCAGAATATTCATATAATAGAACAATAACAAACATATTTAATGACATAGTTGCATCTAGCAAATGTAAGTGAAAAATATCAAAGAAAAGAATACATCCTACATGATTTTTTGTGTACAAAGTTCAAAAACAGGTAAAAGTAATACAGCATTAGAGGTGAGACAGGAGGGAGCAGTGGTGGTGGTAGGTAGGAGGAGGACAAAAAAAGGTGGTTCCTGGGCTGTTGGGAATGCTCTTTTTTGACAGGTATATATACGTTTTGATAACTCAACTGACTCTAAGTTTGTTAAACAAACTTTTGTATGTTTTATTATATGTTAATAAAAATGTTTAAAAAAATGTAAAGGACATCTGTAGTAAAATTGATTTAAAAAATACAACCATTACACCTCATTTATTTTTCATATGTGACTTTATTTTGATCTTATGGAAGAACACAACAACATGGGTTTTGCTTTCCTTCATAAAAGATTTTAAGATACCTCTGTTTTGCCTTTATTCGCAGCTAATGTCACATCATTTTCATCTGCTTGTGAAATGCTCTCCAGTTCTTCAGCCTGAAGTGTAATTGATCCTTCACTTAGTTGTGCCTTTAAATCTCCTATAGGAAATACACAGTTATTCAACTTTCATCTATACATTATTTCACAGAAACAAGTCGTGGGATAAGGATCACTCAACATGACTACTTGCCAAGAAAGAAGTCTTTATACCCTAAGGATCAGATATCCTCACAAAAACTGTTCAAATGTACAGTCACTAGGACAAAGGATCATAGCAGTGTTAATATGGCTCAATTCTGCAAAGTCTAAACTTTGAAGAAGATTGTGAATTTTAATCTCTTCTTTGAAAATACAAACTCATTTAAAACTTTCAGCTTTAAACATTTCACAAATAAATAAGCTGAATTAAAAAATGAGTCCTTCTTTACAATAATTGGAAATCATCCACTCCAAAACTACTAGATCTAATATCTGAATTCAGCAAAGTTGCAGGATACAAAATTAATATGCAGAAATCTCTGGCATTCCTATATACTAACAATGAACTAGCTGAAAAAGAAATCAGGAAAACAATTCCACTCAGAATTGCATCAAAAAGAATAAAACACCTAGGAATAAACCTAACCAAGGACATGAAAGACCTATACTATGAAAACTACAAGACACTCATGAGAGAAATTAAAGAAGATACTAATAAATGGAAACACATCCTGTGCTCATGGATAAGAAGAATTAATATTGTCAAAATGACCATCCTGTCTAAAGCAATCTAGATTCAATGCTATCCTTATCAAAATACCAACAGCATTCTTCAATGAACTAGAGCAAATAATTCTAAAATTCATATGGAACCACAAAAGACCCAGAACAGCCAAAGCAATCCTGAGAAGGAAGAATAAAGCTGGGGGGATAATGCTCCCGACTTCAAACTCTACTACAAAGCCACAGTAATCAAGACAATTCGGCATAAGAACAAAACCATAGACCAATGGAAGAGACTAGAGAGCCCTGATATAAACCCAACGATATGTGGTCAATTAATATACGATAAAGTAGCCATGGACATACAATGGGGAAATGACGGCCTCTTTACCAACTGGTGTTGGCAAAACTGGACAGCTACATGCAAGAGAATGAAACTGGATTATTGTTTAACCCCATATACAAAAGTAAACTGAAAATGGATCAAAGAAATGAATATAAGTCATGAAACCACAAAACTCTTAGAATACAACATAGGCAAAAATCTCCTGAATATAAGCATGAGCAACTTCTTCTTGAATGCATCTCCTCGAGCAAGGGAAACAAAAGCAAAAATGAACACATGGGACTATATCAAACTAAAAAGTTTCTGTACAGCAAAGGACACCATCAACAGAACAAAAAGGGACCCTACAGTATGGGAGAATATATTTGTAAATGACATATCCGACAAGGGGTTAACATCCCAAATATATAAAGAGCTCACATGTCTCAACACCCAAAGAGCAAATAACCCGATTAAAAAAAGGGCAGAGGATATGAAGAGACAATTCTCCAAAGCAGAAATTCACATTACCAACAGACACATGAAAAGATGCTCCACATCACTAATCATCAGGGAAATGCAAATTAAAACCACAATGTTATATCACCTCACATCAGTAACGATGGCCAGCATCGAAAAGACTAAGAACAACAAATGCTGCCGAGGATGCGGAGAAAGGGCAACCCTCCTACAACAGCTGGTGGGAATGTAAGCTAGTTCAACCATTGTGGAAAGCAGTATGGAGGTTCCTCAAAAAACTAAAAATAGAAATACTATTTGACCCAGGAATTCCACTCCTAGGAATTTACCCTAAGAAAACAGGATCCCAGATTCAAAAAGACATATGCACCCCTTTGTTTATTGCAGCATTATTTACAATAGACAAGATATGGAAGCAACCTAAGTGTCCTTCAGTAGATGAATGGATAAAGAAGATGTGGTACATACACACAATGGAATACTATTGAGCCATAAGAAAGAAACAAATCCTACCATTTGCGACAACATGCATGGATGGAGCTGGAGGACATTATGCTCAGTGAAATAAGCCAGGCAGAGAAAGACAAGTGTCAAATGATTTCCCTCATTTGTGGAGTACAACAACGAAGCAAAAGTGAAGGAACAAAATAGCACCAGACTCTCAGACTCCAAGAAGGGAGTAGTGGTTACCAAAGGGGAGGGATGTGGGGGGGGGGGTGGTAAGAGAGGGAGAAGGGATTGATGGGTATTATGTTTAGTATACATGGTGTTGGGGGTCATGGGAAAAACAGTGTATCACAGAGAAGGCAAACAGAGAATCTGTGGCATCTTACTACACTGATGGACAGTGACTGCATTGGGGTATGAGTGGGGACTTGATAATATGGGTAAATGTCACATTGTTTTTTTATGTGAAACCTTCATAAGAGTGTGTATCAGTAATACCTTAATAAAAAATTGTAAAAAAATTGGAAATCAACTACTTACACCCATATAGCCTCTTTCTACCAACTCCTCTATTGGAATACAGGCTCTTTAAGAACTGGAGTATATCCTGAACAATTTTATATGATATGTAGCACCCTGCATTGTACTCCCAAAAAGAAGCTATTCGATAATTTCCTGTTAACCAAGACTGATTTTAAATATTTATGATAGATATTTATCATATTTAGACAATCATAGCCCAAATCTCAAAACACCTCTTTAACGAAGTAAAGCTAAGTAATAAATATAACAGCTACAATTTATTAACTCAGTAGTTTGTTTAATAGGCTAAAGTTGGCTAGTCCATTTGAACAAAATATTTATCATTTACTTTGTATTTTACAAAACGAGTTAGGTGGATTTTGGTTGACTTGTTTCCATTTCAGAGCAATGTGGGGTTATATAGGAATCAAATCTGTAACTAATACTAAAACAATTAAAGTGGTATATACATTTTCACTTATAAAGAACATGATCATACAGCCACATTACAGGTTAAAAAAAATTACTATAACCTCCTTTATTTAATCCATTACCTGGAAATAGATCATGGTTAAGAGGAGCCATTTCTTTTTCAAAATTACTTCTTGATACATCAGATTTTCTTATTAAAGCAACAGGTTCTCTCTTCTCTGGTGATCTAATAAAATAACCAAACGAGGGCTACAAAACAAACAGGTGAATTACCTCCTTAATTTTCCACTGCTTTGAGAAATTCTAGAAATATTTTAGTACTGGTAACCTAGCTAAATGACTTAAAAAAAATTCTGATTTTTTCATTTAAATTTAAATTACTAGAGATGAACTTCATATAGAATCTCTTACCTCTTCATTACTAGCTATTTTTATCATCAGAACTAATGCTGTCAAATAAATTGCCTTTACTAAGAAATCCACATTAAAACAATCCAGAAATGACTTCTTACTTCAGTAATTATTACTGAGCACCTACTATGTATCAGGCACTGTTAATAATCATGACTGACAAGAAAAAAGATAAAATTTCCTGCCTTTTTGGAACTTACTGCATAAGGCTACTTTATTTTACACAATAAATACGTCCCCCAAAATCTGTATTAAGATTAGGTATATTCCTACTGACTTGGATGAAAGTTCAGAAAGGTTTATCCCTGCTAATGTGCAGGGATTCCCACTTGTCTTTCCTATAGAATTTTCACATGAAAGACCTGAAAAGTGAATTCCTTAAATGCACTCAATGTTCAATTGATCTTCACCTGGGAATTTCTCCCCTCAATCCAGCAACTTGAATGCATAACTAATATGAAAACAGAAATCCCAAACGATAGGTCTGCATTTCAGTGACCCAGTTCTTTGTTCATCTGTTAGTAAGGATTTCAGTTACTCTTCTACTCCTCTCTTGATGCAAACCCCATTGATCCAGTCAGAAAAGCCTACCTCTCGAACAGATTTATTTCAATACAACAGGACCCACAGTTCAGTGTCAGTTCTATAAATCAACTGTTAGTTCTAACATCATTGCTATTATTTCAAAGTACACTCTTAGTGAAATTGGTTTTAATGAACAATCTCTCCATAACCCTAACTCCTGATATGGAATTTATCAACAAGTCTTTTGACTTTATCTCTAAAAGATATCTTGAATCTTCTGATTTTTCTGTTTCTGTACTATCAGCATTGATCCTGGCCTTTGCCACCTTTTTTCCTAAGTACTAAGCCTCCGCTGCCTTTGTGGTTCCCCAACCTTTCCCACCCAGGCTCCTTATATGTGGTGGTATCCTGTCCGTCACACTTGGACATGGGCCCAGGCACCACAACAAAGTTGCCCCCTGCCTCCAACCATTTCTTCCCAGCTCATCTGCAATGATCCCAAGTCCTATAGGACCCCTTGTGATCTGGCCCTTGTCTACCTCTACCATTAAACCACCTCCCACCCCCATTCCCATTAGCTCTATGGGCTTGCTTTCTGTCCTCCAGTATGCAGCTCTAGTTCCTACCTCTTGGCCTTCACATGTGGCCTCCCTTTGCTGTGAACACTCTTCCTCCAGATCTTTGGCGGCTGCCTCCTCATTATTTAGGTCCCACTACCATCTTCTCAGATGTCACCCTGATCATCAAAGCTAAAGCAGCTCCTCCCCCTCATTCTTAATAGACCTTATCACTATCACTTGCATTAAAAATTTTTTAAATATGTATTACATCTTATTAAACCAAAACACTCCTATACTTCAAAACAAGTTTTTAGACAAAATATTAAAAAAAAAATGAACCTCTGAATTCTTCCCATCAACCAGTGATATAGCAATACCAACAGCAACTAACAGATACTGAATATTTACTGCAAGTTAGACTTGGTGCTAAATGCTTTACATGCACCATTACATTTAATTCTTATAAAACCCTACGAAATGGCATACATTTCAGAAGTTGGAAAATTAAGGTATAAAGGACTTAAAGGAATTGCTCCATGTCACAGAACTAGTTAAAAGGCAGAGCTAGGACTGGAGTCAGGGTCTGACCAACTATAAAACCTAAGCTTTTACCACTATTCTATCACATCCCTATTCTGTCTCTGTTTTAAAGATACTATGCTCTAGCTATGCCACCATAACATTTCAAAGAGAAGGGCTAATGAATGTAACCACTTTAAGCACATATCATACTTACTCTTTTCACATTGTAGCCACCACCAAGGCAACCAAGAGCTTCAGATCTTTGAGCAAAGAACTCTCCTAAAGATAGGCGCAAATAACTGGCATCATCTTTGTCCAGATCTGATGTGCTAAGTGACTTCCTCAACAAATTGTAATTAATTGAAGCTCCCCATGATGTATCATCTAGTGCAACTGAAGTGTTCTGGGCATCTATATATTCTTCCTAGGAAGAAAGTTATTGTTTCATTTTATTACTACAGCAAGTTTCTTTCTATTCTTCTAATACGCAAAATTTAAAGATTTAAACAATTTTTAAGTATTTGGACAAACTCAAGTTTAAGCAGCTAATAAAGGTAATGAAGTCCAAAGATGAGGAACTCCTTTTTTTAATACTTGAGTTCTAATATACATTGTTTTAATATATTGCTTAATCACAATATGGAGGTTCCTCAAAAAACTAAAAATAGAAATACCATTTGACCTAGGAATTCTACTCCTAGGAATTTACCCAAAGAAAACAAGATCCCTGATTCAAAAGACATATGCACCCCTATGTTTATCGCAGCACTATTTACAATAGCCAAGATATGGAAGCAACCTAAGTGTCCATCAGTAAATGGATGGATAAAGAAGATGTGGTACATAATACACAATGGACAATTATTCAGCCATAAGAAAACAAATCCTACCATTTGCAACAACATGGATGGAGCTATAGCATATTATGCTCAGTGAAGTAAGCCAGGCAGAGGAAGACAAGTACCAAATGATTTCACTAATTTGTGGGAGTATAACAACAAAGCAAAACTGAAGGAACAAAACAGAAGCAGACTCACACACTCAAAGAAGGGACTAGTCGTTACCAAAGGGGAAGGGTTGGTGAGGGCAAGTGGGGAGGGAGGGAGAGGATGATTGAGGAGCATTATGACTGGCACACACACTGTGTGTGGGATCATAGGGAAGACAGTGTAGCACAGAGAAGACAAGTAGTGACTCTGTGGCATCTTACTATGCTGATGGACAGTGACTGTGGTGGGGTGTAGGGGGGAACTTGATAATATGGGTGAATGTAGTAACCACAATTTTGCTCATGTGAAACCTTCGTAAGATTGTATATCAATACCTTAATAATAAATAAATAAATAAATAAATAAATAAATAAATAAATAAATAAATAAATAAATAAAGGGTGGAGCCAGATCTCTCTCTCTCTCTCACACACACACACACACCACACACACACACACACACACACAAATATACTGCTTAATCAAACAGTAGTATAAATCTTTAGAAAGGAGTACATGTTCAATAAAAACAAAGAGAATTATCCCATTTTAAAATATGGTTAAAAACTATGGAAATACCTTAGAAGTCTATTAAGGTGACTTTAAGTGAGTTTATTATTTCAGCATGCCAGTTATTTTTCAATTAGTAATTTAGAGTATGAAGGGAAGAAAAGAAATTGTCTCAACATGAGAAAAGCAAGATACAACTCTCTTAACTATATATCTATTTAGAGAGAAGTGAACATTTTCTCTATAAGTATAAGCTTATACTTAAGTTAATTTTCTCTGTAAGTATAAGCTTATACTTAAGTTAATTAACACAGGGAAAACTTTAAATTTTGGTTAATGCCAATAAAATACAAACCTGCATAAACTGATGTTCTTTATTAAATTCTTCTTCATCTTGTGCAATCAAGTCCAATGCTTCAGCTTAAAAGAAAGTTTAAATAATTATATTATACTAGTACCTAATTAAATACTAGTATACAAATAAAACTTAGCTAGGAAAATGAAGTACCAAAATGAAAGCTTTCATCACACAACTGATACACTGTATTTAAGTATATAAGTCTGTGGTCCTCAAACTTTTGGTAACGGATGCCTTACTGCGATTTTATCAGTTACTAACTTGTCCTAACTTACTAAAGGAGCTTTATAACTATGTAAGCTTTGAAAATGTGGCACACCTGAGTTAAAGTACTCACCCATGAATACATGGGGAACTTCACTTGGGAACATCAGCCTGGCAAGTCACTCTACACACTTGTTATGAAGATGTCTGCAAGGGTGCCCAACCACCTATTTGCCGGGGACAGTCTCTGTTTTAGAAAGGAAAAATCCCACCTCCCAGCAAACCCCACACTTTGGGAAAAGAATGACAAGTGGCCACCCTCAAAATTCCTATGAGCAACTAAGTTCACCTTAAGGAAATGAATGGGCCCAGACACCTCCAATCTCTAAGTCAAGCCATAAACTAAAATGTCTTGAAGGAAGGGGTGGATGAGCAAAGGCAGCCAGGTATCACACAACAGAGTGGTGGGCTAGTGGCAAACTAGAAAGCATCTGATCCTGCTCAAGGTATCAGAATTAAAAAGAATTGCAAACATGTTGGCTAAATCTGAAAAGTCTGCAGACTAGACTCTAGATTGCCTGTCTGCTGCCCACTCTGGGCCCTTGCCTGTAACTTTAGGATAGCAGCCAAAAGGGAAGAGTAAACGGCAGCTTAGAAGAGACAGTTTACTTGTGACCCACATGAGAGATGTCCCCACTCTCATTAGTGAGGGGCCTAATCATATCCAAACTGCCCTTTGGAAACTTTGACATTCCAACATTAGTATCTTGAGAGACAAAATGAAAAATATATTTTTCAGGAAAAGTACAGCACCAGAGAGAACTCAGGATTCTTATTAGGACAGTGCTAATTCTTTACCTTGTGAGCCCATCGTTTCTTATACATATACATTTTTAGTGTAGAGTTCTATAAATGAGCATCAGGAGGACCACAAAGCTTCCAAAATCACATGCAAAATAGTATATTCCACATAAAAATTGTTTTATTAAGAGTCTCTGTGGGGGTCCATGACTCAAAAAAAGTTAAAAACTACTGCCCTTAAGTGTGAAATATCAACCAACCAAATCTAACACCCATGAGAAGGGAAGTAGGAAATCAGTTCATAAGAACCCAGAAAAAATATAATTTACTTCAATGAGTTAAATACCACAGTTTAAAAATTATGAAGTAAACAGCTCCAAATGCAACTTAGTATATTATTCCTAAGTACTTTTTCCCTGAACTCTAAGAGATTCTTCAGTTAAAGAAAAATCAGCAATGGTATTGTTACCTTGTATGCTCATCAGAAATCAGCCACGAATTATGAGAAAGCAGACTTCATTTTTTTTAACAATCTAATGCCCAAACTTTTTGCCAAATATAAAATAATAGTCCTCTCAAACATCACCTGAATGCTTTAGCTTTTAAATTTTGAAGCAGGCTTTATGACCCTCAGCCCAAGTGTTTAACTTCTACGCAATGAGCAGAAGTATTAGTACCTCAAACATATGGAGGCATCAGAAAGGGGGAACGCAGAAATGGGGAAGAGGGAGTAGTATTTCTTAGGTAAATTTTCTAAATAAAGTTGGTTATGTAGGTAAACTTTTAGTTAAAATTTACTGGGTCTGACAGTATAAAATTATGCCCATGGTTCAATCTTCCTCTTCTCAGTCTCTCCTTTTACATGATCAACATTCCCTTTCCCTTCCCTAAAAAAAGGCTCCCATTTCATTCATGCCTCACGGACCCTTATTATTCCCCTTCCTAGTTCATCCTTTCTCTCCTCCCATCACACTTTCAATAGCTTCCATAATCATCTCCATTTCCCTACCAACCATGCTAGCCATCCTTTCCAAACTGGCTATTGTTCATGCCCTAACCACAAGGATGGATTCATTAAATTCCTCCATTATCTATTTTATTTTTCCTTTAATAGTAATACACCACATATATGCAAAAGGTGTATGTCTGTATATTATACTTCAATGAAGAGTTTTTAGAAGCTAACCAAAAGACATACAAGGGATTACAACATTCAAAAGACTACCCATCCCTGACACCTTTTCCAACATCTCCAGAAGCAACCAGTGTATAAAGTACCTTTGAAACCCTTGACTATTTCAGTCTATTTGATTTTTGAGTTTAAGTACCTAGGGATTTCTGTAATCCGTTTCTTTGTTTTTAAAAATCTTTCCACTGTATGCATTTACAAATGCACGTGTGTCCTCCCTTCTTCCACCTTTTTATTCAAATGGTAGAACATTTTATATGCTTGTTTATGTCTGGATTTTAAATACTTTATTTCAGTGACCATTCCATATCAGTACCTAAAGAGCTCCATTACCTTCTGTTTTGGCCATGAGGAATTTCCTTGTATGGATATGCCTTATTTTAATAGTCCTCTATTTTGTTCACCCACATTGCTTCCAAGCTTTTGGTATTATAAACAATGTGCAAGTAGTAACTTTGCATATACTTCATATACCATTTGTGCAAGTGTATCTGAAGAATGAATTCCCAGAACTGCTTGGTTACAGGGTTTCTGCATGTGTAATTTTGCTAGATGCTGCAATACTGCTGCACCTAGAGGCTGTACATGTTCCCTCACAGTCTTGCCAATATAGTTTATTACCAAACTTTTGGATCACTGCCAATGAAATAACTGAAAAACAGTATAATGGGGTGGTTTTATTCTCCATTTCTTTCTGTAAGAATGAATTGGTACAACATTTTTATTTCCTTCTCTATGAACTGCCTGTTTACATCCTTAGCCCAATTTTATTGTGAGTAGTTGGGTATTTTCCTTTTATTAGAATTATTTACATATTAAGTAAATGGGCTCAGTCTGTAATATGTATCATCAGTTTGATCACTAATTTTTAAAAACTTTTTACCAAGCATAAATATACATGCAGAAAGTATATATAAGTGTATAAATCAATGAATTTTCATAATCTAAACATATTTGTGTAGCCAGATCAAGAAACAGACACTGTCAGCACTCAGAAGACCCCTTGAGCTACTTGCCATCATTACATGCACAGCCAAGGGTAACCACTATCCTCACTTCTTTCTCCACAGAGCAGGGTACTTCTGAAATGTACACAAATATGATTATATAGCATATATTCTTCATTAGCCTTATTTCATTCAACATATTTGTGAAATTCACCCAAGTGACTTATACATCACTCATTCCTATTGCTACATAGCATTCCAGTGTATGAATAAATACAATCTGTTCACTGTAAATGGGAATTTGGGAGTTTCTAGTTTGGGGATAATTATATAGTGCTGCTCTAAACATTGTAGTATGTGTCTTTTTGGTGAATATATTCATCCACTATACAGGGAATATACTTAGCTAAATTCCCAGGTCAGAAAGTGCAGAGTTCATGAAGTTCACCTTCATGAAATGCTACCAAAAAAGTTTCCAAAACGGCTTTATCAATTTACATTCCTGACAGCAACATATAAGAATTCCATGACCACCGACTTTCTGAGTGACAAAGTCAATGTCCACTGTCAAGTCTGTATTCTCCTGCCCTTTCTAAATTAAGGTATCACTGAGCAAGTTCTCACTGTACCTTAACCTCCAATTTCTGACTCAAATATCCAACTACTGAATATCCCCACTTCAAAGCACAATTATCCAAATTCTACAATTTTTTTCAGTTTCCTGTCGCAGTTAATGACACCACCATTTTCCCAAGTAACTTAGACCATAAACCTCAATCTTTTCTTGCCTTTCCACTATCCCCTGAAATCTAGTCACCAAATCCTAACCATTTTATTTCTGTCTTTCACTGGCTTTTCATTCTCACTGTGACACCTAGATTTCTACAATATCCTAAGGAATCACCCATTTAACTGACCATGGCTGCCAGACGACTCACAAAGCAAGTTGGACAAGCAAGTCTTCAGTGACTCCTATTGCTTACCAAGCAAGCCTCACCTCTCTGGCATGGTGTCACAGCTCCATTCACTCCAGGGTCCCATTTACCTCACTAGCTTCATTTCTTCATCTCTTCCTCTCTCCTTCCCATATCTTGCCATATATGCCAGCCACATCAGACTGATTACCATTCTCACAACCCGTCCATGCTTTCTCAACTTGTTCTCTTTCACCAAGAGAATTCCATCCATTGGAATTTCTCAATTTTCTCATGTCCCCCAATTATTTACTTGTTGAAACTGGACCCCAAAAGCCACATCCTATGTAAAACCCTTCAGCCACACACTCATGCAATTTGTTTTTTTTTAAACTCCAAAGCATTTGGTTGTTTCTTCTGCTGCTGATTGTTATTTTATATTCTTCTCTTATCCCTTTTTGCCGATGGACAGTTTCTTAAGGGCTGGAAAAATACCATATTTATCCCTACTTCCACATGATTATAAGAGGAACTCAGAACAAACTAACTTTTTCCAGCATCTTCTAAGCCCATTAAAATAAGACTAGGCTTGACAGGTCATTGAACCCCTTTCCTCATCCCATCAGACACCAGAGGCCTCAGCAACACAGCAACACCCCCCTCAACTAAGGCTCAGAAAGCTACATGTTCCACAGACCTAAGCTGGGTTTTCCTTTCAATGCCACATATTCTGCCAATCAACAAACCCATAGGATGTTCCTAATGCTCTCATCCTTTTAGATTTCATTTAGCTTTTTCATCACTTTTCTTCCATCATTTCCTCCTAAAGTTCTTAGCTGTTTCTCCAAAATGGATTGGCTTTTGTAATTACTCATTTATCAGAATCTTTCTTTAGTTCAGACAGGATTTTAAAAGTCTTTCAACTCTGCAACAAATGTAGGTTCTAAACGGAAGTAAAATTAAGAGTGCCAGACTAACTCACAGTCCTTGACAAATGGAAAGGCTCAGCTCATTCGGCACTAACCAGCTCAAGCCTTTTCCTGAAAAGTGAGTGAAGAGCTCAGTATTATATATTCCAGAAGGGATTTGATGCAATACACAGAGCAATCTCGGAACACCATCAGAAACAATGAAAATGGTATAATAAAGTGATTACCAATACACTTACAGCCAGATCTGAAGTCTTCATTCATTTCATCAATTAGAGACATATCTAAATCTTGTTCTTTATTAAAAGATGTGTAATAGGCAAGGTCAGTAACCCATTTGCCCTCTTCATTTTGATAGACCACACTCTGTGGTAGATCCATTTCTAAAAAATAAAATTCCGGAAACCCAATGACACATACAACTAATATTCTTAAATAATTTTATTTAGTTGACCTATTTTAGTTCACCAGAACTGAAATCTGCCTAAAAACTAGTTAGAAAAAAGAATATCCATTTCCCCAAAAGGAAATCAATCTCTCTTATGGTGGACAAGTCAGTGTTAACCACAGTAAAAGTCTAAAAGTCTACAATGGAGAATGAGGGAGGAAGGAAAAGAAGATTAAGACTTAGGTATGTTTCAACTAGATCTGTGAATAAAAATCCATAGAACACATATTTTAATATGAAAGATTAGGCAAGTTTTACTTGGAAACATAATCAAAATATATAAACATTTTTAATATTTCTTTGCTTTTATTTAAAATTTAAAAAGCCCACTTATAGTCCTCATTTCTTCAATGGACTCATAATAGCCACATGTTTGCCTTTCACTACCTGGTGGCCAAAGACTACCAATGGACTTAATTCCATGATCACTAAGAGGCTTGAAAGATACTATGTCTGCAAGATTTTGAATGGACACTTTAGGAGTGTCAGTGTCTAAACAAACATCTATGCACAGGCAAAACTGTTTCTGAATCTGACACCAAATGCTTATTTTGGTGAGGAAACCATGCCCCCAGCTTTAAAGAATCCATCAAGTCAAATCACCTTTCTTGGCACTGGTGTCATGAAAACACACAGGGTGAGGTTCCACATAAGCAGCCTTTACAGTCTTCACCAAAACTTCTTCTCTTGCACTTTCCTTTAGAAATCAGTAACAGAGCAACAGTAAGTTTTGTTTTCATAACTCATTCCAACATTTTATGGCAAAAAAATTTTTCAGTTGAAATAAAATGTTTACCACATAAAGGAACTGACTATACAGTATTCACATATTCTTCTAGACTAGATGAAACAATGTTAAATAATTTCCCAAAACCAAAATTCATAACATGGTCGTGGCAAATATCCATTAAAAGATTCAGATATAAAAGTGGATCCAGGGGCGGAGCCAAGATGGCGGCGTGAGTAGAGCAGTGGAAATCTCCTCCCAAAACCACATATATTTTTGAAAATACAACAAATACAACTCTTCCTAAAAGAGAGACCAGAAGACACAGGACAACAGGCAGACCACATCCACACCTGTGAGAACCCAGTGCCTTGTGAAGGGGGTCAGATACAAGCCGCGACCCGGTGGGAACCGAGCGCACCTCATCCCAGCTCCTGGCTGGAGGAGAGGAGTCGGAGCCCAGGACTGCTAAACACCCAGCCCTAGCCATCCGCACCGGAGCGCAGACATAGTGCATGTGTGGGGTGCTGGAAACTAGGGAAACAGGACAGTAAGATCTGTGAGTGGGTTCCCGCAGCCAATGCCCCTGCGACAAAGAAAAGCGAGTGCTTTTTGAAAGTCTTAAAGGGACAGGGACCCCACAGCTGGACAGAAGCGTCCCGGGACACTTAGCCTAGAAGCTGGGAATTCTGGGGAACTCTGGGCACCCTAACCCCCTGGGCAGCAGCGCAACTCGGAGGCCCCTCATGGAGATAAACAGCCTCCTGGCCATTTCCCCTCCAAATGATTTCACTAATTTGTGGAGTATAAGAACAAAGAAAAACTGAAGGAACAAAATAGCAGCAGAATTACAGAACCCAAGAATGGACTAACAGTTACCAAAGGGAAAGGGACTGGGGAGGATGGGTGGGAAGGGAGTGATAAGGGCAGGGAAAAAGAAAGGGGGCATTACGATTAGCATGTATAGTGTGTGTGGGGCACGGGGAGGGCTGTGCAACACAGAGAAGACAAGTAGTGATTTTATAGCATCTTACTATGCTGATGGACAGTGACTGTGAAGGAGTATGTGGGGGAGACTTGGTGAAGGGGGGAGCCTAGTAAACATAATGTTCTTCATGCAATTGTAGATTAATGATACCGAAATAAAAATAAATAAATAAATAAATGCTCTATAAACAACAACAAAAAAATGATTGATGTCAAATTTAACAAATTAAGAGTTAAAATATGCTCTTCCCCATAAATACGTACAGAATGATTTACTTTATCATATGTTAATGTTCTGGTTTTAATCAGCAACATATTGCATAGCAAATGCTTACCTGTGACCTGGTCCATTAAAATTAATTGGTAAACAAACAGACAAAAAAAAGTGGATTCAACATGTTTATTACATCACAGGATGTTAGAAATGTCAGTGTAACTTTTATAATTACACTAAACTCTCTACAAGGATGGTAAGCCCATCAGTGTGACCAACCTCATAAAAATTAATATGAATAACAGCCCTTGAAAACACAAAACTTATTATCTTTCAATAGGAGTAAAACAACAAATACTAAAATGTCTTTGAGGACTCTAACATTCTTGCACCAGACATGGCAAATTCAGCTGGTGCCTCAGCTGTTGCTCAACATACTTCCCCAAATGGCACTTCTTATTCTTTCCTCAAATAACAGCTACTGAAAAGGTGCTTGAGTGCCTACAATACTCTTTTTAGACATTCAGCTACCACCATTATCTTAAGTGCCAATAAAGCCTGTAAAAGCAGTCTTTTCTATTATAAGATATATGAAAAGAAAAACAGCCACATAGACAGTTTTTTAAAGATAAAATACTAAAAGGAGGTAATTCTATATAGAAGAAAAGATACTGAAGTTGAAATAAGTTCATAGGTTTAACTCCTAGTGCAACTTGCCACCATTTATCAGCTGGGTGATTTTCCAATAATGTTATACAAAAAATAATGTTACATCTCTACCTTTTATGAAAACAAATTTCACATGGCCTAAAGGTTTAGATGTAAAAGTACTAAGAGAAAACACAGATGGATAGTTTATATTCTTCAGGAGGCAACATCTTGCAAGTGTAACACTCTTGTGGGTTAGACTGTGTCTCTCAAAAAAGATAAGTCTAGGTCTTAAGCCCAGGTACCTGCATACTGTGACCTCACTGAGAAACAGGGTCTTTGCAGATGTAATTAAGTTAAGGATCTTTCAGACGAGATCATCCTGGATTTAGGATGGACCTTAAACCCAACAAGTAGTGTCCTCATAAGAGAAAAGGCAGACTTCAGAGAGACAGAGGGATGCAGAGGAAATGGCGATATGCAGATGGAGGCAGGGACTGGAGCTATGCTGCTGCAAGCTGAGGAACTGCAGGAACCACCAGAAGCTGAACAGGCCAGAAGGAGCCTTTGGAGGGAGCTTAGCCCTGTAACACCTTCATTTCAGACTTCTGGCCTCCAGAACTGAGAGGGAATACATTCTTGTTTTAAGGTGGAAAATTTTCCTAATTTGTTTCCACAGCCTTAGGAAATGAATAAAAACACTGAGCCTAAAATGCCTAAGGATCAGCAGAGAGAAGACCATGTGAGGGCACAAGGAAAAGATGGCCATCCACAAGCCACAGAGAGGCCTATAGAGAATCCTAAAGAGAACCCAATCCTGCTGAAACCTTGATCTCAGACTTCTCCAGAATGGTGAGAAAATAAATTTCTGTTGCTTGAATCAAGTAAGTAAATAAATAAAATGCATAAGGATCAAAATATCTCTTTAACACAGAAAATGTATAAAACCAAAATATGAATATCCCAAAAGAAAAAAAAGACAAATGCCATTTAAAATTAGATAACTATTTTTAATATATGATACTAGCAAAGATTAAAAAGAACGAGAATATGGGAAATTAGCTCTCTCCTCAGTAAAGCAACTTAAAACAATCTTGAATGAAGAATGCAGTCAGGCGATAACAGTCTCCAGAACCACTGTACTCTTTGGTGAAGTGTTCTTGAACGTTTTATGTGCTTCGCTAAGGAGCCAATCTGTGGGATTATGAGTGAATGCCTCTAAGACAAATTCCACCCAGGATGAACAATACAGCAGTGAAGCAGGGCCTGGGAGAGCAACCTCACCACCCCACAGGCAACA
This sequence comes from Manis javanica, assembly GCF_040802235.1. Taxonomy (NCBI): domain Eukaryota; kingdom Metazoa; phylum Chordata; class Mammalia; order Pholidota; family Manidae; genus Manis; species Manis javanica. The sequence continues at coordinate 60,180,529 of NC_133164.1, read as the reverse complement.
CACTGACAGTAGAAATTCTGGTGCTAAACATGTATTAAATGTCAGCCCTCAACACAGTTAAAAAAAAAAAAAAGAAGAAGAATGCTGTTGCTCTGATAGTTTTTAAGCCTAAACACAAAATAAACGTTTGCACTCTGACAGTGTAACTCTCCTAGCAAAACTTAAAAGAGTTAGGAAATGTCAGGAGAACGAAATAATAAAAGCGATTCAAAGATCTCTTAGGAGGTGGGGTTTCAAGAGGAGGTTATAAAACTATTGGAAAGTCTTATCTTATTGGAGTCTAAAGGAAACAGAGGCAACAAAGCACCCTAGGGGGAATGTGCTGATACTGTCTGAATATTAGCTGAGAAATAGGTCTGATAATTAGGGAAGAGAAAGGATGCCCTCCAAATAATAGAAAAATAGTATCCTTTATAGAATCTAACAACTGATTTCAAGCTTCACCATTATCATACATACCAGTAAGAAGAAACATTAAACTATGACATCAGTAACTCCAAGACACATGTTCATTTTAGAAGTTTTAAAATACAAAAACTGTGTATTTTCGAATCAATGAAAAATGATAGAACTTTCAAGTAAACAAGGAGGAATACCTGGGAATGGAAGAAGGTAAGAGCAGGGATGAACAATGTAATAAAAAATTTGAAAATGGTGAAAACCATATAAAATAAACATTAAATGAAGTAAAACAAGAATAAAAATCAAGATTATTACACTAAATGTTACAAGATTAATTAGCTCACTAAAAAACAGACTATCAGATTAAAACATAAAACTCAGCTAATGCTACTTAAAACAAAAATAAAAATTTAAAAGAATGGGATGAAAAAGAAGATAACACAAACACAAAATAAAGAAAAGGTAAGGGCTTCATTCAGAGGAGAATTTAAGGTTAGAAGCATTAAACAGGAAAAAAGAAGGGCACTATTACTAAAAAGGTACAATCCTATAAATGAGGTTATAATAACTTTAATCTTGTATGCATTAAACAGCAGTGAAATACATAAGAAAATCTAAGAGGTGCAAAACTCATTTGATAAAAATTCAATTAAATTTGGAGACTGATTTATCTTTTCTAGAATTGATATTTATAGATAAACACAAGAGTGATCATAGAGAAACTAAAAAATCTGAATAACAATTAGAATAGCCTGAACTAGTAGCTCTTTAAAACTAAACATTCTTTAAAAAATAATAAAAAAGCAATTATTTTCATTTTTGTATCTATGAAACACACTTGTAAATATATACACTTTACCTAAAACATTTAGAAAGGTTAGATTTTTCAAACAAAATTCCAATTATGACCCTAAAAGTTAGAAATCAAAGGGAACACAGGGAGGAGTCAAGATGGTGGCGTGAGTAGGGCAGTAGAAATCTCCTCCCAAAACCACATATATTTTTGAAAATACAACAAATATAACTATTCCTAAAAGAGAGACCAGTGGATAGAGTACAATAGCCAGGCTACATCTACATCTGCAAGAACTCAGCATCTCACGAAGGGGGTAAGATACAAGCTGCAGCCCGGCGGGACCCGAGCTCCCCCATACCCCAACTCTTCAGTGGAAGCAAAGGAGACGGAGCGGGTAGGGAGTGAAAACCGAGGAGTGTTAAACAACCAGCTCTTGTAATCCGCACCAGGAGCTCAGACATCCAATGCACGGTGTGCTGGATATTAGACAAACGGAAAAGCAAATTCTGAGAGTGGGTCCCTGCAACCGGCTCCGCTGAGACAAAAGAGAAGCGAGTGCTTTTTGAAAGTCTAAAAGGGACAGGGACCTCACAGCTGGATGGAAGTGTCCCAGCACACTCAGTCCAGCAGCTAGGAATCCCGGGGAACACCAGGCGCCCTAACGCCCTGGGCGGAAGCACAGCTCTGAAGACCCTCACAGCCATGAGCATCCTGTCAGTCATTCCCCGTCCAGCGTGGCCCCTGAAACAGCAGCTCGGTAGCTTGATGGCAGGCATGCAAGCCAGCAGTGAAGGTGGCCAAGTGGCCCGGGTGCGGGTGCGCAAGCCGGCAGCGGCAGTGGCAGAGTGGCCGAGGAGCGGCTGGGCATGCCCGAGAAGGAGGCGGAGCAGCCCGGTAGCAGCCACGCCCCCAGCAATCACCCAGAATATCCTCTCAGCATGCAGCCACCTGGGACAGACCCTGAAGCCGCCACCAGCGCACAGCTGCCCAGCGCAGGCAGAGAGGTGCCGCTCTCGCAAAACAGGACACCCAGCTCGCCTGCCACTCCCCGCAGGGCTCTGGGCTACACTGACGGCGACCACACCCTGGCAGCTTAGGGGATTAATCCGGAGGCTGCTACAGGAGTGCGGGAAACTGACACAGGCAGCTGAGAAGGGCAAGGGGACCAGCAAACAGGAAAGGACTTTGTTCTCCCAGCTGACACATGTGCTACCTGCCTACAACTACCTCTATTACCACAAAAAGGCAGAAGAATTTGGTCCATCCCAGAATTACCCAGACAACACAGAGAGAGGACATGGGGAGATAGATTTAACCAATATTCCTGAAAAAGAATTCAAAATAAAGGTCATAACCATGCTGACGGACCTGCAGAGAAATATAGAAGAGCTAAAGGAGCAAATATTGAGGGAGAATACAGAAATAAAACAATCTCTGGAAGGACTTAAGAGCAGACAGGATGAGGTGCAAGAGGACGTTTATGGATTAGAAATCAGAGAACAGGAATACAGACAGGCTGAGGCAGAGAGAGATGAAAGGACCTCTAAGAATGAAGGAATATTAAGAGAACTGTGTGACTAATCCAAACGGAACAATATTCGCATTATAGGACTACCAGAAGAAGAAGAGAGAGAAAAAGGGATAGAAAGTGTCTGAAGAAATAATCGATGAAAACCTCCCCAAACTGGGGGAGGAAATAGTCTCTCAGACCATGGAAGCCCACAGAACTCCCAACACAAGGGACCCAAGGAGGACAACACCAAGACATATAATAATTACAACAGCAAAGATCAAAGACAAGGACACAGTATTAAAGGCAGCCAGAGGAAAAAAAAAAGATACCTACAAAGGAAAACCCATCAGGATATCATCAGACTTCTCAACAGAAACCTTACAGGCCAAAAGAGAATGGCATGATATATTTAATGCAATGAAACAGAAGAGCCTTCAACCAAGAATCCTGTATCCAGCACAATTATCATTTAAATATGAAGGAGGGATTAAACAATTCCCAGACACAAAAGTTGGGGGAATTTGCCTCCCAAAAACCACATCTACAGGATATTTTAAAGGGACTGCACTAGATGGAAGCATTCCTAAGGCTAAATAGATGTCACCAGAGAAAATAAAATCATACCAAAGAAAGCTGACCAACCAAATACTAACTAAAGGCAAAAAATAAAATCAACTACTCACAAAAGCAGTCAAAGGAAACACAAAAGAGTACAGAATAAAACATCTAACATATAAAGAACGCAGGAGGAGGAATAAGAAGGGAGAGAAATAAAGAATCATCAGACTGTGTTTCTAATAGCTTAATAAGAGAGTTAACTTAGATGGCTAGATAGTAAAGAAGCTACCCTTGAACCTTTGGTAACCATGAATCTAAAGCCTGCAATGGCAATAAGTACATCTCTTTCAATAATCACCCTAAATGTAAACGGACAGAATGCACCAATCAAAAGACACAGAGTAACAGAATGGACAAAAAAGCAAGACTGCCGATCTATATACTGCTTACAAGAGACTCACCTCAAACTCAAAGACATGCACAGACTAAAAGTCAAGGGATGGAAAAAGATATTTCATGCAAACAATAGGGTGAAAAAAGCTGGTGTTTCAGTACTAGTATCAGACAAAACAGACTTCAAAACAAAGAAAGTAACAAGAGATAAAGAAGGACATTACATAATGATAAAGGGGTCAGTCCAACAAGAGGACTTTTGTGGGATGCAGCGAAGGCAGTTCTAAGTGGAAAGTATATAACATTCCAGGCCTACTTAAAAAAGGAAAAACAATCCCAAATGAACAGTCTAAAGTCACAATTATTGAAACTCGAAAATCAAGAACGAATAAGGCCCAAAGTCAGCAGAATGAGGGACATAATAAAGATCACAGAAGAAATAAATAAAATTGAGAAGAATAAAACAATAGAACAAAATCAATGAAAACAAGAGCTGGCTCTTTGAAAAAATAAACAAAATAGATAAGCCTCTAGCATGACTTACTAAGAGAAAAGGAGAACCTACACACATCAACAGAATCAGAAATGAGAAAGGAAAAATAACGATGGACCCCCCAGAAATACAAAAAATTATTAGAGAATACTATGAAAACCTATATGCTAACAAGCTGGAAAACCTAGAAGAAATGGACAACTTCCTAGAAAAATACAACCTTCCAAGACTGACCAAGGAAGAAACACAAAATCTAAACAAACCAATTACCAGCAAAGAAATTGAAGCGGTAATCAAAAAACTATGCAAGAACAAAATCCCTGGGCCAGACAGATTTGCCTCGGCATTTTATCAGACATCCAGAGAAGACATAATACCCATTCTCCTTAAAGTTCTCCAAAAAAATAGAAGAGGAGGTAATACTCCCAAACTCATTCTATGAAGCCAACATCACCCTAATACCATAACCAGGCAAAGCCCCACCAAAAAAGAAAACTACAGACCAATATCCCTGATGAACGTAGATGCAAAAACACTCAACAAAATATTAGCAAACCGAATTCAAAAATACATCAAGAGGATCATACACCATGACCAAGTGGGATTCATCCCAGGGATGCAAGGATGGTACATTTGAAAATCCATCAACGTCATCCACATCAACAAAAAGAAGGACAAAAACCACACGATCATCTCCACAGATGCTGAAAAAGCATTTGACAAAATTCAACATCCATTCATGATAAAAACTCTCAACAAAATGGGCATAGAGGGCAAGTACCTCAACATAATAAAGGCCATATATGATAAACCCAAAGCTAACATCATCCTGAACAGCGAGAGGCTGAAACCTATTCCTCTGAGATTAGGAGCAAGACAGGGATGCCCACTTTCCCCACTGTTATTCAACAGTACTGGAGGTCCTAGCCACGCCAATCAGACAAAACAAAGAAATACAAGGAATCCAGATTGGTAAAGAAGAAGTCAAACTCTCACTATTTGCAGATGACATGATATTGTACATAAAAAACCCTAAAGACTCCACTGCAAAACTACTAGAACTAATATCGGAATTCAACAAAGTTGCAGGATACAAAATTAACACACAGAAATCTGTAGCTTTCCTATACACTAACAATGAACTAATAGAAAGAGAAATCAGGAAAACAATTCCATTCACAATTGCATCAAAAAGAATAAAATACCTAGGAATAAACCTAACCAAGGAAGTGAAAGACCTATACCCTGAAAACTACAAGACACTCTTAAGAGAAATTAAAGAGGACACCAATAAATGGAAATTCATTCCATGCTCTTGGCTAGGAAGAATTAATATCGTCAAAATGGCAATCCTGCCCAAAGCAATATACAGATTCGATGCAATCCCTATCAAATTACCAACAGCATTCTTCAATGAACTGGAACAAATAGTTCAAAAATTCATATGGAACCACCAAAGACCCCGAATAGCCAATGCAATCCTGAGAAGGAAGAATAAAGTGGGGGGGATCTCGCTCCCAAACTTCAAGCTCTACTACAAAGCCACAGTAATCAAGACAATTTGGTATTGGCACAAGAACAGAGCCACAGACCAGTGGAACAGAACAGAGACTCCAGACATTAACCCAAACATATATGGCCAATTAATAGACGATAAAGGAGCCATGGACATACAATGGGGAAATGACAGTCTCTTCAACAGATGGTGCTGGCAAAACTGGACAGCTACATTTAAGATAATGAAACTGGATCACTGTCTAACCCCATACACAAAAGTAAACTCCAAATGGATCAAAGATCTGAATGTAAGTCATGAAACCATAAAACTCTTAGAAAAAAACATAGGCAAAAATCTCATGGACATAAACATGAGTGACTTCTTCATGAACATACCTCTGTGGGCAAGGGAAAGAAAGGCAAAAATGAACATGTGGGACCATATCAAGCTAAAAAGCTTCTATACAGCAAAGGACACCATCAATAGAACAAAAAGGTATCCTACAGTATGGGAGAACATATTCATAAGTGACATATCTGATAAAGGATTGACATCCACAATATATAAAGAGCTCATTCACCTCAACAAAAAAAGCAAATAATCCAATTAAAAAGTGGGCAGAGGAGATGAACACTTATCCAAAGAAGAAATTCAGATGGCCAAAAGACACATGAAAAATGCTCCACTTCGTTTTTCATCAGAGAAATGCAAATTAAAACCACAATGAGATATCACCTCACACCAGTAAGGATCATCACCATCCAAAACACAAACAACAACAAATGTTGGCAAGGTTGTGGAGAAAGGGGAACCCTCCTACAGTGCTGGTGGGAATGCAACTAGTTTAACCATTGTGGAAAGCAATATGGAGGTTCCTCAAAAAACTCAAAATAGAAATACCATTTGACCTAGGAATTCCACTTCTAGGAATTTACCCTAAGAATGCAGCACTCCAGTTTGAAAAAGACAGATGCACCCCTATGTTTATCGCTGCACTATTTACAATAACCAAGATATGGAATCAACCTAAATGTCCATCTGTAGATGAATGGATAAAGAAGATATGGTACATATACACAATGGAATATTACTCAGCCATAAGAAAAAAACAGATCCTACCATTCACAACAACATGGATGGAGCTAGAGGCTATTATGTTCAGTGAAATAAGCCAGGCGGAGAAAGACAAATACCAAATGATTTCACTCATCTGTGGAGTATAAGAGCAAAGAAAAACTGAAGGAACAAAACAGCAGCAGAATCACAGAACCCACGAATGGACTAACAGTTACCAAAGGGAAAGGGACTGGGGAGGATGGATGGGAAGGGAGGGATAAGGCGGGGGGAAAGAAAGGGGCATTACGATTAGCATGTATAATGTGGCAGGGGGCTCAGGGAGGGCTGTGCAACACAGCGAAGACAACTGGTGAGTCTACACATCTTACTATGCTGATGGACAGTGACTGTAATGGGGTTTGCTGGGGGTACTTGGTGATGGCGGGAGTCTAGTAAACATAATGTTTCTCAAGAAAAAAAAAATGTAACATAATGAGGAGTGAAGTCAGGGAAGATGGCATAGGAGAAAGTATCAGGAGTCTGTCTCTACCTAAACAACAATTGCATGTTACTGGCAAAAACTTCTCAACTATTTTGGAAATCTGGATCTATTTGAACACTTAACAGCTACCAAGGAAATGCTTGTCTGGTAAACTGCAGTTTATGATAGTAATTTTCAGGCTACCCACTCCTCTTCCCTTAGCAGGCAACTATGAGAGGGCAACCCCCATTTTTAGTAAGACTTGCCGGTGGGGGGAGGGGAGAAGGCAATAAGGACTCTGTCTCTGTTTATCAGGTTTCTGTGTTTTGACTGTGGAATGCTACAGAGGCTAGCTACCATTGCTTCAACTCCCAATGGACTGAGTGGCTACCAGCATATTTAAAGGAGTCACACCTATTTCTTTGGACAGTCAAAAATAATCGTCTACAGAATGGAATTAAGAGAGCCACTACTAATGCCCAAGGGAAAATACAGGCTGAGAACACACATGTAAAACCTTAGTTTTTTCCAGGGAAAAACAAAGGCTCAGAAAAGACCTGTAATAGTTTAATGTCAGGCTGATCCTTGAACAGAAATACAGTGTAAAAATTAGATACACAGCAAACCCTAGAGAAAAGGGAGAATATGATTTCCAGGGTTATCACATTGTAAGATTCAAATGTACAGTTTGCATAAAAAAACACAAGGCATACAAGGAAACATGAAAGCATGGACCATTCAAAATAAATAAATGTAAAAATACACGAGTAAACACATATTAGACTTATTAGATTTTTAAATCCACTGTCTTAAAGATACGTCAAAGTGCTAAAGGAAGACATGCCTAATCAGAAAAAAGATCTCTGTACAAAATGCTTATCAGAGAGATAATTGTAAAAACGAACCAAAAAGAACCAAAAAGAAATTCTGGGACTGAAAGGTACAAGGACTGAAATGGAAAATTAACTAGAGGGTTTCAAAAGCAGATGGAGCAAGCAGAATAAAGATCAGCATAGCAAAATACAGAACAACTGAGATTAATGAGTCTTAAGCAAACAGCTAAGGGGCCTGTGGGATACCACCAGCTGATCAGCAACACATAGGGAGTCACAGAAAAGGTAAACACAGCAGCAATTATAAAAGCTAATACTGTCATGACTTTGGTTTGCAGCTCCATTTTTAATTTTCTACATAATTTAAAGAACAAATAAATGCATTAAAAAAATTCCTGATTTATGTTACTGGGTGCACAATGGATAAAGATGTGACCTATGACATCATTGCCAGAAGAGGGGCAGGATGGAGCTGTATAGGAGGCAAGATTTTGTATATATATCTGAAATCAGTATAAAATCAAATTAGAATGTTATAACTTCAGGATGTTAAATGTAATCCTCATTGTAACCACAAATAGCTACAGAATATACACAAAAGGAAATTGGAATAGGATCAGAATGCAGCAGTAATGGAAGAAATAAGGAACAAAAAAAGCTGTAATGCATGTAGGATAACATAGCAAAACTGCAAAAGGCTCTCCTCATCAGTAATTACTTTAAATGTAAGTGGCTTAAACTCTCCAAAAGACAGCAGTTGGCAAAATGGATAAAAACACATGATCCCATAATGTGGTGTTTGAAGAGACTCACTTTAGACCCAAAAGACACAAATGGATTGCAAGTGAAAGGATGGAGGATATAACAAACTGCAACCAAAACAGAGCTGGGGAGGCTATGATAATATCAGGAAAAAATAGACTTTAAATAAAAAATATTATAAGACATATAAAAGGACATTATGCATTAATAGAAGGTTCTATAAGGAAAGAAGATTTAACAATCATAAATGTCTACACATCTAGTAACAGACTCTCAAAATATAAGAGGCAAAAATTGACATAACTGAAGGGAGAAACAGGCAGTTCTACAGGATTAGTCAGATTCCATACCCTACATTCAATTATAGAAAATAAGGAAACAAAGGACTTGAACAACAAAATAAACGAATTAGACCTAATAAACACAGAATACTCCATTCAATAACAGAACACATATTCTCTAGTACACACTTTGTCTAAAATAGACCATATGGCAAGCCACAAAATAAGTCTCAAAAGAGATACAAAAACATAGACATCTTACAAAATATCTTCTCCAACCACAACAGGATAAAGTTAGAAATCAACAAAAGAAGAAAAACTGGACAATTCACAAAAATGTGCAATTTAAACAATATACTTTTAGACAACCAATGGGTCAAAGAGGAAATTAGAAAATACTTATAAAGGTGACAGAAAACCAAAACACAACATTACCAAAACTTAACTGGCTACAGTGAAAGCACTGCTCTTAGAGAACTTTATAGCTGTCAAAGCTGACATTAAAATTGTAGAAAAATATCTCAAATCAATACTCTCAATTTATTCCTTAAGGTACTAATAAAGAACAGCAAACTAAACCCAGAGCTAGGGAGGAAGGAAATAATGAAGACTAGAGGTAGAAAAATGGAAAAATCTTTTGTCAGCAAAATTGACAAACTTCTTTATCTAACAAAGAGAGGAGATGCAAATAACTAAAATCAGAAAGGAAAAATAGGGACATTATTATCAACTTCACAGAGATAGAAAGGATTATAAAACAATATTATAAACAACTATAGACCAACAAATTAAACAACCTAGAATAGACAAATTCCTTGAACATCCAAATTACCAAAGCAGACTAAAAAAGAAATCGAAAATCCCAACAGAACTTTCTGAAGTATGGAGTTTGAATCAGTAATCAAACACTTCCCAACAAAGAAAATTCCTGCACCAGAAGGCTTCTCCACTAAATTCTACTAATTGTTTTAAGAATTAACACCAATCCTTCTCAAACTCTTTCAGAAAACACAAGAGAGGGAACATGTCCTAACTTACTGTATAAGGCCATAGTTACTATACCAAGGCCATGAAAAGACATGACAAGAAAATTACAGACTAATATTCTTTATAATATAGATGAAAAAGACCCTCAAAAAATATTAGCAAATCAAACCACAGCATATGAAAAGGATATTGATATAACCAAACCAAATGGAACGAATACCAAAAATGCAAAAGTGACTCAATAAAAGAGAATGGTTAACATGACATATATTGTGTTGTGTATGAAAAAAGTAATTAATGAAAGGTCTTAATTGTAAGATAAACTTTAGCCAAAATAAGCAGGCAAAGAGAGGCAATAAAGGGCCAGGTAGTTTATTTGAGTGCAACTCCCAGGTGATATTCTGCGGTCTGGGTATTACAGGCCGGGGAAGTCACACCGGGTCAGGGAGGTGGGGGTTTATAAGGGATTAGGAGGGGGAGGAGTGGGTAAGTTATCCTAGGGGGCGTGGAAGGGTATGACTGGCTAAAGGTGACATAATAGACAACTAGAAACTTTTTTCCTTCCAAGAGGGAGGAGGCTGACATCTGGGTCTCAGTTGGCACATCAGAAGGATGGAATTCAGGAAGAGCTGTCCCCTTTCCATATAAGGCATGGACCTTGGTGTCTTGTCTGTTCTCCCCCTATGGCATCTCTCTGTTCTGTTTGCATGTCCTTGTTTTTCCTTCCTCCAGCCTAACATTAATTACTTGGAAATGAGAAATTACTAAATACCATTCATTGACTCCATAAGAAAATGTGATATAATGAGTTATGAGAAATACATATTTGGCCATTCATATGACAAAATATGTATTACCCATGTGTAACTCCAGGGGAAAATCCTGGGGCAAAATACCTTGAAGCTGAAATCAGTCAAAGGGAGAAATAAAGTGGGAGAAACCCATTTATTTCTTACACTCAGTCATCCCACGTCTCTTGCAACCCGGCTGCAGAAGAGGACTCACCCAACCTCTCTGGACCATATATACCCTTGCCTACCCTTGTAATCACCTACTGATAATAGAAATGGACTACTTCTCTCCACCCCTTGGAGACACTTATTGATATGGAGATGCAGTAAGGCCAGGTGAGAGATTCTGGAAATATCACAATTTTACCCACAGCCCACCACACCAGAAATCTCACCTTACAATCTACTCGTTCCCCATCTTTCCCAATGGACCCTGTGCGAGAAAACTGGAGCACTGTAACCAGACTAATAACATACAACAGCAACAGCAATAAAATCATGATAATCCTCAAGCCAGAGGATTCAGTTAAATTCAAAGTCCTATGCAGATTAAGTTCATAGCTCGCCCATTCCACAGGCAGTCAGTAGCTGAACAAGCAGGGAGATCAGAGCAATCATCACACAGCGCCTACAGTGAGGGGGCAGGTCCAGGCCACAGGGACTGCAGAAGAAAATACCCTTAAGGGTGATAAGATACATGTTTTAATAACACCAGCATAGGCAAATCTTGTCCACCAGGTAGAATGCATACAAGAGAGTGGTCCTGTGATAGGACAGTGGCAGGAATGGGATCTCATCCTGGTCTAGCATACCAAACTTTCACCACCCTCCCTGAGGAAGTTATAGATGGGTCAAAATACAGGGCTACAGGAGGTGCGTGCACTGCCTGTAAAGATTAAAAAAAGCTTCCTTGTAAGATGCTCTTAACAACTGGACACTTTGGGTACACAACCATGATATTTAGAGACCACTCCAGTGTTACTTCCAATCCTTTTTCCCAAGGTGCCAGAAGGGCCAGCAATCACTGATCCACGTGTTGAAATGTCCAAGGACACATCCACTTAACAGAGTCTCCAGGGTGTAATGCAGTTGGGGCTGGCAGCAGGATGTTGCTCTGCTGGCCATATCCTGGCTTCAATAACTCCTCCTTGGTTTGCACATACAGTTGTATAGGAGAGGCAGCAATGTGTGTTAGCATGTCCACAGAGTTCAAGGCTCCTTTTCAGTGCTTCTCATTCAAACACCAAAGCACTGACCATAAGCAAACTGACCAAAGCTGTAGACTACTGGTGTCCAACGTCAGGCCAGATTTCAATAAACCACTGTACCTCTCTATCATGCCTGCCCTGGTAGGGTTACATGGTACATGAAACTTCGACTTTATTTCTAATTGCTGCACCCATTCTTGTAATGCATGTCCGGTAAAGTGGATGCACTGATCAATCTCAATAACCTGTGGCTGGCCATGGGCCGCAAAGACACACTCCAGACACCTTTTCATTGTTTGCTGATCTGCATGACATGCAGGAAAAGCTATGAACAGGCCAGTATTGTGTCCACACAAGTCATGGCATACGATATTCTTCTGATATGGGCAGAGGCTCAATAGAGTCTATCGCCATCTGACAAGGGTTATTGGCTCCTTTACTATTGTCCCATGTTGATGCGGGACTCAGTGTAAGACCCTCTTAGAGCACAAAAGACACTCCTTTCAGGCTCTGCTGACTTCTTCAAAGGTCAACAGCAAGTCCCACCAATGGGCTACAGCCCATATTGCCTTCTGCCTTGCGTGCAACAAGCACTGATGTAACCATTGGGCCATACCAGAGGCAGGCTTTCCTTCTAGTCAGTGCACCGGAGCCAATATGTCTGCTTCATCATTCCCTGGGGATGCAAAAGGCAGATGGCCAGTCACATGATACATGGTAACAGTTTTAGTCTGACCAGAGACCCATAGGTCTTGCCACAACTCTTGCCCCTAAAGGGGCTGGTGACCAACCATCCAGTTGGCATGATACCATGTTGGTAGCCCCGAAAAATGACACAGCTGTCAGTTTAGACAACTATAATGGAAGGCTTGGTGATCATGAGCCAAACTGCCCGCAACTCAGCCCCTTGGCTCCATCCTCCATCCATATTGTCTCAGCCCTAGGATAGAAAGCCACAGCCCCCACAAACCCTTGGGGGCTGCCCATGACTGGAGCTCTCTGTGTACCAAGCATCTTCAGGTATAGGGGCTTTTCCCTCCTGATAAGGAGTCTCGGCTACCAATGGCTCAAATGCAAGTTCTTCCTGCTTTCCACTGGTATAGGTCACTGGCCCCAATAAGCGCTGGAGTTCTCTACTTAAGGGGCTAGCAGAGAGCGCGCTACACAGCTGCAACTATGCGCCCCATTTGGCCAGTGTAGGTATCTATGCCATGCCACTCCATGGCCTTTCAGTCCAGTCTGGCACCCACCCTGTGATGGGATAGGTGGTTATTACCTTGGTTAGAGCTGTTCCAGTGATGGGCTCCAAAGCCAGCAAGGTATGGTACACGGCAGCCAGTTGCTTCTCTATAAAGGTGTACTGGACTTCTGCTCATTTCCATAGCTGTGACCAGAATCCAATAGGTTGGCGTGCCTGTTCAAGCTGCTGCCAAAGACCCCATCCATAACCATCTTCCATTACATAAACATCTAGCTCACAGGGCCTTAATGAGTCCATTACACTCAAGGCCTGTATAGCCTTGACTGCTCACTTATCAGCAGTAAAAGCAGTTCCACGCTTCATCCTAGTCCCACCTGAGGCCTTTCTGTACCAACTAGTATAGGAATTTCAGAATTTGTGCCAAGTGAGGGATAAACACTCTCCAGTAGCCCAAAAGACCCAAAAACTCTTGAAAGACTGCCACAGTGGTAGGGGTAGGAAAAGCCTGGACCTTGTCTGTGACTTCTTCTGGGACAACTTTAGTTTTACCAGATCAGACAACCCCCAAGAATTTTACAAACAAACCACGTCCCTGAACCGTGGTGCTTGTTCACAGCCCATCCTTTTTCCTATAGATGTTAAAGCAGTGTAGGAACTGCCCCTTCTAAATCTGCAAGAGAATCACATGAGCGTGGTATCATCAATGTAGTGATACAGCCGCACCATTTGCAGTTTCTTCCATGAGGCCAAGTCCTGGGCTACAAGTACATTGACAAATGGTGGGAGTGGGACTGTGGAGGTATCCCTGTAGAAGGGCAGTGATGTCCAAGGTGATGTAGAAGGGGAGGGACCTTGATACCCCCCCAGATGAACCATGTGAAGGCAAACTGTTCCTGACTTTTCTGTGCTATGTCAATAGAGAAGAAAACGTTAGCAATGTCCACAACATAATGATACATCCCTAGTTCATGACTATGTCCATAAAGAGTGCTATAGAGGAGATTGGAGCCTGCAAAGGGAGTGAAACTTTATTCAATTCCCTACAGTCCACAGTCATATACTAGAAGCCATCTGGCTTTTTCACTGGCCACACTGGGGAATTAAAGGGACTATGAGTGGGCTTTATGATTCCCACCTTCTTCAATTCCTGTAGAGTTGTTCCAATTTCCTTGTGTCCCCCAGACAATTTATACTGCTTAGTATTTATCACCCACCGAAGTACAGAAAGAGATACAGGCAGGTGCTTAGCATGTCCTCAGAACTGCCTTTACCACATATACCCTCAGTCTGAACTCACCTGCAGTGGTCTATAACTACAGGCCCTGCAGAATATCTATCCCCAAAATATATTCAAGGAAGGGGAAAATGTACACAGTATACTCCTTTGGGAGTAAACATCCTATCCCAATGGGATTTGGGCTTTCTTCATTCTAACTGCCTTACCCCCATAGCCATCTGTCACAGTGGGGTCCCAGAAAAATGCGCAGGGTTGCCATAAATCAAAGAACATTCAGCTCCTGTGTTCTCCAGTGCCAGGACATGTTGTACATTCAGGGGGGTTCAATGAATTGCTAATTCTACATGTGGACCTTGAAACCCCCCCAAATGAACCACGATGCCCAGTCATGATTCTATGGGGGTGAGGGCCCAGGGGGAGCCTGAGTACTGTCCCCAGGAAGTCTTGCAGGGACACAGGCCAAAATGGGGCTTTGACTCTGGCTTCCGTGTCCTGGACCTCAGCGGCTGGAACTGCTGCTCTGGCTTTAATTGTTGCCACAGTTCTAACAAGATTCTATTGGGCTGCCCAAAAGTTTTTCTTTCATGACTCTGGCCTTTATCAAATCAACCTACATCTTGGTCCTAGAGACCTTCCTGGGGCCCTTTGCACCTCAATCCTTTGAGTTGTAGCCCATACTTTCTTCTATGGTCTTGTTTCAACCTCCCCCAGATCTACCAAAGTATGAGTAGTCTCACTCATGGGTTGCCCTATTTGGGGGGCAAGAATAGTCACTAGGGATCCAAATAGATGGGGGAGCTCTATGGAGTATCAGATTTCTCATTCCTACAGTGACAACTCCTTATCAGGGCCCTGGGGGCGTGGGGTCCATATTATAGATGATATTTTTCATGCCCAGCTCCTGAAACACCAGCTGAAGCTCTGCATTTGTAGTGGGTATGTATGGTAAATCACCCTGATTAGGCCAAACTACCATGATGGCTGCTGTCAGCTAATCCAGGAGCACCTGATTACCTGACATGTGATGGGCACTTTGCAACCACTGCCAGGGAAGCCAGTCTACCCATTTCAGAACCCAACATAACAATGTTTTCCACCCCCATATCTCAGAGATGCAAAAGCCATGTATGCAGAGATTTTGATGACTTATGTTGATATAAAACGCTCATGTCCACCAGCTCACCCTGGGTATAGGTGCTGAGCATGGAGTGCTCCACAACCTAGGGTGGGGGAGACTCCTCCCCCTGAGGAACCCGCAGTTGTTGGTTATTTTCTTACTTATAATGGGGCGGGACTCTAATACAGGAGAGGCTGGTGCTTGGCAACAGATCGGTCCTTGGCCCCACCCCCTCATCCTCTTCAACACCTCCTCTACCATCTCCCGGACTGAAGGCACCAATCTTCCCTCCCCCTCCCTCACATGCCTCCTGCGATGTGACTTCTCCTGCAGCCTCCTCCCTTGCTATTGTTAAGGAATCCTCGAGGAGCACAACCCAGCTTCTCAATAACTTCTCAATAACTGTCTTTCTTTCTCAAGGGCATCCCACAGGTCATCGGCCAGCCCCCACCAAGCAATGCTGAAGTGTGTCTCCCTCCTGCCAAAGTCTCTCTCTCTCCTCAATAACACTTATCACTACCTTCAGGAAGAGATCCTGTAATCCCAGGTTCTATATGGCCACTCAGGGCCCCTAATCAGTCTTCTATTTCACAGAGGGCTAATTCTGCATCTTCTGGTGTCTCCACCCTTCCCCAATTCTGGGGAAGACCCCACCTACTTAGGAGGTGCTTTACCCTAGACCAATTCTCCCCTAGGGGCTCCCCAATTGGAAGCCCCACAGATAAGAGGCTACAGGGTGAAGCTGCACCCTCTACTGCTACAGCCACTGTGGCCTTCCCACCATCCACAGTGGGGGAGGTTTGGGGCATCTTCCCACCATCTCTAGGGGCAGCCTACCCAAGGGTCACACCCAGGTAGATGGATTTCGGGTTCAGAGATCCTGCCGACTATGCAAGATGTGACACTGGGGGAAAAGTCTCGGGGCAAAATACCTTTGAAATTGAAACCAGTTAAAGAGATAAAGTGGGAGAAACTCATTTATTTCTTACAAGCAGTCGTCCTGCATCTCTTGCAATCAGACTACAGAAGAAGAGCCAACTGAACCTTTGTGGTTCATGTATGCCTTCACTTGCCCTTGTAATAACCTACTGATATGGAGATGGACTAGTTCTCTCCACCGCTTAGAAACACCTATTGATACACTAAGGTCAGGTGAGAGATTCTGGGAATACCGCAATTTTACCCACACCAGATATACTGGTCTTCATCCACAGTTCCTGAAAACACTGCTAAGTCTTAAACGTGAAGCAGGTGTTTTTCATATTAATGAGAGACTTTTGGACCCCTCCCCGACCCAAGGGTGAGAGCTGGAGGTTGGTGAATAATTTAGACAATCATGATTATGCAATGAAGCCCTCACAAAACTCATGAGAAGAGCTCTCTCCCTCTGCTCTCTGCTTGGTTGGATCCTGTTTCTAGGTTGGAGAGTTTCTGTGCTTGGGGAACCAGAACACCTTCACCTGCCACAGAGTCAGGCCCAAAGCTCTACAAGTAGAAGCTCTTTTATTTGCAACCGTGCCCTATGTCTCTCTTAATCTGGCTGTTAGCTTGTATCCTTTATTAAACTGGTAAACATAAGTGTTTTTCTGAGTTCTGTGAGCCACTCAGGCAAATTAATTGAACCTAAGGGGGAGGTTGTGGGAACCTCCAATCTGTAGCCAGTAGGTCAGAAGCACAAGGAACTTAATGGGGCTTGCAAGCAGCATCTGGAGTTGGGGGTGGAGGGCAGTCTTGTAGGACAGAACCCTTAACCTGGGACTCTGCTGCTGTCTCTGGACAGATAGGATCAGAACTGAGTTGAGTTCTCCAACACCCTGCTGGTGTTTGAGAGTTGCCTGGTGTAAGTATGTGCAGAAAGACCTCCTCCAGCATATTTACACACATTGAATTGGGCCCGGGTGTCTGAATGAATTTATACTACTATTACTGCTGTGTATAACACTGTTATTGTTATACACACATTTAGGGAAAAAATACACCACTCCATTTGGTGTTGGACAAGTCAGAATCGCAAAAATGAAAGGGGAATTGCATACTATGTGGAAGTACAAGAAAAGGGAACAGCCATATGGGACGAAATGTCAAAGAAACCTAGTTCATTAAAAGGATACATTAAAAGAATTATAGCTGCATGTAACAACAGAGACAATCTTAGTAGTACTGAGTGAAAGAAGCTAACCACAGAAAAACGTATGTAAAATAATGCTATTGATATAAAGTTCAAAAATTAAACTAAGTAATGTATTATATACATATGCATGGATGTGGAGGATGTGAAGAAAGTTAAACTATCAGGTTTTAATGGTGGAAAGGTAAAATGATGCAGTGGCTGTGGAAAACAGTATGGTGGTTCTTAAAACTTTTTAAGTAGAACTACAATATAATCCAGCAATACCACCTCTAGATACATACCCAAATAAACTAAAAGCAGATGGTACCTAAAGAGATACTTGCACACCCATATTCATTGTAGCATCATTCACAATGGCCGAAAGGTAGAAGCAATTCAAGTGTCTGCTTGATGGATGAGTGAATAAACAAAATGTAGTACATGCACACAATGAAATATTATTTAGCCTTAAAAAGGAAAGAAATGCTGAGGATTAAAAATGGTGGTATGAGATATGAGAGAAACCTCATTCCAAAACCACATATAGTTTGAAAATATAGCAAATACAACTGATCGTGAAAGACCAACAGGAAAGAAAGCTGTGGCAGAGTGACTACACCTGGGGAAGAGAGCAGACCTCATGGAAAAGGGAAAAGTACTAAACTGGTGCTCTGGCAGGACCCAAGCCCTTCCCCAACCCCAGCTCACCAGCGGGAAGAAGAGAAAGGAGTAGGAAGCAGGTGGAGGCCAGGACTGCTGAAAACCCAGCCCTGGAGATCTGCTCTGGGAGCACAAACTTACACTACATGGTGTTCTGGAAATTAGTGAGGTTGGAAAACTACGAAAGGTAGAAAACTTGGAGAGACTGAGATTCCAGCCACTTGTGGAGAATAAGTACAGACAACTGACCACTCTAGGACAAAAGAAAGGCAGGCACTCCAAGAGACTTCCTAACAGCGAGAGGGCTGCAAAAGGGGCAAGGATTGCACAGAGCTTGCTGCTCAGGAGAAAGCACAGGTGGACAAAATTGTTCTGCCACACTCAGCCCAGTAGGTTGGGAACTTTCAGGAGTTTCAGGTGCTCCATCACTGACTGGAAACACAGCTAAGAGGCCCCCAATGGCAACACGCACCCTACAGCTCCTTCCTCCCGGATGGCAACAGCACATAAACTGGCTGTCCCCATCACTGTGCTAGGCAAGTCAGAAGGAGGCAACACCTACAGCACATGCAAGTGCATAGAACAGAAGCTCGTCCCTGTGCACTTGGCCCAGTGGCCCTAGCAGTGGAGGCAGGCACTGCAGCTGGGAAGCAGGAAAGAGCTCATTCTGACAGTCAACAGTGGCATTCACCTGCGACCCCCAAAATGGCTCCAGGGGCTAGGCAGGACCAGGCAGAAGAGTTGCTGGGCAATATAGGGCACCACCTACAAATACGAAATGTCAAAAGAACCAGTTCAACCCCAAATCCCACAACACAAGAAAGAGGGCAAAGTGAAACTGAAATCACCAATATTACCAATAAAGATTTCAAAATAAAAATCATAAACATGCTAAAGGAGCTACAGAAAAATATTCAAGACTTCAGGGAGAAAGTCAAGAATGAGATACAAACATTGAATAATACAGTATCTGAAATGAACATACAATGAAGAGATTTACAAGCAGATTAGGTGAAGTAGAGGAGATACTAAATAAAATGGAAATTAGAGAACAGGAATAAAAAGAAGCTGAGGCACAGAAAGAGAAATGGATCACTGGAATGAAAGAATATTGACAGAACTGTGTGAGCAATACAAACGCAACAATATTCGCATATAGGGAATCCAGAAGAAGAAGAAGAGACAGAAAAAGGGATAGAAAGTGTCTTTGAGGAGGCAACTGCTGAAAACTCTCCCAATCAGGGGAAGGAGATAGTCTCTCAGGCCATGGAGGTGCACAGATCTCCCAAGATAAGGGACCCAAGGAAGACAACACCAAGACATAATAATTAAAATGGCAAAGACCCGCCTATAGGCTGCCTACAAGAGGCTCACCTCAAACTCAAAGACATACACAGACTAAAGGTGAAGGGATGGAAAAAGATATTACATGCAACTAAAAGGGAGAATAAAGCAGGAGTTGCAGTACTTGTATCAGACAAAATAGATTATAAAAAAGAGAAAGTAACAAGAGACAAAGAAGAACATTATATAATGATAAAGGCATCAGTCCAAAAAGAGAATATAACTATTATAAATATCTATGCACCCAACATAGGGGCACCTACATATGTGAAACAAGTATTAACATTATTAAAGGGGAAATAGAATGCAATGCATTCATTTTAGGAGACTTCAACAAACCACTCCCTCCAAAGGACAGATCAACCAGACAGAAAATAAGTAAGGACACAGAGGCACTGAACAACACATTACAACAAAAGGACTTAACACACATCTACAGAACACTCTACAAAAAAACAGCAGGATATACATTCTTCTCAAGTGCACATGGAACATGTTCAAGAACAGATCAGGTACTAGGCCACAAAAAGAGCCTTACTAAATTCAGAAGAATTGAAACTGTACCAACCAGCTTCTCAGACCACAGAGGTATGAAACTACAAATAAATTACACACAAAAAAACAGAAAAGTCCACAAACACATGGAGGCTTAACAACATGCTCCTAAATAACCAATAGATCAATGACCAAATAAAAACAGAGATCAAGCCATATGGACACAAACAATAACAATAACTCGATAATGCAAAATCTGTGGGACGCAGCGAAGGCCGTGCTAAGAGGGAAGTATATTGTAATACAGGCTTACCTCAGGAAAGAAGAACAATCCCATATGAATAGTCTAAATGCACAATTAATGAAACTAGAAAAAGAAGAAGAAATGAGGCCCAAAGTTGGTAGAAGGAGGGACATAACAAAGACTAGAGCAGAAATAAATAAAATTGAGAAGAATAAAACAGTAGGAAGAATCAATAAAAGCAGGAGCTGGTTCTTCAAGAAAATAAGCAAAATAGATAAACCCATAGCCAGAGTCTACACACATGAACAGAATCTGAAATGAGAAAGGAAAAATCACTAGGGACACCACAGAAACACAAAGAATTATGAGAGAATACTATGAAAAATTATATGCTAACAAACTGGATAACCTAGAAGAAATGGACAACTTTGTAGAAAAATATAATCTTCCAAGGCTGACCCAGGAAGAAACAGAAAATCTGAATAGACCAATTACCAGCAACAAAATTGAACTGGTAATCAAAAAACTACCAAGAACAAAACCCCTACACCAGATGGTTTCACTGCTAAATTTATTAAACATTTAGTGAAGACATAATATCCTCCTTAAAGTTTTCCAAAAAGTAGAAGATGAGGAAATACTCCCAAACTCATTTTATGAGGCCAGTATAATTGATACAAAAATGAGGCAAGACACCAAACAAAAAAAATAAAATTACAGGCCAATATTCCTGATGAATATAGATGCAAAAATAGTCAACAAAATATTAGCAAACCAAGTTCAAAAATACATCAGAAAGATCATCCATCATGATGAAGTAGGATTTATTCCAGGGATGCAAGCATGGTACAACATTAAAAAATCCATCAACATTATCCACATCAACAAAAATGAGGACAAAAACCACACGATCATCTCCATAGATGCTGAAAAAGCATTCAACAAAATTCAACATCCATTCGTGATAAAAACTCTCAACAAAATGGGTATAGAGGGCAAGTACCTCAACATAATAAAGGCCATATACGATAAACCCACAACCAACATTATACATAACAGTGAGAAGCTGAAAGCTTTCCTTTTAAGATCGGGAACAAGACAAGTATGCCAACTCTCCCCTCTTTGATTCAACATAGTTCTGGAGGTCTTACCCACAGCAATCAAACAACACAAAGAAATAAAAGGCATCCAAATTGGCAAGGAAGAAGTTAAACTGACACTGTCGGCAGATGACATGATGTACATAAAAAATCCTAAAGAATCCACTCCAAAACTACTAGATCTATTATCTGAATTCAGCAAAGTTGCAGTATACAAAATGAATACACAAAAATCTGTTGCATTCCTATACATTAATGATGAACAAGCAGAAAGAGAAATCAGGAAAACAATTACATTCACAATTGCATCAAAAAAAAAAAAAACCCTACAAATAAGCCTAACCAAGGAAGGGAAAGACCTATACTCTAAAAACTACAAGACACTCATGAGAGAAATTAAAGAAGATACCAGTAAATGGAAACACATCCCGTGCTATGGTTAGGAAGAATTAATATAGTCAAAATGGCCATCCTGCCTAAAGCAATCTACAAATTCATGCAATCCCTATCAAAATACCAACTGCATTCTTCAATGAACTAGAGCAAATAGTTCTAACATTCATATGGAACCACAAAAGACCCAGAACAGCCAAAGCAATCCTGAGAAGGAAGAATAAAGCTGGGGTGATTATACTCCCCAACTTCAAGCTCTACTGCAAAGCTACGGTAATCAAGACAATTTGGTACTGGCACAAGAACAAAACCATAGACCAATGGAACAGACTAGAAAGCCCAGATATAAACCCAACCATATATGGTCAATTGATATACAATAAAGGATCCTGGATATACAGTGGGGAAATGACAGCCTCTTCAACAACTGGTGTTGGAAAAACTGGACAGCTACATGCAAGACAATGAAACTGGATTATTGTCAACCCCATACACAAAAGTAAACTCAAAATGGATCAAAGACCTGAATGTAAGTCATGAAACCAAAAACTCTTAGAAGAAAACACAGGCAAAAATCTCTTGTATATAAACATGAGCAACATCTCCTGAACACATCTTACATCTCCTCAGGCAGGAGAAACAAAATAAAAAATGAACAAATGGGACTACATCATGCTAAAAAGCTTCTGTAAAGAACAGCATCAGCAGAACAAAAAGGCATCCTACAGTATAGGAGAATAGATTTGTAAACCACATATCTGATAAGGGGTTAACATCGAAAATATATAAAGAACTCACACGCATCAACACCCAAAAGGCAAATAACCCTATGAAAACAATGGGCGGAGGATATGAACAGACACTTCATACAAGAAATTCAAATGACCAACAGGCACATGAAAAGATGCCCACATCACTAATTATCAGGGAAATGCAAATTAATACCACAATGAGATATCACCATACACCAGTTAGTATAGCCAACATCCAAAAGACTAAGAACAACAATTGCTGGTGAGGATGCGGAGAAAGGGGAACACTCCTACACTACTGGTGGGAATTTAAACTAGTTCAATCAATTGTGGAAAGCATTATGGAGGTTTCTCAAAAAACTAAAAATAGAAATACCGTCTGAGCTGGAATTTCACTCCTAGGAATTTACCCAAAGAAAACAACTTCTCAGACTCAAAAACATATGCACCCCTTTGTTTATCACAGCACTATTTACAATAACCAAGATATGGAAGCAACCTAAGTGTCCTTCAGTAGATAAGTGGATAAAGAAGATGTGATACATATACACAATAGAATACTATTCAACCAGAAACAAGAAAGAAACAAATCCTATGATTTGCAACAACATGGATGGAGCTTGAAGTTATTATGCTCAGTGAAATAAGTCAGGCAGAGAAAGACACATACCAAATGATTTCCCTCATTTGTAGAATATAACAATGATGCAAAACTGAAGGAACAAAATAGCAGCAGACTCAAACTCCAAGAAGGGACTAGCGGTTACCAAAGGGGAGGTGTGGGAGAGGGCAGGTGGAGATGGAGAGATTGTAGGATATTATGATTAGTGCACATGGTGTGTGTGGGGTCATGGGGAAGACAGTGTAGCACAGAGAAGTGGTGATTCTGTGGCATCTTACTACACTGATGGACAGTGACTGCAATGGGGTATTGGAGGGGGATTGGATAATAAGGTTGAATGTAGTAACCACATTGTTTTCCTTGTGAAACTTTCAAAAGATTGTATACCAATGATAGCTTAATTAAAAAATACATATAATATATATATATATATAAAGAATGGCTAAGAAGGTAAGTTTTAAGGTATATATTTTTATCACAAATATAAACTAAAAACACAAAATGTGATAGACACAAAATAAGGCAGACAAGCAAATATTATTTTAATAAATATTGGAAAAGTGGGTATCAGTGGTAAAAACATTAACCCAAGTAAAAACTCACTCCATTTAAAAAACTACAATAGAATTAGGTGAAAACGCTAGTGAAATACTTCCTGACCACTGAAGAAATGTATCAGAAAGAAAAATGATAAGCTGTGATAGATGAACAATATTTAGGCAATAAAAGGTATTAAAAGGTATATTTAAAAGAAAAATCACAATCTGGGAGTTGTGAAGGATGCGCAAATTTTATGATCCAAAATATATATAAAGAACTCACACAAATATGAAGCTGATACCTAAAATTCCCTTAATAAATATTCCAGTTGTTTACTCTTCAAGTAAGGAGAGTTTTTGCCACCAGATCACAGCCATGCTCAAGCAACTCTCCTAATTTACATTATTTTGATAGTGAAAAAAGTCTTTCTTGTATACAGCAATATTTTAACAAAAAAGATTTAAGATAGTAGCTTGTGTTTCTGACCTCCTTAGATTCCAATTAGTAAGCAAAATGGGGTGTCGAATTTGCCAAATCAAACACACAATGTTGTTACTTCATGGTAACACAACCTCTATGACCTTAAAATATGGGGAAAAAAAGACACTTCATGAAATAACATAATATACTTTGTGATCCTGACCTACAGATAGGGATTTTCCCTCATCCAAGCAATAAAGCTTTGATGAAAGTGTTCCTTACATACGGCCATGATCCTCAGATGCCAGTTTTTGTCTCCTTCACAACTCCCCACTGTGGTTTTCCTTTTAAATATATGGTAGCCCTCTTGGTGCCTTCACACTCAATGCTGTCCTTCAACCACTGCTGAACCTCTGGGCTTTGCCATCAGAGCCTGCAGCCTCCTACGAAACCTAGCTTAGAGATTCCATACTTTTTTAGAACATATACTAGAAATGCATCATCAGAAACTATGCTTTTTCTTATAGAGAAAGACTTGCAAACTTCAAAAAACTTTTAGAATGTAATTCAATCATAACAAGGATTTCCTTCAATAGATACCATGAGATTCAACAATCAGGATTCTGCTTTTATAGTTATCTAAGTATTTCTTTTATTTTCCTGCTTAGTTTCATGAAGGGAGATTATCTTTTTATGAACTACAACAGCAGAGGAACGTACCTAGTAATTTTTCTGTTCTAATGACCTGACCAAGATACCTAGCAATTTGTGAGTAGTCTACAATATTAAAATTAAAAATACTGTTTTTAATAAAATCACTAGAGAAATGATTACCATAACAGAGCAAGGTCCTTAGCCCAAAATTAAATGGCCACAGACATATTTATAAAAATATATCAACTACCCAGGACCCTGGGAAAAAGATGGTGGTATAAGAAGGCAAGGCAGAAACCTCCTCCCAAAATCAGAGAACAGAAAATACAGCAAATACAGCTAAACCGGAAAACAACCTGAAGACTGCAGAACAGACTGCCTACATGTGGGGAAGATGAGAGGACCTCTCAGAAAAGGGTAAAGTGGCAAAGCCTTGATCTGGTGGGCAGCTAAGCCCTTCCCCGATCCCAGCCCACAGGTGTGAGGAAAAGGAGCAGAGAGGGGAGGGAGAGAAGCCCAGAACCACTGAGCACCTGGCCCTGGAGATCTGCTCCAGGAACATGAACCCACATTACAAGGTGCTCTGGAGGTTAGTGGGGCTGGACAACAGAGATAGGAGGAACACTCAGAGAGACTGAGATTCCAACCACTTGTGGAGAACAGGTACACTCTACTGGCCCCAAGACAAAAGCAGAGCAGGCAGTTTGAAGGACTTCCCAGCAGAGGGAGGGGCACTAGAGGGGCAAAGATTACACAGAGCTCTCCGCTCAGGAAAAAGGGCAGATGGACAGTACCTCCCCAGCCCACCCTCAGCCTAGCAGGTTGGGAACTCTCAGGAGCTTCAGATGCTCCATCCCCCTTCCTGGCAACTGAGCCCCAAGGTTTCCTGCTGTGGTGCACAGCCTGCTGCTCCTTCCTCCTGACAGGAGCTGGTCCAGCTCATCTGCTGCCCCCACCATTGCAGCAGGCTGGCTAGAGGTTGGTTTCAGTGGTGCAGCACTGGGGCTCCTTCCTGGGTGCGTTGCCCACTTGACCTGGCAGTGAAGGCAGAGGTTACAGCCGGGAAGGCAGGAAGCCCTCCCAGCTAACCTCTTTACTCCCAGCTGGCACTGGTCCCACTTCCTGCGGCCCCCACCACTGCAGCAAGCTGGAGGGAAGGCAGCCACGCCCATGGCAGCTCCAGCAGCATGGCCCCAAGTATTCTTCCTGCTTGTGCAATAAGCTGACAGCACACACAGCCCACCTGAAATTAGACTACTACAAGCCAGACCCACTGAAAGGTGCCGCACCCACTGCACACCGAAAGCTGGGCTTCTACACAAGAAATTGAGCTTCTGGGCACTAGAGACTACCTCCTAAACAAACTATTATTCCACAGGAAGTACTAAAAAAAAAAATGACTGAGAGAAATTTGGTCCCAATGAAACTACAAGAAAAAAAACACCAGAAAGAGGTCTTAGGGAAACTGAAATCACCAATCTTCTTGATTAAGACTTCAAAGTCAAACTTATAAACATGCTCATGGATCTACAGAAAAACATTCAAGATCTCAGGGAGGGCCTCAACAAAAAGAAGACCACCGAAACAGTACCTCAGAACTGAAGAATACAGTATCTGAAATGAAAAATACAATGGAAGAAATTAATAGCAGGCTTACACAGGTTGAAAAAGTTGTAGGGGATATGGAAATTAGGGAGCAAGAAGACAATGAAGCTGAAAAACAGAAAAAAGGATCTCAAGGACTAAAAGAATAATAAGAGAGCTGTGTGACCAATCCAAACAGAACAATATTCACGTCATAGGAGTAACAGACGAAGAAGAGAGACACAAAGGGATAGAAATTTCCACAATTTCTTTGAGGAAATAAGTGTTGAAAACTTTGCCAATCTGGGGAAGGAAATAGATAGTCTGTTCATGGAAGCACAAAGATCACCCAACAAAGGGAACCTAAAGACAACACCAAGACATATAATAATTAAAACGGCAAAGATCAAGGGCAAAAAATATTGAAAGCAGCCAGAGAGAGAAAGAAGATCACTAATAAAGGAAACCCCATCAGGCTATATCAGACTTATCAGCAGAAACCTTACAGGCCAGAAAGGAGTGACATGATTTATCTAATGTACTGAAACAGAAGGGCCTCCAACCAGGAATACTCTGCCCAGCAAGATTAACATTTAGATTTGAAGCAAGGATTAAACAATTTCCAGATAGGCAAAAGTTGAGGGAATTCACCACCACTAAACCATCCCTACAGGATCTGTTAGAAGGACTGTTCTTGATGGAAATGCTAAGGCTAAAAAGCTGTCAACTAGAGAAAATAAACCCACAGTAAAGGTAGTAGACCAATTAATTACTAAGCCAATACAAAATTAAATCAACTACTCACAAAGTTAGTCAGGGGGTACACATATGACACCTAATATATAAAGGGTGGAAAAGAAGGTAGAAAGGGAGGGAAAAAAAGTACCTTTAGACAGTGTTTGAAATAAAGTAATCAGCAATTTAAGACAGACTGTTAAATAGTAAGAAAGCTATCCTGAACCTTTGGTAACTACAGATCTAAAGCCTACAATAGCAATAAGTACATACTGATCAAGAGTCACCTTAAATGTAAATGGACTGAACACACCAAGCAAAAGACACAAAGTGGCAGAATGGATTAAAAAAACAAGACCCTATATGCTGCCTACAAGAGACGCATTTCAGACCCAAAGACATACACAGACTAAAAGCGAAAGGACAGAAAAATGTATTTCATGCAAATAATAGGGAGAAAAAAGCAGGAGTAGCAGTATTTATATTAGACAAAATACATTTCAAAACAGAGAAAGTAACGAGATAAAGAAGGACATTACATGATAAAGAGGTCAGTCCAACAAAAGGATATAACCATTATAAATATCTATGCACACAACACAGGAGCACCTAAATATATGAAACAAATACTAACAGAATTAAGAGGGGAAACAGACCACAACACAATCATTTTAGGAGACTTTAACACCCCATTCACACCAATAGGCAGAACAACCAGACAGAAAATAAGTAAGGAAGCAAAGGCACCGAACAATACATTAGAACAGATGGACCTAACAGATATATACAGAACATTCCACCCAAAAGCAGCAGGGTACACATTCTTCTCAAGTGTACTTGGAACATTTTCTAGAATAGATCACATACTAGGCCACAAAAAGAGTGTCAATAAATTTTAAAAGACTGAAATTGTACCAACCAGCTTCTCAGACCATAAAGGTATGAAACTAGAAATAAATTACATAAAGAAAGCAAAAAAGCCAACAAACACATGGAGGCTTAACAACATGCTCCTAAATAATCAATGGACTGGTGATCAAATTAAAAGAAAGATCAAGCAATACATGGAGACAAATGAAAACAAAAACTCAACAGCCCAAAACCTGTGGGATTCAGCGAAGGCAATTCTGAGAGGAAAGTACACAGCAGGTCATGGAAGCAACCAAAGTGTCCATACATAGATGAATGGACAAAGAAGATGTGGTACACAGACACAATGGGATATTATTCAGCCATAAAAAGAAAACAAATTCTGCCATTTGCAACAATATGGATGGATCTAGAGGGTACTCTGCTCAGTGAAATAAGCCAGGAGGAGAAAGACAAATACCAAATGATTTCACTCATTTGTGGAGTATAAAAAAGAAAGCAAAACAGAAGGAACAAAATAGCAGTAGACTCACAGACACTGAGAAAGGACTAGCAGTTATGAAAGGGGAGGGGTTGGGGAGCGTGGGTGGGGAGGAGGTGGGGAGGGAGAGGGGGATTAAGTGGCACTATAATTCTCATTCAGAATATAAGTAGGTCAGGTGACAGGGATGGAAGTACAGCATAGAGAAGACAACTGCTGACTCTGTAATATCTCACTATATTGTCAGCGCAATGGAGGGTTTAGGACTTGATAATATGGGTGAATGTTGAAACCACTGCGCTGTTTATGTGAAACCATCATAAGATTGTATATCAATGATAATTTATGTCAGACAAAATACATTTCAAAACAGAGAAAGTAACAAGAGACAAAGAAGGGTATAACATGATAAAGGGGTCAATCCAACAAGAGGATATAACCATTATAAATATCCATGCACTCAACACAGGAGCACCTAAATATATTAAACAAATACTAACAGAATTAAAAGGGGAAACAGACTGCAACACAATCAATTTAAAACAGACCGCAACACAATTTTAAAAGATTTATCAACTATTACATTTTGATAAAGTCAAAATGATTAAGAGATGCTGTCTTCCTTTTCTTTCTTGATTGGTTACCTCTAATTAGCTGAGGGCTGGACCCTGTTAATATATGAGAAGTATCAGTCCATATTGTCAGACAACTATTATACATATGACTAAGCATCCACAGCACTGTCCTAAGGAGGACAAACCCATTAACTCTGAACACCTGTTCTGCTTACCTGAGGGAAGGGGCTTTGTACTATATTTGTACATAACTGCTTCCTCTAATGAGTAACAAATTTTTGAAGCTGCTGAATAGGCAGCTTCTGGATGAGGAAAATATTCCTATATATAATATTTTATAAGGTAGAATAAAATCACTGTAATAGAAATTCAGACAAATTAATCTAGTCAGGGGTTACTGAAAAATAACCAAGGACTTGACCTAAAACTGGAAAGATTATAATCTGGACTAGGGAAAGAAAAAAGTAAGAACAATGATTTGTAGGAGAAATATACAAGAGAAAGACAGATTAACATGGGGCCAGATTATAAAGCAGTTTAAGGATTCTTAATTTGAAACACAGAGACATGGAGACTATTGCACCACTTTAACAAGGTTAACCTGGTGTTGACAAATATAATGGAATGGTAAAAATACTGTAGATGAGGCAACAAATCAGACATGTGGAAGTAAGCACCATGAGCTTGAGTAGGGGTAGAGGAAGTAAACAGGAAAGAATAAATCTAATACACAGTCCCATAACAGTTCCATCATAACTTGCTGGTTTAATACGAAGAATTACTATAAGGATACAACCGTCTCTCTCTATACAAGCACAGATACTCCTCCTAAATTAAAATCATCACACAATCCTGAGGCAGATTTTACTTTTAAAAAGGGGATAAAGAGTTGGTTAAGAGACAGAAATGACTATCAAGTTTTAAGCACAGAAGTAATGGGGTAAGATTAACATTAACAGAGAAGAATTGAAGAAAAACATGCGTAAGTGAGGTTAAAGGTGATCAATTTGCTTTTTGTATTTCAACACTAAGCTAAAGACTTTTTCAAATGAATAATATAAATGACAGTAAGTCATTGAATATTTAAATTTAAGCATATGTATACAATGTATATTTAATGACCTTAGTGATATCAAAGATAAAAACATACACATAGAAATATTATCAGTAGGGATTTCTTAAAATACTTGTTTATTTTTCAGAAGACAAAAATTGTTGGTTGAAAAATAGTGATACCGTACCAAGAGTGTTTATCCCTTTCACAGAATATTTTTAAAGAATGCATATAAACTTACTCTGCCTTGGTGTGGAACAACGCTCTTTGAGTTTTCTGCTCTTTGTTTCTCTTTGTCAATTCTCCAAGTACTAGAGGAAAACACCCCATCTACATGCCTTCTACTATCTCCAGTACCTAAAGAATTACCTGAAAAATAAGAAAAAAAATTAATGATGCAATGTCAGTTTCAGTATATTATAACTGCTTCTTGCTATTCAAATTATTTTATGTAAACCTAATATTTAGCATTCATGTGACAAATACAGCAATTTGCATACTAGAGAAAATAAACACCAGTAAGAGGCAAAGTAAAGGAGACAAACTGCTAACATACAGGGAATTCATTTCTAAATCTCAAATGTATGAATAGAACACCATCATATGTAATACACAATGCAAGAAATATAAGGTACAGTATTTTTAACAATACCAATGTACTGAGACATTATTAAAAGCTCTTTTGCAAAGTTCTAGATTTTCTAGAGATTTTAGAGAGGATAGAAGGGTTAATGATGCTAAATCATACTAAAGAAATTATTTTTTTGTTTTAAAAAAGCAATTCAAACAGAATTGAAACAAGAGTCATTTTTCAATACTTACTGGTCCCAGGTAGACAAACAACACGGCCTTCCTCAGACTCTTTGTGGCTCATTTCAGAACTTCCCAAAGACTGTGAGCCATTGGAAATCAGAGAACTACTATTCTCTGATTGAAATTTACAGCTTAAAATACTGTTTTCATTTGCCTGTTGAAAGAAT
Source organism: Manis javanica (assembly GCF_040802235.1). Lineage (NCBI taxonomy): Eukaryota > Metazoa > Chordata > Mammalia > Pholidota > Manidae > Manis > Manis javanica. Next base: position 60,149,309 of record NC_133164.1, on the reverse strand, counting down.
TATTCGCTTTATTATTTTGTTTAATTAAAAGCAAACATTTTTAGTGGGGAAACATGGGGAGCAGAAAATGTCTTTTTTACAGAAGGATGCCAGGTAATTAATATAGGAGGAATTGGAAAAAATCACCATTGTAACCACCAATGTAATAATTGTTTCTGGGAGGCCTCAGCAATGATACTAAAACCAGTTTGTAAAAGGTCAGGGAACAGGATGTTCACACGACCTCAATGTATCAGTCCACAGATTACTTATTGACAGCAAAGGGAGAAAGAAGGCACCTTCACAAGGAGACGCCTTGCTGATACCACATTAACCAAGATTATCAAACACAGAAATACCAACAGGACAGACTCATATGTCCACTGACATGATGCAATGGGAAGTATACAACTTCCAATGGAAAGTATTCACCTATGTTTAATCTTAATTTACTTAATGAGAAAGAGATTCTGAATTCTCACCCAGAAGTTTAATCTAACCAGAAAGGAAAAAGTAATCAGAGATATCTAGTTTATGGATCATTTTACAAAACAGGCCTAGATTTTATAAAGCCTAATGACACAAAAGAACTACTCCAAATTGAAAGAAAATAAAGACACATAACAATCAAATGCAAGTGTTATCCTTGATTAAACTCTGGATCAAAAACAATAAAAATAAAGGACATTTTGGAGACAACTGGATAAATGTAAATATGGACTGTAGAGTCATTTAAATTACTATACCAAAGTTAGCTAATAGAACTGTGATTATATAGGAAAATGTCCTTATTCTCAGTAGATAAATGCTGAAATACTGGGGTGAAATGTCTCTGCGACTTACTTTCAAATGATTCAGGAAAAACTTATGGAAGAACAAAGAAAATGCAAAGACAGCAAAATGTTAACAACTGGTTAATCTGAATGAGGGATATATAGATGTTCATGCTATCGTTCTTTAATTTTTCTGTAGGTGAGAGAAAGGTAAGAAGCAGGAAAAGACAGGAAAGGTATTTCTCATCAGCTTGTATCTGGGAAAAAGAGAGTCCAAAGAAAACCAAAAGCTAAATTTATGCCAATATCCAATGAGAGTAGCAATAATTTTCTAATGCCAAATTTCTTTCAATAAAGATAGGAACACACCTGACAAGGATCACTTGTAGGTAACTTAAAATCTTTTTCTGGATGTTCCTGTCCTTCTAGGTCTTCATATATCATTCCTGGAATAGCCAGTTGCTCAAAATAAGCCTCCAAATGATCATCATAAAACTCATCATCATCGATATCATCATCTAATGGTAAAATGGGGAAAAAACAGGACAGGTTTTATGTACTGACCAAAGTATAAATAATTTTTAATCAAAAAGGCTGATAAAACATACGGGTCAATGGTCTATGTGATTTTAACATTTGATGTGAGAAAACTATTATAATTTCAGTCTATAAAATCACTATGAACATTTTAATACAAACTGAGTATTTAACCTTTGTCAGCACAAAAAACAAATCCTAGCATATATCAAAAGTTAGAATATAATAAATGTGAATCTGAGAGCAGTGGGAAAAGGGCAGATCATTCAGAAAATGGTGTGGCAAATCAGTAACTATTAAAAAAGTTTAGATTAGCTTATCATAGGAAAAGTAAAGATAAATTCTAGGTGAATTAATGGTTAAGTATAAAAATGAAACGTTAAACAAATATATGAGCTTGAGGAAGAAGCAATTAAGGAAAAAATAAACAACAAATTGAACACTGATATGTTTCAAAAATACTCAGCCTCCATCAAAACCAAAAAGTTGCAAATAAACAAAGAAACACTAGCAGTGGTTTTCAATGTTCTAACACTCAGCCTGGCAAGGGCAAGTTAAAACTAATGGTATTGTTAAGTTGCTACTGCCTTTCTAAAGGATAGTCTTATGCTCAATAGGAGCCTTAAACATGCTCATAGCCTTTGACTTAAGCTATTTGGCCTTGAAGAATCTAGCCTACTAAAACAAAGTTCTCTACAAATTCAGGTCAACAATTTCCTATCTACAATTCAATAATCCAAAAATATCTAAATACTTTGGCAGCAAAATCTGCCCTGAATTTGTAGTTTCTATTTATCCCACTCAGCTCATCAGGTCTTCAAAGCCATGCACTTGGTCCCTGCCTACTTTTCTGGATTTACTCCCCTATTCAGCCTCCTACAGGTGCGGTACATCTGCCACACAAAACCACTGGCAATAGCCCCAAAACAGTCTGTATGCCCCTACTTTAGGGTGTTTACTGAAGCTGCTCCCCCTTCCTGAAATGTACTTCTCTTCCCATATCTGTTAAGAGCTACCATAGGGCCTTTTCAAGAAAGAGGAAAAGTCGCATCCTCTTTCAATAAAGCGTCAGATATCTTCCTCAATCAAAATTAACTTGTCCCCCTCCTATGATTCCTGCACAATTTGTACTACTGAGATAGGCTTAATATAATTGGAGTTCTGCTGTATGTTGCTTTTCTCACTTAGCCGATCTTTTAGAGAGCAGAGGCTAAATATTTCATTGTGCCCCCTATTTCTTAACACAGTGCATTACACTGAGTGGCACCTAAGGTGACTCCTTTGTACCTTAATGATCCTAAACTGAGGGATGAACATAAATCGTATGTGGACTGACAAACTGAAACAAGTTTTAGAAATCCAATCACTTAACAGAAGGGGCCATTTGAGTGCTGCTGAGTAGGAGGTAAAGGAGGAGGCAAAAAAAAAAAAAAAAAAAAAAAACACAAAAAGCTGGTGTAACAACCATTGCAACAGAGGAGTAGAAAGATGCCAGCAGCAAGGTAAGGACCAGGAAAACATGAGGTACTTTACATACCAGAAGAGTCTTCCAAGCTCGTCAGTGACATAAGTTTCTCATTTTCTAATAAACTAGTATGGCTTAAGTCATCGTTTGGATTCTTATCTTCAAAATGTTTTACAGCATCAGGAATGACAATCTGTAAGAAATAAAATGAGAGAAAGAGGAACACACTCATTGCTTTGAAGACCATAAAACAAGGCTGAAAAAAGGACCACCATGCTCGATATTCACAATTTAGGCAAAGAAGGGCTAGTTGTTTGATATGTATTAACAACTTCATTCTTGCTCCCATGCCACCTCCCTCCCTAGACCCACCCAATAAAACATCCTTAAAATTTAAGGTCTCAGATTATATGAACATACTCAGAGGATCTAGTAATATAGTGAGTATACTAATACACAAATAAATTTGAGCCCAGCACAAATTCAGTTGTGTATTAGGACACTCAAGGCTCAGAATAAAATGAAACATTCCCTTCTAAGTATGGGCTTTATTTCACAATCATATTAAGTATTTAAAAGATAGTACCTAAGAATTAGATTTCAAAAAGCATACTAATTTTTAAGTTAAAAACATGGGCTCTCAATGCAGTTACACTTACAGAGGATGGTGCTGTGTTATGCCTTTGGGGCACCATGGGCTACTACTATTGTGGGATATAAGCTCTTGTTTTTTGAAAATTTTAATTAAAAATTAGGGAAAAATCTGTGTGAGAAAGAATATGTAAAACATTTCTGCCTTTTTAGTCACATCTGCTATTGGAAACTGCACGCACTCTACCATGCTTGGTGCCACACATGGGCCAATGAAACTAAGGACCTTGGAAAACGTCTCTACTGTGATTAAGTAGTGTAACCCATACTGTTTAGACAATGAGACCTACAAAAACATGCCTCCTTCACTGCCTTGGCTTCCAGGACAGTCAAAGGTGGGTCCACAGTCAAATGCAGCCTTGGCACCCCCTCCCACCGAGTCAAGGTTTTCTAATGGATTTATTTCTCTCCTGCCCCTACTTTATCTCCTTCTTATCAAGTACCTCATGTTTGTACACTTGCTCTGCTGCTTTCAAGTTTTATGGTTCCTCTCTTTTATTATCAATGATTACTAATTCTTTTAGGAAACCAATTTTTCAACCATCCTAAGAAAATTAGTTATCTACCATGGGAAATGTTATGTTCTCTCTCTTTAAAAACCATTTTTTCCTAAATGTTCAAGAAATCATGCTTTCTGACTTATACTTGAGGTAAGCATCCCTTACACTTGAAGGTTATGAATGGTTTCATCATGCATATAGAGAAGTTGATAAACATTTTCTGTAAATGGCCAGATAGTAAATATTTCAGGTTTTGCTAGCTATATAGTCTCTGTCCCAACTTCTCAATTTAGCTGTTGTAGCACAAAAGCAGCCATAAACAATACAGACACAAGCATGTCTGTGTTCCAGTAAAACTTTACAAACACAGCAGACTGGATAAGGACAATGAGCTACAGTTTGCCAACCCCAGCCTAAGGAAATAAATCTTTAGGCCCTTTCATAATCACTTTACAAAAATATTCTTAAAAATTATTATGGAAGAGAAAAAAATTACCTTCCCCTTTTATAATTATTAGGAGTTTATATTTTATAACCAACTCAAAAACACAAGACTAGAGGTCTGCAATCCCAGTTCACTGTTTATGTCTATTTGCTCAGCACCCCTACCTTTGAGGAGCCCATCTCTTTTTACTTCATGTGGTCTGAGTGGAGTTCAGTCACATTCCTCTACTGAGGCATATTTGTACACAAATGCACATGTATGTGTGTATACACACACTTAGAAGTATACATAAGGTCCAGGATCATAATCAGTGTTTTATCCCAATGCATACCTGGACACAGTGACTTACTCAGAGCAGGACATAAGACCCAAGAGAGCTCATTAGAGTTGTCTTTTTTTAAAAAAAATTAATTTACCATCAAAGAAAGATCATGCTTTTTTTTTTATTACAAATGTTAAACAAGTGTAAGCTTGGATTGCCTACAAATGAAAACAGCCTCCCTGTTATTCAACAAATTATTGAGTGCCAACTATGTTCCAAGCACTCAAGATACAATAAAAACAAAGAGAAACCCTTTCCTTCATGGAGCCAACATTCTAGAGACTGCCAGCACACAGTGAGGTGGAGACAGTCCTAATGGTCCTGGAGCACACAGCCCCTGGGCCAGCCCTATTCTCAAATTCCTACTCCCTTGAAGCAGTAAGACTTCTGCTATTTACAAATAACTTCTAATATTAGTGTTACTTTGCACTTAAATATATGAAATAGGAATTTTCATCACCTAATAACACTTTAGAAATTGACATGTAAAAGATTACCTTGTTCTTATTATTCATCAATGATGGTAAACAAAAATCAATAGGTGAGTCTGTTTAAAACAAAAACACAAACTGAGTTATTTTATCAACTAAATACCTAAAGCACTTAAAAATAGCAAATTACGAATGTTAGAAATTCCTAATTAATGAATTAAACATTTTCCCTTTAAATGGAATAAGGCATTTTAAAATGATCATATAAAAACCTATAGTCAGTTAAATTAAAAAAACGTTAGGATTGAAGTGTGAAAAACTATACACATGCCAACAAATATGAATATGAATCTGATCAAGCCTTTAAAGCTAACTTCTGTTTTATAGAGGGTATGGGGAAGAGAGAACAAGAAAAATGACACTATGAGTAAGCAGACTGACAAATCCAAATAGTGGGACAATCTACAGGGTGACTGATTTAGCTTTTCTCAGTAAGATACCAACTTAAAAGACACAAGAAATGTACTGTATCATAATATAACCTTCCTTGGACCCCAATTCAAGCAAACTAAATTGAATATGAATTAGAGTGCTTTATATTAATGAAAGAGTTGTTAAGTTTGTTAGCAGTGTTAAAAGCACTGTTGTCATTAAGAAAGTGTCCCTATTTTTAGAGATGCATACTAAAATACGGAGTTTAAAATGATATCTGGAATTTTAAAATATCAGGAAAAAAAGTAACAAAAATATAAATAAAGAGATGAAGAAAATACAACAAAATCTTATTCTAACTGAAACTGTAGAATAGACACATGGGGAGTTTTTTTTAACTGATATAAAATTTATATACCATAAAATCAAGCTTTTAAAGTGTACAATTCAGTGGTTGTACACCATTATCACTCTTTAATTCCACAATATTTTCATCATTCCAGAAAGAAACACTGTACCCATTAGCAGTCATTCCCCATTCTCCTATAGCAGACACTAATCTACTTCTGTCTTTATGAATTAGCCTATTCTGTATCTATAGATTTACCTATGGATAACTGTAAATCAGATAGATGTGGCCTTTAGTGTCTGTCTGCTGCTTTTATTTAGCACAGTGTTTTTAAGGTACAGATCAATACTCCACTCTTTTTTTTGGCTGAAGAGTAACTAGTACGGCCAATTGTATAGCCATACTACATTTTGTTTATCCAATCATCAGTTGATGCAGATTTCAGTTGTTTCTACTTTTTGGCTATTGTGACTGTTGTTATAAACATCCATGTGCAAGTTGTTGTGTGAACACATGATTTCACTTCTCTTGGGTATACACCTAGAACTGAAATTGCTGGGTCATATGGTAACTGACATTCTGAAGACCAAACTGTTTTCCTGGTTTCCACCGCAGCTGCACCATTTTACATATCCACCAGCAATGAATGAGGGTTTCAATTTCTCCACATCCTTATCAACACTTGCTATTTTTCACCTTTTGATTATAGCTATTCTAGAAGGTGTGAAGTAGCATCTCTTGGTTTTGATTTGCATTTCTCTGATGACTGAAGATGTTAAGCATCTTTTCATGTGTTTATTGTCCATTTTTAGAACTTCTTTAGAGAAATGTCTTGAAATCCTTTGTCCATTTACATTACTGGATTGTCTTTTTATTAAGTTTTAAGACTTCTTTATACATTCTGGATGCTAGTTCCTTATCATATGTATGATTTGCAAATATTTTCTCCCATCTTTAGGTTGCCTTTTCACTGACTTGACAGAGTCTTTTGAAGCACAAATTTTCAATTCTGAATTCTAATTTATTTTTTCTTTTATTCCTTGCAAGTGAGGAGTTAACACTATTTCTCTCTACTTTCATACATATTTAACATCTTTCATCAAGACAAATACAAATACCCCTTAAAGTTTTTAAGTTAAACTTATAAATGTGCATTCTTTCTCAATCTTATAATATGGGCTCACACAAGGCCTTCTAAGTACTGAACCACAGCTTATGTTGCTACATAAGCCTATGAATACAGTTTTCAATTTCTAGTTTTGACTTCTTTAAAGGAAATACAACAGAGTACTTAAAAGCAATCTGACAGCAGAAGCCTATAAATTTATTAATTTTACAATTTCCCCCACATTTTTATAGTTTATTTCCCAGATGTAATTTGACAAATGACTCCAAAGTGTTCAACTTGGTTTTCTTAAAAGCAATTTCTTTTGGAATTTATAATTCACCAATTTATATAAAAATAAGTTCAGGAATAAAAATGACTGCTGATAAGAAACAAATTAGTCGGTGGGGGAAATGTGAAAGATGTATTAGAAACAATCTCGTCTTGGACATAAAGTGTACTGTGGCCATCAGACAACATGATTTCCAAAGGAAAGGTGATTTCAGCTTAATCAGTAAAGACAATTGAGAGATTAATAAGAGACTTTCACCTATAAAAGCAGTATTATAAACATATTAATAGGTAAGTATTAAATGCCAAACCAAAGCATTTTCAGTTTACTGACTATAGCTTAAGATAAATACCAGTTCAAAGAGAAATAAAAGATTAAAATACACACATTAAGAAATAATTTCTAATGGTTCAGTACCTTGTACTTGTTCCAGTGGTAAAATCTTATCAAAAGGCTCTTGGCTCTGAAGGGATTTTGCAGTTTTTGCTTCCTCCTGTTCTGTTCTTGCTACATCACTTTGAAAAGCTGACTCTTTGAGGACAGCATCTGACAAATGTTGGCTTTCTATATAGTTCTTTTTCTTAGAGATAGAACTTTTTATTAGGAAACAGAAAAATGATGAAATATTGGTTACCTTGGGTAAATCTACGAAATATCCATTGATCAGCTGCATATTTCATCTCTCAAAAAGGAAAAAATGGATACAGGGAAAAGAAACATTTTTGGGAATAGCCAGAAACTGCAAATGGTAACACTGTGGGTGTCCTTGGACTGCACCATCATTTGGGGTCCAACGATGTACAATCCACCAAAACCAAATATAGTATTATATTGCTACTCTGCATCTGAAGTGATAAAAACAAGTTATTTTTCTTTCCCAAATAAGTATTCCTTACTTTATAAACAAGATAGACCTAAAGGATACTGGTATATTTGCCAAACAGCTAATTCTCTGAATTACTAAATGCTTGAAAGCTTTACTTTTAGCACCTGATACAGTTATTGTCCCCATTTTTCTATCTACCACTGTTGTTTTATATATGAATGAAAATGTTCTTCCTTAAAAGCAATTTTCCTCCCCACCTACTGCAAAAGCTCTGGGGTCCACTGTAGCTCACCACAGCCATTTCATGAGCAAGAAGAGGGGTACGGTAGAACTTCAAGAAAAAGCCTCTAAATGCAGGAAATCCATCATGTGACAAGCTGGTACCTAGGGCCAAATTTAAATCTGACCAAAATGGATGAAAATAAAACAGCCCCTCTATATATTCCAGTCCTAACCCTTTGTGCCTGAGAACTCCCAAATCTAATTTACCTCCCAGTTCTGTCTCTTTACAAGGCTGTAATAACATAGAAAGCCTTTATCATTCACAGGTAGATACAGGAAAGTTTCACCTCAATAAAATAGAAGCTGAGTAAAAGAAGAGCAGGAGTAGGTGGAAAGACTCTAAGTGAATATAAAGTCATGTAGGAAAGACAGAAGGAAAAAGGGGTGTGGGTGAACAGCAAAGGAGACCATCAACAAAACAAAAATGCAGCCTACTGAATGGAAGAAGATATCTGTAAATCATAAAACTGATAAGGAGTTAGCAGTCAAAATACATAAAGAAGTCATACAACTCAATAGCAAAAAAAGATCTGATTAAAAAATGGCCAAAAGATCCAAACAGCCATTTTTCCAAAGATGACGCACAGATGGACAACAGACACATGAAAAGATGCTCAATATCACTAACCATCAAAGAAAAACAAATCAAAACCACAGTAAGATATCACTTCACACCTGTTAGAATAACTATTACCAAAAAGATGTGAAATAACAAGTGTTGGTTTGAATGTGGAGAAAAGGGAACCTTCAAGCACTGCTGGTAGAAATGTAAAGTGATGGAGCTACTATGGAAAACAGTATGGAAGTTCTTCAAAAAATTAAAAGTAGAACTACTATATGATCCAGCAACTCCACTTACAAATATTTACCCAAAGAAAATGAAAACATTATTTTGAAAAGATATGTGTATCCTATGTTCACTGCAGCATTATTTACAATAGTCAAAATACAGGAAACCTAAGTGTCCATTGATGGAGAGTGAATAAAGAAGACGTGGTACAGATATACAATGGGGAATTACTAAGCCATAAAAAAGAAAGGAAATCTTGTCATTTGCAACAACATGGATGGGCCTGGAGGGCATTTGTTAAGTAAAATAAGTTGGAGAAAGACAAATACTGTATGATCTCATTTAGATATGAAATCTAAAATCAAAGACAAAAATTCCAAGCTCAGATTCAGAAAACAGCCTGGTGGTTCCCAGAGGGAGGGGTGGGAGTGGGAGAAATGGGTGAAGTGGGTCAAAGGCACAAATTTCCAGTAATAAAATAACTAGGATGTCATACACAGCATGCTGACTATAGTAAAAACTATACAGCATATTTAAAGTTGCTAAGAGAGTAAATCTTAAAAGTTCACATCACAAGAAAAAAATAATTTGTAATTATGCATGGTGATGGATGTTAGGTAGACTTACTGTGGTGGTCATTTCCTAACAAATATCAGATCATTATGTTGTACACCTGAAACTAATATATGTCAATTATATCTCAATTAAATAGAGAATGGGAGAGAAAAAGACAACAAAAGTCCCTTTGTGACATATTTTTAAAAAAAGGAGTATGGGGAGGTAAGGTGGTAACATAAAAGTTAAAAAAAAAAGTCAGAACATCTAGGTTTTCATATTTTAAAGCCTCCACCCAAGAAAAGTGTGACCATTAGACCTTCAAGTAACAGACAGACAATGAAAGGCACCGTAAATTCACCAACAATCCTAAAAAATCTACCTCCTCGAACCTAATCCCTTGTTTTTATTAGCTTATCAAAATTTTTCAAATTAAGTCATACGCTTCAAGTACAAGTGGCAAAAGCAATTTCCAGGAGTCCATGAGAATAAATAATAGTAAGAATATTCACAAAAGTGAAGCAATCTGGATAATAACCACCAGTCCTAACCCAAGCTTACCTCAGATTCTCGAATCTAGAAATCAGATGGGATGTACAGGAGAAAAGAGATCTGTGGTCCCAAAAAAAGAACAAAAGGTCCCAAAAGCAGAAAACAAATCTGCCAGGAAGAACCACAGAAATGTTTCCTGACTGCAGTCAGAAAGCAGACAGGAGAGAGCACTGACTGAAAGTCCATCAGCTGACCATGCCACGCAGCGCTCCACTCCTGCCCCCAACCCACACGAACCAAAATCAGTGTCAGTACGACACTGAACACCTAGGAAGGTTCGTCACCAGACAAGGCACACTATGTCTGCACAGATGAAAGCCATGGTTGTGGCAGCAGATCAGAATAAAGCATTAAATACATACTTGGCATGAATTTAAGACCCCCCAGCCTGCTCAGTCTAAAATGAAGCCAGCCAGAAATGGTGTCCCACTCACACAAGACCTAATGGAAATGAGACCTGGATACCCAACAGCCGAGGATGCCCACACTAGCAACCTATAAGACAGCCACAAATCAGACACAGGCAGAGAGCAGCTCAAGAGAGAAAAATTAAGATGAACAAACTAAACAAATAATCCCAGAGAAAGAAATTCATAGAAGTTTGAAAAATGTCAATTAGAATCCTCAGAGACATTCAAGTAGCTATTACATCCAGGAAAAGAGACCCTTATTATAAAAAACAAACGACCTGAAAAAAAACTCTCAAAACTATGATTGCCAAGTGACTTAAAAGAAGGGAGAAGGGAATGATAGGGAAAAAATTAGGAACTTATATAGAATGTGACTTTTTTGCAATGAAATAAAAAAATAAGAAAAACAATGGAAATAGATCATCCCAGGCAGCCCAAAGTAATAGTTTCAGAAAGAGAAGGGAGAAAAACAGAAAATTACCAAAGTACTAATTATCTTCAATGAAAGCACACAAGTCTCTGGATTGACAGAATTTAGTAGGTCCAGTACAAAACATCCCCCCACGACTCCCCAAAGGACTCAGGGAAGACCGTAAAAGTTTCTAGAGAGAAACAGTTCAGATACAAAGGATCAAGTATCCAAATGACATTGGGCTTCTTATTCTATGTAGCAATGTCTCCAAAATTTTGTAAATTATTCTCATCCTTACATTCTATACTCAGGTAAAATATTAATTAATTTTAAAGTAAGAAGAATATTTGACAAACATAAATCCCACGCTTCCCCAGAAGGAGACACTGTAGCTGTTGCTCTTGCGGGGACCAAGACCGTGGCTCTGCAGGCTGTGGACCCTCCATCACAGGAGACATAGGAAGCCCGCACACTTACACTAACAGCCGAGGTCTTCAGATTACTCAACCGAAGTGCCTCTACCCAGCAGGAGTCAGTCAGCACTGTGTCTACACCCTACTCACCAGGCCTCCTATCTTCCATTAACAGGGGCTAACAGGAGTACCTCCCCAACTGGCTGGCCTCCATCAAAAAGAGACAAGGGATTCCTTACAATATTCTCCTTCCACCCCCACATCATTGAATCCATTGAATCAGTGGGACTAGCTTCATGCTGCCCTTTGTTCCTATCTTTCTTGTCCTGAAAGAAGCCTAGGACTGCTTATTGCTGGCATTCTAAGCCCCCAAAGATTGCATATCCTCTCTCTTCCTGACAACAAACCCTTCTTCTGTGCCCTCTAAAAGGTACAGTGCTAAATTGGCAAAATCTGGCTAACTCAAGAATTTAGCCCCTTCTCTGAACATTCCTTTCACCTGACTGCTTTAAGAAAAATGTGGGTATGCTATGAGGACATTGCTTCCCCTACACTGTCAAATGGACACTGCTGTCTCTCCCACAGCCACCATGGCGCTAGGTGTGGAGGTGGAGTATGTATGTCTCCAGCAGTGTCTCCTCAGGACAACGTCCAGTCACTCTCCCTAAAGACTCCAAGCTTGGGAACCCTACAACCCACTCAGGTCATCTGCCTCTAGTCCTTTAACCCCACCCAAGCCGCCATCCACCCGTACTGCCACATGGTATTCTCCTCACCCTTTTGATAGCTTCTCCTCATCCTTAACCTAAATCCCATGGCCAGTCATCATTCATCCTCAACTCCCTTGTCCCTTACTGCCTTCATCAGACAAGAAGCCTACTTAAAACCAGCTCTCTACTTACTCCTGCAGCTGAATGAGATTGAAGAAAACACCACAATCACACTGAGCTGTCTCACACTATTTGCATGACCATGACCCTCCAGTGGGGCTCCTGATGCTGTCTGACCATCCCACTATTTCCCTAGACTGCTTACTTTCCCACATTCCCAAATGACTGTTTCACTCTTCTTCAAACCATGAGCTCCTCTTCCACCACCTCACTGCGTGGATGGAATGTGGAAATGTGAGTAGGGGAAGCAATGTCCTCATGGCATGCTTCCTACTTCACTGAAAACCCTGATGCACTGCAAAGACAATGTCTATAGATTGTTAGCACCACATATACCCATGTACTCCCCCTCCCAACTGTTAACACAGAGGAATCAGCCCTGGTCCCATGCCTCTATCATTTCCTCCACTCACCTTATATCCTAGTCTCTCTTATTTATGCAGACTTTGTTCCAGAAATTTTCTTCATTTACATAAACTTAACCTTTCCAGGACATCATTCCTATTACCATGTATACAGTAACTTATCCCCCCACAGAAACCAGAAAAGCTTCTTTGATCCAGTACACCCACCAGCTATCACAGATCATTTCTCTGCTCTCTTCTATGCAATATTCCACAAGCTGTCTGCAGTCTCCAATGTTAACCCCCCATCCTTTCTTAAGCTCACTTTACTACACTATCGTGCCTCTCTCTGCTCCCACCAAAACCACTGGTCAGGATTACCAATGACCCAACCTATGCTAATACCAATGGTCATGTCTTAGTCCTCACGTAATTTGACCCTCTCTTGTTTTACATGTTCTTCATACAGCTTCCAAGACAGCGTCTCTTCCTTCCTCTGATCACCTGTTCTTTGTCTCTCTGTCTGCCCCTCCTCTCTCTGGCATCTTTGTGTTGGAGTGCCCCAAACATCAAGCCTTGATGCTCCTCTCTTCTCCATCTACTGTACTCCCTTGATAGTCCAACCTTCTGAATGGTCTTTCTGCTCTAGTATTGCCTCCCAACAATCTAGTGGACACATGGTAGCCAGAGTCAGCCTTTTGAAACACAGTTTAGATGGAGCCCTCGAATGGTTTTCCATCTCACTCCAGGTCTGAGTCCAAGTCCTTGCTCAGCCCACTGCAGCTTCCATCCTACTCTCTGAACATGCTGGGTATGCTCCTACCTGAGTGCCTTCATGCTGGTTGCCCACTCCACCTGAAATCCTCTTCCTCTTCACATCCTCATGGCTAACTCCCTCCTTTGATCTCTGTTCATGTCTCAGGCCTCCTCAATGAGACCCACGCTGACCATACCCACCAGCCTTCCTAATAACTCTTGTTAACATGTTCTATTTTTCCTAGCACTTTTCCCTTCTAATATACTATAAAACTGCATAAAAGACTATTTTAATGTCTTTTTGTTTAATGTCTGTTTAGGTATTTCCTCACCACTTAGAGAAGTACCTGGCATATAAACGGCAATCGAAATACACTTTGAGTGAATACATAGAGTTAACATCTTTAATATACAGAAAGCACTTGTATCTAAGTGTTACCAAGAGGCAATTCACAGTAAAAATATCAGTAATGTATAAACATTTCAATCCCATAAACACTCTATTATGAATTCAAATAGAAAACTTTAAGACTGCCTATCATACCACCATCAAGAGACAATCATTATTTTTATTTTGGTTTTAAGTCTTCTTTCTTCTGTGCATTTATGCATGTGTACATTTTTCTCCTTCTAAAATCAAAGATTAAAATAATACCAAAAGTCAGGGAGGACTCAGAGAAGTAGGCATTCTCCCATACATCTTCTAGTGGGAGTGTAAACTGGCGCAAGTCTTCTGAAGAGCAATGTGATCATTAGTAACAGTCTTTAAAATTAAATATTCTTAATTCAGCAATTTCAATCTTAGGAATTTATCTGAATAAAATCATCTGCAAGTTGTGCAAAATGTATGGATAAAGAAATTCATTAAATCTTTAATAGCAAAATTCCAATCTAAATCCCTAACATGGTACAGCCACTAACATTGAGATTTACCCCTATTAATTATTGTTGAAAGATGAGCACATATATTTTTTAAAGTTATAAACCATGTGTATGGTTTAATTCTATTTTTGTAAAAAAGACTTAATACATATAGATACACGTACATGTGCATAAAAAAGTCTGAAAACTATAAATAAAAAGATGATCAATGGCTATTCTCTAGTCAGTGGGGTTACACACCTTTGTCTTCAAGCAATACTATTTTTTTAGAATCAGAAGACGTGTTTTGAAAGACTAAAAATGTGATTAAAATCATAGAAAAACTCTTAAAGATTCATCGCATTAATCAGAGACACAATCACACTTTCATTTTCCACAAGAACTGAGTGAGTTTTAACACAATGAAAGCAAGATGAAGGTATGAACTTACTCATCATCCTGGAAGCTAAGGTGTAACCTCTGCTGTGGTTCAGCTTCACTCTGGCAACTAGGAGATAACTCAGATGGAATTGAAAACCTCCCTTCTACTAAATAAGATGCCTGGATATCAGCATACCTACACAAAAGAGTTGTTTTAATTGTTAATAATTAAATTATGCATATTTAAAATTCACCATGAGATTAGGGCTGCAGGATTATAAAACCAACCACCAGGGGGTAAAAACAAATAGGGCTCCCATGTTGAAAACCATCATCCTATGTGCAAAGCACTGTAATTATGAGCATCAATAAGGAGTATGTCTTAAACAAGAGACAGAGAAATCTTAAAACTAAAAGAGTCTTTAGAAAATTACTACAACTTCTTCATTCCAAAGGTAAAGATGATCTCCTTACCAAATGTTTAGTTTAGAAAGACAGGACAGTGCTTAGTTAGACATTTAAGCATGGACAAACTTTATACAATACACAAGACAGGTGAGCTATACACATCACACATGAAGATACAACTCAAAGTACCAGCCCCCAGTAAGGCTGAACTATACAAATCCAAAACATTGTGGACAAACACAGGAAAAACATTTAGTAGACCAAAAGATCACTGGTGCTCAATCCCAAAGACACCCACCCACCTCTGAAAGGCAGTGGGATAGGGAAAGAGGGAGTAAGGGTTTTTTCTGTGTTAATTTTAAATATATGGTCATCTTCTTCAGATAAAGCAAAAGCTCAAACTTGGCTGAGAAATTTTACAGAGGTACACAGGCTTTATAGACCTTAAGAAAAAATCATTAGTTCAAATAATTCTTACCTGTTATCAGTGCCGGAACTATTTCTAGCAAGTGTTGACACAGCAACAGGCAAGCCAAGATTTGAAGAAAGAGTGACGTTTTCCAAAATACCGCTGTTACCAACTAATGAATTGGTTAAAAAGCTAGGAAATGACTCTTCAGCTATACCTCGAAAATCTTCCATCTCTCTGAAACAATAAAAGTATTTTTACAAGTCAAATATTACTATAAAACTCTTTCAAATGATTAAGAGGACAAGTCTTCTAAGTCTTACAAAAGTGATAAATTGGAGAAACCATTTTTTTCAAACAGCACTAAGAAGGGATATGAACAGCAAGCATTCTGAGGTTAACAAAATTCTCAGAACACTTTGATACTTTATAGTTGAGAATATAAACATCAAAGTATCTTCTTATAATTAACAAAATACAAAACATCTTAATTTACTCTTGGATGGCTGAAATGGAGCCCAATTTTAGACTCCATAATTTCATGGGATCTCAGTCCTCATCTTCTCTTACCTCACAGTATGGGACTCATACTCCTTCCTATAGACATACTGTCTTCACTGGCTTCCAAGACGTAGCTGTATGGGTTCTCCAACTTCACCAGTTGCTGTTTTTCCTTCTCCATGGCTGGTTCCTCCTATCTCCTGGACCCCACACAGAGAAGGCTCCAGGGCCTACTCCTGGACCTCTTCCAGCCACCCACCCTCTCCAGGTAATTATCCTCAGTTTCAAAGTCTTAGATACCATATGAAATTTCCATCTCCAGCCTGGATCTCTTCTTTGAACCTCAGATACTCAACTACCTCCTTGACATTCTCACTTTAGATATCTAATGGGCACCTAAAATGTGAATTCTGATTCCACCTCATTTCAACTCCCTCAGGAAAAGCCTACTCTTCAGTCTTCCCCACAGAGAAAAAGACAACTCCATACTCTAGTTGCTCAAACTACAAACCTTAGTCATTAATGACAAGCACACACCCCTGCAATATGCAATCCCTAAATAAATCCCAATGACTGTATCATAACAATAAAACCAGAGCCTGCCATTTCTCACAACTCCACTGCTACCACCTTGGTCAAGTCACTGCCACCTCTGGTCTGGATACCCACTGCAACAGTCTTCTGTCTCCAGGTCCCATCCTCTAGTCTATTCACCTCATATTAAAGTTGCCTCTGTAAAATATCAGCTACTGTAGCTCAGCTCAAAAGCCTCCACTGGCTTCTTGTCTTATTCAGAGCAAAAGTCAATCCTTCTAATGGGTAATGAGGAGAACCTGAACAATCTTGGGCCCTATCTCTTGCTCCTCTCCTACTCACCCCAGTCATCCTAATCATCCTGCTGTCCCCAAACCACACAAAGGCTTCAGAGCCTGCACCCTTACCACCTCTGCCCAGCACATGGTTATCCTCACGTCCTGCTCCTTTGCTTCTTCAGGTCTTTGTTTAAATCCACTTACCATCATGTCCTCCCTCATCAACCTGGATCGTCTAGCATGGTGCTCCTGTCTCTTTGCTCTGCTCTCTTTTTCTGTAATACTGACCACCATCTAGCAAGCCATGTAATTCACCTGTTTAACTTTTTCCCCACAGTAGAATGTAAGCTCCACAAAGACAGAGACTTGGCTATTTTACCACTGAGTTCCTATCTAGAGAAGTGCCTTGCACAAAGCAGACCCTCCATAAACTTGTTGAATAAATTAATGTTTTCAAACTATGTCAATACACAACAAATTTCTCACCAACTATCATATAAGCACCTCTGCTCAGATCATGCCCCAGCACTTTCCTCTCTTCAATATTTCTATTTCTTCTTCTTCATGTTCAAAATTCTTTCACATTAGGATGGAGGAGGTGGGAAACCTGTTCCCATCCCATCATTTTTAGTTCTAGCCAAGCACCTTAGAAGAATCCAAAATTATTATTACATCTCACTTAACACCTTCTTCCCCTGTCTGCTCCTTATAAGTTAGGGATACCCAGGATTCTGACCTGGTCTATGTCATGCACTGTACATCTCATACAATAGGGGACACAAATTCAAAAGCCTTCAGGCACAAAACCTGTCAGACCATAGGACTCTAAGATAGACTAAAATCAACTGGAAATTACAGACCCCACTTAAGCCCATTTAAATTCAATAAAAACACTATCAGTAGAGCCCACTCTGGAGGGCAAATGTGTGTGTTCAAAACACACTCTGTATGATTCTGCATCTTTCTGTTTCTGCTACTGCAACACTACCCTACTGAAGGGTACCCTAACCAGTCTCCACACTTCTATTCTTGCCATTCTACAATGAATTATCCACACAGCAACCAAAAGGACTGTTAAATATAAGTCACATATCATACTCCTATAGAAACCTTCAATTTTCATCTTCATCTCCAACCCTTCTCAGGCTCACTCACCATACACTGGCTTTTCAGTTCCTAACACCCAAATCCACCCCTACCTCAGGGCCTAGGATACTCCTTTGGAACTCTACAAGGCTAGCTCCTTCCTGACTTTCACCTCAATTTAAATGTCACCTTAAGAGGTGATTCTTATCATGAGTCAAATGTAACCCCACAGTCTATCACAACTGTTTATTTTAACTAACTTTTTATTTGTCTTCTTCCACTAAAAAGATTGCTCCTTAAGAGAATGGGCCTTGCTTATCTGTCCATCAATCACTCTTTCCTGACACTGATAATGCCTAGCACCTAGTAGGCACTCAAATATTTGTGAAATAAATGAATGACTGGCAACATTCTCAGTGGGTGGCCCCATCTTCGACGTCAGATGATCAGTTTCTTGGGAACATGGCTATCTTGTTCACCCATACATTCCCAGTAACTGATACAGAGTTGGGAGTATGAGTTGAAAGAAATAATCTATATCCTCTAGCTATCTAGCTGACATACACTATCTCTTCTATTATCAAGTAATGTACTAAGTACTATATACATTTCTTTAATCCCTGCATCAAATCTGCAAGGGAGCCATTTTCCTTACTAGGGAGGAAACTGAAGCCAAGAGGGAATTAAGAGACTTTTCCAGGCCACATAGTGTAAGTGGGAGAGAGGATTCACACCAGGCCAAGTCTGGCCCCAGAGTATTCTTTCCTTTTCACTCATGGCATCTCCCTCTGCAAATCACATTCAGCCTCTGCCTCTGCCTCTAGCTTGAGCTCTAGATTCATATTTCCAAATAGCTCTCTAATATCTATCTACCTTACCCTTGACAGCTTCTCAAGTAGTACAAAGTCAAAAAATACAAAACCAAATTCATTGCCATTCCTCTGTCCACTCTTCCTGTTATCTTTAAGTTTTGACCTATGTTATCCCTATTCTCTTGCTATATAAGCCAGACACCTGGGACCATTCTGATCCCTTATGCTCTCTCAACTAGTTATCAAATTTGAATGCTTCTAACTCCAAGTATATCTTTGGAGCAGAGACACATTTCTATATTCCCAACAACTGCCATCCATCACATTTTAATCTAAACTATTGCACAAGTCTTCCAACTAGCCTCCACACATCTAGTCATGTAATTACTAAGTTATTTGTTCATTTACAGATATATAAACCACATTAAAATATATACCATGCTCTTTAAGGTTTATCCTTATTGAAGAGTCCAATCCAAAAAAATTCAGGTATTAAGCAAAAATACATCATGCAGCAATCATTATCAAACAGAAACCCTTAAAGAGACTCTACTCAGACATTGGGAATGCAAAAATAATAAGACAGCTCCCCTGAGGGAGCTGAGAGCTGATGAGCCCTATTATAATACACAGTGTTAATTAAGTACTTGGATAGAGCTTTGCTATGGATGCAATAGTAACATAACACAGCAGAAGATTCCTCAAAATGTAATCCAATACTCAGTTCCTTTTGTTTCCAGAAAGCATTATATTTGTTTTAAATCATCCATGGACATACCACATTCCTAAAGCCTTCCTAGAAGGAAAAATTTCCTAACTTCCTTCTGTACTGCATTACCTACCCCTTCCCTCCATCACCTAACTGAAGACAATATAATGTATTTCCTTTTACTATATTTGAACTAAGTAGCTATCTTTGGGATTTCTCTTGCTATTTCTTTAAAGAAGTAACCTCAAAATTTCACATTTGAGTTTACTAATATTTAATTCCTATAATTACATTTCTGGATATATAAAATATCACTTACTGTAGTAGTTAGTTGAAGGTCTACATGTACAATTAAACATTTTCAAAAGTATATGCTGTCAAACTTTCCCAACATTCACCATTTGCACTTGGTATTTTAAGAAACACTTAACAATTACATAGGCATTTAGTACACTAGTTTTCAAAGCTTACCATAAACTCTTCCCAGAAAACAGAAATTCAAAGAACAAGTTTATTCTGGAGCAGTAAAAACTCCAGTTGAGGGAGAGGAGCCAAGAAGGTGGCGTGAGTAGGGCAGCAGAAATCTCCTCCCAAAACCATATATATTTTTGAAAATACAACAAATATAACTATTCCTAAAAGAGAGACCAGAGGATATAGTACAACAGCCAGGCTACATCTACATCTGTGAGAACCCAGCACCTCATAAAGGGGGTAAGATACAAGCCATGACCCAGCGGGACGCAAGTGCTCCCCCCACCCCAGCCCACCAGTAGGAGGAGAGGAGTTGGAGCAGGGAGGGAGTGGGAGCCCAGGACTGCTAAATACCCAGCACTGGTAATCTGCACCAGGAGCACAGACACACAGTGTGGGGTGTGCTGGATACTAGAGAAACAGAAAGGTAAAATCTGTGAGCAGGTCCCTGCAGCCGGCTCCCCTGGGACAAAAGAAAAGCAAGTGCTTTTTGAAAGTCTTAAAGGGACAGGGGTTTCACAGCTCGACTGAATCGTCCCGGCACACTCAGCTTAGCAGCTGGGAATCCCAGGGAACTTCATGCACCCCAGCCCCCCGGTAAGCAGCACAGCTCCGAAACCCCTCAGGGCAATAAACAGCCTGCTGTTCAGTTCATTCCCCCTCCGGCGAGGCCCCGCTTGCCCCGCCACACCAGCCAAGCAGCCTGAGAGTGGCCACGCCCACAGCCGCCACCCAGAGTCTCATCCCTGTGCTCAGCTGCCTGGCACAGGCAGAGGAAGCTGAGGCAAGGTGCGAAGGGGCGCCGTTCTCACAGGAGAGCACACCCGGTGCACCTGCCTCTCCCTGCAGGGCTCTGGGCTACCCCAAGAGCTGCTCCCGGTGTGCAGGTAACCCACACAGGCAGCGGAGAGGGGCACGGCAATGAACAAGCAGGAAGGGACTTTGTTCTCCCAGCTGACACATGTGCCACCTGTCTATAACTACCTCTATTGCCACGAAAAGGCAGAAGAATTTGGTCCAGTCCAGAATCACCCAGACAACCTCCGAGAAAAGACCTGGGGAGACAGATATAACCAATCTTCCTGAAAAAGAATTCAAAATAAAGCTCATAACCATGCTGATGGACCTGCAGAGAAATATGCAAAAGCTAAAGGGTCAAGTTAGGAGGGAGAATACAGAAATAAAACAATCTCTGGAAGGACTTAAGAGCAGACTGGATGAGGAGCAAGAGACTGTTCATGGAATAGAAATCAGAGAACAGGAATACAGAGAAACTGAGGCAGAGAGAGATAAAAGCATCTCCAGGAATGAAAGAATATTAAGAGAACTGTGTGACCAATCCAAATGGAACAATATATGCATTACAGGGGCACCAGAAGAAGAGAGAGAAAAAAGGATAGAAAGTGTCTTTGAAGAAATAATTGCTGAAAACTTCCCCAAACTGGGGGAGGAAATAGTCTCTCAGACCATGGAAGTCCACAGATGTCCTAACACAAGGGACCCAAGGAGGATAACACCAAGACAAATAATAATTAAAATGGCAAAGATCAAAGACAAGGACAGAGTATTAAAGGCAGCCAAAGAGAGAAAAAAGGTCACCTACAAAGGAAAACCCATAAGGCTATCATCAGACTTTTCAGCAGAAATCTTACAGGTCAGAAGAGAATGGCATGATATATTTAATGCAATGAAACAGAAGGGCCTTGAACCAAAACCCCAGTTGAATGACCGCAAAACGGTAACAGCATATGTAAATACTGTCATAAAAACAGCTGTCCTCCAAATGACTGTCTCAACAGGGATGTCATGTTTTACTAAACAACGTCTGAAATGAAGAGAAAACAAAAGTAGAGTGACAGTAAACATCTTATTTCATGTCTGTTTTTAATAAAGATATCAGATATGGGGAATGTAGTAAAGTGGTAGGAGAAATGTGCACGTGGCCTGGCAGAAACCAAAGCAAACGTGAGTGAGTGGGTGCCACTGGCAGGCCCCTCTGCATTTATTTGACAACAACGTTATTTCCGCAGTTTTAGGCACTAAGGACAAACAAAACCGCCCATCACGACACATGAAATAAACGTCGCCAGTCGACAGAGCACTTTGCAACGAGAAACTCCAGAGCAAAACGCGGAGTGCGTTTGTCCCTCGAGCTGGAAGTCATCATGCGGAAAGGGGTGCACAAGGATGTGACCCCAAAAATCAAAACCCGCGTCTTTCAAAGCCGACCTCTCCTGCTTGGCAAGAGCCCTGGGCACAGAGGCGTCCAATTAAACTCACCGAGCGTAATTCAGCGTGGCAGCTGAGCTGAGTGCGGAGGTGCGGACAGGGCGCGGAGGCCCGACCACGGCCCGCGCGCCGCAGCCCCCGGCAAGCCACCGGCCCAACCGCCACTGGCCCGTCGGCCCGCAGCCGAAATGCTGGCCCAAAGTGGATTCGCTCGCCTCCCGCAGCAGCACAGCTCAAGGCACCAGTATTCCTCCTCACTGAGTCTGCGGCTCCACCTGCGGGAGCCTACAAACAGGCAGATGGGTCTGCAAAAAGGTAGCGTCTCAGAGGCTGCAAAGTGCGCTTGCGCGTGCGCGTCCTCCCCGACAGAAGCCGTACCGCGCGGCCCCTGAGTTCACGGCTGTTCGCGGCAAGAGCCGAGAGGCGGGGATTCAGAGTTGGCTTTGGATTGGACAAGGCGGACAAGGAGGCCGATGATTGGGCGAGGAGGGCGCGTTCCTGGATTTGAAGCCAGGAAACTGCGCCCTGCAGCTGCGGAGCTCTTCACTGCCAGAGGCCCTCCAGGATCTGCCCCGCGTACACGGCCTTCGCCAACCTTGAAAAGGAACGCTCATCTTGCTCGGTTTGGGACCCCAAGGCACCGTCGCTCACCTTATACACAAATATTTCCAGTGGACAAAGTACCCGATACTACCGAGTTCAGTACTGTTGCCATTTTTTGGCCTTACTGGAGCAGATGTAGGTCTTTTCTATCACCGTTTGGCAGTCTTTGAAATGTATCGTGGTTTGCTTCATGATGTGCATGACTAGTAAACTTCAATTAGGAAGTCATTCCTCGGGATCCAAGCCTCAGCACAGTTCGCTACACCTAATCGCCTCTTTGTGATGGGCTAAGGTAGGTCTGGGGTGGAAAGGGGTTAGGAATGAGGCATAATTTATTCCTAATTCCTGCGTTTTCCTATCCTCATTAGGCCATGTAACCTATCCCCGACATCCGCTCGACATTAGGCCTTAACTACCACTTTACTGAAACCAAAGGTCATTCAATTTCACACCTTTCACTTGCCTTCATTTCAAAATTTCTACCCTACGGTCTCAGAGGGAAAAAAGAGTCCCTTTCTTCCAAAGCTAACTCCTTCATTCATTCATCAAATGAACTTCATTCATTCAAGTGACTGAATGTTAAGACATACTGACTTGGGAGGAGAGAATAGTAAAAACACTAAGTTGAGTTCCCCTAGTAGTAACTGTAGTCTGGTGGGGAAAGACGTTTGATCACTTTACTTTTTACATCCTCTGCAATACTGCTCAAGTATCATTCCCGGAGACACTGTCCACTAGTTAGTTCCCTTCTCTCTACCTTTAGAAATACTCCCTCTCTCCATCCAAAAATAAAAAATCAATAATGGGTGGTCTTATCACCTGAAGACCCTTCTTCTCTTCCTACCCTTAAGAGCCTTCACATTAACACCTTGTCAGTCATTCCACATCATATGGCTTGATCCTGAGCACTACTTTAACATTTGTTTTAATTTATCAGGACTAGCCTCCTGTCAAATGCAGTGATGTCTTCACAGTTCTCCCCACATCTCTTTTGAAAGCTTCCAGCTTTGTCATTTGAAAAGTGTAATTGCCCATATTCTACCTTTATCCACATTCAATGAACAGGTAAGTGGAGAAAATCTCAAGCATTTAGTGAATCCTGAAAAATAAACCAAATACTTAGCTCTAAGGGCAGAAATGATGCTATTTTAGTGTAAAGAACAACCCTTGTTTCACAAAATATCTTCTGTCTACACCTGGAATGTGTCTGTATATTCCAGACTGCCATTCCCCCTGTATCGCTTGTACCTAACTCAGTGTCCTTCCTCCATAAAAATCAACTGACCAGAGCTCTCCCCACTCTACCCAGCAATTTAGTAGATTCTAGTGGGGGTATGACCCTATTCATAGGAAAAGTTGTTTTTGAAAATTAAAATCTAATAGTTACAATAATTATATCATCTATGTGTGATTCACTGATATACATAAAATGCTCTTCAACTTACATCTTTCTCTAATCCTGAAGGAAGTTAAACTCTTGACAATCCTGAGAAAACTGAACCCATAAGAATATTTCTAGTCTCATAGTTTTAACCATTTCCCGTAATTACTGTTGACCATATTGATTTCAAATTTTACAAGTATTATTTAGAAAAATGTTATCTAATTAGATTTAAAGTCAATATCTGTCATTTGTAGATGCTAATCTACATATTGACTTTCGATCTTTTAAATAAATGTCATTCTCTTCCCTATTTTTTGATTGTGTGGATTTTTTTTAGCAACATGGTATTTTACAGAGAGAAAAGCTTTAACAACTACCAAATACTTTTATAAGGCAATAGATTCCTATCTTTTTTTTTTTTTTGAGAGGGCATCTCTCATATTTATTGATCAAATGGTTGTTAACAACAATAAAATTCAGTATAGGGGGGTCAATGCTCAATGTACAATCATTAATCCATCTCAAGCCTAATTCTCGTCAGTCTCCAATCTTCTGAAGCATAACGAACAAGTTCTTACATGGTGAACGAATTCTTACATAGTGAATAAATTCTTACATGGTGAACAGTACAAGGGCATTCATCACAGAAACTTTCGGTTTTGATCATGCATTATGACCCATAAACAATCAGGTCAAATATGAATATTCATTTGATTTTTGTACTTGATTTATATGTTGATCCCACATTTCTCCCTCTATTATTATTATTATTTTTATTTTTAATAAAATGCTGAAGTGGTAGGTAGATGCAAGATAAAGGTAGAAAACATAGTTTAGTGCTGTAAGAGGGCAAATGTAGATGATCAGATGATCAGGTGTGTGCCTATGGACTAAGTATTAATCCAGGCTAGACAAAGGCAGCAAGACATCCACGGATGCAGAAGATTTCTCTCAAAGCAGGGGGGGTGAGGTTCTGAGCCTCACCTCTGTTGATCCCCAAATTCTCACCTGATGGCCCCCCTGCAACTGTGCCTGTCTTAGGTTGTTCCTCCCTTGAGGATAGATTCATATCTTTTAAAATATGTTTTATTAAATAATCCACTTGGACAATAATTACTAAAGCTTTAAGCAGTAATTCTAAGTAGTAAAAGGCAATTTCCTTAAAAAAAATAAAAAGACCAGTCCATATTATGTTTTGCTGCTTTATACACAGGAATGATTTATTTTACAAACTAGTTGCAACATTATCCTGTAAAATAAAATAAAAAAAACACTTATGTCTCAAAAGGCAGAATGAACTTTATGATGGATGTGTTTTCACATTAACCAGTATGACAAACCATAAGAAATTTAACACCATGATAACAGTTAAAAATAAAATGTACTAAACAGCTAAACAGGCACTCTGAAATCAGCTACTGTGTATAACTCTCACAGTCAATGTACTGTATCTCATTTCATCACAGGTTATCAACCAGTGAAGCAAATATTCCTTTGATGCACAAGTACAAACACATTTCGGTTGCAAACACTGTGTTCTGGTTGTAATACATGCAAGACAGACCCTAATTTAGAAAAATCTTCTCAAAGAAAATGAAGAAAAAAAGCAGCCAGGAATGAAAGCATTTCCAAGCACTTGAATAAGGCTTTTAAAGTGTCAACTCAGTGTTTTAAACCCCTTCATTCTCAGGTAAGGGGTTAAGAGGCCGAGAGAAAGATCGTCTGCGAGGGTGAGGATACTGGAGGTTGGCAGTGTCAGCATCGCAAGAGTGTTCTACCAGAGGAGGAGGAGGAGGAGGAGGAGGAGGAGGAGGAGAATGAAGGAGCTGGGCATAACTGGACCATCTTGATCCAGCCCGTGGGGAATCCCGAGGGGGAAAGAAATACCTGAAACAATGAAGACAGGAACAAAACACCAAAACAAAAACAACAGTTAAAAAAAAAAAAAAAAACAGAAGAAAAAGAGAAAAGTAGTAAATACAAAGAACCAAAGAAGAGAAAACACATGCTGGAAAAAAAAGAGCTTCAGTATAGTCATGCCAAAACTAACAGAACATAATAGCAAAAATCAAGACCCTTACTAAAATCAAGCTTGCTTAAGCCAAGTATAGAAACTTGAAAGAAAGAAATACAATCTGTTAAACTTACAATGTTAAAAAAAAATTTATCGGTATGAATGTTACAAAAAAAATACATTAATTCTGTAATTTAAAACATTTTCTCAGAAACATCCTTGACATCCTGTAAATTTACTAATCTAATAAGCTTTTTCTTTATTTTGAACAATGCTTCATTTGTGGTATCAGCAGGCACACATTTTTTCATGGATACATGATACTGAGAACCAATTCAAATACATTTTCATATAGTATAGCCAACTATTGCACCATACTTTTAAAGAATACAATATTTGAATACACTTAGCTGTTTTTCTGCAAAAACCTTAGTACAAAATGTTGATAAGTAAAAGGGCTTAAAGAATATGTCCTATTGTTACTATTCTCTTTTTTGACAAATGACCCATAATACTTATGCATGTTAGCAAACAGATTTATAGTTTTGTCATCAAGGTCAGAGTTCTAGAGGACTTCAACCAAATGAAGCAGACAACTAAACTAAGAAAATCCTGGGACATGGGATGTGTAGGTTAATTTAATGTGCATGCACAACTTGAGCAACATTTTAACTGCTTCTCTATGTTTCCAAATTTTGACCTGAAGGAAACCTTAAGCCTGGGATCACACCATAAAAATACACAAATACCTATTAGAAACACATATGAGAAACGTTTATCTCTATAGTGAATATGAATTACAAACTTACAAAGGTGTTTTCATTGTACTACCAAATTATACATGAGGCAATACCAATGCTCTGGCTACAAAACGTACAAATTACTTTCATTTTACTACTTCTCTCACTCTACTAATATTTTTAAATATTACAAAGAAATTGACAGATTGTACTGAATAATATGTATAAACCAATTCTACAAAAGATAGATTAGCACTCAAAACATGAAAAATATTTATTCATTCTTCAAATTAAAATCATAAAAATTCATCATTTTACCTTACTGTTTTAGAAAACAGAAGAAATAAGCCTATATTATCCAAATGGAATAAAGTGATATTTTCCCTCCTCCCAACTGTTCATAAGGATGGTAACAATCCTTTTAATTTTAAGACCCATGTTAGCTTCAGGAACATTTCAAAAAATTGTTCTGGTAACAATGTCTCTGGTAACAAAAAGCCTCTCCATTTATATTTCAGAAGTTTCAAATATTATCAGTAAACTGGCTAGTAGCAAAAAATGATACACACTGTATTTTTAAAGGCCTTTTGGATTGCATTTAGTAGTAAGCAGGCTGCTGGTGTATCTTGGGAGAGGTCAAACGGTGCTGGGGAAAGGGAAAAGAAGCTCGTTTTCCATTCCTGTGTGCATGCAACAAGCAGCAAAACAGCAGTTACTCCAGTTAGCTGGTACTCAGCTGTGCTTTCTGTTAAAGAACATAATACAAATGGAGAAGGGAAAATCATCACAGATCTAACACACATGGTTACTGGCACAATAAGAATACAGATAAAAACTTCAAAGCTCTTTACAAAAGAAAATCTGCAGTATAGGTAGCAACCAAAAGCCAGAATTTTAAAAAAATTAACATTAGTATCCTTTGCTTCATGAAATGATCTTTATAATCTCGTATCTTCTGTGGTAAGCTGAAATTGTTTTCATGCAAATACTTAATCTTAAAATCAAATAGCAGGACGTATTTATAAAAATATAACAATACAAAAATAATTGAGGAAATTTTAAATACAATTCTTTTATTTAAGATGACAACAGTATAACCACAGGAGTTTTTAAGGCTGTGCTTTGAAGTTTCCTGAATGGTATTCCAAATTACTCACAAAGACCTATTAAAATAATTTTACCTTACAAATTCATATATTTAAAATTTCAGTATGAAAACAAAAAGGACTCTTTAGATCATATCAAACATTAAGATAAAAAAGGTCTATAATATGCTAAAAATTCTAAAAATCAAGTACTCAGAATTTACCATTTCCTCTTATGATCCCCATTAAAATTTTAAACACAAAAAAACATAATTGTCATTTTATTTGAAATTTCAGTTTGACCTGAATCAAAGGCTAGACTACCAGCACCAACAACACACTAATGCTCATCTAGAACTAAAATCCCCAGTATTATCCACATTTCCTCTTCATCTCACTATCTCAGAAGCAAAATAAAATCTTAAAGTTATAGACATTTTTGATAGACCACTAAATTTCAGAACAAAATTTAGTTTGTTTAATGGCCTCACAACCAACCTGTAAATATTATGACCAAGTAAGCCAAGTACAGAGTTAATGAAGTGAATTTTTTTAGTGTTATAATTGTGTGAATATCTTCATTCAAACTTAACACAGTGTTAGTATGACTACCAGAATGATTTAAAAAGAAGGTAATTTCTAGTTTTCCCACCAAACAGCCTACCTGCTAGCAGAAGATCCATTTAATGAATTTTGAAGATTTGGGGTACTTGAACCTAGGGAAGGATTTGAGTTTCCCTGCTGAGAACTCCCACTCACAGGACTTCCATTACCTTTCAAAATACCAGTACACTTCCAATTGTCCATATAATTAGCTGAAAAGAAAATGGTCAAAGACATTAACATGACTAATGCCCATGCTCAAGGACACAAATCTGTGTTCATGTCCTTAAATTACAATTACAGAAACAAGAGAGACCTATAAGCTACATTTTTCAGGATAAACATTAAACACACTTTTTAAATGATACACATACATCTCAATTTCAACAATTTTTTAAGTTTTAGGAGAATTACTAATTTAAAAAACAAAGTTTTCACCACCCATTTACCTTCCTTACAATTCTCTAAATTAATACCAAATTATTACATTAAGTAAATATCAAAAAATCCACCTTTATTATAATGAATTTCAATTACAATTTTATGTAGGGTAATCAAGTTGTCTTCTTATGAAAGTATAAAGTCATGTGGGTATCTAACATCCTCAGAGATATAAATAACAAAACTTTTGGGGTGTGAGTGGCTTATCAAATATAGCCTAATTCTTTCAATACAAAATTGGTCAGTGGAGACACTAAGCCCAGGAAACCCCTGCTGGAGAGGAGGTAGATGGTCCTGACAGAAAGCAGAGAGGCAGGCAGCAAAGCCCATGAAGTCAAAGACACTGAGGAAAGGGAGGTCGGGGTGGGTTCTACGACAGCCTAAAACTGACCATGGAAGACTTCACTGAACTGCATTTTGAGAAACCATAACTGCTCAGGGTAAATGAACTAAGCTATAATTTTGGATCTTAAGTATACAAAATGGATACACCTCTACCTGTGGGTAAACACCCATGGAAAAGCGCAGACCATACTACAGCAACTAGAGTCAGTGTTAATCAACCAGGGTTCTCTCAGCTTGCTTGGCATTTATAAGAAACTCAGAATTAGCACCCCCAAGATTCTTAAACTTTGGGGAGTCGCAGAGAGGAGGGTGATAAGATCCTGGATTTTCCCCTACAAGGGCTGCTTGGCCAGTGCAATTGTTTAAGAGATAACTGCAGTCCTATCTTCAGTTTGTAGAGCAGTCACATAAGGTACACATACAGCAAACTGTATCCTTTAAAGATATTGTATACTGTTACACTTTTCATTTTAAAAATTGCTTTGTTCCACATGGAAACTTAAAAAGCAATTCAATTTAATTAGTTGCTATGAACTAGGTATGCTGATAAAAGCTTCAAAATAACATAAATTGGTATTACATTAATTTAAAAGTAATTGTAGAAAGATAATTTTTTCCAAAATATTTGAGTTTACATTTCTAAGTGAAAATTC
The DNA here is from genome assembly GCF_040802235.1 of Manis javanica. Lineage (NCBI taxonomy): Eukaryota > Metazoa > Chordata > Mammalia > Pholidota > Manidae > Manis > Manis javanica. The sequence continues at coordinate 60,119,248 of NC_133164.1, read as the reverse complement.
TAAAATAGCAACATAAAGGAACAAATCCTTCACTGAACTCTTACCTTTCCACAATCTTACACAGCCATCATCTCCTGAAGATGCTAGCACTGTTCCTGTTATATTCCAACTCACTCGCCAGACCTGAGAGTTATGGTTATCAAACTGAGCCACTATATGGATTTCAAATTTTGTTGGCCCACTAGAGGAAGTAAGTTCTTTCCTGTTAAAACAAAATTTTTCCTAGGGATTCTGAGAAAATATTTTTAAAATACACATACACATTCTAAATAAATAAATACAAATAGATTCACATAATTATTATATAATAATATGCACATTCATATCCCTCCTCCTGCAGCTAGCTCACTGAGTTGGGCCATGTCACTTTTCATTTGACTCAGTACCCAGCATGATTATACCACAAAAAAGGTATTCAGTGAGTATTTCAAAGAAAAAAGAAACAACAAAAGAGGATCTTATTCCCCTAAACAACACTGAGGAATAAAACGGATGATTATAATTAATTTTAAAAGGAAAGCAGTAGGAACAGAAGAACAAGAGGAAAGGAAGGAGGAAAAAAGGAAAAAGAACTGAAATAATTTCAAGATGAAAGCTCAATCAATTATTCACAAAATGTCTCAGTGCTAATATTCCCTAAGTCAACTGCCACCTCTCATTCAAACATTTATAGAGTACCAATTATATCCAGAGGATCCAATTCACTTAATATTAGCCTAAATAAACATAAGAAAATATGAACATCCTGTTTTCTCAATCCCCACCCCTAAAGTCATATTTTTATAGATACAATGTTCATTGAAGAATACATTCCTCCGATCACAGTTGCCTCTATACTCTACTCCATAAATGAAAATAATTACAAGTGAAGACCACTTTCAAGTTAATAACTTTGGAAAACTCACCTCACAGGCTTTAACGTAAAAATCCTCACATCTTTGGTTGCTATGGCTAGAATATGAAAGGACCGTCCCAAGTTTGGAGCAAATGCAATGTCATGGACAGGATCTGTGACTGTCATGAGGGTCTCAGCTTTTGCATATTTCCTAATGAAAAAACAAAAAATTTATAATAAAATTTTCAGAAATGAAAAAATTTTAAATCCACATGCTGAGGAACCTCAATTCTTTCACATTCCTCACAACAAAGTATTGTTTACCTCTGCTGTTATGTCCAAGTCCTAACCCCACCGAAACTTTAAATGTGACCTAATTTGGAAAAAGTATCTTTGTAGGTGTAATTAAAGATCTCAGAATAGGATCATCTGGTTTTAGGGTAGGCCCTAAATCCAATGTCTAGTGTTGTTATAAAAGACAGAAGAGGAGAAGGAGAAAAAAGGCCATGTGAAGACAGAGGAAGAGACTGGAATGACACTGCCACACACCAAGAAAGCCTGGGCCACCAGAAGCTGGAAGAGACAAGGCAGGATTCTGGAAAAAGCAGAGCCCTGACAATACCCTGATTACAAATTCTAGCCTCCAGAACTCTAAGAATATATTTCTGTTTTAAGCCACTAGCTTATAGTAGTTTGTTAGGGCAGACTTAGGAAGCCAGTCTAACCTCCAAAGTTTCTTCCTTTGATTTTTTAAGTTTAGCCTAAAACGATTTAACAAAAATTTCATTAGAATCAGATCTTGATTAGCTAGTAATGATTTTTTGAGAGAAGGGTAACTGATTTTCTAAGTATTTGAGTGTAAATAAAAAAGTGAAGCTGGTAACAGCTGACTCCTATATTTGAACTTAGACTAGTCACTTTACTTTGTTGTTCTCCTTTTTCATTAAAAAAATGGTGATAACATAAAAGCTACCTATCTCATTTAGAAGGTGGTTGTCAGAATTCAAATTTCATAATATGTGAGAAAATGCCTTGTAACTTATTTAAATGCAGGGTACTTATCATTATCAAGGTCTACCTTAGTATTTTCACTCACCAATATAAGTAAAATTATCCAATATTGGTTAAATTGTTTAAATGTTTCCTGTGTACTAAATGGTATTATTACTTACAAAAAGATCAATAGGTATCAGTAACTGGATGCTACATAGCTCATGATCACGTATCTCCCATGAAACAGGTTTAATCTACAGAAGAATGTTCTCTGCACAGCAAAGGAAACCATCAACAAAGTAAAAAAGCAACCTAATGAATGAGAGAATATATTTGCAAATGACATATCTGATAAGGGGCTAATATCCAAAATATTTAAAGAACTCATACACGCAACACCAAAATAACTAAATAATCCAATCAAAAATGGGCAGAGAACCTGAACAGACATTTTCTCAAGGACATACAGATGGCCAACAGGCATGTGAAAAGATGCTCCACATCACTAATCATCAGGGAAATGCAAATCAAAACCGCAATGAGATATAATTCACATGAGTCAGAATGGCCATTATCAAAAAAAAGAAATACCAAGTGTTGGCAAGGATGTGGAGAAAAGGGAACCCTCCTACACTGTTGATGGGAATGAAAACTGGTGCAGCCACTGTGGAAAAAAATATGGAAGCTCCTCCAAAAACTAAAATAAGAGGGGCGGAGCCAACATGGCGGTGTGAGTAGGAGAGTGGGAATCTCCTCACAAAAACATATTTTTGAAAATACAACAAATACAACTAATCCTAAAAGAGACCAGAAGACACAGGACAACAGCCAGACTACATCCACACGTGCAAGAGCCCAGCGCCTGGTGAAAGATACAACCCCCGGCCCAGCAGGACCCGAGCACACCTCCCCCCAGCTCCTGGCAGGAGGGAGAGGGAGCCCAGGACTGCTAAACACCCAGCCCCAGCCACCCGCACCAGAGCGCAGACACAGTGCATGCATGGAGGGCTGGAAACTAGGGAAATAGGGCAGCAAGACCTCTAAGCGGGTTCCGAAGCTGATGCCCCTGTGACAAAGAAAAGTGAGTGCTTTTTGAAAGTCTTAAAGAGACAGGGACATAACAGCTGGACGGATACAACAAGTCACAGCCCAGTGGCTGGAAATTGCAGGAAAAACCGGGCGCACTAACCCCCTGGGCAACAGCTCTGACACCCCTCACAGAGGTAAACAGCCAAACAGCCCCCAGGTCCATTACCCCTCTGGGCACTGCGAAAGCAGAGAAACAGCCTAAGGCAGACCACGCCCAGAGAAAGGGAAATTCCTCCGTATTGGCCAGGCAAGACACAAAGACCCAGTCTACACACAATTACCCAACACAAGCCACAAGGGGTCGCAGTTGTCCCAGTAAAGAAAAGCCAGTAGCAAGTGAAAAGTTTGGTCCTCCCAGCTGACAGTCAATAGCACCTGTCAACATGAAAAGGCAAAAAAATATGATCCAGACAAGACTAACCCAGACAGCTTTGGCATCTGCTACATCTTCCCCTGAGAAAGAACCTGGGGAGATAGATTTAACCAGTCTTCCTGAAAAAGAATTCAAAACAAAAGTCATACCCATGCTGATGGACTTGCAGAGAAATATGCCAAGAACTAAGGAAGGAAAATACAGAAATATTTTCTGGAAGGACTTCAAAACAGAATGGACAAGTTGCAAGAGACCATGAATGGACTAGAAAACAGAGAATAGGAATGCAGAGAAGCTGATGCAGAGAGAGATAGAAGGATCTCCAGGAATGAAAGAATTCTAAGAGAGCTGAGTGACCAATCGAAATGGAACAATATCTGCATTATAGGGTTACCAGAAGAAGAGAGAGAAAAAGGGATAGAAAGCGTCTTTAAAGAAATAATTGCCAAAAACTTCCCCAAACTAGGGGAAGAAATGGCCTCTCAGACCACAGAGGTACACAGAACTCCCGTGACAAGGGATCCAAGGAGGGCAACACCAAGACACATAACAATTAAAATGGCAAAGATCAAAGACAAGGACAAAGTATTAAAGGCAGCCAGAGAGAAAAAAAAAGGTTACCTACAAAGAAAAACCCATCAGGCTATCATCAGACTTCTCAACAGAAACCCTACGGGCCAGAAGAGAATGGCATGATATACTTAATGCAATGAAACAGAAGGGCCTCAAACCAAGACTACTGTATCCAGCATGAATATCATTTAAATATGAAGGAGGGATTAAACAATTCCCAGACAAGCAAAAGTTGAGGAAATTTGCCTCCCACAAACCACCTCTACAGGGCATCCTACAGGGACTGCTCTAGATGGGAGCACTACTAAAAGGAGCACAGAACAAACACCCAACATATGAAGAAGGGAGGAGGAGGAATAAGAAGGGAGTGAAATAAAGAATCATCAGACCGCGTTTCTAATAGCTCAACAAGTGAGTTAAGTTAGACAGTAAGATAGTAAAGAAGCTAACACTGAACCTTTGGTAACAACAAACTTAAAGCCTGCAATGGCAATAAGTTCATACCTCTCAATAATCACCCTAAATGTAAATGGACTGAATGCACCAATCAAAAGACACAGAGTAATAGAATGGATGAAAAAGAAGAACCATCTATATGCTGCTTACAAGAGACTCACGTCAAACCCAAAGACATGCACAGATTGAAAGTCAAGGGATGGAGAAAGATATTTCATGCAAATAACAGAGAGAAAAAAGCAGGTGTTGCAATACTAGTATCAGAAAAAATAGACTTTAAAATAAAGAAAGTAACAAGAGATAAAGAAGGACATTACATAATGATAAAGGGCTCAGTCGAACAAGAGAATATGACCATTACAAACATATATGCACCCAATACAGGAGCACCAATATATGTGAAACAAATACTAAGAGAATTAAAGGAGGAAATAGAATGCAATGCATTCATTTTGGGAGACTTTACCACACCACTCACTCCAAAGGACAGATCCACCAGACAGAAAATAAGTAAGGACACAGAGGCACTGAACAACACACTAGAACAGATGGACCTAATAGACATCTACAGAACTCTACATCCAAAAGCAACCGGATACACATTCTTCTCAAGTGCACATGGAACATTCTCCAGAATAGACCACATACTAGGCCACAAAAAGAGCCTCAGTAAATTCCAAAAGATTGAAATCCTATCAACCAACTTTTCAGACCACAAAGGCATAAAACTAGAAATAAATTGTACAAAGAAAGCAAAAAGGCTCACAAACATATGGAGGCTTAACAACACGCTCCTAAATAATCAATGGATCAATGACCAAATCAAAATGGAGATCCAGCAATATATGGAAACAAATGACAACAACAACACTAAGCCCCAACTACTGTGGGACGCAGCAAAAGCAGTCTTAAGAGGAAAGTATACAGCAATCCAGGCATATTTAAAAAAGGAAGAACAATCCCAAATAAATGGTCTAATGTCACAGTTATCGAAATTGGAAAAAGAAGAACAAATGAGGCCTAAGGTCAGGAGAAGGAGGGACATAATAAAGATCAGAAAAGAAATAAATAAAATTGAGAAGAATAAAACAATAGCAAAAATCAATGAAACCAAGAACTGGTTCTTCGAGAAAATAAACAAAATAGATAAGCCTCTCGCCAGACTTATTAAGAGGAAAAGAGAGTCAACACAAATCAACAGTATCAGAAATCAGAAAGGAAAAATCACGACGGACCCCACAGAAATACAAAGAATTATTAGTGAGTACTATGAAAACCTATATGCTAACAAGCTGGAAAACCTAGGAGAGAAGGACAACTTCCGAGAAAAATACAACCTTCCAAGACTGACCCAGAAAGAAACAGAAAATCTAAAGAGACCAATTACCAGCAATGAAATTGACATGGTAATCAAAAAACTACCAAAGAACAAAACCCCCGGGCCAGATGGATTTACCTCAGAATTTTATCAGACATACAGAGAAGACATAATACCCATTCTCCTTAAAGTTTTCCAAAAAATAGAAGAGGAGGGAATACTCCCAAACTCATTCTATGACGCCAACATCACCCTAAAATCAAAACCAGGCAAAGACACCACCAAAAAAGAAAACTACAGACCAATATCCCTGATGAACATAGATGCAAAAATGCTCAACAAAATATTAGGAAACAGAATTCAAAAATACATCAAAAGGATCATAGACCATGACCAAGTGGGATTCATCCCAGGGATGCAAGGATGGTACAACATTCAAAAATCCATCAGCATCATCCACCACATCCATAAAAGGAAAGACAAAAACCACATGATAATCTCCATAGATGCTGAAAAAGCATTCAACAAAATTCAACGTCCATTCATGATAAAAACTCTCAACATAATGGGTATAGAGGGCAAGTACCTCAGCATAATAAAGGCCATATATGATAAACCCACAGTCAACATCATACTGAACAGCGAGAAGCTGAAAGCTTTTCCTCTGAGATGGGGAACAAGACAGGGATGCCCACTCTCCGCACTGTTATTCAACATAGTACTGGAGGTCCTAGCCACGGCAATTAGACAAAACAAAGATATACAAGGAATCCAGATTGGTAAAGAAGAAGTTAAACTGTCACTATTTGCAGATGACATGATATTGTACATAAAAATCCCTAACAACTCCACTCCAAAACTACTAGAACTAATATCAGAATTCAGCAAAGTTACAGGATACAAAATTAACACACAGAAATCTGTGGTTTTCCTATACACTAACAATGAACTAATAGAAGGAGAAGTCAGGAAAACAATTCCATTCACAATAGCATCAAAAAGAATAAAATACCTAGGAATAAACCTAACCAAAGAAGTGAAAGACTTATACTCTGAAAACTACAAGTCACTCTTAAGAGAAATTAAAGGGGACACTAATAAATGGAAACTCATCCCATGCTCATGGCTAGGAAGAATTATTATCGTCAAAATGGCCATCCTGCCCAAAGCAATATACAGATTTGATGCAATCCCTCTCAAATTACCAGCAACATTCTTCAAGGAATTGGAACAAATAATTCAAAAATTCATATGGAAACACCAAAGACCCTGAATAGCCAAAGCAATCCTGAGAAAGAAGAATAAAGTAGGGGGGATCTCATTCCCCAACTTCAAGCTCTACTATAAAGCCATAGTAATCAAGACAATTTGGTACTGGCACAGAACAGAGCCACAGACCAATGGAACAGACTAGAGAATCCAGACATTAACCAAGACATATATGGTCAATTAATATTTGATAAAGGAGCCATGGACATACAATGGCGAAATGACAGTCTCTTCAAGAGATGGTGCTGGCAAAACTGGATAGCTACATGTAGGAGAATGAAACTGGACCATTGTCTAACCCCATATACAAAAGTAAACTCAAAACGGATCAAAGACCTGAATGAAAGTCATGAAACCATTAAACTCTTGGAAAAAAACATAGGCAAAAACCTCTTAAGACATAAACATGAGTGACCTCTTCTTGAACATATCTCCCCGGGCAAGGAAAACAACAGCAAAAATGAGCAAGTGGGACTACATTAAGCTGAAAAGCTTCTGTACAGCGAAAGACACCATCAATAGAACAAAAAGGAACCCTACAGTATGGGAGAATATATTTGAAAATGACAGATCCGATAAAAGGCTTGACGTCCAGAATATATAAAGAGCTCACACGCCTCATCAACAAAAAACAAATAAGCCAATTAAAAAATGGGCAGAGGAACTGAACAGACAGTTCTCTAAAAAAGAAATACAGATGGCCAACAGACATATGAAAAGATGCTCCACATCACTATTTATCAGAGAAATGCAAATTAAAACTACAATGGATGGCTGCCATCCAAAAGACAAACAACAACAAATGTTGGCGAGGCTGTGGAGAAAGGGGAACCCTCCTACACTGCTGGTGGGAATGTAAATTAGTTCAACCATTGTGGAAAGCAGTATGGAGGTACATCAAAATGCTCAAAACAGACTTACCATTTGACCCAGGAATTCCACTCCTAGGAATTTACCCTAAGAACGCAGCAATCAAGTTTGAGAAAGACAGATGCACCCCTATGTTTATCGCAGCACTATTTACAATAGCCAAGAATTGGAAGCAACCTAAATGTCCATCGATAGATGAATGGATAAAGAAGATGTGGTACATATACACAATGGAATACTACTCAGCCATAAGAAAAGGGCAAATCCTACCATTTGCAGCAACATGGATGGAGCTGGAGGGTATTATGCTCAGCAAAATAAGCCAAGCGGAGAAAGAGAAATACCAAATGATTTCACTCATCTGTGGAGTATAAGAACAAAGGAAAAACTGAAGGAACAAAACAGCAGCAGAATCACAGAACTCAAGAATGGACTAACAGGTACCAAAGGGAAAGGGACTGGGGAGGATGGGTGGGTAGGGAGGGATAAGGGGGGGAAGAACGGGGGTATTAAGATTAGCATGCATGGGGGGGTGGGAGAAAGGGGAGGGCTGTACAACACAGAGAAGACAAGTAGTGATTCTACAACATTTTGCTATGCTGATGGACAGTGACTGTAAAGGGGTTTATAGGGGGGACCTGGTTATACAGAGGATCAAAGCCTAAGTTGGCTACCCCGAAAATGAACTAAGATACGATATGAAAAAGAACTTCCAACATCAGTACTCTCTCGAAGACTCATGCCAGAAGATGATCATCAAAAAACCCCAACAAAGATCCACACACTGCTACAGCTGTAGATGCACTCATCCCACCGGTTCCTGGACTTGCCATGGGAATGAAGAAGGAGATATCTAAGCTGGCCTGTGCATACAGTAAAACAACAAATTTGACTGGATCTATACTGTTGGAACTCAACCAAGAATTAGGAGAAGTGCAAATTGTAGCGCTCCAAAATCTTACAACTACAGACTATTTACTGTTAAAAGAACATATGGGATGTGAACAGTCCCCAGGAATGGGCTGTTTTAATTTGTCTGATTTCTCTCAGACTGTTCAAGTTCAGTTGGACAATATCCACCATATCATAGATAAGTTTTCACAAATGCCTAAGGTGCCTAACTGGTTTTCTTGGTTTCACTGGAGATGGCTGGTAATTATAGGTATGCTTTGGTTATGTAACTGTACTCCTATTATGTTAATGTGTGTGCGCAATTTAATTAGTAGTTTAAAATCTATACATACTTATGTTACTCTACAAGAAGATATGTCAAAGAAATAATCAATCTTCCCATGTTTTCTTCCGTCTGCTACTTCTATAGCTTTTCTTCTTCCTTCCTAATTACAACCCTTAAATAGAATTCGTGCCTCATATCGAATTTACCATGTATCATAATTCTTCCAAGTGGTAAAGATACCTCAAGACAAATGCTGGGCATAGAAGCCACAGGGCATAAATATGCAAAGAAGTAAAAAACTAACCTTTTCAAACAATAAGGCTTCTCTCTCACTTACCAACTTTACATTTCCCTGTATGGCCCCAGAAGATGACTGGTTAGCCAGAGACGGGTAAGATTCCTCAAGGGAGGAACAACCTAAGACAGGCACAGTCGCAGGGGAGCCATCAGGTGAGAAATTGGGGATCAACAGAGGTGAGGCTTAGAACCTCTCCCCGCCTGTTCTGAGAGAAATCTTCTGCATCTGTGGATGTTTTATTGCCCTTGTCTAGCTTGGATTAACACATAGTCTACAGACACACACCTGATTATCTACATTTGCTCTCTTACAACACTAAACTATGTTTTCTACCTTTATCTTGCATCTACCTACCACTTCAGCATTTTATTAAAAATAATAATAATAAAGAGAGAAATGTGGTATCCACATATAAATCAAGTATAAAAATCAAACGAATATTCATATTTGGACTGACTGTTTATAGTTCATAATGCATGATCAAAATTGAAAGTTTCTGTGATGACTGCTTTTGTACTGTTCACCATGTAACTTATTCACTATGTAAGAATTTGTTCTCCATATAAGAACTTGTTCGTTATGCTTCAGAAGATTGGAGACTGATGAAAATTAGGCTTGGGGTGGATTAATGATTGTGCATTGAGCATTGACTCCCCTATACAGAATTTTATTGTTGTTAACAACCATTTGATCAATAAATAGGAGATGCCCTCACAAAAAAAAAAAAAAAAAAAGTACACACTTCCAATTGTAAAATTAATAAGTAACCAGGATGTAATGTATAGCATAAGGAATATAGTAAAAATACTGTAACAACTTGTTATGGTGATAGCTGGTACCTAGAATTATCATGTATATAAATGCTGAATCACTGTGTTGTACACCTGAAACTAATGTAATACTGTGTGTCAACTACCCTTCAATAAAAAATAATAATCTACAAAAAAAAAAAATCCCTCAGAATAATGGAAAACATCATGTAGAAACAAAACTGTTTAAAAAAGATGCAAAAACAGAAAAACTGAATGTTAAGATACACCTTGTATCTTCAATTCCTTAAATCTACTTAGTCAACAGTGTTTATTAGGTGAAATTAGACTGAGGCAAGATAGGATGTGTTAAAGATTCAATGCAAGTGGCTCTTGCTTCCATTTGTAAACTTTTTAATGGGCTGAGTTTATTGGAAATATGTCCATCCATGGTTCTTCTTTGACTCCCACTTTGCCAAATTATGTAACTTTTTCCATAGTTGATTCATAGCTAAAAACATGCTAATAGCTATTTCGTCCTTTTATCTGATTGTTTTTCTTTTATCTGGGGTTATCTCCAAAACACTAACATGCCTGATACATAAGTAACAATTCCTCTGTCTTACGCACCAAAAATGTTCTGAATAAGTGGTGAATGTGTTCAACCTACTTTGATAAACCTAAATAAGAATGTAAAGAAAAAAAAAACAAAACTAAAATTAGAAATACCGTATGACCCAGCAATTCCACCTCCAAGAATTTAACCAAAGAAAACAAAGTCACTATTTCTGAAAGATACATGCACACATATACTCACTGCAGCATTTTTACAATAACAAAGATATGGAAGCAAGGTAAATGTCCATCAGTAAATAAGGATAAAAACAATATGGCATGCATACATACACACAAAAATATTTCTCAGCTATAAAAAAGAATGAAATGTCATTTGCAACATGGACCTAGAGGGCATTATGCTAAGTGAAAAAAGTAAAAGAAATATCACGTGATTTCATTTATGTAATCCAAAAAAAATAAAACAAATGAAAAATAAAACTGAAACAGACTAATAGATACAGAGAACACATCAGTGGTTGCCATTGGGAAGTTAGGTGAAATAGGTGAATGAGGAAAAAAATTAGTGAGGATGTCCAATATCTTGATCTGGGTGATGAATGACTGCACATCTCAAAATTCATTGAGTTATACACTAATATTTGTGCATTTTATTGTATGTACCTCAATTACTATATATGCATATATACATACATACATATATGAACCTTCAAACAACTCTTACTTCAAATAACCAGAACAAACCCCAAAAATAGCTGAACAGTACGATGACTTCCTAAGTCTATGCCATACAGCCCCACAAGCAGACAGTTACTCACCCAATGCCCTTCCCCATTATCCTAAATGTAGAAAATGCCAGATACTATCTAACTGTCTTGCAGCTATAGCATGGGCAAATAATCCAATTCTGGCCATTGGGACCTGCTGAAAAAGGCTGCTGAGATGCTTATAAAGAAGTTTTTTTCTCCCTAATGTAAAGAGACACATGAAAGGAGACACCCTTTAGATCTGCAAAAGAGGACCTTGTATGACTTACTTCTACTTATCTACTATGGAACTGTCCTGGCCAATACAGTCCACTAGCCACATGTACCTATTAAAAACTAAACTGATAAAAGTTAATAAATTCCATTCTTCAGCTAAAGTAGCCACATCTCAGACTTCAACAGCTGCATGTGGCTAATGGCCACTGCATTAGATGGCACAGATGTTGGACCATGTTCATCATCACAGCAAATTCTATAAGAAGAACATTGTACACAGAGCCTCTGAAGAAATTCAAGCATCTACAAAGGTAGAAGGCAAGTATAAAAACCCAAGTAGAAACATTCTAAACTACAGAGTCTATGGGAGTTAAAGTAGTTCTCTTCTGCTTCTGGCCCTACCCAACAGTTGACTACTGAACCCAAGAATTTTGTCTAGCACCTGTGAGCTCCACCTTATCACCTAATAGATGCCATTTTCTCCCAAGACCCTGAGTACACCTCTGAAACAGCATTAAGGCTCTCAGAGGTATTGCAGATATCTTTTTTTTAAATTAAAGTATCATTAATATACAATACTGTGATGGTTTCACATAAACAACACAGTGGTTTCAACATTCATCCATATTATCAAATCGACCCCCTCCATTGCAGTCACTGTCTAGTAGCATAGTAAAATGTTAAGAGTCATTAATTACCTTCTCTGTGCCTTCCCCATGACCTACCTATATCGTCACTGCAAATTACAGTGCCCTTTAATCCCCTTTTCCCTACCAACCCCTCCCCTTGGGTAACCCCTAATCCCTTCTTGGTGTCTGTGCATCTGCTATTTTGTTCCTTCAGTTTCGCTTTGTTTTTATACTCCACAAATGAGAGAAGTCATTTGGTATTTGTCTTTCTCTGCCTGGCTTATTTCACTGAACACAATACTCTCTAGATCCATTGATGATGGATTTTCTTTTCTTTTTATGGCTGAATAATATTCCATTGCATATATGTACAACATCTTCTTTATCCATCCAGCTACTGATGGACACCTAGGTTGCTTCCCTTATCTTGGCTATTGTAAAAAGTGCTGTGATAAACACAGGAGTGCATATGTCTTTTCAAATCAGGGATCTTGTTTTCTTCAGGTAAATTCCTAGGAGTGGAATTCATGGGTCAAATGGTATTTCTATTTTTAGTTTTTTTGAGGAACCTCCATATTGCTTTTCACAATGGTTTAACCAATTTACATTCCCACCAACAGTGTAGGAGTGTTCCCATTTCTCTGCATCCTTGCCAGCATTTGTTGTTTCTTGTCTTTTGGAAATTCACCATCATAACTGGTGTGAGGTGACATCTCACTGTGGTTTTAATTTGCATTTCTCTGATGATTAGCGATGTGGAGTATCTTTTCACGTGCCTGTGGGCCATCTGTATTTCTTCTTTGGAGAGTGTTCAGATCCTCTGCCCACTTTTTAATCACACAATTTTTGGGGGGGTGTTGAGGTATGTGAGTTCTTTATATATTTTGGATATTAACCCCTTATTGGATAAATTGTTTACAAATATATTCTCCCATGCTGTAGGGTACCTTTTTGTTCTGCTGATGGTGTCCTTTGCTGTACCAGAAGCTTTTTAGTTTGATGTAGTGCCACTTGTTCATTTTTTATTTTGTCTTGCCTGAAGAGATGTGTTCAGTAAAAAGTTGTTCATGATTATATTCAAGAGATTTTTGCCTGTTTTCTTTTAAGAGTTTTATGGTTTCATGACTTACATTCAGGTCTTTGATCCATTTTGAGTTTACTTCTGTGTATGGACTTAGACAATAATCCAGTTTCATTCTCTTACATGTAGCTGTCCAGTTTTCCCAACACCAGTTGTTGAAGAGGGTATCTCTTCCCCATTGTATATCCATGGCTCCTTTATCATATATTAATTGACCATATATGCTTGGGTTTATATCTGGACTCTCTAGTCTGTTCCATTGATCTATGGGTCTGTTCTTGTGCCAGTACCAAATTGTTTTGATTACCAAGGCTATGTAGTAGAGCTTTAAGTTAGGGAGCATAATCCCCCCTGCTTTGTTCTTCTTTCTCAGGATTGTTTTGGCTATTCAGGGTCTTTTGTGGTTCTATATGAATTTCAGAAATATTTGTTCTAATTTGTTGAAGAATACTGCTGGTATTTTGATAGGGAGTGCACTGAATCTGTAGATGGCTTTGCGCAGGATCACCATTCTGACAATATTAATTCTCCCTATGCATGAGCATGGGATATTATTTCCATTTATTCATGTCTTCCTTAATTTCTCACATGAGTCTTGTAGTTTTCAGAGTAGAGGTTGCAGGTATCTTAACATGACCAAAATTAAATTCTTCTTCATATGCAGTTACACTCTACCTAAATATCCCATTTCCAGAGTTCCTTATACCAAGAAACTGCCTACTAGCCACTGAACTACTAAGCCAGAAGCTTGGAAATCATTCTGATAGCATCCCCTTCTTCTTCACCTCTGTCATCTAATCCATCAGCAGATCCTATTGAAACCACTTCTTAAATTATTCTCAAATTGCCCACTTCTTTCCATACCCACTGCCGCTCCTCTATTCCAAAGCCACTACAATCTCCCATCTATTATAACACTATCGGAGCCCTGAATCCACTCATATAGCTCTCCAAAATACACGTATGGAGGGTTTAAACTACAACTGACTCTGTTATTTCTCAAATCAAAAATCTTTCAATGGCTTCACATAATAACCCTTAAGATAAAACCTAAACATTGAACACCAGGTCTTGCAGATAGAAGCCTTGCATATTTCTCACCACACTCCCTTTTGCCTATTATGTTCCAATGATAGTAAAACTATACTGGCTCTCTCTTGTTCATGGACTTTATCACATGCAGTTTTCTCCATGTGGAATGCTTTGCCCACTTTGTCTGGCTAACTTCCACTTACACTATAGGTCTTCTTTTGGGTGAACCTTTTGATCCCCTCTCCCAAGGAGTAAACTTTTAACATACTGATTCTCCCAGTTTGTAAAATTCATCACCATTTTTTTTTTACTTTTTTCGGGTTTTCCCTGTAAGATGGTACATACTGGGAAATCAATTACCTTCTCCTCTACATCATCCAGTTTTATTTATCAGAGCACAGAGCTTAGCATATCACAGGAAACCAGTAAACATGTAATAAATAATGCATAATTCAGTTAATGAATAAAGGAATAACATTTTAAAAAACTAAGTGCAATTTGGAACAATTAAGACCAAAACAGTACTAACCTGGTGTTTTCATTATATTCGAAAATCTGTACCTTGGCTGTTGCATTTGGACTACTGTCATCACTTCCTACTGCTATCATGGGAGAATGAGCACGGGAACTAGAAATGAAGAGTAAAAAATATTTTACATAATTATAAAATTAATATACACACAGATTCAATGCAATCCCTTTCAAAATACCAACAGCATTCTTCAACGAACTAGAGCAAATAGTTCTAAAATTCATATGGAACCACAAAAGTACCTGAATAGCCAAAGAAATCCTGAGAAGGAAGAATAAAGCAGGGATGATTACGCTCACTGACTTCAAGCTCTACTACAAAGCCACAGTAATCAAAACAATTTGGTACTGGTACAAGAACAAACCCATAGATCAATTGAACAGACTAGAGAGACCAGATATAAATCAAAGCATATATGATCAAATGATATACGATAAAAGGAGCCATGGATACACAATGGGGAAATGACAGCCTCTTCAACAGCTGATGTTGGCAAAACTGGATGGCTACATGCAAGACAATGAAACAGGATTATTGTCTAACCCCATACACAAAAGTAAATTCAAAATGGATCAAAGACCTGAATGTAAGTCATGAAACCATAAAACTCTTAGAAGAAAACATAGGCAAAAATCTCCTGAATATAAACATGAGCAACTTTTTCCTGAACACATCTCCTTGGGCAAGGGAACAAAAGCAAAAATGAACAAATGGGACTACATCATGCTAAAAAGCTTCTGTACAGCAAAGGACACCATCAGCAGAACAAAAAGGCATCCTACAGTATGGGAGAATAGATTTGTAAATGACATATCCTACAAGGAGTTAACATGGAAACCTATATAAAGAGCTCCCACACCTCAACACCCAAAAGGAAAATAACTCCATTAAAAAATGGGCAGAGGATATGAACAGACAATCCTCCAAAGAATAAATTGAGATGGCCAATGGGCACATGAAAAGATGCTCCACATCGCTAATTATCAGGGAAATGCAAATTAAAACCACAATGAGATGTCACCTCACACCAGTTAGGATGGCCAATATAGAAAAGACTAGGAACAAGAAATGCTGGCGAGGATGCAGAGAAAGGGGAACCCTCCTACACTACTGGTGGGAATGTAATC
This sequence comes from Manis javanica, assembly GCF_040802235.1. Classification (NCBI taxonomy): domain Eukaryota; kingdom Metazoa; phylum Chordata; class Mammalia; order Pholidota; family Manidae; genus Manis; species Manis javanica. The sequence goes on along the minus strand of NC_133164.1, from coordinate 60,103,288 downwards.
TAGTTCAACCACTGTGGAAAGCAGTATGGAGTTTCCTCAAAAAACTAAAAATAGAAATACCATTTGATCCAGGAATTGCACTCCTAGGAATTTACTCTAAGAATGCAGCAGCCCAGTTTCAAAAAGACATATGCACCCCTATGTTTATCACAGCACTATTTACAATAGCCAAGAAATGGAAGCAACTTAAGTGTCTATCAATCAGTAGATGAATGGATAAAGAAGATGTGGTACATAATACAGAATGGAATATTATTCGGCCATAAGAAGAAAACAAATCCTACCATTTGCAACAACACGGATGGAACTATAGGGTATTATGCTCAGTGAAACAAGCCAAGTGGAGAAAGACAAGCACCAAATGATTTCCCTCAACTGTGGAGCATAAGAACAAATCACAAACTGAAGGAATGAAACAGCGGCAGACTCACAGAACCCAAGAATGGACTAACAGTTGCCCAAGGGAAAGAGACTGGAGGGGTACAGGAGTGGGTGGGAAGGGAGGGAGAAGGCGAATAAGGGGCATTACGATTAGCACACATAATGTGGGGGGGGCGGGGCATGGGGAAGGCAGTATAGCATGGAGAAGACAAGTAGTGACTCTATAGCATCTTACTAAGCTGATGGACAGTGACTGTAATGGGATATATGGTGGGGACTTGATAATGGGGGGAATCTAGTAACCACAATGTTGCTCATGTAATTGTATATTAATGATACCAAAAAATTAATATGCACATAATTGAGAGAATCAAAAACTGGCTTCAAGCAACTTGATAACCCAAAAGTCACATGTCACTTCTGTGCCTGGATCCCACCATATATACCACACAGTGAAACATTGGGAGGCTGTGTCTTTGAGAATGCTCAAAACAGTGACTGAGGACACAACCCTTCTGGGTTGTTTTTACCACATTTTCTTATGGCTGAGATAGAAAGTAGCTCTGTTCCCAAAACCAAAAGGTTTCATACATTCAATAGACTAAAAAAAAAAAAGACAATTAACAGGTCTTAAAATGTTTCTTCCTGAAAGGTTTAGTCATTAACTATGTAATAAAAAGTAACCCTATGGTGACCAAGTAAGTGTTTTGTACAGTAACCCCAATGGAAGGAGGAAAAGTAGAAAAGGCCACCCCTCAGCAAGGTATGCTCTTACATGTCATTCTCCTCTCCAGCCACATTTGTGGTCAACTTCATTTTTTTTTTTTTTTGAGAGGGCATCTCTCATATTTATTGATCAAATGGTTGTTAACAACAATAAAATTCAGTATAGGGGGTCAATGCTCAATGTACAATCATTAATCCATCTCAAGCCTAATTCTCGTCAGTCTCCAATCTTCTGAAGCATAACGAACAAGTTCTTACATGGTGAATGAATTCTTACATAGTGAATAAATTCTTACATGGTGAACAGTACAAGGGCATTCATCACAGAAACTTTCGGTTTTGATCACGCATTATGACCCATAAACAATCAGGTCAAATATGAATATTCATTTGATTTTTGTACTTGATTTATATGTTGATCCCACATTTCTCCCTCTATTATTATTATTATTTTTATTTTTAATAAAATGCTGAAGTGGTAGGTAGATGCAAGATAAAGGTAGAAAACATAGTTTAGTGCTGTAAGAGGGCAAATGTAGATGATCAGATGATCAGGTGTGTGCCTATGGACTAAGTATTAATCCACGCTAGACAAGGGCAGCAAAACATCCACGGATGCATAAGATTTCTCTCAAAGCAGGGGGGGTGAGGTTCTGAGCCTCACCTCTGGGTCAACTTCATTTTTAAAAAGGCAAAAGATATGCAAAAGAGAATGAACTCTGCTGAAGTGAACTCCAGGCTAAATGTTTTTCCTTTGATGCCTAAGGACCTAGAAATTGATTTCCTTTGCCTTCTACATCCAGATTATGTAATACCTCTATGAATCTGACACTCTTGCTTAACCTTTGACCTTGACATTGTGATCTGCCAAACTCATAAAGTTGAAAACAAAATGTGGTAATTAAAAAAAAGCCTTAATTTTTTATTTCTAAAGCTTTATTAGTAAAACTTATGATAATAAGACCACATTACCTAAGATAAGAAAAATACCAGATAACTACAAAGTGTTCCAGCAATAAAATAAAATTACAGGTTATTCATAGTTATTCTTGGCCAAAGAGGTGTAAATTCCACAGTCATTTCTACATCTCAAAAACTTTCTTTTTCAAATGTTCTACAAATATAACTTTTTTTTTACAGTATTAAATATTTGAGTAAGGACCAAAAGTATATTTATTCTAACATATTCTAAAACTACTAAAACCACAATTATTTAAAAAATCACTTTAAAATCAAATTGTAAAGGGTCCAGATAACAACATGAATCGAGGATCATCCCATTTGTACATCCAGAAATAAGATGTTTGCATTCAAGCTGTTATCCAAAATGACTCACAACTAAACGGTGAGAAAAATCATCCAAATCCTGACTGAATATAGTAGACTGATTAACTGTACTTCCTTTTCTCCTAAGGTTCCATGGAAGTGATGAAAGAAAAACACTGTGACAGTGCTATAAATCAGAGTGTGCCATCAGAAATCAAGAAATTTGGAGGAATTACAGTCAGACAGGCAGCAGATCAGAGAGAGAACATGTAATGGGAAAAAGCAGATCCCCATACTACTATCATTAAGGAGAAATTCCAAAAGCTCCAACCTCCAGTAAATACAGAGAGTAGGAATGAGTTATGGGGCAATCATGAAGTGACTCATTTAGTGAACTGCAATCAGAAGGCCCCATGGAAGGCAGCTGACTCTGCTCTGGGCTACAGAAGTCTGAGGAGGGATCCTAGCGAGATGATTAGAAGATAAAAGTAGAGCTGTGAGAACTTGAAATAAAATACAGTAGTATACCAAAACTGGCAGAGAGAGGGACAAGAAGGAACAAAATACATCCCCAAGTCAAGTTCTCCTGACTTTGGCAATTTGGGGGTACCCCAGCCTGCCAGTTCTCTTGTAGTGATCTATATTCCTCACAAGGAAATCCTGCCAAACCACTCCACCTACTTAGATGAAACTCAGCCAAGCCCCTAGTATGAGACTGAGCTGTTAACAGAGCACCTAACAGGAGAAAAATACTAATATCAGTTTTCTCTACTGGCTGTAAGTCTCTTAGTCATAAACACAAATAGATATGCAAAGACTAATACAAACAAGGAAAACAAGGAGTATGAAAGATAAACACCAAGCTATACAAACAGGTCTTCTGAAGAAAATAGGTAAAGCAGATCTTCATCGTTTGCAGATTCTGTATTTATAAATTGACCTACTTTCTAAAATGTATTTATAACCCCCAAAATTCAATACTTGGGGCTTTCATGGTCATTCACAGACATGCCTAGAGCAACTCTACAAAAACTTTGAGTCACCTGATGCACATGTTCCACCCTGCTCTGCCTTCTTGTTTCACCTCTTATACTGAAAACAAGTGTTTGTTTTGCACTCTACCACATTTTCTGCATATTTGTGCTCTATGTTGGTGATTTTGCTGTTTAATTGGCCCCCAAGTGTACTGCTGAAGTGCTGTTCAGTGTTTCTAAGCTTAGCAAGAAGGCTGTGATGTGCATTCTGGAGAAAATACCCATGTTAGATAAAAGCTCCATTCAGGCGTAAGTTTTAATGCTGTTGGCAGAGTTCAATGTTAATGAACTAACAATATGCTAAATAAAGTGTCTTAAATAGAAACACACATAAAACAGAGTTAAGTATTGATCAGTTGACAAAAATGTGATCAAAGGTTTGTGGGAACCTCATCCTGTATTTCCCCAAGGAGCAATGGTTCAGTCAGTGTAAGCTAACTCAGTGAAAGACTTAACAATTAAAAAGATTACCACCACCACCACCACCACCGCCCCCCGCCAACTCCCAAAATCTATGGATGGTACAAAATGTATACCTGGAGAACAAGCTGGACATCTGGAAGAGAGTAGTAAATCTCCAAACAATTTTAAGGACATGGAGAATAAATCCAGGAATAATAAAAAATGGGTTTTCCACAAATCCTACCATTTGCAACAACATGGATGGAGCTGGAGGATATTATGCTCAGTGAAATAAACCAGGCAGAGAAAGACAAGTACCAAATGATTGCCCTCATTTGTGGAGTGTAACTGAAGCAAAACTGAAGGAACAAAACAGCAACAGACTCACAGATTCCAAGAAGGGACTAGCGGTTACCAAAGAGGAGGGCAAGTGGGGAGGGAGGGAGAAGGGGACTGAGGAGTATCATGATTGGCAAACAAGGTGTGGGAGGAATCAGGGGGAAGACAGTGTAGCACAGAGAAGGCAAATAGTGACTCTGTGGCATCTTACTACACTGATGGGCAGAGACTGCAATGGGGTATGGGGGAAACACGATAATATGGGTGAATGTAGTAACCACATTGCTTTTTCATGTGAAACCTTCATAAGAGTGTGTATCAATAAATACCTTAATAAAAAAAAGATGAGTTTTCCAAAAAGACAGAATAGAGACAACAGAAGATAAATTTTCAAAGAATGGTAAGATACCCTGATTTGAGATAATAACCTTTATTTTGAAAGGGACCACTCAGGGTCAAGCAGGATGAATTTTCAAACACCAACACCTCATAATATATGTCTGGATTTACTTCAAAATAATCCAGTTTTTCTTTTTTTGAGGGGTGGGGAGAAGCTGAGAGGGAAGACATATAGATTAAACAAGAAGAGCTTTAAGATATTTTAGCTGAGTGAGGGACATGTGAGGGTCTATGTATTATACTTCTGTTACTAGTTTTGGTATATCTGAAATTTTCCCTAATAAAGAAGATGTTTTAAAAGAAAAAACACCTAGAAAAATTCTGGTTAAATTTTAGAATTCTATTATCTCAAATCATACAAAGCATTTAAATCCAAGAGGTTTAATGACCTAAATGTGATTCCAGAATACACATGACAAACTCAATGTGGGGAAGAATTTCTCAAATAAGACACAAAAAAGCACTATGACAATAAAGGAAAGTGATAAATATGGCTACATTAAAATTCAGAACCTTCTGTTTACTATGAAATGTCATGAGTGTGTCAAAATGACAAAACACAAGCTAAGATAATGTACTTGCAACAGAGCTCAAAGTAGTAAGACAAAATGCTAAAAACTTCCAAAAAGAACAGGCCACCTACAAAAGAACCACATCAGACTAACCTCGGGCTTCTCATTAACACCTGAAGTTAAAGATGCAAGAAATAGTATCTTTGATATTTTTACATTTTGAACTTAGAACTCTAAAACTAGCCAAACTACAATTAAGGTGAGTTAAAATTAAGATATTTTCAGGTATGCTAAAATTCAAAGACATTGCCATCCATCTAGTACGGGAGAAAATTAAGAGCTAAGAGCTGTGCCACCAAAATGACAATAAATCTAGACAACACATGATATGAAAATGTGAGAGCTAAGTGTAACCCAGAAGTAATCATGAAAAAAAAAAGCATATCAGAAGTTGACACCAGATTATTCTGCATGAATAACAATTTTCAAGAAAAAGCTTGCATTTGCATCTATAATGAATATTCACATAATCTAATACTGTAAATTTCCTTGCTACTCAATGTTTACAGTCAACTTGTAGTCAAAAGACAAAATATACATATATATTAAATGTTTACAGAATGTAAATGTAAATGTTGTAAATCTCACCAGTATATAAGCAATATAACAAAATATTAGGAAATGGAGGGGTAGATGTGAGGTAAAAGCAAAATAAGCTAATTTTTTTTAAAAGAGATATGAGTCCACGTATAGTCTATAAAAGTTGATAAATCACTAAGTAGAGAAATATATCACTCAAAATTATAATCACCATTATAACTAGAACAACTATCAACATTTCTGCAAATAAGGTATCTAACTAGTCATACCTTCAGAAGTGGAAAGCTTTGTAAATGTGCTAAATTCATCCCTCATAGAGAGAGTACAGATAACAAAGGTAAAGTAAAGGTAACGAAGCAAGAACCAGAGGTATAAGTAAATTGTTTAAAAATATAGTAGTGATTACTATAAATAAAACCTAAAAACAGAACTATTAACAGTATTTGTTTTTAGGGGATAGGGGAACTTTTGTTCTTCATTGTATACTCGTCTAGACTATTTGAATTCTTTTCTTTACCAAGTGATTCACCATTCTTTTTAAAAAATAGTTTTTATCAAATAATTTCACTCATCTGTAGAGTATAAGAACAAAGAAAAAACTGAAGGAACAAAACAGCAGCAGACTCACAGAATCCAAGAATGGACTAACAGTTACCAAAGGGAAAGGGAAAGGGAAAGGGACTGGGGAGGATAGGTGGGAAGGGAGGGATAAGGGGAAAAAAGGGCATTACTATTAGTACACATAATGTAGTGGGGAGGGAGACATGGGAAAGGCAGTATGTACAGAGAAGACAAGTAATGATTCTATAGCATCTTACTATGCTGATGGACAGTGACTGTAATGGGGTATGTGGGGGGGACTTGATAATAGGGGGAGTCTAGTAACCATAATATTGTTCAAGTAATTGTACATTAATGATATAAAAAAAAAGTTTAATAAAAGCAACTATGGAATAGTACTAAGTCCCACTCTATACATCAGGTAAAGGAATAAAGTAGGAGTAGATACACTAATACACAGGAAAATGCCCACAATGTTATTTTTAAGTATGAAAGGCAAATTGCAAGGAAGGAAAACATATGTCTATGCATGTCTGTGTGTTTTGTGTCTACCTGCATGTGACAGCATATTTGTGTATTTGCATATATTTATGCATTGTATTTACTTGCATAATTTATGCATTATTATAATGCATTAAATATTTATTTGGATATTAATGGAAAAAGCCAAGAAGGTACACACCAAAATATTTACAATGGTTGGCTCCTTCTGTTGGGTAAGGAAATAGGGGAGCAACAGACATGACAGGGTTTACATAATATATATATTTTTTTAAATAGCGACTATGACAAACGGTTTTAAGAAACAAAACCATCAAATGCTTAGCTTAAAAATTACCATTTTTACCAGGATTATGTTACCAGAGGTTTGCTGTATAAGCTTACCTTGATGGGTTCCAAGAAATGCAACTACAGCTTAGCTTACATGAGATCTCATGCTGCAGAGACCACTGGCTGAGATTCATGACATCTGGTGCCTCATATATTCTTACTATACCATCTGCTGAACAGGTTGCTAACATAAGACCCATATGCTTAGGAGCAAATTTCACATCAGTAACGGATGTTCTGCTATCCACTAGAGTTGTCCTCTTAACCTGAAAAAGAAAAACTTAACATTATAAATTATATACATAAAGAAAGATTTGTAGTGTGCAAAATACATAGGCTCTGAAACCACATAGAACTCTGCCATGTATTAGGTGTATAACCTTGAATAAGCTATTTACAACATGCCTAAGCCTCAATTTCCTCTAAAGCACTTGACAAAAATACCACATACACAGCTGGCTAATAGTAACAAATTAGCAACCTATAATTAATTACTCTCTTTAAGACAGAATAAAGTCAACCTTAGAAAGTCTAACTTTATTAAAGTACGTAAGTACTCTCTCTTGAGCAGACTAGTCACTAAACCACTAAATCCGAGCATTTTCATATACATAATTCTGTCATGTAAAGTATGCTTCAAGCAATAAATTGAATGAATTGAGATTCTTAACAGTGAAATGGAAGGTATGCAACTTCTTTGCCTAGGCATAAATGTCAGTAAACCCTACTTGAACCATCACTATCCACTTTTTATAAGAAGGTGTTTAGTGGAGACCAATAGAATGGTACAAAGCTGGCACTGTGATAATTACAGAATTCCAACATAGCATTCAATTTACTGCTAGAAAAATCCCTCTACTTTATAAACTTCCCTTCTCTCCTCCCCTTAAGCAGACCCTAGTGTAGAGTGTAAAAAGATAAACCCCTCCCATCATAAAAAAAAAAAGTAAAACAATATGAATAGCAGGCAAGCTACAAACCTACAGTAATTAAAACAGAATGGTGTTGGCATAAGGAAAGAATTATAGACCAATGGAATAGAAAAGAGCACTCTCCGTATATGGTCAGTAGATATTCAACGAGAGTACCAAGACCATTCAGTGGGGTAAGGACAGTCTTTTCAATAAAAGGTTCTGGGAAAACTGGGTATCGATAAGCAAAAGAATGAAATTGGGCATTTACCTTATACCATATGCAAAAATTAACTCAAAATGATTCAAAGACCTAAATGTAAGCACTAAAAGTATAATACTCTTAAAAGAAAACTTTGGGGAAAGTCTTCATGACACTGAACTTGGCAATGATTTTGTAACTGACACCAAAAATACAAGAAACAAAAGAAAAAAATAAACTGGACTTCATGAACTTGTGCATGAAAGGACACTATCAAGAGAATGAAAAGGGGACTCACAGAATGGGAGAAAATATTTGCAAATAATTTATCCAATAAAAGATCAATATCCAGAATGTATAAAGAACTCCTACAATTCAGCAAAAACAAAAAACCCAACTAAAAATAATGAGCAAAGAACTTAAATAGACATTCCCCTAAAGAAGTAAAAGGGTTCTGATAACAATTCCAATTTTGCAGCAGGGGAGGGAAAATCCCCCATACCAATAAACAATTCTCAGTCACCAGCAAAGTATTAGAGAACAATTTAACTCAATTCTGACACTACCTGGACACAGCATCAGATTCCACAGGTTTAAGTGTTTACTCCTATAAGACCACCATCCCAACCCCAACTTCAGACCTTGCTTCTCACTAACTGGCTTATACTCAGTTCCCAAGATTCCCTACTCAGAACTGATTAATTGGCTAGAGCTGCTCATAGAACTCAGAGAAAAATTTTACTTTCCAGAGTACCAATTTATTATAAAAGGCAATCATTCAAGAACAGCCAGATGGGAGAGATACATAGGGCCAGGAATGGGAAAAAAGCAAGAAGCTTCTATGTCCTCTCCAGGCTAGCCACTCTCCCCAGATCTCCACAGGTTCACCAACCTGGAAGCTCTCTGAACCCCATCCTTTTAGGTTTTCCTGGAGGTGTCATTACATAGGCGTGGCTTATTAACTCACTGGCCCCTGGCGACTGATTCAACCTCCAGCCCTTCCCTGGAGGTTGGGGAGTAGGACTAAAGTTCCAGCCCTCTCATCTCATGGTTGGCTCCACTGGCAACCAGCCCCCATCCTTTGGTGCTTACCAAAGTCACCTCATTAACATAAAGTAACATAATAAGAGAACTTTATCATGCTCAACACTTAAGAAATTCCTACAGTTTTGGGACCTGTGAGTCAGAAACTGTGGATGAAGACCAAATATATGAGAAATACATATATTTGTTGTAAGTCATAATATCACAAGAAAATATACAAATGACCAATTAGCACATAAAATGATGTGCAATGTTATTAACCATAAAGGAATGCAAATCAAAACCATAAGGAGCTACCACTTCACATCCACTAGGATAGCCACTATTGATAAAGTTAAGTAACAGACATTCGTGATAATGTGGAGAAATTAGAACCTTCATGTACTGCTGGTAGGAATGTAAAATGGTGCAGCCACTCTGGAAAACAGTTTAAACATAGAACTACCAAAAGAGCTAGCAATTCCACTCCTAGTATATCTAAAAAAGTTGAATGCAAGGTCTCAAAGAGTTGTCTATACACCAGTGCTCAGAGTAGCATTATTTACAATGACTAAAAGGTGGAAACAACCCAATTGTCCATCCACAGATGAATGGATAAACAAAATGTGGCACATATACACAATGCAGTACTATTTGGTTCTAAGAAGAAAGAAGTGGATGTATGCTAAAATGTGAACAGACCTTGAAAACATTTTGCTTAGTGAAATAAAACAGACATAAAAGGACAAATATTGTATGATTCCACTTATATCAGGTACCTGGAGTACTCAAATTCATAGAGACAGAAAGTAGATGGAGGTTAACGGGCTGGTGGAGGGGGAAATGAAGGTACTATTTCATGGTATGCAGTTTATATAGGGAATGATGAAAAGTTTTGGTATAGATATTGGTGATGGGTACCCAGCACTATGAATGTAATTAATGCCACTGAATTGTACACTTACAAATAGTTAAGATAAATATTATGTATATTTTACTACAATAAGAAAAATGTAGCAGCAAAAAAGAATAGTACTGACAGCATGCAAGCATTAGTGTGGAGATGGGGAAGACTTGCAGGAATAGAGAAGAAAACATTGTATTTATGTCCTTGGAAAGGCATGGAATACATCCAGTACACACCAAGAATCTGTAATAGTGGTTGCCTCTAGGGAGGGAAGTGTATGGCCAGAAAAGAGGAGGAAGCTCTCACTATATACACTTGTTTGTACCTTTTGAATTTTATAACTTGTGCCTGATTATCTATTAAGAAAAATAGGGGGAAAAAAAAACACTGGAATGAGTCTTAAAGATAATCTAGTTCAATTCTCTCACATTTTGTACAGGAGAAACCTGAACAACACACAAATTATGTTCTTGCCTAAATTCAAACATCTGATCAGGGAAGAGCTAGACTTAAAGTAAAGGCAGATAAAGCACAGTATATTCTGTAAGAAAGCAAAGGTAACTGCAAAAGAGAAAAAATTTTTTAAGGATTTTAGAGGGTACACTTTGACAAAGCAAATACTTTGGATTTATAAAATTTACAATCAAACAATACCATTCCACGCCCACAACAAAGTTAAATAAACAAGTAGGAGAAAAACATGGAAAAAGAAACTGGCAAACATAGAGGGGGAGTGTTAACATCTTACCAGGTGCCTGAAATCTTCTTGGAAAGACTGATAAATGCTCTTTGGATGCTCATGCGCCACCCACCCACACATCACCCCCCAAACTCCCCCAAAACTAACAAATGTCTCACCCAATGACTCTGTCCTCGAAGTTTATCATTTGATTCTCCTACTATTTCTTCCCATACAGCAGCTGTTCGGTCAAAAGAACAGGAAGCCAAAACCTGTCCAAATTCAGGATGGGCCCATGTCACACGCCACACAGATCCACTATGTGTCTGAGGAGTTAAAAAAAAAAAAATTAAGTTTACTCATAATTTCACACATTTAAGGTTTTACCTGAGTAAATAGAATAGAGGTATTTTTAGTTTTCAGTAAGAGGAAGAAACTGATCTACTTAACATCTAATTAAAAAGTTCAATTCTAGAACTTTAACTTTTTTTTTTGGTATTATTTTTTTATTGAAATATTTGGAACAATTCAAACACTGATGAAGCCATCTAGGCTGCAGTTTTCTTTGCAGGAAGGTGTTTAACTACAAATCCAATTTTTAAAATAGCAGTCTCTGCAGGTTGTCTATTTCTTCTTGAGTGAGCTGTGGCATATTGCATCTTTTAACAAATTTCTCCATTTCATCTAAAAGTCAAATGAACTGTAGCGTTCACAATATTCCCCCATCTTTTCAATATCTGTGGAATCCGTAGTCATAGAACTTCAACTTTTAGAAAATATTCTTATTTAGGATTAAAGTCCCTCAGGAGTCAAGTTCTAACATTTTACAGTTCACCAATGAACAACATGGGATTAGGGGCACTGACCGATGTGTAGTCAAAAATCTATACATAAATTTTAACTCCCCCAAAACTGCACTACTAATAACCTATTGTTGACCAGACGCCTTACCAATAACTTAACAGTTCATCAACACATATTTCCTATCTGTACTATATACTGTATTTACAATAAAGCAAGCTAGAGAAAAGAAACTTTTTTTCAAATTTTCAACAAATCTCCAAAAAATTTTCCAATATATTTATTGAAAAAAAATCTGCATATAAACGGGCTCACATAGTTCAAATCTATCTTGTTCAAGGGTCAACTATACCAAAGCAGAAAACTCCAGCCTGATAAAGTTGAGCTCTTCCAGTGCTAATAGTTACAGACTTGCTTCAGGTTTAGCATAGCCAAGCTTTTAAACAGAGGTTCTACCAACCCACTACTTGTTTTACTTCCAAATTCTCTCTACAAGAAATATCTACCTACTAAAATAAATAGAATTCATCAAAATTATTTGGTTCAAAAGCCTAACAAAGCAACTAGCCTAACAGTACATAGAAAATGTAGCAACAGAATGCTTAAATGATTCTAACCAATGTCTGGCTAGACTATTCTAGGAAAAGAGGCTATGAGTGAGCAAATATACAGAAGCTCAAATCCTTGTATTCTGAGAAAATAATTTTAATCTCCGTAATATTACCTTTATATATGAAAACTTTACATATTATTCTTCAATTCTTCATGTTAACAAGGAAATAAAAGGATAAAAAGGTCTTATATCATTTTACATCAACAGAATTTCATCTGTATTTTTCAGTAAAAATACTAGATGACAAGTATCAGTCCACCAATTACATTTCCAAAATTTGTTTCATGTTTCTGTATGTCTAAAACTCTTATACTCAACAGAAAATAAGGAAATAGTGAACAATATATTAGATCAGCTGAACTTAATGGATATCTACAGAACATTCCATCTAAAAGCAGCAGGACACACATCCTTATAAAGTGTACTTGGAACATTTTCCAGAAGAGATCACATACTAGGCCACAAAAAGAGCCTCAATAAATTCAAAAAGATTGAAATTCTACCAACCAGCTTCTCAGTCCAAAAAGGTACAAAACTAGAAATAAATTACACAAAGAAAACAAAAAAGCCTACAAACACATGGAGGCTAAAAAACATGCTTCTGAATAATCAGTTGATTAATGACCAAATTAAAATAGAAATCACATAATACACGTAGACAAACGAAAACAAAAACTCAACAGCCCAAAACCTGTGGAATGCAGTCAAGGCAGTTCTAAGAGGGAAGTACACAGCAATACAGACTTACCTCAAGAGACAAGAACAATCCCAAGAGACAGTCTAAACTCACAATTAAAAAAGCTAGAAAAAGAAGAGTAAATGATGCTCAAGTCAGTAGAAGGGACATAATAAAGAACAGAGCAGAAATAAATAAAATAGAGAAGACTAAAACAATAAAAATAAATAAATGAAACCAGGAACTGATTCTTTCAGAAAATAAACAAAACAGATAAACCCCTAGCCAGACTTATCAAGAAACAAAGAGAGTGTACATACATAAACAGAATCAGAAACAAAGAAGGAATTATCACAACGGACACCATAGAATTACAAAGAATTATTGGAGAATATTATGAAAATTTATATGCCAATAATTTGGACAACCTAGAAGAAATGGACAACATTCTAGAAAAATACAACCTTCCAAGACTGACCCAGGAAGAAACAGAAAATCTGAACAGACCAATTACCAGCAATGAAATTGAACTGGTCACAAAAATAACCAAAAAACAAAATCCCAGGTCCTGATGCTTCACAGCTGAATTTTATCAAACATTTCAAGAAGAGCTAATACCCATCCTCCTTAAAGAATTCCAAAAAGTAGATGAGAAGGAATTACTTCCAAACTAATTCTATGAAGCCAGGATCACTCTCATACCAAACCAGACAAAGACATCACAAAAAAATAAAATTACAGATCAACATCCCTGATAACATAGATGCAAAAATCCTCAACAAAATATTAGCAACCAGAATTCAAAAATACATCAAAAAGATCACCCATCGTGACCATGTGCGATTTATTCCAGGGATACAAGGATGGTTCAATACTCAAAAATCAAATCAGCATCATAAACCGCATCAACAAACAAAAATCACATGATCATCTCAATAGATGTTGAAAAAGCATTTGACAAAATTCAATATCCATTCATGATAAAAACTCTCAAAAAAATGGGTATAGAGGGTAACTACCTCAACAAGATAAAGGCCATATACAACAAACCCATAGCCAACACCATACTTAATAGCAAAAAGCAGAAAGCTTTTCCTCTAAGATTGGAAACAGGACAAGGATGCCCCCTCTCACCACTTTTATTCAACATAGTACTAAAGGTCGTAGCTATGGCAATCAGACAACATGAAGAAATAAAAGGCATCCAAATTGGTAAGGAAGAAATTAAACTGTCACTGTTTGCAGATGACATATTATATATAGTAGTGCCTAAAAACTACACCAAAAAACTATTGAAACTAATAACTGAATTCAGCAAAGTTGCAGGATACAAAACTAATACACAGAAATGTGTCACATTCCTATATACTAACAAAGAACTAGGAGAAAGAGAAATCAGGGAACAATTCCATTTACAATTGCATCAAAAAATTAAATACCTAGGAATAAAACTAACCAAGGAGGTGAAAGACCTTTACTCTGAAAACTGTAAGACACTTATGAGAGAAATTAAAGAAGACACCAATAAATGGAAATACATCCCATGCTCATGCACAGGAAAAATTAATATTGTGAAAATGGCCATATGCCCAAAGCAATTTACAGATTTAATGTAATCCCTATCAAAATACCAACAGCATTCTTCAATGAACTAGAACAAATAGTTCTAAAATTCATATGGAACCAAAAAAGACCCCAAATAGCCAAAGCAATCCTGAGAAGGAAAAACATACACTCCCTGTCTTTAAGCTCTACTACAAAGCTACAGTAATCAAAACAATTTGGTATTGGCACAAGAAGAGACCCATAGATCAATGGAATAGAAGAGAGAGCCCAGATATAAATCCACAAACATATGGTCGATTAATATATGATAAAGGAGCCATGGATATACAATGTGGAAAAGACAGCCTCTTCAACAACTGTTGCTGGGAAAACTAGACAGCTATGTAAGAGAATGAAACTGGATTACTGTCTAACTCCATATACAAAAGTAAACTTGACATGGATCAAAGACCTGAATGTAAGTCATGAAACCATAAAACTCTTAGAAGAAAACATAGGCAAAAATCTCTTGAATATAGCCATGAGCAATTTTTTCCTGGACTCATGTCTTAGGGGCAAGGGAAACAAAAAATTAACAAATGGGACTACATCAAACTAAAAG
The DNA here is from genome assembly GCF_040802235.1 of Manis javanica. Classification (NCBI taxonomy): domain Eukaryota; kingdom Metazoa; phylum Chordata; class Mammalia; order Pholidota; family Manidae; genus Manis; species Manis javanica. The sequence continues at coordinate 60,088,258 of NC_133164.1, read as the reverse complement.
CTTCTGTACAGCAAAGGACACCATCAGTAGAACAAAAAGGCATCCTACAGTATGGGAGAATATATTTGTAACAACTCATCTGATAAAAGGTTAACATCCAAACTATATAAAGAACTCATATGACTCAACACCCAATAAACAAGCAACCCGATTAAAAATGGGTGGAGGATCTGAACAGACACTTCTCCAAAGAAGAAATACAGATGGCCCACATGCACATGAAAGGTTCCTCCACATCACTAATCATCAGGTAAATGCAAATCAAAACCACAATGAGGTACTACCTCACACCAGTTAGGATGGCCAACATCCAAAAGACAAGAAACAACAAATTCTGGCTAGGATGCCAAGAAAGGGGAACCCTCCTACACTATTGGTCAGAATGTAAGTTGGTGAAACCATTGTTGGAATATGGAGGTTCCTCAAAATGCTAAAAATAGAAATACCATTTGACCTAGTAATTCCACTTCTAGGAATTTACCTGAAGAAAACAAAATCCCTGTTTCAAAAAGACATATGCAGCCCTAAGTTTATCACCAAGCTATTTGCAATAGCCAAGATATGGAAGCAACCTAAGTGTCCATCCATAGATGAATGGATAAAGATGTGGTACATATACACAATGGAATATTATTCAGCCATAAAAAGAAAAGAAATCCTGCCATTTTCAACAACATGGATGGATCCAGAGAGTATTAAGCTCAGTTAATAGGCCCCATAGCAAAAGACAAATACCATATGATTTCACTTATTTGTGAAGTATAAAAACAGAAGGAACAAAATATCAGTAGTCTCACAGACACCAAGAAGGGATTAATGGTTACCAAGCGGGAGGGGTTATTTGGGTTGGGACGTGAACAGTGAGGGGATAAAGGGGCACAATAATTTGCTATCACAATAAAATCTGGTCACAGGATGATAGCACAGCATGGAGAATATAGTTCATGATTCTGTAACATCTTACTACATTGATAGACAGCAACTGCATTAGAGGGAGTGAGGATTTAATATGGGTAACCACTCCCATACTGAACGACTGTGTTGTACATTTGAAACCAACATAAGATTGTATATCGATACTTCTTTTTTAAATATTAAGGGAAAGTAGCCAGACACAAACAATTCCACATTGTAGAATTCCATATGTATGAAATGTCTAGAAAAGGTAAAACTACAGAGATAAAAAACAGTTCAGCAATTGCCTGGCAGTTGGCAAGGGAATACAGACTGATCCCAAATAGACAACAGAAATTTTCTGGTTGGTGGGAGTGCTCTAAAAACTAGATGTGGTGATGGCTGCATAGCCATGTAAATTTCTAAAATTCATTAACTGTACATTTAAAATTGATGACTCTTAATTGATGTAAAATTCTTCCTGAGTAAAGCCATTTTTTAAAAAAAGCAAGAAATAAAACTGTACAAAACATCACTATTAAATATATGTAAAGAAAACCATAACGAATACTAAAAAGTTATGTTAGAATACTATGAAATCACAAATTTTCTTAATTTCAACTTTTCTAGCATACATCACTTTAATAGTGGAAAAATGTAAAATGTCTTTTTTAGGAAAAGTATAAATTTTGTTATTCTCTCAAAGCTGAATAGTATAAGTCACTGATGCTTACAAGTAATTATCAAACATTTCCATTTTTTTAAGTCACTGTAAAAATAAATACTGACCTTCCAGCTAGCAGTACAATGCCAATCCCCACTTTCACTTTTATCCCAGACCTATAAGAAAATAAAAGATATTTTATACAAAGAATTCCTAAAAACGAATGTGAAAAACACTGAGAATGAATAAGTATACAACAAAGGAGGTGAACAGAAATTCACAATAGAATATAACTGTAAGTAAACATTCACTCATTCAATCAAATATATATTGAGAAACTTGGATGTCAGACACTGAGCTAAGCATGGAGGGGTCAAGGAAACTGTGCTCCAATAGGTAATAAAGACATTACAGTTACAGTCAAGTCTTGTTATTTATAGTACTTATGTTCTATAATGTTCCTCTGAGTACCAAATTAGCAAATACTAAACCACTGCCCATAGGAGAAATACAAGGTTAGATTCACAGGGCACTCTGCTCACAATTGTCAACCATTAATACACAACTGTTTTATGTTTGTATCTGTTCAAAGATGCCTTATTTAGTATTATTGATTCATTAACATGAACTCACAGCCAACAGCACTCTACTTCATGCCCGAATGAAGCAACCCTAACACACACACATTATATTCTCTTGAAAGCACATCACAACCTTCTTGCGCTTAGAAACACTAGGCAACACTTCAGCACTACACGCAGGGACCATTTTAGGCAGTGAAATAACTGACTAAAAGTACAAAAATGTTGCACTAAATAGACAATGGAAAGGACATTCATTTACAGTATGCCAAAATAAGAAAGAAAAGTGTCCTCCGATTTCATCTCATCTGCAAACACGCATATCAGGCAACTCCAATGTTTTGCCACTCTGCTCCTATCAGCCAATAACTGTGAGTATTGATTTTGGGGTTACAAATAAATTTCAGGGAGCAGGCAAATTCACAAATACAGAATTTGCAAATAATGATGATCAACTATGTATGTAACAAGCAAAAGCAAAATAACCTTACTATGAACAAAAAATATATAGATTACCATACCTAGAAGGCATTTTAATCTGTTAAAAAATGTAATGAACAGTATGGGAGCTCCTCAAAAAACTAAAACATGTAATTACCATATGACCCAAGCAATTCTATTTCTGGGTATAGACCCAAAAGAATTGAAAACAGGGTCTTGAAGAGATATATGTACACCCACATTCATAGCAGCATTATTCACAATAGCTTAAACACAAAAGCAACCCAAAGTCCATCGAAAGATGAATAAGTAAAATGTGTATATACAATACATAAACGGAATATTCTGCCTTAAAAAGGAAATTCTGACACATGCCACATGTACAAACCTCAGAGACATTTTGCTAAGTTATTTAAGAAAGTCACAAAAAAGACAAATATTGTATGATTCTACTTACATGAAGTACCTACATCAGTAAAAGTCATAGAAAGTAAGGATTGGTGGTTGCCAAGGAGTATTTTATGGGTACAAGCGTTTCAGTTTTGCAAAATGAAAAAGACCTGTAGGATGGAAGCAATGGTTGCACAAAAGATGTGAATGTACTTAATACCACTGAACTAAACACTTAAAAATGGGTAAGATGGTAAATTTTATGTTGTCTGTATTCTACAAAAAAAAATTTTAATGTAAAAATGCTGGACACGGGAAATTGTGCTACCATATCAATACTCTCACTGACTGTAAAATACTACAACTTGCAAAAAGGCAATTTGCCAATTATTTGCCAAAGCTTTTAAAATAGTCATTAATTTGTCTACTGGACAGCCTAAGGAAATCATCCAAAATATATAAAACACTAAATTAATGAAGATTCTCAATGCAACACTGCTTTTGACAGACCAAACCTACAAACTGAAAGATTTACTAAAAGATTTAGTAATAAGTGGATAAGGAAAAAAATTGTATAGCCTATTCAATTAACAAACATTAACTAATTCACAAAATGTGGTGTATACATACAACAAAATATAATTCAATCTTAAAAATGAAGTTCTGATACATGCTACAAATATGGATGAATCTTGAAAACATAATGGTGAAATTACCCATACACAAAACGACAAATATTGTATGATTCCATTTATATGAAGTACCAAGAAGTCAAACTTATTTTTTTCAAAAGAAAATTAGAGGTGACCAAAGCCTGAGGCAGTGTGGGGGAAGAGGGAGTTAGTGGGTACAGAGTTTGAGTTTCGGAAAAAGTCCCAAGGTTGTATAGTGATTATGGTTGCACAATGTGAATACTGTACTTAAAGCAACTGAACTATAACATGCACTTAAAAACGGTTAGTTAACCACTATGGAAAAAAAATTTTAAGTGATCCTATACCTTTTATGGGTTACAATACTGTACTTGATGGACTTGGCGGCACTTTTTCAAAGGGAAAACTAGTTGTTACAAAACTGTATTGAGGGATCACTGGTATCAAACTTCACTGAATAAAGAGGAGTTAAAAACCGTCCTTCCGATTTTCAGTTATTTTGGAGTTGTGGAGAATGTAAATAATCCACACCCCAGCTTTCATCTTCAAGTCTATTATCATTTACCCTACATCTGGGTTCCTAAAGCCCAAATATCATCCTCAGATTGTGCAAATTCTGATTGTCAGAGGAGCCAATGGACGTTTGCTGGAACGCCAACAGACATTCCAATTCCTCCATAGCAGCAGGTAGGGAACATTACGCAAAGAACATCACTGGATGTAAAAGGATTCGTATTTTCTTTCATTGCAAAACAAGGTCGGTTCCCACAGTCCTCTCAGGTGACGTCACTGGGACACACACCTCGTAAGCGGACGGCACTACAGGCCCTAAAGGGCAGTCGGCTCACTCAACAAGCGGGGAGTTAGGCCCACAGTCCTCGCGCGCACGCTTCGGACGGCCCCTAGCCTACAGTGAGGGGCTCAGGGTTCTTGTCCACAGCGACCGCCCCCGCGCGGGCACGGGGTCCCCGGCGGCGAGAGCGCGCACGTGGCCTAGACTCCCGGCCCGCCCACTCTACGCAGGCGCGCCACAGCGCAACCCCCGAGGCAGCTGTGACCCCAGTACGGGGCGAAAATGACAGCCAGCCGCGAGCGGGGGCTGCCCGCTCCTCTTGGGCTCCAGGCCTCTTGCCCGGGGCGAGCCTCAAGCCCGGGGGCGTGCCTCAAGCCCGGGAGCAGTCCCCTTTCCACGCGCCCTCTGTGCAGTCCTTCCGCTCAGACAGCGGACCGTGCACGCTCCACTCCCCCTCCTTCCAGGCTCGGCCCGGCCCGAGGCCTCCACGCGCACCTTGACGCTCTGGTCGCTAGAGCAGGTCGCCATCCGTCGCCCGTGGAAGTCGAAAGAGACATCATGGATAAGATCCTTATGGTCCGCCGCGATGCTACGCGCGACAAACATGGCTTCCGCCGGCCGCGCCTCCTCCGTCGGCCCCTCCTGCCTCCGAGAAGGTCGCCCCCAGCGGCGCGCCGACCGCAGACCGCCGGGACGGGGCCGCCGGGGTGCGCGCAGCGCGTGTTGCTCGCGCTTCGCCCCTCCCCGGACCCCGGCCCGTCATGCCCCGCGAGGCGGCGCCTACGCCTCCTCCCGGAGTCCCGCGATGTGCCCTCGGCTCGGGTCTTCCTTGCTCTCTAGCGAGTCAGAGCACCTCCTTGTTCGAGGTAGGAAAATAGAGAAAGCTGAAAATCCCTCCTACAGTTATAGACCCTGTGTCAGTTTGGGTCGGTGTTTACGAGACACGGGTCGAGCGCTCTGAGCGAGTGAAGACAATTTTGCTGGGACAAGAAACGGGAGAGGCCCTGCATAGGTAACTACGGGCTCCAGGCCAGCCGGAGAGTGAAGACAGACGGAGTGAGGTTGGGAGCGAGGAAGTGAGGGGGTAAGGACTTCGAAGGATGAAAGGATAGGAAGTGGTCAAAATGGTCATAAAGATTTCACAGGTAAAACAGGCTTGGGGGTGATAAAAACTCAAAATTAGAAAATTCCCCATGTGGAAACTAATTTGCATCATAAAAACAGAGAGTCACAGCCTTGCAGTCAATTCCACACTTGACCCAGTTTACAGACCCGAAAACCCTTAAGTAAAAGACCAGATCCCCGTAAAGGACCCTGCTACACTGTCAAAAATACATACTGTTAATATTCCTCTAAGCCTTTCCTCAGGAACCAAAGGCTTTTTACCATAGTGTTTATGCTTTGGGGAAAAGGAAATAATTAGACTTTTCAGGCATTAGCTGAACGCTAGCCCTGAACTGACCATTCTAGGAGACCCAAAACCTCATAAGCAGAGTAAGGGTTATGGAGATCAGGTGACCTAAGGAGTTTAAGCTCAGCTCCTTCTCACAGTGGGTCCTGTGAGTCCCCAAACTCATCCTGTATTTATTTCCCCAGTTCTGGAATGCATAATCAGGGTAGACATACTCAGCAACTGGCAGAATCCCCACACTGGTTCTCCAACCTGTGCAGAAAGGGCTATTACAGTGGGAAAGTCCAGATACATGCCCACTAAGACTGCCTCTACCTAGGAAATCAGTAAATGAAAAGCAATACTATATCCTGAGTTTGCCAAGATAAGTGCCACCCTCAAAGTCTTGAAGAATATAGGAATGGTGATTCCCACCACAGCCCCATTCAACTCATCTATGTGGCCTCTGTAGGAAACTGGCTCTTGGAGAATGACAGTGGATTATCCTAAACTTACTTGTTAGTCACTGCAATTGCAACTGCCATTACATATGTGGTTTTATTGTTTGAGCAAATAACCATATTGGCAGCTGTTGATATGGCAAATGCTTTTTCCTCAATATTTGTTAACAAAGACTTTCACAGAAGCAGTTTGCCTTCAGTAATATACTTTGACTGTGTGTTAGTTGGCTTGGGCCACCACAACAAAATACCAGTCTGGTGGCTTAAACAGAAATTTGTTCTTTCACAGTCCTGGACACTAAAAGTCCCAGACTGAGGTGCTGTCAGATTAAATTTCTGGTGAGAGCTCTCTCCCAGCTTGCAGACATCCACCTTCTCACCAGGTCTTCACATAATCTTTCTCTTCTATTTACAATCAGAGAGAGAGACATTTCTGTAATCCTCTTCTCAGGAGGACACCAATATTACAAGATAGGCCCCACCCTTTAACTTCATTTAATCTTAAGTACCTCCCTACAGGCCCTTCCTCCACATACAGTCTCATTGAGTTCCCAAAATTCATATGTAGAAGCCTTAACCCCCAATGTGGCAGTGGCTCCAATTGCAGCTGCAATACTAGATGTGGTTTCATGGCTTGAGCAAATTAACACATCCCCTGGTACCTGATATGCAGCTATTGATCTGACAATTGCTTTTTTCTCTTTACCTGTCAAAGACCACCAGAAGCAGTTGGCTTTTACCTGGGAAGGCCAGCAATACATTTTCACTGCCCTACCTCAGGATTATATTAACTCTTTATCCCTATTTGTTCACAGGAATCTTGATTGCCTTTCTCTTTCACAAGATATCACACTGGTCCATTACATTCATGGCATTATGCTGATTGGACCTAGGGAGCAAAAAGTAGCAACTACTCTAAACTTACTGGTAAGACATTTGTGTGTTAGAGAGTAGGAAATAAATCTGACATTAATTCAGTGGCCTTCACCTCCGTGAAATTTCTAGGGGTCCAGTGGTGTGGGGCACGTGAAGATATCTCTTTTAAGATGAAGGGTAAGGTGTGTTTCATCTGGCTTCCTGATCAAGGAATTCACTTAGCAGCAAATGAAGTGTGGCAACGTGCCTATTCTTTTTTTTTTTTTTTGCAGGTACTCATTCTTTTTTTTAATTTTTTTTATTTTGGTATCATTAATCTACAGTTACAGAAAGAACATTATGTTTACTAGGTTCCCCCCTTCACCAAGTCCCCCCCCATATACCCCTTCACAGTCACTGGCAACGTGCCTATTCTTATGGAATTAGCTAGTCTTATGTTTCCCAACATCCTAAAATAGCAGTCATTATAAAATGGTGGAATGGCCTTTCAAAGACTCAGTTACAGTGCCAGCTGGGTAGCAATACCTTGCAGGATAGGGACATAGTTCTCCAGGAGGCTGTATTTGCTCTGAATCAGTGTTCAATATATGATTCCATAACCAGGAATCAAGCTTCAAAGGAAAGAATGCTTCCTTCCACCCAGAGACACAACGGTGATTCCACTGAACTGGAAGTTAAGACTGCCGCCCAACCACTTTTTTGGGCTCCTCTTGTCTCTGAGTCAGCAGGCAAAGAAAGGCATGTTGTGCTGACTAAAGTGAATGGTTCTGACTACCAAGAGGAAACTCCACAGTGGAGGTGCTGAAAAGTGCAATACTGGAGATGCCTTGGCTGTCTCTTAGTATTCCATGCCTTGTCATCAAGGTCAATGGAAAACGTCAACAATCCAACCCAGGCAGAACCACTAAGGGCAGGAATGAAGGTTTTGGTCACCCCACCAGGCAAGGAATCATGACCTTGATGATCAAGAGGAGATGCTTGCTAAAGGCAAAGGAAATACATGATAGGTAGTAAGAATGTAGTTACAAGTAACAGCTATGACCACATGACCAGCTGCAGAAATGAGGACAGTAACTGTTATGAGTATTTCTTCCTTATTTGGTTACAAATATGTGTGTGTGTGTGTGTGTGTGTGTGTGTGTGTGTGTGTGTGTGTGTGTGTATCAAATACCATTGTCTTCTTTCCCTCTTAGTCCCTTATTATATGACATAAGCTGTATTAACTGTACATTATAGAACTTAAGTATTGTTAATTATACATCATGATATTTAAGTCATGGGACATCAAGTAGAATAGTAAACATCCCTCAAGGACTTTGCAGCCTCTCCTGAGAAAAGGGTTAGAGTGTGTTTTTAAGTTGTACACAGGAGAGTTCTATCATGCTAGGTGGAATTATGAATTTGGTATTATCTTTATATGGTTTAAGGAGATATGTATAGGTGCCAAGTGACAAAGGATTAATCACTAGTATTTAATTTTATGTGTCAATTTTGCTAAGCTATAGTGCCTACATTAGTGAAATACGAGTCTTCATGTTGCTATGAAGATATTTTGTACCACATGTGATTGACATCTGTAATCAGTTCACTTTAAGTAAAGAAGATTATCCTTGATAAGGTGGATTGACTTCATCCATTCAGTTGAAAGTCTTAAGAACAAAGCAGGAGCCAGGGCCAGTTCCTTAACATAGATCTCTTAAAATGTACAGATGACCTTTGAACAATATAGGTTTGAACTACATGGGCCCACGTACATGCAGACTTTTTTCAATAAATATATTGAACATATTTTTGGAGACCTGTGACAATTTGAAAAAGCCTTTTCTTTTCTCTACCTTTATTGTAAGAATACAAGTATATAATACATATACAAAATATGTGTTAATTAACTTTATGTTATCGATAAGGCTTCTGGTCAACAGTATGCTATTAATAGATAAGTTTTGGGGGAGACAAAAGTTATACATAAATTTTCATCTTCACAGGGGCCAGTGCCTCTAACTCCTGCACTGTTCAAAGGGGCAACTCTATATGTAAATACAAACATATATTGACATTCTCCCTCTTGTCTCCCTGCATATATAGGGACTTACTTTATATAAATTGTTGTATAAATTATGATATATATTACTATTTTATATAAAAGAGATTTATTTTAAGGAATATATTCTATGGTTCTGTTTCTTTGGAAACTCTGATAGAATTAGTTTCATCTGGTTTTGTACTTTCTGTAAATTGTACAATATATACATTTTCCTTCTTGCTTCTTTTGCTGTATGGTATATTTATGAGATTCATGCCTTCTTTGCAGAGGTCCCTCCATCCTACTGAGGATGTGGGAGTAGATCATCTCTGCAATTCAGAGAGCCTCATTAAAAGGTAGCCTGTAGGTGGCACTAAAACATCTCACATAGAACTTGGAACTGTCCTGTAACTGCAGATTCGAAGGGTAGGCAACATCTGAAATTTTCCATGGTCTATACGGAACAGACCGCATATTATCAAATTGGAAATGAAATCTTTACATTTCTAAATTAAGTGCTAACTGACTCAATAAACTTGAAATGCTCAGGTTTTAGAGGCCTTAACAGAGTAGGCTGGGAGGCAGTTTGCCCTAAGTCTTGCATCAGGGAATCCCCATGATCCAGATGGTCTGAGATCTCACCCTACTTGCAAGCTAATGAGTTAGCCTGTCCTGGTCTCACAGACACTGGCAGAAGCCATATTATTACCCACAACAAGAGCAGTATCCAGAGAACCTACGTTTTCTTGCATCATTTCCCTGAGCTCCAACATGATCAGAGCAAGTGACACAATACACACAGGGCATTGCAATTCAGAAGAATCTCTGAGCACAGGGACCCTGAATATTTGATAATAGGCAGTAAGTATCTACCACTTTGTTCTAGGGGAAGACACTATTTCCCAAGGTGTAAGCAAATGGCCCTTGTTCTGGAGAATGGCTATTTGTTATACAGTTTTCTTGAAAAGATAATTCAGAACAAAAGGAACCCACTGCGTAGCTTGTGAGACATGCAGAAAAGTGAGAGACCATGGGGAATCATCTTGCAACAGGAGGATTATGGAGGTTGAGGAAAGAAAATTTGGTGAAAGAGAAAGAAGTGCACCTCTAGAGTTTAGTTGACATGGGTCCGTTGGGCCAAAAGGCTTCAATCTGGGAAGTGAAGGACTAGCCTTGGGTGCATGGCCTTTCATGGCATTCCTGTCTGAACATGTGAGAAGGTGGCATTCTGCCTCTCATCTGCTTGCATCAGGTTATGAAGAAAGTGGTCATGCAGACTTCCTTCTCTCCTCCTGATTTCTGGAAGGGGGAGCCTTTCTAAACTGGGTGCAAAGAGCCTGGGGGCAACTTTTCATTTCTGGTTAAGGCAGAAGAGAGAGGTGGTGCATATGTGACTCCAGAAAGGCTGCAGCCATGCTGAGAAGGACAGAGGAAGATGGCAGCAGGCCAGTAGGGCCACCTTCCTTGCTATGACCAAAGTGAGAATAGAGACTGTTTCCAGAACACTAGCTAGAGGGAAACCCTTGCCATTCTAGTCTTTCTCAGTGCATAAGCAACAGTGTCTGGGGCTGGGATTTCTTACATGCAAAAGGTTCAGAGGGTGGTTTTAGATAGAACTGCCAAGAAGTGTCTGTGTTTCAGGAATAGGACACCTAAGTTTGCTTGGTATAAGGAGAGCACAGATCCTCCATGGTTACTTCGCTTAGATCTATACTTCCCACTGTAATTTGTGTTATATATTAAAAGGACACAGTAGGAGTAATAGGATAACAGACAAGACAGGACCCCAAGGGCCAGACTGAAGACCCTGGCCTTTATCTTATAGGAAGAGAAGAATAATCAGAACTCCATTATCAGGGAAACAGCAGAGCAAAGTGGTATTTTATGAATTTTCTTCTGGAAGAAATTGGAAGAATCAGAGTTGAAGAAGTTTCTTTCCCAGTGTTCTTCACCTGGCACACAGTCAGCACTCAAAAATGTTTGAGAAAATTAAAGAGAGAAAGAATTCAAAGTGGATCCTGTCAGTACACAAGGGAGAGGTAAGAAAACAGGCTGTACACATATTTCATTGCTTTTTTGACTGATGTTTGCACTTGCTCCTCCCGTTATGACAGAGGACAGTTACTGTTCTCTAGTTCTCACACTGTAATGGGCCTTGTCCCCCTGAGACCTGAGAAAGGAAATTGAGTTTTCTGTTAATTCAGTCACTACCCCAGGGCCTGGTTATTTGGGACAGCTAATGTGCAATGCTATATAGTCTAGGGAGATAAGGAAACTTTTTTTTTTTTTTTTTTTTTTTTTTTTTTTTTTTTTTGAGAGGGCATCTCTCATATTTATTGATCAAATGGTTGTTAACAACAATAAAATTCAGTATAGGGGGGTCAATGCTCAATGTACAATCATTAATCCATCTCAAGCCTAATTCTCGTCAGTCTCCAATCTTCTGAAGCATAACGAACAAGTTCTTACATGGTGAACGAATTCTTACAGAGTGAATAAATTCTTACATGGTGAACAGTACAAGGGCAGTCATCACAGAAACTTTCGGTTTTGATCATGCAATATGACCTATAAACCATCAGGTCAAATATGAATATTCATTTGATTTTTGTACTTGATTTATATGTTGATCCCACATTTCTCCTATTATTATTATTATTTTTATTTTATAAGGAAACTTTTTACAGGTCACTTTTAAGATATAGTTTGAGTTGGCTATGGAAACTTCCTAACCCCTTCTGGGCTCCAGTGTTCTAGGTAAGGAGTTGCTCCTCTGACATCTGAGAAACTGCATTTTGAGCAGCCCAGTGTGGTAGACTGAATAAGTCTCCTCAAATATGTCCACATCCTACCCCTCAAGTCTGTGAATAGGTTCCCTTATGTGTTAAAGGGACTGGGAAGATAGGATTAAGTTAAATGTCTTGAGATGGGAGGTGATCCTGGATTATCCAGGTGAGCCTGATGGAACTACAACAGTCCTTACAAGGGAGCTACAGGAAGGTCAGAGTCAACAGAAAAGACAATGTGATAAGAAACAGATGGGAATAAGGTGGCCATGAGCTGAGGAATGCGAACAGCCTCTAGAAACTGGAAGAGGCAAGGCAACTGTCCTTCTGGAGCCTCCAGAAGGAACCAGCACTGTTACACCTTGATTTCAGCCCCTGAGTACTCATTTTGAACTACTGACCTCCAGAACAGTAAGATGATAAACTTAGGTTGTTCTAAGCTAGTAAATTTGTTACAGCAGCAATAGGAAACACACACACAGCAAGCACTGGATATCTATGCAAGGTATTACCTAGGCCTCTCCCTCTGCTAAAGGACCTTGTAATGGCCAGGTGCAGAGGGCCTCAGCCTCTACTTTACACTGGAATCATACAGAGAATTTCTAAAGCTCCTCTTGCCCAGGACCTATCCCTAGATTAATTGAGCCAAAATCTTTGACTAACACCCAGGTACTATTATTATTGTTAATTTTTTTGTAAATAGAGAAATAGAAATAGTCCACATGATAATAAAATGTCCATATCTTAGGTGTTAACAAACAGCTTTCACAATTGTATACACCTGTGTAACCTCCATCCAAAAACAATATGCAGAACATTTTCATCTCAAAAGAAAGTTGTATCATGTTCCTTTGCAATGAATTCTGGCTGCCCCCAGGCAAGACACAACCATTTTCTGACTTTTATTACCATCAGTGAGATTTGCCTATTTGGGGACTTCATATAAATGCAGTCAGACAGTGTGTATTTTGAGGATGGGTCTGGCTTATTTTATTTAAAATAATGTTTTTGAGGAGGAGCCAAGATGGCAGCATGAGTAGTTCAGCAGAAATCTCCTCCCAAAAGCATATATATTTTTGAAAATACAACAAATGCAACTATTCCTAAAAGACAGACCAGTGGATACAGTACAACAGCCAGGCTACATCTACATCTGCGAGAACTCAGCATCACAGGAAGGGAGTAAGATACAAGACGCTGCCCGACAGGACCCAAATGCCTCCCCCACCCCAGCTCCCTGGCGGGAAGAAAGCAGTCAAAGTGGGGAGAGAGTGAAAGCCCCTGACTGCTAAACAACCAGCTCTAGTAATCTGCACTGGGAGCGTAGACACACAGTGCACGGTGTGCTGGATATTAGAGAAGCAGAAGGGCAAAATTTGCGAGCGGGTTCCCACAACCAGCTCCCCTGGGACAAAAGAAAAGCAAGTGCTTTTTGAAAGTCTTAAAGGGACAGGGGCTTCACAGCTGGATGGAATCGTCCCGGCACACACAGCCCAGCAGCTGGGAATCCTGGGGAACTCCAGGTGACCTAACTACCTAGGTGGCAGCGCAGCTCTGAAGTCCCTCACGGCGATAAGCAGCCAACCAGTCGTTCCCCCGGCTGGCACGGACCCCAACACACCGGCCCAGTAGTGTGCGAGCCAGTGGCAGCGGTGGCAGCAGCAGCCAACCGAGCAGCCCAGTATTATATATTTCTAGTTTTATGCCTTTTGGTCTGAGAAGATGCAGTACATATACACAATGGAATATTATTCAGACATAAGAAGAAAACAAATCCTACCATTTTCCACAACATGGATGGAGCTAGAGGGTATTATGCTCAGAGAAATAAGCCAAGCGGAGAAAGACAAATACCAAATTATTTCACTCATATGTGGAGTATAAGAACAAAGAAAAGACTGAGGGAACAAAACAACAGCAGAATCACAGAACCCAAGAATGGACTAACAGTTACCAAAGGAAAGGGGCTGAGGAGGATGGGTGGGAAGGGAGGGATGGGGGTTGGGAAAGAAAGGGGGCATTATGATTTGCATGTATAATGTAGGGGGTGGCACAGGGAGGGCTTTGCAACACAGAGAAGACAAGTAGTGATTCTACAGCATGTTACTACACTGATGGACAGTGACTGTGATGGGGTATGTGGGGGCATCTTGGTGATGAGGGAGTCTAGTAAACATAATATTCCTCATGTAATTGTAGATTAATGATACCAAAATTTTAAAAAACTTTAAAAAAATAATGTTTTTGAGATTCATCCATGTGGTTTGCACTCCCTTTTATTACCCAGTAATATTTGATTATATTAATTGCCATTTATCTATTTTGATGTTGATAGATTTTGGAGTTTACAATTTGGGGCTATTACGAACAAGAGTAGTGTAGTGATTTTAAAACATGGCCACAAAATATTTGACACTCCTTCATCAGAAGTGGCTTTCCCCTCCTCTCCTGCTGGAGCTGGACAGGCTGTGACTGCTTCAAATAATAGAGAATCGTGGAAATAACCTTTTTCTAGACTGAATTATGTCACCCCAATTATATATATATATGTTGAAACCTTACCCCCCAAAGTGACTGTATTTGCAAAGAGAACCTGTGGTGTAGGGGATGGCCTTTGTCTTCTCACATGACCTTGAGGATGTGTGAAAACACTGCCCCTGCTTCTGGCCTGCCCCCCCTGAAAAGGGAAAGGTGAGTATAGCACTTGGCTGAGGTCCGAGAAAGGTACAGCTATTTATTTAAAGAGGGAGAACTGAATGTAAAAGGAAGTTATAGAAAATTTGTGAAAGAGTTGATATGGTCATGCTATATAAAATTAAAGCAAATGAGTCTCGGTATCAAGTACACAGCAAAATTAGAATTTTGTTTTCAGTTAAAAAAAATCAGTTTTTTTAACTGTCAGTCTGCTTTTTCTGTCGAAAGATTGCAAAGGGTTCTCTAATTGTTTTATCAAAGCAGTTTCTCATGCTTAAAGTCTCAATGAATTGTCCAAGTATTTCAAAAAATGAGATCTTAATATTAAAAGGACTAAAAGCTAAACTATACTAACAACTATGTAACCTAATAAGTATTGCTTCATGGCAACCTATAATCCTATGTAAGCAAGTGCCAAAGAAACTTTCTTCTGACAACTTCCCAAAACCAAATTCAAAAAGGTATTTTTACCTCTAATTAACTCTGATATTTTCCAGAGGGCCCCTGGAACATATCAGTAGAATTTCTTCTCCTCATCAAGGAAAATATTTGACTAATTTGGCTTATTTACCCTATATATATTTACCTGGAAAGCACTGTCAAAAGGAATAATGCTAAACTTTATTACTGAATTTTTATGTTACAGAAATGTCACTCTTCCCCCTAAGGTGCTTACTCCTGATGCCTAATTAAATTTACCTGTTAGTACTACTATAATCACTGTGTATGTATTGATTGTACTCATGTACCCTCTTACTGTAATTCTACAATCAGTGTAAAATGGTCTTCTAACTATAGACTCCCAAACAGGTTTTTTTGTGTAATAACAAAACATATCAAGCCCTTTCTTCACACTATGGTGTAGGACGCATTCTTCCTGCTCTACATCCTGGATATAGACACAAGAGGCTTCTCCAACCTCTGCCATCTGATTGTGATGAAAACTTGAAACTTTCAGGTCCTGCGGCTGTTGCAGTTGCAGCTGCATTCCTCCTGCCAGTTCCTGGACTTGTGATTGGAATGCAGAAAGAGATACCTAAGCTAGCCTGTGCATATAGCAAAACAACAAACTTGACTGCTTCTTTACTATCTGAACTCAACCAAGAACTGGGAGAAGTGCTAGCTGCAGTGCTTCAGAATAGCTCTGCTATAGACTATCTTGCTGTTAAAAGAACATGTAGGATGTGAACAATTTCCAAGAATGTGCTGTTTCAATTTGTCTGATTTTTCTCAAACTACCCAAAATCAATTAGATGATATCCATCACATTGTCAATAAGTTTTTACAAATGCCTGAGTTATCTAATTAGTTTTCTTAATTTCATTACATATAACTAGTAATTGTAAGTCTGCCTTTGTTATGTATCTGTATTCCTATTCTGTTAATGTGTGTATGCAATTTAACTAGTAGTTTGTTAAAACCTATATATATATATATATATATATATATATATATATATATATATATATATATATATATATATATATATATATATTCAAGTTATATCTCTCCTTTGACATGTTCGATCTCAGCCATGTAATATTTAAAGAAAGGGGGAGATGTAGGGGACAGCCTTTGTCTTCTCACATGTTTGTAGGCAGAATGGAAAAGCACCTTCCCCCATGTCTGAATGCAGCATGGGAAAGCACCAGATTGAGAACAACTGGTGCAGTCCTTGGAAGGTATCTGCCCACAAAAACACATCTTGTCCTCGAAGACGAGCCAAGACGCCTCACTCTGAAAATAGGGAGACCTTGAGGATGTGTGAAAACACTGCCCCTGCTTCTGGCCTGCCCCCCACCCCCCCGAGAGAAGGGAAAAATGAGTATAGCACTTGGCTGAGGTCCAAGAAAGGTAGTATAAAAATAAAGGTGCTGCACAACATCGGGGCTGCAGCCATTGTCTGTCTGTCTGTCTGTGTTGTCTGTGTTTTTTGTTCTCTCATTTCACCCACACAAGATGAGCGGCACGTTACATCTGGCACCCAACATGGGGCATCCTCTCAGAGTGAGTTGTACATATATTCAGCTCCTTCAGACTGTTCAACTTCGACAGCAGGCACCGTCACTGTGGGAGGTAATTAAGGTTAAATGAGGTCATAAGGGCAGACCCTAATGTATTGGGCTGGTGTTATAAAAAGAGGAAGAGAGACCAGTTTTCTCTGTGCACACAGAAGAAAGCCTCATGAAGACAAGTGAGAAGGCAGCAGTCTGCAAGCCAGAAAGAGAGTCCTTACCAACCACCAACCCTTAGTCTTGGACTTTACAGCCTCCACAACTGTGAGAACATAAATGTCTGTTGTTCAAGCCCCCCAGTCTTTGGTGTTTTGTTATGGCAACCCCAGTGAATTAATGCAGATATTACATTACTTCTGAGGCTGTAATTTAAAAGGCTAAGCAACTTCTCAAAGCTGGGAAGTTCTTTGGGAATACCAGCTTAGACCCTGAACTGCATGGAATATGTCTGGGACCTTTAGACCACCATTTGGGAAAGGCTACTGTAGACTCTGGTTGAAAGTTCCAGGTGAGCTCAGACTTCAGCCATCCCAACCCAGGGCCAGACCAGAGTGGGAATGGCTGTATCACACAAGGGCCATGGTGGGGCAGAGAGGAGCTGCGCCACTGTGTCCCTTCTCAATCCCTGTCCACAGAATCTGTGAGCATGAAAAATGGTTGTATGCCTCTGATTTGGGGGTGGTCTTTTAGTCACATTGAATAATTGGAACAATGCTGTTACAAGCATTCTTGGAGAAGTTTTTTTTGGGGAACCAATTCATTCATTTCTCTCCATTAAGTATGTTGGATTAAAATTGCTGGTTTGGAAGTTCAATGCATTTTTGACTTGATACAAATTCACCACAATTCGCCAATCTGGGTGTGCTATTTTACACACCCAGCAGCTAAGCATGAGAATTTCAGTTGCTCTACATCTTTGTCAACATTTGGTGTTATTCTTTTTGATGTTAGCCACCCTGGTGGGTATGAAAGGGTACCTCGATGTTAGTTTATTTTCAGTCCTTTTGTTACTAATGATATTGAGCCTCCTTTCATGGGCTTATTAGCCATTCATCTACTTTTGTGGAGCGTTCAAGTCTATTGTCTTTTTAAAGACTGGGTTGTTGGTCCTTTACTGTTCATTTGTGAGGATTCTTTATGGAGTCTGGATGCAAGGCTTTTGTCAGATGAATTAACTGAGAATATTTTTTTCCAGTCTATGTGACATTAGTACTTTTTAAAACTCTGTAGGTGATTCCAAGGTGTAGCTAACTTGAGATCACTGACCTAGTGCTTATTTCCATCTTTTTCAGAGGACAAATATCAGAGTCCACTGTAGAGGATTTGGAGTCAGACTGCCTGGTGACTTGGTGTCAACACTTGCCTGCTGCTTGATCTTCAGCAAGTCATGTTAGAGGATAAAATAAGGCACATTAAAATTTTCATGAGTGTATTTGAATGTACCTCAGTTGAAATGGGGCATTACCACCACAGCTGTGGTTAGGAGTGCCCTCCAATAGGATTGAGGGGAAAGGTTTTTATGGGGAAGATTCAGACATAAAGCAAGGAAATTATTTGATTGGCTATAAGTTAAGCAGTTGACTTATCTGGGAAAGTTTCATTGTCTGACTGATTGTTCTGAAGTTCCATTTTCTCAGATTCAAGTGCGTTGACTCTGGCTTTGGTTTTAGTTTGCTTACATAGGCTGCCAAGGCATTAGGACCACCTCAGTCTAATGGCCTTCTTGTTTAATTACTTTACCAGCCACTTAACATCTCTGTACCTCATTTTCTTATCTCTAAAATAGAGTTAATGATAGTATTATGAAGAATGTTGTAATATTTAAAGGTAATCAAATGCAGAGCCATTAGTATGGCAACAGTGCAACAATACAGATCATGGTATTTTCAGGACAGTATCACATTTTCAAATTAAAACTTCTCTTACTCATACAGAATCTTATGTTTTAGGCAAATTTTTCAGGTCCTCAGTGGGTGCCCTGTATAAAAGCCTGGTGTGGGAGTAATGGACAGTTATAATGCCTTAGATATATAAGGAACTCCTTGAAAATAATACCTCCATTGGGTATTTGTGTTTTAAATGCCTTGTGCTTCAGATTATCTTCTAGTTAACAAGGGAAGGATGGGTGGGTGGTATCGGCTGACAGTAATGCAGAGTCTGGCATTGCAAGTTTTCTAAATAAAAAGTACCAAGGCTGAAATTGGCACTAAGTGTGTCAACTCTTCAGTAGTGCTAAACCAGTTCACTGGCTTCTCTTGGGATCAAGGCTCATGTCTACAAGGCAACTGTCTGAGTCTGTGAGAACACCCACATCTAGGTATTAGATCAACACAGGAATTGCATCTGTATTTCAGGTAACATTTTTATTTTTAAAAAATATTTAAATATTGATTTATTTCATTTTCTCCCAGTTTTATTGAGATATGATTGACATATAACATTGTATGCGTTTCAAATGTACAACATAATGGTTTGATCTATGTACATGTTGCAAAATTACCATACTGCTTTGTTAACATTGATCCATGTTAAAAGCAGCATGGCCTTATTACTCATAGTGCTTGAGTCAGAGTGATGTATGGTTTACAGAATGCTCATATATTTATTTTAGGTTAATTTACCTCATGATAATTTTGTGAGAAAGGAACTGAAGGGATTGTTTTGATGATCTCCAGTTTGCCAATAAAGAAGCCGGGGCTCACAGTTGGTAAAACTCAGAACTGGCATAAGTCAGATATTGCAATGCCAAGCCTAAAGCCTTGCCCACTACACCAGGGCTTCTCAAATTCTAATGTGCATCAGTTGAGGTTGGGGCGGAGGGTCTGTTAAAATGCAGGTTTTTGACTCAGTATGTCTGGGTGGCAGCTGAGTTCTTGTATTTTTGATAAGCTTCCTGGTGGTACTGATACTGACCCGTGACCCATGAGTTGAATGGCTGGGCACTGTACACCACTACGCCATAAAGAATCAACTAGTCATAGGTCCAGGCCTTCAGTAGACATCCTTACGATCTGCTGCCCTCTGAACCAATGTCTCAGAAGGCTGGCTTTCAACTAGGTATACCCATCCAAGGGTATGCCTCATTAATCAGCCGAACCGCCATAGTTCTTCCTTAGACGCGCTCCCAGGGTTAACTAGGGGAAATAGACCAGAAGAATGCAGCTGGGTGATGAAAAGGTCCCCATGCCAGAAGACATCTCATCATAACCTTCATCAGGAGCACTGGATGGAGAAGCAGCTGCGAGTCGGGCTCACTCCTCACAGGAGCTCTGTCTGGGAGGAAACAAGAAATGACAAGAGAAAATGTGATTTATGGCCTGGAAAGAGGGAACTGTTTTGATCTGTGGGCCACCATTTTTGTTCTGGAATCTACACACATGTAAGTTTATGTGTTGATGTCACAATAGGTGGCGATTAAGAAAAAGATGCAAACAAAGTTTAAAGGCATAAGGTTTCTCTAAAAGCAGAGGACACAGAAACGTCTCCACACCAAGAAGCCCGCACAAAGGAGGAAATGAGATGTCTTACTCCTAGCTGGACTTGTGGGCCTGAAATCCTCTTGGGGACACATAGATACTAAGTAAAATGCCCTTGCAGAAGAGGGTGTTGTCAGGCCTGGAAAGAACCTCTTTGGATGTTCTGAGGGGCTTTACACCCTCATCACCCCTCCTGACCTTCCTGAAGACTGCCTGCTGTGAAGATGTGCAGGACCACCCAGCAACCCTTCCAGCCTGTTCATGCCAGCCAGGGGAGTCAGAGACCAATGCCCAGATGTCTGGCAGGACCCAGACCAGAATCTAGGAGCCCCAAGGGCCTGTCTCCCAGCGTACGCTGATGGATCAGGGGTGTGTGTGCATGCATGTGTGTGTATACATGTGTGTCAGTGGTGTGTGCATGTGTATCCCTGTCCTTTTTTCTCCTTTCTTTGGCACTTTTCATTTCTCCTGCCATCTTCCTTGTACAGATTGGAACCCTGTTCCCATATTACCTCCCCTAGGCTATACCTCCTGAAGTTTTCTGGCTATTTTTTTGTGCCTAGAAATGCCACCAGGGGCCAGGTGGAGGGAGGGTCAGAAGCATGTGGGGGTTTCCAGATGGGCGTTCAGACTGACTAACTCTTAGCCAGAAAGCACAAGGCCATCCTGCTGATGGATAGTCATCTGCTGTGACTTGTCAGTGCCCTGGTGCTTCCAGCTTCCATATTTTAATAGCTGTTCTAGGTTTGGGGATACAGAGGTGCAAGCAGCTCCTGTGTGGAACTTGGAAGGTTATATTGAGCACAGGCTTTACAGACAGTGCATGCCCTGGCTAGGGACCCTGCCCCCTACCTGCCTCTCCTGTTTGTATCTAGGCTGCATGTGAAGGGGCAGGCTCCATGTGCAACAGAGAAGTGGAGCAGATGGAGAGCCAAGACAGCTCAACTCAGTTCATTTAATATCCAAGTTGAGCCAGAGAGTAAAGAAGGTTTTGTTCCCTTCAGCCTGTCTTTAAAGCAGGGAGGCTGTTGCTTATTCAATCCCTTGAGGTTTTCCTCATCTGAGAATAACTTGCCAGGCAATTATTAAATGTTTTCTGAAAGTGATGTTGTTTTGCAAAATGTTTTAAAATAAATTGAATGTGCACTTCCACATAGAGATGAAGAGAAGTATATCACTTGGTTTCATTGAATAATGATTTAGATGATGGTAAGAAGAGCAAGTAAATTCAAATTAAATTATTGATTTTCATGATTATATATTAGAACTACAATAAGAATAAAGGACAGATATTTTTCTATCTGAGTAAATTCTGATTCTTAGAAAGTTGCATGAAAAATGCCTATTATCCTGTACATGTGATGAATGGATATGTTGACATTGTTATTTATGAAGTCCTTGTAGACGCAGGCCGTTGCAGTGAATTAGCCTGTAGTCATTCTTCTCCAGTGATGCTGGAGGATGGTATAATGGTTCTGCACAGTATCTATTCCTGCCCGTTCGCAGCTGCCTGCTGACGGATGCTTTCCAAGCAGCTCATAGAACTTGCTAATAATAGCTCAATGTTCATTGAATAATCTGCAATAACAATGAAATTCAATTCAAAATAAACCTTAGGCTACGTATATTTTTGTGATTCATCCATCATGATATTGTTCCACTTCTCACAGTACATCAAGAGAGTTTTTTTAATGAAGGAATCCTATTGCACTATGGATGGAAAAACGGGAGTAAGACAGGAGAGTTTCTCATCTGCTGAAGTTCATTTCCCTATGAGAGGTTTGGAATAAGGAACTCCGCCTAGAAATAATTTTTCCTTCTTTGGGAAACACAAAGGCAATTACTAGGTTTTCATTAGTCACTGGTCATAGTTTTTTTCAGTAGAATGTATGATTAATAGATTTGGCAAATGCAAATGAATTTGTTCAATTCATAAATGAATGAAAGTCAGTTTCATATATTGTTTCATGCTAAAATTTTTAACAGTACTCATATACTTGGACAATTTATACAGTTTCTGCCTATAAGCAGACTCTAAGACTAATGGAAAATCCTATGTCATACCAAAAATATTCTAGGATACTCATAAACTAAATAAGACTCCTAGAGTCTTGGACTATCTGCCGCCTGGGATTTAACTTAACTACCACATCCTTAACCTTGGTGTATTCACCTGTTGTCCAAACATAATAGAAGACCCAGAAAAAATTCTACATGCAGCTCAATGGCTACCGGACACCTCTGGTTCTTCTTCATGTGTTTGTCTCTTGTCCCAGCATGGTTCCAGCTGACCTCGTGAAGGTGCACTTGCCTCTGTCTGCCCCTTTTGGCCCCTGCTCAGGGTTCTTCGATGATAATCAGTGGACTCATCAGCATTCATGATGCACAGCCCAGTAAACTTCAGTCCAACAAAATGCAGGAACTGGTGGACATTTGCTTCCCCTGGCTGTTCCTAGGTTCAGTCCTACATCGGTTCACAGGACTATCCCACAGACAGTCTCCTGCACTCAGCAATACCAACTCAAAAACCATGATCTCAAATTGGCTGTCATCTTTCCTGTTTAGTTCCCTCTGCTGTTACTCCTGCTCCCTGGACTGCACTCCCTGATAAAATAGAGCAATTGCCTTTGCCCTGGACTCTTGCTTTCTGGACCTCACAGGTAAAAATGAATACGTTCCTTTGATGGAGTCTTGGCTTCCCCATTTTCAAAATTGGGTAATAATACATACCTCGTAAGGTTACTTTGAAGATTAAATACAGATTACTTAGGTGACAGTGTTTTGTGGAGTATAATGTTACTGCATATAACTGTTTTCTCCTATAATTCTCTCCTTCAGGCCCAGATTTGAATAGTACAGTTAGTTGGGTTTCCCTAGTACTTCTTATGTCCCAAGCCCCACAATAAAGGACTTCCTTCTGCTTGCGTTTGACCCCTCTGTGTCTGCAATTGCCTTTCTTCATTGTCCTACTTGGTTGATCCACCACAACTAAATCAATATGCCTACCACCAACCTTGTGCATCTGACTTATTGTCATTGGTGCAACTTTACTCATGTGACATGCTGGGGCATCTCTCTCAATTGGAGCCTGTGATTTCCACGAAAGCTTCCTAATTACCACACTCCATTCTAAATCCACATCAAGTGATTGGGTCTCATTTTATTTCCAAACCACTTACGGGCTGAAGAGGGATTTGGTATATCATCAAATGACCATCCAATTCAAAAGCTGTCTCTCTATAATTGTACTGAAATTAAAATATAATACTGTTTGTGTAAGTGGAACTTCGTATAAAATGAATTTGGGTTTTGCCACATTTGATGTATATACCCATCAGGTTTCTTGGTTGCAATCTTAAACATGGGCAGAATCTACTGGAGAGAGAACAGGAGGCATTGGAGCCTTGGGAGCACCAGAAACAGTAGCCAGGTTCACACCATAGGAATGGCCTGGTCCATACAAACTCCCCTGGGGTGTGTGCTCCATGCTGAAGAGTCAAGCCCTGGGAAGAATGTCTGTGCCTACTAATCAGGGCAGGCTATGTTATGCTGCAATCACAATTTAACCTTGAAATATCAATGAATTAACACAACAGCACTATTTCTTACCCATCCTTCCTCAGATCCCCTTAACTTCTGTGGTTTTGTCATGTCAACACGTGGTTTCCAGGTTGCTTCAGCAGGGTGAGAGAAAGCTGGAGGGCTGTGTGGGGACTTTTCATTGCTTCTGTCTGCAACTGACACATCACTTTGTTTTGTGGTCCACTGGACAGAAGTGGTCACTGGCTAACTGCAATGCTGCCAGGGAATACAATCACCAGGAGTTAGCACTGTTAACATCGCCACAGCATGCTTTCCCCTGTTCCTGAAGTGGACACCCCTCTGACACCCCTCCTTCCCTTGCAAACTTTCTTATTCATTCTTCATAATTCTGCCAGAACATCCTATCTTCTGTGTGGTTTTCCTAGCTATTAACAGAGGACAGCTGTCCTCTGTGCCCCCAGAAGCCTTGGTTCATGACTGTCATGTAGTCGTCTTTTAACTTGCAACCCAAGTCACAGCTGGGGGCATCCTTTCTTTCAGATGTAAATAAAATACTGCTCAAACCAAGATCCTTTTAGGACTGTACAGCTAACCTGGGGATCCTCCTGATGTCTTTGTTCAATGGAGTTTGACATTTCTTCTAGGCACCTTGTTTCCAAGTTCTGTTCTCATGAGTCCTTGATCTCCCTCATACCCAGCTTCCTTTGCTGTGTCTTTGCTGTGCTGATTAAACACAGACCTTTCTTCTTAATTTTTCTTGACAAGGCATTTAAGTGAGTGACAAAGTTCAATGAAGGTTTGAGGTTATGGGAGACATTTATCTCATAGAAACACCACACAAAATGGAGTAACACACATTTTTGTTCTTTTTGTTTGTTTAAACTTTATATAAGGAGCTTATATAGCAACACAAAACACCATATAAACACAAAGGAAGTGATATCGAAATGAGATCATTTGTTCTTTTTATTATGAAAGTAATAATCGTAATTTAAAAACTCAACAAAGGGAAAGTTACAGATCCCTCTAGCACTTCCTCTTCTGTCTGTCATTTTTACTCTCCAGAAATAGCCAGAATTATGTTTTATATATCCTTCCAGAAATTTGTCATGAATGTACAAACATTTTTCCAAAAATTGAATCCTATTATAAATAAGATTATTTTTTGATTAAACATTATAGCTTTTTTCATTCAACATTATAGCTTGGCCCTCTTTATATATATGTAGGTGTATATGTGTATATATTTAAGCTGATATACATGTTTTATTTTATGGATGTACATATGCTTTCATTCATTCAATTAACAGTGAGTGTTTACTATGTGCCAGGTATTTTATTTTATTTTTATTTTTTTAATTTTTTATTAAGGTATGATTGATATACACTCTTATGTAGGTCTCACATGAAAAAACAATATGGTTACTACATTTACCCATATTATCAAACCCCCACCCATACCCCAAAGCAGTCACTGTCCATCAGTGCAGCAAGATGCCACAAATCCACTGTGTGCCTTCCCTGTACTACACTCTTCTCCCCGTGATCCCCCATACCACGTGTACTAAACATACCCCTCAGTCCCCTTCTCCCTCCCTCCCCACCAGCCCTCCCACAACCCTCCCCTTCGGTAACCACTAGTTCATTCTTGGAGTCTCTGAATCTGCTGCCATTTTGTTCCTTCAGTTTTGCTTCATTGTTATACTCCACAAATGAGGGAAATCATTTGGTATTTGTCTTTCTCCATCTGGCTTATTTCACTGAGCATAATGTCCTCCAGCTCCATCCATGTTGTTGCAAATGGTAGAATTTGTTTCTTTCTTATGGTCGAATAATATTCCATTGTGTGTATGTACCACATCTTCTTTATCCATTCATCTACTGATGGACACTTAGGTTGCTTCCATATCTTAGCTGTTGTAAAAAGTGCTCTGATAATCATGTGGGTGTATATGTCTTTTTGAATATGAGAAGTTGTATTCTTTGGGTAAATTCCAAGGAGTGGGATTCCCAAGTCAAATGATATTTCTATTTTGAGTTTTTTGAGGAACCTCCATAAGCTTTCACAGTGGTTAAACTAGCTTACATTCCCACCAGCAGTGTAGGAGGGTTCTCCTTTCTCTGCATCCTCACCAGCATTTGTTGTTGTTAGTTTTTTCAATGCTGGCCAACCTTACTAGTGTGAGGTGTGTACCAGGCATTTTAACTAGTCCCTTACTGATGAACATTTAAGTTCCTAAATTTATTCTAGTACACACAATACGATGATGAACCTCCTTGTGAAACTCATGGTCAAAGAGCAGATGCTCTTTAAGTTGTGATACAATTGACAGATTACCTTTCACAATATATCAGTTCACAACCTGACCTACAGCAGCAGCATCCTCTCAGACAGTACTGGAATATTATCATACTTTTTCATCTTCTCCCTATATGATAGATAACAATGGCCTTATTGTTTAACTCTGCATTTCTCTGTAAGAGAGGTTGTCTATCTCTCCAGATTTGTTGGAGACCTTTTTCAATTATAAGTCTGGAATTCTGTCACCAGAAACTTTTTCCTAGATCCTTTGCTCCCCAGTTCCCACTTCCACTGTATTGTTTCCCCTGGATTTTTCTCTGACCTTCTCCTTTTTCTCTAGTTGCTTTCAGGGTTACAGGTTAACAATTCTGAATCTACTACACATACATTGAACAATGTAGTAAATGGATGCTATATGATTAGTATTAGGTGTCTCACATTGAAGTAGTAGGTCACAGATAAAAAGGAAAAGACTACAATGATCAATATGGTAGTGAGTTGGAGTGGGAAACATCTCCTCCTTAGCTTGATATAGATACAAATGGTTACATATAGAAACATTTCCAAATACTAGGGTACACACATATCTTTCCTTGCTCTGTCAGCTGAGAGGACCTAGAGGCAACAAGAACCCAGTATCAATAACACATCTGGCAAACAGATCTTGATTTCTAATATAATTCTCAAAGGACACAGAAGCCAACTGAAAGAGCTTCCATGGCCAAACCTAGAACAATTTGAGCAATAAGTAAATAAAGGAGTATTTGATTATTACACAACGTATAAATTCTGTGCATCCATTAATAAATGATGATAAATAAGTAAATAAGAGAGAATAATGGGTTATGTGGTGGGGACTTGATAAAGGGGGTAATCCAGTAACCACAATGTTTCTCATGTAAGTGTATATTAATGATACCAAAATAAATTTTAAAAAAAAGAATAGACAATTCTCCCATGCAGAAGAATTCCAAATAATTTATGTAGATATTCCATCCTCGAGGAAGTGGAGCATAACTCTCCAAACCACTTGTGAGCTGCACATGGTGACTTCCTTTAAAAAGTACACTGTAGCAAGGAGTAATTTTATGGTGAAGAAACCTGGCAAATTCTACTTCAGCCAGGTGATCAAAGCCAATGAAAACAATCATAAGTACATCAAGGGTACATGACCTGATACGATGAGAATGGCACTTTACCTCTGTAGTCTTCCTCCCCAAAACAACCCATTTACTCATGAAAAAAATGTCAGAGAAATCCCACTAGAGGGACATTCTATAGAACATCTGATCATTATTCCTCAAAACTGTTAAGATCATCAAATACACGTAAAATCTGAGAAATTGTCACAGCCAAGGAGATATAATGACTTAATACAATATAGTTTCCTGGATCCCAGGACAGAAAAATGATAGTACATTAAAAATTGTTTAAATAAAAAAAGAAAACGGGACCAAAATGGAGTCACCTGTGCTGAACTCCACATCAACAAACCAAGACTTATTATCCTAACCTAATTGCAGTTTTCAACCCCTCCCAATATTAAACCAGTAAATCTAGAATTTCCTGGTCAGCACTGGTGAGGTAATCCACCTGATAGGTGCCTTCTATCCCTCAAAGAATGACAAGGCAATCTGCTTCTTTCTTGTCCCTGACCACTTCTGATTATCCCATTTTGTTTAGCCCTTTGGAACTCCTTTCAATCTGCTAGATGGGCTGCTGCCTGATTTATGAATTATGGAATAAAGCCAATAAGATCTTTAAAATTTAGTCAGTTGAATTTTATTCTTTAACAGATTTGGTGGCAGTGGCTGGATTGAAGGAGACTTCTGCCAGCTTTGGAGACAATGAGAAACTCAGACGTGGCACCTACAAAACCTTTTGAGTTCTCTTTCTTGCTGTTTCCAAGGGCCATGGGTAAGTTCCTCTCTGTTCTGAGCTCTGCTTTGTTTGCATCAAGCATCTGACCTAATTGGCTTTCCAGTCTACAATTCCCCTTTGGGAAACTCAACCTTATGTTGGGGTCTGCTGGTTGAATCCCTTTCTCAGCCCCAAGCTCTGCAAGAATTACTGGTAGCATGCACAGGGACTTCTGTTGGCCAGTTTGCAGTGACATTTCATGGTTAACTGTTGGTGTGCTGAGGTGCACATGTTTGTCTGTCTTGTTTGTGTAAAGGCTATTGCTTATGGGAATTTGGGAGCCAGAGAAGCCACAAATATTGGTGGGCATGGGTTGAACACTAGGAAGCTGTGAAAGTGCCTGCTTCCTAACTCAAAGATACCACATAAGGGCAAATTGGTCACAAAAGGGTTAGACTGACTCTAAGACACCCATCAACCTCAAGAAAATGTCCATGCATTTTGCACAGTGTAAAATATTTCAAAATTCCCAACCCAGCAGCACCTCCCTTTTAGATACTAGTTTGACTGAGAGATGCAAAGGCTTATCTAAAATAATAATAATAATAACAATAATAAAGATGAGATCTTCAGTTTCTAAAAAGTTAAGTGCACCGTCTTCTGGCATGTCTGCTTAGTTTGTGTCTGAGAACTAGGGTTTCCAAAGCTATAGATATCTACAAAAACAACAAAATCTTACTAAAAACAACCAAGAATTAGACAAGATTACTGTTTTGTGTACTAAGAACTTAGGTTGGTAACCATCAAGTTGGGGCCCCAAATTATGGCTTGACAGAAATGTGGGTTGAACTAGTCATTAAAACAAAATATTAATTTTGTTCATGGAAGTATCCCATAGTTAAATATCTTCCTCTTAAGCAGCCAAACTGGGATTTCACATACTTACAAGTGCTTTTTTGGTAAATATCTATCTAGTTTGCTGTTGAAATGTTTAAAAGATTATTCTGAAAGAGGTAGTCTGCTGGTACAAAGGGAGTCTTTTCTTCCTTTCCTAATCAATAATACCTATTTGGAAAACAATAAAACATAAAGTGCCTCATGAATACGATTTGGCGAAGTTGTTTGAGGAGTTAGTTACATTGGATGGTCTTCCTTAAGATACAGAGACCATTACAGCCAACATGGAGACTCTGGGTGCCAAAGTAGAGGGGACAGGCAACAGAGACAACTCAGAGCCAGCATCCACTGAGAACTGAAATGATGGTGCTGATGCTCCAGGATGGCAGCCTGGCTGGGCCCATCCCTCCCCACCCCCCACCCCCGTTCTCCACTGTGATGATACCGAAGGCCTTGAAAGGGAAGCATTTTTCTATGGTCTGTGGTTTATTCTGGCTTCACAGAACGCTAGGCTTGTTTGTTGTTGTTTGACTTTTTACTTCCTCACTGTTTTGCATTTTCAGAGCAGTTTGTGGTTTGGCAGTGAGACTTTTCTTTAAGGTTCTTCTTAACATTTAGTTTGGCATAAAATTTGCAAAATGGAATGAGAGACATAGCACCTCTTTCATTATGAAGGAGTCTGAGTGATCTCAGGAGCTTTCATTAAAAGCCATTAAATTTATAAAATCATTATTCTTTAACATAACATTTGACAAAATAATAACTTATTGTCTCTCTACGTAAGTAGTATGTATGTGTGTTTGTGTATGAATTTTCAAAACCAGAGTTAAATTTATTTATTTAACTCTACTGCATTTTATAAATATATACCAACTGAAGGCTATTAACTTATTCTCAACAAAGGTGGATTGGAAATCCCATTGGCCAGATTCATGCTTTCTATACACACAAAATTACTTGCCTGAGTTCAGTAAAATCAAACTTTCCTATGTGTCTGTATAAAGTCAAATAACTTTTATCACTTATGGAATCAAATTGTTTCAAAAAAATTTTATTGTGTTAAAGTATATGTAACATTTACCATCTTAACCATTTTTAAGTGCATAGTCACTGGTATTAAATACATTCACATTGTGCAGACATCACCACCATTCATCCCTATAATTTTTTCATCCTGTAAGTCTGAAACTTTACACCCATTCAACAATAATTCCCCATTCTCCCCTCCTCCCAGCCCTTGCAACCACCATATATCTTCTGTCTTTATGATTTTGCCTACTTAGGTTTTCGTATAAATGGAATCATACAGTATTTGTCTTCTGTGACTGGTGTATTTCAATTAGCATAATGTCCTCAAGGTTAATCCATGTTGTAGCATGATGCAGAATTTCCTTCCTTTTAAGACTGAATAATATTCAATTGTATGACTATATTGCATTTTGGTAATCCATTCATTGGCTGATAGACATTTGGTTTGCTTCCATGTTTAGTTATTGTGAACAACGTTGTTATGAACATGGATGTACAAATATCTATTCAAGATCCTGCTTTCAATTATTTTGGGTATATCCCCAGAAATGGAATTGTTGGGTCATATGGTAATTTTAGTTTTTAGTTTTGAGGTATCACCATTCTGTTTGTGTTTTTTTTCCTCTTTTGTTTTGTTTTTAATTTACAAACGCTTGTGTCAAGGGCTGACTTTCAATAGATCTGCAGCGAGGGAGCTGCTCTGGTTCTACATTCTGTTTTTCACAGGAGCTGTACCATTTTACATTCCCACCAACAATGCAAAAGTGTTCTTATTTCTCCACATCTTCACCAATCCTTGCTTTCTGTTTTTGTTTTTTTAATAATAACCATCGTAATGAGGTGGCATTTCATTGTAGTTTTGATTTGTATTTCCCTCATGATCAGTGATGTTTCTATTTCTTTTTAAGGGCAACTTTAAGTTGAGACTATCATAAAGATACGTAAGTCATAAAGATAATCCTGTGAAATAAAGTTTTCTTAATTAAGGAGGTTATAATTTCCAAGCAGAAGGAAAAGAACATCTTTATTCGGTTACACACCTGACATACTATGAAAAATGGGAGTCAAGTATTTCATTATAAACAAGAAAGAAAGGATAAAATTTCTGCAAGTGTTACTAGATGTAAAAAAAACAAAAGCTTTATATACCCTAAATGGCACAACTTCATAACATGTCATAATTTCTGCCTGAGCATTGGCGGGTTCAAGAGAATGGGAGAACTTAATAGTGGCATTGCTAGTGGCTTTATTGAGTTAATTTTTAAGTTCAGTTAGCAAAATTTAAAAAATTGGGGAATAAGGTAGTTTATGAGTGATTCATGTAGTTTTTCTTTGAGGCCTTTTATCTTACTGCACTGAGGAACTAAAGATTTTTGACAATCAAAACATTCATAGGCTTATGGAATTA
The DNA here is from genome assembly GCF_040802235.1 of Manis javanica. NCBI lineage: Eukaryota > Metazoa > Chordata > Mammalia > Pholidota > Manidae > Manis > Manis javanica. Next base: position 60,057,082 of record NC_133164.1, on the reverse strand, counting down.
GAAGCAATCTTCAGACATCATACCTCCCTGTCTCAAACTGTAGTAAAATTACAAGGAAATGAAGGTTCTCATTCCAAAATCAAAGTTTTAAGAGTGCAGCACTACAGAAATTCATGCATTATTTGATGATGCTCAATTCTTTTTATCTTAGACTAACAAAATCTTATAGTCTCATATAATTAACAATTTTTTAAATGAGAACAGTTGTTATATCTTTACAAGTTATATTTAAAGCAGCAGAGTAAATATGTATGACTTTGGAGAAATTACTTGCTCTCTTTCAGCCCTAGTTTTCTCATCTGTAAACTGGGTATAATAATTTTTACTACAGAGTGTTGTGCCAACGATTAAAGTATCACATAAGTGTCAGTATAGTGTTTGTCACATAGCGGAATCTTTTTAGATCGTAGTAATTCTTTTGTTGAATATGATTGATGACAAATATTCAAATTAAGTTTACTAAAAATCCTATATGAATGTGGATGTATATAACCTTCATCACAGGGCAACATTCCTAAGTGTATATTAAGCTGTTAATTTCTTTAACTCATTTAAAAAGAAATAGACATGCCCAGTTATAAAATATATTTGCAAAAATCAATATCCTTCCTGTATATCTGAGTTAGAAAATGCAAAGAAAAATCATCCCATTCAACATAACAACAAAAATATAAATTATTTAGGAGTAATGTTAATAGATGTACCTATTTATAGGGTTGTGTGGATTAAATTATGTTAATATATTTAAAGTACTTTAAAAAGTTGTTGACACATAATTAAGAGCTCAATAAATATTAATTAAGAAGAAAATTATGCAGAATTTATATGAGGAGAGTTCTAAAACTTTACTGAAGAGCTGCACTATACACAGGTGATTTTAACAAATGGAAAAAAACACTATTTTTCCCTTTCAAAAGATTCAATATTGTAAGGTTGCTTTCTCCTGAAATTAATCTATGTATTTAAAACAGTTTCAATCAAACACCAACAAGATTATTGTGGACCTTTAACATTTTTTCTAAATGACATCTAGATCAATAAAAATGTTATATAATAGCTAAACTTCTTAAAATAATATTGTGGGGAGAAATTATCCACCAGTTGTTACAATGTATTATAAAGATACAATAATCAAAATACTGCATCGCTTGCATGGGTTGAAGTATGAAACAGAATAGAGAGTCCAGTAATAAATGAAAGTACAATATGTGTAAGGATTCAGTATATAATAAAGGGAACAGTACAAAACAGTGTAGAAGGAATAGTTTTTTTAACAAATGGGTTTGTGCCAGTGGCTATGTAACAAAAAAAATTGTTCCTATACTTTCCATATTATAATAAAATTGGATTAAAATGTAAACATGGATGTTAAAATCCTAAAAGCACTAGAAAAACTTTCCATTCATTACACAAACATTTATTGAGGTGTTATATTCCAGACAACATTCTAGGCATAGAGAGACAGCACTGAACAAGATTTATAAGGTCTGTGCTCTCTTAAAGTCTTTATTCTATTGGGAGAAGACAGACAATAAAGTAGGGAGTGATATAGTGAGAGTTACTAGAAACTACTTTGAACAGGATGGTCAGGAAAATATTCCTCTGAAGAGAGATTATTTGAGCTCAGAGCTGAATTATGACATGTAGCCAATTTAACATCAGCTAAATTCCATCAGAAAACAAAACAAAATAATTATATTAGGAAGTCAAATAGAAGTAATTTAATATGGGTGTTGGAAGAGTTGTTAAGAAAAACAGGGTGTGGTAAGGCAATCCAGAAATGAGCAGGAAGGGAAGTTCTCCCAGTCCTATGCAAAAGAGACAAAAGAGGTAGGCTTACTGTAATCCATTGTCAGGGGCTGCCTGGAAGGAGCAGGAACCACAGAGAAGATGCAATCACTGCTGAAAATATTTCCTCAAAGAAGGATTTTAGGGGAATATCATGACTTTCCCCCCCACCCCCTAATCTCTTGTAAAGGCCTTCCTTTGGCTAAACCCGACCAAATCCTAGGGGCAAGAGAATCTCAGGAAATATGCTTGCAGATTTTGGTACCATGCAATACAGAAAGGATCAGTGAAGAAATAGATCTGACAACCAAAAGTTGTGATGATCTGGGAGAATGTTCCTGGCAAGTAAAAGCAATGCAAAGGATAGTAGGAGGGGAACAAAAGGAAAAAAAGACCTTGGTGTGTGATAGGAAAATAAAAAATCAGTGTGGGTACAACTTTGGTCAGTGACAAATAGGGATGCAATAGAGATTTAGGCAAGAACAAGATGATGTAGAGCACTGTGGGCTACAATAAGGAATTTGGATTTTAATCCAAATACAGTGAGAAACAATCACTGATTTTAAGAAAGGGGAGCTGATTTTTCATTTAAATGAGCAGTCTGACTTTTCTGTGGAGAAAAGAGTATAGAGAGAAATAATATCATGTAGATGAGTTAGTAGTTTACTTCAGTGACCCAAGTGAGCAGTGCTTCTAGCTTAGGTAGGATTGCTGGAGATGGAGAGTGCTGGATGAATGGATGATTTATATTGTAGAGGTAGCTGCCAAAACTTGCAGAGCAATTGGATGTAAAGAGTCAAGGAAAGAAAAGAATCAAGGAAATTTAAGACATTCTGAACTCTGATTCCAGTTAGGAATGTAGGTGGGTATGAAAATCCTTCCTTCTCATAATATCAACAAGAAAACCTGAATTTAGAAAATAATAATACTTACCTATGGACCTAATGAACAGTGGTGGAAACAAGTTTCAATGAACTGAATTTAGAAAGAAAGGATATTTTCATAGGTAAACAGAGAGTTGCACCAGCTTTCGTATCTGGAGGGAGGCAGCTAGATGGTATATGGGAATGAATAACAAGGCTGCCATAGATGAAGACATGAAGAGGCAATAGTGGCTATGCCTTAGATTACAGTGAGGGCTAGAAGGATTGATTAGAATCTGGAAAAGCCCCCAGACACAAGTATGAACCACTTGGCTGAAGAACCTCCTACCTTGCCTCTACATTTTGAAAATAAAGGTACTGTGCATAAAGGTACTGAAAATAAAGGCTGATAAACAAGGAGCAATCATATAGTACCATGCATTCCTCACAATTTTTGGCTTCTAGAATTCTGATGGAATTGCATCCAATGGTGAACCAAAAATAGTGAAAATTGTGATAGATATCTCTTCCATATCAATTTGGATAAGACCAAAAAGGTAACTGCTGCATGGGATATTAGAGGTAATCACATTGAACTCAGCCTCATTGAAGTGGTGGCCCACACCAGCTCAATACAACTCTAGGAAGATTGTAAATAATCAACTCCATTGTAACCATCAGATAATGGAAAGGATTCATATTTGTTGGGAAATAAACAATACACCAGCAAAATCTATACTTCAGTCTCCACTGGTCTTTTTTGCACTATGTAAAGAATATGACCCAAAAAACTATGATACATGTGAAGATGGAGGAAAGTTATGACCCATAAGAGAAAACACAGTAAATAGAAGCAGATCTGGAGAGAACTAGTTATTAGAATTAGCTAACAAGAACTTTAAAAAAACTATTATGAACATATTAAAGGATTTACAAATATATATATATATATATATATATGTTTGTGTGTGTATGTGAATTCATATATATATGAATACACACACACATATATGTATACAGGTGAGATATGAGTGTATTGAGAAAGAAATGGACACAAAAACTAACTGGAAATTCTAGAACTGAAGAAATGTATAAAAATTTAAAATTCATTAGAAATTATCCAAGCTAATTTTTTATCAACAATATTTCAATTAAAAGAAAAATTATCCATGAAATGAGCATGTGTTTTGGGATTAAGAATACCTGAATTTCAGTTCAATCAACAGTGTGAATTCAGTTACTTTCAAATTCAAAGAACATAGAGTTATTGTTGTGTACCTCATAGCTTATTGTGATGTTCAATGAAGTATAGAGCTTGCAGGCCAATGTGTAGTGAAAAATAAAACTATTATGATTATTTGGTAATTAAAGAGAGTCACTGAACTCTTAAACTTTATGTGAGCATAAATGATAGGTTTGGGCCACCATAGTATACATAATGAATTGATCTGAATAACTGTATAGAATATAATCTCAGACTATTTAAAATAAGTTTGTTGCATATTTCTGTATTTAGAATCATAAAATCTTAGAGTTGAAATGGTCCTTATCTAAACCAATGGTTCCCAAACTCAGGTCTGAAAGAAAATGAGAAAAACATTTTTATAATGATTTTTTTGTGTTTGAAATCAAATAATACAATTTAAAAGATTACCCTATATTTTGTGATTATGACTCTCCTCTGTGTATGTGCTAAAATTCTTTTGTTTCATGAAACAGTGGTGACGGTGTATGGCAGAGAGTAGTACTGGTGAGTTTTGTTGTTGCTATAATGACTTTCCTTAATAAAACAGAAAGTTGGCATACTGAAAAAAAAAAAGAAAAAGAAAAATTATCCAAGCTGAAGCAAGAGAGAGAATAAAACTGAAAAAATAAGTAAATAAAAAGAGCATCAGTGACCTCTTGGGTAATATCAAGAGTCCTACATAAATGTATTTGGTGCCCAGAAAGAGAGAAAAAAGAATGGTGTAGAAAGTTTTTTGAATAAATAATTGTCATAAATCTCAATTTTGGAGAAAAATTATCCAAAGATCCAAAAAGTCAGCAAGTCCTTGCAGGAAAAATACAAATAAAACCACACCTAGGCACATCATAGTCTAACTAACAAATGCCAAAGTCAAAGAGAAAATACTGAGTAACCAGAGAAAAAGATTACATGAGAACAATTATAAGAATTACAGCTAACTTCTCATTAGAAGCAATGTAAGCCAAAAGACAATGAGATGACATTTTTAAAGTATAGAAAGAACAAAAACTGTTAAATGAGAATTCTATGTGCTGTGCAAATTTCCTTCAAAAAACAAAGATAAAATTAAAACATTTTCAGTTAAACAGGAACTTAAGGGAAATTATACCAGATGGAAACCCAATCTATATTAAGACATGAAAAATGCTATAAAATGATGAAGAAATGGGTAAACACAAAATATTTTTCTCTCTTCTTAATTTCTTTAAAAGTCAATTTACTGCTTAAGGAAAAAACAGTAACAATGTATCATGGTGTTTTGCCATTGGGTTTCAGCCCCAGGTAAGTTCACTATGGATTCAGTGAGACTGAGGAATGCTAATGGAACGTTACCTGGCTTTTCTCAGAGCAATAGGTGGAGCACTAGAATTACATCTGCATCCAACAGTCTGCAGGTCTGTAATTCTCCTTCATTTCTGCCTCCGCAGAGCACTGAGCAGAGTTCTTTATATAGTGACTCAGTCAATAATAGCTTATTGCCTACAGGTGTGGAAGCAGTAGCTTAGTAGCAGGCCACTTACATCATCAAGTAGTTTAGGTTCAGGTGAAGATCCTGGCCAAAGGAACCCCAACTTTCCCCACACTCCACCCCTCCAGGATTTTTGTCTCACAATCTACATGCTCTCAATCTTTCATGACAGTCCCTGTGCAAGAAAGCTGGAGCATTGTAACCAGATTCCACAACAGTAACAGAGAATAACAATATACAGATAATAAGAAAAATTATGATACAGGTAACAAAAATTATAATAATCCTTAAGCCTGAGGAAGTTATTTCAGCTATATTCAAAACCAGTTCTACTCAGATGAGTTCATGACTCACACTTAGTAGTGGTACTGATAGGAAGCTCCATGCACCCCAGTGAGTAGCAATTTTTTGCTAAGCTGTGTGCCCAATCCATAAAGACCTTAAGGGTGATAAGACACATGTTTCAATGACACCAGTGTAGGCAAATCTGGTCCGTCAGGTAGGATTCATGCAAGAGAGTGGTCCTGTGATAGGACTGTGGCAGGAAGTGGGTCCCATCCAGGTCTAGTATACCATACCTTTACCCCTCTCCCTGTAGTTGTAACTTTGGAGTGTATATAGTGTTACTGGAGGTGAATGGAGTGGCCATAATGATAAAATTCCCTGGTAAGATGCTCCTAGCTTCTAGCCACTCAGGATATACTACTGGGGGCCACTCTGCTGTTACTCCAGGAATACACAGAAGGCCAGTTTCCAAGCCTCATCCCCAAGGTGCGAGGGGTGCCAGCCATTGTTGGTCCATGTGTCAAAATGTCCAAGACCATGACCATTCAATGGAGTCTCCAGGGTTTAATGCAGGTGGTGCCAGCAGTAAGATATTATTCTGGTGGCCAAACCTCAGCTTCAGTGATTTCTCCATGGTTTGTACTTGCATTTATATAGGAGAGGCAGCAATATGTGTTAGCATGTCTGCAGGACTTAGTGCTCCCTTTCAGGGTTTCTTGTTCAAACGCCATAGCATGGTCCATAAGCAGACTGACCATCCCGTAGACTATTGGTGTCTGACTTCAGTTCACATTTTAACAAACCATTGTACCTCCCTATCATGCCTGCCACACTAGGATTGTATAGCACATGAAACTTCCATTTGATTCCTAACTGTTACACCCATTCTTGTAGTGCATGTCCAGTAACGTGGGTGCCTTGATCACTTTCAATTACCTGTGGCTGGCTATAGGCTGCAAAGAGACAGTCCAGGCCTCTTTTTGATTGTATGTTGGTCAGCACAACATGTACGAAAAGCAACCAGAAGTCCAGTAGATGTTTCCACAGAAGTCATGGCATATTGGCACTCTTCTGACACAGGCAGAGACCTAATATAGTCTATCCGCCACCTGACGAGCACTCTTGGCCCCTTAGCTATTGTCCCATGTTGCTGTGGAACTCTGTGTAAGTCCCTTTTAGAGCATATCATGCACCCCTGCCAGGCTCTGCTGACTTTTTCAAAGGTCAAAGGCAAACTCCACTAATAGGCTACAGCCCACATTGTCTTTTACCCCACATGCAACAAATGCTGATGTAACCATTGGGCTACATCAGAGGTAGGTTTTCCTTCTTGGCAGTGTACCTGGACCGATTCATCTGCTTCATCATTTCCTGGGGATGCCAGCAGCAAATGACCTGTCACATGATATAGTAACTGTTTTAGTCTGAACACAGGCCCATAAGTCTTGCCACAATTATTGTCCCCAAAGGGGTCGGTGACCAACCAACCAACTGGCATGGTACCATGTCGGTAGCCACAGGATCAAGCCCCAATAGACAGCCCAGCTATCAGTGCAGACAACTATTGGGGAGGGCTCCTGGTGGATCACAAGCAACACTGCCTGAAACTCTGCCCATTAACTGCTCTTCCCCGCACCATCTTCCATCCATATTTTCTCAATCTTAGGATGGAAAGCTACACCCATGGCTGGAGCCATCTGTGTATCATGCATCATCGGGTATAAGCGCTCTTCCCTCCTGATAATGACTCTCTGCTACTAAGGGTTCTAACGTATATTCTTCTTGTCTTTCATGAGTACGTGTCATTGGCCCCAATAAGCACTGAAGTTCTTTACTCGAGGGGACAGTAGGGAGGGCGCTATGCTGTTGTAGGCTCTTGGCCAGTGTAGGTGTCTTTGCCACACCACTCCGTGGCTTTTGGTTCCAGTCTCATACCCATCCCGTGATGGGATAGGTGGTTATTACCTTTATTGGGGCCATTCCAGTGATGGGTTCTATAGCCAACAAGGCATGATACAAGGCAGCCAATTGTTTTTCTATTAAAGTGTCCCTCTGCTCCTTTCCAGAATTGCGACCAGAATCCAATCGAATGGCAAACTCACGTTCTTTTTTACTTTTTTGATAAGTGGGGTTAAGTCTAATTTTAAATTAATTTTACTTTATAAATAGGGCAAATAGAAAATTTTAAGTTACATCTGTGACTTACCCAATGTTTCTAATGGACAGCATTCCTCTAGATCACAAGCAAGTCTCAGCAAACAGCAGACATCCCATCCCACCCCATCTCCACCTCCAACCCAGGGCAAGAGACCTTAATAAACAAGCATGTGTACTTCTGATCCAATAAGAATTTTCCTGCTGCCCACTGTTATATGACTTGGGAAATTATTAAAACAATTTTCATAAATGTTGAAACCACCTAAGACATAAGGGAGCTGAGTATGTATGTGTGTGTGTGCATGTGTAATCTTTTTTTTCCTTTTTTTTGGCATCATTAGTCTACAATTACATGAACATTATGATTATTTGACTCCCCCCATTATCAAATCCACACCACATACCCACTACAGTCACTGTCCATCAGCGTAGTAAGATGGTATAGAATCAATACTTGTCTTCTCTGTGTTGTAAAGCCTTCCCTGTGCCCCATCTCCACATTATGTATGCTAATAGTAATGCCCATTTTTGCCCATTATCCCTCCTTTCCCACCCATCCTCCCCAGTCCCGTTCACTTTGGTAACCGTTAGAACATTTTTAGGTTCTGTGAGTCTGCTGCTGTTTTGTTCCCTCAGTTTTCTCTTTCTTCTTATACTACACAGGTGATTGAAATTATTTGATACTTGTCTTTCTCTGCCTGGCTTATTTCACTAAGCATAATACCCTCTCTGGCTCCATCCATTTTGTTGCAAATGGTAGGATTTGTTTTCTTCTTACGGAAGAATAATATTCCATTGTGTGTATATACCACTTCTTCTTTATCCATTCATCTACTTACGGACACCTAGGTTGCTTACATTTCTTGGCTATTGTAAATAGTGGTGCGATAAACATAGGGATGCCTATGTCTTTTTCAAACTAGGCTGCTGCATTCTTAGGGTAAATTCCTAAAAATGGAATTCCTGGGTCAAATGGTATTTCTATTTTGAGTTTTTTGAGGAACCTCCATACTGCTTTCCACAATTTTTGAACTAACTTAGATTCCCACTAGCTGTATAGGAGGGTTCCCTTATCTCCACATCCTTGCCAACATTTGTTGCTGTTTGTCTTTTCGATGGTGTCCATCCTTACTGGTGTGAGGTGATATCTCATTGTCATTTTAATTTGCATTTCTCTGATGATTAGCGATGTGGAGCATCTTTTCATGTGCCTATTGGTCATCTGAATTTCTTCTTTGCAGAAGTATCTGTTCAGCTCCTCTGCCCATTCTTTAATTGGATTATTTGCTTTTTGTTTGTTGAGGTGTGTGACTTGTTCACATAATTTTGATGTCAACCCTTTATCGGATCTGTCATTTATGAATATATTCTCCCATACTATAGGATGCCTTTTTGTTCTATTGATGGTGTCCTTTGCAGTACAGAAGTTTTTCAGCTTGATATAGTCCCATTTGTTCATTTTTACTTTCTTTCCCTTGCCCAGGGAGATACATTCATGAATAAGTTGCTCATGTTTATGCACAAGAGATTTTTGCCTATGTTTTTTTCTAAGAGTTTTATGGTTTCATTACTTACTTCCAGACTTTTGATCCATTTTGAATTTGCTTTTGTGTATGGGTTTAGACAATGATCCAGTTTCATTCTGTTACATGTAGCTGTCCAGTTTTGCCAACATGAGCTGTTGAAGAGGCTGTCATTTCCTCACTGTACATCCATGGATCATTTATCATATATTAACTGACTATACATGTTTGGGTTAATATCTAGACTCTCTCTAATTTTCCACTGGTTTGTGGGTCTGTTCCTGTGCCAGTACCAAATTGTCTTAATTGCTGTGGCTTTTTAATAGAGCTTGAAGTTGGGAAGCTAGATCCCCCTTGCTTTAATATCCCTTCTCAGGATTGCTTTGACTATTCGGGGTCTTCTGTGGTTCCATATAAATTTTAGAACTATTTGTTCCAGTTCATTGAAGAATGCTGTTGGTATTTTGATAGGGATTGCATTGAATCTGTAGACTGCTTTAGGCAGGATGGCCATTTTGATAATATTAATTCTTCCTAGCCGAGAACATGGGATGAGTTTCCATTTCTTAGTGTCCTCTTTAATTTCCCTTAAGAGTGTCTTGTAGTTTTCAGGGTATAGGTCTTTCACTTCCTTGGTTAGGTTTACTCCTAGGTACTTTATTCTTTTTGATGCAATTGTGAATGGAACTGTTTTCCTGATTTCTCTTTATGCTAGTTCATCATTAGTGCATAGAAAAGCAACAGATTTCTGTCTATTAATTTTGTTTCCTGAAGCTCTGATGAATTCAGATATTAGTTCTAGTAGTTTTGGAGTGGAGTCTGTAGGATTTTTTATGTACAATATCATGTCATCCACAAATAGTGACAGTTTGACTTTTTCTTTACCAATCCGGATGCCTTGTATTTCTTTGTGTTGTCTCATTGCTGTGACTAGTACATACACTACTATGTTGAATAAAAGTGGGGAGAGTGGGCATCCCTGTGTTTTTCCCTATCTTAGAGGAAAAGATTTCAGCTTCTTGCTGTTAAGCATGATGTTGGCTGTAGGTTTGTCATATATGGCCTTTATTATGTTGAGGTACTTGCCCTCTACACCCATTTTGTTGAGAGTTTTTATCATGGATGGATGTTGAATTTTGTTGGATGCTTTTTCATCATCTATGGAGATGATCATGTGGTTTTTGTCCTTTTTGTTGATGTGGTGGATGATGATGGATTTTCAAATGTTGTACCATCCTTGCATCCCTGAGATGAATCCCACTTCATCATGGTGTATGACCCTCTTCATGTACTTTTGAATTTGGTTTGCTAATATTTTGTTGAGTATTTTTGTATCTATGTTTATCAGGGATATTGGTCTTTAATTTTCTTTTTTTGTGTTGTCTTTGCCTGGTTTTGGTATTAGAGTGATGCTGGCTTCATAGAATGAGTTTGGAAGTACTCCCTCCTCTTCTATTTTTTGGAAACCTTAAGAATAATGGGTACTATTTCTTCTCTATATGTCTGAAAAAATTCAGCGGTGAATCCATCTGGCCTGGGGGTTTGTTCTGGTAGTTTTTGGTTACCAATTCAATTTCAGTGCTGGTAATTAGTCTGTTTAGATTTTCTGTTTCTTCCTTGATCAGTCTTGGAAGGTTGTATTTTTATAGGAAGTTGTCCATTTCTTCTAGGTTACCCAGCTTGTTAGCATATAGATTTTCATAGTATTCTCTAATAATTCTTTGTATTTCTGTAGTGTCTGTCATGAGTTTTACTTTCCCATTTCTGATTCTGTTTATGTGTGTAGATTCTCTTTTTCTTTTAATAAGTCTGGCTAGGGGTTTATGTATTTTGTTTATTGTCTCAAACAACCAGCTTTTGGTTTCATTGATTTTTTCTATTGTTTTAGTCTTGTCAATTTTATTTATTTCCTCTCTGATCATTATTATGAACCTCCTTCTGCTGACTTTGGGCCTCATTTGTTCTTCTTTTTCCAGTTTCAATAATTGTGATGTTAGACTATTCATTTGGGATTGCTATTCCTTCTTTAAATAGGATTGCTATATACTTTCCACATAGAACTGCCTTTGCTGCATCCCACAGAAATTGGGGCTTTGTGCTGTTGTTGTCATTTGTTTCCATATATTGCTTGATCTCTGTTTTAATTTTGTCATTGATCTATTGATTATTTAGGAGCATGTTGTTGAACCTCCATGTGTTTGTGAGCCTTTTTGTTTTCTTTGTACAATTTATTTCTTGTTTTATGCCTTTGTGGTGTGAGAAGTTGGTTGGTAGAATTTCAATATTTTTGAATTTACTGAGGCTCTTTTTGTGGCCTAACATGTGGTCTATTCTGGAAAATGTTCCATGTATACTTGAGATGAATGTTTATCCTGCTGCTTTTGGGTGTAGAGTTCTGTAGGTGACTGTTAGGTCCATCTGTTCTAGTGTTGTTCAGTGCCTCTGTGTCCTTGCTTATTTTCTGTCTGGTGGATCTGTCCTTTGGAGTGAGTGGTGTGTTGAAGTCTCCTAAAATGAATGCATTGCATTCTATTTCCTCCTTTAATTATGTTAGTATTTGATTCACATATGTCGGTGCTCCTGTGTTGGGTGCATATAAATTTATCATAGTTATATCCTCTTGTTGGGTTGACCTCTTTACATTATGTAATGTTCTTCTTTATCTCTTGTTACTTTCTTTGTTTTGAAATATGTTTTGTCTGAAACAAGTATAGCAACACCTGCTTTTTTCTCCCTATTGTTTGCATAAAGTATCTTTTTTCATCCCTTCACTTTTAGTCTGTGTATGTCTTTTGGTTTGAGCAGCATATTAATGGGTCTTGCTTTTTTATCCATTCTATTACTCTGTATCTTTTGATTGGTGCATTCAGTCCATTTACATTTAGGGTGGCTATCGATTGATATGTACTTATTGCCATTGCAGTCTTTAGATTTGTGGTTACCAAAGGTTCAAGGATAGCTTCTTTAGTATCTAACCATCTAACTTTAACTCACTTATTATGCTATTATAAACACAGTCTGATGATTCTTTTTGCTCTCCCTTTTTATTCTTCCTCATCCACTCTTTATATGTTAGGTATTTTATTCTGTACTCTTTTGTGTTTCCTTTGACTGCTTTTGTGAATAGTTGATTTTATTTTTTGCCTGTAGTTAGTATTTGGTTGGTCTGCTTTCTTTGCTGTGATTTTATTTTCTCTGGTGACATCTATTTAGCCTTAGGAGTGCTTCCATCTAGAGTAGTCCCTTTAAAATACCCTGTAGAGGTGGTGTGTGGGTGGCAAATTCCCTCAACTTTTGCTTGTCTTGAAATTGTTTAATCCACCCTTCAAATGTAAGTGATAATCTTGCTGGATATAGTGTTCTTGGTTCAAGGCCCTTCTGTTTCATTGCATTAAACATATCATGCCATTCTCTTCTGTCCTGTAAGGTTTGTGTTGAGAAGTCTGAGGATAGCCTGATGGATTTTCCTTTGTAGGTGATGTTTTTTTCTCTGTCTGGCTGCCTGTAATACCTGTCCTTGTCTTTGATCTTTGCCATTTTAGTTATTATATGTCTTGTTGTTGTCCTCTTTGGGTCCCTTGTGTTGGGAAATCTGTGGGATTCCATGGTCTGAGAGACTATTTCCTTCCCCTGACTGGGGAAGTTTTCAGCAATTATTTCATCAAAGACACTTTCTATCCCTTTTTCTTTCTCTTCTTCTTCTTGTACCCCTATAATGCAAATATTGTTCTGTTTGGATTGGTCACACAGTTCTCTTAATCTTTCATTCATGGAGATCCTTTTCTCTCTCTCTGCCTCAGCTTCTCTGTGTTCCTGTTCTCTCATTTCTATTCCATTAAGAGTCTCTTGCACCTCATCTAGTCTGTTCTTACGTCCTTCAATTGATTGTTTCCTTTCTGTTATCTCCCTCCAGATGTCATCCCTTAACTCTTGCATATGTCTTTGCAGGTACATCAGAATGGTTATGACTTTTATTTTGTATTTTTTTTTCAGGAATATTGGTTATATCTGTCTCACCAGGCCCTCTCTCTGGCGTTGTTTGAGTAATTTTTTACTGGAGCAGATTCTTCCACCTTTTTATGGTGATAGAAGTGATCACTGGCAGGTGGTGCATGTGTCACCTGGGAGAACAAAGTCCCTTCCTACTTGCTGCTCACCTTGCCTTTCTCCACTGCCTGTGCCAGTTACCCACAGACAGGGAACAGTCTCTGGGTTAATCCCCTGTGGTACCATGGGCGGGGCAGCACTCAGGATAGCCTAGCGCTCTGCTGGGGTTTGCAGATGTGCCAGGTGTGTTCTCCTGTGAGAACGGCACCCATTCATGCCTTCCAGACCTTGCTCCAGCTTCTTCTATCTGTACTGTCTACCCACACACTGGGAACAGTTTCTGGGATCATCTCCTGAGCTGCCATGGGCAGGGTGGTGCTCGAACTAGCCTAGCGCACTGTGGGAGTGGCAGACACACTGGGTGTGCTCTCCTCTGAGAATGACCACCCTTCATACCTTCTGGACCTTGCTCTGGCTTCCTCTGTCTGTCCCAGTTAGCTGTGTACTGGGAGGAGACTGTGTGGTTGCTCTTGGTGGGGCTTACCCCCTGCTTCTCTGCAGCTGTGGAGGTTCAGCCCATTTGCTTGCAGCAGAGGTCAGGGGGAATGAATGGCAGGCTGCTTATCACTATAAGGGGCTTCGTTGCTGCATTAGCAGCAACAAAATTGAATCAGTAATCAAAAACTACCCAAGGACAAAAACCCTGGGCCAGGTGGATTTCTGCTGAATTTTTTCAGACATATGGAGAAGACACAATACTGGACGCTCCTTAAACTTTTCCAAAAAAATAGAAGAGGAGGAAATACTTCCAAACTCATTCTATGAAGCCAGCATCACTCTAATACCAAAACCAGGCAAAGACAATACAAAAAAAGAAAATTAAAGACCAATATCCCTGATGAGCATAGATACAAAAATACTCAACAAAATATTAGCAAACCAAATTCAAAAGTACATGAAGAGGGTCATACACCATGATGAAGTGGGATTCATCTCAGGGATGCAAGGATGGTACAACATTTGAAAATCCATCATCATCATCCACCACATCAACAAAAAGGACAAAAACCACATGATCATCTCCATAGATGATGAAAAAGCATCCAACAAAATTCAACATCCATCCATGATAAAAACTCTCAACAAAATGGGTGTAGAGGGCAAGTACCTCAACATAATAAAGGCCATATATGACAAACCTACAGCCAACATCATGCTTAACAGCAGCAAGAAGCTGAAATCTTTTCTTCTAAGATTGGGAACAACACAGGGATGCTCACTCTCCCACTTTTATTCAACATAGTAGTGTATGTACTAGTCACAGCAATGAGACAACACAAAGAAATACAGGGCATCCAGACAGGTAAAGAAAAAGTCAAACTGTCACTATTTGCAGATAACATGATATTGTACATAAAAAATCCTACAGACTCCACTCCAAAACTACTAGAACTAATATCTGAATTCATCAGAGCTTCAGGATACAAAATTAATAGACAGAAATCTGTTGCTTTCCTATGCACTAATGATGAACTAGCATAAAGAGAAATCATGAAAACAGTTCCATTCACAATTGCATCAAAAAGAATAAAATACCTAGGAATAAACCTAGCCAAGGAAGTGAAAGACCTATACCCTGAAAACTACAAGACACTCTTAAGGGAAATTAAAGAGGACACTAAGAAATGGAAACTCATCCCATGTTCTCGGCTAGGAAGAATTAATATTATCAAAATGGCCATCCTGCCTAAAGCAGTCTACAGATTCAATGCAATCCCTATCAAAATACCAACAGCATTCTTCAATGAACTGAAACAAATAGTTCTAAAATTTATATGGAACCACAGAAGACCCCGAATAGTCAAAGCAATCCTGAGAAGGGATATTAAAGCAGGGGGGATCTAGCTTCCCAGCTTCAAGCTCTACTAAAAAGCCACAGCAATTAAGACAATTTTGTACTGGCACAGGAACTACAAACCAGTGGAAAATAAGAGAGTCCAGATATTAACCCAAACATGTATGGTCAATTAATATATGATAAAGGAACCATGGATGTTCAATGGGGAAATGACAGCCTCTTCAACAGCTCATGTTGGCAAAACTGGACGCTACATGTAAGAGAATGAAACTGGATCATTGTCTAACCCTGTACACAAAAGTAAATTAGAAATGGAACAAAGTCCTGAATGTAAGTAATGAAACCATAAAACTCTTAGAAAAAAACATAGGCAAAAATCTCTTGGACATGAACATGAGCAACTTCTTCATGAACGTATATCTCCCAGGGCAAGGAAAACAGAAGCAAAATTGAACAAGTGGGACTATATCAAGCTGAAAAACTTCTGTACAGCAAAGGACACCATCAATAGAACAAAAAGACATCCTACAGTATGGGAGAATATATTCATAAATGACAGATCTGATAAAGTGTTGACATCCAAATTATATAAAGAGCTCACGCACCTCAACAAACAAAAAACAAATAATCCAATTAAAAAATGGGCAGAGGAACTGAATAGACAGTTCTCTAAAGAAGAAATTCAGATGGCCATCAGACACATGAAAAGATGCTCCAAATCGCTTGTCATCAGAGAAACGCAAATTAAAACCACAATGAGATATCACCTCATACCAGTAAGGATGGCCACCATCCAAAAGACAAACAACAACAAATGTTGGCGAGGATGTGGAGAAAACAGAACCCTCCTGCACTGCTGGTGGGAATGTAAATTAGTTAAACCATTGTGGAAAGCAGTATGGCAGTTCCTAAAAAAACTCAAAATAGAAATACCTTTTAACCCAGGAATTCTACTCCTAGGAATTTATCCTAAGAATGCAGCAGCCCAGTTTGAAAAAGACATATGCACCCCTATGTTTATTGCAGCACTATTTACAATAGCCAAGATATGGAAGCAACCTAAGTGTCCATTAGTAGGTGAATGGATAAAGAGGATGTGGTACATATATACAATGGAACATTACTCAGTCATAAGAAGAAAACAAATCCTACCATTAGCAACGACATGGATGGAGCTAGAGGGTATTATGCTCAGTGAAATAAGCCAGGTGGAGAAAGACAAGTGTCACATGATTTCACTCATATGTAGAGTATAAGAACAAAGCAAAAACTGAAGGAACATAACAGCAGCAGACTCACAGAACTCTAGAATGGACTAATAGTTAGCAAAGGGAAAGGGACTGGAGAGGATGGGTGGGAAGGGAGGGACAAGGGTGGAAAAGGGACATTACGGTTAGCATACATAATGTGAGGTGGGGCACGGGGAGGGCTGTACAACACAGAGAAGACAAGTAGTGATTCTGTAGCATCTTACTATGCTGCTGGGCAGTGACTGTATGGGGTATGTGGTGGGGACTTGATGATGGGGGGAGTCTAGTAACCATAATGTTGCTCATATAATTGTAGATTAATGATACCAAAATAAAAAAAATAATAATAATAGCTTATTGCCAATGGGTGTGGAAGCAGCAGGCCAATTACATCATCAAGTAGTTTAGGTTAAGCTGAGGCGCCTGGCCATAGGAACTTCAATTTTCCCCACACATTGATTTTATAAGATATGTACTAATAAAATGTATGTCAGCTGTCTTCTCAATGGGTTTCAGACCCAGGAAAGTTCACTATGGATTCAATGAAACCATGTAAATGACGATAGAATGTTCTTCAGGAGAAAGGGTTATACCAACTTTATTCCCACGGTGGCAGGGCAATCACTAGAATCCTGTCTACTCAGAGTGAGTCTGCATGCAGCAAGCTGTTCCTGCCCTTGGGCCTCTCTATCCCCACATCCATCTCAGACTTCATCCTTGGAGCTGCCACCACTCCAGGCTCTGCTCTCCTGCAGCCTTGCAGCCATGCCACTGTGTCTCCCAGAGCACTGGGCGGAGCTCTTTATATAGAGTCAATAACAATGTATTGCCCACACGTGTGTAGTGAGCTAGCCAACCATGGCCAGGTGAGAATCCTGGCCACAGGAACCTTCACTTTATCCACAGGTGGTGCCATTTATTAAGGTTGGAAGAATTAAGGACTAGACTGGCATAGGGGGGGAGTAAAAAACCTCCTTTGGACACTTTTGTCTGCCCTACCCAGTGTCTATTTCACTTTCTCCAACAGAATTCCAGTCTCTTCCGTGTGTTTACCAGTTTTTCATATACCCCAAATGATTCAGGGAAGCTAGCTTCTTCTTGTTCTCCAGAGTTGGCCTAAAAGATCTAAGGATAATGGCAGCTCAGGAATCCTAGCCTTGCTAATCAGTGCAGGACATTCACTGGCCAGGAGTCAGGCTTAGGCATAAGTTCAGGTGAATTTTCTGGGGACTTAGGAGAAAAAGTTTATTTTCTTTAAGAGGACTCAATCCATAGACAAAGCCCCTTCATCCTCTGGACACTGTAGTAGTCAGTATGTGGCTGGCACTATGGCCATCTTCTTGAATCCAGCTTGAGGATGAAGCCAGCCTTTTAGGAGGGCAGAGGGGAGAGCAAAGAGTTCATGCTGTTCATTAAAGTACCACTGATATACAATTGTGGAGAAAGTGAAGGTTCCTATAGCCATGATTCTCACCTGGCCCTACCCACATGTAGCAATATGTTGTTATTGACTCTACACAAAGAGTTCACCCAGTGCTCTAGGCCGCTGCACAGCTGAATGACTGAAAGGCTGCAGGAGAACAGAGACTAGAGTGGTGGCAGTGCCAAAGACAGGGACTGAGACAGATGCAGTGGTGGAGAGGCCCAGAGGCAGAGACCATCTTGTTGTATGCAGACTTGCTCTGATTGGATGGGATTCTAGTGACTGAACTGCCACTGTGGGAATAAAGTTGGATGTAAACCTTTCACCCCAAGAATGGTCCATTGTCATTTTTCAGTCTCATTGAATCCATAATGAACTTGTCCAGGGCTGAACCCCATTGGCAAGACAGTTGGGGATATCAGCAGGATTCATTCTTGAATGAGGAACAGAACAGGCTGCCCTCATCAGTGGGGGTGCTTCAGTGGGCTGCCCCTATGGATGGCAAGACCTTTGAGTGTCCCCCAGTGGACATGTGGTCCAAGGTGACTTGCCTTCTAGAGGACTGGGCCCCACCCCAAGACTGGGAAGAGGCAAGACCTGAGGTAGTAAAGTTGGCCTCAGCGTTATAGGGAACTCCTTAAAGAAACAGAGTGCCTATGAGGCTGTGGGAACTGTGGGGTGTTTTTTCTCACAATATTGAGAAAGGCCATGAGGGAGAAAGACATCCTCCTGCAGGGAGCATGAGAAGAGGCAGCACAAGAACGTGAGCTGCAAGATGCCCTTGAGGGCGTAAAAAATTAGGTGATGACCAAAATGGCATCACTACAAGGTGTTATGGAAATGGTAAAAGATATCATGGTAGCCTAAGAAGCAGCAGCCTGAGAATCAGTGGCCCAAAAAGCAGTGGCCTGAGAAGAAGCAGCACAAGAATGAGGGCTTCAAGGTGCCATGGGGCAGGTGAAGGATGTAGTGGAGGCATCAGCCTTAGAAGTGAAGGAGGAGCCGAGGTTTGATGAACAGTTGGGTATGGAGGCCCTGCTGGTGCAGGAGGCATCAGCCCCAACTCAGTTGAAACCCCACGTGGTTGAAAGCTGGTGGAAAGCCTGAAAGAAAATAAAGACTTGGCAACTTCAAGTTCCTCCAGGAGAGGTGCAGTCCCCTCCCCAGGTTGTGGAGCACTCTATGCTATGCTTCTATACTCAAGCTCAAGCAATGAAAGTACAGAAGAAAATTTAGTTGTTATTCGGAGGAAGAATTTACAGGGCCCTGTGAAGGTCATGAGGACCCAGATGTGGATTCATTTGATGAAGACAGGAGCAGACAGAAAGAAATTGGAAGGAAAGTCAAATAGAATCTTACTAGAGCTGTGGCAACAACTGAAACCGGTTTAGCGGTTCCAGCCGCCAAAGACAGAAGCAGAAGGCAGAGACAAAGCAACAAGATCAGCCTGTGTGTCTGCAAGACTTTGCTGGAGGGGCTGGGGAAGCTTCCTCACACAGGGACCACTGCAGAAGATTGAGGGCACATAATTGAAAGGTGAGAATCCTGGAGGGGTGGAATGTGGAGATTGTGAAGGTTCCTATGACCAGGATTCTCACCTGGCCCTGGTCAGCTTGCTCACTACCAATATGTGGGCAATAGGTTATTATTGACTCTATATAAAGACTTCTGCCCAGTGCTCTGGGCTGCAAGCCTGCAGAAGAGCAGAGACTGGAGTGATGACAGTGCCAAGGACAGAGACTGATATAGTTACAGGGGCAGAGAGGCCCAGAGGCAGAGACCAGCTTACTGCATGCAGACTCACTCCGAGTGGATGGGATTCTTGCGCTTGACCTGCCACTGTAGGAATAAAGTTGGGTATAAACCCTTTCACCCCAAGAATGTTCCATTGTCATTTTTCAGTCTCACTGAATCCATAGTGGACTTGTCCGGGGCTGAAACTCCCTGGCAAAACAACAATCTACCTCAGAACTTTTCCAACAAATACTGTAGTTCAAGTTATATTACATGTAGCCCAAAGCATTATATCTGATACATGGAGATGTCAATTAGGCAGTTGGATATCGGAGTTCAGAGGAATGGGCAATTGTAGTAGACAGAAATTTGATTGTTAGTGGTATAAACAGTATCTAAAGCTGTGTATTAAAATGCAATAACTAAGGAGTTAAGTGTAGACAAGGGATAAAACGAGGGTCCCAAACTGGCCCTGAGGGCATTTAGAGATTGAAAAGGAAAGTGTTGAAACTGGAAATAAACCAGGAAAGTATAAAAGTAAAATTTATATTTAAATTTATGAAAGAATAAAATATGTGATCTTGGCACGAGGAAGAGCTTT
The DNA here is from genome assembly GCF_040802235.1 of Manis javanica. NCBI lineage: Eukaryota > Metazoa > Chordata > Mammalia > Pholidota > Manidae > Manis > Manis javanica. Next base: position 60,036,839 of record NC_133164.1, on the reverse strand, counting down.
TCTCTTTAATGCATACAATTTTATATAAGTAACATATACTTGTATTTTAAATCTCAAGTGGCAGAAAGGTGTCTATAATAAAAAGTAAGGTTATCTCCCTAATCTCCCAGGTTCTTGGTCCCGTTCTTAAGAGGCAACCATGTTCATATATATACTATAGTATATATATGTATATGAATATAAATATATAGGCATATTGTACACACTTTTCCATAAACAAAGTATTCTTTTATTTCCCTCACAAAAAAATCTTAACAATTTTTCTCCACAACAATATTTGGCTTTCCTTCTTTCTCTTTAATGTCTGCTTAATATTCCATTATGTGTTTTCCCATAGTTCATTTAACCTGTTTCCAATGATAGACATATAATTTTTGTCAATATTTTGCTCCTACAAATAATATTTCAGTGAATTTTCCTGTCATGTCTTTACACACATGTGTTAGGCATCTGTGAGATATATTCCTAGAAGGTGATAAATTTTGGATGTATCAGATATAATGCTTACAACGGCAAGTAACAGAAATCTCTTATTTAACAAACAGTGAAGTAGTGTATGATCATGTTTCATTGATTTTAATATCCATGGTTCCTTGTTTTTACATTTTAAAAATCGCTGAAATCAGGACAAGTATTCTGATGGCATGCTGTGATTTAATTTGCAGCACTTTCTTTTCTTAATGGCATAAAAAATAACGATACATCTTATAATGAGTGGTGTTTAAGATGAAATGAAATGTGGCATTTCACATAACAAAAAATCAAGAGGTAATGGGCTTCTAAGTTGGTTGATCCAACTGCTCAGCAATGTTAGGGCTGGGTTTCTTTCTCAGCACTCTGTCATTCCAGAGGACAAGCACCTGACTTCAGATGCTATTCTCAAGTCACAAAATGGTTACAGCATTTCCAGGTACTAAATCCAGACATGATAAGGCCCATAGAGGAAAAGGAAGTATCTCTTCAGGGCCTCCTTCCTAAGAGTGAAGAATCCTTTTCCAGAAGCCCCCCTCACAAGTTCCCCAGGTCTTCATTGGCCACATGGGACTCACCTGTCTCATGCCTTATTGGAAAGGGAGGTGGAATTATGACTGGTTTGGACAAACAGGGTTTGCCTCTGAACTGAATTATATGTATCTAAATAAAATTAAACTTCTGTTATCATGAAAGAAAGAGGAAATGAGTACTGGGTAGCAAGTCAAAGTATTTTGTTAGAAAGGATATTGCAATTTTTACTTTGTTACTACTGCTAATTATTCAAGAAGGTCTTTCTAGTCATTACAATAAAGCCATAAAGGGAAAAATGGGTGTGATAGGCTTTTTTTTTTCTAAGGGAGCGTGGGGGAGAGATAACCCAATGCACTTCTCTGCAGTTCTTTTTTTTTTTAAGAATCTTTTTTTTAACTTTTTATTTATTTATTTTTATTTTGGTATCATTAATCTACAATTACATGAAGAACATTATGTTTACTAGGCACCCCCCTCACCAAGGCCCCCCCACATATCCCTTCACAGTCACTGTCCATCTGCGTAGTAAGATGCTATAAAATCACTACTTGTCTTCTCTGTGTTGCACAGCCCTCCCAGTGCCCCCCACGCACTATACATGCTAATCGTAATGCCCTCTTTCTTTTTCCCTGCCCTTAAAACCCTCCTTTCCCTCCCATCCTCCCCAGTCCCTTTCCCTTTGCTAGCTATTAGTCCATTCTTGGGTTCTGTGATTCTGCTGCTGTTTTGTTCCTTCAGTTTTCCTTTGTTCTTATACTCCACATATGAGTGAAATCATTTGGTACTTGTCTTTCTCTGCCTGGCTTATTTCACTGAGCATAATAGCCTCTAGCTCCATCCATGTTGTTGTGAATGGTAGGATCTGTTTTTTTCTTATGACTGAGTAATATTCCATTGTCTATATGTACCATATCTTCTTTATCCATCCATCTACTGATGGACATTTAGGTTGCTTCCATATCTTGGCTATTGTAAATAGTGCAGTGATAAACATAGGGGTGCATCTGTCTTTTTCAAACTGGAGTGCTGCATTCTTAGGGTAAATTCCTAGAAGTGGAATTCCTGGGTCAAATGGTATTTCTATTTTGAGCATTCTGAGGAACCTCCATACTGCTTTCCACAATGGTTGAACTAATTTACAATCCCACCAGCAGTGTATGAGGGTTCCCCTTTCTCCACAATCTCGCCAATATTTGTTGTTGTTTGTCTTTTCAATGGTGGCGATCCTTACTGGTGTGAGATGATATCTCACTGTGGTTTTAATTTTCATTTCTCTGATGATTAGTGAGGTGGAGTATCATTTCATGTGCCTGTTGGCTATCTGGATTTCTTCTTTAGAGAACTGTCTATTCAGCTCCTCTGCCCATTTTTTAATTGGATTATTTGTTTTTTGTTTGTTGAGGCATGTGAGCTCTTTATATATTTTGGATGTCAATCCTTTATCAGATCTGTCATTTATGAATATATTCTCCCATACTGTAGGATACCTTTTTGTTCTATTGATGGTGTCCTTTGTTGCACAGAAGCTTTTTAGCTTGATATAGTCCCACTTGTTCATTTTTGCCTTTGTTTCCCTTGCCGGGGGAGATGTGTTCATGAAGAGGTCACTCATGTTTATGTCCATGAGATTTTTGCCTATGTTTTTTTCTAAGAGTTTTATGGTTTCATGACTTACATTCAGGTCTTTGATCCATTTCAAATTTACTTTTGTATATGGGGTTAGACAGTGATCCAGTTTCATTCTCTTACATGTAGCTGTCCAGTTTTGCCAGCACCATCTGTTGAAGAGACTGTCATGTCCCCATTGTATGTCCGTGGTTCCTTTATCCTATATTAATTGGCCATGTATGTTTGGGTTAGTGTCTGGAGTCTCTATTCTGTTCCACTGGTCTGGAGCTCTGTTCTTGTGCTAGTACCAAATTGTCTTGATTACTGTGGCTTTGTAGTAGAGCTTGAAGTTGGGGAGCGAGATCCCCCAACTCTATTCTTCCTTCTCAGGATTATTTGGGCTATTCGGGGTCTTTGGTGGTTCCATATGAATTTTTGAACTATTTGTTCCAGTTTATTGAAGAATGCTGTTGGTAATTTGATAGGGAATGCATTGAATCTGTATATTCCTTTGGGCAGGATGGCCATTTTGACGATATTAATTCTTTCTAGCCAGGACCATGGGATGAGTTTCCATTTGTTAGTGACCTCTTTAATTTCTCTTAAGAGTGTCTTGTAGTTTTCAGGGTATAGGTCTTTCACTTCCTTGGTTGGGTTTATTCCTAGGCATTTTATTCTTTTTGATGCTATTGTGAATGGAATTATTTTCCTGATTTCTCTTTCTATTAGTTCATTGTTAGAGTATAGGAAAGCTACAGATTTCTGTGTGTTAATTATGTATTCTGCAACGTTGCTGAATTCCAATATTAGTTCTAGTTGTTTTGCAGTGGAGTCTTTAGGGTTTTTTATGTACAATATCATGTTATCTGCAAATACTGACAGTTTGACTTCTTCTTTACCAATCTGGATTCCTGGCATTTCTTTGTTTTGTCTGATTGCCGTGGCTAGGACTTCCAGAACTACGCTGAATAACAGTGGGGAGAGTGGGCATCCCTGTCTTGTTCCTGATCTCAGAGGAAAAGCTTTCAGCCTCTTGCTGTTCAGTATGATGTGAGCTGTGGGTTTATCATATATGGCCTTTATTATGTTGAGGTACTTGCCCTCTATGCCCATTCTGTTGAGAGTTTTTATCATGGATGGATGTTGAATTTTGTCGAATGCTTTTTCAGCATCTATGGAGATGATCATGTGGTTGTTGTCCTTCTTTTTGTTGATGTGGTGGATGATGTTGATGGATTTTTGAATGTTGTACCATCCTTGCATCCCTGGGATGAATCCCACTTGATCATGGTGTATGATCCTCCTGATGTAGTTTTGAATTCAGTTTGCTAATATTTTGTTGAGTGTTTTTGCGTCTACGTGCATCAGGGATATTGGTCTGTAGTTTTCTTTTTTGGTGGGGTCTTTGCCTGGTTTTGGTATTAGGGTGATGTTGGCTTCATAGAATGAGTTTGGGAGTATTCCCTCCTCTTCTATTTTTTGGAAAACTTTAAGGAGAATGGGTGTTATGTATTCTCTGTATGTCAGATAAAATTCTGAGGTAAATCCATCTGGCCCGGGGATTTTCTTCTTGGGTAGTTTTTTGATTACCGATTCAATTTTGTTGCTGGTAATTGGTGTGTTTAGATTTTCTGTTTCTTTCTGGGTCAATCTTGGAAGGTTGTATTTTTCTAGGAAGTTGTCCATTTGTCCTAGATTTTACAACTTGTTAGCATATAGGTTTTCATAGTATTCTCTAATAATTCTATATATTTCTGTGGGGTCTGTCATGATTTTTCCTTTCTTGTTTCTGATTCTGTTGATGTGTGTTGAGTCTCTTTTTCTCTTAGTAAGTCATGCTAGAGGCTTATCTATTTTGTTTATTTTCTCAAAGAACCAGCTCTTGGTTTCATTGATTTTTTCTATTGTTTTATTCTTCTCAATTTTATTTATTTCTTCTCTGATCTTTATTATGTCCCTTCGTCTGCTGACCTTAAGCCTCATTTGTTCTTCTTTTTCCAATTTCGATAATTGTGACATTAGACTATTCATTGGGGATTGTTCTTCCTTCTTTAAATATGCCTGGATTGCTATATACTTTCCTCTTAAGACTGCTTTTGCTGCATCCCACAGAAGTTGGGACTTTGTGTCGTTGTTGTCATTTATTTCCATATATTGCTGGATCTCCATTTTAATTTGGTCATTGATCCATTGATTATTTAGGAGCATGTTGTTAAGCCTCCATGTGTTTCTGAGCCTTTTTGCTTTCTTTGTACAGTTTATTTCTAGTTTATACCTTTGTGGTCTGAAAAGTTGGTTGGTAGGATTTCAGTCTTTTGGAATTTACTGAGGCTCTTTTTGTGGCCTAGTATGTGGTCTATTCTGGAGAATGTTCCATGTGCACTTGAGAAGAATGTGTATCCGGTTGCTTTTGGATGTAGAGTTCTATAGATGTCTATTAGGTCCATCTGTTCTAGTGTGTTGTTCAGTGCCTCTGTGTTCTTACTTATTTTCTGTCCGGTGGATCTGTCCTTTGGAGTGAGTGGTGTGTTAAAGTCTCCCAAAATGAATGCATTGCATTCTATTTCCTCCTTTAATTCTGTTAGTATTTGTTTCACAGATATTGGTGCTCCTGTATTGGGTGCACATATGTTTGTAATGGTCATATTCTCTTGTTGAACTGAGCCCTTTATCATTATGTAATGTCCTTCTTTATCTCTTGTTACTTTCTTTATTTTAAAGTCTATTTTTTCTGATACTAGTATTGCAACACCTGCTTTTTTCTCTCTGTTGATTGCATGAAATATCTTTCTCCATCCCTTGACTTTTAATCTGTGCATGTCTTTGGGTTTGACGTTGAGTCTCTTGTAAGCAGCATATAGATGGTTCTTCTTTTTCATCCATTCTATTACTCTGTGTCTTTTGATTGGTGCATTCAGTCCATTTACATTTAGGGTGATTATTGAAAGATATGTACTTATTGGCATTGCAGGCTTTAGATTCGTGGTTATCAAAGGTTCAAGGTTAGCTTGTTTTTTACCTTACTGCCTGACCTCACTTGCTCATTGAGCTGTTATAAACACAGTCTGATGATTATTTCTTTCCCTTCTTTTTCCTCCTCCTCCATTCTTCATATGTTGGATGTTTTGTTCTGTGCTCTTTTTAGGAGTGCTCCTATCTAAAGCAGTCCCTCTAAGACACCCTGTAGACGTGGTTTGTCGGAGGCAAATTCCCTCAATTTTTGCTTGTCTGGGAATTGTTTAATCCCTCCTTCATATTTAAATGATAATCATGCTGGATACAGTATCCTTGGTTCAAGGCTCTTCTGTTTCATTTCATTAAATATATCATGCCATTGTCTTCTGGCCTGTAAGGTTTCTGTTGAGAAGTCTGATGATAGCCTGATGGGTTTTCCTTTGTAGGTTACCTTTTTTCTCTCTCTGGCTGCCTTTAATACTCTGTCCTTGTCCTTGATCTTTGCCATTTTAATTATTATGTGTCTTGGTGTTGTCCCCTTTGGTTCCTGTCTCTCGGGAGTTCTGTGTGCCTCCGTAGTCTGAGCAACTATTTCCTCCACCAGTTTGGGGAAGTTCTCAGCAATTATTTCTTCAAAGATACTTTCTATCCCTTTTTCTCTCTCTTCTTCCTCTGGTAGCCCTATAATGCAGATATTATTCCTTTTGGATTGGTCACACAGTTCTCTTAATATTGTTTCATTCCTGGAGATCCTTTTATCTCTCTCTGCATCAGCTTCTATGCATTCCTGTTCTCTGGTTTCTATTCTATCAATGGCCTCTTGCATCTTATCCATTCTACTTATAAATCCTTCCAGAGTTTGTTTCACTTCTGTAATCTCCCACTGGACATCTTTAGTCTCCCTCTGGGCTTTATCCCTTAGCTCTTGCATATTTCTCTGCAGGTCTGTCAGCATGTTTATAATTTTATTTTGAATTCTTTTTCATGGAGACTGGTTAGGTCTGCCTCTGCAGATCCTTTCTCAGGTGTTGTTTTAACTATCTTGAACTGGACTAAATTTTTTTTGCCTTTTCATGGTGATAGGGGTGGCTGTAGGCAGGTTGCGGGTGTGTCAGCTGGGAGAAGAAAGTCCTTTCCTGCTTGCTGGATGCCTTGCCCTTCTCCGCTGCCTGTGTCAGTTACCCGCATTCCTGGAGCAGCCACCTGGTTAGTCCCCTAAGCTGCTGTGGGCAGGGTCTCTGTCAGAGCAGCGCAGAGCCCTGCGGGGAGTGGCAGGCATGCCAGGTGCTCTCCTCTGTGCTAGCAGCACCCCTGCTGAGCAGCTGTGTTTCAGCAGCGGCCTTTGGGTCTGGCCTGGGCAGCTGTGCATTGGGCTGGGATTCCAGTTGGCTGCTGTGAGCGCATCTGCTCCCTCTGGCTCCGGTGCAGGTGCACGCAGGGCTCTCCCGCGCAGGCCTCTACCAGGTTCCTGTGGCTTCACTGATGCCAGTGCACATGAGCTGTGCCCAGGCTGTTCAGTCACACTGCTGTGGGCTCGCACAAGCCTCTCCTGGTCCCCTCCTGTGCCGTTGGCGCATGGATCTGCTCCCAGTCCCTTCCGGTGCCGCCATCCCCGGCACACGCTGCCACTCTCCCACTACTGGGCCAGTGTGTCAGGGTCCGCGCCAGTTGGAGGAATGACTGGCAGTATGCTTAGTGCCATGAGGGCCTTCAGAGCTGCACTGCCTTCCCAGGGTTTAGGGCGCCTAAGTTTCCCCGGGATTTCCAGCTGCTGGCTAAGTGTGCCGGGACAACTTCGTCCAGCTATGGGGTCCTTGTCTCTTTAAGACTTGCAGAAAGCATTCGCTTTTCTTTTGTCTCAGGGGTGCTGGTTGCGGGGACCTGCCCACAGGTTTTGCTTTTCCATTTCTCTAATATCCAGTACCCCATGCACCTTGTGTCTGTGTTCCGGGTGCAGATTTCTATAGCTGGTTGTTTAGCAGTCCTGGGCTTTCACTCCCTCCCTGTTCTGACTCTTTCTTCCCACCAGGTTTTGGGGTGGAGGAGCGTTTGGGTCCCACCTGGCTGTGGCTTGTATCTTACCCCCTTCGTATGATGTTGCATTCTCACAGATGTAGATGTATCCTGGCTGTTGTACTGCATCCACTGGTGTCTCTTTTAGGAATAGTTTTATTTATTGTATTTTCAGAAATATATATGTTTTGGGGAGGAGATTTCCTCTGAACTACTCATGCCGCCATCTTCCTGTGATCCCCATGTGATAGGCTTTATACAATTTTAAAATATTTGTGCAAAAAATATATATATTTGTGCAGTGTAAGCCAACTAAAACATCTAAAAATAAACCTAAATTCGTAAGAATAGATTTACAACGTATGTATCTATATGAATTAATTTTACAAATAAGAGACAAAAACCAAGTAGGAAATTGTCACAGAAGATGGAATACAAATGGCAATTTAAATTGTGAAATCATGCTTATCTCATTAATAACCAATATAGTCAAAGTAAAACATCTACATACTGTTTTCATCTGTCAGGTCAAGAGCAAGTTAAAAGGTTGATAATTGTTGAGAAAAATGTGTTTCTTTATTCTCTGTTGTTAAAGAAAGTGTAATTTGGTATAGTGTTATAATTAATTTATTTTCACACATGAGTCATCTTTGTACAACACGAAGTTAGATTGCTACTCTTACGCTTAAAATTCCTGTGATTCATGACAATATATATGTTCTTTCACATATCATATAAGACAACTCTTGTCCCAGCTCTAACCTTGTTTCCATAATTCCCTTTTTTTAATTGAAATATAGTTGATATACAATCTTATATTAATTTCAAGCATACAACCTAGTGGTTCACCAGTTACCCACATTATTAAATCCTCACCACAACTAGTGTGGTTACTATCTGTCACCATAGGAAGACATTACAGAATCATTGGCTGTATTTTTATGCTACCATCCCTGTGACCAACTTACATTATGATTGAGAATTTTTGTGCCCATTTATCCCTCTCACCCACCCAACACAACTCCTCCCACATGGTAACAGCAGTCATTTCTCAGTGTCTATGAATGTGCTGCTATTTTGTTAATTTTGCTTTGTTTTGTCTCTGTGTTCCACAAATAAGTGAAATTATATGGTATTTGTCTTTCTCTGCCTGGCATATTTCACTTAGCATAATACCCTCTAGGCCTATCCATGTTGTCACAAATGGCACGATTTCTGTCCTTTCTTATGGATGAATAATATTCCACTGTATATGTGTACCACATTTTCTTTATCCATTCAGCTATGGATGGACACTTAAGTTACTTACATATCTTGGCTATTATAAATAGTGTGGCAATAAACATAGGTATTTTGTATTCTTTGGGTAAATTCCTAGAAGCAGAATTGCTGAACTGAATGGCATTTCTATTTTTAGTTTTTTGAGGAACCTTCATACTGCTTTCCACAGTGGCTGCACCAATTGACATTCCCACCACCAGTGAGGAGGGTTCCCTTTTCTCCATGTCCTCACCAACATTTGTTATTTCTTTTCTTTTGGTTAGTGGACATTCTGATTGGTGTGAGGTGATATCTCAATGTGGTTTTGATTTGCACAAAATCAAACAATTAGTGATGTGGAGCATCTTTTCATGTTCCTGTTTGCCATCTGTATGTCTTTTGGAAAAATGCTTATATCCTCTGCACATATTTTAATTGGGTCATTTGCTTTTTTGTTGTTGAGGCATATGTGTTCTTGATATATTTTGGATGCTAACCCCTTATTGGATAAATCATTTGTGAATATATTCTTCCATACTGTGGTTGCCTTTTTTGTTCTGCTGATGGTGTCCTTCACTGTACAGAAGCTTTTTAGTTTGATGTAGTTCCATATGTTCATTTTTTATTTTGTTTCCCTTGCCCAGAGAGATGTGCCCAGAAAAAAATTGCTCATGCTTATGTTCAAGAGATTTTTGCCTATGTTTTCTTCTAAGAATTTTATGGCTTCATGTCCTACATTCAGGTCATTGATCCATCTAAGGTTTACTTTTGTGTATGGGGTTAGACAGTAATCCAGTTTCCTTATCTTGCATATAGGTGTCCAGTTTTCCCAGCACCAGCTATTGAAGAAGCTTTCTTTTCCCTATTGTATACTAATGGCTCCTTTATCTTATATTAATAGATATATATATGCATGGGTTTATATCTGGGCTCTCTATTCTGTTCCATTGATCTGTGGCTCTGTTCTTGTGCAGTACCATACTGTTTTTTTTTTATTAAGGTATCATTGTTATACAATCTTATGAAGGTTTCACCTGAGCAACATTGTGGTTATGACATTCACCCATATTATCCACCACACATATCCCCCCAAACTCCATTGCAGTCACTGTCCATCAGCGTAGTAAGATGCTATAGAGTCATTGCTTGTCTTCTCTAGTACCATACTGTTTTAATCGCTGTAGCTTTCTATTAGGGCTTGAAGTCAGGGAGCATAATACCCCCAGTTTTGTTCTTCTTTCTCAGGATTGTTTTGTCTATTTGGTTTCTTTTGTGGTTCCATATGAAGTTTAGAACTATTTGTTCTAGTTCATTGAAAAATGTTGTTGGTATTTTCATAGGGATTTCACTGAATCTGTAAATTGCTTTGGGTAGGATGGCCATTTTGGCAATGTTCATTCTTCTTATCTGTGAGGGTGGGTTAGATTTCCATTTACTTGTGTCTTCTTTAATTTCTCTCACGAGTGTCTTACAGTTTTCAGAGTACAGGTCTTTTACCTCCTTGGTTAGGTTTATTCCTAGGTATTTTATTCTTTTTGATGCAATTGTAACTGGAATTGTTTTCCTGATTTCTCTGTTAATTCATCATTAATATATAGGAGTACAACAGATTTCTGTGTATTAATTTTGTATCCTGCAACTTTGCTGAATCCAGTTATTAGTTCTAATAGTTTTCTGATGGAGTCTTTAGGGTTTTCTATGTATAATTCCATGTAATCTGCAAATAGTTACAGTTTTACTTCTTCAATACCAATTTGGATATCTTTTATCTCTTTATTTTGTCTGATTGCCATGGCTAGGACCTCCAGCACTATCTTGAATAAAAGTGGTGAGCAAGGACATCCCTGTCTTGTCATAATAGAGGAGAGGCTTTCAGCTTTTTGCCATTGAATATGATGTTAGCTATTGGTTTGTTGGATATGGCCTTTATTATGTTGAGGTACGTACCTTCTATCCCCAATTTGTTGAGAGTTTTTATCATGAATGTATGTTGTATTTTGTCAAATAATTTTTCAGCATCTGTTGAGATGATCACATGGTTTTTATCCTTTTTTTTAATAGTGTAGTGTTTTTCAACAACAGTTTAACAGTAACTATCAAATTTCAATATATATATTGATTTAGAAATTCCTTCTGTCATTTGACTTTGCAGAAATACTTTCATAATACAAAGGTACTTGTACCATTATGACTGTTACATTTTTAATATTTAAAACAATGTAAGTATTTCTGAGTGGGTGAGTGGTTATACAAGTACATGATATATTCATATTATGTTATACATTTTAACAAATGAAGTAGATGTATTGCTACATAGAAAAGCTGCACATACTGTATCTTAGGACAAAAAATATTTATAGAATAATAATTGTTAAAATATTTATTTGTCCCATGATACAATATGTTATAAAGTATAGTATGGACACATTGTGTATGATCTCATTTTTGTTTTTAAAAACTTCAACTGCATGTGTTTGTATATGCCTAGAAAATGGTGAGAAGATATGCATCCGATTGCTGGCAGCACTTACTCCTGGGATTATGGAATTGGGTGTGGGTGAGCAAATGGGGGAGTGTCACATTTTAATTTATATACTTTTTGGTGTTTGGTTTTTTAATTATCATATATTATTTTCCTAATCTTAAGTAGAACAAGGGAAAATCTGCAAAACTTCTCAGTGTCAAAGAAACCAAAATTTAAAAATAGAACAATAAGCCAGAAAATAGTTAAGCCATGGTGACAGATAATGGGTTAATTTGAAAATCTCCTACAAATCAGTAAGAAAAATTGACCACAGCAATAGAAAATAAGCAAATGCCATAAACTCAAGATACATATTCACACAAATATAAGTGCCCATCAGTAGTTTACAAAAATTCTATCAATGAAATAAAAATTAACAATGATGTACTTGTTTTTAACCTAACACACTGGCATGGATGAAAAAATAATAATGACAGTTGTGATTCCCACTCATCTGATACCAAAAGCAATGGTGTATTTTTTCCCTACATATATGTATAATGGTAACAATATTATACACAGCAGTAATAGTAGTATAACTTCATTCAGGTACCCAGATGTGATTCCAATATGTACATATGTGGGAGGGGGGTCTTCCCATACATACTAGTACCAACAATTCTCAAACACCAGCAGGGTGTCCAAGAACTCAACTCAATTCTGATGCCATCTGCCCAGAGACAGCATCAGATTCCCCAAGGTAAGTGCTCTGTCCTACAAGACTGCCCTCCACCCCCCAGTCCAGACCCCAAGCAGTTCCCTGTGCTTCTGACTTACCAGCTACAGACTGGAGGTTCCCATGACCTCCACCTTGGGTCTGATTAATTTGGTAGAGCAGCTCACAGAACTCAGGAAAACACTTACGTTTACCGATTTAATAAAGGATGCCATAAAGGATACAAGCTAACAGTCAGATGAAGAGAGACATAGGGCAAGGTCCCAAATAAAGGGGCTTCTATCCTCATGGAGCTTGGGGCCTGGCTCAATGGCATATTGAGTCGTTCTGGTTCCCTAAGCATAAAAGCTCTCTCCAACCAAGAAGCATGATCCAAACCAGCCGAGCTGAGCCCAGCCCAGCCCAGCTGAGCAGAGCAGAGCAGAGAGAGAGAGAGAGCGCAAAAAGCTCTTCTCAGGGGCTTTTGTGAGAGCTTCACTGCATAGATGAGTGACTAAATTATTGGCCATTGGAGATTCAGCCTCCAGCCCCAGCCCTTGGGTGGGGTCCAAAAGTCTCTCATTGACATGGCAAAACACCCATTTCACCTCCAAGACTCTGCAGTGTTTTCAGGAACTGTGGATGAAGACCAGTATACCTTAGAAATATGTTTGGTCATATGAATGACCAAACATGTATTTCTTATAACTCATTATATCACAACAATATTTAGAGAATAGGTTGAAACAGGAGCTGCCTTGTTCAAGTACAAATTAGTTGAACTGAAGGCAATAAGCAATACACATCAAAATATCCATGCAATCCAACCATTCCACTTCTTGGAATTCATCTCTAGAAAAAAAAATCATGGATGTACTCAGATTACAAGGATGTTTATAGTGTAAAATATTGGAAACAATGGGGGATTTATAAATAAAGCACAATTTGTTTAACCCATTAAATGGGATATGTTGCAGATGTTTCAAACTAGCTGAGTATTAAATGGTGTCTCAGGAAAATTTTGGTTACTCTAAGCCAGTGTAACCAACAGGTGTAAATGTGGTAAATCCCTCCTGGCAGGACTGAGAACTAGGCTGGATCATCCTGGGGATTCAGATATCAGAGAAGCCATCTCTGCCTGTGTCTCTGTGGCCACATAGTCTTTAATTTCTACATCCTGTATAGCTATGCTCTTTTCTTTCCAGACCAGATTCCTCTGTTACCCTCTTAATTTCTGCTTTCATTTGGCTTTTACTGACTGGTTGCAGTTCCACAGTATCTCACATCACTGTAGGGTTTCACACCATATGACTGGCTTGATTTCTAGCCATGAAGTTCAATTTCTTGAGAAAGAATGTTTGACTGGTGTAGCTGAGCTTGTGGATTACTTCTCCCTGGTGAGAAGTGTCTGTCAGTCCTGGCCTTGTGGGCTGTGGCCAGGAATGGGGCCAACTCTCACTGGGCTCCAGTAACACAGCTTCCCACTATTACTAGTCCTAGGTGCCTCAGCATCGCTTGTGGAGCTCTGAACACTGCCCATGGCTCTGAAAACAGTCTCTACGTAACTCCTGTTTAAAATTCCCACCATGGGTGTCTTCTGTTTTATGATCAATAGAGATGTGAATATGATATTTTCTGGTAGTTGATTGATTTATACTCTTCAACCTGGTAATAGCAGAGCATGTTCCAAGCCCAGCTACTCACCCATCCCTGGACTGTATAACAAATGTAAGGTCTTTTTTGGCTGCTAAACTCTCTCCTTTGCTCAAATATGAATTGTCTTTTGTATAGCAATGAGCTTTTGAATAAGAGAGCTATAAGGGCCCATGTGATTATCTACAAAAATGCATTTCATGTCTTAACAGAGGCTGGCACTTAGGAAATATGAAATGGTTAAGATATCTTCCTTAGATGTCTGTTTGTGGGTATGGAATATGCATTCCAATAAAATGCCAGTATTTTTGAATATTCTATATTTTTACATAACATATTGCCTGTTACAGAGGTGTATAATCATGGAAAACCCACAACTTTGTGTCTTTCCATATCCTTGACTCTACATGATGTTTGTGTAGTGAGAAGATCTGTCTCAATTATTTGAAATTTTTAAATTTTGGTTAAAAATTTCAAATCTCTATGACCAAATAAAGTATGTCTAAATGTATATACATAAAATAAGTCAAATATTGATTAGGAAGAAAAATAACTTGCTATTTGAAATTAATTTTAGTGCAAAAGTGGCATTTCCAGGGTGGTGAGAAGTCTTTTTCAGTGCAGCATGACTTTGGCAGCCCTACTGGCCATCAGGCTGCTGACATCAGAAAACTGTTTAGCTGGGGAATCAAGCAGCTCAACTGTGCGGGAATTACCTCTGTGATATCATCTGTATTGTGCTGCCAGTAAATGTCTCTGCTCCGGAAATGCTGTGTCTGAATGAGAGAAGTCAGTTTTCCAAAATAATTCTCATCAACTCCTGCCCCCAAACAATATAGTCATGGAGACCAGAGACAAATACCAGCAATTTTTGCAAGGAGGCATTGCTGAAATGCAGGTTGAAGGGACCATCTGCTGGTAACATCCTTCAAACAGACTTAAATTGGATGTCATTATATTGACAATCCGTTAAGTACAAATCCAGTTTTCTGTTTTTTCCTGCCCTTTTCCTTCTTTTTTTCTTCCTTTCTCTCTCTCTCTCTCTCTCTCTCTCTCTCTCTTCCTTTTTTTCTTTCCTGCTTCACTCCCTTCCTTTCTTCTTTTCTTTCTTCCATTGAAGAATAACAGAAGTACAGACCTGTTACATAATTGAAAACTGACAATAGAGCTTAAAGAATGCAGGCTAATTAAAGACCAAGACTTTTATCAAGTGTTAAATCTGTATAATGAAGAAGAAATGACTATTCACTCTCATAATAAAAGGAGAAGCTATTACTAGGCTGTAGAAGATCAAAAATTGGTTTAAAAAAATCCAATAACCTCACAGTCCTCTAAATCACATATTTTTCCATTAAAACCATTACTTTTGTTTTAAAAGTTCCAAAAATGTCATAAGGAGTATCAATACAGCATTTTTAACAATTCCAGATTTTGAATTCTTTGTTTTAAAAAAAGTCATCACATATTTCCTGGAACTGTTTTAAAAAATGTCATTCCTATCTATCTTGGCAGACTCTATGAAAACATTAGCCTTCCTTGCAACAATGCTTTCACAAAAGTTAGGCTCAGAGCTTAGCTAAGGAAAGGATCCAATAGCCAATGAAGCAAATTTATAGTTGTAAGTGCATTACTAAAACAAATAAGCATGAAGTTATTTTTAGTTGATGAGGACTATGTGTTCCCATAATTCCCCCTCCTTTATTCTATAAGCCATTCCTGTGTGTTTGGCAACCATCAAGCTGAAGAGAGCACTAGGATGCCCCTGGCTCAAGGGCATAAGACTTTCCACATTTGCTCCATTTGCTCAATTCTGGTATTAGACTCACCATCAACAGTGGCACTGAAAATAACCCTCACTGCCAGTAACTATACTGCAGAATCCACCATTCAGTTACTGCTGTGGGTGGTAGTCTTAGCTCTGCATTTAGAGTCTAGATCTGTGGCCAGAAGTCCATGTGTACTGCCTTTCTCAGCATTTTCTGCCTCCCCATGAGGCCGGTCCATCCAAGTGGGCACCTGGTCCCAGACCCTTAGGGTCTTGAAGCCCTTTCTCTCCTGCAGAGCACCCTACCAATGAGCTAACCAGGGGTGGAGGGGAGGGAGGAGAGTGAGATAAGAACTCTCAGTTGATTCAGTAGTTCCATGTATCTCATCATACAGGAAGTTCATACAGGAAGTACAGCTGCGAGTAGATCATAGCCCTTTACTGGGACATTGTCTTTTACAGAATCTCGAAAGACTAGGTCACCATAGTGGTGCTACCACACTAGTTCTGGTGATTCTTAGTCACGTTGGGCATGTGACAAGTTCAGGCTCTGAGTTGCTGATAGTCCATGTCTGTTGATCCATGGCCCATTTGGGTTGCATGCTGCCTGCAGTTGTCAGCAGCAAGGGCAGCAAGATGGGCAGCAGGTGTCCTGTCCCTATACCCCCATCTTTGGTACCAAAGTGGTGACCTCAGCCCCTCTGCAGGCCCCCTGTCCCATATCATCTCTTCTGAGGGCTTGCACAACCCTCGTTATCTGACCCCCACAGGACCTTCCAGTTGACATCCTCTCTGTTCCCCAATTGACATGATGATGTCTTGCTTTAGCTGGTCAGTGCTTAAGTCCTTCAGGGTGATTTACTTGCTCAAAAATATTTCCTTCACCTGCTACCAGCCCATCTGGTGGTACAGTATGGAAGGCAGGGTGAGGTCCATATTGAAAGCACTCACATTCTAAGAGTGTGAAGATTATAGTCTAAAGGGATCAAGAAAAGTCATGGTTGGAAGGCTGTTGTTCTACCTGGTTTATGCTATAAAATTCCAAAGGCACCTTAATCATGACCAGAAACAAATCTTCACCTGCATCTTCCCACGTACTCTGTGAATCCTGGCATTGATGGCCACATCAGCGAAACTCAGAAACAACTTACAGTCTGTGGAAGCCAGTGTTTACAGCAGTGTGTGGACCAGGTATGCAGCCTCAGAGTGGTGGTACAGCCATGTCACAGAAATGGTCCCAGGGGCTGCAGCAGCAAGAAGGTCTCCATTGTGTCAGCAAGAAGGTGCCAGAGCCAGAGCCTTGAAAGTAATGATCACATGGCTGCTTTTTCTCAAAATGGGAACTATGACATGAGCCAGAAGGGAGAACAGAAAGAGCTGGTAGCTGGACCCCACAGAGAATCTTCACAACCACTGATTGAGTGATAAACAAATATGGAAGTATCTCTTCTCCACCGATTATTCTAAATATTTATCAATAAATTCATGTATGGGCTTATGAATTTTGTAATGCTTTCGTTAAGACTTTGTATGTATTCATTTAAAACAAGTTGTGTACATCTGTCTAGGACACTGCATATCCTGAGGCAGTCCTGGTTTTTCACGGCAAATTCGTATTTCCAGGCTAACATGCCTTAGCCACACACAGCATGCTGCTTATGGGAAGTGAATTAGTGAAGCTTCTCTAGAGAGCATTTGATAACCCACATAAAAAAGCTCTTTATTTTACTGTTGTTTATAATAGTGAAAGGAAACAGTCTAAATATCCCAAAAGAGGACTGATTAAATACATTGTAATGGGACCTTTAAATGGAACTAATAAAATGAAACAATTTCAGCTATTATAATTTTTAATTAAAATTAAGTGAGTTTACTTTCTTTTCATGAGAATCAACATAAGCAATATGAGTTCCAGTAGGTGGTTGTCCTAAACATTTCCTCCCAGCATCTTTAGGCATTCAATACCCTCATTCTGCCCTCTGCCAATGTAGATTCCCACCACAGCACATTGTCTGGGCCAAGAATCTATGCAATTCAGCAAAAATATCTGAAGCATGTACTGAGAGTTGAGAACTGTGCTGGCTGGGAGTTGTAAAGATGAATTCCACATAACCTCTTGTCTGCAAGGAGCTGGCAATCTAGGAGGTGAGACAAACAGGGAGGAAATTATAATAGAGTGATAGATCTTATGAGGTAGCACTTGTACTGTTCACAACAAAGGAGGGAGATATAGTTCAGTCTTAAGGAGCAGGAAGAAATTCCCAAAGGAAACAATGTCTAAAACTGAGACCTAAAGGATGAGTGGAGTAGCCAGGTAATGGGGAGAAGGGGGAACTCAGTCAGGTGCTCGGATTTCAGACAGTCAGTGAGCCAGATGGCAAGGGTCTTGTAGACACCACACTGTGGCACCTTGCCCACTGAACTCCTCTGCTGAACATTGCATAATCATGGTTCCTGCCTGTTAACATTCTTGAAGAAAAACTGTTCTGGCTTTAGCTTTTAAAAATTATTTATTAAGTGTTATAATTTGTTTTTAAAATAATTTAAGGTATGGGGCTTTTGTCAGGGCAATGAAAAAGACTGGAAATAGTAGTGGTAGTTGCACAACATTGCTTATGTACTTTAAGCCACTGAATTGTACATGATAGAATGATAAATTTTGTGTTTTTCCACAGTAAAAAAAAAACCTTTAAATACCAAAAAAGAAAAAAAATCATATGACAAATACCCCTTATAACTATCATTTGGAACAAATAAATGTAAACATTATGCCATATTTTATTTAATCTTAAATGTTTAAAATAAAATACCAATTTAAAAAAGTGAAACTGAAGACTTAATTTCAACAGGAGTCCCAGGAAAATATATGCAAGTGATTCTCCCATTCCAAACTAAGACCATCTGTGTAAATGAGCAGGCCATTAATAAAGATCAATAATAGTTAGCTTTTACTTGGAATGAACAGCTCAGTGAGCCAATGTGGCTGACGCCAAGCAGATCAAGATCCCAGAGGACCATATTGTAACAGAAAGTGAAAGTTCTGGATCAAGATAGTGAATGTGTATTACTATTCATTCCAAGTAAAAGCTAACTACTTTCAATCTGCTATTGATAGATATTGGGAAGAATAATATTAACAGCTCAACAGCTGCATAACAAGTTCTGGAAACTGTGTTGATTGTTTAGTCCATACTACCTCAGACATGGCACCTATGATATGGGAGCTACTTAGTGAAGTTTATAGTAGTCCACCCTTATCTATCAAGATTCATCTGATTTTTGTCAGGAATAGTCAGATAAATTGATGGGGCAACTATCCTCCATCCTTAAAGTCTCTAATGGTAATGCTAATCTCTGTAATTCTTCCTAAGATTGCTTCTGCTTTTTATCTTGGCTCGGTTGGGGGCAGTTTCAGTGACTTCTCCCTCTGTCTCTTATTCTACACGTCAGGAAATCATAGTAAGGGTCCGTCAAACTAGGAAGTTATCTATTCCAATTATACATCTGGGAACTAGGAAAATAATCACAGAACAGGTCCATGGACCCAGTGGACCCACTGTAAGGTGTACTTGGATCAGAACTTCATTTATCTGCCCTTCATAAGCTCAACTCTAACTTGAGGAACATAATGGTATTTCAAGTCCTGAGGTATCTGTGTCAACCCATATTCTCTACCCATTTCCTTAGGCACTATCATCCTGATATACGGCTATAAGTTCCTTTGGGGAAAGGACTGTGGTAATAGTTATCATTCATACTTTTAGTGGTGGTGCAGTCATTCAACAAGGAGACTGGCAGCCTTCCCTTCAATCAATGTGCTTTTAGGTCCATGAATTGATTTAGCTTTGGAAATTGAATGAGGGATTGTGATTTTTCCACTGCTGTGGTTAACTTCAAACTTCAGCTTTCCCAAACTTGATTTTTTTTTCTTTTAAAAAGTTATCCAAGTCAAGTCACACCCTGCTTTGCTGTCATCTGCCTTGCTCCCTAGAACAGAGCACCATGACCTATTAGTCACCACCGCAGATCTCTGCAAGGCAAGACACTCTAACTGCCATTCTGGCTTTACTTCCCATTAGAGTAATTTCATCCTCCTTGTGCTGCTGCCTCCCCTCTGCTATTTCAGAAACCTATCATCACCATTGATACTTGGCAGCCATTGGTAGCAACTCCACTTGTCAGCTCTGGCCTTCAAGGGACATATCCTATCAAATTTCTCAAAGCCACCCAGGCCTCTTTTACAAGTGCAGCCCTGTGCTTTAGGAAGGCATCTCTTTGGAGTTCTCCCAAGGAATACAGCCAGACAGTGGATTCTCTGTTCCCACATAGTGGGTCCATTCTAACGTCCGTGTCTCTGAGTTTATCTAGTACTCTGCCAAGAAATTCATACATCTTCACTTTACTCATTGCAGATCACAGTCCTGTCCATGCTTCAAGAAGTTATCCCAACAGTGAATTAGAAGTGGATTCAGGTGATTTCATCAGAACTCCCAAACCATTGGAGTGTGTTCCTCTATCAATAAATTCTCCTCTACCCATCCTTATATTTGCCTCCTCTTCCATTCAGCACCTTAAGATTTACAGTTGCCCACTTGATTCTCCTTTCCATTGGTCCGTATTAGTCAGGTCTTTTAATTCTTTTGATTGTATGAGCTTTCTTCCTGGAGTATAGTTCCCCCACTCAAACTGTGCTGAGAGCAGACCCTGATTATCAGTCAAGAGGCAGTGAGTGGTGGCAGGGGTAAATCTTTAAAAGTAGAAAAACGGGTTTGGGACGCCTATTCAGGTGAGGTCTTTAGTGAGTCTAGCAAGAATGAGGGGTGTGCATCTAGTGCCTGGAGGGCCCAATAGTCCCTGGAGTTGGGCCCTGGAGTTGAGAGATTCTCAGGCTAATCCGCCCATGTATTTCTTGTGTCTCTAATTTTAATGACAAGATATTTTATGGCTATGCATTTATTCTCTTTTACATTTCTGTTTTCCTTATAAAAGAGGTTTTGTGCCTGATTTTTATTCAGCACACTCTGTGACTAAGAAGTGTCTCCTTAAACACCCGCCATAGGGGTCCCCTTGCTTCCACACCTGTCACAAATTGATAGATGGAGACCAAAACCTGTCTTTTACTTTCTTCAAGGTTTCCAAGGCATTTGGCAAAGGCCACCCACCTCCAAAATCTTTATAATCACCCTTGTCCTAATACCACTTAGGTGCTGGAGCTACCATGTAGCCTAATGTTTAACCTTACACCTGCACCTATTCCAAACCACCATACATGAAATCCTTGGCAATTGTGGTGTTCCTGCTGACACTTACCACCAGCTGTGGGTTCTTTATTGCTGTGTGCAAAATCCCACCTGCTTTCTGCTTTCTATGGCTACTACTGAGTCTAAATTAATTCCCTGAAATAGAGTCGAGACAAAGGCTCATGGGAAAGTACTTCTCAAGACCAATGGTGTATGATGGGGAGTGAAAAAGGTAAGGAAAAGCCAATAGGAGGGTGTCTTATCATACTGGCCATCACTAGGACAAATGGTGCTCGTTTGCATTGGGCCCTTATAAGAAACCTTAAGAAATGTATCTCAGAATTGTGTGCCTAGAGGATGAAAGGAGAAGTCCTTATTGATCAAGGGTGCTCCCTCCCCTTGCCCCCATGCTAACTTCCCTGTGCCTCTGAGTAATGCTTATTTGGATGAATAGTGGGTTCTTTAGAGTGTGTCGTGCTACAACATCGGAGAAATCCTGGGACAGGAAGTGAGAGATACTCAGAGATGGAATTCATACAGCTCTGATGCTGAGTGCAACTGATTTAAGATTCAGCGATTTGAATATATCTTTCATAGCAGGAATATACTTTGTACACATTTTCTAAATAAAAGAAATATTAAGTAAAACTGTCTAGCATCTCTGTTCCACCTGGTAAAAAAAAGGTGGTTTTGCAACACCAATGCTTTTGTTTTTATATTAACTTATTTGTAATTTGCTTTAAAAGCAGCCCAATTTACTCACAAGCATAAAATAAAAGGAAGTGGGCAGCAATTGTAGATAAAAGAAGGCAAAGATAATGCAATGCATTCAAATATCCTAAGTTTGTTAAGAATAATTATAATTGCTAATGTTAGCAGGGATGTGGGTAAACTCATATGGTTATAGATTTCTACCTGTAGTATACATTTGTTCTTTTCTTTCTTAAAGCATTTTAGTGGTACAATTCAAAAGCACTGAAAACATCTTTAGTAGATGCCCTGAAAGCCTTGCCCATATCCCCACATTCACCTCTACTCTCAGATGCTATTTTCTGTTTAAAGATATCTGGTCATGGGAACTGTCTTAGTCCATCTGGGCTGCTCTTACAAAAATACCATAGTCTGGGTGGGTGGCTTAAACAACATTTATTTCTCATGGTTCAGGAGACCAGGAAGTCCAAGATCAAGATGCTGGCAGATTTAGTGTGCTAGGTAGGAGCCAGCATCCTGGTTCATAGATGGCCATCTTCTGTCTTCACTGTGTCCTCACAGAAAAGGAGCAAGAGCTCTCTGCAGTCTCCTTTACAAGGGCACTAATCCCATTCATGAGGCGCCATGCTCATGACCTGATCAGTCCCCAAAAGCCCCACCTCCTAATACCATCACCTTGGGAGTTAAGACTTCAACAAAGGAATTGGGGAGGACACAAGCTATTCAGTTTATGGCAGGAACATACTCAGCTGACACACAGAGCAAGCTGGAAGTGCCAGAGATCTAATTACCTCCATAGGCATTCTTCAAACCAGGACAAACTGGTGAGCCGGTGGGTAACACCATTGCTTCATTACCCTTCCGTTTGGATAACTCAGCAGTCAGTATGTTCTGTACTTCCTTCTGGAGCTCCCCAGTGGAACCAAGGTCCTGCTACCATACAGTGGTGACTGGCTGTTAACAAACCCTTTCCTGACTTCCTTTCCCTGGCTCCCTTCCACATGCCCTTATCCACATTTCTGGCATCAGTTCCCACATAATCTCCATCTCATGGCTTGCTTCTGGGAAAATTTAAATGTAGATAACAGTGCTGCCTTTTTGCCCAATAATTCCACTTGTGGGTACTTTTCCAGAGGAAATAATCCTTAAAAAGGAGGGATGAGTTATATCAAAAAAAAGATATTGCAGCATTTTTGTGATAGGAAAATTGGAAACAAGCAGAATGTGCCACAAATATTCATTCAGTCATTCTTTCAGCCACATCTATTTTGCATCTACCATATTCCATACACTATGCTGGTTCCTCAGAATACCCAATGGAATGTCACACAGTTAGACAGGACAGACAACAGGAAGATGATGAAACCTGACCTAAGGCAGCAGCAGGGGAAGACAGAGTAGAACATAGATTTGAGAGATTTCTTAGAAGGAAAGAATCAACAGAACAAAGTGAACCATTAGATATAGAAGATGAAGGATTAGGGAGATGTTGAAGATAACTTCCAGATTTGTTTGGTTGATTGAGTTAATGCCATTAACTGGGATAGAAAATTCAAGAATGTTTCCTTTCTATGACATTTTTTTCTGTAGGTAATAATTGCATCATTTAAAATGTTTATATATAACATGTATACACATGTCTGAAAATATATTTATTCTAACTATAATTGATTGATAGTTTGAAAAATCTCTACTTCCCTCTGTATGTGTGTGTCATTCTCTCTTTTCTAGCTGCATGCTTTTTCTGTTTCTCTGGCCTTAATGGTGTAATATGGGCATATTTTCATTCCATTCACCTACTGAGACAGATTAATAGGCTCAATTCTGAATTCCTGAAAGGTTCTGATTGGATCAGCTTGAGTTTGACTTGCATGTCTTGTCCATTCAGTTGCACATGTTCATAGAGCCCAGACAGGAGCACCACCATTTTGAATAAGTCCACCTGCCATCTCAGAGAGACCTAGGTTTCATTGTATTTAGGCTACAAGCATTTTCAGGAGGACACATCAGCAATCCACAAGCCCACATTTTCCCTGACCTATGCCCTCAAAAGCCAGCCAAAAAGCCTGGCCATAAAAAGCCTCTTAGCCTGTAAGAGACACTTCTTTGTTCTGCTTACCAGAACAGAGAGGTGCCTCTCAGATTTAGCAATAAACCTGCTTGGACTGTTGAATTTGTGTCCTTTCTTTTCCTTTTATCTGGTGCCGAAACCCGGGAGTGGGAGCCAAGAGCAGGACCACTTTTGCAACCTTTGGGAGCTGGTGGGTGATACCACTGTTTTCTAACCTAGGAAGCAGTGGGGAAGGGCAGCTCATCCTGGGCTAACTCCTAGATCATGAGAGCCTCCTGGGTCTCACCCCGTTTCCCTTCCCTCCCTCACCCCACACACCCCTCATGAACTCCAGTCCGGGGACCATCTTGCCAGACCTCAGTCTACACTTCCACCACTGGCCACTAATCCATTGCCATTCCCAGGAGGGTAAGATTCTGGCCTCACCAACTTTCTCTTGGCACCTAGAGAAAGTTGATCTGCCATCCTCTTTCCCTTTCCCCTTTTATCCTTTCCCTCCCTCTCTGTTCTCCATTTGAGAACACTGTAACAGTAGGGGACCCCCTGCACTCTGACTAGGGGGGACCCTTCCTTCCAGCCTGCAGGACAATCTTGTCTAGCTCCAGGAGCCCAAAGACTCCAGTTGGGATGCTGTTCACAGGGAGATGTCCCAGTGGCCTGTTTCTCAACCTTGGCCACCTTTCTCATCCTCCCACGATGGACAATTCTCCCTCAAAAACACCAGGAGACACCCCGCTCAGCTGTCTCCTACGTAAACTTTCCCAATTGGGATTAAAAGAAGACATTAAACCAAAAGAAATGGATCTTTTTACTTTACTTCTGTGTGGCCCCATTACACACCCAATACCGGTCACACTGGCCAGTTGAGGGCACTTTCGATTTCCAAATTCTGCAAGATCTTGATGATTTCCTCCAAAGGTCTGGCAAATGGTCAGAGGTTCCCTATGTTCAAGCCTCCTTCACCCTCCACGAGCAGCCCTCCCTTTGTTCTTCCCCCTCCTCTCTTCAAATACTTCTGGCCAACAACCCCCTCCAAATCTCCTCCTGCTAAACAAAACCCTCTAAAGTTCTCACCAAATAAAAATCCCCTACCCGTACCCTAGCTTTACCCCCTTTACCCACTTCTTCTGTACTCTGTTGATGAGTCTGACCTGGATGACAACCCTCCACCTTATCACTCTCCTCCTACCCAACAGCCCCAGCAAAGTCCAAATCCCTCCCCACCGTCAGCTCCCCCACAAACACCCCCCCCCACTTTCTGATATCCACTGGGCTGTCTGCTTCTGTTAACACAAACCCCTCTCCAAACCCACACTTTTCCCCACCTCAGACACACTCTTACACTCTCACTTCCCACCTAATGCCTCCCCAGACTGCTTCTCACCCTATCCTACCCCTCCGTGGGGCAGCAGGCATTGAAGGGCCCATTCGTGTTCACGTTTCCTTTGCAATTAATGATCTGGAACATACTGAACAAAAGATGGGGTCCTTCTCAGAAAATCCCGATAAATCCAGGAAAGAGTTCCTCTGTGTTACTCAAATGTATGACCTCACTTGGGGGGACATTTACCTCCTCCTCTCATCCACCCTCACAGACAATGAGAAGGAACACATTTGGTGTGCAGCTGAAAATTATGCTGACTAGTTGCACCACCAGCATCCTGCTAATCATGTTCTGGGCAGCTCTAGAGGTCCCCAGGACTGAGCCCCAAAACCTCGAGTGGACATACCAACTCAGTGACCCTGGTAGGGCAAGTCATGATCACATGATCACTTGTCTCCTGGCAGGAATGGAAAGAAATAAAAATACACAGGTCAACTACAAGCACCTCAGAGAAATTACCCAGGGGGTGAATGAAAACCCAGCCCTCTTATGAACTGCCTTTCAGAGGCCATGATCAAATACACAAACACCAACCCTAACTCACCTGAGGGTCTTATTCTCCTACACCTTCACTTCATTTCCCAGCCTTACCCAGATATTCATAAAAAAGCTCCAAAAATTAGAAAATGGACCCCAAACACCCCAAAAAGAGTTTGTAGACCTTGCATCTAAAGTTTTCAACAACTGGGAAGAGGAATAAAAACCTAGGAAAAAAGGTTAAAGCCAAATACCAGATTCTGGCCTCCATAATCCAATCTTCCACTGACAAGCCTGCAAAAGGCTCCACCCCACATCAACCTATCAACTGTTTTCACTGTGGTATCTGGGCCACTGGGCAAAAGCTTGCCCTAATCCCAGGCCTCCTACAAAGCCATGTCCAAACTGCGGACAATGGACTCACTGGAAAATGGATTGCCCTCTAGGAAAGTCAGCCCCTCCCTTGAGTTCTCTCCCGTCCGGGTGACTGGACACATCTACAGAGGACCTGGCTGCCCTCGAGGCCTTGTCTTCAGTGACCAATTGATGAGGCCTGGATCCCAAGGCCCCCTCCATGACAACACCAGCGGATCCACAGGTAACAATGGTGGTGGCCAGAAGGGACATTTCTTTTCTGGTTGACATGGGTCCAGCCTCTCTGTGCTTACTGAATATTCAGGACCTTTGCTCCCCTCCTCTATCTCATTTGTTGGGACGAAAGGTTAATAGAAACACCAACCCAAACCCCTCCTTTATATTGTTCCTTTGGCCATATTACTTTCACTCTCTCCTTTCTGGCAACCACCCACTGCCCCAAACCATTCTGGGAAGAGATATCCTCCAGTGCATGGGGGCATCCTTACACTTTCCCTCACTTCCCTCAGAACACTTCCTCATTTTCCCAGTCATACCCTCTGAAGAGGCCCTCCCCTCTGAGGTGGTACAGCTTATTAAATCACAAGTTGACCCTATTGTTTGGGACACAAAAAACCCTTCTAAAGCCTCACACCACCAACCCTTCAGAATAGCCCTGAAAGACCCTACTCAAGATGTTGCAGTTAATCAATACCCCCTGAGCCCCAATGGTCATCTTGGCCTACAGCCCATCATCAACCACCTTCTTAAAGCCCAAATCCTCATCCTTACCCATTCCTCCCACAATACAGTCATCCTTCCTGTAAAAAAACCTGATGGCTCCTTTTGATTAGTCCAAGACCATCAAAAGATTTATGAAGCTGTTGTTCCTACCCACCCAGTAGTCCCCAACACCTACACCTCCTCTCCCATATCCCCCCCACTACTCAATACTTCACTGTCCTAGACCTCAAAGATGCATTCTTTACTATTTCCATCAGCCCTGATTCCGAACAACTTTTTGCCTTTACCTGTACAGACCCAACATCTCTGTTTGCCCAACAACTCACATGAACAGCTCTTCCCCAGGGATTTTGAACACCCCCCCCACTTCTTTGGCCAAGCACTACAAAAGGACCTCCAATCTCTCGAACTCACCTCTAGCTGCCTGCTCCAATGTCAATGACCTCTTGATTTGCAGCCCCTCAAAAAATGATTCTATATTCCACATTATCTCCCTCCTTAAATTCCTGGGGAAAAAGAAATACCATGTCTTGGATCACAAAGCTCAACTGGTACAGCAAAAAGTCACCTAACCTGACCTTGACTTCACCCATACCATTTGCTTTGTACCCACCTCCCAAAAGCAAGCTATTAATAATCTCCTTTTACCCACCACAAAGCGAGGTCTTTCCTTCCTGGGGCTTCTTAGCTATTTTAGACTCTGTATCCCAAATTTCTCTCATTACAAAACCCCTTTACAAGGCCTCCCACGGGGATCCCCAAGAAGGGATGTGAGAGACAGACTCAAATCTGCTTCTTTCTGGGTTCTTAAGTGAGCACTCCTCAAGGCACCTGCACAACTCTACCTAACCCTAATAAACCTTTCTTTAAGAATAAGCTATTCTTAACCAACAAAAAGACACAAGCATTAGGGCTGGTTGCACAATCAGCTGGGGATTCCCTCCAGCTTGTTGCCTATTTGTCCAGACAGCTTGACCCTGTGATAAAAGATAAAAAGCCTCTCTGCTTACAGGTCTGAGTGTCCACTTCACTCCTCATCCTCAAAGCCCCCAAAATTGCCCTCCACCAGTTCCTACAGGCATATTCCTCACACAACCTCTCTGACCTTAGCCACCAGGATCTAACCATTCCCCTGCCCAAGTCCAAGTCTTACACTCTCAGCTCCTACAACCCTCAGGTAACTTCTGCCACTCTTTTGTTCTAAACCCTGCTTCCCTCCTCCTGCCAATATGAGTGCACTGAGCTCCTTGATTTCACTCTCACCCACTTCCATCACATAACCTCAGAACACATTCCTGGGTCTCCTGATTCATTTATTGATGGGAGCATTTCAAAGGCTGCCCCCTCCCAGGCAGGGTAGCCATCATTGAGTGCTATCATGATAGCCAATACTCCTGCCCTCCCCGAGAAGTAGTCAAGGCAGCAGCTCTCTCCATGTGGATGACCTCACAGTGGGCAGAACTTAGTGCACTCACCAGAGCTCTTACTCTGGCAAAAGAAAAAACTATAAACATCTATACAGACCCCAAATATGCATATAATATCCTGCACACAAATGCCTAGATCTGGCACAGGAGAGGATTCCTAACAGCAAAAAACACCCCTATACAAAATGGACCCCTAATTGAAGATCTCCTAGAGGCACTTCTACCCCATAGAGGTGCTGTCATTCATTTCAAGGACCATCAAAGATACAACTCACAGGATAAAAATCTCAGTCACATCATTTGAGGAAATAACAAGGCTGATAGAGTATCAAAATAAGCAGCTACCAACCCTCTCTCCATTCCACACTTCCCTCTTATACTGTCCTACTCATCACAAGAATTACCTCTACTCAAACAACAGGAGGCACTGCAAGTAGGACAATGGTGACTCCTCCATGGCAAACTGGTCCTTCCTAAACACTTACAAAATAAATTCCTTTCATCTTTCCATGACCAGTTCCATGCCAGATCATTCCCTCTTCTCCAATTGCTACAGATCCACATACATATTACTGCTCTTCTTAGGACCTCCTACAAAAGATTACTGCACAATGCTCCATATGCCAAACCATCAACGCTGAAAGCCACCTCAGATTTCCTCCCTTTCCTACTCATCAGTTCCAGGGAACTCTCCCTGCCACTGACTGGCAAATAGACCTTACCCATATCCCTCCAGTAAAGAAACAAAGATACCGCCTTGTCCTAGTTGACACTGTCTCCAGATAGAGGCCTTTCCTACATCAAAGATCCTCCATAGTAGCACATATCCTATTCACTGAAATCATCCCCTGCTTCCAACTCCCAAACTCTATCCAAACCAATAATGGACCTGAATTCACCTCACAGATCACCCAACATGTGGCCTCTTCCCTATATATAAACTATAAGTTGCGCATCCTATATTGACCCCAATTCTCAGGTAAGTAGGCAAGGGTGAATCACCTTCTCTAACAGAGCCCAAGCAAGTTTTCCCTCCAGGTTCATTTGGATTGAACTAATAAGCTCCTGCCCTTAGCCTTTTTTAAACACAGGTTTCTCCCCCACAAAACCCCTATGCTCAGCCCCTTTGAGGTTCTATATGGAAGGCCCCTTATTGCCTTTACTTTTCCCACCTCCAATTCAAACACCCCTCCCTCTCTCAAATTCTCTATTTAATACCCTTTAACATCTCATCTGGAAGTATGCTGATTCCACCCTCCCAAAACTCTCTGACAGCCTACACACCCTAACTCCTCCATCCCTACAAACTGGAGTCTGGGTACATAGAAAGCCCCTTAACCCTTCCCAGGGGCTAAAACCAAAATGGACGAGACCCTTCTAAGTAATCCTGACTACCCCAACACTGGCCAAATTAAAGGATCATTCCTCCTGGGTCCTTTATTTCCTCTCTAAGAAAGGCTCCCCTTTTCCAGTGCACACCAACCAGACTCACATCCATGAACATCACCTCATCTAGCTCTCTTGGTCCCAATAGCCTTTATCACCATCCTCCTTCTTTTCCTTCCCTGCTTACCCTATTCCAAAGATAGTTTCAGGATCAAATGGCAGCCATCTCCTGGGCAACTTCCTGCTTCAAAATATCGGAAGCCCCCTTCATTGCCTCCTCTCAGCAGGAAATAGCCAAGAAAAGAATAGAGACCCATCTTCCTATACTCCTTTAGAGCCGGGAATGATACAGCCTAGACGGGAGTACTGCCATTTTGAATAAGCTCACCTGCCATCTCAGAGAGACCTAGGATTCGTTTTATTTAGGCTACAAGCATTTTCAGGGGGACAGGACAGCAACCCACAAACCCACCTCTTCTCTGACCTGTCCCCTCAAAAGCCTGCCAAAAAAAAAAAGTCAAAAAAAGCCTCTTAGCCTGTAAGAGGTGCCTTCTTTGCTTTGCTTGCCAGAATAGAGAGGTCACTCTCAGGTTTAGCAATAAACCTGCTTGGACTGTTGAGTTGGCACCCCTTCTTTTCCTTTTACATGTATTCTTCTCTTAATCAGAAAAAGAATGTCACTATGTATTGAATCCTTAAATGCCTTTATGCTGGACAACCTGCATTTGCATCTCCATGTCCATGTTCCACACTTCTCTCCCTCGTGTGTGCCCAACTGGTTGGTCTCTATAGATCTCAGTGGTTCCCTTGTCTCTAGCTTTTTGTTTCCCATCCAGTGAGAGACACCAGCAGGATATCAGATGCAGGAGAGAGAAGGCAGGGTATGCACAGCAGACAGAACAATGGTCCCCAAAGATGTCCACATCCTAATCCCCATCACCTGGCCAGAAATATTTTACAGATGTTAAAGATCTTGAGTTGGGGAGATTATCTGAGTGGGGCCAGTGTAGTCATAAGGGTACTTGAAAGAGGGAAGCAAAAGATCAAAACAAAAAAAAATGATGAGAGGATTAAACAAGATGGCAGCATGAGAAGTGAAGAACAAACCACCTCCCAAAACCACATATAGTACAAAAATACAGCAAATACAACTAATCCTGAAAGAACAACTGGAAAGAAGACTGCAACAGATGGCCTACATCTGGAGAGAAGAGAAGACCTCACGGAAAAGGGTAAAGTAGGAAAGCCATGATCCAGAGGGGCCCAAGCCCTCCCCCCACCCCAGATCACCAGTAGAAGGAAGAGGAACACAGTAGGGAGGGAGTAGAAGCTCAAGACTGCTAAACACCCAACCCTGGAGATGTGCTATGGTAGCACAAACCCACATTACATGGTACTCTGGAGATTAGAGGTCTTGGAAAGCAAAGACAGGCAGAATACTCAGATTGAGATTCTAGCTGCTTGAGGAGAACAGGTAGCCACAACTGGCCCTTCTGGGACAAAGGAAAGGTGGGCATTTTGAAAGATTTCCCAACAGTGAGAGGGCTACTAAAGGGGCAAGGATTACATAGAGATTACTGCTCAGGAGAAAGGCCAGGTGGACAAAATTGTCCCAGCACACTCAGTCCAGCAGGGTGGGAACTTTAAGGGGTTTCAGGTGTTCCATCCCTCTGACTAGCAAGGCAGCACCGAGACCCCCCACTGCAATACACAGCCTGCCGCTCCTTCCTCCAGGCTGACACCGGGTTGCAAACCTGCTGTGCCCACCATTGCGCAAGGTCAGCCATAGGGCAGCACCACCTACAGCAGATACAGGGGCATAGCATAGAGGCTTCTTCCTGCATGCTTCACCCACTGGCCCTGGCAGTGGAGGCAGACTCTGCAGCTGGGAAGCAGGAAAGGCTTGTTCCTCCCAACACAGGTGCCACATGCCTGCGACCCCTTCCATCGCTCCAGGGACCTGGAAGCTCCAGAGAGTAGAGATTCTGGACACTAGAGGTCACTGCCTACACAAAGTTATTGTTCCAGAAGAATCATTGGAAATGTGGTACAAACCAAAATCCCTAAAATGCCAGAAAAAGCACTAAGTGAAACTGAAATCACCAATATTCCTGATAAGGATTTTTTAAAAATCATAAACATGTTCATGGAGCTACAAAAAAAAATAGTCAAGACCTCATGGAGGACTTCAAGAAAAAGATAGACAACTTGAAGAATGGAGTATCTGAAATGAAACATACAATGGAGGGAATTAAAAGCAGATTAGATGAGGTAGAGGAGAAGGTAAATGGAATAGAAATTAGAGAACAGGAATATAAAGAAGCTGAGGTAGAAAGAGAAGAAAGAATCTCTAGGAATGAAAGAATATTAAGAGAACTGTATTACCAATTCAAACGGAACAATATTTACATTACAGGGGTACCAGAAGAAGGAAAAGGGATAGAAAGTGTCTTTGAGAAAATAATTGCTGAAAATTTCCCCAATCTGGGGAAGGAAATAGTCTCTCAGACCATGGAAGAATAGAGACCTCCCAAAACAAGGGACACAAGGAAGACAGCATGAAGACATAGAATAATTAAAATGGCAAAGATCAAGGACAAGGACAGAGTATTAAAAGCAGCCAGAGAGAGAAAAAAGATCACATATAAAGGAAAACCTATCAGACTATCATCAGACTTTTCAGCAGAAACCTTACAGGCCAGCAGGGAGTGGCATGATATATTTAATGCAATGGAACAGAAGGCCTCAAACTAAGAATACTCTACCTAGCAAGATTATGATTTAAATTTGAAGGAGGAATTAAACAATTTCCAGATAAGCAAAAATTGAGGGGATTTACCTCCCACAAAAGGTATCTACAGCATATTTCAGAGAGACTGCTATAGATGGAAGTGCTCCTAAGGCTAAATGACTGTCACTAAAGAAAATAAAACCACAGTAAAGGAAATAGAACAATTGATTACTCAGCAAATACAAAATTAAATCAGCTACCCACAATGTCAGTTGTGGGATACACAAAGTACACAATATGACACCTAGTTTATAAAGAGTGGAGGAGGAAGAAAATGGAGGAGGAAAAAAGAACCTTTGGATTGTGTTTGAAGTAGCATAATAAGCGAGTTAATTTAGACTGTCAGTAAAGAAGCTACTTTGGACCTTTGGTAACCAAAAATCTAAGGACTGCAATGGCAATAAGTACATATCTATTGATAATCACCCTAGATGTAAATGGACTGAATGCACCAATTGAAAGGTATAGAGTGGCAAAATGGATAAAAAAACAAGGCCTATCTACACACTGCCTACAAGAGAGTCACTTCAAACTCAAAGACATACACTGACTAAAAGGGAAGGTATGGAAAAAGATTTCATGCAAATACTAGGGGGAAAAAAGCAGGAATTGCAGTATTTGTATCAGACAAAATAGAATTCAAAACAGAAAGCAACAAGAGATGTAGAGGGATATTACATAATCATAAAGGGGTCAGTCCAACAAGAGGATATAACCATTATAAATAAATATGCATCCAACATAGGAGCACCTAAATATGTGAAACCAATGCTAACAGAATTAAAGGGGGAAATAGAATGCAATGCACTCATTTTAGGAAACTTTAACATACCACTCACTCCAAAGGACAGATTAACCAGACAGAAGATATGTAAGGAGACAGAAGCACTGGAAAACACATTACAACAATTGGACAAAATAGACACCTACAGAACACTCTACCCAAAAGCAGAAGGATATACATTCTTCTCAAGTGCACATGGAATATTGTCCAGAATAGATCACATACTAGGCCACAAAAAGAGCCTCAGTAAATTCAGAAGGATTGAAATTGTCCCAACCAGCTTCTCAGACCACAAAGGTATGAAACTAGAAACAAATTATGCAAAGAAAACAAAAAAGTACACACATACCTGGAGGCTAAAAAATATGCTTGTAAATAATCAATGGATCAATGACCAAATAAAAGCAGAGATAAAGCAGTATATGGAGACAAATGAAAACAACAACTCAACATCCCTAAATCTGTGGGACACAGTGAAGGCAGTTCTAATGAACTGAATGAACTAATGAAACTAGCAAAAGAACAAAAGAGGCTCAAAAACAGTAGAAGGAGGGACATAATAAAGATTAGAGCATAAGTAAATAAAATTGAGAAGAATAAAAAAAAGGAAGAATCAATGAAACCACAAGTTGGTTCTTTGAGAGAACAAACAAAATAGATAAACCCCTAGCCAGGTTTATCAAGAAAAAAAGGAGAGTCTACACAATAAACAGAATCAGAAATGACAAAGGAAAAGTCACTACGGACACCACAGAAATACAAAGAATTATTAGAGAATACTATGAAAAATTATAAGCTAACTAACTGGTTAACCTAGAAGAAATGGACAACTTTATTGAAAAATACAACCTGACAAGACTGACCCATGAAGAAAAAGAAAATCTCAACAGACCAATTACCAGCAACAGAATTGAATTGGTAATCAAACAACTACCTAAGGACAAAATGCCTTGTCCAGATGGCTTCACTGCTGAATTTTATCAAACATTTAGTGAAGACCTAATACGCATTCTCCTTAAAGCTTCCCAAAAAGTAGAAGAGGCAGGAACACTTTCAACCTCATTCTACAAGGCCAGCATTAGTCTAATACCAAAACCAGGCAGACACCACAAAAAAAGAAAATTACATACCAAAAACCCTGATGAACATAGATGCAAAAATATTCAACAAAATATTAGCAAACAAATTTCAAAAATATATCAAAAAGATCATCCATCATGAACATGTAGAATTTATTCCAATGATGCAAGGATGGTACAATATTTAAAAATCCATCAATATCATACACCACATCAACAAAAAAGGGACAAAAACCACATGATCATCTTTATAGATGTTGAAAAAGCATTTGAAAAAATACAACATCCATTCATGAAAAAATGCTCTACAAATAAGTATAAAGAGCAAGTACCTCAACATAATAAAGGCCATATACAACAAACTCACACCCAATATCATAAATAACAGAAAAAAGCTGAAAGCTTTTCCTCTAAGATGGGGAACAAGACAAAAATGTCCACTCTCCCTACTTTTATTCAACATAGTTCTGGAGCTCTTAGCCATGGCAAACAGACAACACAAAGAAATAAAAGGCATCCAGGTTGAGAAGTTAAACTGTCCCTCTTCGTAGATGACATGATATTGTACACAGAAAACCCTTACAAATCCAATCCTTAAAAATCCACCCCAAAATACCAGAACTAATAATTGAATTCAGCAAAGTTGCAGGATACAAAATTAGTACACAGAAATATATGAAATTCCGATATATTAATCATGAACTAGCAGAAAGAGAAATCAGGAAAACAATTCCATTCACAATTATATCAAAAAGAATAAAATACCTAGGAATAAACCTAGCCAAGGAAGTGAAAGACCTATACCCTGAAAACTACAAGATACTCATGAGAGAAATTAAAGAATACACCAATAAATGGAAATACATCCATGCTCATGCATTGGAAAAATTAATATTGTCAAAATGGCCATCCTGCCTAAAGAAATCTACAGATTCAATGCAATCCCTATCAAAATACCAACGGCATTCTTCAATGAATGAAAACAAGTAGTTCTAAAATACATAAGGAACCACAAAAGACCCTGAACAACCAAAGCAATCCTGAGAAAGAAGAATAAAGCTGGGGGGATTATGATCCCCAACTTCAAGCTCTACTACAAAGCCACAGTAGTCAAGACAATTTGGTACTGGCACAAAAACAGACCCACAGATCAATAGAACAGAATAGAGAGCCCTGATATGAATAGAAATATAAATGGCCGATTAATATGTGATAAAGGAGCCATGAATATATAATGGGGAAATGACAGCCTCTTCAACAACTGGTGCTGGCAAAATTGGACATCTACATGTCAGAGAATGAAACTGGATAACTCCATGCATAAAAGTAAACTCAAAAAGAATCAGAACCTGAATGTAAGTCATGAAAGCATTAAAACTTAGAAGAAAACATAGGCAAAATTCTCTTAAATATAAACATGAGCAACTTTTTCCTGAACACATCTCCTCAAACAAGGGAAACAAAAGCAAAAATGAACAAATGGGACTACATCAAACCAAAAACCTTCTGTACAGCAATGGACACCATCAGTAGAACAAAAAGGCATCTTACAGCATGGGAGAATATATTCAAAAACTACGTATCTGACAAGGGGTTAACATCCAAAATATATAAAGACCTCACACAACCTCAACAAACAAAAGCAAATAACACAATTAAATAATGGGTCGAAGATACGAACAGAGACTTCCCCAAAGAAGAAATTCAGATGGCCAACAGGCATATGAAAAGTTGCTCCATATGGCTAACTATCAGGGAAATGCAAATTGAATCCACAATGAGATTTCACCTCACACCAGTTAGGATGGCCAACTTTGAAAAGACTGGGACAACAAATGCTGTTGAGGATACACAGAAAGGGGAACCCCCCTGCCCTGCTGGTGGGAATGTAAATTAGTTCAACCATTGTGAAAAGCAATATGGAGGTTCCTCAAAATCTAAAAATAGAAATACCATTTGATCCAGGAATTCCACTCTTAGGAATTTACCCAAAGAAAACAAGTTTTCAGATTCAAAAAGACATATGCACCCCTATGTTTATGGCAGCACTATTTATAATAGCCAAGATATGGAAGCAACCAACCTAAGTGTCCATCAGTAGATGAATGGATAAAGAAGAGGTGGTACATATACACAATGTAATGCTATTCAACCATAAGAAGGAAATAAATCATGCCATTTGCAACAACATGGACGGAGCTAGAGGGTATTTTGTTCAGTGAAATAAAGCGAGGCAGAGATAGACAAGTACCAAATTATTTCCCTCAGTTGTGGAGTGTGACAATGAAGCAAAACTGAAGGTAACAAACAGCAACAGGCTCACAAACTCCAAGAAGGGGCTAGTGGTTACCAAATGGGATGGTTAAGGGAGGGTCGGTGGGGAGGGATTGAGAGAGGGAATGCGTGGTATTAAGATTAGTACACGTGGTGTAGGGGGATCATGGGAAGACAGTGTAGCACAGAAAATACAAGTAGTGACTGTGGCATCTTACTACACTGATGGACAGTGACTGCAATGGGGTGTATGTTGGGGAACTTGATAATATTGTTAGGCAGGAAAACAGATATGAGGTGGGTTGAAAGAGAGTAAGGCCAGCAAAACCAAGTAGAGGGGACTCAAAGAGTTAACAAGTTACAAATAGGAAGCTCAAAGGCCAGGTGCAACTTGGCCTAGAAGTCTGTATACTCCCCAGATAAAGAAAAGTATCTCAGCATAGCTTATGTTTTTACTGTATCAATTAGAGCATACCATTGTAAGATTTACTTTAGCTTGCTCAAAAGCCCAGCTTATTTTGGAAGAACTCTATCTTAACACTTAAGACTGCATTTTAATCAAATGGATGGTGGCTCAGCCCACCTTGGAGGCAGGGTTGACTGTCTTGATTGATATGTTTCCAGACAGAAGTTGACGTCCTGGAAAGGAATCAAAGCAGTATATTTCTTGTGTTAAGTTTAAAGAAAAGATAGTTAATGTCTTAATAAAGATAAACATTTCGGGACAATTTGGCCAATCCACACCTGGCCCTGTGTTGCATTCCTGAAAATCTTCAACTGCCTTTAAAATCCAAGACCCTAAACCTTTTAGTGTGCTCCTCTCTCTGAGGTTGCCCACATTTTCTAAGTGTGTAACTTTAATAAAATACCTTTCCAACTTTTCAGTGTACTCCTCTCTCTGAGGACTGCCACACTTTCTAAGCACGTAGCTTTAAAACTTTATCTTAGCCTTTCAATGTGCCTCTTCTATGAGATAGCTCACACTCCCCTTTCTCCAAGTGTGCACTTGCTCTCTTCAAATAAAGCTTACAACTTTCAGGACACCTCTCCTACCTGAGGTCATCAGCACTCTTTCATTCTTTAAGTAACTTTAAATAAAACTTTTACTCTGTTTTATTACTGTGTCTCTGTTCTTCAATTCTTTGTTGTGGTGGGGACGAGAACCGAGAAAAATACACAATGTCTCCCTTAACAATATGGGTGAATGCAATAACCACAATGTTGCTCATGTGAAACTTTTATAAGATTGTATGTCAATGATACTTTAATAAAAATAAAATAAAATAAAAATATATTTATCTATGGATACTGAGGTCAGAGTGATGCCACTGCCTGAAGGGTCCAAGAGCCTAGTGATGTGGGTGGTTGTAACTCTGGGGAAAGGAAATCTCGGGGCAAAATACCCCTAAAACTGAAATCAGTCAAAAGGAGAAATAAGTTTAAAACCCATTTATTGCTTACAAATTGCAAAATTGCAGTCCAGGGCCGTCTCCTTCCCCTGCTCTGACAGAAGCAAGCAAGACCTCCACCCAGCCTCTCAGGTTCAGATAAGCCCTTGGTTGCCCAGGTAATTACTCACTGATACGGAGATGAACTACTTCTCTTCACCTCCTAGGAATGCCTGTTGATATGTAGATGCACTAAAGCTAGGCGAGATATTCTGGAAATATTATAAATTTACCCACAGTGGTCTTTAGAAACTGGAAGAGGCAAGGATCAGATTTTCCACTTGACCTCCAGAAGGAACATATCCTCACCAACACCTGGATTTTAGACCCATAAAACATTTTCAGACTTCTGTCCTCTTGAAGGGTAAGGTAAGAAACTTATGTTACTTTAATCCACAAAGTTTGTGGTAATTTGTACAGCAGCAATTGGAAATGAATACAGTATTTGTTCCTGCTGTAGTCATTGAACTGCAGGGGTTGGGTAAAGGAAGCCACAGCACCCATCGGGCAGCCCACTCCTGTGCACTCTCTGAGTTTTGTTAACTACTGCCTTCTCTTGAATCTTCAGACCTAAAAGTGGTAGGAATCCTCCACTGCTGCTAACCTAGGATGTTTCACCCTACTTTATTAATTTTTTTAAACATCTTGTCCACAACTTGGTAACTTGCCCTGCCCTTAAATATTCTTTATTTATCCTTTTGGAGGGTACCATTTCTTACTGGGACATTGATGGGTAGAGATTTAAAGTAATCAAAATAAATAAAAAGTCTTAGATTTCAAGAATTAAGGATACTTGAGGACCATCTGACATAAACCATGGAATATGTTGTAATAAAGCATTCAAGAATTAATTACTTTAGATTCCTTGCCAGAGATAGTTTTTGCCTTCTTTACCCATTATTTATTCTTCCTTCCAGGACTGCTCAAGGCAAACTGTGATAATTATCTTAATTAAGTGGCAAGGTACATATTTATCCTTCTTGGGCAACTTCTATTCCAACAAATTTTTATACTACATTTTGTACTCTGGAATGGTTTAGTGTGGCTTGACTTGTTAGAACCTTATTTACCTGGTCAAAGTGTATTTATTCAGCAGAATATAAGAAATGGGTGGAGGATTAAAGATGGTGGGTTGAGAGGTATGTCAGAAACTTTCTCCCAAAACCACATGTAATATGAAAATATAGCAGATACATAAAATCCTGAAAAAGCAACAGGAAAGAAGGCTGCAGCAGACTGTCTACACCTGGGGAAACCAACAGGCCTCAAGGAAAAGAGTAAAGTACCAAAGCTGTGATACAGAGGGACCCAAGCCCTTCCCCAAGCCCAGCTCACCTGAGGGAGGAAGAGAAATGGAGCGAAGTGAGGGTGGAAGCCTGGGACCACTGAACACCCAGGCCTGAAGATCTGTTCTGGGAGCACAAACCTATATTACATGGTGCTCTGGAGATTAGTGGGGTTGGAAAGCTAAGATACATAGAACATTTGGAGAGACTGAGATTCCAGCTGCTTGTGGAAAACAGGGATCCACATCCAGCCACTTTGAGACAAAAGAAAGGTGGGCAGTTGGAGAGACTTAACAGTGATAGGGCTGCCAGACATTGCTGCTCAGGAGAAAGGACAGGTGGACAAAACTGTCCAGGCACACTCCACCCAGTAGGTTGGGAACTTTCAGGACCTACAGGTGCTCCATTCCCCTGGCTCGCTACACAGCACCAAGGCCCCCCACCATGATAGGTAGCCTGCTGTACCTTCCTCCCAGCCAGCACCAGTTTGCAAACCAGCTGCCCCAGCCATTGTGCCAGGCCAGTGAGAGGGTGGCCCCACATACTGCAGCTACAAGTGTAAAGCATAGAGACTTCTCCCTGCACACTTGGCCCACTGGCCCTGGCACTGGAGACAGGCACAGTAGCTGGGAAGCAGGAAATACCTCTTTCATCTGAACAGGCATCAGCACCCCTCACCTGCAATACCCACCATTGCCCCACAGGCTGAGCAACTCCAGTGAGTAGAGCATCTGGGCACTAGAGAGCACTACCTACAAATATGAAACATCAAAGGAACACTGTTCAAACCAAAATCCCACAAACACCCAAAAGAGGACCAAATGACACTGAACTAAGCAATCTTCCTGAAAGAGGTTTCAAAATAAATATCATAAATAAGCTCACGGAGCTACAGAAAAATATTCAAGAACTCAGGGAGGAATTCAGGAATGAGATACAAATGTTGAAGTTTACAGTATCTGAGTTGAAACATACAAGGGAGGGATTTAAAAGCAGATCAGATGAAGTAGAAGAGACAGTAAATTAAATAGAAATTAGAGAACAGGAATACAAAGAAACTGAGGCACAGAGAGAAAAAAAGATCTCCAGGAATGAAACAATATTAAGAG
Source organism: Manis javanica (assembly GCF_040802235.1). Lineage (NCBI taxonomy): Eukaryota > Metazoa > Chordata > Mammalia > Pholidota > Manidae > Manis > Manis javanica. The sequence continues at coordinate 59,996,836 of NC_133164.1, read as the reverse complement.
AACCATGTGACCAATCCAAACAGAATAATATTTGCATTATAGGGGTACCAGAAGAAGAAGAGAGAGAAAAAGGGATAGAAAGTGTCTTTGAGGAGGTAATTGCTGAAAACTTCCCCAAACTGGGGAAAGAGATAGCCTCTCAGGCCATGGTAGTACACTGATCTCCCAACATGAGGGACCCAAGGAAGACAACAAGAAGACATATCATTTAAATGGCAAATATCAAAGACAATGACAGAGTATTAAAAGCAGCCAGAGAGAGAAAAAAGATCACATAAAAAGGAAAACCCATCAGGCTATCATAAGACTTCTCAGCAGAAACCTAAAGTCCAGAAGGTAGTGGCATGATATATTTAATGTACTGAAGCAGAAGGACCTCCATCCAAGAAAACTTGAACCAGCAAGATTATCATTAAATTTGAAGAAGAGATTAAACAATTCCCAGATAAGCAAAAGATGAGGGAATTTACCTCCCACAAATCATCTCTACAATGTATTTTGGAGGGACTGCTAAGGATGGAAGTGTTCCTAAGTGAAATAGCTATGCCCAGAAGAAAAAAAACCATAGTAAAAAAGAAAATATAGGCCAATTAATTACTAAGCAGATGCAAAATCAATTCAACCATCCCAAAGTCAGTCAAGGGATAGACAAAATACACAATACGATACTAATATAGAAAGAATGGAAGAGGAAGAAAATGGAGGAAAACAACAACAACAAAAGAAAACCCTTTAGATTGTGTTTGTAATAGTATACTAAGTGAGATAAGTTAGACTGTTAGATAATAAGGAAGTTACCCTTGAACCTTTGGTAACCATGAATCTAAAGCCTGAAGTGACAATAAGTACATCCTCTAGTGAGTAATGGGTGACATCCCTATTGATTTGTTTATTGCTTATATGAATATCCTCATCAGATGTATTGTTCATTTTCCTATTGAGATATCTTTTGCATACTAATTTGTAGCCATTCTTTATGCATTCAGGTTCTGAGTTGTTTGTTATATATATCCACTGCAACAGTTCTCCATCTTTCTGGCTTACCATTTCCCTATTTTAATTTTAATGTTGTTTTGGGAAAAATGGAAATTCTTAATTTTAAAGTAGCTCAACTTGTAATTTTTCTGTGTATGTTTAGTGCATTCTGTGTCCCATTAAGGTTGTACAAATATTCTTTTTTTTCTCCCTGAGATCTTTATTATGTTACTTTCCAGTTAGCTCTCCAGTCCATCAGAATTATTTATTATGAATGGTCTGAGGTCAGGGGTAAAAATTAGTTTCTTCCATATGCATACCCAATGGATCAGCCTCACTCATTTCATGTTTTTTCTCTCCTTTTTGACATGGTTGTTTTTTAGGGTGGGGAGAACATAATGTACGTGAATTTGATAAATATGTTCATTATTCCTTCATTCATTATTTAAAAATTATATCATAATATTAAGAAGAAAAAGTGAACTTTTCTTCATGCAAGAAGTTAGACTTAGTAACATTTTTTGTCTTATTTCTCAGAGTATCAGTCTGGCTCTAATAGGAAGAGAGAGATCACATGATAATTTGAACAGAGTATATTTCATATTAAGAATTAACTATAACAGAGGGTGGGAGTAACAAGGGATTTACTAGCAAAAAGCACAGAAAACTCTACAGAATATATGAATGGTAGGTATAAGGAGTAGCCATCGTGCTTTAGCTGAGAGAGGGTCCAAGTGAGGGAAGGCAGGGTTATGAGACAAGCACCAAGATAATTTTTCCTGCTTATGATGAAAATGCCAAGATATAAATATTATAGTAGGAACAGGAGGGGCATCTTAGGTGTAAGATTCCATTTTAAAACCAGAGAGTTGGGAATTAAGATTCCTAACATATTTTATGGTAATCAGCCAATAACCTACCCTGTCTGAAGGCAGGGCAAGCTATCCTAAGTGATATGTCCCCACTGCTTGAGGGTAACCATTATCTTGGAGAAAAACAGGATGAAGAAATTCCTTGTGTTTAGTTTATCTTACAGAACATCTAGAGGATAGACTATGGATGATGACACAATGTCTCTCACCAGAGACAGACTTCATGAGACCACATGTCAAGCCTTTCCACTCCCCAAATCCGTTGCTCTATTCTTGAAAGTGTTAAGACAGAATCCAAAGCCATTAAGCATGTCTCATCTCTGAGGGTGCTCACACTCCTGTCTGGGTGTACTGTCTTTAATGAAATAAACTTTTTGCATAAGCTGACTGCACTTACATCTGAACTCTTTTCTATGATAAAGACAAATACTCTCCAACCTCCACCTCTGGTGGAAAATATCTTTGTCATTTTGCTGTTTCACTCAGCTTTCTAGTCTTAACAATCCTTTTGTCTCTCCCTGTTTTATTTCAGACCAGTAGTAGGTAGAAGTTTTCAGAACATAAACTCACTCCATGCAGTGCTCTGTGGATCCCCCAAATCCTGGGGTGGTAGGGGCTTAGTTCCCATGCTGTGCAGATTAAACTGACACTACATACCAGGTGACCCTGGTTTCAGGATTTGGCAATCAATTTGCCCTATGCTGAGCAGGAGTTCAATGAACTTCCCTTTCCTCCCTCTGTTATTCCTTGCTCTCTGCTGCCTGCATGGCTGCTGCCATTTGCTGCTTCTCTTGCTTTAATGAATTCCTTCCTTATCTACACTCTTCCAAACTGTTCAAGAATTCTTTCTTCATCAGAGTCAAGAACCCTCCCCTGTCCAAGTTGAGGTTTCACCTGATGCTCAAAGAGACCTCCCCAGATGCAGCTGCCCAACAACAGAAGGAACACCCTTTCCCCTCTCAGCTACCCGACATCTCTGTGAAGCTAAGAGCCAGGCACCCCCTTGAAGAAGAGGTCCCAGGCTTATGGAATGGCAGAGAAGCCCCTGTGGTTCTGCACCAGTGGAACTTACTGGAAATCCCAGACAATTGGCTGCCATAACAAATCACCACAAATTCAGTCGCTTCAGAGAACAGCAATTTGTTCTCTCTGAGTTCTGGAGACCAAAAGTTGGAAATCAAGGTGTTTACAATGCTATGCTCCCTCTCACTGCTCTAGGAGAGAATACATCCTTGCCTCTGCTGGCTCTGGTGGCTCCAGGAGTCCATATGGATACATCTTTCTAATCTCTGCTTCCACTTCCACATGGCCTTCTCCCATCTCAAATTTTTCTCTGCCTTTCTAGGGACACTTTTCACTGGATTTAGGACATACCCAGATAATCTAGGATGATTTTACTCAAGATCCTTAACGTAATTACATTGGCAAAGATCCTTTTTCTGCCTAGGGTCACACAGGTTTGAGGCAAACATTTTTGGAAGGCCAGCACTCAGCCCACTACACTTCCTTCTGAAGCTTGCTGGAAATGAGCTGTCTAGGGCTCATGGGAAAACCTGTTCATGGGGAGATATCTCATGGAAGGCACTCTGCTACAAAACCTCCCAAGAAGGAGGGTGCTGGGTGTTGCAGGAGCCTGGTGCTGGAGAGCCCTCTATGGCTGCAGCAACTTGCTGAGCAAGTACACTGGAACCAGGACACAAACCCTTTTCTCCTGCAATGTTTCTCTGTTGCCTTCTGATGGAGCTTAACATAGTGTCACCTGCTGGAGGGAAAATGTTTGAAGAGCCCAGATCCATTCTCATGGAGAATGCAAAAAAGGAGACTTTGGAGCTTAAAGGCAATAAATTGATAACCAGCATAGTCAGATATAATGATAGTTCATTCAGTGTCTATCACATATGCTATATGATTTGGTTATGTGGTTTTTTTAAAAAGAAACTATGATTTATTTGAGCTTTTACCAAAGCCACTTTTGGAGGCTGTGCATGAAGTTGGATAAATATAAGTATTTTCGTTAGATACATTAATTGTATTTGGCATATCCTAGGCAGCAGATAGAGTTTATAGTTCCCAAATACGGAAGGACTGAATCCCTATCTTAATCCCATGAGCTTCATATCTATATTTTGAGGTTTGCAATTTGAGGTGCATTGTGTAGCTCTGGAAGCTATACAGTCTTTTGCTATACGCACTAAATGACATTAGCCTATTAAATATCATGTTAGATTCTGTGTTTTCCATTTCCAAATGAAATAACACCATTTACTTTAATTTATTTAAATTTAAAAATTTTTATTGAGGTTAGTGTACATAAAATAAAGGGCAAAAATCTTGAAGGTATAGCTCAATGAATTTTTATACACACATGAACACACAGATATGTGTGTATTATGTACCACCCAAATTAAGATACAGAATTATTCCAGAACCCCCGATGGTTGCCTCATGCTCCTTCCCAGTAGACATCCCTATCCTACCCAAACTGTCCCAAAGGTAAGCATTATTCTGCTGCCTGTTCTCAAACTTCATTTAAATGTCTGCCTATTTTTGAACTTCATATAAATGGAAACAAACAATATCCATTCTTTTGGAACCAGTACCATTTGAAGACACTATCATTTCCCCATCATACCAGGGTTAGCCTCTGTGAAACATGCACACACAAACAGCGTATGTGTGAACCTGTTTTGGGACTTTCTGTTTTGTTCCACTGGTCAGCTTATCAACCCTTGCAACAATACCACACTGTCTTTATAGTAGATCTTGATATTGGAGGGATAAAGTCCTCCAGATCTTTTCTTATTCTGGGCTATTCTTAGAACCTTGAATTAGTTCCTGGGTTCTTTTCAATTTCATTTTATTTGTTTAGCTTTGTGCTGTTTTGATTATTGTAGCTTTATAGTGTGTGTTAATATTTGTTTGAGTAAAACCTCCAGTTTTCCCTTCCTCAAGATCATTTTGACCCCTTGTATTTTTATATAAATGTTATACTCAGCTTGTCGATTTCCACTGTTAAAGAGTCCAAACTAAGCCCAAGATGGTATTGTTCATGCTAAGCCCCACATCAACAAACTTACCTGTGTCTATGCTTGGCTTTCACAGAAACTGAAGGCCTAGGTTAATCAGTTAGCATTTGTCTTCTCAGCACAAGTGACCTGACCCAGCTCCAAGACTTCCTTTTGCTTCACAGAAGGAAAGTAACTCTGCTTTAGTCGATCATCAAATGCCTAGTATAACTGCCTTGTTTTTGTTCACTTTGGTCCAAAAAAATCTTTGACCTTGTACAGCTCTTCAGAACTCCTTTCTGTGTGCTATATTTGATCCTACTAATTCATGATTTGCTGAATAAAAGCCTACTCAATTGGTAAATAATCTATGGAAAATTTTCTTATAACATCACCAAATAAAACCTGGTGGGATTTTGATTGAGACTGCATTGACTGTAGATACTCTGGGAAGTATTGATAGCTTTGCAATACTAAAGTTTTCAAGCCATAAACATCTGTTCTTCCATTTATTTAGTTCTTTCATTTCTCTCAGTAGTAGTTTGTGGTTTTCAGCCTAGAGGGCTGGCTAATCTTTTGTTAAATTTTTTCCTGGATAGTTTGTCTAAAATGTTCTAATGTTCTATTCATTTGTTGCTATTATATAGCGTTATAATTGATTTTTTAAACTATTGACTTTAGTGATGTTGCTAAATTCATTTATTACTCTAATAGTTTGCCTGTAGATAACTTTGGATTTTCTGTTTGTATAATGTATTGGCTATAATTATATCAACTTTGTTTCATCTTTCACATTCATTATACTATTTGTTAATTTTTCTCACTTGTCACTATGGCTATATAATGTTGAACATAGTGATGATAGGGGGAATACATTGTTTTTTGTCGATTGTCAGGAGAGTACAACCACACAGCAATATATGGTAAAGACGAACATACATATACACTGTGATCCAGCATCCCACTCCTAGATAAATGCCCAAGAGAAATTAGCGTAAATGTCCACCAAAAGACAGGTATAAGAATGGTCATAATAGTACCATTAATGTTAACTCCAAACTGGGAACAGCCAAAGTTAGAACAAATAAACAAACACTTTTTAAAAAATTGGGATACATACAATAAAATGCACAAATATAAGTGAAAAGCTCAATGAATTTTGACATGTGCATACAGTCACGTAACCATCACTCAGATCAAGATATGAAACATTCTTACTACTTTTTTTAGAACAAATAAATAAATTGTGATTTAATCAAGCAGTTGAATACTATGAGAATGAATGAACTATTTCTACATCTAACAAATGGGTGAATCTCACAAACCTTTTGAGTCAAATAAGTCAGACACAAAAAGTATACACAGTATAATCAAAGGTCAAATAAGATAAAACAAATCTGCGGTGTTAGAGGTCAGGGTGCTAGTAACTCAGAGTGAGAGTGGTCTCTAGGATGGAGCTAGAGGGTTCTGAAGGGTGGCTGAAGTTCCTGTTATTGACCTGAGGATTGGAGTACAGCTGTGGTCACTATGTAAAAACTCATGGAGTTACACACTTGTGATTTGTATACATTTAAGTATGTGTATTTGGCTCAAAAATTAAATTAAACAGTAAATCTGAAAATCTAATCGGCTTTAATCAGTGATTCATGAATTGGGCAGCATCCCATCTGGCAAACAGAAAGGAGCTCTGAGGAGCTGTACAAAGTGGAAGCCTTCTCTAGGCAGAAGAGAGCAGGGCACGAAAGTTAAAGAGTGGATTATTTAAGGCAAGCTCTCTTTCTTTTGGGGGAAGGCGGGGTCCTATCAAGCAGATTACCTTACTAGTGCTGACCAGGTAATTCCAGATTAACTCATTAAAGGTTATATTCCTGGGAGAGGCTGAAAGTGCAATTAGGTTAGGTAGAAATTTTCATTTGCAGATGTTGGGCTTAGCACAAGTGATTTCATTTTGGGCCTTTTTAAAAAAATTAAGGTATCATTGATATACGCTCTTATGAAGGTTTCATATGAAAAACACTGTGGTTACTACACTCACTCCCATTATTAAGTCCCCCCCACACCACATTGCAGTCACTGACCATCAGCACAGTAAGATGCCACAGTCACTACCTATCTTCTCTGTGCTACACTGTCTTCCCCATGATCCCCCACAACACCATGTGTACTAAGCTTAATACCCCTCAATCCCTTTCTCAATCCCTCCCCACCAACCCACCACTAACCCTCCCCTTTCATAACCACTAGTAACTTGTTGGAGTCTGTGAGTGTGCTGCTGTTTGGTTCCTTCAGTTTTGCTTTGTTGTTACACTCCACAAATGAGCAAAATAAGTTGGTACTTGTCTATCTCTGCCTCGCTTATTTCACTGAGCATAATATCCTCTACTTCCATCCATGTTGTTGCAAGTGACACGGTTTGTTTTCTTCTTATGGTTGAATAGTATTACATTGTGTATATGTACCACCTCTTCTTTATCCATTCATCTACTGATGGACGCTTAGGTTGCTTCCATATCTTGGCTATTGTAAATAAGGCTGCAATAAACATAGGGGTGCATATGTCTTTTAGAATCTGATAACTTGTTTTCTTTGGGTAAATTCCTAAGAGTGGAATTCCTGGGTCAAATGGTATTTCTATTTTTAGTTTTTTGAGAAATCTCCATATTGCTTTCCACAGTGGTTGAACTAATTTACATTCCCACAAGAAGTGTAGAAGGGTTCCTCTTTCTCTGCATCCTCTCCAGCATTTATTGTTCCTAGTCTTTTTGATGTTGGCCATCTTAACTGGTGTGAGATGATATCTCATTGTGGATTCAATTTGCATTTCCCTGATAATTAGCAATGTAGAGCATCTTTTCATGTGCCTGTTGCCGATCTGAATTTCTTCTTTGGAGAAGTGTCCTTTCTTATCCTCTGTGCACTTTTTAATTGGGTTATTTGCTTTTTGGTTGTTGAGGTGTGTGAGTTCTTTATATATTTTGGATGTAAACCCCTTGTCGGATATGTTATTTTTGAATATATTCTCCCATGCTGTATGATGTCTTTTTGTTCTACAGGTGGTGTCCTTTGTAGTACAGAAGCTTTTTAGTTTGATGTAGTCCCATTTGTTCATTTTTGCTTTTGTTTCCCTTGCCCAAGGAGATGAATTCAGGACAAAGTTGCTCATGTTTATATTCAAGAGATTTTTGCCTATGTTTTCTTCTAAGAATTTTATGCTTTCATGACTTACATTCAGGTCTTTGATCCATTTTGAGTTTACTTTTGTGTATGGGCATAGACAATAATCC